>NC_135629.1:10255000-11488750 GCF_053574225.1 Canis aureus
TCGTTTTTTAGGAGAGATAAGTTTAGTGGTTTCACATTTCTTCTGCTTAAACAACTTCATATAATGCTTTTTATAGTATAGGTCTACTAATAATACATTCTTGTTTTTGTTTGTCTCAAAATCTTTATTCCTCCTTAACTTTTGAAAAACATTTCCATTAGGGGACTCCTGGGTGGCTCAGTGGTTGAACATCTATCTACCTTTGGCCTGGGGCCTGATCCCAGGTCTGGGGATCAAGTCCTGCATTGGGCTCCCTGCAAGGAGCCTGCTCCTCCCTCTGCCTATGTCTCTGCCTCTCTCTGTGTGTCTTTTATGAATAAATAAATAAAAATTTAAAAAAATATATATATATTTATATGGGACCCCTGGGTGGCTCAGCAGTTGAGTGTCTACCTTTGGTTCAGGGTGTGATCCCAGGATCCAGGATTGAGTCCCACATCAGGCTCCTTGCAGGGATCCTGCTTCTCCCTGTCTGTGTCTCTACCTCTCTCTGTGTGTCTCTCATGAATAAATAAATAAAATCTAAAAAAAAAAAAAAAAAATATATATATATATATATATGGTATAGAAATCTGGATTAGCAAAGGTTTTCTTCTGTACTTTTAATTCATCACTCCATTGTCTTCTGGCTTGAATAGTTTCTGATGAGAAGCATGATGTAATGCTTGATTTTTCTTTAATAATATACTCTTTTTCTCTGGCTTACACAGATTTTCTGTCTGTTGTATATATGTTATTGTTGTATTTTTGTTTTGTTTTTGCATTGATTATACTTCATGTTGAGTGTCTTGCATTTGTGGTTTGAGGTCTTTTATTATATTTGGCAAATTCTGGCCATTAGGTCTTTAAATATTTGTTCTTATCCCCTTTTTCTTCCTCTTTTGGGATTTTTGTTACACATACGTTATAGACTTTTTGATATTGCTCCATAGTCTTAGTGCTTTGTATCTAAAAATGTGAATTTATATTTAGTACATTGGAGTTTGAGTGAATTGGATTCACACTAACAAATTAATTTTCATATTCCATTAGGACTGCTGTTATACCTGTATATTTAAAGGAAAGAGCAAAATTACTGTGCTCTTGTGGTTATGTCTTAAACTGTTCTGCATGTGTAAGAGTTCAGTGTTTTAGTCCTTATTATTTTTTTAGTCTTTCATTTTGAGGGACGCCTGGCTGGCTCAGCGGTTGAGCATCTGTCTTTGGCTCACGGTGTGATCCCGGGATCAAGTCTCACATTGGGTTCCCTGTGGGGAGCCTGCCTCTCCTTCTGCCTATGTCTCTGCCTCTCTCTGTATCTCTCTCACGAATAAATAAATAAAATCTTTAAAAAAAAAAAACTTTTATTTTGAAATAACTTTGGACTTAGAGAAAAAGTATAAGAATGGGACAGGGAGTTCTCATATCATCATCCAGCTTTAGTGTTAACATCTCACATAACCATAGTATAATGATGAAAACCATGTAATTAACATTGACTGTCCTTATTTTAACAGCTGCTGAAATAGTTCAAGAAATTGAAAATATGGAGAAGACTAGGATGCGTCTTGAAGCTAGTAAACTCAATGAAAGCGTATGTTGATGGTCTCTTTCATTATCTGAGTAGAAATGATGGAAAGAAAAATTGAATGTGCTCCAGTAAAATTAAAGCATGCCAGAACTAAATCTTTTTAAATGGGAAATGCCCATTTAATGTATTATAATTTACTTGCAGCTTATTTTTAGCACAAAATTCTGTCACATTTAGCAGTCTTCTAGGACAAAATATAATTTTAGTCCTGAAGAAAAGGCATATGCCTTTTCATCAGGTGGCCTTGATATTATTAGTCATTTCTATACTGGTTGTGTTTGATAAGCTCTTTAACATCTGTTGCCATTAGGCTCTTTGTTAAACTCAGGGGTTGAACTGTATGATCTCTAACATTCTCCTTTAGCTCTGACATTCTGCAGTTCTATGATTATACTGTTGGAGAAATTAAGTAATTGTAATACTTGGTGAGGATTAAGCATCTATTGAGCTTTCTGAGGGAATCAGAGACCTAAAATTCTTCACTATTGCCTTCCTCTAGCTTGATGGTCCAAAACTTGAGGAAAGGATACCAAAGAAGAAAATAGTCATTGTGTCCCATGACACTGGAGGAAGTGTTTTGGGCTCTCTCAAGTAGACTTTTTTCCTAGACCATCGGTAATATGTCTATAAAGAAAGCTACGACCTTAGGGAAGTAAGTTTATAATCAGATAGTAGAAAAAAATGAGATTTTCGTTGACTTTATCATTACCTATGTGCCTAACTATAAGATGCAGACTGTAATGAATCATCTAAGATTTCTGATTTTTTAAGTCTAAGATTTTCAAAAGTGGGAGTAGAAGTTTAATACACTAAAGTCTTACATTATCATATTTTCTTTATATGTTACCTTTCCAGTAGACTCAGAGAAGGGAGAAGACAAACAAGAAATTCTGCCTTATTAATGATCTGCCAAATGCTCCTTCAGTCTTGTAGTTTCAAGTGTTACTTGTTATATTAATGAATGTGAAAAATTAAATATTGAAAATAGGAATTTAATTGATGTGTTATACTTCATCTTAGTGTTAATCTGTATATTAGTGTTGCATTTTCTATAGATTTTAAAACAGTAGTAAAAGGTATAGTAATTATGCTATTCAAGGGAAATAACACAGGAATTATTCTTCCTAGGTTTATATAAGATGAGATAAGAGATTATTTTCCCTTATTTTAAACATCCACACTTGAAATTTTAAAGTTCATAGTACTAATTTCTGCTTTTGTCATATTTTGAATTTTTAATTAAAGTTTTTTTGGATTATTTTAGATAATGGTTTTTACAAAGGACCAAACAGAAAAGGAAATAGATGAAATTCACAGTAGATATCGTAAGTTGTGTGGCATTATCTTTATTTACAGAGAACTTGGATTGCAGATTTTCATCTTTAGTAATGTTTTAAAATAAAATTTTATAGTAATGTTTGATAGAAACTTTTCTTGTTTGTATTACTTAAGCAACTGAATTTTAGTTGATTGTTTATTCAAAAATGTGATCTTTTTTGTAACTCTATGTGCCTGCTTTTTGATTTCTAACATTCTGCTTTGAGCTGATCACAAAGCACTTTGCAAGATATTAATTAGCTGCTCTCAAAGCATCTCTGTGAAAATAAAATGGAATTAAAAATGGAAACTTTCCTGATTTTACATCCTGTCATCAGGCCACTCACTGGCAACACTTCTGTGAAGAATTTCAGCATTTCTGTAGCTTGCAAATTTGTGCCGAAAATACTTTTCATTTTATCATTTATTACCAACTTCCAGCTTACTTTCTCTTCCTTATTAGGCCTTTGCATATATCTTTTCCAGGGCCAGCACTTTAATGTTTGGTCAATTCATTGCTTTGTTGGTTACATTTTTAGTTTAAATTTAAGTGGCTGACAAACCGGTAGTTTGTAAGTGTTTGTTGAGTGAGTATTCTACACAATATGTGTTTTAGTTGTGCTAAGAGAATTTTGCTTTCTTCTTTTACTTCTTAAGCTTAAATGTGTAGGTTCAGCAATAATCTATTTGAAGAGGCGGGAATAAAGTACATGGGCACTAGATACAGGTGTGATAGCCTGTGCTTTAGTAGAGTAAGAAAAGTAGCCTAGAGTATTCATGGACCATAGACTGAACAACAGAAATCACTGTTTTCCTGTTGTTAGATAAGTGTGATGGGAGCCTCCTTAATCAGTTTTTGAGAAGTCAACATGATTTTTCTTGAGACAGGAGATCCAGAATATCAAATATCATATAATTACTGAATTGCCAAAAATAGGGCCTGTAAAAATAAGGAAACTAGAAAATTTGCTTGGAGAGAAAGTAATTTTAACCACTAAAAGGATGATATCTAACAATGCCACACTGAGAAAATTGTGGATTAGATTTAGGCAAGAAAGTACACAACTATCTATTGCTCCCCATTTAAATATCTATAAAAAGTCCAACTTTACAAATAGGTTGTATTAAATTAATGCATTTAGCCCTAAAATAAACTTCCATATCTGATTTAAAAAAATACATGAAATGGACAATTTCCTTAAAAGATACAAATTACTAAACCATATTCAAGAAGAAGTAAATAGGCAAATTGAATTTGCAGTCCCCGAAGAAATGCCAGGTCCAAATGGGTTCACTGGTGGATTCTATGAAATACATAAGGAGGGAAATCATATCAATTCCATTCATATTCTGCTAGAAAATTGGAATAGAAGAAATACTTCCTACCTCATCTTATGAGGCTGAAGTTTCCACAAAACTAAAAACTTGTGACCAGTATTCCTCATGAGCGTGGATGCAAAATCCTTAATAAGATTTTAACAAATTAAATCTGTCAATATGTGTAAAGGATAACATATCATAATCAAGTGGGATGTATCCTAACAAGGCAGAATTGGCTTAATTTTAGAAAATTGATCATTGGGCAGCCCGGGTGACTTAGTGGTTTAGCGCTGCATTCAGACCTGGGATCGAGTCCCATGTCAGGCTCCCTGCATGGTGCCTGCTTCTCACTCTGCCTGTGCCTCTGCTTCTCTCTCTCTCTCTCTCTCTGTGTGTGTGTGTCTCATGAGTAAATAAATAAAATCTTTAAAAAAAAAAAAAAAGAACAACAAAAAAAATTTGATCATTGTAATTCACTGTATTAAGTCACTAAAAAAACACCATGTGATTCTTCAAGTAGATACAGAATAAGCATTTGACAAAATTGAACACCCGATAATAATAAAAACTCTTGGGGATTCCTGGGTGGTTTCAGCAATTTGGCGCCTGCCTTCGGCTCAGGACGTGATCCTGGGGTCCTGGGATTGGGTCCCGCATCGGGCTCCCTGCATGGAGCCTGCTTCCTCCTCTGCCTGTGTCTGTGTGTGTGTGTGTGTGTGTGTGTGTGTGTGTGTGTCTCCTGAATAAATAAATAAAATCTTTTTTAAAAAAAATAATAAAAACTCTTACTAAAATAGAATTTCTTCAATCTGATAAAGAATATCTGCAGAAAACTTAAAACATCATATTTAATGATGAAATAGTAAATACTTGTGGCTGGGAACAAGGTAGAGGTATCCATTCTCATCTCTTGTTCAGCATTGTTCTGTAGGTCTTAAACAGTATGAAGAAGCAGGAGTAAAGGAAAAAGCTTAAAGAAAATGTGATAAATTATATTTCAGTAGAATTAAACTTTTTTAAAAGGCAAATATGAAATGAAAATCAAGCTACAGATTATGAGAAAATACTGTGAAATTTATATTTGACAAAGTACTAGTATCTATATTATATAAAGAACTCTTAAAATTCAATAAGGCATATGCCATATTTTTTTTAACAAGGGCAAAAGATGTAAACATTCCTCAGCAAAATAGGTATTCAAAAACCAAATAACCACATGTAAATATATGGTTAATCTTATTAGTCTATTAGTCTTTAGGTAAATATAATTTTAAATGAACTAATACTACAAAAAATAAATAATACTATGTACTTATCTTAATGGAAAATCAAAAGGAAGGATAATGCCAAGCTGCTGGCCAGGATGTAGAGCAAATGGCAATCTTGTATATTGCTAGTGAGAATACAAAATAACACAGCCACTTAAACAGTTTAGCAGTTTATTTTAAAGTCATATACTTATATATGACCAAGTCATTCTACTCCTAGCTGTTTATCCAAGAGAAATGAAAGTGTATATCCACACAGAGATTTTTGAAATCAGATTTATTGAGATATAATTTCCAAAAAATAAAATTCATCAGTTGTAATGAACAATTTGAAGAATATTACTGACAGATGTTAGAACAGCTTATTCATATTATCCTAAACTGAAAACAACTTGAATATCCATAAACACATTGTGAAACATCCATATACAATGGAACCATCCGTAACAATAAAGAATTAATTCTCAGCATAGGAAACAACATGGAGGGATGTCAACAACATTGTGCTACAACAAAAGCCAAACTAGAAAAGGCAGCATCTTAAATGGCTCTATATAAAGTTCTAGAAAAGGCAAAGATTAGTAACGGAAAGAAACAATTTGTACTGTCAGCTGCTGTGGGTGGAGGAAAAAGATAATGAAGGATCTCTTTGGGGTGACTTAAATCTTCTATTTCATGATTGCGTTGTTGCATGACTGCACATTTAAAAAAAATCATCAGATTGTTCACTTAAAATTGAAGAATTTTATTGAGTGTAAATTATTTCTCTGTATGATTTTTAAAATTTAGTGACAAGAGTGACATTCTTTTCTTTTTCTGTAAATCTCTGATGGCCTGCTAAATAGAGGACATCTTGATTCTGATACCAGCTTCTTCATTTAAACTGTTGCCATGTGTTGTTTTGGTTAAAGTATATGAAAAGTATCCAGTCTGACGCAGATAGGTAATTAAAAAGAAGGAAGTGTTTCAGTAGATCTTTTAGATAATCATGGATATTCTTGGCAAGTGTTATTTCAGAAAGGCTATTTACAATGGAATTTGAAATCACAATAATGAAGTTCTTGTACTCTATTGCATAAGAATCCACTGGTCTGCCTTTGAATGGACCTTTTACCTATGAATGACTTTGTGGCATCATTTGTTCATTATTTGGAAAATACTGACTCACTGAGTTGCAAATGTTTGCATATTTATATAATAGAAAAGTAATAGCATTCCTTAGTTTCACCACTACTCTTACCAGAAAAGGTAAGTATTGGAAAGCTGTTAGATCATAAATGGTGGATTCAAGTTATCCAAAATTCTGATTTTCATTTGAAAGCTATTTTTTATTTGGCAGAAGAGAGTGTCACTTGTTTTTCGTGAAGTGATGACTTCCCTCATTCATTTTTAAGAAAATATATTATCCAAGTGTGAATAATCACAATTTGTCTACTGTTCTTTCAAATAAAAGCAATGTTCATTTAAAAAGTGACTAATTTAGCTCATAACTGAAATAATTACACAAGTGCTTCTGCAGGGTACTTTGGGTATGTAGCAGAAGTGTATATTTGTAGTTCTCATTTTACCACTGAAGTTATTAAAACGATATGTACTCTAGGGTCAAAATTTAATAAGATTAATAATTTTATTTCTGCTTCATTTAGGATATTCTTAAGTAAAACTGACTTTTTTCTATTGGTAGTGGATGGCCATGGAGAATACAGTGATTACTGGTACAGTTCAGGGTTGCTTCCTTGGCTCATGCTAAGATACCAGTGGTTTTATCCACCATTACTGTTGCACTATCAGCCCTTATGTCAATGTAACAAAAAAAAGGCAAATTAGGTTTTAACCTCAATTTGCTCTCTGAAAGTGGCTCAGAGATCTTCAGCTGTCAACGAGTGCACTTGGAATTCTGCTGTTTTAGAGTGTAGAGGATAAGGAGAGGAGGCAGCTGAGTAAACTGAAGGAGTGGCCAGGAGATAGGAGAACTTGCAAATATGGTATCAGAAAATCTAGGGAAACCAAGTGTTTCAAGAAGGGAGATATAATAAACTGAGTCAGATACTTACTGTGGAAGGTTGAGTGAGATGAAAGGCAGCAATACATTTTACAACTCAGAGGCAGCACACTAACTTCAATAAGAATAGTTTCCTAAGGGAGGTGGCATCAGAAACCCCCAAGTTGGAGGTGAAGAAGTGAGACTGTTAAGGTGGACAGCGCTTTGGGGAGGTTTTACTCTGTCAGGGAGAGCAGAAAAATGAGGGCGTAGCCTGAGGCGGGTGTCAAGGGATGGTTTGGTTTTTGTTTTCAAGTTAGGAGATACTTAACCTACTGGCTTTCAGGTCTTTTTTGACTGCGACCCAGAGTGAGAATTATATTTTGGATATAATTCATTAGGTATTTTATTGTAAAATTAAAAGTTACACAAAGCAATATTTACCCTTCTCATTTTTTTAAAAGTTGTATTTAGATGTTTTCAAATGATGTTCACATTCCCCTCCCCAACCTTAAATGGCTCCAGCATTGGAAAAGATTATCTATCATTCTTCTCTGAAAATTTCAGTGACTATGAAAAAATATAATTAGTGGGATAATTATGTTCCAAAGCCAGTTATGCTTATCTGAACCATCCATACTGCATCCTACTCTCTAAGTAAGAGTATGTTTTTAGAGCAGAGAAGTTTACAGAAAGTTCCCATATATCCCCCACCCCTACACATGCATGACCTCTCCCATTATCAACACCCCCCACCAGAGGATACATTTGTTACGGTTGGTGAACCTACATTGACACATCATAATCACTGGAAGACCATACTTGAGTTTAGGGTTTACTCTTGATATTGGACAGAGAGACAATGACATGTATCACTGTGGTTTTCAGCAGAGTATTTTCACAAAGAATCTTTTGTGCTTTGCCTGTTCATACCCCACCTGCTACAAAAGCCCTGGCAGCCACTGATCTTTTTATTATCTGCATAGTTTTACCTTTTCCAGAATGTCATATAGTTGACATCATACAATATGTAGTCTTTTCAGATTGTCTTCTGCCACTTGGCAATATGCATTTAAAGTTCCTCGATGTCTTTTCATGGCTTGATAGTGCTTTTCTTTTTAGTGCTGAATAATATTCCATGGTCTAAATGTACTATTGTTTATCCATTCAACTACTGAAGGACATCTTGGTTGCTTATTCTTGCCATTTTTTAATGTACCCTGGCACTTTCCATTCTGTTATTATTTCATTAAGAAAAAATGCTGGTCTCTACCTAGTTGTATTCATAACCCACACTCTCACTTCCAACAGAACAGTCCCAGGCATATTTGTGTGCCAGTGGGAAAGGTGCCAAAGAGGGGGATATTGATGATGTAAGACAGGGAGAGGGTAATCACAGGTGCCGTATATCTTTGAGAGAAGGCCTTAGTGATGGAATCCAGGGAGTAACTTAGGGCATGGCCTCCCTCCGCCCCCAAGCGGATAGATCTATACCTTTTTAAACTTTTCAAGTTTAAATCCTTGAGGGGTACAGCATCACATGGATTCTGTGGCCAATGGCTTTAGCAGATCAGCAATCTGAAGATTGCTTCAGAGTTTGGCACGAACTTATGCCACTGTTTCCATGAACACGAGTTACTTTTCCTCACATTACTCTGGTTTTGTTGTTTACCACCAGAGATCATTGTTGTTCTTTGCTTTGTACACATAGGCACATCTCTTGCCTAGGTAAAATTCAGATTCAGCTTGAGCATCAACACCTTCAATTTTAAGAAGGGCCGTGTTTTTCTTCTGTTCCTGAGACCTGGGTTATAGCCAGCAAAAATGGCTTTGGACCACAGCCTTCCAGACATATTTGTCGTTTTAGGAGTCCAGTTCCCACCAGGCCTCTACAGTCTCCACAATGGCCAGGAGTTGGCCTTTAATTGCTGCAAGGACAGTTGTTTCTTACTCAGTACAAGGAAGATAAAGTGTATATGCACAGGTGAAGTAATGGTAGCTTGAAGATGACAGAGCTCCTGTTAGAATGTTTGTGTTTTCTCAAAGTAGTGTGAGCCCAGCTGAGAAGGGAGTATTGCAGGTCTAGAAAAGTGTGAAGTGGTCATTTTGGAGAATAGTAAAGCAGATTTTGCTAGAGAAATGTGGAAACGTTGTACAGCAGTGTTGAGTGCCCATTTTAGACTATGTCAGTGAGACTAGTCCATTCAGGGCGAAATGAATAAGCCCTAAGTGAATGTTACTCTCTTCTCCATCCAGCTTTAGCTGCTTTTTTTACCTACATGGTGGGTAAAAAAAATGCATGAGATTTCACCGTGAGAGATACTCCAAACTTGGTCTGTGACTTAAAGTCGATGAGTATCTCGGTGTCATCACTGTGAAGGGTGAGTCTGTCCCACTCTTGGAAGAGCCTGGCTTTGGTCTTGTGTACCTCGGATTCGCAGGCAGATCCAGAGATGCTCTGGCTGTAAAAACTGGTCTAAAAAAGTAGTTAAGGGTGGTGAGGGAGTGAAGGGCTTGACTTGGAGAGGCAGAAGGGTGATATGATTCAAGTGTTAACAATCTTGAAGAACATGATTTGGGAGAATGTGGGGCCTATTCATCAGCTTCCCCAATTATCTCAACCACTTAATTTTTTTAAGAGGTAAATTCAGGACATCTAATTAGCAGAACTGAGATTTTAAACTATAAAGTACTCCTTGCCAAATGGCACAGCTCCTAAAATGAGGTGAAGAGGTAAGTGGGAACAATTTCATTAGTCAGAATCTCGGCATTGTTCATCTTTTGAGCAGAGGTTGTTGGACTTCTTGGGCCAAAGCCAGAGCAGTGGCTGCCATTTACTTTTTGGTTTCCAGCCTAGTTGTAGAGGTAATCAGATTAAACAAAGAAAATCTCTTTTTAAACCTGAGATTTTATTACTTCAGAGGAAAAAGTCATTAAGCCTCCTTAACTGTTAATGAAATTACTTGAGCAAGTTTCTTTTCTTTTTTTTTTTTTTTAAAGATTTTATTTATTTATTCATGATAGTCACAGAGGAGAGAGAGAGAGAGAGGCAGAGACACAGGCAGAGGGAGAAGCAGGCTCCATGCACCGGGAGCCCGACGTGGGATTCGATCCCGGGTCTCCAGGATCGCACCCTGGGCCAAAGGCAGGCGCCAAACCGCTGCGCCACCCAGGGATCCCTTGAGCAAGTTTCTTAAGTAATTCTTATACCCATAATTCATACACACGCAACGGCCTTACTGGGAGAAGACCTAGACCAGATCTCACTAAATTACGTAGATCTGATCGTGCTGTGTTACCCTTGCCTGACAGAAACCGTGTGGTGGTGGTGATGGTCAGGGTAGCCCATTGACTCTGTGGAGCTGAAGGAGGTACAAAATAATCCTCAAATGCACAGAGAGTTAAATAGGACCTGAAAGAACTCACCTAGCTTATTTCCTTAGATAGGATCTCACTTACTTCTGAAAAGCTAACTTTTCCCAGTAATCTTTATGGCCAGCTCATATTTCTTTTGCTGAAATTTTAACTGCTTATTTAAAATTTAACACACACTTCACAACCCAGCATGTCAGTTTCACCAGGAGTTTTAAATATACTATATACCATATACATAAATATATTGTGATATAAGAGCAGTCTCTCCCTAAAGTCCAAAGAACAGTCACATTTATAGATCAGGAATATTGAAATCAGTGTGTAAGTGGAGGCAAAACTGGCTGCTTCCACAGTGGGGAGGGAAGTCAATTGAACCTTTACCCCACAGGATTTTTCACGTCTGTAGACAAGAATTATTTTCCTTTGCCATCAGTTATTTACAATTTACAGAGCTGTAACATAGCTCAAAGGCAGTGAGTGAATGCCTGGAATCCTGAAAGAGTAGCTATAGAAAATGCATAGTTTTCAATAAAAGCACAAATTTTTTCCTACACTCAATTATTTTTAGTGTTGTACCACAGGGGAAATGTTGATTACTATATGAAGACAGCTTCAGAACTTTATTTGCTGCATGATTCTTTCTAAAATGCTCTTTTATGGGATTTATGACATCATTTTGAGTCATGACTTAAGTGTTTGAGGGTGTTAGGTAAGTCACGTGCATCCTCAGCTATTTGAACTACAGTTCAGGCAGGATCAATGCCTGGCTATTCATTATTGAGTAAGTTAATAATGGGGACCTAGAGATCAGGCTTATGTTATTTTCAGATTATTAAAGTAGCCGGTGTTATTAAGATTGGTATGATTACAATATCCTGAGATAAGTGGATTGGGAGTAGGTGGTGGCTATTAAAGGGATCCTGATGGGAAACAGGCAAGAAATGGGAAGGAAAAAGGGAATTGAAATGAATAGCCTTTGTTTTTATGATCACCTTTCCTCAAGGCTTCTGCTTTCATACTCAGTTTGTCTTCATGTTAATATTCTTTTGTTTCTTGGGAGTTAGAACTGGTGTCTTTTGTATATATTTAAGAAAGTGGTATCTTTCTCCATCTATCAAAAGCCTTTCAGAATATGGGGTTTTGGAAAAAAAACCTACAGTAGCAAACTAAGAATATCCTGTTTCCCTGTTTTTATCTGAGGAAAGAAGGTAAGAGGGGAGAGACTTCCACAACCCCCAACCGTTTTTACTTTTGTGCTTGCTAGCTTGTAAATGTAATGCAAGTGATTCCCAGGGATGTTATTCTTGAGCAAGCTTGTACACTTCCTGATGTACTTCTATATTTTACGGAGAAGATCTTTTGAATTTTAGGTAAAAAACATCAGAATGAATTTCGGCTTCTGGTGGATCAGGCCAAAAAAGGATACAAGAAAACTGTTGAAATGTCAAAAAAAAAAGTAACAAAAGAAGAAGATGGATCTACAGAAAAGCTGTTACCTGTATTTGTGGGTAAGAGACTTTAATTAAAAACAAAGATATGTTGAATTTCACTATTTATTTTAAGATCTTAGTTATTTTAGAGAGAGAAAGAAAGCATACACATGCCCACGAGTGGGGGGAGGAGGGGCTGAGGGCAAGAGAATCTTAAACAGACTTGGTGCTGAGGGTGGAGCTGGATCTGAGGCTCGATCTCACGACCTGAGATCATGACCTGAGCTGAAATCAGGAGTTGGACCCTTAACTAACTGAGCCACCCAGGTGCCCCTGAATTTCACTATTTATTTTTAATATAAAAAGAAAATAAAAACCACAGGAGTTTACACTTTTATTAGGTATCTGAAGTGGGAAAAAGTAGTTTTAGACATATAGCAGTTGTTGAATGTATACTAAGTTTGTTACTGTGGGGAAAATGATTGGGACAATACCCTGAAGACAAATTTCTGAAGTCTTTCATTTAATGATAAATCAGAAGTTTCTTAGCTATTTCGCTTGAGGATGTTTTCTAGGTGTAGGATTTATTATTACATATCTTGAGATATCCTACAGGTAATTTTATCTTAGAATAATTTTTGTTATAGTTTACAATGAGCAGTCAGAAATTATCCTGGTGAATGAAACTGTAGACATTCAGAAAGGAAGTAAAGAAAAAAATAATGAGGAAATGAAGAATACTTTTTAAATAAATAGACATGAAGAATTTGTACTAAACGTTTTAATAGGTCACTGGTATTTATTTTAGATGGAATGTTCTGCTAAAATATCTGAAGCTTATGTACTTGGTGTGCCCACACATAGCACATTCCTTAATTTGGATCCATTTTAAAGTTTGAGATTAAGGGGCACCTGGGTAGCTCAGTCAGTTAAGTGTCTGCCTTCTGCTCAGGTCATGATCCTGGAGTCCTGGAATCAAGCCCCATGTCAGGTTCCCTGCTCTGCCGGGAGTCGTCTCCTCCCTCTGCCCCTCACACTACTAATGCTGTCTTTCAAATAAATAAAATCTTAAAAATTTTTTTTGAGATTAATATTATATTTCTATTGCCAGGGCTTTGGGCCAGAATCATAATGGAGGAAAGTGTACAAGAAAATTCTGTATTTTTTATTGTGATTAACTGTACATAATATAATATTTATCATTTTAACCATTCATAAATATACAATTCAGTGGCATTGTATACATTGAGAATGTTTTATAACAGTTAACACCATCCACACCCAAAACTTTTTCATCATGCAGCATAAACTCTGTACCCATTAAAAATAATAACTCTTTTCCCCTTTCCTAGCCAAACTCTGGTAATCTCTGTTCTACTTTCTGTGTGAATTTACTTATACTAGGTACTTCGTATAAGTGGAATCATATTAATATTTGTTCTTTGTCAACTTATTTCATTAAGCATTGATATTTTCAAGGTCCTGTTGTGTCATATATCAAAATTTCAGTGCTTTTTACAGCCAAATAATATTCTATTGTGTGTATTTGCCACATTTTGCTTATCTCTTCTTCTATAATGGGTTATTTTCACCTTTTGGCTATTGTGAATAGTGCTGCTATGAAGATTGGTGTTCTTTACTTTCCATTCTCTTATAGAATTACCAGAAGTATATATCTGTTTACCTTTAAGAATCCACAAAACTCTTTCTTCCCAAAGCCACTGCACCATTTAACATTCCTGCCAAACAGTGCTTAATGATTCCAGTTTCTCTCTATCCTTGCCAATACCTGTTTTGTTTTGTTTTGACCATAGCCGTCAAGGTAGATGTGAAGTGATATCTCATGGTTTTGATTTGTATTTTCATAATGACTACTAATGTTGAACATCTTTTCATATGTTTATTGGCTATGTGTTTTTCTTTGGAGAAATGTCTGTTCATGCTCTTTGCTCGTTTTTCAATTGGGTTGTTTGTTTTTTGTTGTGTTTTTAGGAATTCTTTATATATTCTGGATATTAATCCTTTTTCATTATATGATTTGCAAATATTTGTAAATGTTTTCTTGGTTATCTCTTTGCTTTCATCATAGTTTCTTTTGATGCACAAAGGTGCTTAATTTTTTTTTTCTTTTTTTTTCAAAGGTGCTTAATTTTAATGAAGTCTGTTATATCCATTTTTTTTTCTTTTGTTGCCTGTGCTTTTGGTATTATATCCATGAAATTGTTGCCAAATCATTCATGAAGATTTTCCTGTTTTCTCCTTTGAGTTTTATTGTTTTAACTCTTAAGGTTTAGGTCTGTGATCCTTTTTTTTTTTTTTTTTTTTAAGATTTTATTTATTTATTTGAGAGAAAGAATGCACAAGGGTGGGGGCAGGAGAAGGAGAAGCAGACTCCCTGCTGAGTGATGCGGGGCTTGATTCCAGGACCCTTGTATCACAACCTGAACCAAAGGCAGACCTTTAGCCAAATGAGCCACCCAGGCACCCCTTGTAATCCTTTTTGAGTTAATTTTTGTGTGTACTATAAGGGTTTGACTTCATACTTCTACATGTAGATAAAGCTCCAGTTGTTAAAAAGACTATCCACGTTGAATGCTGTTAATATCCTTGTTAAAAATTAATTGAGTCTATATGTGAGGGTTTATTTCAGTACTCTCTGTTGTACTCTGTGGTCTGTACTGTATGTCTGTCTGTTCCCATGTCAGCACTATACAGTTACAATTACTGTAGCTTTGTTATAAATTTCAAAGTCAAGAGGTATGAATCTTCCAACTTTATTCTTTTCAAGACTTATTTTTAAGATTTTATTTATTTATTTATTCATGAGAGAGAGAGAGGGGCAGAGACACAGGCAGAGGGAGAAGCAGGCTCCATGCAGGGAGCCTGACGTGGGACTCAATCCCGGGACTCCAGGATCACGCCACACCCTAGGCCAAAGGCAGGTGCTAAACCACTGAGCCACCCAGGGATCCCTCAAGATTGTTTTGACCATTTGGGTCCCTTGAGATTCCATGTGAATTTTAGGATGAATTTTTCTATTTCTGCAAAAAGTTACTGTTGGGATTGAATTGAAACTATAGATTGAGGCAGCCCGGGTGGCTCAGTGGTTTAGCACCGCCTTCAGCCCAGGGCCTGATCCTGGAGACCCCGGATCGAGTCCCATGTCGGGCTCCCTACATGGAGCCTGCTTCTCCCGCTACCTCTCTCTCTCTCTCTCTTTCTCTCTCTCATGAATAAATAAATAAATCCTTAAAAAAAAAAAAAAAAAAGAAACTATAGATTACTTTGGTTACTTTTGCTATCTTAATGTCTCCACTTTATGAATACAGGATGTCTTTATAGCTTCTTTAATTTCTTTCAACAATGTTTTGTAGTTTTCAGCATTTAAGTTTTTCACCTCCTTGGTTAGATTTGTTCCTAAAGTCATTCTTTTATGTGCTGGTACATTCTTAATTTTTTCTTCTAAATTCTCCTGGTATCATTTAGTAGGTCGCTGATGCTTTTCATGCTCTTTTTAAACAACTTGAGCATGTTCGTTAAATTGTTAAATGTTTTTCCAAGAAAATAGTTTAGTTTCTGAAAAAAATCTGGTTTAATATTTCAGATTGGGAGAACATTTTTGCTTATTGGTTGAATGTCTCTTGAAAATGATTGCTTATACTCAGGATTGTGCATTGTATGCATATATGCCCATGAATATTGCTCTCTGTGGGATTCAGAGATGGTTGTGCATGAGTGCGCATGTCTGAGGGGTGGAGAGACTGTGGGAGAGAGGAGGACAGACAGACTGGCACAGGCTGACTAGGAAGTTGAGCTCTGTATAGCATCATACAACCAGTATAGTTTTCGTTCTTTGGAATAAACTTGCTCATTGAAGTGCCAATATAAGTGAACAAGATACACATTATCTCAAATAAGTCCTTCTCCTGTTTTGTCACATGTCTTTGGGGAGGCTTGATGTTAGAGCCTCAGAGTTGGGGGCTCTGTTTGACGTCCACTTCTGACGTCTATGGACGGATATGAAAGATAGCTGACTTTCAGTGCCCTCAAATTGTTGACTGATACTTGTCCCCAAGAGGGAATTTATCCTGGAAAGGCTTATTTAAGAGAGAAAGAATTAAGAAAAGAATATATGTCAGGTGCAAAAATAAAAGATAGATTTTTTTTTTTTTTTTTTTTTTTTTTTAGTTTTAAAATTTATTTATTTATGAGAGACACACAGAGGCAGATATAAAGAGGGAGAAGCAGGTTCCTCACAGGGAGCCCAGTGCAGGACTTGATCCCGGGACCAGGATCATGCCCTGAGCCAAAGGCAGATGCTCAACTGCTGAGCTACCCAGGCATCCCTAAAAAATAGTTGTAAGTTAAATTCCTGCTCCCTGGGATCCCTGGGTGGCGCAGCGGTTTAGCGCCTGCCTTTGGCCCAGGGCGCGATCCTGGAGACCTGGGATCGAATCCCACGTCAGGCTCCCGGTGCATGGAGCCTGCTTCTCCCTCTGCCTGTGTCTCTGCCTCTCTCTCTCTCTCTCTCTCTGTGACTATCATAAATAAATTAAAAAAAAAAAAAAAAAAATTCCTGCTCCCTGTTTCGTAAGCTTGATTCCATTCTCCCAGCCAGCTGAGTGTTGAATTGTCTGGGCTCACTGAGTTTACTGGGTGATTGATTGTTCTTAATGTGATCCTTGGTATCTGTTTAGGAGAGGAAATCTTGAGCTCCTGGATGGTTGTTGTGGCTAGCTTCTTCTTTCCTTTTTCCAGATAAATGTTAGAGGGTACAGTTTTGTTTTGGTAATGTTTGGGCTTATTGAAAGCCCGACAACATCAAGAGTTTATTTATAGAAGTTACACTTTTGTCACATATGCTGTTCTTTAGTATAACGAAGACTTCTCATATCTGGAAAAATCTCACTGTATGGACTTGGAAAGGTTTCTTTTTGAAGAATCTGGGACCCCTGGGTGGCTCAGTGGTTGAGCGTCTGCCTTTGGCTCAGGTTGTGATCCCTGGGTCCTAGAATTAAGTCCTGCAACGGGGTCTCCACCAGGAGCCTACTTCTCCCTCTGCCTATGTCTTTGCCTTTCTCTCTGTGTATCTCTCATGAATAAATAAAAACAAAAACTAAAAACATTTGAAGAATCTGTCTTTTACTTTTTCTATAAATTTTCTCTTTATGACAAACCTTAAGAATTCTTTTTAGTGTCTTTTGTTGAAGGTTACTTGCTTATATAAGTACACTGGATGAGTGATGTGTGAAAGCTCTGCTTCTCTGTGAGGAAACTTACAAAAGGGTGCTCTATACTATTAGCACATGTGGCTTGCATGCTAAGTATTTACTCAATTCCTGAATCTTAAAGACAGAGCAACTGAAATCTTAGCACAGTCCTGAAACAGGTCGTGAGGGAAAGTCCTGGTCACTGAGGGATGCTTCGTGGATATTATTTTTTGCACTCGTATTTGAAGATACTTGGTCATACCTGTATGTTGCATTCTAGCAAACACTGTCTGCATGCCTCTAGCATCCTTTATTTTTATCTGCAACAAGAGACCTTAGAAATTCAGAATATGACAAGGGATACATAGAAATATGACATGTATTAGATCAAACGGAAATACTGGTTATGTCTGATGAGTTTTCCTTTTCCATAGTAAATATTAGATTCTTTGGAACAAACTAAAAGAAATGGCCAGATGGATTCACTACCACATAGTCAGTGACAAATATCCTAGTTCTCTCCTATCATCTATCTATCCATCCATCCATCCATCCATCCATCCATCCATCTGAGAGAGCGTGCGCGCCGGCATAAGCATGAGAGTGAGGGGAGATACAGAGGGAAAGAGAGAATCTTCAAGCAGACTCCCTGCTGAATGTGAAGGAGGGTGTGGGTTCCATTCCATGATTCTGAGATCATGACCTGAACCAAAACCAAGAGTCAGACACTCAACCAGCTGAGCCACCCAGGTGCCCCAAGCCTTTAGTTCTCTCATTCGAATCTTTCATCCTTTTTTGTTGTGCTTCATATGTTTATCAGTTTTCTCTTATCTGTGAAATATGTGGGAATTCTTTAGTAATATTGTAAATAGAAGCCTCATTAGAATTCCATAGTTCACTACTCCTGGTTTTAAAAGGAAATTTTGTTTTTAAATTCATTAATCTAGAAATACATAGGTGGGCATTATCATTAGATGGCACATGGTAGTGTTGATTCTTATGCCCTGACACTAGAGTTTTGGAATCAATGTTACAAAAACTTCCATTTTACGACGTATAAATAGCAATATTAAATGTCGTAGAAATAATAAGCATATAGAAGTTGTAGATTTTGTAGAACTTGTAAATATTTTTCTTTCATTTTTCTTTTTTTAGAACGGGAAGATAAAAAAATGAAATTCTCAGATACTTCCCCCATAACAAACCACTTCTCTCAATCAAAGCTGGAATCCCCAGGGAGAATGGAGCCTGATAGACCAGATGATTCTTCCAGTTGTACTGATATTCAAGAAGAAGCTCTTTCTTCATCAGAATCAGACTCATTCAATAGGTAAGAAATCTGTATTACCTGATTATTTTAAATGTCTATTTCCTGCGTATGCTAAGATAGAAAGTAACTTGAAGACCTGGGGCAGTAAAGTGTTGTACCACTTCAGTCTCCTCTTCTGCTTTGTAACTTGCACAGTGATAGCAAGCAGGAGAGAATTGAAGTGGCTGTAGATAGTTTTCCTGGAGTTGAAAGAGAGAGCATGATAGGCAGTGATATTTTTGTTAGGATAATGAATGAAGAAAATAAGACAACTGTGTTAGAAAATAGAAATGACCAGAAAGACAGTGCATAGGAGAGTAAAACAAAAAGGAAAAATTTAGTTGAACAAGTAAGAATGGATAGGGAGGCTTTAAAAATGAAAGATTTGAAGATGAATTGTTTCTCCAAATGATTTTTTAAAAGATATTTTTAAAAGATGATGTATTTTTTTAGAGATGACATACAGTTAAATCATAGTTTTGAATAAAAACAAAAAGTAAAAAGTTTTGAAATAAAACTTTATGTTCTGGCATTTCACTTTATATAATAGACCATTTGTACCCATGTTTCTACCTTATCTTTATAGGTGTTTTCTGGGGATGTGGTGTTCTCTTGTGGCTCTTCTCCATAACTGACTGGACTTTCCAGTTTCTGTTAGATACCTACATTTTCCCCAATGTTCTGCTTACACACCTAAAGCTGTGGTAAAGCTCTGTCTACTTAGAGCCTTTTGTTTCTAATAAATTATTTTTAACACCATTTTGACCATGGGAGGTGTTGCTGCCTTCTCAATGCATTGTATCAATTTTAAATGCTATCATCAGAATGTGAATATGTCTTAGAAACTTTTAGTCTTGGGATCCCTGGGTGGCGCAGCGGTTTGGCGCCTGCCTCTGGCCCAGGGCGCGATCCTGGAGACCCGGGATCGAATCCCACATCCGGTGCATGGAGCCTGCTTCTCCCTCTGCCTGTGTCTCTGCCTCTCTCTCTCTCTGTAACTATCATAAATAAATAAAAAATAAATAAATAAATAAACTTTTAGTCTTTGATAGTCCTTCACTTAAAAATTAGCAGTGCTCTAGAACGATAGACTATGTCTATCTGAAACATCAAATTAGAAATTTTTTTTAAGAGAAGTGTACTCAAAACCCTCTGCTTTACTAGGATTCTTGGGGAACGGTTTCAAATTATTAATGGTCAGGCATTTGGAATGGAAAACCTCTTATCTCACCCCTACTGTTTTCAAGGTCATTGGCATATCTCAAGCTGGGTAAAGGAAGAACACATGGTGATCTGCGTGTTGTCCATTTTGTCTGAGGGTGTGATACTGCTGCACAGTTTCTCTACATCAGGCTGTTCCTGCAAGTTCAGTAGGCAGTACTTGTTTTTAAACACAAGTCATGTAGGAATACAAAGTAAAAATGGAGGAAAATCAGAGTCCAGAGGAGTAAGAGTTCATTTTTAACCGTAGTCGCAGAATGCCTGAATGTCTGGGAATGCCAGGGTGAGTTTGAATTTGAAATAGGGGAATGGAAGAAAGTGTAGGAGGAAATACATGGCAGCCAGCTGTATATTTATATATTTGGCGCTGAGAGGATGGAAGTAGGGTCAGTTTGTTGAGTTCTTGGCCTCAGATAGATTTATTGGCATCACCGAAATGTGAGAGGTTTATTAAACCGCTAAAAAAATTTTTTTGATGGGGGGGCTCCCTGGGTGGCTCAGTGGTTTCGTGCCTGCCTTCGGCCCAGGACATGATCCTGGAGTCCTGGGATCGAGTCCCACATCAGGTTCCCTGCATGGAGCCTGCTTCTCCCTCTGTCTGTGTCTCTGCCTCTCTTTGTCTCTCTCATGAAAAAATAAATAAAATCTTTAAGAAAAAAAATTTTTTTTAATGTAAGGTCTTATATTTATTTCACATTTTAATTAGTTCGGCATATGTATATGTCTATATACACACACATAAGCCCATATCCAGAGCAACTACCCACTAATAACAATTTTTAGCAGCTGTGTTGAGACATAATTTACATTCCATACAACCCACTTGTGCATGTGTACAATTTAATGGTTTTTAGTATGTTCACAAATATGTACAGCCATCACCGCAATTTTATTTTATTTATTTATTTATTTGTTTGTTTGTTTATTTATTTATTTATTTTTAAAGATTTTATTTATTCATAGAGACAGAGGGAGAGAGGGACAGAGACACAGGCAGAGGGAGAAGTAGGCTCCATACAGGAAGCCCAACGTGGGACTCGATCCCAGGTCTTCAGGATCACACCTGGCTGCAGGCGGTGCTAAACCGCTGCGCCACCAGGGCTGCCCCATCGCCACAATTTTAGAACGTTTTCATCACCCCAAAAAGAACTCTCATTCTCATTAACAGTTGCTTCCTACTTCCTTCTGATTCTGCCAGCCCCTGGCAGCTACTCATGTACCTTCTGTCTCTGTAGATTTGCCTCTTCTGGACAATCCACAGCAATCAGATCATAGAGTGTGTGGTCTTTGTGACTGGCTTCTGTTAGTTAGCATAATATTTTCAAGGTTCATGTTGTAGCCTATTTCAGTGTTGTATGGCTTTACATTGAAGAATATTGTTTTATTGTATGGATATACGTTTTATTATTCATTTATTAGCTGATGGACATGTGGATTGTTTCTGATTGCATTCCTATAACGAAAAAGAATCCTTGAGTTTGCTTGTATACTTTGGAAGCAGAGCTTTAGAGACAGTATATGAGGATTTGCTCGGCTTACCTTGAGAAAGTTGGCAGTGTCTACTACTCATATTTCAAGTTTGAGTAACTGCTATATACATTGTAAATATTAAGATTCTAATCCTTAAATTTTTTATTTTATTTTAATTAAAAAATTTTTTTAATTTATTTATGATAGTCA
Organism: Canis aureus; assembly: GCF_053574225.1. Taxonomy (NCBI): domain Eukaryota; kingdom Metazoa; phylum Chordata; class Mammalia; order Carnivora; family Canidae; genus Canis; species Canis aureus. The sequence goes on from NC_135629.1 coordinate 10,276,682, forward strand.
CACACACAGAGAGAGAGAGAGAGAGGCAGAGACACAGGCAGAGAGAAGCAGGCTCCATACACCGGGAGCCTGACGTGGGATTCGATCCCGGGTCTCCAGGATCGCGCCCTGGGCCAAAGGCAGGCGCTAAACTGCTGCGCCACCCAGGGATCCCTATCTTAATTTTTTAATTTACATTTTTTATCATTTTTCCATGTAAGATTTTTAAGATTAAAAGAGTATGTTCCTTATATAATACCTAGAAACGAAGGCTAACAGAGTAAGAGTGAAGTGAGCCTTGACTAGTGATATTTCATTTGGTACCAAGACAGACCATTGGGTAACTCATTCAACAGTAGACTGTGGAGGAATAAGTATGCAGCGGAAGCCGCTCTGATGTAACAGGAAAAGTAGTAGGGCATAGAGTTGAATGGCTTTGCACTAGGATCTACTGGGTGATTTGGGAATCAATCTTTTGAAGTCTTTCCATTTCTATGAAAAAACATATAAAAATATCTTATTTCAGATCTGTTGGGAAGATGAAATGAGGTAGTAGATTTGAGAATCTTTGATAAATATATGATTATTCTACTTTTGTAAAGATGAAATCAATTATGTCTCCTTCAGTAATGCTACAAAAATTGGGACTCTGGCTGGACGTTGTATCTCCTTCATTCTAAATCTTCACCTGTGTCATAGAGTAAATCCCACAAGTTATCTTTTTATCCCTCCCTATTTCTGTTCTGAACTTTGCTAGAGAAAGCTGTGAGCCTGGGCTAAAGTAGTTCCATTCAAAATTCATTGAATCCAGCCTCGGCTGGGTGCTTACTAGTGAGGCATAGTCTTCTAAGTTACTCTCTATTGCATTTCCCATAGTACCTGTTCCACACCAGTTACCTGCATGTTTCCTCATCTTCGATAGATGGCATGTCAGCTAATCTGCCCTGCCTCCAGCTCTTCCTTTCCATTTTGAGTTTAGTTTTTTTGTTTTGTTTTGTTTTTTTTATAATTTCTAACCTCTTCTTTCCTGTTTATCATAAGAGAAAGACATTTTAGTTTCAGGTATACGGTATAGTGATTTGACAATTCTATACATTGTTTAGTGCTCATCGTACTAAGTGTGCTGCTTATCCCCTTTGCCTGTTCCACTCTTCCCTCTGGTAACCATCAATTTATTCTCTATGGTTAAGAGCTATTTCTTAGTTCGTCTCTTATTTTTTCCTTTGTTCATTTGTTTTGTTTCTTCAGTTCCATATATGAGTGAAACCATATGGTATTTGTCTTTTTCTAACTGACTTATTTCACTTAACATTATACTCTGCCTCCATCCATGTTGTTACAAATGGCAAGATTTCATTCTTTTTCATGGCTGAATAATACTCCATCACACACACACCTTTATCCATTCATCAATTGTTGGACAATTGAGCTGCTTCCATATCTTGGCTATTATAAATAATGCTGCTATAAAGAAGACATTTTATTTCTTAAGATAAATTCATCTACTTCCTCTAAGACATTATTTTGCCAGTCATCCCTTGGGTTTGCTCTTGGATGGCCCCTTTCAGCCCTTCCTCTAATCTCTTTCTCTCTGATTCTTCCCACTAAGCAGGAAGCAGTTTCAACTTAACTATGAATTCCTGTAACAGTGTACCTGAATTCCATAGCACTGGATTTAAATCAAATCCTATCTTGTATTATAGTTATTTGAGTATTTTTGTCATTCCTATAATTACCTATCAAAGTCCTTAAGAATGAAGTCCATCACTCATTTTCAAAAAAATCTCCTGTCAGTGGTTTACTACTAGTCTCCTGTGGTAGACCACTAAACCTTTATTAAGTGAATGATTTGTTAATTGTAAGACATAACATTTTCTGTTTTACATTTTAATGTCTGAAATTGTGATGTGTATTCTAATCGATAGCATCTTACAGCTGGTACCTGCCAAGTTTTAGTTCTGATGTAGTTTGTGTCATGGCTCTCCAGACTATCATTTCACTTGAGTTACATGCATTGTTAGCATTACATTGGTTTGTCATTAAAATATAAGTAATGAGAGAAAAAAAAGTTATTGTGTGTGAAAAAAAGTACAGTAGAGTATAAGTTAATATTCATCATTGGATGAATGGCTGCAATTCCATATTCTTGCAAAACAATCAAATGATTTATAGGACACGGGAAAGAAAGATACCACAAGCCTGGAGACTCATTATAATTGTATTAATGAACGATGTGCAAAGGGTATTCTGTTACATCACCAACTGAATGCAGGAGAAATGGTTAAATCCCTTGGAATAGATGGAAGAAATTTAAAACAATAACAACATGACTGATTCACATGTTGCAAAAGACTATTGTTAGGGTGTTCCACATCAATTTGTCAGATCCTTCTTGATGTCTTTGTACAGAAGCTGCTTCTAGTCACATGTGATGTGATTGAGGAAATAGACAAAATTAGGAAAGGAGTTTGCAAAGTGGATGTCACTGCCTTCAGTGAGACTCCTGGAGATACTAGTCAAGTATTTTTGAGAAATGCTGTTATCTCTGGTGCTCTTGGTAGTACAGAGGGTAGCTTTGTGAGGGAAAACTCAAACTTCATAGATACTGAGTCAGAACGTGAGGAAGAAGAGTCAGGCTCCAAGTCTGAAGACGTTTTGGGAATACTTTAACCAGTTTATTTCAGTTCTTTTTTTTACAGTGCACAATAGTTTAAAATAGAAACCTATGTCCATTGGTTTATAGAACTCTCTGGATATGTGAATTAAAAATTTTAAGTGAAAAGGAAGTCTTTTTATTTTATTTTATTTTTTTATGATTTATTTATTGAGAGAGAGAGGTCGGGGAGAGGCAGAGGGAGAGAATCTTCAAGCAGACTCCCTGCTGAGTGCAGAGCCTGATGTGGGGCTCTATCTCATGACCCATGAGGTCATGACCTGAACCGAAACCAGGAGTCCGTCACAAACAACTGAGCCACTTAGCCATCCCAGGAAGTCTTATATCATAGTTGAATTGACCTCAATTTTTTCTTTCCTTCTTTTTCTTTTTTAAAGATTTTATTTATTTATTCATGAGAGACAAAGAGAGGCAGAGACACAGGCAGAGGGAGAAGCAGGCTCCATGCAGGGAGCCCGATGTGGGACTTGACCCCAGGACCGCAGGATCACACCCTGGGCTAAAGGCAGGCACTCAACCACTGAGCCACCCAGGTGCCCCAACCTCAATATTTTTTTTCTTTTTTAAAGATTTTATTCATTTATTTGGAGAGAGAGAGAGAGAGAGAGAGAGGCAGAGACACAGGCAGAGGGAAAAGCAGGCTCCATGCAGGGAGCCCAACGTGGGACTCGATCCTGGGTCCCCAGGATCATGCCCCGGACCGAAGGTGGTGCTAAACCATCATATTTTATAATTTTTTATGCTTTTTTAGTCTTTTTTTTAAAAGAGGAAAGTCACACACAAAGTGAGTGCAAATATATTGTGAATTGTTCTGAATTCATGCAGTCATGCTTTAATATATAGATCTTACCATTAGATTGTTGAATAAAGATGTTAGGTTTTTTTGTATTGGAACAATATTCAGACTTATAAAAATATGGCAGACTGACAACTAAGAATAATCTTATTTTAAGACCCAATAGGTATATCCAGTCCAAGTAATTATTAGGATGAAGCTACTTTGTTGCTAACTTGATTCTTAACTCTTAAGTCCTTTTTTTAGAATTTGAATTATGAATGCTATGTATTGAGTCTCTGGTGCCATCCTGAAGACCGATGATAAACACATTGATTAGAATTTTATATTTTTGTACAGCTTCTTGCTAGGTGATTTCCGGGAGTTCAAGAGACATGTCCAGATTTCCGTAAATTAACTTATTGTTCTTCTTAATGAAAAGGAGAGGGCTTTTGTTCCCTGAGTTTTGGCAAGCAGAAAAAACTGCATTTTTATTGAGGGCTACATCATAAGAAAAGATGCTTTTGATTATGGCCCTATGGAGGAAGCTTTATCTTCATGCAGAGATGAATAGTAGTCATGCTTTTATTTGGAGGAACCTTCAGATCGTTATTTTAAAAATATGTATTTGTGCACTTTAGTTCTAGGCAAAAGAATTTATAAAGAGATGTTGTGTTTTGCCCTAACTGGAGAAATTTGAATTAGGTCTATAGATTAGATAATATTACTATGTCAGTATTCAGTTTCCTGATTTTGATAATTTCATTGTGGTCATATATATAAGTGAATGTGGTTGTTCTGAAGAAGCACACACTAAACAGCTAAAGGGTGTAATGGCTCCAGTGTACTTTTAGTGGTTAAAAAAATAAGAGTGTGTGTGTGAGCACACACATACACGCATACAGAGCCAATTTTTGTAGCTTTGAAATTATTAAAATTAAACTTTTTAAGAAGTCATTGTCCATAATCAAAGAAGTTTGTTCATACTAGGAAATTTTCTAAAGGAAAGACTTATACTTAGGATTTATTGACCAAAAAAAAGTGGTCTCCATAGGGTGGTAAGTATGGTTTTCACTTAACTCAGTCTGTCAGTTCAGGACCAACCCTGCTAGGTTATCTCTGCTTTGGCATGTTAGAGGACTTGGGCTAACGAAGTGGGGACTGGGATTTCAGTACTCGCAAAGACCAACTAATTTCACCATTTGTAATCTATGTTAACCTTCTTGAAGATGCTAGTTTTTTGTCGTAAGTGAATCTGAGTCAGATAAGATGTGAATGAATACATTTTAACTTTTCACAATTTCTGACATAAACAGTACCTTTTCTCTGATACTAAATCAGTAGCAGCAACTTTGTAGGAAATCCAACACATAGGCACAGAACACTGCGCTCTTTGACAGAGAGACTTAAACATTGGCCATGTATTTGGTATATTTGCAACTTTTCTTCACTTTTCAGTCATTTTTGGAAGAGCTGTCTGTTCAGAATTCTTGAGAACAAGAGAACAATAACAAAAAACACAAAAATGTGAAGAAATCTTGATTACTATTTGTTGAAAGACTCAAGGAGTAAATGTCAGTCTTTCGTAAGTGCTGAGTAAATTGAAGAATAATGGCACAGTCTTAACAGAAAAGATGCCATTGTGACATTCATCCAAGGAGTGTTGAATACTGGCCTGTTGATAAGACCAAGTTAAGTTTATTACTTACTGAAGGAACAGGGGAACACTATTTCTACCATCAGTCAGAGTAGTCTCTTCCAGCCAGAAGGTCAGAGTTGAGATGCGTGTTGAGATTTCAAAGTTTGGTTTCAGACAGGTCTTTCCTTGCAGATCTTGGTTAGAATTGGATAAACCTAAGCTGAAAATTGGTGAATACAGCAATATGAGGCTTTGAAGAGATGATGGGTACATAGAATCCTTTTCTATTGAAAAGCTGATGGGGTCTTTTAAGTTTTTGGACTCAACAATAAAGTTATTCACAATTTTTATCTTCCTAGACAAGAGTCTCCTGAATAGTAAAGTATATTGGTGAAGCCTTGTTGATGTGAGCAGTAAGGTGTGTGATTTTGATGTTTGAGTACTAAGAGTGCTGCATGTGTTACATCATTTAGCCCACAGGCAAACCCATTGTAAAGATGCGGAAATGAAAGGCTAAAGGAGTTAAATAAGTTGCTTAAGGTTGTATGTATAGATTGTGGCAATATCGGAATTTGAAGCTAGGTATAGTTTACCTCAGAATCCAAGTTCTCCTGACTGATAATGCTGCTGACCAAGTTGCCTTGCTTTTCACATTCTTGAAAGAGTGGAAATACGCAGTTATTGAGATGGTTAGGTTTCCTGAGAAGACCCCAAGACAAGGATTTCAGTGGAAGCAGTTAATTTGGAAGGTAAAGGAACCATGATAGGGAGTGGGCACGTGAGACAGAAAAGGGAAGGGAGCATGTTATCAAACCAGATGATCACTGTGAGCAAGCAAAGTTTTTATCAAAACCACTTGGAACTAGGAGCTGGTTTAAAACAACTCACCTGAGTTAACTCAGGCAAGGAGTAAAGGAGTCAGTTACTTGGTTGAGGGCTGTTCTCTGCTACTTGCAAGCCGCCTCTCCTCCTACACTGGTGACAGAGCAGGCTCCACCAGAGCAAGGACAACTGACAAAGGCCCTAACAGTTGCAATTCAAGCCTGTACACTGAAGGGATTAGAGTAGAGGGATCAGGGCAGGGCACCAATGGGATCTGCCAAAGCAGTGATTCCAACTGAAGATAGGAAAATGGTTTGGTTTTATGTAGGCTTTATCAATACAAATAGGGGTCCTCTAGGCTTTTGCCTAGATCTCTTGTCCAAAAGAGTGTAATAATGTCTTTAGGCATTCCAGAGCTAACTGCACCTCTGCACATCTATTTGCCAAGCACACTTGCCCATTGCTACCAGGAACGGAAGAGATAAGGATGTCTGGGAGCTGTTAAAGAAGTGATAGACAAGGAAATTTCAGGGGAAGAAAGGGACATTATCTAGAAAGCTCTGAGAGAGATGAGTCCACAAACGGATGGGAGAAAATGTGCTTGTTGATGAGAAACAATTTACTTTTTCATCTTGTGTGATAATAAACTGAAGTATGAAATAATCTGTCATCGTACTAAAGTTTGCCAACATACTGAATAAAAATCTCTTGGCCTTAGGCAGAAAATCACAAGCACAGAACTGGGAGTTCTTTGATTGTCAGGCTTATTTCCTTATTATCCTGCTTTGTTTCTCCTTAATAGAGATAACTGTACCGTTAATGGCCCTTGTGCATATGGACATCCTCTCCCACTTCTGAAGTTACTCTGCTGGCTGTAGCACAACAGGCCTGCTGGTCATTTTTTTAGGAAGATCTTTCAAAGTACCTTACTAATAAGTGACAATATTGTGTGACTTTGAACCTTCCTTGGACATTATAAAAAAAAAAAAAATCTAACCTACTTGGCACATCTAATCTAATGGTAATCATTTTTGAATGTTTTTTTAATACACAATTACTTCCTTATTTATGTTTAGGAATTAGAAAGTGGTATTTTGCAGTGTACTTATTTACACTATTTGTTTTGCATTGATGTGTGGACCTTAAACATTTGTCTAATATATATGTGCTGACGTTTCTCCCCGACTTACTTCACAAGACTTTAATCTTATCCATCTATAGTTTAACATAATTTTTTTTTTCTGTCATGTTAGCTATGTGCCCTTGTCTGGGTGGCAAATGGGAGCCAGGTCATTGGAGTGGAAGATTACATAAACAAGGCTACATAAACAAGGCTAAAGCTTTCAGTGTGATATAGGGTGGACTCATGGCTAGCTTACTATATAAATTCAGAGGTATACATATCGAGCTATGTATAGATCTGCATAAGTAAGTGAGCTAATGTACACACATGTATTTCCTTGCTCTGTCAGCTGCCAGGGCCAAGAAGCAAGGGCACTACCATCACAGCCAGCACACCTAACGCGTTGATCTTGGTTTCTAATGACATTCCTCAAAAGAAGGAATTTCTTGGAGAAATGGCTGATTCTACGGCTGGGGCAGGAAGCATGACAATGCCAGGAAAAGTGTTAGAAAAAGAAAGACAAAAAGGAGGGAGGGAGGGAGGGGGTAGCGAGGGTGGGGAAAGGAAGTGAAGGAAAGAAAAAGAAAACAAAAACCTGTAAGTAATGAATCCGATTAGTGTAAGCTGTTAACAGAAGAAATGTGGGAATGTTCTATACTATCTTTACAACTTTCTGTCAATCTAAAACTATTCTAAAATAAAAAGTTTATTTAAAAAAAATAATCAGGGCAGCCCAGGTGACTCGGTGGTTTATCGCTGCCTTCAGCCCAGGGTCTGATCCTGGAGACCTGGGATGGAGTTGGGCTTCCTGCATGGAGCCTGTCGCGCGCTCTCTCTCTCTCTCTCTCTCTCTCTCTCTCTGTCTCTCATGAGTAAATAAATAAAATCTTTAAAAATAAATAAATAAGTAAATAAAAAATAAATTAGACACTTTCTGGGTTGTAGTAAGTTTAGTTATTGAATGCTTCCTTTTTTCCTTTTACTTAACATTACTTGTTACATTTAATTTATAAATTAATAAAACCCTATTTTAATGCATTGTATAAAATGTATTATTAAAAAATGTATTATTATTTTGTGCTATGCTAAAATTTAATCCATAAAATGTGGCCTGAGGGAAGAATTCTAATTTCCTTTCCAATGTCTTTTATTTTTAATCAGTTTTGCTTTCTTGTACTAGTATTTTTACTCTATAGAATGATTTCCCCTCCAAGGATGTAGCTCAGCCTTTCCATTTCATAATAAGAGAAAACATGCACAGTTTAGAATATGTCTCATCCCCTTCAGTTACCATATTTTTATTGGTGAATATATACTTGTAAAAGTGATTTCACTAATGATTCTCCAAGAACAACGTGAAAGGACAGATAGTTTTATCTTTTCTCCAGTATTCATTGCCAAAGAATATTTGCTGTTCAACAATATTTTCTTTTACTCTCAGGGATTTATGTTAGCACCTTTTGGGAGTTTTTTATTATGCTTTTTTGTTGGGTAATCTGATGAGTTTCTTTAGAATAACTTTGTTTTACAATAAATTCTTGATTTTTCAGCCTTCTGAGTCAATCCCAGGTGGGAGATATTTTTTCTTTGTTTTTAGCAAATTCATGAACTGCCATTATACAGAGATCCTCTGTAAAATTACTTTGAGCCCGGAGCGCCTGAGTGGCTCAGTTGGTTGAGCATCTGCCTTCGGCTCAGGTCATGATCTCCAAGTCATGGCTTCCTGCTCAGTAGGGAGTAGGCCTCTCTCTCTCCCCCCCTCTGTCCTGCTTGTTCTCTCTCTCTCTCTCTCTCTCTCACAAAGAAATGAAATATCTTTTTAAAAAATTACTTTGAGCCCTTCAATTTCCAGTATCCGGAGAGAGGTTTTAAGTTATTATTACTTGTGTATCTAAAATGCTTATAGAAACTGGCATTTCCTTCCAGATTCCATACTTACCAAATGATATCTTCACTGTCATAGATCACAGTAGTGTCTCATCATCACCCAAGGTTTTGGTACGTTGACTATAGTGTTGAGTTTTGGTTGGCACGACAAGTGAATACTTGGATAAAGTTGATGTTTTTCAAGTATGTTTTCCTTTTTTAGTTTTCAGACATCTCGTAAACTACATACAAATTCTTGTTCCATATGCTTCTGGATATATTTAGCTTGATATATAAAACTGAGATACAATCTTCAGAATTCAATTTTTCATTAAAAAAAAGTAGCTGATAGTGTATTTTTCAGAATGCTTTGAGAAGAGCAAGTATGAGACTTTGAACGAACTACCAGTTTTTTCTAAATGTTAGTAGGCATGCAATCTCTGTTTTGGTTTAACTCTCCCAGACCCCCAACTATGGACAGCCTGGTAAGAGCTTTCTGTAGTAAAAAAAAAAAAAAATTCAAAATCAGAGTCCTTGGGATGCCTGGGTGGCTCAGAGGTTGAGCCTCTGCCTTTGGCTCAAGGTGTGATCCTGGAGACAGGGGTGGGGGGTGGGGGGGGAATCGAGTCCCACATCAGGCTCCCTGCATGGAGCCTGCTTCTCCCTCTGCCAGTTCTGCCTCTCTCTCTCTCTCTCTGTGTCTCTCATGAATAAATAAATAAACTCTTTAAAAAAAAAAATTCAGAGTCCTTTTGGGACTGTTCTGGTGAATGAATTTGGATGGAACAGAAGTATATAATTTACATATCATGCTATTGTAATTTTGTATTTTTATTTAGTTGATCGAGTTTATTTTTTTTTAATTTTTATTTATTTATGATAGTCACACAGAGAGAGAGAGAGAGAGGCAGAGACATAGGCAGAGGGAGAAGCAGGCTCCATGCACCGGAAGCCCGACGTGGGATTTGATCCCGGGTCTCCAGGATCGCACCCTGGGCCAAAGGCAGGCGCTAAACCGCTGCGCCACCCAGGGATCCCGTTGATCAAGTTTATAATTTGTTAGAGTCACTTTGGAAGTTAAAATCAGAAGTGACTTTTTCCCCCTGCTTTCTCATTTTATACTACCTTTGCTTTTAAATCCGAGGAACAGATATATGAGGTCTCCTTGGAAACCTTGAGAACCTGGTGAAAAGACACATTAGGATAGATTATAAACATTTTCAAGTTAGAAGGTAATGCAAGAAATCACTAAAAAGAGTAACTTCATACCACAGGTGAGGAAATAGAGGCCTGGGCAGGTGAGGGGACTTATTCAAAGTCAGTGAATAGAGTAGAAGCCAATAATTCTCAGCCCAGTTTCCACACCCTTCCCGCCCCCCCCCCCCCCATGACAATGTGAGTTATATCAGGACTTTTGTCTCAGGCACCATTGCTTCCTTTGTTAGTAGCATTTTAATGGAATTGTTCAAAATGTCATTTAGATCTAGAATAACCATATGTTCTGGTTTCCCTGAAATTGGCTCATTCCATTTCTCATCCTGGCGTCATTATTAATAGTGTGCTCTTGTACTCTCCAGAGTGTCTGGGTTTAGATGATTGTACGGTTGCCTTGTTAGAAGGACATGCAGTGTTAATTTGCACATGTTCTCTGTTCTCTTTATTCCCACACAAACAGTCACATTCTGGAACATGGGTACATATAAAATCGCTGATTTTGCTTCCTCCTTTGATTTTACCACGTGAGTAGTGCACACTGTTCTTGTATCTCAGAGAGATTTGAGTGTTAAAACATAACAGGCCTCAAATGCAGAAGGTTATTTTTTAAGTGATTCTACAGAAGTCAATTATAGAAGCCTTTAATATTGCATTAACGTGTGCTGTAGTATGCTTCTCTTGTCCTAGTAAGCACATTTTTTAGAATCATTTAGAATGTGGTATTATAGTATGGGTAATAGTACAAATTAAAAATTAAAAATCTATATCTGAACACTAAAATTTGGTGTGAGGACAGTTTTGGAGGGCTAATTCTTTCTCATGCACTAGATCATTTAGTCTAACAACTTCATTTTACTGGGAACCGATAACAGAGCAGTTCAGTGTCCACTGCCTAAAATCCAGCAATGTGAGGTAGTTCTCAAAATCTTCTCCTTGAATAAATCACAAGACTAGAGTTTTATCACCTGAACCTTGACTTGATGTTGGGTTTCTGTGGCTTGCGTGGTTGGTATTGGCCAGGCTTCTCACATTTGCATGGTTAAGTATGCTTTCTCAGAGTGGAGGCTATGTAGAATTTGGCCTGCCTATGCAGCAGACATTCTCGTCTCATTATAACTTCATATCCAGATCCTTGGTCCCTGTTATCAAGGAAACTTGTAATCAAATGAAAGCTTCTTAAGTTGTAGAGGAAATTTTCATCTTTGCAATGTTGCTTGTCTTTTAGTTTATTTCTGTCTAGGAGTTAAATATCATAACCTGTTACTATGATCTTGTTATTCTTCAGTATTTTTTTTGTTTGTATCTGTCATTATACTGCTGACAATATATAGAATAAAAACAAAATGAAGCATTATGGTTTTGCCCCCCCTGCCCATTTAACTTGAGAGTTTGATTCAGTATCTAGTTGTAACAGTGAAAATTTTGCTAATTAAAAAAATTTTCCCTTACATTAGACTCTGAGTTGATGTCTTCTTTTGTTTCTTAAGTTTGTAAAAGCATACATGTTTAATTATATTTTGAAATGAGTTTTTCCTGACAGCCAAGAGGACTCCAACATTTGGAATTAACCAAATGTCCTTTTATTTCTCTTTATACAACAACACGCATTTCTTCACTTTTTATAAAAATTTAAAGAGATTGACCTAAAGGTCTGCTTCTCTCTTTAAATATAGTGTTTCCTAATCCTTCTTCTTGGCACGCAGAAAACGGGAGTATTTGTGTGTCATGAAGAGATGATGCTGGAGGACAGAGGTGCCTGCCATGGCCTTCAAAATTATTTTTGGCTATTTTTAGGTCCTTTGCATCTCCATATCAACTTGTCAATTGCCATAAAACAAAAGGAATTTTGGTTGAGATTCATTGAATCTTTAGATCAATTTAGAGACCAAATGGTTTATCAATATTGATCTGATCTAGGTCTGTTTTATATGCTTTAAAAAGATGACTCCAGATGTTGTGAGAATAGATGGGCGTGGGAGGGGTGGGCTAGAGGCAAAGCAAGAATGGAAAGGAGACTAGTTAGGCTTCTGCAGCAATCCATTCACCCATTGTGGTGGGGTGTATCTGCATAATAATAGTGAAGCTAGAAATGAGTGGGACTGGGGATATATTTTGGAGGTAGGAGAGGCAGAACTTGCAGATAGATGGTTTGCATATGGTGATCAAGGAAAAGCTCAACAGTAAGGATGAATCCTAAATTTTTGGCTTTACCAACTGGTAAATAGTTGTAGCAACTTAGTGCTTGTTCTCAGTTAAGCATCGGATCAAGGCATGACCAGCAAGTCATGAACCTTAAGGCAGGTTCATCAGTTGGGAGTTGGGGTAGGGTGGCAGATAGGTGATTTAAGAAGGAGGAGTCTTTTTGAGAATGGGAAGCAGAATATGCCAGGTAAGTATTGTAGGATTGCCTGGTAGCAAGGATTGCCCATTTCAGACTTGTGGTCAAGAACTTTAAATTTAGTTAACAGATAAAGTCAGATAAATAGATGTTTTGGGGTTTCTTTCCTGCCATGTTTAGTTGCTGATGTACAGCTCAGAGTAGGTAGTTAATTTTGGTTAGCCAGAGTTCCTGCATTAATTATAGAGGATATTGTGGGATACTAGAAAGAATCAGACAAATTTGATTTTAAATTGCAACCAGAATTAAAATTAAGATAAATATAATAATACATGCTTTGGAATTCTCTCTCATCAACTGAGAAAATGTCAAATATGTAGCTTTAAGAAAATAATGTTTAACTTTCATAAATAATAGAAATGTTTTTGACAATGAAAAAAATATATGCTACTACTTTTTCTTAACATTTATAGAGGATTAATAGTACCTTTTTTAAAAATAGTAAAGAGTAGATAGGCTTTTTGAGCATCTAGAGACTGAGAAGGAAAGGACCCATGGACCTAGGAGAAAAATGGACAAAAGTCATGAACAGAGATGGTTTGCTGAAAAAGAAATGCAAATTAAATCCAATTCTCACCTGGTAGGTTGGCCAAAAATCTTGACATTTGCTTATATACCCTGCTGTAAGGCTGTGGGGAAACAGACACTCTTTTTTATTACTGGCTGGTGCCACATAATACCATTCTTGAGAGGAATCTGATGAGATCAACTGAAAGTACTATTGTTTTGCCTTTTTAGCTGGTATTCAATGAATTTGTCCTCCAGATTACACCTGCATGCACAATGACTTACACACAAGGTTATTGGTTGTTTACATAATGACAAAAGCCTAGAAACTACTCAAGTATTTATCACTGGGGCTGGTTGATTAAACTATAATACAGCCATACAATAAAATACTCTGTGGTTGTTCAAAATGACAATCTCTGTGTGCTGACAGAGAGATTTCCAGGATAGATTTGTAAGTGAAAAGACCGTTGTTCAAAACAGCATATATAGCATGGGGTTTCCTTTCTAATGGGAGGGGGTGAGGGCGAGATGATGTATACTTATATTTGATTTTGCATAAAGAAACACCAGAAGAATAAACAAACTAATAAGTGATTACACTTTGGAGACAAGGAATGGGTTGGCAGGAGAGTAAGGAGAGTGTGAGACTTCCCAGTGTACATATTTTTATGTGATTTTGAGGTTTTTTTTTTTAAAGATTTTATTTATTCATGAGAGACACACAGAGAGGCAGAGACATAGGCAGAGAGAGAAGTAGGCTCCCTGCGAAGAGCCTGATGTGGACTCAATCCCAGGACCCTGGGATCATGACCTGAGCCAAAGGCAGATGCTCAACCACTGAGCCACCCAGGTGCCCTGCCTTTTTTTTTTTTTTTTGCCCTGCCATTTTGATTTTGAACCTACAAAGATGTTGATCTACTTTAAACAAAAAGAGTCTGTACTCTTTAAAATAAAGTTTTGGAAATCATTGTTATCTTCAATGTTATATTAGTATAAATTGATTAATGAAGTTTGGTGATGCAGGCAGTAAGACAAGACAAATATATTACTGAGATTTTGTAATTTAGAGGTCATTGGGATTATTGGAAAAATTGCTAAATAAATTTGTTTATGTTTCTGGTCAAAAGAAAACAGTATCTAAGGAAAACAGCAAAGTAACTAAACCATAACATATGTTATAATTCAGTGATATCTTGTACTTTTAAAAATCTTCATGATTGCTTTTGGAAGGTTGACATTACATTTGGATATTTAACTTTTTAATGAACTTAAATGTTACCACAAAATCTTTTTCTAGTAACATACATTACTGTTTTGTACTTTATTATAGCCATTTTTCTGGGAGTATTTATGAATTTCAAAATACTTCTGAAAGCTAAATAAATGATTCACCATGTTTCAGGTGTTGATTTTTATTTGTTGAAAGTTTTTAGAGATATGTGGGAACATAGAATAGTTCTTGCACATATTTTGCATTTCAAAAGAGCTTAAACTAGGTGGTAAATGAGTCTACTGTCCTTTGAATGAATGCAACATTGTTTTGGGAGGAATGCATCTTCACCTAGATATTATGATCTCAAGTCCTTGAAATGTATGTGTGTCCATGAGATCCAGGTACCCAGCAGGCAGTTGTCTTTGTCTGTGGGAGTTCATCTCAGTCATGATTTTCTGACTCTAAAGTGATTCTGGGCACGTGGCCGATTGTCAAATTAATATCCCTGGGCTTCACTTGCCCTGCTGACAAAATGGAAAGATGTTTTTTTTGCCCTGGTAACCTCCCTCCCTGGGTGATTCTAAAAAGCAAATGAGATAACTGTATGTTGTGAATGCTTTGTAAATTGAACATAACCTTTGTTTTATTTATTTTTTTCCATAACTTTAGTTTTAGTTAAGTTTTGCTTTCATCTTTTATTAAGGATTTACCATGTATTACTTTGAGCTTTGCATTCACATCCTTGTTTTGGTTTTTCTATTTTTTACTGACTTTATTGTCTCTGATCCTTTGTCCATCTGTGGGGATAAAACCCAAGGTGCTTATGAATTTAGGCTGATGCACGTAAGCTAATTATTACAATGGTTTGTAGAAGTAGTTGCTCAAAAAAAAAAAAGGTCGTTTTTGTCATTGTTAACATTGAGTTGTTTCTTGTTTGAATATAGGACATTTTATTGTTAGCCCACTACTAACATATTAGACGTAGAAACTACTGCTTACTCTAAAATAAGAATGGATTACTAAAAATAAGTGCTTGAGGAAGGATTCATGGTAGCTGGCAGCATGTAGGTAAATACCTTTGTCTCGTGGCACTGTGTGCTCTCCATTAGTCCTACAGTGGTCTGTTCTTAAGGAGTTTTTGTTTTTGTTTTTGGGTTTGATATACTCAAGCATGCTCAAGTTAATGCCACAATTATGAGAAGAGATGGGGCGGAAGGTGGGGAGTAACCACTAGATAATAGAAAAATCTCACTTGTAAGTAATCTTTAATCCACAGGATTTATATAGCAGATGTTTGCATTTTTTCCTACCCCATGGTACCCTGTGTACCTGCCATGCTGGATAAATAACAAATTCTGATGAATTTGCACCCTGGTGTCATAGAAACAGTAGAAATCAAAGATTAAAATAGAATACATAGTGATCAGATTTCCTGGCGCAAGTGGAAGCAGAGTGCTGAGGCAGTTATTTGTGTGATTCAGACCCAGATTTGTTATATGAAAATGGAAGCTTTATTTATTGAACACTTACTATGCTCTAAGCTCTATGCTAAACATTCTGTATGTTATATTGATTAATCTTTAAAATATCCCTATGAACTGCATGTGTTACTATCCTGACGTTATAGGTGAGAATATTGAGACTTGGGAAGATTAAGTCACTTGCTCAGTGTTCCACACTAAGTGACAGAAACAGCACCAAAACTCGACTCTGTTTGATGCTAAAATGCTGTGATTTCTTATACTCTGGATAGTCTGGATATCATATCATTTTGAGAGGTATTAGGCATCTTACTTTCCAGCTTTGGTGATAAGATCTTGACTAGTAAGATGAAATAATATGCTGCAAAGATCTTGACTAGTAAGATGAAATAATATGCTGCAAAATTTATGCTACATAAAAAAGTGTTTTCCTTTGCCTAGCCTATTAAAATGTTGTGCTGCTTTTTTTTTTTTTTTTGGTGTGCTACTGCTTTTAATAAGAGAATTACAAGAGTAAAAAACATTATAGAAAGGCCAGTTAGGCCAATGATTAACAAACCAAAAACAATTTAGCTTACACTCCTGAAAGTTTGAGCTGAAAATAAAGATTTTATAAATGGTATGAAAAATTAAGTGTGAGTATTCTAAATAGATCTAAATCTTTTCTGAACAGAGGTTGGGAATTCCATAGAATTCAAGATTGGTATTTTTGCCTATGAGTCCTTCTCATGTGTATTTAATCTACAGAATAATTTTTGCTCTAGCCTGGACTGATGGTAATATCATGGAGCACAGTTTAAACACCCTTATATAGCAAGCTGTGACTTTCATGTATCTGAGCTTCTTAAAGCATGATCTACCAGAATGTTCCAAACCCAAGTAGAAGAGGAGCTGAAATTTACTCTGACAAAGCTCTTATGAGAATTAAAAGCTATAGCTGTGTAGGCTCATACATGCTCTGACCTCTGGTATACCAGAGTGAGTAATTTGTTTTCTCCTATGGAGGAATTCTTAGATGTCCTAAAAGTATATGAAAAGAATTTTTGATCTTCAAGGCATAAAAATGAGTAAGACTTCAAAAATATTAATTCTATCCATAAGGAAGAGATCTGTGAGTGTTAATTTTAGTAACATTAACTGTTGTACCTAGTAGTCTGTTGGTAAAATCCTACTTGTGAAGCTGTATATGTAATTTCAAAACTGTGTTTTTTAAGTAGAATATGGTAAGTACATTACTTTAACTTTTTAAAAAGGAATGAACAAGTCTATCTGCTGTTTTAATTGTAGTGTTAACTCTTAGTTGTTTTTTGGGGTTGGGAGAGGGGCAGAGGGAGAGGGAGAGAGAATCTTAAGCAGGCTCTACACTCAGCATTGAGCCCAACTCAGGAGGACTTGATCTCATAACCCTGAGTTCAGACCTGAGCTGAAATCGAGAGTCAGATGCCTAACCAGCTGAGCCACCCAGACACCCCAACTGTCAGTTTCTTAGTGGTGACTAGATTCAGAGTAGGAAATCTAGCAGATAATCCTGAAATATCACTATAGGTAAACTTCAGACCTCCCAAACTTTGTCATTCAGGTTAATGACTAAGCTGGGGTGAGAGGAAAGAAGTTGGGGAGCTGGGCACTGTGGCTGGTCAAGGGTGTTGAAGTCACAGAGCAAGAGGAGATTGCAAACCACTTTTGAGGTGTGTTTTTTGTGAGCCTCCTCTACCATCTGTTTTCACTGAGATAGTGTAGCAAAAACCACTTAGGTTTATGTCACTAATGTACCGCAAATATTTTCCTTTAACAAATCAGTGATTTCTCCTGGTGATTTGAAAGGCCCTGGGTAAATTGACCACAAGACTACTAAGTTAGTTGACAGGCCTAGCTGTCCTGCTTATTTAGCTGAACAGGAGGGATGCTTTGTAACCTTCCTGTTAAAAAAAAAAAAAAAAAACTGTATGTGTGTTGGCAACAAGCACACTTTATTTCTTCTAGCCCCATGACACCTACCAGGACCCAGAGCTGCATGACCACCCTTTAACCCTCATTCTCTTAGTTCATGGATTCTCCATAGTGGATGGGACGTAGTTCTTGGTAGTGAAGAGGCGGGATGGCAAAAACAAAACAAAGCAAACAACCACAACTTCCCCCTCCAAAAAAAAAAAAAAAAGAAACAAAACCTTACTCTGTGTATAAAGCATATATATGCACACAGACACATACGTACAATATATAAACATACACACATTACATTTCAGTATTAAAATCTCATGGAAGGGCAATTATAAAAAAAGAAAAAGTCTGGGGATCCCTGGGTGGCTCAGGGGTTTAGTGCCTGCCTTTGGCCCAGGGCATGATCCTGGAGTCCCGGGATCAAGTCCCGCGTCAGGCTCCCAGCGTGGAGCCTGCTTCTCCCTCTGCCTGTGTCTGCCTCTCTCTATATATATATGAAATAAATAAAATAAATAAATAAATAAATAAATAAATAAATAAATAAATAAATAAATAAAAATAAAATAAAATAAATCTTAAAAAAAAAAAGTAAAAAGCAGGCAGCTCGGGTGGCTCAGCGGTTTAGCGCCACCTTCAGCCCAGGGTGTGATCCTGGAGACCCGGGATCCAGTCCCACGTTGGACTTCCCTGCAGGGAGCCTGCTTCTTGCTCTGCCTGTGTCTCTGCCTCTCTCTCTCTCTCTCTCTCTCTCTCTCTCTGTCTCTCATGAATAAATAAATAAAGTCTTTAAAAAAAAAAAGTAAAAAAGCTCCTTAGGTGGGGGATGAGAATGAAAAAGGTTGAGAAATGCTGCCCTCACTGTGTCCAGGTAAAGAAGAGTCGGTGATGGTATCAATATAAGAATAGAAAAGGAAAAAAAAAGTTATATTTAAACAACTTCGGTTTACTTTATAAAGTTGTAGTAGTTGAAGTAAGGAATAACAAAGGTTGGGATGTTGGGAGTGAAGAGGTTAGATTGCTTCTGTGGGAGTAGAGGTGACAGTGGATATTAGCCCTCCCTAGTGAGTGGCTATGAAGGTCTCTCTCTTAGGAAATTAATAAAGTTGGTGAAATCTGCCTTGTGTCTCCTTAAGGACCTTCTGCTTTTCTCTCTTCCCTCCTAATAAAAACCACATTTAGCTAGCTGTTTAATGGGAAAATTTGTTTTAAGGCAATTTACACTAAGGTGAAAATTACCAGCCATAAATGAATGTTGTGTTTTTCTGGGGCACTTGCATTTGCACGGGGGGTGGGGTGGGCACCCTCAAATGTAGAAAAGTTAGTAGATGTTTAGGGGCTCTGATACTTTAGATCAGTGCTTCCCAACCCAGGGGCCTGAAGGAATGATTTGTTGGGTCTGCAGGAGCACATACATATCAAGAATCATTTTGACATAAAAAGGGTGTCTCACAAATGCCGGTACTACCGTTTTTTCACTGACACTGTAATGAATAAAATATAGACTAAAAGTATTACTAAATTTATAATAGTTTATTTTATTTATTTATTTATTTATTTATTTATTTATTTATTTATTTATTTATTTATTTATTTTCTTAAGCCACAAACACTGCTACCCTATGAGGACTCTTATCCCGAAATGCTGGAGAACCACTGAGCTAGCTCTATTGGAGGGTCACTACGCCTGCACAGCGAATGGAACCACCACACACAGGCTGTCATACACATGAACCATAGTCAGAAGGGCTCCTGCATCTAGCTCCTTGAGAGGCTTGGGATTTGAGGGGCACACGTTGAGTAAAATATTTGGCACAGCAGCATTCACTGATTGTTGTTGCTGTGTTTTGTTCATGCAGCACAGGAAAACGTTGCTTCAAAGTGATTTGTCAATAGTTGAGAATGATTCATTGGCACTTTACTCCCCATAATTTTTAAACTTTGGTTTTCTGAGTTTTGTTAGAAAATGATTGGCACAAACATGCCCAAACTGTTGTTTCTTACCTGAGAGAAAGTTATTCCTTTGTTTTAGCCATTTCAACCCTGGGGTAGTGACTCCAGTTTTTGAATTGTCCCATGCAATGCCCTTCACATTCTTTGTCTTGAATGCCTAAAGAAATGGTTTTTCACTATTGATGTACGTCTTTTTTTTTATTTGGTAAGAATTTATTTGGGTAAGAACAAGATGCTAAAAGCCTTGAAACACTTTTTCCTTTTATAAAGATATAATACGTGCCCTCTTTAACCTTATTTACCTTGTACCCTTCACTGATAGACCAAAGATTACACAACACTTTAAGCTAATTTGCATTGTAACAAATTCCAGTATTAGCACAGTTCAAATTAATTAATTTTTACTTTACTTTGGTTACAAAAGAACTAAAAGTCACTTAAGAACTTAATGTCTCTTTGTGAATGTCATTTCCAGATAGTAGTTTTTAAAACACAATTTGATCTTTGGTTGCCATGGGAGATTAAAAAGGCTTGTGACTATTCCATTTGAATTCAAGTTTTATGTTGAGGGATTTATTTAAACCTTAATGATTTGTTTTCTTTATTATTACTAGTTTATTAAGTTTTTTTCACACCTTTACTGAAGTTGATGTATAATAAACTGCAAATATTTATTTATTTATTTATTTATTTATTTTTAATTTTTATTTATTTATGATAGTCACACACAGAGAGAGAGAGAGAGAGGCGGAGACATAGGCAGAGAGAGAAGCAGGCTCCATGCTCCAAGAGCCCGATATGGGATTCGATCCCGGGTCTCCAGGATCGCGCCCTGGGCCAAAGGCAGGCGCTAAACCGCTGCGCCACCCAGGGATCCCAAACTGCAAATATTTAAAACACAATTTGATGAGTTTTGATACCTGTATACAGCTATGAAATCATCTTCACTATCAAGGTGATGAACCTACTCCCAGAGTTTCTACTTTGTAATCCCTCCTTGCCCACCCCCTGCCCCCTGCAAATGATCATTGGTCTGCTAGTTTGCTTTCTGTCACTGTAGATTAGTTTGCATTTTCTAGAACTTCATATAAACAGAACCATATGGTCTTTATATTGTCTGACAATATTGATGTACATGTTCTTTTAGTTCCAGTTCAGACATCATAAGAGATCTTCTAGAAGAAGAGGAAGCCTGGGAAGCATCACATAAGTGAGTTCTCATCATCAAGAAATAAGTGTGTACTTTGAGAAATTAAAATTCTGCACAGTTGATTTTCAAACATAAGAATATGTGTGTTTTCTGATTTAAGAGAGTAATAATTCACACATGTGAAGGTAAAGATTTCCAGTTTACTACTTGTTTCTATACATTTTTGCTTAGAAATGGAAGGAAGCCTTGGGCAGCCCGGGTGGCTCAGCAGTTTAGCGCCGCCTTCAGCCCAGTGTGTGATTCTGGAGACCCAGGATCGAGTCCCACGTTGGGTTCCCTGCATGGAGCCTGCTTCTCCCTCTGCCTATGTCTTTGCCTCCCTCTGTCTCTCATGAATAAACAAATAAAATATTTTTTAAAAAATAAAAGAACTGGAAGCCTACTCTAATACCTCTGGTCTCTTGTCAGAAGTTGTTCTAAAGACAGATTGTTCTGATAAGAAATTAATAGCGTAGCCTTAAGCACTGGTTCAGTTTTAGAAAACTTCCAGTCCTTTCCTAGTTGTTCCCAGCCATAAGATGTATTTAGTGTAGAATAAATGCAGTTTGATTTCTTCCCCTGTTAGCACTTAAGAATCCATCCAAGAAATGAGAATGGTGGAGGGGACCTATTTTATGTCCCACTATTAGGTAAGGAGGAAAGGAAGTGCCAAAGAATTACATTTTCATTCATCTCCACCTGCAGGAGTGATCTGTGGCTCTGTAGTACAGCAGAGCAGCTTTGTTCCACTGTAATTTTGTGATTACACTTCAGTGGGCCCTCAAAACTGCCTAGCATATTTACTGTTTCTGTGATCATTTCTGTGGTTCTTCACAAGGATTATACCAAACCTTAACCTCTTTCCAGAGGCTGCACCCCTAGCCAGAGACCTCTTCTCTTCCTTTGTAGACAGTATAGAAGCCATTATATGGGAATCCTCATCTTTCCAACACCAAATGTATAAATCTGCCTATATTTGTACATGTTTTATTCCTCCTTTTATTATAAAATAATCAATCTCCTTTTATAATAAAGGGATGTCCTGTCAGAGGCAAATTCCTCCTCTCTTATTCCTACCCATTTGTTAGGAACTTTATCCCTTCTCCCCTTCCCTTGTCTGGCAACCTCTTCCTCCCAACTATATCTTTCTCCTTGGGCTTTCAGCCTACTCAAATCTTTCCATCCAGGCAACAAATAACACCTCCCTCAGTCTCTCCTCTCACTCCATCTCATCCTGCAGCCATTGTTGTGTCTCTCCTTCCTTTCTTAATGGATGATCTCTGTCTGCCACTTCCTCTTCCATTTTCTCAGCCAGTTCCATTATTTGTCTGAAGTTATTTTCACTAAAGTCATTGAAGAACTCCAGGTTGCTAAATCCAAAGTCAAGACCTTCCTTGACTTCTTAGCAGGTTCGATATTGTTGACCTCTTCACCTTTTTAAAAGCCTCTCCGAGGCTTAAAGAGGTAAATTTCCATCCCAAGGTCATTTAGCAGCAAGTGGTATGTGATGGAGCTAAGATTCCAACCAACGTGTCCAAAGTCAGCTCTTTAGACCATTAAGGTATGTACTGTCTTTCCAAAGGAGGAGAGGTCTACTGTGCTGAGGTTTTATAACTTCATAGCTGAATTTCTGGGGGGAATGGACAGTGTGCTGTGTCTAGGGAAAGTATTATGAGGAGGTTTTTCAAGCCAGTGAGGTATTTGGTGGTTCAAACAGTAACATTTTATGAAAGTTTGGGATTTTGACTACATTACTCTCACCTAAGCGTTACTTAACTTTGCATTTTGGAAAAAAGGTCACTGCTTAGCTTCCTCTTGTACCAGGAATCACTGACACCAATGGCTACAACACGTTGTAGCCAGAATTCCTGCACCCCAGCCCATTCTTGATACTCATGGCCTCCAAAAGTTACCATTTTAAGAAAGCACTTATGACAAATCCCATCTATTAATATTCATGGATTATAAATGTTACAGCTAGAAGGATCTAAGTGCTCATCTTGTCTAACTCCTTCATGTTATAGAGAAGGAAGCTGGGTTCCAGAGTGCTTAATTGTTCAGGTCAAGATCCACAGCCATTTAGTGGCACTGCCAAGATCAGAATCCAGGCCTCCCAACTTCAGTAGGCATAGAATTGTTCAAACAACGTTATGCTTAATGTAGCAGTAGAGACAGAATCAAGAAAAGCCTCCACAGCTTTACTTTTCAACAAATTTGGCAATTCTACATCTTAAGCTTATAGGCCTGTTTTGTGGTGTATTTGAGATATTAGTCCTAGAACATACTATTTCAGTTCCAACACATTCTCCTAATTCCATAAATGATTGAGAGGTTCTATTAGCAATACAGTGCTTCATATGAAGCAATATTTTCATGAGCAGCAGAAAAACAAAGTTTTCTACAGATTGGTCTTGTTTTTTTGTTTTTTGTTTTTATTTATTCATGGAAGACAGAGACAGAGACACAGGCAGAGGGAGAAGCAGGCTCCATGCAGGGAGCCTGACGTGGGACTCGATCCCAGGACTCCAGGATCACGCCCAGGGCTGAAAGAAGTGCCAAACCGCTGAGCCACCCGGGCTGCTGCCCTGATCTTGTGTTCTTATGTCTGTAAATATTGGCTCATTGTACTGTTTTGAGCTATAAAATTTATTTACATTGAACAGGATGAAAACAGAAAAATGGTCCTGACATACTGTTTCATGTTTCTAGATTTCAATTTTTTTTTAAGATTTTATTTATTTGACACAGAGCACAAGCAAGGGGAGCAGCAGGCAGAGGGAGAGGGAGAAGCAGGCTCCCTGCCAAGCAGGGAGCCCCACTCAGGGCTCCATCCCAGGACCCTCAGATCATGACCTGACCTGAAGGCAGATGCCCAATTGATGGAGCCACCTAGGTGCCCCTAGATTTCAGTTTTTTAAATATGTAAAATGTGAGGAAAATCTGTTTGCCTCAGAATGCCTAAGAGCCCCTTCTCTCCAGAGCTGCTTGCCCTCCACTGTCCCCTCTCTCAATGAATAGTAGTATGGTAGCCTGCCCCATTGTTCAAGCCAGACACCCAGGAATCATTCTCCACTTCTCATTCACTCCAACCTTTCATATTCAGTCAACTGCAAAATCCTATAGGTAAGTGGTACTCAGGCCTAAATATGTATTACAGACACTTGAAGGAGTTGTTAAAACACAGATTATTGGGCTTTACCCAGTTCTAAGAGTCTGGCTCAGTAGATTTGGGGTGGGGCCTACTAGTTTGCATTTTTAACACATTCCCAGGTGTTGCTGATGCCCCAGCTGGCTGCAGGCCCTCTGCTCTTCCCTCCTGCTTGCTGCAACAGCCATCCAGCTGCCTCTCTGCCTCTAGTTGTTCATTCTGCCAGTGAGATCTGAGACACATTGTGTTCTCTCTGTTAGATTTTAAAGTCAGGGACCTCTGCCCCTTCTCCAGAGACCGTAGATCTTTGCCTGATTCCCCTGGGCCAGTGAGTTTCCTGCAGTAGTTGAAAGCTCTTACTCATAGGAAAAAACAGTCCCAAGAGGAGGTAGGGGTTTCTACCTGACCCTGTCACCTCCATTTATCAGCTTTATCCTGTGCCAACAAAATGGACTCTCCCCAGTCTCCCACCTTGTTCCCAGTCTTTCTCATGAGCACTTGATAGAGGCTCCTGGAAGAGGTTGCCAGTGCATGTGGACTCTCCTTATGTCAGGGGCCTTCAGAACTAGCCCATAGTTCAGAATTCATTAAAATGTTAGCTCATTAAAAAAAAAAAAAAAGTTAGGTCATGTCCTCTTACCTGGTTGTACAACAGCCACCTTTCTCCAGTTCTGTGTCAAAAGTGAGAGAATTTGTGTGGCCCACCTCTCTTTGGTGGGGTTTTTCTTTCTTTGGAATTTTGTTTTCTTGGTTGCCTTACAACATCAGCTCTCAGATAGGATCAAGAAAAAATTGATCTTGTTAGACTCTGACTTTGTCTTAGGATAGGAGCACTTTTTTTGGCGGGGGTAGGAGGGCACTTTTCTTCCTGTTACATGAAATACAAAGCTATTCTAGATTTTGATTTGGAAGAAAGGGGTTCAATACCTGCTTCTGTCACTTATGGCCTGTAATCTCCACTCAGTCACTGTTTTCTGAGTTATAAAATATGTATACGAATAACAGTAATAATTATTATAGATTTACCAGAGTAGAAAACTGGAGGTTTAAATGAAATTGTACGTGTGAAAGCACTTGTCAACTAGAAACTGCTGTAGAATAATCATGAACATTATGTTCTGAAATGCTGTTTCCTTTTTTCTGTTTTCAGAAATGATCTTGATCTTCAAGATGCAGAAATGAGTCCAGTACAAAATCGTCGTACGAGGTCGTCTGAGAATGCTGAGATTGAGCCGAGCAATAAGAGGAATAGGAATTAGTGAGGGCTGTGCTGACTTTTCTACTCTGGTGATTGGAGTGTGGTACTTTGGGTTGCTACACAGACTTCATAAATGCCCAAGTGAAGGTGTTGACTTCTCAATTTGATGGTTTTGCTGATTTTCATTATTTTCGCCTTTCCTGGGAAAAAAAGTTATAAAACATCCTCACTTGGTCAATTAAACCCTGTCTCTAAAACATCTCTCTCTAAAAATATTGACATCCCCAAGTCTGCCAGCTTTGCAGGGTATACAGACATTTTGGCACAGAGTTTTATAATGGTTTTGTTTCTAAATTTCAGGATATCCTTAAGGCATTCTCCTTTTCCATGGAGAAACTAACTTGAGAAGAAGATTCCTTTCAACCTCTCTGTCACAAAGAGCATCTGAGGAGTTAAGAGCTTTTGTATTTCTGCAAAGGCAATATGTCATAAATCACCTCTTTGGTGCATGTCAGCCCCTGATGCCTGGATGCCAGCATGCCTGTCACAGCATTTACATGATGGTCTGCCAAGTTTAATGTAGTCATTTGTCACTTGGAGTAGCATGTTGATATCGAAACTAAAAATCACAAACACTAACTTAGAAACAAACATTGGGTATATTCTTAGGAAATGGCACTTCAAAATATTAGTCTTTTTTTTTCACTTGGGTAAATCAGATCTTTAACACTGAATCTTAGCTATTAAACAGAATGTAATAAATGAATTTTGTAAATGAATAGACTATACCAATTTAAAATAATGTCCTGGAAAAGTGTCTTGTGAATAGTTGAGTACAAGCTACAAATCATTGGAAAGATTTGGTCAGAAATCTTTGGACAGTGCAAACTCCACCAGTTCCCAGTTTGTCCAGAGTTCCTAAAGCCTCTCTTCAGCATCTCAGAGCCAGCCCTCTCCACCCCTGCCCCCACATCACTCCCAGCCCAAACACATCAGCTTTCAAATAACATGACAGCACACATACCAATGTTAAAACAATAAATTTATGAATGTGCCAGAGACTTTTGTGACTTCCCCTTTCCAAAGAATATCTCCATTGAATTTGGCTTTTTTGCTATGCTTTCAGGTTCCTGGATTATGTGTGGGGTCTCATTATGACTTCAGCATTTTCACACTTAAATGGACATTTGTTTTCTTTTTGAGTTCCTTGAGCTTCAAATGGTTATGAAAGTAGTAATTATTACTTTAATTGCAGCTGTAAAAAAAAATCCAAACAAGTAAATATGAAAATCTAATTGGCTTTATTCAAGGATTTATGAATCGGGTAGCATCCCATTTACAAGTAGAAATGAACACCAAGTTGCTGTACAAAACAGGTGGTTTTTAATGGCAGAAACTGTGGAAAGAAGGAAGGAAGTCATTAGCAAAAGAAAAAAGGATTGCTGTAGGCAAGGTCACCTTTTGGGGGAAGGGTAGGTCTGTCATGCAGATGACCTCATTAATATTGATCAGGAAATTCCAGATTGACTGGTTAAAGTCATTCCTGTAATGCAATAAGTTTTGGTTGCTGTTGTGGGGGCAAGTGGCTCCATTTTGGGTCAGTTATTTCTTTTCCTTTTTCTTTTTTTTAAACACAGCAAAAGGAGTTTGCAAGAGAGTAGTGTCAGGTTTAATCCGATTGGTAGTGAAATGAAATAGGCCAGGCAAAAGCTGGTCGAGGCAAGCTTTTAATGGGACATGCCCTCAGGTTCCGAGGCCCACGGGAGGTAAAGAGTGGGCCCGGAAGTTGTGCCTAGGGGAGTACAAGCAGGCTTTTTAAGGGGGAGCGGTAAGGGGTTGTGAGTCTGTAAGGTGACAGGTATTAGGGCATGTTACTGGTGGAATGAGTTTGGGGCCATAACTGCTTATGCCCTTATATGGGGTCTGGGTAAGGTATGGCTCAGGTTTCCTACATAGGTCCTGTCTCCCCCTGATGACACGTCCTTGGGCGGTCTGCTGGTGATGGGAAAAAAAGTTCTGAGGTGGGGGTAACAAGATGGAGCGTCTGCTGCCATTTTGTTGATGCCTCCCGATCCCCCTTGATCCTGCTGGCCTAACAAGTAGTGAGACCCATGATAGGGAACCAGGCAAGTGATTTTGTTCAGAAAATATTTGATTATTTTCTTAGGTAGCAGTCATTGGGCTGAGTGATGTAGGAAGGACATTAGGGTTCAGAGCCATTGGCAAAAAAAATTCTTAAGATATCTTGGGCACAAAAAGGTGGTTTTATTAAAGCATGGGGACAGGACCTGTGTGCAGAAAGAGCTGCACTGGATAATGAGGAGTGGCCCATTATATATTTTCAAGTTGAGGAGGAGGTTAGACATAGCTTAAGTCTCCTAGGTATTTTGACAACAAGATTTCCAGGACCTTGAGAGGGCTAGCTCTTGTTAGGAAAAGGTCATTTATTACTGTTTAGTAAAAACTCAGTCCTGAGACTCTCCAGATATATTGGTGGGTCATATCCTTGGAGGATGATTGCCACCATGCGTCTTAGAGGGGGGGATAGAGATAATGGAAGTCTCCAAAGAAAATTTTATATGTTTAGTAGATTTACAGGATCTTGGGGATTGGGCCAAGATTGCCTTTTGCCCTTAGGAAAGTGGCAGCTGAATTCCTAGAGGAATGTCACTCTGTGTTACGGACTTGTCAATGGCTATAGGTAGAAAGGAAATGTAATAATTTTTCTTCTGCCTTTGTTTCCCACATCACTGAGCCCTGGAAAAACAGAGATGACCAGAGGCCATCTGAAATGGTGGTTCTCAGAAGGGATGGTTCTCAGTAGGATGGGGAGGAAGATTTTGCCCCTAGGAGACATTTGGTAATGTATGGAGTCATTTTCGGGTGTCACAACTGTGGGGGTTGGGGGATTGCCACTGGTATGGATAGAGACCAAGGATGCTTCTGAACATACTATAGCACACAGGACAACCCTCAAGCAGTATTTGCTCAGGCCATGGTGCCGTGGTGTGAGGCTCAAACAAAATGCCATGGTGCAAGTCTTAAACAAAACATTTTTTTTTCTCTCCCAGTACTTAGCAGTCCAAAATGAAGTTGTCAGTAGGGTTCTGAGATCTCTCTCCATGGTTTGCAGATGGCCATCTTCTTGCTGTGCCCTTAGATTATCTTTCCTCTTTGCTTGCATATATTTGTGTTATAATCTCCTCTTTAAAAGGACAGCAATCATATTGGTCAAGGCCCATCCATAAGATTTCACTCTACCTTAATTATCACTTTAGGGCAGCCCCGGTGGCTCAGCGGTTTGTAGATCCGGGATCGAATCCCATGTCGGGCTTCCTTTATGGAGCCTGCTTCTCCCTCTGCCTGTGTCTCTGCCCCTCTCTGTCTCTATGAATGAATAAAATCTTTAAAAATCTTTTTTAAAAAATATTATCACTTTAAAAACCCTGTTTCCAAATGCATTCACATTCTGAGGTGCCAGGAGTTACAACTTCAATATATCAGTGGCAGGGTAAGGGAATACAACTTAGGCCATAACACCCCCCTAATTAAGAATTATCAGGTCCCCCCCCCCAAAAAAAAAAGAATTATCAGGTCCATTAATATTGTCAGTGGTGCCAAGATTGAGAAACTCTAGTATAGAGGAGCCCTTAAGTCTACTTGAAAAATAATGCCTACAGGACGTTTACTAAGCTCTATTTGTAAGCACTTAGAAACATTTAACATTTATATATTGTAAGAAAGGGATTTTTTTTTTTTAAGATTTTATTTATTCATGAGAGACACAGAGAAGCAAAGACCTAGAGGGAGAAGCAGGCTCCTCACAGGGATCCCAGTGTGGGGCTCGATCCCCAGACCCGGGATCACGACCTGAGCCGAAGGCAGATGTTCAATCACTAAGCCACCCAGGCGTCTTGAAAGAAAGAGATTTCTATATCTATTTGAAAATGAGGAACATAGGATAAATGTCAAATCTAGGATAGAAACCAATAAGTTTTTTATTCCAAAATTGATCTTTTTGTGAAAATACAAACCTCATCACTGGTTATTAATTCTTTTTGCCTCCTAACTCCCCTCTAGGGTATAACAGCTCCCATAAATATGTCATCCCACAATGGCAGTGATGCCTATGGTTTGGGGAGGGTGCAAGTAAGCTGCTGTGTAATCTAGAAACAGACCTCCAGGTTGATCTGATTTGTCAGGCCATGTTTTCATCTTCTAATCCCTTCTCTCTTCTTTATACCCCTCATTGAGAGTCACTGGTGTAGTTAAAAAGTAAATTCATACTCATATGACAGTGTGAGTAGTATAGCAAGGACAGTATACATTTAAGACTAACTCATGTGGTTGAAGAGATTCAGAGCAAGTCTCCCTAAAATGTGCCACTTTGGCATGTGATAATTAAGCTAAAGGCAATAGAGATTCTGCAGACCCAAGAGAAATTTTTTTGCCATTTTCTTAACTATCTGGAAGAATTTAAATGGGGGGGGGGGTCTTTCCCAGATTTAGAGTTAATACCAGAGACAAAATTTTATACCAGAGACTCTCTCTGGTAAACATCTAATTACATGAGCCTGGGTGGCTCAGTGGTTGAGCACTTCCTGCATGGAGCCTGCTTCTGCAAGGCTTCCTGCATGGAGCCTGCTTCTCCCTCTGCCTGTGTCTCTGCCTCTCTCTGTGTGTGTGTCAAATAAATAAATAAATAAATAAATAAATAAATAAATCCTTAAAAAAAAAAAAAAAACCTCTAATTACATCTAAAACATCTACTCTTATTCTTCTGTGAATTGCCTTACCCCCTCTTTGAAGTCTCAGGCCTCTTCCCATTCCTTAGCTCAGGATGGCATATATACTCCCATTTTACCTTTCTGTCTTTGAACTTCTTGTGTATGTGGGGTTCTCATACATACAAAATTAAATTTGATTTTCTCCTGCTAATCTATCTGAACTTAATTGTTCCACCAGCGGGAAGAATCTTTGAAGGATAGAGGAAAAATTTTCCTTCCCAGCATGGTAAAGATTCATGTCAACAGGAGTAAACAAAATAAAGCTTTTGGAGATTTTTTTTTTTTTTCTGGTTACCTTTGGCTCTATAGAATGAGAAGAAAGCAATTATCTAGATTACTACACTAATTGTTGCTGTGATTGAAGTCAAAATTTGATTCTTGAATTTTCTTAGAACTGGGGAAAAGGCAGAAACAGTAGATTACAAAATTCTTAGCACCTGCTTAAAGAAAATAGCACTTCTATTTTCTTCAAGTGAGACATGGTTTTTCCTATTATGTGTTTATTTTAATTATAAGAGTAACTAATTATGAACATTAAGAGGAGAAAAGCCATCACAACCATTGAATTCATCATCATTTTGATAACCTTTATTTGGTTTTAATCATTGAATATATCAAATATCCTTCCTTAGCAGTAGCCACTTGAGGTTATAAACAAGACATACTGATACTGACATATCTATGTTACTGGCTTTATATCCCCACCTACACTTAGGCCTTATGGGGGCATTTCCCCATCCCTTTCCCCATATCTCCAGGTATCCCTGGCCTCAGACTACTGAAAATACAGGAACAAGTGCATGCCTCAGTATGTTGCTCTCCTGCCACATTCCTGCTGGTCACCTGTCCCCCTTGCCAGTGCTCTCTCACACTGCTGGTCCTGCCGGAGAATCCTGACTTGCCATGTCCTGACTTGCCATCTGCCAAGGCATCCCCTTGCCCCCTTCCTGTTGATTTCACTGATTCTTGGCCTTGCTGTGTTGTAAGTGGAAGCAATGAAAGTGTGCTCCCCTAATCTGACAGTGTGCTGTCTCCTCGAATCATTGTGTCCTTCATAAACATTTTGCAGTTTTTCCCTCTTTCCTTAACCCCTTTTCTTTCTCCTTTTCCCCTTTACCTTCTCTTTCTTCTTTCTCTCCCGTGCCTTTCCTTGACTCTCATGACTACATGCCAGGTAGTAGTTCAGAACATACAACCTGCACTAATGGGACTTACAGACCAGATGGACATTAATTAAATAATTACACAGATTATCATTGTGAAAAGTGAAGTAAAGCGGAGATATATGGTCCTGTGAAAATACGTAATAGATTTTGGTTTTGCTCATAAGCTCTATAGGAGTTTAAAAATCAGTCAAAGAAGGTAATGTTAATCATAGTTCTGCTCTGTCCTCTGTGTCCTCATCCCCCAGGAAAATGCATGTATCTTCTGACTTTTTTGGCCTCAAATACAAAATATTAAAATGCTCATTGAAGTCAGCTTAGGGAAATAGTGCCTATGTGTCCACTAAATTCACAATTGTGTCAGACAAACTAGACAAGTCAGAATTGCGTATGAGCCAGCCAGGACTGACTCCACACTAGACATACCCACAATCCTTCTCTCACTTTGTCACAGAACACTTTGACAGTATATTATCAATACCCTGTAGTGATTATGTCATGAACCCATCTGCATCGTGTGCCACATTTGCAGTTTTCTTGGACATCGAAGTTACTGCCAATTTTTCCCAGTTACAAATAATAGAATTACTTCGGGTAGATTCCCAGAAATGTAATTGTTGAAACATTAACTCTTAACAAAATATATGGCAGTTTCTTTTTTTCTTTTCAAAATAGAGGACATTAGGATGTTAAATTCTAAAGGGATTTTGGTCTGTGCTTTAAAATAATGGTCATTAAGATATATATTGGAGCTGTTTATAGGAATTTCACAGTAAGTGCCAAAGCTTTCATACAGCTGCTACTTCTATTAGATCTCAAAGCCAAAGGATCCATAGTTGACGATTGACAGAAGACAGTTCTGTAGGGTTACAAGCAAGCGAAAACCCAAAAATGCTTTGGGCATTCTAATACTGTAGGATCTCTGAGGACGATGACTAGAGAACACTTTTACAGCATTTCACACCCAAGTTGGGTACATTTTCTGGCAAGATTCTAGGACTGTCATTTTTTTAGTGCTGGCCAGAGAAGGGTCCAAGCCGCTTTGGATGCCAACGTTGTCATACTCTTGTGAATGTTTTTACTTGAATGGGGGACCAAGTGGGCTCAGGAGCACCAGCAGGCAGAGGACTTTTTTTGGCCCAGTACTACAGCCTAGAAACTACAGGTTTCATAAGTGAAGCTCCAGACTTCCACATGGCATTATTCCCTCAATTCGGTTGTATAAGAACTGCATCACAATCTTGAAGGATTTTTATAATTTTTGCGTGTGCACTATTTAGAGCAGCCCTTATATGCTGAACAGCATGTCTGAGGTACAGAATGCACTTCTGGGTAACCTCACATTCACAGTTGAATGAAGCTGTTAATAGTTTGACTTCTGAAGAATATCTGCTAAAGACATTCTTATTTGGCAGCATTAATTTCTGAAACCATGAACTCTATATAATATGGAGCAATTTATATCGTATTTTCTAATCATGACATGGAGTTATCTAAATATGTTAAATGCTTGAAGGAGGAAGTGGGGCTAAGGTACAATATGTGACAGCAGATACTCTTATGTACCTTATCCCAGTTTTACAGCAGTACAGGCTTTATAGGGATGCATTTTGTGGAGATGTGTTTCAAGATTATGCAGTTTGCACTGTTACTGATTTCTGTCCAGAAGTGGGAAAGAGATGAATAAATGTTTCTTAAAAGTCTTACCCTGTTTGGGGCTGGTATTTTTCTTGCAAAGTAAAAGAATATAGTAGTGATGAATTGTGGGATAGTTGTGTTCCTCATGAGTGTTAAATGGAGAGACCCGGGCTACACTCTGTTAAATTTTGATAGGCCAACAGCACTTGCTAAAGGATGTTCTTTAGTAAGAAGGGACTAGAACCCAGAAGAGAAGAGTGAGATACAAAATCAGTCATGAGCAAAGAAATTGGTAATCACATTGGCAAAGCTAAATAAAGACAAACCAAAAGAAAATGAAAAACTTAATGGGACATGGTCAAAATGGGTAGAATGAGAGTATTAACCTAGTTATGTGGCATGTTGGAGAGGGAGGCCAGAATGTTAAAGATATTCTGAGTTCCTTCATACTGTTTGGGAGGCATTGACCTATTTTACATTGTAAGTCAAGGATCTCTCAAATTTTTAGGGGTAATTATTCATGAATAGAAACAAATGTATTTTTCAAATCCTACAATGGGATTAAGAAAAGTTGGATCAAACCACTACATGGTAGAGGTGCCTGGTGCCTCAGTCCATTAAGCATTGGCCTTAGCTCAGGTCATGATCTCAGGGTCCTGGGATGGCCCCACAGGGCGGGGGCAGGGCAGACTCCCTGCTCAGCGGGAGTCTCCCTCTCCCTCTTCCACCTGCCCCTCCCCCTCTGCTCATGCTCTGTCTCTGGCTTTCTCTCTCTGAAATAAACTCTTAAAAACCCACTACAAAGCAGAAAAGAAGTTATACAACTACAAATATGCATAGTGAAAACATAAGACAGTCCAATAAGCCCAAATATACCAATAATTACTGTATATAAATAACTGAACTTAATAATAGCTAATACTTATTACACTGTGGGTAGTACTTGCCATGCACTGTTCTTAGGGCTTTGTCAATGTTCACTCAATCATTACAACAAAATTTAATAGATAGGGAAGCTGAGACAGGAGTCAAGACAGATTCCAAGGATATGCATGCAATGTGTGTGACAGAGATTATATTGCATCCTCAACTCCTCCATAAGCTTCAAATAAGCCCAAAATTCCTGGAGAAACTGGACTTGCCATGACTTAAAACTACCCTGGCTGTCCTGAGCTCTGTCCGCTCTCCCACTGTTTGCAGGGCTGTAGCCACCAGACCTTATAGTCACTCACGCCAACACCCTAGGCTTGCTCCTGCTTCAGGGACTTTACGCTGTCTCCTCAGTGTGGAAATATCTCCTGATCTTCACATGGCTGCCTGCTTCTCATCAGTAAAGACCTGCACAAATGTCACCTCATCAAAGCCTTCTTGGACCTCTCTCTAAAATATTGCCTCCTGAGCAACCCGGGTGGCTCAGTGGTTTAGCGCTGCCTTTGGCCCAGGACCTGATCCTGGAGACCTGGGATCGAGTCCCACATCAGGCTCCCTGCATGGAGCCTGCTTCTCCCTCTGCCTGTGTCTCTGCCTCTCTCTCTCTCTCTCTGTGTCTCTCATGAATAAATAAATAAAATCTTAAAAAAAATGAAATATTGCCTCCTGAGATGCCTGGATGGCTCAGTGGTTGAGTGTCTGCTTTAGGGATCAGGGTGTGATCCCAGGGGATCAAGTCCTGCATTGGGCTCCCTGTGGGGAGCCTGCTTCTCCCTCTGTCTATGTCTCTGCCTTTCTCTGTGTCTCTCATGAATAAATAAAAACTTTAAAAAATAAAATAAATATTCCCTCCTTCCTACAAGTCCCTTTCTGTGCCAGGCTTGGCTTTCTTCATCATATGTACTGTCTAACATTATTTATTTGCCTATTTGCTTATGATTTGTTTTCCCCTACCAGAACATGAGCTCTGTGGGAGGAGAGACTGTCATGTTCACTACTGTGCTGTGCCTAGAAGAGTGTCTGGTACATACTAGGTGTTTGAAACTGTCAACAAAAAATGAAGAGCTATTTTGTGGTTTGTCTTCTCTGGCTGGAACATGAGGCCCCTGAGCCCGGGAACTGTGTCTGAGTGGACCTTACCTCTGGACCCCCAGGGTTTGGGCAACATGGGAGCCCAATTGGTAAGCACTACAGAGGTGCTGAATGAGTCCTTGCTGAAGAGCAGAGAGGTATGGTTAACTGGGTCAGGGCCATTGCAGCCATTCCAATTTTCCTCAGCTCCTGTCTTCCTGTCCGTTCTTCGTCTGTCCCAGAAATGATTCAACAGGATGAAAATCACACCAATTATATCATGTACATGAACCACTTGTCAATCCAAATCATCATGACTCTCAGTAGCAACTCTATCTTATTTGTACAGTAGTAATCTTTACTGTCAGTTTATTTGATTTCAATGCTAAGTGCTTTTCTGAGTTTATGAAGTTTATTACTCTTCTATTTTTTTAAAAGATTTTATTTATTTATTCATGAGAGACAATGAGAAAGAGAGGCAGAGACACAGGCAAAGGGAGAAGCAGCCTCCGTGTAGGGAGCCTGATGTGGGACTCAATCCTGGATCCGGGGATCACCCCCTGAGCTGAAGGCCTACACTCAACCGCTGAGCCACCCAGGTGTCCCATTTTGTTACTCTTCTAGTGTAGACACACTCTCTGAACTAAAAAATGTTACAGGAAACAGTGAGGACCTCAGTCATGGGAAGTGTTTTCAATTTTTATGTAATGCTTACCTAGAGTCTTACTTCTTGGGGCCCAAACTTAATTTTGCTTCAATCTTTGTATAGGCCTGTATGTTGGACACAGAGATCTTCACTTAAGATGGATAAGACACTCCTAATGCTAAAAGCTATTAATTACTCTGTTGTATTGGGTGTCTTCAGGATTTTGTTAAGAGTTTTTCTTTTGGTTTAACAAATGGTCCTGGAGTCTCTGTGCCAGCACAGGGGCACCTGGCTGGCTTAGTCAGAAGAACATGTGACTCTTGATTTCAGGGTTGTGAATTTGAGCCCCACGTTGGATGGAGAGATTACAAAAATAAATAAACTTGAAGTGTTCAGCAGTACCGTGTCTTTTTTCTAGAGGTTTTGTTCTGGTGACAAAGTTCTGCTCTTGGGAGTGTATTGATTCATTCTTATCAGGGAACAGATGAAGGGGCATCTGAAGGATTAGTGTGGTTGTGATCATGAAAGAAAAAGAGGCCTGAGATTGTTTTAGGTTTTTTTGTTCAAAGAGGTCATAGAGGGGGATCCCTGGGTAGCTCAGTGGTTTAGCACCTGCCTTCAGCCCAGGGCATGACCCTGGAGTCCCGGGATCGAGTCCCGCATCAGGCTCCCTGCATGGAGTCTGCTTCTCCCTCTGCCTGTGTCTCTGCCTCTCTCTCTCTGTGTCTCTCGTGAATAAATAAATAAAATCCTTTTTTTAAAAAAAAGGTCATAGAACTGGAATTGAAATCAACCTCAGAACCTACCTAGTCCAACCTCATTGTCTTACAGATGAAGGTACTCAGTTAAGAGAGAGAGTGCTTCTCTCCAGATCACACAGTGGAGATACACAAAGTAAAAGCTGAAATTCTACTTGGACAAATGAACAGTTGAGTACCAATGCGCTGTTAAAGCCTTTCATAACTCGCTGTGGGATCTTGAGTAAATCCTCTAACTTTTTCATTTATGTTCTTTATTTGTAAAATGGGCACACCAATTCCTGTCTTTCCCATTTTCTGAGAAAATCCAGAAAAGTATTATAGTTATTAAGTTGTATCCATTTATATGTGGAATAGTGCTGGCCCTTTTTTAGGAAGAGTAGTAGTATCAAGTATCATCATAGTGCCCGTAATTAGTTTATTTAAAATTTTAATTATTTCTAAGCAATACATTTTCATGGTTCATTATTCATAAGGTACAAAAGAAGCCTCTCTGCCACCACCATTTTCTAGCCATTGAATTCCCCTCCCTGGAGCCAACCAATCTCTCCCAGTGTTTTTTTTTTTTAGAAATATGCATATGTAAGAGAATAGTCCTCCCCTTTTTTTCCCCACAAAAACAATGGCATACTATATACAATGTTCTGTACCTTGCTTTTTTCTCTTAACATTATACCTTTTAAATATTTAATAAAGTATCCTTTCTCTTTTTTAAGGCTGCATAGGATTGCATGTATGGCTGTTCCATTATGTCTGAACCAGTTCCCTATTGAGAGATGTTTAGATTTCTAATATTTTTCCATTATAAATTTTGCTAAAATAAACATTTATATACACATGTTTATGTGAATTTTGTGTATCTGTATGATAAATTCCTAAAAGTGAACTTAATGGGCCAAAGGTTTTGATAGTTTATGCCACTTTAATCTGGGATACCTTGGATTTAAATACTGCCTTTCAACCTCTTTCTTTCCAAATGATTGTAGGCTATGGCCCTTTGACTCAGAAACTTAGGATCTGACATAAGGGATAAAAGGTATGAATATGTGTTTGCATAATAAAAATATGGGGTAGAGGGTCAAGACCACAACCTGGCAGACTTTGAGAAGGAAACAGACATGAAGGTGCTTGGGAGTCTTTGGAGAGCTCAGGCTGTCACCTTAGGATGCCATGGCTCCTGGAGTGTCTGCTTTCCCCAAACAACTGACAGATCACAAAGGACCTCACAGAACTTGACCTAGATTACAAATCCTTTGTCTGGTTTGTCTTTGCCAGAGCAGTTTGTCTGCCAGAGCAGACTGCATAAGATAAAAATGAGTGTCAAAATAGCAATAAATATTTGTTGGATAAATGCATATATTCTTAGACTCCCATGAATGGGTCAGCACAGAACTTCTCAGACTCTGCTTAGACTAGTGGTGGGGCTTGTGCTCTCAGCAAGAAGGCAGCACAAATGGGTTGTGCCATGTGAGGCCTACCCCGATCAACACAGACCAAATCAAATAGAACCGTACACCAAAAAAAGAAAAAAAACAAAGGCATTATTTCCCGTATGATAAAGACACAAAACCACAACTACCAAGCAAACTATCGATGACTATTTTGCTGAGCTTCCCCTTCCAACAGCTCCCACCCCCGAGGGTGGAGGGTGTGGTGTCACAACTCTTAGGCCATGTACCTAAACATTTCCACCTTCATCGTGGTGCTTACAAAATTGGGATACCATAATGTGGTCATTGAAAAGTTAGACCAGACCTGATGAAAGAGGAACAGAGGTAAAGGCATTTGAATTTAGTTTTAAGTATCTTGGTATCTAAGGCAACATGGGAAATGTGTAAGAAGGCATTGTTCTCACTGGCTGACACCCTGTTGTTACTTGGTTTTCAAGTTGTCGGTTTCCCGTAGATGTTACTTGTGCATTGTCTGGTTTTGGTCAAAACACTAGGATTTGATGGTCACAGGTGAGGAATCTGTCACTGATCTCCATCCCCCAGGCATGTCACCTGTCATAGAAGAGCTAAGATTTGAAAGTGTCCCCACTCATTGGAGGCAAACGTGCCTGTGTTCTCACTTGATTCTCAGGACATTCCCTGCAAGCCCCGAGGCCTGCCTAGCTCTTCCTGGCCCTCCAGCCACTCCTGCACCAGTCTCAAGGTTCCAATTTTATTCCCAATAAAATTGTCTTATACCTCTCTTGCAAAAGAAGGAATAATTGAGGGCAATATAGCAGGTGGGATGCCTTCTCAGCCTTTACCAGTCTTGTAGATTCGGTTTCTGGTTTCAGCTGTACAGGATGGTGCCTGCTTCCAGCCTAGTAGTGGCTGGAGGTCTTAGGATGGATTAGGCACCATCAGGGTTGATGTCCTCTCCGGTCTGTGCGCTGCCTCCTAGGCTCACCTGGAAGCTTGCATACACTTCTAAGGGAATGGACTGCAGACAGCACTTGTCGTGAGCATTTTCTCTGCCAGCCAAAACTGTGTCTTTAACCCCTTGGATATTGTGATTCATTTAAAAACACAGTGTAGACCTCCAGCTTTCTAACCATATCAAACTGGTGAGGAAGTCAAGTGGCCTAATCCGGACCCCTTCGGAGCATCAGGAAGGGGATGTTGAGGGCTCCCTGGAAAATGCCTGCTGCCCTGACCCTGCCCTACTGCTAGCCAGATCCCCACTCTGAGAGCCCTTAGGTCACACCCTCCCAGCTCAGGTTTTTCCAAAAGCAGATCCCAACACAGACATAGGCCAGAGGTTTATTGAGGGAACACCTGTGAGGGATAAAAAGAGGGAGCAAGAGGAGGCAGAGAGAGCCTTCAGGCACCTGTCAGAGGAGGGAGGGAAGGAGGAGGTTGAGTAGACGGAGCCTCAGGCCCCAGCATAGAAATCCCTCCCGGTCCTTCCCTGCAGCCCCCATGCCCTGCTCGGCCCGGAGTTTCCAGTGGAGCAGAACAATGCTGGACCCAAGTGGACAGAACGTGGCCGGGTCTGGCCCCCAGCTCTGCATTTAGTTCAGCACGACTTTTATCTCTGGCCTTCTCCAGGCAGTGCTTTTTCCTAACAGTAGGAAGACAAAGATGGATAAGGGCACAATCTTGCCCGTGAGGAACTTGGGTCTGGTAGCGAGACAAGCCAGTTGGCAGATAATTAGAATAGCATGCAGCAAATTCACAGAGAGCAATACGATTAGAATAATCCTGGGACAAGGGGCGAGGCCTTCACGGAAGGTATTTGGTGTTCTTTCCGTGTGCGCTTAGGATGGCATGAATGTTGTGTCTCCGGTCTCCCATTAAGTAAAAGTGGGCTCCTAAAATTAAGGAAAATGTTTTCAGTGCCTGGCACCAAAGCAGAGGAAGGCAGCTGCTTAGGATCAGTAAGGACACATGCTTGTGAGGTGTTCCCATCAGCCTTGCTTCAGAGGCCCCATCCCTCTAGCCTGAAGAGAACTAACAGGGACCCTGTGAGACAGCCTCTCGAGAACCTCCACTGTCCCCTGGGGTTGACCAGAGGCCCTGAGAGGAGACCCATGGCTCCCTGGCCTGCTGACCTCGCCCTCCTGGGCTGGGGGCTCTGTGCCTTCTTTGTCCTGAGCTGAGCAGGAAGGGAGAGTTACAAGAGGGGCCCGTCCTCCCCTGAAGAACCCCTGCCCACCTGCCCACATTGGGCATCCGAGGGTGGTGGAAAGTAGTCCCCCTGAGTACATTCTGCTGACTCCAGCGGCACAGCTATCCTGAGCACCACCCCCCCCCACACACACACACACACCTCAAATAGGCTTTTTCCTCTACTTGCTCTGGATGGTGGGGAAGTTCCTGCTTTGCAGGCAGGAATCACAGAAGGAGATGTTGAACAACAGTCATTCAAGGCCTAAGCTTCACCCTGTGGTAAAAGAAGGGGGAGCTGGAGGCTTCCCGAGTTAAGCTCCGTCATCCGACAGCCCCCCTGGTCTGGCACACCGCAGGCAGGGGCTGCCCCAGTCAGAGGCCTCGGAAGGGTGGAGGGCAGGGCTGCAGCGGGCATTCCTGAGCTGGACACTCTTCCTGGGTCCCTCCCTTGTGAAATAAGAGCTGGTGGCCAGTCCAGCTTCAAATCCAGGGGGATCCCTGGAGTCGATGGATAGCCCCACTGCTCTGCAAAGGAACAGAGAAGCTTTTCCCCCCACTCAGCTCTCAAAGAGGGAGAGAAGGAACTGGCTTCAGGTGCTTCAGAAGCAGGATAAAAACTACAGTCTCTGAGGCTGGACAGCTCAAATGTGGGAAGAGTCTCTGGAACCTTAAGAGAGGGTGCCCAGCAGCTCTAGGGCTGCCTGCATCCTGGTGGCATGCAGTTTCCTTGGCCAGTCTGGGGCCTGCTTCATGGCTGGGCAGACAGATTCGGCCCCTGCTCTGAGGGGCTGCTGCAGGTTTCTTTGAGGCACCAGTAAGGACGTCCTGACGCTGCCACTCACGTACTTGAGGGCTCAGTAGGTGACTTACTAATATCTAGACTTACGAGACGTGTAATGCTGGGAACAAGAGG
This sequence comes from Canis aureus, assembly GCF_053574225.1. Classification (NCBI taxonomy): domain Eukaryota; kingdom Metazoa; phylum Chordata; class Mammalia; order Carnivora; family Canidae; genus Canis; species Canis aureus. The sequence continues at coordinate 10,317,308 of NC_135629.1, forward strand.
GCTGAAGAGGCTGAAAAGGAAGAAACATCACCTAAGTTGCGTCCGTGGCTTCCATGGAGACTCCTACCAGGAACAGGACTAATTCCTGGGAATCCTACCTCTTGGAGGCCAACTTTGTAGAACAGCTTTTTTGAGATAAAGTTCACTTAATGTACAATTCATTCACTTAAAACGTACTATTCAGTGGCTTTTGGTATGTGCAGAGTAGTCAACCGTTGCCATAGCTAGCTTTAGAACATTTTCAATGTCCCTTCACCCCTCACAACTCTCCCATTCTTCCCAGCCCCAGGCAACAACCCAGTCTACTTTCTGCTTGTCGATTTCCTTATTCTGTACATTTCATATCAATGGAATCGTATCATATGCGGTCCTTTGCCTCTGGCTTCTTTCACTCAGCATAAGGGTTTCAAGGTTCATGCACGTGTACCACAACTTCATTTCTTTTTATTGGTTAGTAATACTTCATCACATGTATTATTTATCCATTCATCAGCGATGGATGGATATTTGGGTTGTTTCTACTCATTTTGACCATTATGAAATAATGTTCCATTTGTGTACAAGTTTTTACACGAACATATGTTTTTATTTGTCTTGGGTATATATCTGGGAATGGAATTTTGGGATTGTGTGGTAACTCTGTTTATTTTGAGGAACTCCCAAACTATTTTCCAAAGTGACTAACAGTAGATTAGGGTTTCAATTTCTCCATCTTCTTTCTTTCTTTTTTAATATTTTATTTATTTATTCATGAGAGACACAGAGAGAGAGAGAGAGAGAGAGAGAGAGAGAGGCAGAGACATAGGCAGAGGGAGAAGCAGGCTCCCTGCGGGGAGCCTGATGCAGGACTCCATCCCAAGACCTTGGGATCACAACCTGAGCCAAAGGCAGATGCTCAACCACTGAACCACCCAGGCATCCCTCTTTGCCCATTTTCAAATTGTTTTTTGTTTTTGTTTTTTAATCTTTGAGTTGTAAGAGTTGTATAGTTTTTTTATTTTTTTATTTTTTTAAAAGATTTTATTTATTTATTCATGAGAGACACACACAGAGAGAGAGGCAGAGGCAGAGGGAGAAGCAGGCTCCATGCAGGGAGCCTGATGTGGGACTCCATCCCGAGACTCCAGGATCACACCCTGGGCTGAAGACGGCACTAAACCACTGAGCCACCCCGGCTTTCCAGCGTATAGTTTTTTTAATTTCAGTTTCTGATTGTGCATTGATAGCTTAAAGAGGTAGAATTGATTTTTGCATATTGATTTTGTATCTTCCAATCTTGCTGAATTTACTAGTTTGGTAACTTTTTTGTAGATTCTGTTAGATTTTCTATGTAGAGAATCATATAATCTGCTAATCAAGACGGTTTTATTTCTTCCTTTCCAATCTGGAAGCCTTTCAGTTTTATAAGAAATCTTAATCTGAATATAGAATTATAGGTTGACTTATTTCTTTCAGTATTTTAAAATATTGCACCATTGTCATCTCACTTGCTTTGCTTCATATGAGAAAGTTTCTGCCATCCTTATCTTTGTTCCTATGTAGGTAACATGTCTTTTTTTCTGGCTGTTTTTAAGATTTTCTCTTTTTTTTATTAGATTTGAATGTAATACAGATATACTTTGTTTTACTGTATTTCACTTTATTGCACTTTGTAGGTATTACTTTTTTTTTTTTTTTTTAACAGATTAAAGGCTTGTGGCAACCTTGCATTAAATGAGTCCATCAGCATCATTCTTCCAACAGTATTTGCTCATGGTGTGTCTCTGTCACATTTTGGTAATTCTTTCAGCGTTTCAACCTTTTTCATTGTTTTTTGTTATGGTGATCTGTGATCATAGATTACAACTCACTTAATGGCTAGCATTTTTTAGCAGTATATATATATTTTTTATTGAGGTATAGTTGGCATACAGTGTTACATGAGTTTCAGGTGTGCAGCATAGCGATTGTGTATCTGTGTTATGCAGTGCTCACCACAAGTGTAACTGCTATCTGTCCCCATACGGCACTATTGCAGTATCATTAGCTATATTCCCAATGCTGTGCCTTTCTCCCGTTGACTTATTCATTCCACCACTGGAAGCCTGGATCTCCCTGCCCCTTCACCCATTTCACCCATCCGCCCACCCTCCCCTCAGGCAATCACCAGTTCTCTGTATTTATGGACTTGCTTCTGCTTTCTTGTTTGTTCTTTTTTTGTTTGTTTTAGATTTCACATATAAGTGAAATTATATGTTATTTGTCTTTATTTCACTTAGCATAATACCCTCTAGGTCCACCCATGTTGTCACAAACAGCAAGATCTCTATTTTTTTTTTTTTTTTTGGTTTTGGCTGAATATCTTCTTTATCCATTTATCTATCCACGGGCACAGATTGCTTCTATTCTTGGCTATTGTAAATAATCTGCAATGTACATTGGGGTATGTATCTTTTCAGATTAGTGTCTTTCAAATTATTCTTTTCATATAATCTTCAGTAAACATAGGGGTATGTATATCTTTTCAAATTAGTGTTTTCAAATTCGTGTCTTTGTTTCCTTTGAACAAAAATTCAGTAGTGGAATTATGGTATTGCATGGTATTTCTAATTTTATTTTTTTGACAAACCAATAAGATATTTTTAAATTAAAGTATGTACATTTTTTAGACATAATGCTTTTGCACATTTAATAGATTACAGTATAGTGTAAACATACATTTTAAATGCCCTGGGAAACTAAAAATTCATTTGACTCACTTGATTGTGGTGGTCTGGAACTGAACCTGCGACATCTCCAAAGTATGCCTCTGACAGTATGCACTGCTGTAGTGTTCTTCATTTTCTTGTGTTTGGGGTTTATTAAGCTCCTTGGATCTATGGGTTTATAATTTTCATCAAATTTAGAAAAGTTTGACCATTATTTCTTCTGTCCTCCCTTCTCTCTCCTGTTTTGAGGATGTCAGACTTTCAAAATGTTGGAACTGTCCCATATTTCACTGTTGTTCTTGTCATTAAAATTTTTTTTCTCTCCAAGTTTCATTGTGTATGCCTTGAATATGCTACACTTCAAGTTACTTAATCTTTTTTTCTGCAATTTCGAATCTGCCTTTAGTTGCACCTACTGTACTCTTTACCTCAGACATTTTAGTTTTCAGCTCTAGAAAGTGATTAGGATCTTTTTTGTATCTTCTATGTCTCTACTTCATTATCTGAACACATGAAATGCAGTTATGATAACTGTTAACTGATTTAATGAACTTGTCTGCTGATTCTAACATCTGTGTTATATCTGGATCCGTTTTAATTGATTGATTGAATTCCACTTGGTGAATTGTGTTCTCCTAATTCTTTGCTGGCTTGGTAATTTTGTTGTTGTTGTTGTTGTTGTTTTTTGCCTGCTGGGTAATTTTTTATTGGATGCCAGACATTGTAAATTTTACCTTGTTGGTCCTGAGTGTCCTGAATATTTTTGTATCCCTAAAAATAATCTTGATCATTTTTCTGGGATGCAGTTGAGTTGCTTAGAAACAAGTTGGTTTTTTGGGGTCTTGTTTTTATGAGTTTTTTGGTGGGTTCAGAACAAGGCTCAGTCTAAGGCGAATTTTTCCCCATTACTGAGTTAAGACCTTCCTGACTGCCATGCTGAAGGCCCCGTGAATTCCAAATTTTTCTAGTCTGGCTGGTGGGAATAGGCTGTGCCCAATGGTGGAAATAAATAGTTTCCAGCTGTATGTGAATGCTGTGCACTGTTACCTCTAATCTCTTCAAATAGTTATTTCTACAGCCTCTAGCAGTTTTCTTACATGTGCTAATTAATATTCTCCTGAAGACTCAAGACAGGCCCTCTGCAAGTCTCCAGGGCTTGCTCTCTGTGCAGAAATTTCTCTGCTTCTTCTAACTGGTCTCTCTGGACTCCCAGCTTTGTCTGCTCATCTCAGGTTCTTCAGCAAGTTCTGCTTGGGTTCCCTGACTCTGCACTATGACCTGAAAACTCTCTCAGGGTGGCAAGCTGGAGCAAACTCACACGCTCACACACCTTGGTGCTTTCCCACCTCCCCAGGATCACTATACTTCATTGCCTCAGGGCCAGTTTTTTGAAAAAAGCTGTTTTAAAACTTTATTTGTGTGTGCATGTTTTAAAAGCTTTTTATCAGGTGGGAGAATAAATCTGATCCTGTGACTCCACTTTGGGCGGAAGTAGAAGTTGCACATTGCCTTGTTAATTGCAAAATAATAAAAATAATCTCAAGATCATCCATAGGGGAAACAGTTAAATAAATATGGTACATGTGTATGATGTTTTTTAAAGCTATTAAATGTTTTGGAAGAATATGTGTAGATATACTTCATTATATAGTAAATGAGCAAAAGAATTTGCAAATCTATATTTATACTAAATTCCAGTCCTTAAAAATGTATTCTATATATTATTCAGGTATTCTGTGCATACATAGAGAAAGAGAAAATACCCCAACATGTAACTTCTGAATTTTGGTGTTTTAGATGATTTTAATTTTCTTCGTTTTCTGCATTTCTAAATTATCTCTAACGCATCCATCCTATATGTGTGTATGTGTCTCTGTGTACACCAGGGTGGGGTAAGGAGGAAATATGGAAGGTTTGATTATGGGAAACAGAAGACACTTGTGCCATAAGCCGGGCTCCGCTACAACTCTCCTGTGAGATTTAGGGCAATCATTTTCCTTCTCGGAGCCTCAGTCTTCTTAGCCACGAAATGTTCCATCCTGCCAGGACATGCTTAGAGCCAGCGGCTGCTGTAAAGTGCCTATTGCCTTGCTTGTTCTGCCTTTTTCATTTCTCCTCCCGTGGCTTCCTTAAGAGCTAGATCAAGTGAAATCTCTCCCAGAGCTCGCTGTAACTCCAGATGGGATGCCATTTCTCTGCCGGCCTGTTTTTCTAGGTCAAGGAGGAGTAGGAAATTGTAGGGACTTGATAACGTGGAAGGAGCATCTCCTTCAGCTGCTTGCTGCCAGGCTGAAGTGAGCAGCGAGCGCAGGGTTGGGCAGGGGGCCAAGGCCCCGGCCAGGGCCAGGCCGCCTATGCTGCGATGCTGCGATGCTGCGATGCTGCGTGCAGCTGCTCCCTGCCCCGCGGCTGCCCCTCGCCAGCTGGGGCCGTCTCCTGCTCACTTCCAGGACAGCTGTTCTCCGCGTCCCCAGGCACCTCCCTGTGCCTTCCAGATGTGAACTCAGCTCGTTCTGCAGGCCGCCCGGAGCTTGCGCTGCCCCTCCAGCCTGGGCAGCCGAGGGGCCTGCGGACCACGACGGGAAGCAGGGGTGCTGAACTAGAAAAGAATGTGCTTTTGGACATTGGTGTCTTTGGGTAATAAAAGCTGGTGTTTGCCGGGCACTGTGCTGTGTTTTCTTTTCAAAATTAGGGCAGCCCTGGTGGCTCAGCAGTTTAGCGCCTGCCTTTGGCCCAGGGTCTGATCCTGGAGTCTCAGGATCGAGTCCCATATAGGGCTCCTGCGTGGAGCCTGCTTCTCCCTCTGCCTGTGAACCTGCCTCTCTCTCTCTCTCTGTTTCTCATCAATCAATAAATAAAATCTCTTAAAAAAATAAAATACATTCTCACAGGTGCCATTTACAGATGAAGAAACCGAAGCAGAAGACACTTGTGGAAAGAGAAAAAAATCACTATTAGATTACCACAATGCTGATCCCTACAGGATACTGGGAGGAGTGGGAAGCCAGGGTGCAGCACCAGCAGAGGTGGGGAGGGCTAAGATTTGAGCCTGGGTTTGTCTGGCTCTAGTCCCTGCAAGTCTTCACCACCACATCTGGGGAATTTGATTTTTCCTATGGAACCCAGTGGTAATATTTAGACTAATAGGTGGAAAGTACGGCAAGACATATTGCAACTCAATATAAATAATATTTCTCTTTTCCATTATTCAAAATGGAATAGGAATGCAGCCTTGACCGTGTGTTGACCATCAGTGGTTATAAACAAAATGGAATATTTAGCAGGGATACAGAGGAGATCCATGTATTGAGTAGACAATGTGTACACCAGAGTCACTTGTGTGACCTCTTTGGGGTCACTTAGGACGTGTGGGTACAAGAATGAAGGGAAGAAGGTGTCAGCCAAAGGAAGATGTCCAAGATCTGGGAGCAGAATGTCTAGCTGCGATTGCTGAAACATTAGGACCAGAATCAGGGATTTTTGGCACTGCCAAAAATGGCCTGTGAAGGACGACAGAGGGCTAGAGTGGGCAGGTTTGGGACCAAGATCCTGGGGGTGTATGGTCTGTGGGAATTCCTCACAAAAGGCCCATACAGAAAACATATCTGAAATTCCAGCCTTGGAACCTCACTCCCTTGGCTTCAGACTCTTCTTTGTCAAGATAGGATGTGGTTTGGACGGAGTCAACTTAGCAAAGTTGGAGCTACATTGCTCACAGTTGCCTTCCCCCTGAAGTTCCAGTTAGGATTGGTTCACAAGAGTAATTCACATGAGATGTGGGAGGTGACAGGAAGGAGCAGCAACTGGCAAGCTCTGAGGGCCAGTGTAGGGCACCAGACATCGCAGCTGCTTGGACGTGTTGTGGACCTGCTGCCTTGCCTCATTGACCTGGGGCAGCACCCAGGTGCATAGGTCCCACCTTCTCCTACTTAGGCTCCTCTGAGCCTTGGGCCGCATGCATGTGCAGCTCTGTGATGAAGCACTGCACTTTCTCTGGCATCGTCGGGGTTGGAGGTGGGGACAGACAGGCGTGGGCTCCCCCTCTTCCTGTGCGTTCAGCCACTTTGTCCTCCTGGGCGACCGCACAGCCACATGGATTCCCGGTACTTCCTTGCTCTCCCCTACTGTACACCCAGCTCTCCTCCTTGACCACTAGCCTGGCTAACCTCTGCCTCCAGGCCCCAAATCAGAAACAAAGACTACAGCCTTGCTTAGCCTTCTTAACCAACTCTCACGACTGCTTATGGCCTCTTTATCAAACTCTGTGTTCTGAATCACTTGTCAAGGTTCTGCTTCTCTAATCAAACCCTTTCCTAAATCACATACATACTTGTCCCCGCCACACACTGAAAGCTTCTATTGGACCTTTGCATATTACTGACATTTATCAGTGGCTCACCCTTACCCAGAAAATCAAGTCCCAATCCCCAAGGATGCCTCTCAAAGCCCTTCATCCACGGCACCAACACCTGTTCTCTGCTATGCTAAACTGCTTTCCAGCCTGGGATTGAATCTGCCTCTGCCTCTTATAGCTACAAAGCCTTGAGCTAGTTAATTTCCACTGAACATCCATTCCCACATCTATCAAATGGGCATTACAAAACCTTCCTTCAAGGAGAATATTCTGGGGATCCCTGGGTGGCACAGCGGTTTAGCACTGCCTTCAGCCCAGGGTGTGATCCTGGAGTCCTGGGATCGAGTCCTACTTCGGGCTCCCTGCATGGAGCCTGCTTCTCTCTCTCTCTCTCTCTCTCTCTCTCTCTTTCGGTGTCTCTCATGAATAAATAAATAAAATCTTAAAAAAAAAAAGGCTAATATTCTCTCCACACCACCATATCAGTTATATAATGCCTGTGCCCACTCTGATTTGTTGGTGCCTATGCCCTGCTAATTCTTAAATATTTTGAATATCACCCTGTATTAATATGTTTTCTTTTGCTGGATTACAAATTACCACAAAATCAGAGACTTAATGCCTGTTTATTATTTCTCAGTTTCTGTAGGTCAGAAGTCTGGGCACAGTATAGCTGGGTTCTCTGCTCAGGGTGTCCTATCGCTAACCTCAAGGTATTGACTAGGGCTGCATTCTTATCTGGAAGTTGGGTCCCTTTTCAGGCTCACTCAGGTTATTGGCAGAATTCAGGTCCTGTGGCTGCAGAACAGAGGTCTCAGTGTTCTTAATGGTCATCAGCTGGAGGTTTTTCTCAGCTCCTAGAGGCCTTGTGGCCCTAGGTCCTAACCACCTGGCCAGCAGCTAATTGGGCAGGCACCCAGGACCTCCCCTCCTCCTCTTACTTCTGGATCAGCTCTTCCAGAATCCTCTACAGATGCTCCTATGGGTGCAGCATAAACAGCTTATTTGTTAGCAGCAGCATTAACCACAGGCTGGGAAGGAGTGGCATGGGATCTGAGTGAGGTGATGGAGGCAAAGCTTGCCCTTGATGCCTACAGACACCCTTTGCTCCTTCATATCTGAGCTTGCCCCTACCCTGCTCCCTGGCTCCACCCACAGCCCCTTACTGCTCCCCTACACCTGCTCTCTGATACTGTCTCCCTTGGGTGCCTGCCCAATTAGCTGGGTCACCTCTCTGTTGCAGAAGCTTTTTTTAAAAAAAGAATTTATTTATTCATGAGAAACAGAGAGAGAGGCAGAGACACAGGCAGAGGGAGAAGCAGGCTCCATGCAGGGAGCCCGATGTGGGACTCGATCCCAGGTCTCCAGGATCACATCCTGGGCTGAAGGCGGCGCTAAACCATTGAGCCACCCGGGCTGCCCCAAGCTTTGTTTTTTATCCCCCACATTCCCCAGAAGAGGGGACTTGTGAATGCAGTTTTGAAATCCTGGCCCGCATGCCTTCTGGGATTCGGGGCTCCAGCTGTGAATATGCGCAGCAAGAGGGAGCAATGCACCAGGGCAAAGGGAAGAAAAAAGAACAGGGCTGGTGTGAGGAATTGGGGCATCTCTGTGAGCTGGTGCAAGGGGGTTCTGTACTCATTCACTCATGCCCTTCTTCCCAAAGCCCAGTTGCAATAGGTAGAGCTTTCCCTATCACCCTAAATGAAAGCAGCCAGCTCCTTTGTCCTTGTGCGTGGGCAGTAGGTCACAGTCTAGGAGTCAGGATACTTGGGTCCCACTTGGTCAAGTAACATGCTATGTGAACATAGTGTGTCAGTTACCTTCCCTGGGAGTCCGATCTTCTTACCATTTAAATGAGGAGCCTGGAGCACACATACCCTGGGGTCTTGTCCACTTTACATTTGGAGATACTTCAATTCCAAAGGCCTTCTTTTATTTTATTTTGGTCTTTTGTTCTTGAGCCTCCTCCTTTTGGTCTTTAGTTCCCCAGTGCTTCCACGTAGGCTAAAACACTGCTGGGGCTCCTACCATAAACGTTTGCTGAGTAAACACCAAACCTGGCACCACTGGTTCCATTTTTAGGAGTGTGTCCTGAATTTCTTTTTTTTGTTTTGTTTTGTTTTTATTTTTTTTATTTTTATTTATTTATGATAGTCACAGAGAGAGAGAAAGAGAGAGAGAGAGAGGCAGAGACATAGGCAGAGGGAGAAGCAGGCTCCATGCACCGGGTGCCCGGCGTGGGATTCGATCCCCGGTCCCCGGGGATCGCGCCCTGGGCCAAAGGCAGGTGCCAAACCGCTGCGCCACCCAGGGATCCCCTGAATTTCTAATCAGACTCTGAGCTTCTTGGGATTAGGGATTGGACTATCCCTCTTTCAGACCCCAGAATTTGGGGATAAAGAACTCAGGGGAGGGGGACTGAGTAAAATAAGCCATCTCATGTGCCAACATCGGGAAAAGAAAACACTGGCTATCTCCTGTCAGAGTTCCTTGCTGTACCCTAGCTTACTCCCAGCACCTGTTACCCGGCCCAGGCTTTGGCCATAAGGTAGAACTCGAGAAAACTTTCTATAACCATGTTTCCATATGGTTACAGCTAAAAATGAGTCCGTCCCTAAATGCTCCCTCTGCAGGGAGTCTGCCCTGAACTCTGTGCTTCCCCAGACCTCTGCGAGCAGCCCTTGTCTGTTGGCTGTGCCCCTCAGGTATGGCAATTCCTCACTTGGCGAAAGGTTTGAGGTTCCAGGTAGTAGCCTCTTCTCAGAAGGAGGTTGTTCCGTGGAATGATGGCACCTAAGGGCACATCCTGAGCCGGCCTTCCCTGCTGTTAGGCCATCAGATGTCCGTTCCTAGCAGAGCCCCTGGCGCAGCATGCGCTCAGTGAGTAGTGCTTGACTCCCTGGGTGTCCTTTGGGCCCTCTGACTGGTGCAGGGGCTGAGGTGCCAGAGTGCTGCAAAGTTAGTAGAAAACAGCCAGTGGAAGGAAGTGCTTTCTTCCCAGGAGAGGAGGATGTGCTGGATGGACTTCAGGGAGCTGGGCCGGACACCAGGAGAAGGTGGGGAACGTCCGAGCAGAGGTGAGTAGCCCCTCTACTCCTGCCTCCCGGAATGCTCCTCATCCATCATGCCCATCTCTGCCCATCACACAAACCCCCAGCGCCTTGTCCAGCCCGCACAGAAGAGGGCTGGGGGAGGGCGCCGGGAAACAGGCGAATCAAACATGTTGGCTAGGAGGCACCTTGGTGCTGGCTGATAGAATCAGAGTCCCTAAGATGTTCTGATACCTGAAACACAGGCTGATGCCACAGTATCAAACTGGAAAACCTCAGCAGGGAATAACTTCACGTGTCTGGGCCTCCCGTGCTCTCCTGTATGTGGAGGAGACCCGTCTGAGAAAACAGGTTCCTACACTCTGTGCCCAGAGATCCTGATTTAATGGGTCTGTGGGTGGACCTGTGAGATGATTTTTTTGGAAAGCTCTCCATGGGACTCCGCTGGGGCTGAGAACCAACCCTTGAGCTAAGTTGGCATTGAGAGCACTTTCTCCTCTCTCATTCTGTGAGCCCTGTACTCCCCAGTGTGGTGTTGGTGTTGGCAAAGGAGGCACAGTGTGTGGAAAAACGATGTAGGGGTTCACATTTTTAGTCCTAATAGCAGTCATGGCTCCCATTGTTGAGTTCATATTCTGTGCTCACTTCTTTGATGTGCCCCCCACCCTTTTTTTTAATTTTATTTATTCATGAGAGACACACAGAGACACAGGCAGAGGGAGAAGCAGGCTCCCTGCAGGGAGCCCGAAGCAGGACTTGATCCCTGGACCCAGGATCACGCCTTGAGCTGAAGGCAGACCCTCAACCACTGAGCCACCCAGGCATCCTGAATGCAGTCTCTTTTAATTAAGTCTTTAGAGCACCCCTACCAATCAGTATCCTGCCTGGTGCTTCAGAGATAAGGGAACCGAAGCGCAGCAGGTCCTGATATGACTTGCTCCAGGTAACACAGCAAACTAATCAGAGGCTCAGCTGGGCTTTGAACCTGCCTCTGACTTCAAATCCAATGCGTGTGGCAAACTGGTAAATTCAACATGTAGTTTCTTGGACAACACGATTTGGGGTTACCTTAACATCTACAGAAGGGGAAGTCCACCTCCTTTCTGCTTTGGCACACCGTTACTGGAGTATCGGGTTCTGCTCTCTTATAAGGGGAGAACATTGGGCAGCCCCAGTGGCTCAGCAGTTTAGTGCCGCCTTCAGCCCAGGGTGGGATCCTGGAGACCCGGGATCGAGTCCCACACAGGGCTCCCTGCGTGGAGCCTGCTTCTCCCTCTGCCTGTGTCTCTGTCTCTCTCTCTCTCTGTGTGTCTCTCATCAATCAATAAATAAAATCTTAAAAAAAAATGCCGAAGGCCATAGATTAAATGCCATTCTTTGAAAAAAAAAAAAGGGGGAGAACACTGACAAACTAGAGTGCTTTAGGGTCAGTGAGGCCAGCGAGGCAGCTAAGAGGACCCCCACCATCACGGATGAGCGAGGAAGGAGCTACAGGCCTTAGTTTCAGCGGCAGAGAAGGGAGATGGGAGACCTGTCCTCAGTCACGTCACAGGCTGTTGTGTACAAGAGGCTTGTAAAGTGAAGCCCTGAAAACTGGCAGGACAGCACTCACCAAGCGGGAGTGAACAATGCCCTGGTTTGAACTTAGTTTTATTTTATTTATTTTTTTAAAAATTTTTATTTATTTATGATAGTCACAGAGAGAGAGAGAGAGAGAGAGAGAGAGGCAGAGACACAGGCAGAGGGAGAAGCAGGCTCCATGCACCGGGAGCCCGACGTGGGATTCGATCCCGGGTCTCCAGGATCACGCCCTGGGCCAAAGGCAGGCGCCAAACCGCTGCGCCACCCCGGGATCCCTGAACTTGGTTTTAAAGAGGAAGTCGGTGCGACGGAATTGTACCATTTCCCCCATGTTCTGCATTTCGGGGATGTTTGCTGTGAGGGAATGCTGGCCCTCTCTGCCCAGGCCCAGGAGGGAGAAAGAGCAGCGGATGCCCGCTGTGGCTCCCGTGACTTCCATCTGCTGCTCAGTAACATCTCAGGGATGCAGAATCTGTCCACATGTGCTCAAAACTAGTGGGCAGAGGGAGGGCATAGCCTAGCCTGGTATGTTTTTAACTAGGACAACAGCCATTGGTCTTGGGTCACAGGACACAGATGTGCTAGGTGGGTCCTGGGGTCTCAACTTCTTGATTCAAGGCTTTGGTGGCTTCAAGTGAATAAATGCAGAGCAGCAGGTGGAGAGCTGCACACCAGGGATTGAAACGCCAACTGGGCATAGTGTCTGTTCTCTGGAAGCCCACAGTCCAGTTTGGGGAAGACAGAGGGCATGTAACTGACTGAAATAGAAGGCTGACAGTGGTGAGTATACACACAGTGGCGGGGGACACAAGAGGGGGACTTCCTAGCTCCACAGAAGCCATGGTCTGCTCCAAGTGAGACCTGCCTAGAAGGAACATTTCTGATGCCTGAATAGTTTGGCCTATGAAAAAAGAGGTCAAGGAGGTGTTTTTCGGTTGTAGAAGGGGGACATGTCAAGAGCACGTAGCTACAGTTACACTTTGGGTCATACTCTGCGTCTCCCTCCTCCCCTTTCTGATAGAATGCTGCTTCCACTTGATGCAGCCACCCCCTGAGTCCATGGGGCAGATGGTCAGGGGGATGTGAGAGGCAGTGTGGTGGTGGTTTCTGGGAGAGGCTTCCTTCTTATCAGAAGGAGACAGACACAGGAATGGAAGGTCTTCTCTTCTTCTGGATGTTACTGTGTCTGCATGCAATGCCACACCGAGGGCCGCCATCTTGCTACATGAGGGAAGTGGGCATGAAGGCATAGTCCAGGCTAAAAACAGTGGGACAGAAAGATGGAGAGAATCCATGCCCTGGAGGACGTCATTGGGTAGCTGCATTTGCTCACTAAGCTCTGGACTTCTTTTGTTCAATAATTCATGTCTTCAGTGTTGGCGTTTTGAGATGGGGTTTTCTTTTGCACACAGCTGCCAGCATCCTACTGGAAACAAAGGAGAGCGGACGCTTGGAGGGATGTCACACATCTAGTATACATCTAGGGCTCTCCCAAGCATAGATATCCTTCCTGAGACTGGATTGTTATTGCCAGTGTGAGCTAACCATCTTCTTCCAGCTCCCAGGCCTTTCTTAAGATGGGTCTGGTTGGAGGCAGTCAACTGGGGATGTCTCCATTTTAGACAAATCCTTTTTTATTGTAAGACCAGCTGGAGTTGTCCAGGGGAATTATTAATTATTACTTAATATATGTATAAAAATCTGCTCCTCACCCTAAGGCCTTGCTACATAAATTTGCCCAGGGAAGAACCAATATCTCCAAGCAAAGCGTCTGCCCTTGAGACTTCGGATTCCAGGTTGCTTTGTGCAATGCCCATTTGTTTCCCACACTGAGTAGCAGCACATGGCCTCGGTCTCAGTTGCTCTAACCGATAAACACCTCTCTTTTCCAGTTCCAAGACTGAATGCTGGATGGGCCAAGTAGCCTTCATTTAGTGTCAGGTTGCCCACCCAAAACATGTCATTTCTTTTATGTATTTCATGTAGCCATCAAGTTTTTTTTTTTAACATGCTGTGGTTAAAACGAAAGACAAACTTAATTTTATTTAGAGAGATGCCCAGATGCTCAGCATTTCACCTTGATAAGTAAGTCATTGCTTCCAACACAGCACCTGGCTCCCAGAAGAATCTCTGCCAGCCTTGAGCTAGGCTAGAATGTCCACACACTCTGCTTGCATTTCAGTATCTCAACCATACTTAAGTACACCCAAAAGTGAGGCCGCTTTTTGTTTTATAAATTATTCACATTGTTGTAATTATTAACATTTTCTAATGTGACAGGGTGTTCGGGAGATCAAAAAAGTGCATCAGTCTTTTTTTTTTTCCTTTTTCAAGATTTTATTTATTTATTCTTGAGAGACACAGAGAAAGAGACAGAAACTATAGGTTGAGGGAGAAGCAGGCTCCCTGCGGGGAGCCTGACACAGGGCTCGATCCCAGGACCCTAGGATCATGACCTGAGCCAAAGACAGACGCTCAACTGCTGAGCCACCCAGGCGTCCCAGCATCAGTCTTAATCCATCTGTCCGACCCATCAGTGAATTAATTTCGTCTTGGCACATGGTCTCCCACGCTGTCCACACACAGCCTTGTTTGTGTGCTACTGTCCTAGTGCATGTACATTTTTGTCTCCTGATTCTTTTCTTCTTATTAAATTATAAGATTTTGCTCATGCCACCGCATCACTGCTACAGCTGCTTTAGCAGTTGCATAACGGGAACAGCAAGTAGTAGAATGTTTTGACTTTGCAGGAGACACTGGCGGCTGTTTAGGGAATCCCTGTTGGCCGCTGCTCGTTGTCTTTTGCTCCCTCGGCCATCTGGGCGCCAGGGCTGAGGATTCAGGAAATGAGTGAGCCATCCCCAGTTCCAGGGACAAATCCTGACTGGTGTGAGTCAATCATGGTGGCCCCATTTCTCCTGCCAGAGATCGAGTTAGACACCTTCATGTGTTGCTGTTCTGGGAGGAGATGGGAGGGGATGTCTGCTGGGAAAAAGCCTTCATGCTCTAGAAAAGAAGCATGCAGGATGAGATTTCACCTCTTTCCCCTGGTTGTCGTTGCATTTGTAGGTGATGCTTGTGGATGCTGCGGGGACCGTACCCCAGCTCAGTCACACTGTGTCTCCCACTGGGAACCATTCACACCTATTTTAGGGCATTGCCCTGAAGTGTGTTAGTTGGAGATAGATTCTATTATTAGAGCCTGTACGTGCCGATTGTTAAGAGCCCATCATTGGGCACTCGGGACCGTTTCCTGGACAGTGAGATTTCTCACCTTAGCAAAGCCCCTGCCCAAACTTGGGGGCGCTTCCCAGGGTCTTATGGTGAACATCCTGCTCCTCTATGATGTGAAAGGATGGGGACCTAAACCAGGGCCACCGAGTTCTCGTCTGGTTTCCCAGGTGACTCAGGGTACCAACTGCTGACAGCTCAGGGCTGATCACTGAGAAGAAGCTGACAAGTGTGACTCAGAGCAGGAGACCGAGCAGGAGGAGGCAGGATGCTGGACTCTTTTTCCCTTTTCTTCTTTCTTTTCTTAAAGACTTTATTATTTGAGAGAGAGAGTGAGCAAGAGACAGAGAAAACATGAGCTGGGGGTGCGGGGCGCAGAGGGAGAGGGAGAAGCAGGCTCCCCATGGAGCAGGTTGCTGAGTGACATGGGGCTCCATCCCAGGACCCTGAGATCACGACCTGAGCTGAAGGCAGACGCTCAACAGACTGAGCCACCCAGGTGGACCAAGATGCTGGGCTCTTAAAAACACTCTAGCTCTAGAAAGAGCTTCATCCCTCTAGGCTGAAAGCTGAGGAGATAATTCCTCTGGGTCTTCTCAGATACGGGATTTTCACTGGAGCCCTGGGTCTACAGACATGAACTCCTGTCTTTAGGGGACTGAACCTTTGTTTAGTACTTTGGATGTACCTTCTTTCGACTGTCCATAGCCCTTAGGCTTTTGCGAGAGTCTAAGACTTAGACCAAGAAGACTTGGGTCAAGATTCTAATCCTATTCTTGGCTCCATTTTAGACTAGTTGTAATTTGGAGCATCATCCACCCTCTCTGCTTTTCAGTTTCCAGGACCACAAAGTGCGGTTGATGGCAATATCTCTGTCCTGGAATTGTTGGCGTATGAAGTGATACATGTAAAATTCAGTGAAACAACAGTTTGTGGGCCATCTACTATGTGTTAGGCTCCAGGAATGAAAACATGAAGAGTTCCTTCTCCTTAACAAGCTTACAGTCTAATGGAGAAAATGGTTTGTAATATATTGGTTATTATCACTACTACCCAGGTTTTACATATTTGAAGTTCAAGTAAGAGTTTTCTTAGCATATATCCCACAATCCTACTGCTGCCACTGTGGCAGGGTGAACAAGGCTAGTGAGACCTCTGTGGGCTAGGACCCCATCCACAAGGCTGGATGGGCATATCTTCCTCGATTTTCCATGTCCAGTCTTTGGGCAGTTTGAGCCGAGAAGTGATGACATCACATGTCTTATTCCCAAAGTCATCTGTGTGGATTGAGAAATAGGAATTGCCGAGGATGGAGGAACACGGAGCATCTGGAGATTGGTGGCAGGCCCTTGTCTTGAACTGAGAGACAGCAGGGACATTCAGCACCCAACAGGAACATCCCTCTGGGTGGTACCTTGGCGTGAGTCCCTCATTTTTTCTCTAGCTGGGAGACAAGTGCTCAGCCTTGATGAAGGAAGTGTAATTTACCCATTTGTCCAACAGTCTAGTTAGGGCTGTTTCAAACTTAAAAAACAAAACAAAATTCTTTCAGTGGAGACTTGGAGCTGATGCTGTGAAACAGGTAGCCAGAGAGTGCTCTTGGTTGGTGGCAGTGTCGAAGGCAGGGTGTCTTGCCCTTTCAACCCCACCACCCCTTCCACGGGGGCCCTGAAGGATCTTGGGAAGCCTCAGGGCTCCATAGCACACAGCCTTAGGCCGACTGCAGCTGGACAGTGTAGGTAACACCCCTGTGTATGTGCCACACCTGGTGTGAATTGAGTTCTGTTAAGGTTCCTGACCCTGAGGACTTTCCTGGTTGGCCACCTAGCAGATATGTGGCATTCTATCTCTTTAGAGGTTTTTAGTCTTTCCAGAATGCTGTTTTACTGGGAAGGGTGCAGTCAGCCCGTACCCTATTCTCAGTCCCATGCACTCATTCATTGATTCAGCTAATAATTACTGAGTACCTCCTAAGGGCCAGGTACTGTCCTCTATGCGGAAAAATAGGCGAAGCCCCTCCACCCTTGGAGCCCATATTGCAGCCAGGCCCTAGGGGTTTCGGGTAACAATAATGGGGGCACACTGCCCAGAATATACTGCAGTCAGCTGTACTCCCCTCTGTATGACTGGCCCTACTCAGCCCGGACTAAATCATGTGCTGGGACAAGCCAACTTGGCTGGGCACTTTTGCCAAAGGCAGAGTCTGTTTGTTTGCACACTGTCCTCTTGAGGCCCTTGAGGTCTGGTGGCACTAGGCAGTGCCTCAGAGACTACTTGGGCAGAGAAGAGGGGGAGAGGAAGGTGGCGGGGAGGGGCAACCAAGCACTTCACTTGGCTCTAACTCAGTGCTTCTCAAAAGTTGCTGCACATCAGGACATGTGGGGTCTCTACATCCCCGATGCCCTGGTGGCATTCCCGAGCTCTTAAATCAGGTGCTGTGACAGTGGGTCTCCAGCCTCAGTCACGTAAGAACCCCGGGTGAGTACTGTGTGGCCACGTTTGAGAACCACTAAACTAACTTAAGTAACTGGTCTCCCTAAGATTTTTTTTTTTCTGGATGTTTTCCTGGGCTTTATGTACATCCAGACAGTGTTCTCGACTTTTAGACAGTATCAGGTTTACTTGGGGAGCTTGGCTAAACCCTTACCGCTCACCCAGACACCCTGCTACCTCCATGGGCTGGGGGCCTCTGTGTTGTTTTTTTTTTTTTATCAGCTCCCCAGAGCACCTGAGACTCACCGGAGTTGGAGAACCACTGGGGTGCAGGGATGTCCGAGTGGGAGGGAATGAAAAGGCCGGTGACCAGGGATGGCTCACCACTCCATGACTGCGTGGGCCCAGAGCCAGAAAGGAAGAGAAGCATTTCTGTGTGGGGTTTATGACTTCTAAGCTCTGCCTCCTGGGTCACTGTGCTGGAGCTTAGCACCCTGCAGGGATTGTTGCCTCCAATTTCCAGGTGAGGACGCTGAGGCAGGCACAAGGAAGGAACTTGCCCAAGGCCACGTGAGACTTGAACCCCAGGTGTGCCTGATTCCAGACCCTGGAGGTGGGCTGGAGTCACGTGACCCAACGTCCTTTACAGGGAGCACCAGAGAGATCAGTCTCCTAACTCAGGTGACCTGCTCTCCTCGTCCCTTAGAAGTGGCTCCAAAAGTCTGTGCTCAGGTGCTCAGTCCTGTGCTCACAAGAAGACTCTCCTCTTGTTCTCCTGAGGGGAGACTTGCAGGCCCCTCCTTTCTCCCAGAACCCTGGAATTAACCCTACCTGTACGTCCAGGGAGGGGCATTTTCAGCACTATCCTGCCATTGCAGGAGATTATATACATCGTCTTCAGACTGTGCCCACTTACCCTTCCCCGTGTCTTTGAAACTGCAAAAATCATATGTTGACTGTAGGGAGTATATAAATTTTTCCTTGAGTTCTTAATTCTTTATGACCCATCGGCAACCATCTATGAAAACCTCAACTAAAAACTGCGGCCCGGGAACGGGAGATTGTTCTCTTAAAGAATGTGTTCTCTTCTGAGTTCGTTGGCCAAATACAAGTCTCTTTACTAGGCGTCGAACACGCGGATTTTCAGAGCCACACGTACTGTGTGCAAAGCCCGATCACGTGAGTGTCTCAGGAGAGTCTCCACTCCTGGTTCTTGACAAATCCGAAATTGCTTTCAGGAGAATATGCATGCAAGAGTAATCAAGGTGATGAATGGCTTCGGCAGCTGCCCCCCTACATTATTAATTTGCTAATACAGTCCACCTCCTCCCATTCATATTTGATGGGAAACCTGTGTAGCCCAGAAGGAAGCCCAGTACAGTGTTTGTGAAATTGTGTAGAAGGTTTCAGAATCTGCGGGGGTGTTTGGTGCACTCGGGGTTGTACTCCTCCTCCCCTCGGTGACCTTGCTGGCCATCGGAGTCCGCGCTCACCTCGCCTTCCAGACGGTAACAGCTCTTTCGGAAGCCTGCAGCAGACCTGATAGGAATCAGTCGGGTGTTATCTAGAAGAAACAAATCAGGTTCCAGCTTCATTTAGAATCTGCCATGTTCCCTCAAGGTGCTGGGAGTGTGTGATACACCCATAGGAAAGGATCCCTCCGGTCATCTCTCAGGGGAGGAAGCGCACTGGCTGTAATAGCCCAAACATGATCCAAGCTTTACAGTTTGCAGAACACTTCCGAACCCATCCCCTCATCTGAACTCTTGATAGTCTTTAAAGGAGGTAGGACACGGCTGTGGTTAGAGCCCCTCTATCAATGGGGAAAGAATCTCACAGGTTAAATGATTTTAGGCTCTTCTGGCCTCCTTTACACAATCACCCTTCACTCCCTCACTCCCTCAAGCACCTCTTTACCCCTCTGGGTCCCAAGGGCCCCTACCCTGTATTGCGTTACCAGAGGCCTTCATGTTTTGCTGCTGCTGACTCGTCCCTACCAAGGGGCAGTCCCCACATAGAGGACTTATAGGAGCTCAGTCCCCACATAGGGGACTCATAGGAGCTCAGTCAGTTGTTTTGAAAATTTGAGGGAGGGGCAGCCCGGGTGGCTCAGCGGTTTAGCGCCAGCCTTTGGGCCAGGGCATAATCCTGGAATCCCGGGATCGAGTCCCACATCGGGCTCCCTGCGTGGAGCCTGCTTCTTTCTCCCTCTGCCTGTGTCTCTGCCTCTCTCTCTGTATCTCTCATGAATAAATAAGTAAAATCTTTAAAAAAAAAAAAAAAAGAAAATTTGAGGGAAACAGAGCAGTGTGTGACCTCTCTCCAGCCCCACAGGAAAGGGATAAACAGACCACTCTGCATTCCTTTAGGTGACATCCTATCTTGGCCATGTTGGGTTTTCAGTGTCTCCAGTGATGAAAATGAGAACCAGTAAAAAAAAAAAAAAAAAAAAAAAAAAAAAAAAAAAAAAATCAGTGTAGAACAGGAATCAAAGGTGGCAGTGTCCTATCAGATTGCAAGATTTGAGAATTTGTGCAGTGCCCAACAGGCACACATGTCCCGTTAGGAAGTAATTTTGGTTCTTTAAGAATGAAATGCAAAGAAAGATTATCTTCCTTTTAATTTCTGTGTATTGTTTTTGTTGCCAGAACACAAATACTTAATAGGTTGCTTGGATCCAACAGCATCATAAATGGAACTGTTAGGTATTTCTTTAGGCCTAGAGGCATTGTGAAAAGACACCAGTGATGCCAAGGGGACTGTGAACTGAAAACATTTGGAAACCTCTCTTGTAACTAACATGCCTTAAGGTGTCCTCTTTTTCTAAGGGGACTCTGAAGTTTGCAAAGCTTTTAAGCCCCAAGACTGGATGCCTGCCAGAGGGATATCGCTGCTCTGACAAGGGGGTCTTCCTGGCCTCCTGAGTCACACAGGTTGGGATAATTAGTCGCCCCAGAGAAGTAAAGCACAACTGGGAAGACCTTCATCCCCAGGGGTCCAGGGGGCATGGTGACAGCTCCACAGTCTGCCTCCAGTGGCGAGCTTGAGCATCAGTCTCTCCGTTCAGTCATTTTCCTCAGTGACCTTTAGTTTAGTGCTCATCACACACCTTTCCCACCAGGGAGAATGTGGGCAAGGAATCTGTGTCACATGTTTGCTGAGCTCCTCAGAGGCACGAGGTGCAGCCCCTTCCTGCTCCTGGTTCCTGGCACCAGCCTCGCCCTTGCCCCTGCTGCCCTGTGGCTTCCACGCTCAGACCACAGGGCTGGAGATGGTGGGGGGCGCCTGGTGTTGAGGAGAGCTGTGAGAGGCAGACCCGGAGCCCAGGGGGACGCTTTCCCTGAGGTAAGGAGCAGCCGAGGGATTCTTACCTGCCAGCCTGTGAGTGATGCTGGCTCCTGGTTCCCTGAGCACAGCTGGTGGGAGGCAGGCCATCAGCAGCTGCTCAGCCGGGCAGGACTAGAACCAGCAGCTCCCATTGACCTTGAGCTAAAAATCCAGCCAGTCCTGGTTCAAATCCTAGCTCCACCAAATATGAGCTGTGACTTTGGGGAAGTTATGCAACCTAAGATTTGCTTTCCTCATCTGTAAAATGGAAATGACAATAAGGCACCTGATAAGGTTATTATCGACAGTTCATTCCAACACCTTATGTTAAGTGCTTAGCAGGTGCTTGAAACACGAGTCGTCGGCCTATGATAGCACTTCATCCTCTTCAGCGTCAGCGTCACCCTCTTCGTCTTCATCGCCATCACCATCCTCTCACTGGAAGCAACAAACCTGGGAAGTTAGGTGAAGAGAGGTCAACCATCTCCATTCTGCAGATATGGAAACTGAGGCTCAGAGAGGGTAAATCTGACTTGCTTCAGGTTCCACGCGCAGGTACTGCTGGGACTCCAAACCCAGGTGTGCTTCCTTCACTTGGCACTCCCCTGACTCACCCACTGGCTCCCTCCTTCATCCCTCCCCACCCCCCTCTGACAGGTAGCCCCTGCCAAGTTCACACCTCTTCACCTGTCCTGCCCCTCTCACCTCTTGGATCCCGCACATCAGATGACCACTGGAGGGTGGGACAGCTTGGACAGTTGATGAGGAGCCCTAATGGGCCTGGGGGAGCCTTCCGAGGGGACACATAACTTACTACCTGATTCTGACCCCTGGCCCTCCTGGCAGTATTGGTGGTTTTATCTTGGAGACTTTGGAGCAATCATCCTGAGGAGTGAGGCGCAGGAAAGCTGTCCCATGTGACCCTGTTGTCACTACCCTGCACAGCAGCTGACGTGTTGAGGTGGTGGGAGCGCTCTTCCCCGGAGCTTTCCGAGGACTCTGTTTCCATATCCAGAGACCTTTCCCATGCATGCTGCCCAGCGGCAGAGGCTCCGGTTTGGTAATCCCTTCTCTGTACCCAAGAGGAGCCTAAACTCTACCTCGCCAGGAGGGAGGCTGGAACATGCTGGGACTAGTCAGAGGCCACTTTTGGGTTGTCCTCTGAGTCAGCTAGTGTTTGCCACTGCTTGGATATAGCCTCCTACCCAAAGCAACTCCCAAACTGAGCGGCTTAAAACACCAATTTGTTCTTTCTCACAATTCTGTGGGTTGGGTGGCTGGTGATTCCAGTTCAGGCTGGTTTGGCTGGGACTAGATGGCCTGGAATGGCCTTGCTCCTACCCCTGGGTCCTCAGCTGGGACAGTAGATGGATCATGCCTTCTTGGTTTCTGTATTTTTGATGGTTTGACATCTTGGGGCCCTTGCAGGGGGCCTCCCAGAGACTCCTATAAGGGCTCACCTTCCATGTGGAAACCAGCACCTAGAGCCCATACTCCCCACCCCCCCCACGCCCCCTGCCCCTTGTGGAGCTCTTGTGCTCTGGGCCACTGTCCTCCTGCCCTCATTTATCTCGGGGTGGGTACCAGACAACCAGGGATATAGCTCCTGTGCCCCAGAGCCACTTTGATTATTCAAACCAACCAATCCTAAACCCACTTACTCGGCCTTGCCCGATCCTTCCCATGGAAACCTCAATAATGTCTCCCCTTCATGTTTTCCTCTTGCTCCTCTGCCTGCTTCCCCATGTGGCACCGTGTGGCCGCGGCGAGCCCCCTCCTCTTGGGAACTGTGAGTGACTTTCTTTTCAGCGGTGGTCATGTCCTGATCTGTTGGCCTCACCATACCTGAATCCTAATAAAATTCACAAGTTGGGCAGCCCGGATGGCTCAGCAGTTTAGCGCCGCCTTCAGCCCAGGGCGTGATCCTGGAGACCCGGGATCGAGTCCCACATCGGGCTCCCTGCATGGGGCCTGCTTCTCCCTCTGCCTGTGTCTCTGCCTCTCTCTGTCTGTGTCTCTCATGAATAAATAAATAAAATAAAATAAAAAGAAAAACTCACATGTTAGAACAGACAGCCGCTGTGATGGCTCACAGCAGGGTTGCTCATCCTGAAGCCGGAGGCTGCCAGGGCCTCTTCCCGTCCAGCCTTCCCAGCAGACGGAGCAGACTTCCCCTGCAAAGGCACTTTCGGTTGGACGTCTGCCTGGGGCACGCTTGCTAATGTGCTGCGTGGCCAAGGCGAGCTTCAAAGGGTGAAAAGAGAGAGATTCCACTTCCAATGGAAGGAGCAGCACAGTGATGCTGCAAAGCATTCAGGGTTGGGAAGAATTTGTTGCCATTTAAAGAAATCTACCGGACGTTCTGCTTCATGTGTCTTTGGCCACGTGGCTTCCTTTTCCTTAACCTCATTTTTATCACATTTACAGTAAAGCATAACTTCCTATCCCTTACAGGGCTGCTAAGAGGCTCAAACACCATAAATGGTAAATTACCACGGAAATGCAAGGGTTTGTCCTCTGACATCCCTACCACAGGCATCACGTTTTGAGTTGAGAAAGATCCAGGTGTTTGAATCTTAAGAAATGATTTTGTTATATAGCGTGAAGAGAAGGAAATTTTCCTAAAATGTAGGTTGGCGTGCTCCTGATCAGTGCCAGACAAGAGCCCCAGCCCCCACCGTTCTTGTATAAAATACAATAGTATTTACAGTTTCAGTTCCTTTTTACAAGTGTCCCTGTTCTGGATCCTAGGAGAGGAAATTTAGCCGAATTTGGATCAGATGTACACTGCTGGTCCAACCATGCCAGTCACAGGGGCATGGAAATGGGCACTGAGTGCTATTTCATGTCTGTCTTGACCCTACTCTTTTAACCTGGCTGGACACACTAATCCCCGACAACCGACAACCAATAGATGGTAAACATTGTGAGCACCCACCCACAAGCCTTCTCGCTCCAGACCTTTCTCGATCATTCCTGACTTGGGCCCAATTCCTTCTAGCTTCTGTCCAATTCCTGACTCTTGGCTCTCTCTTGCATTTATTATCTTGTTCTTGCACTTTCCCATTTGGTGTTTTTCATCTGAAATTGTCAGCCCCTGCATCTCCATGCTTCCAGAAGGGCTTCTGCTTGGATACAGCCTCCTACCCAAAGCAACAACTAACAGCGGATTTAGTTCTTCTGGGTCGAGTTGCCCATGGGGTGGAATAGCCATCCTGGCCTACTCCTTGGGACTCACCTTGCAGCCATGGTCCACCCACTCTGCTACAAGATGTGGGAGTTAGACAATTTGACTGTCCAGACCATAATTCCCTTGAAGGCAGGTGCTGTGTTTCCAAATGTTGTCATTTTGTTCCTCTGGGACTAAGAGAATTAGATGGGATATAGAGTCAAGACAGAATAGATTTGGGCTAGATACTTGTCATAGACATTGACAAGTTGTTTTATGACTGCAAGCATCCAGAACTTTATTTGGGAGAAATCCTTCATTGGTAATAAACTCAGTCCTGTTTCCCTAACTGGGGACCTGATGTTCCCTTACTTCAGCTGCTGGCTCTTGGGCGTATGTGACCTGGGCTTGGCCATCCAGATGCTCCCACCTTGAACTTTGAATCTTGAGGGGGTCTCATAAAAATAATGGTCACATGAGAAATAATTCATGCAGGAGAAGTGGACAAGTTGAGGGCTCAGTGGAGATCACAGCAGCGGCAGCTCTAATATCAGCCATGCCAGGGGAAGTGTTCTAACCCAGCTTTTCCAGTGGCCAGACTTGGGTTGTGTTTTTGCCACCTGGACCTCCTGGGTCCCGCCTATTTTTTGAGCCTCGTTCTCCATTTTGTGATAGATTCAGAGCCCAGTGCAGTATCTTATCAATAATTACTTCTTTTGCTTCATCAAGTCAGGATGAATTGTGTTTTTGTTTTTGCAGCTGAAAACTTGACTGACACAGCCCACAAATAATAACAATAAAGAATGGCTTCCATTGCCCAAGCAGGTACCAGTGCCAGGCGGGGTACATGTAGGTGATACTGAATCCTTCCAGCAATCCTGGGGGGAGTTACTGTTTTTTCCTCACTTTGTAAATTAGACTCAGGCTCTTATGAGCAGTGGTGCTATGAACATTTCTCATATGTGTTTTCCTGGCATTCGTGCCCGCACATTTCTGTCGGGTTTGTATCTAGGAATGGAATTGCTGGATCGTTGACTGTAGATATGCTCATCTTCATTAGCTACTGTTCAACATTTTCCAGAGCGCTCTTACAAAATTCATCTCCCAATGGCACTTTGTATGAGATTCCTGCTTCAATATGTGAGTCGATCTTGCCAACATTTGGTATTGTGTCTTTTTTATATTAGTCCTTGTGGCAGGTGTTTAGCGATATCTCATTACAGCTTAGTTTGCATCCCCGACTTCTGGCTGCTCCCGTCCGGTACAATGCCTGACTCTTGGCTCTCATGCATTTATGATCGTGCTCTTATACTTCCCCATGTGGTGTGTTTCATCTGAAATTGTCAACCCCTGCATGAGGCTGCATGAGTACCTTTTGAAAAGAAACTATTCTACATGATAGATACTCAGATGGCAGATACATGAGTTATGCATTTGCCAAAACCCACTGACAACATCTGGAATCTGACAACACTTTGAATGAACCTTAATGTAAACTCTGGACTTTAGTTAATAATAATGTACAAACAGTAGTGCACAAGTTGCAACAAGTGTACCATAGGGGTGGTATGTGGGAACCCTCTGTGCTAGCCAACATTATTATTATTAAGACTCGCTTTTTTCACTTAGCAGTAACTATTTAAGGTTTCTTTGTGTCTTTTCATGCCTTGGGAGCTAACATTTTTAATCACCTAATACTATTCCATCATTTGGATAAATATCCAAGATATCCAGTTTGTCTATTCACACACTGAAGTGTATCTTGGTTGCTTCAACATTTTGGCAGTTGTGTATAAAGCTGCTAGAAACACCCGTGTGTGGTAATTGTGTGGACATAAGTTTTCAGGTCATTTGGGTAAATACCAAGGAGCATGATTGCTAGATTGTATGAGAAGAGTATGTGTTGTCCTCTAAAAAAAACCTGCTACACTGTCATCAGAATGGCCATTTTCATCCCACCTTATGTCGTCTTCTGGAAGTTTTATGGTTTTGCACTTTATACTTAAGTCTGTGTATTTTGAGTTAGGTTTTGTAAAAGGTATAAGGTCTACATCTACATACATAATACATATATACTTCCATAATACATTTCTTTATTAATTTATGCATATGAGTGTCCAGTTGTTCTAGCACCATTTGTTGAAAACATTGGATTGCCTTTGTTCTTTTGTCAAATATCAGTTGACTCACTTGTGTGGTTCTATTTCTGGGTACTCTGTTCTGTTCCATTGATCTATTTGTTCTTTTGCCAATACCACACTCTTCATTACTGTAACTTTATAGTGGATCTTGAAGTTGGGTAGTGTCAGCCCTCCAATTTTGTTCTCCTTCAAGACAGCATTGGCTATTCTGGGTCTTGTGTCTCTCCTTATCAACTTTACAATCAGTCTTTTAATATTCACAGAATGACTTGGTGGGCTTTTGATTGGGATTGTGTTGAATTGGCATTGTTAAGCATGTTTTGATATACTTGCCATTTGGATTTTTGTGTGTGACATACTCTTTCTAATCTCTTGTCCATTTTTCTTATTGTTTTGTATGAGTTTTTTTATATATTTTGAAAAATGGTTCTTTGTCTTTTTATGTATTAGAAATTCTCATTCTGCACCTTGCCTTCTCACTCTGTTAATGATGTCTTTTGATGAATAGAAGATCTTAATTTTAATTTTGTTCGATTTAACAGTTTTTCTTGATGGTGATATATTTTACGGCCTGTTTAAGATCCCAAAGTTATGAGTAAATTCTGTATGTTATTTTCTTTTTTTAAAAAATATTTTATTTATTTATTCTTGAGAAACACCGAGAGAGAGAGGCAGAGACAGAGGCAGAGGGAGAAGCAGGCTCCATGCAGGGAGCCCTATGCGGGACTCGATCCCAGGACCCCGGGATCATGACCTGAGCCCAAGGCAGATGCTCAACCGCTGAGCCACCCAGGTGCCCCTGCTATGTTATTTTCTAGAGCAGCAGTCTGTCCAATTTTTCTGGAAAAGGTTGGATAATAAATATTTCAGGCCTGTCAGTCATATGATCTGTAACTCATACCTATGCAACTCTGCCACTATAGTGTGAAATCATAGCCAATATGTAAATGAATGTGTGTGTGTGTGTGTGTGTGTGTGTGTGTTCCGATACAACTTAATTTACAAGGACATGCAGGAGGCCAGTCTTGTTTCATGGGCCATAATTTGCTGAAATATGTTTTAGAGTAGCACTGGCCAAAAACAGTCTGTGATGATGACAGTGTTCTATGTGTGCATTGTTCATTACAGTAGCCACAAGCTACATGTGGCTGTTGTACAGTTGGAATGCAGCCAGTGCAACTGACATATTGAATTTTGTATTTTACTTAATTTTTATTAATTGAAACTTAACCACATGTGACCAGTGGCCACTGCCTAGGACAGTGTAGTTGAAGGCCTATTGTTTTTTCATTTGCTTAGGTCTACACTAGGAAATGATTTTAGTGTACAGTGGGAGGCAGGGGATAGGTGGCTGTCCAATTTACACAAAAACTATTTATTGAAAACACTATCTTTTCCCCACATGTGAGCAGTGCCATCTTTATCATATATCAGATATCTTTGTGTGCGTGAATTGGTTTTTGGACTCTGTCTTAGTATTTATGTGTATTTATCTGTCTTTGTACCAATATTGTAGTATCTTAAATACTGAAGCTCAGTAGTGAATAAGACTGGGTATCTGATAGATTGAATACTCGTCTGTTTTTTCTTCTTCAAGAACATCTTAGTGCTTCCTACGCTTTGCATTTCCTTATAAATCTTATAATTAGCTTGTCAATTTCCATACAAAAACCCTCTTCTTGAATATTTTATTGAGACTTCATGGAATTTGTAGATCATATTGGAGAAAATTAACATATTTCCATTATTCAGTCTTCCAAACCAAGTACCTGGTATGATGCTTCACTTATTTAGATATTTTTTACATTCTATCAACAATATTTTGTAGTTTTCAGTGCAGAAGGCTTCTACATCCTTAGATTTAGTCTAGATTTTATTCTAGGTTTATTCTTTGTTCCTAGAATTATTCCTAGGTATTAAATATTTTTTGATGCTATTAGAAGAGATACTTAAAAAATTGTTTTCTAATTGTTTATGGCAGGTATATAAATACACATTTGATTATTATACACTGACCTTGTACCTACAACCTTGCTTAATTCACTTATTTATTATAACAATTTATCTACAAGTTCTTTCGGATTGTCTGTGCATAAAAACATATAATTTGTGCATAAGGACATTGCTATTTCTTTGATCTGGTTTGTTTCTTCTCTTTATTTTTTTGTTTATTTTTCTGCATTGTGTTGTCAGGAATCTCCAGCAAATGTTGACTAGAGGTGGTGACAGCAGAGCAGGCACTCTTAGCTCCAGTTTAGTCTTAGAGGGAACTCTTTCATCATGTTTGTTCCAGGTTACCTTCTATCAGTATTAACTTGCCTGGTTGGTTTTCTACCATTGAACCATCTTTGCGTTCCTGGAGTACCCAATTTGACTGTGTTGTATCCGTCCCTATTCTTAATATTATCACTGGATTAATTTTGCTGATATTTTCATTGTGATTTTGGCATCTATATTACTAAGCAAGATTGGCCTGTAATTTTCTTGTCTTGTATCTTATGTCTCTCTTATATTTTTTGTCAGTTTTGGAATCAAAATGATGCTGGCCTTATAAAACTAGTTGAGAAGCATTTCTTCATTTCCAATTTTCTGGTATTGTTTTTCCAATATTTGGCATTATTTCTTTCTTAAATATTTGGTAGACTTCACCCATGAATTTAGGATTCTTCAGTTTCTGCTTCATCTTGTGTCAGATTTTGCAAGTTGCATTTTTCTGAAATGAGCCCATTTTATCTAAAGTTTCAAATTAATGCCACAGAGTTATTAATATCTTATGATTTTCCGAGTCTCTGATAGGTCTATAGTCATTATCTCTTTCATATTCCTCAAATCAACTGTTTATTCCTTTTATCTTTTTATTCATTATTCTCTTTAGGGTTTTTTTCAAAGAACCAACTTTGGCTCTCTTAGTTTTCTATGTTGTGCATTTGTTTTCTGTTTCATTAGGTACTCCTTATAAAGATGGGGGCAGGGTCAAGGGAACCTGCAAAAGATAGGGAAATGTCTTGGGCAGGTACTAGCTGGGAATGTGTACCACATCTAAGCCTGAGGGGGAGAAAGGGAAGGCAGGACATACTGGACCCAGAGAAAAAAGCAGAAGAGAAAAGTTATTATACAGGAGGTGACTTTCCGTAGAAAAACATACAAAAAAAAAAAAAAAAAAAAAGAAAAGAAAAGAAAAACATACCAGTTACTGTGGCCTGAGAGAGAGAATAGGCCAGAGGAATAAATACTTGACTGTTCAACCTCACCCTTGTCCTTCCTTCAGATCACTAAAACTCAGCTAGAAACCAGAAGACAGGGAATGTCTTTTTTACATCTTACTGAAATGTTATTCACCCCTTAAAGTGCTCATAAGTGACAATTTGCATCTGAAACTTTAAGATTTTCTGTATGTCCCAGGTAGACCCAACTGAACTCTCTTTTGATTCCCATAGCATTTTGCATGCCTGTCTTAAGGCTCTAATCTTACTACCTCATTAGTCTAGCAAATAATATAGGTCTCTGGGATTAGGGACCATGTATCTGATGGAGTCCATAAAGGTTGGCTCTGGGACACAGAATAGAGGTGAGAAGAGTGGACAGTGCATCTAGATAGAGAAACAGAAATCATCCAATACCCCTCTTCTCTTATAAACCTGTTTCCCATAAACAGATTTATAAGGGTTTGTACAGATTCTCTCTCCATATAGTGCCACTTGTCTATTTGTACCAGTTCAACACTGCTTTAGTTACTATAGCTTTTTTTTTTTTTTTTTTTTTTTTTTTTTTTTTAGTAGGCTCCATGTGCCCAACCCAATGTTGGGCTGGAACTCACAGTCCTGAGATCAAGAGTCACATCCTTTACTGACTGAGCCAGCCAGGCACCCTAGTTACTGTAGCTTTAAATATGAT
Organism: Canis aureus; assembly: GCF_053574225.1. NCBI lineage: Eukaryota > Metazoa > Chordata > Mammalia > Carnivora > Canidae > Canis > Canis aureus. The sequence continues at coordinate 10,347,178 of NC_135629.1, forward strand.
TTCATACTTGGAAGGACTAGTCTCCCCTCCTTGTTTTTCTTCAGGAATGTCTTAACTATTCTTTGCCTTTTATTCTTTTTTATATATTTTAAAATCAGTTTGTCAATACTTATAAAAAACCCTATTGGAATTTTTATTGAAACTGCATTGAACCTACAGATCAAATGGAAGAGACTTGACATATTTACAGTATTTAATCTCTCCATCCAAGGATATAGTTTGTGTCTCCATATACTTGGGTTTTTTTTAATGCATTCCTTAATAAAGTTTTATAAACTTTTATAAAAGGGCTTCTGTTTCTTTTCCTAATTATTTTTCTAGATACTTTCTCTTTTTGCTACAGTAAATATCTTTTTTTTTCTAATGTCACTTTCTGCCTGGTTGTTGCTCATGTATGAAAATGCAATGACTCGGTCTATTTTAGACCTACCAACCTCACTGAATAGTTATCCCGAACGTTTCTCTGAGAGTTTTTTGGGATTTTCTGTGTAGCTAGTCATAGTGTCTATAAATAACAATAGCATTGTTTTTTCCTTTACAATCCACCTGTTTGTCTTTCTTTTTTAGAGACAGAGAGAGTGCAAGCTGGGTTGGGGTATGAGGAGCAGAGGGAGAGGGAGAGAATCTTAAGGAGACTCTGCGCTGCTGAGCACAGAGCCCAACCCAGAGCTCTATCTCATGACCCTGAGATCATGACCTCAGCCAAAATCAAGAGTCAGTCACTTAGCTTAATGAACCACTCAGGTGCCCAATCTGTTTTTCTTTTTAAAATCTTAGGACTTCTAGTAATGTATAGAATAGAAGTCATATTAGCAGACACCCCTCACTTGCTAATGATTTTAGAAGAAATGCTCTCAGTATTTCAGCATTAGTTAAGGTGTCTTCTATAGTTTCTTACATAAGCCCTGTATCAGGTTATGGAAGTTCCCTTATATTATTAGGTTGGTAAAATGTTTTTGTTTTTAATGCGAATTAAGATATTGAATTTTATCAAGGGCTCTTACTACATTAATTGAGGTTATCATAGGAGTTTTCTTCCTATTGCATTGGGAATGGTTTCATTTTTAATTGCCAAATTCTTACCTATTTTTCAAGGCCTCCCCATACTTCCCTAACAGTTCCCCACTCTCTATCATAAGGAATTCATCTCCTCTCCCTTCATTTGATAATTAGCCTCTTTGAGGATGGGGACCACATGTTATTCCCTTAAGTATTAGAAATGCCCAGCACACTGGCACATCATAAATGTTAACAAAATGTTGACTAAATTGGGGGATGAGTCTTTTTCACTTCATAGTTGATTTTATAGTCTCTTGTCTACATGTGTTTGCTCCCTTTCGAGATGGGAAGCTTTCAAGTGTAGGGTCCCATCTGATTATTTTCTTTGTCCCTCTGGCACCCAGCCTCTGGTCTGATTCAGTGCACTGTTCACTGGCTAAATGAGTTCTTGCTCTCTTTTGTAAGCTCTGTCATTAAAACTATTCAATCGGACTTCCAGAAGAAGCCAATCTGTCTTCAAAGTCCCCCTTTGCAGAGAGGTTTGCAGCATTCCCACCCTCAGGGAACCAAGCCAGGCTTGCTGGCTAAGGACGAAGGAATTTTCTCTAGATTAATTTTTAAAAAGTAATTTTGCAGCAGTCTGGGCTTGATTGTTCAGGGTTGAAGGATAGAAACAGCAAGACATAAAGAGCATTGCTTCCCTCTAATAGAAATTGAACCATGAGCAGGGCAACAGTGTCAGAGACTTGGCCATGGACAGATCTTTACTTTGTATCCAGCTAGGCATTAGGTGAGCAGGACTGGGCCTCAGTCTGGAGCCTATAGAAGTTAATTACTTTGGAAATAGAAAATTCACATTCGACAAGTGGCCCCACCAGGCCATCTCTTCAAGCATTCATGCATGTATCCATCCTCTCATGTATCCATGCCTCTACCATGTGGCAGGCATGGTGCTAAGCACTGGTAGTTTTGGGTATGAAAAGAGGCCATCCCTATCTCAGGAGCTCATGGTTGAATGAGAGAGCTGGTTACACAAACAGTGCCAGCACAGTGTGTTAAGTGTGGCGGCCAAAATATGTGTTCCAGTGCCTGGGGGGACACACAGGACACCGTGACTCTCATGAGTGTGGGTGTTCAAGAATTGACTAAGTTTCAATAAGTTTAAAAATAGAGCTACCCTATGACCCATCAATTGCACTACTGGGTATTTACCCCAAAGGTACAGATGTAGTGAAATGATGGGACACCTGCACCTCAACATTCTAGCAGCAATATCTATCCACAATAGTTTAGTTTGGCTAAACTGTGGAAGGAGCCACGATGTCCTTTGACAGATGAATGGATAAAGAAGATGTGGTATATATATATGCAATGGAATATTACTTGGCCATCAGAAAGGATGAATACTTTCCATTTGCTTTGACATGGATGGAACTGGGGGGTATTATGCTGAGTGAAATTAGTCAATCAGAGAAAGACAATTATCATATGATTTCATTCTTATGTGGAATATAAGAAATAGTAAAAGAGACCATAAGGGAAAGGAGGGAAACTGAGTGGGGAAAAATTAGAGAGGAAGACAAAACATGAGAGATTCTTGACTCTGGGAAACAAGCAAAGGGCTGCAGGAGAGGAGGGTGAGGGGGTGGGATAACTGGGTGATGGGCATTAAGGAGGGCACATGATGAGATGAGCACTGGATGTTATAGTTTATGCTGGCAAACTGAACGTAATAAAAAAGAGTTGATTAGGAAGGGTGGAAGTTTTTCCCCAGGTTAAGGGAGAAGAATGCGTGTAAAGTCATGGAGACATAAAGGACATGGCAAGTTTGAGAATGATGACAGACATGACTGGAGTTTAGGGACAGGATGAGGACATGAGAAAAAGAAGGAGGAAAACAAGATGAGAGGCTGGAAAAGCAGGCAGGGGGGCTCCTAGGGGCCTTAGTTCACAGTGAGAAGGTGTGAGAAGGTATGGGAGCCATGTCCTCTGGGTATCAAATCCACTTAAACATTTATGTGGAGGGAAGTGTGTTCTTTTTTTTTTTTTTTTTTTGGAAGTGTGTTCTGATTCATGTTTTAGAGAGTTCCAGATGGAGAGGAGGGGATAATGGAAAGAGGGGAACACACAAGAAGGAGGAAGATCCATGAAGAAGAGTGTTGAACTAAGCTGGAAGCACCCATAAGATTAAGTGGATCAGGATGAAAGGGGGGCATTCCAGACACGGGGAATGGCCAAACCTTGATGTAGAAATCAGGGAGCATTGAGAGTGTCATGGGGCCAGTGAAATCATCAGGAGGTCATAAAGCTGGGAAGCAGTTAGTACATGATTGGTGGGACATCTAGGGCTCAGAAGTCTATAGAACCGAGTGAGAAAGAGACCATCAAAGACTCTAAAATCCTAGGGGTTGGAGCAGTAGCTCAGGGTATTTGGGAGAGATCCATTGGAGGTGGGGCAATCTAGATTCTAGACTCTTCTGCCACCAACTTGCTGCATGAATCTGAACAAGTTGTTTGTCCTCTCTGGGTCTCAGTTTTCTTCCTTATGAAATGGGGAAGCTGGTCTAGATCTCTCCTAGCACCGGCAATGTAAGATGCCAAGCACTGGTCTCTGTCCTTTTGAGTTAGGGATAAACAGGGCTAGGCAGGGCTAGGTAGGGGGCCATGGAAGCAGGCTCACAAAAATCCCCCAAATGCTGAGGTGTAAGGAAACCAGAGATAAAGGAATAAGCCAGACTGCCCTGCCATAGTTTGTGGGCGGGGAGGGTGTCTAGTTATAACAGCTACTTGTGACCAACAAAGAATAACCAGACCCCAAGGAACAAGTAAGCCATTAAAGATGTTATCAATAGTCCTTACTCAATGGTGATGTCAATAGATAATGTTAAAGGGATTTAGGTTCCCTGATTAGGCTCTCAATAAAACACCAACCTTACAAGCCCTCAGTGGCAACCCTGTTGGGACCCGTCTCACTTCTGAGAGCTTTCTCTGTATCTTTGCTTAACAAACTTCTATCCCTTTACTCATTCTTCTGTGTCCACAAGATTCATTCTTTGACTCCATGAGACAAGAACCAAGCTCTCCCGTATCACTTTTGTTTACTGGTTGTTCGCATTCATTTGTTCAGTCTACCAAAGTACATCCTCTATTGTCATTCACATTCCTTCCTCATGCAAAATATGTTCACTCCCATCCCAGCACCCTAAAAGTTCTCATTAAACTATGGCATCAAGCTTGAAGTCCAGGATCCCATGATCTGTATCAGATTCCGGTGAGACTTCTCAAACGTAGCTCCTTTCATTTGGAAACCCAGGAACCAAGAAGATAAGTCACCTGAGCTACACACGGTTAGAAGTAGGTGATAGGGAAAACGGTGCATGTAATGGGCACATTTATTCAAAAGCGGGAGGGATGGGGAGCAGATGGCAGCCACTGGTCTGTAGCAATGCTGTGGTCCAGCTGGGCTAATGTTAACAGACCCCCTGCCATGAGAGTGGGGGAACATTCCGGTGTCTGGTCTTGCTTCTGCTCCCTGGGAGTGGCTCCCAAGTCTGGTTTCCTCCCTGGCTCTTCTGCCTATCTGTCCTCTGGGACTCCTGAGAAACAGCCTGCGCTTGAGGCTGTGTAGCTTTCTCAGTCTGCTTCCTGCCTCTAAAAAGTTGGGGGCCTGGGAGCACTTTTATAATTTGAAATATCTCAGATATTCCAGTTCCTTTTAATCCAGGCTGGCAGCACTTCTGTATGTTCTCTTAAAAACTGTGTGAGCTTCCAGTGAATACGATTTGAGTCCAATCCATTTGAAAAAAGTCACACCCACCGTTGTTTTGGGGCTAGGACTCCCCTTTAGATTTATTCACTGTTACTTTGGGCTTGACATACAGCCATGCCTTTAAAGTGCCTTGGAGCCCTCTTGTCCAGATGAAAGGATCTGCTGGGAGGCAACAATTTAATTCTCTCAGAGCTCTTAAAAGAGAGTTCAGTCCAATCTGCACGCCTGTAGGGAAAGTTGCACAAAGCTTCCACTGGCTTGAAAAGGTCCTGTATGGACGGTGACAGTCCCTCAGGTCATGGTGTCCAAAGCAGGCTCCTTCTGTGGACAGGCAGTGTGAGTGTTGCCTACAGAGTGTGCCAAGGTAGGCACCAGGAAGATCCCATTCTTAGACTCAAAACTCTTAAAAAAAATCATTTATTTATTTATGAGAAGCACAGAGAAAGAAAGAGGCAGAGGGATCCACGCGGGGAGCCCAACATGGGACGGACTCGATCCTGGGTAGGATCACATCCTGGGCTGAAAGAGGCCCTAAGCCGCTAAGCCACCGGCGTTGCCCTCAAAACTTTTTAAAAATGTCTCCCACGCCTGAATTCCTCCCATAGAGACTCTCTGCTCTGGGTTAAGCATTAACCTGCCCCAGGGATCTACCAAGGGTGGCCATTGTCATGGATAACATGTTAATTGCCTTTACCTGGGCCTTGCCCTTAGCAGGCTGAGCACAGCTCCACCCCTCCTTCCAGTCCTCTCCCTAAGGATCTCCTCTTACAGTTTGTATTACACCATTGGAGGGAGCATGGCGAAGAGCTATCACCTCAGTGTAAGGGAATTTGCTGGTTAGTTCCTTGAACAGATATGTATAGACCACTACTGTGCGCCCGGCACCCTTGTAGGAACTAGGACTGTAACCCTGAGTAAGTTATTCTTCGCCTTTCCCCTTTCTGGAGTGTACAATCCAGTGGGGGCAGATAGATGGAAGATAAGTGAAGAACCCCCCAAATAATGATGGACTGTGATAATCCTATGATGGAAACAGGGTGAAGGGGCTGAGTTGGGGTAGCGAGGGAGCCCTGGTGAGAGCGAGAATGGGGAGGAGGAGAGGGAAGGCTAGAAAGGGGAGGCTGAGGACAGTCCTGGGCCTCCTCCACAATTTTGCCTGATGACTGCAGAAAGGACACTCTAGTTCAAATAAACAAATAAATCTAGAGACATATGATCTGTCATAGCAAACTCAACACCATTAGTCATGATTCCCTCAAGGATTGGAGCAATGGGCTTGGGCGCCAGGGCCTCGGTTCTAATGCCAGTATAGCCCCCAACCCTCGAGTGTCTTTGGCGAATCCCCTCTTGCCCTGGATCACCCAGGGCTCTGAGCAATGACCAGCATCCTCCACGGGAGTTTAAGACTGGCCGCCGCCCAGTGTCTAGCTGTCACAATTCCCCTCCTCGACCCCATTGTGCAGTTTCCCTGTCTCACTTCACTGGTTCCAGCTCCAGGCCATCTTATCTTTTATGTGTTTAGTCATTCTCCGGACAGTTGGCAAATCACAGCACCCTGGGTGCAGGGATCATCTGGCCTGGATGCTGGTCCAGAGAGTCATTGCGCACTCCGTGTGCTCGGGGTCTGGCCCACCGCAGTCTGTGCTTTTACACCTTCCCCTCTTCAAGAGAAAGAGCAGATGATAGTAATAAACACACACAAGAGCTGCCATTTATTCAGCACCTGCATTGTCCTCAGTGACGGCGATCGTTGCGCTTAACGCTTATGCCGGGCCCACCCGAAGTGGGTGCCATTGGCACGATTTTGTAGAGGAGGAAGCTGAAGCTCCGAGAGGTTAAGCCAGCAGGCAGTGGAGGTGTGAGTCTCTTCCAGGAGCCTGGGACTCCAGCCCAGTCCCTTGTCGCTGCTGTGCTGTTTTGCAGTTCTGTTCCCCAGCAGGAGAGCTGGGGAAACAGGGGTGTGTGTGTGTGTGTGTGTGTGTGTGTGTGGAGGGGGTCTGCCTCCACTGAAGACCCTGCTTGGCAGTTCTTTCCCCATTGCCAGGCCCCACTTTGCTCCGGCAGGGACTGTTGCTATCCTGAAGGAGGCTGGGGGCAGGAGCCACCGTTACAGGTGAGCTTGCACCAGGTGCTTTTGGAGCAGGGATGCTGGGCCAGGGCTCTGGGCCTTGTCTCTGATGACACATAACTCAACACTGCTTTTTTTTTTGGTTTTGTTTTAAAGATTTATTTATTTGTGGGAGACACACACACACACACACACACACAGGCAGAGACACAGGCAGAGGGAGAAGCAGGCTCCATGTAGGGAGCCCGACGTGGGACTCGATCCCGGGACTCCAGGATCACACCCTAGGCCGAAGACAGGTGCTCAACCGCTGAGTCAGCCAGGCGTCCCAACGCTGCTTTATTCATCCTGTGTCTAGTCCCTTAGTCACACGTATGTGTCATGGGACGGGGCTCTCTGAGATCAGGCTCAGATACCGCTGATGTGAATGGTCCTCAGGGTTTCAGCTACACGTAATCACACTCCAGGAAGTTGAGGGGCAGCACAGGCTGTGGGTTGGCCCTTCCAGCAGAGTAACCTTGTCCCCCAAACCCTGACCCTGTGCATCTCTCCATTCGTTATCCCAGTGTTTGCTCCATCCAGGGCCGGTTCTGCTCCTGGCTAAGGCGCCGGTGTGGTTGCCACACGGCTTTCTGAGCCTCTCCCTTGGGAGGGAAGGAGACTTTTCCCCAGACATCACCTCCCACCCCCCCGCCCCCCGAAACCTTTCCTTGAACCTTCCTACTGGAAGAGGAGTAAGATCCTCATCACAGACTTAGATGAATCAGGGCTCACACTTCTTCCTTGAGCCGTTCGTGAGTGCGGTTGGGGGTGGGAAGGGGGGGGAGAGGTGAACAGATTCGAGATTCGATGAGGATGGAGAAGGGTTGCCCAGGAGGAAGCTGCAAGTGTCCACTGCTCAGTGTCACACTGGCCTAGCTTCGGAGCTCTCGGAACCTGCAGATACACTTCCTAATTAACCTTGACTCTGGTTCAGTGGGGGAGTGGTTTATTTTCAGATTCAGGTGCAAGGCATGCAGATGGGTTTTCCAAGGCCACACAGGCGGAGAGCACGCGGTGAGCTGGGCCCTGGGACAGGAGCAGTGAGGGCAGCACAGGGGCCTGACCTCAGTTCGCTCACCGCATAGTCCTTACCTAGTTCCTCTGAGCCAGAATCAGCTGGCTGTGGGCTGGGCTGGGCTGGGCTGGGCTGGGCTGGGCGAGCCTTCACAAGTATGGACTTGCAGGCCCTTTGGCTCTGAAGCTTTGGGGGCGGGTCCAGGGAGCCGCACGTGTCAGGAGCAGGGATGCTGGGCCAGGGGTTCTCAGGCCCCACAGAGACGTGCAGTGGCCGAGCTACGGTGCCAGCTCTAGAAAGGCCACCAGCACGCCTAGTCCAGGGTGCTCTAGGAAGGGTCCTGGAAGAGACCTCATCTGGCCCGGGGGTCGGGGCTGGGTGGATTAGTTCTCTAGGGCTGCTGTAACAGCAAGCCAGCACAAACCAGGTGGTACAATACAACAGAAGTTGATTCTCTTACCATCCTGGAAGTCAGAATCTGAGATCTGTTTCACTGGGCCCAGATCGAGGTGTCAGCAGGAGCTGGTGCTTCTTCCAAAGGCTCCAGGGGGAGAATCTATTCTTTGCCTCTTCCAGTTGCTGGAGGCTGCCAGGATTCCTTGGCTTGTGGTCACATCACTCCAGTCTCTGCCTCCATGGTCCCATTGCCTTCCCCTCTTCTTTTTTTTTTTTAATTTTTATTTATTTATGATAGTCACACACACACAGAGAGACAGAGAGGCAGAGACACAGGCAGAGGGAGAAGCAGGCTCCATGCACCGGGAGCCTGATGTGGGATTCGATCCCGGGTCTCCAGGATCGCGCCCTGGGCCAAAGGCAGGCGCCAAACCGCTGCGCCACCCAGGGATCCCCGCCTTCCCCTCTTCTGTCCATTCTCCTCTGCCTCCCTCTTTATGGGGATACAGGCAGTGGCATGTAGGGCCTACCTGGCTAACCCAGAATCTTCTCCTCATCTTAAGATCCTTTGTCACATCAGCACAGTTCTTTTTGCCCGTTAAGGTAACATTTCTAGGTTGAAGGAATCAGGACCTAGATGGCTTTGGGGGCCACTATCTAGCCTACTGCAGCACTCAGGAGAAAAGGAGGCCTTTGACATGCGTCCATAAAGAGAAGCAGGAGTTAGCCAAATGGAGCAGATAGGGAGGAACACAGAAAGATAACCAGTACGTACAGATGCCACAAACCTCTGAGAACTGCAGGTTTTGCAACAGGGACTCTCAGCACGGCGGAGGGAGCCAAGGTGAGAGGAGAGGCTGGAACAAGGTGGCTAGGACCAGACGATGAAGGTCTTCACCCGTGGACCATATTCTATGGCTGATAGGGAGCCACCTAAGGCTTGTGAGCACATGAGCAATGGGATTGGGGTTACATTGCAGTGGGGCTCTGGAAAGGGATTCCACGGGGACCATGGCTGGAGGTGTGGGACCATTTAGGAAGATCTTGCAGTGGTAAGAAGGGGAAAATGAAGAGTCCTGAACAAAGTGAGTGAATCAAGAGAAGCAGATGAACCTGGAGGCTGTCTAGTGCTACATGCTTGGATGGGGATGAATGAAAAGAATGAAAGCAAGGGGAGAGTCAAAAAAGGCCTCAGGGTTCTGGTATTTGGTGACAGAAGGACCGTGGAGGGGAGCATTTGAGTAAGGAGGGAACAGGTAAAGGCTTGATTTGAGTGGTTATGGGTCACTTGGTTATCTAAGCAGCAGGATTAAAAGGGACTGGGAACAAGGAGAGGAATCTGGGCTGGAGATGCAGTTTTGTGATGCCCAAGCATGTAGGTAGCAGGTAAAACAATGTGCACGAATGTGATCACTCCAGGAGACAGGGAGGGCAAAGGGAGTAGATGGGCAGAGAAAGAAGAAATCTCAGGACTTCAGCCTTAATGCTCCTTGTTTGGTTGGGGTCTTTGCATTTTAAAGAGAGCGGTTGGGAAAAGGTTAGTGCCAACACCAAAGGAATAGCTTTCTAATGGTGAAGTTTGGGGACCCCATAGGAGGAAGATTCAGGGTAAGGAGGCTTTCAAGTGATGCACTTAAACAATTACCCTCTCTGCCTCTTTGCTGGCCCAGCCAGGGTTTGCAGCCTGTTGGCAGTTTCTGTGATAACTAATTGCCTGTTTGGGACCCAGGGAAACCCCAGATAGCGCCAGGAAAGCAGCTGCATTTGTTGTTGAAACACCTCCTGTACCAGCAGCATGGCTGACGTAGAAAGCAGGGGTGCAGAATGGGCAAAGAGGGAGCCATCTCCACTACTCAGTGTCCTGTTACTGCTGGCCTGGCAAAGTAAATGTCTCCCCAGAGTCGTCATCTCCTTCTGCCCTTCCTTCTCCTCGACATAGAAGTTGGGAGAAATTCTGAGCCTTGGATTGTTAGAGCAGATACCTAAGTGAGGAATCTGAGACCCAGAGGGTGGAAATTCTTCCTCTCGGAGGAGCTGGGGCACATGCCAGGCCTCTAGCATCCTGAACGCCCCCCGCTGGAGTTCACTGCTGTCTTCTCCAGGGTCCACTCTCTGGTGCTAAGATGAGCCTCACGGTGGTCAACAATATTATGCCATTTCAGTCTTAGGAAGGCCTTTTCACAAACCCATCAGGTTAGGTCTGAAAAACCCTGTTAATGGCTGAGAATTCAGGGTCAGAGAGTGAGGGATTTCCTGTGTTCTTCTTCCTCCCGACCCTGCTGCCGTCACGGGGCCCAGTACCAAGGCCCCTGGTGGCCACCTGGAGGCTCCAGGACCCATGCACAGGCCTGAGAGCTGCTGGGCACTTGCCAGGTGCTCCTTTCAGAAAGGGGAACAAGGCTCCAGCAGGTCAGGGAAGGGCCAGGAACACGGACTTCCCCTGTTGCTCCGGGCTGGCTCTGGCCCCTCTCACGGAGCAGAGGGCTTCGACGCAGGTGAGGACATGTGTCTTGACCTTAACGCATAAGCTCTCAAGCTTTCAGCTTTAAAGAAAGAGAGCTAAGAAATGCAGACAGCAGACGTCACCCCGTCACCCCGTCGCTGAAGCCTGCCCTGGCGTCCGAGTCCCAGACCATCCAGCTCTGAGCCGCCCCCTGGGGCTTGAGCATCCCTCCCCGAATTCCTCGCCTCAGCCTGGTGCTTACGCAAACTCTTCCCTCAGCCCCGCCTGACGATGGAAACTCACTTGTCTTCCTGCGTCACCTCCTATCCTTCACCCTAGCCCTGATCCGTCACCCGGTTCCTGAACCTTCTCCCAGCCTGCGCGCCGTCTCCATCCCTTACCCGAATCCCGAGCCTCGCCCCATGTGTCACCCCGTCCCTTCCCTCGCCTCATGCCCGAATCCACCGCCAGCCCCGGCGCCAGCAAGCCGCCCCTCGCCCAATCCCAAATACCAAACAGCACTAAACTGGGACCCACGGCCGGATCCTTTGCTTCGTTCTTGTGCCTTGGGACTAGGAGTGACGGTGCCTGGGGCTCACATCACTGGGCAATGCCGTAAACGCCCGGCGGTTACTGGTTCTCGTTAGGCTAAGTGTGCTGGTCAGCGTGCCCCGAGGCCAGGCCCGAGGACGCCCTGCGGGCAGCACGGCCCACGGCGGGAAGCCGAGCAGCCCGGTGAGCACTGCACGCGGAGCCTGCGGAAAGCACGGTCATTACTGCATGTGAGGACACGCTGGAGGAGCCGCCCCTGACAGGGGAAGTGCAGGCACAAAGCATCCACCTTTTGGGGCCAACACGAGAGGTTCATTTTTCAGATTGGTCGCGTTCGTTAGAGCCTAGTTTTTTCGGTCATTCCAGTTGTTCGTTGGTTTCTCTTCTCCCAGCCTTGCTGCATGATTGCCTTTCCAGACAGTTCAGCTCTCCGGAGGACGAAGGAGGCCTAGAAAGGCCGGGTGTGCTATAAGCACCCCTGGGGGAGAGTGGGGGGTGTGGGGCAACCCACTCTCTTCCCATCTCAACTTCCCTGCAATAACCCGACCCATTTTTCTTGGGGAAAGGGTCAGCTTGACTAGACAAGGCTCCCACAATGGATTGGGGGGAAAAGGAAAATGAACAGTTACAGTGTCTTTTTGTAATGAGATTTTTTTTTCTTTTTTTTTTTTGCATCAGTCCCAAGTTAGAGTTTTAATTTGCAGGAACTCCCAAGAACCTTGGAGCCAGCATTGTAGTCAGTCTAAAGCTTGATTTAGGCTGGCCCATGAAAACCTCCTCCTGCTTTTAGGGTGCCGTATGCTTTCCAGAATCGTCAGCCTGTCTGTCCTTCACAGCACCCCTGTGTACAGGGTAGTATTATTGGCATCTCACCAATGAGGAATTGCAGGCCCTGGGGAGTTAAGTGGTTGGATGCCCACGTGCTGAGCCCTGGCCTGCACTACTGTCCGCCTGCTGCTGACTGCCCAGGGAGGGCGGCTGAGGCCTGGGAAGGCCTGGGTGACGTGTCAGGTGTGACGGCCTTAGGAGGGGGAGATATGGGCATAAGCCAGGATGCTGTCTATGAAACACAGACATGATCGCCAACTTGGACACTCAGTTTCCTCAGCTCTTTCCAGATGTCTAAAGGGTTCATGTGATATCAGCTGAATATGTGGATTTTGACTGACTTATTTTTCCCGCGGGTCATTGTTAATACTTGCTCTTATGTAACTGAGTGAGCCCAGGGCTTGCTTTCCAAATCTCATGCCATGTTGGCCACAGCGCTGAGATGGAGGTACTGTTATCCTTGCTCTACCAATGAGAAGTTAAAGAACGTACCTGAGATCCTGCTTGCTGAGGGCAGGGCTGAGGTTTGAACCAAGATCTGCATTGCTCTTACCAACTATTGCACACCCCTTCTCTGCAGGTCAGGAAAAGATTGAGTTTTAGTCTGAGCTTTATTCTCTTTTGAGTTCTGTGTCCTTGGACAAGGGAACAAAATTCAGTGAGTGCTCACTGAGTACAAACTTCGACTGGGAGTGGGGCAGGCAGGCAATGCAAAGACAGAAAAAAAAGGTGTGGGGGATAGAGTCTCTGCCCTCAGTTGTCACATCGATGAATGAACAGCTTCCTTTCCATCATGGATGAGAGCGTGTCCAGAGATGCATGTGTTAGGCTAGGTTTGGGAGGAAGTTTCCTTCCAGAGCTCACATACCACCATCCCGTGATAGCAATAGTCCGGATTCCCAGGAAGGTGGTGCACACCTATCTATCTGATTTAATCTGTACACCCACAAATTGATCTAGGTGGCAACAATTGATTGTTGTGACCATTTTAAAGATGAGAAAACTAAACTGAGGTGCAGTGATTTTAGCCCTGGCACAGTGTCATGGAACCAGTATGAGGCAAAGCTGGGACTTCACCCTAGAACAGTTGGTGCGGCAGCTACCACTTCCTAGTACAGGCCCTGGGAGTAGCTCAAGCCCTGGGAGAAGCTGGCTTGCCTGAGAATGCAAGATCCAGGGCTCCAGAAATACCATTTGAAGATGCTTAAGTGGGGGTCACAGGTCGTCTGCTTCCCCACAGACCATTTGGTATTTGTCACACTAGATCTTTCTCATTGTCTTTGTGACTTTGTCTGTGAGTCAGTCCTTGACATATGGCAAGACAAACGAGCATGAAATGGAGTCATTCAGGTGATCTTTTGGAACCTCTGAGATGCCTGTTCCATGACATAGGGATACTCAGTCTCCCTGAAGCCCGTCTGTCTTGGGTCAGGAGATGAGTGGAGCCTTTGGCCCCATCTACAGAAGACAGATGTCCTTGCCACTTAGATGATGTCACTCGCATTTCCTGAACCTTTACCACCTCTTACTCCTGACAGGTGGTCATCATACCTTATAATAAGCCATAATCCTCCCCTCATAGAGAAATGAGATGGAAGCAAGGCTCTTCATTCCCCCAGCTGAAGAGCTTTAAGATAGCATCTTCGAAACAAAAACCAAACCAAAACAAAAACACATCTGGGCAACCAAAATAAGAATGGATTTACTGAAAAAATAGAGTTAGTGGAATATATCACACTACTAGTTGACAACCAGTTCTAGCTGGTCATTTGGAATAAGGTGGTGTGATTTCCTTTTGCAGCTTTGTATGTGTAGACATCGATTCTTTCTCACATCTCTTGTATCTGGAGCCCCATAGAAGTCCATGGAACCAGGAAGCGAGTATACCAGTAACCTTAGCACCATACTGCAGGTAGTGGAGAGATCTGGTACTATTCTTACTGTGACACCTTTCCCCCTCCCACACACTTCTAACTGCCACCTGATTTCCTCAGGAAAATCTTTTTGTCTCACTCTGAAAGCAGAGGAGTATCCTGGTCAGGCACCTCCAGGGCACACCCACTCATGCACAAAAGGAATGTGGTGATTTCCAAGTGAAATCAGATTATTCCTGAAGTTCCCAGACATTCCACTCAGAAATGTTGCAAAAAGCCGTTCTCCTAGTCCTTCTTTAATTATACATAAAACCGTTCTTTGTCAGGTAGCAATAGTCACAAGAAGTAAGAAATGAAGTCATTTTCAGCATGATTGTGTTTCTTATGGATTTAGTTTCTACCGAGGTTAAGAGTATTACTTTGCAGCCATGTTCTAAAGCAGTTATATGGCATTTTGACTACACCCTAGTTTTTGTGGGCTGTTTAGGACATTACATCCTGGGGAAAATGGGTTTTGCATTCAATCAGCCAATTTACAAATGATTCTTAAGAATATAGCTTATTTGCTGTTGTACTTTGAGAAATAAAGTTATCTTGGTTTCTTCTTAGATGGGGAAATTAAGGAATCAAATTGGAAGGTTTTAGCTTTTGCTCAAGCTCAGTGACACACTTTCTTCCCCTTCTCTTTATGGACACTGACAGGGAAGTGCCATCTGGGCCAGCTCCAGCTGTGCATTGCCTCACAGGACCCACTGACAATGAGCTGGGGTTGGAAGGAGGGAATCAGCCCCACTCACTGTTGTAGACTCAATACATAACTTATATTCTGGAAAGTGCATAAATATGAAGCATACAGCACCATGAGATGTTCTGTGTTAATACACCTGTGTAACATCATCTGTATTGAGATGTAATGTGACCCAGCACCCCACAAGCTCCCCTGTCAATCCGTGGTCAGTCCGTGCCCTCCCTCCAGGGGTCACCACTATTCTGATCTCTTTAATATAGTTTTCTCCCCACTCACATAGAAAGCCTTATGTCATGGTGTAATTAACAAACAATAAATTGTACAGGTTTCAAGTGTTCATTTCAGTGTGTTGTGACAACATGCACCTGTGTGATTCTCACACTAGACAAAGTATAGAAATCTCCTCAGCACAGCAAATTCCTAGTACTGCTTCTGATAAACACTCTCCCCAGTCCCAACAAAAGCTGATTTCTTTTTTTTTTTTAAGATTTTATTTATTTATGAGAGACAGAGAGAGACAGAGAGAGAGGCAGACACACAGGCAGAGGGAGAAGCAGGCTCCATGCAGGGAGCCCGACGTGGGACTCGATCCTGGGTCTCCAGGATCACGCCCTGGGCTGCAGGTGGCGCTAAACCGCTGAGCCACCTGGGCTGCCCCAAAAGCTGGTTTCTAATAGTGCATGGTAGTTTTGCTTGTTCTTGGAGTCCCTTTGGATGGAATCCTGTGGTTCTTAGTCTTTGGTGTCTGGCTTCTTTAACTTGGCATAATTATTTTGAAATTCATCTAGATGGCTGGGTCTGTCAGGGTAATTATTTTTCCCCATTAAAGGAAGATGTATTGGCTCCATTTATTAAATACAGAAGCTGATATTGGAACAATAAAGATTCCAAATACGTGTAATGTGATCCCAATTGTTTGGAGCCCTGACACACATATCACATCACAGGTTCTCTGTTCATTCATTTTGTTCCATTTTTAAATAGTAAAATACTCCTGACAAAAAAAATTTCCATTGAAGCAATTTTTAAGTGCACAATTCAGTGGCATTAAGTGCATTCACAGCGTTGTTGTATCATCCACACTATTCATCTCAAGACCTTTTTCATCATCCCAAACAGAAACTCTGTGCCCATTAAACATTAACACCCCATTGCCCACCCGTCCCCCTCCCCAGCCTCTGGTAACCTCTATTCAACTTTGTGTCTCAATGAATTTGTCTGTTCTAAGTACTTCATGTAAGTGGAATTGTATAATCTTTGTCCTTTTGTGTCCAGCTTACTTCGCTTAGCAGTTTCAAGGTGCATTCATGTAGCATGTGTCAGAATTTCATTTCTTTTTTAAGGCAGACTTATATTCCACTATATGTGTAGGCCACACTTGGTTTATTCACTCATCTGTTGGTGGACACTTGGGTTGTTTCTTCCTTTTGGTTACAGTGAGTAAGTAACATCCCTTTAATTGGTTACTAATTCATTGTCTGAATGTACTGCAATTATGCCCATTCTCCTCTTGATGGAGATAGGGGATGCTTCCAGTTTTTGACTTTTGTTAATCAGGTTGCTTTGAAAATTCTTTTGTCAGTCTCTTATGAACATTTGTTTTTATTTGTCTCAGGTAGATACATAGCAGAATTGCTGGATAATAGAGTAGATGTACAAATGTACGTTTAACTTAATCAGAAACTTCCGAACAATCCTTGAAAGTGGTTGTGCCACCTAGCTCCCCATCAGCAATGTGTAAGAATTCCCAAAGATATTTCATATCTTTGCTAACATTTAACAGTAGTTTTTGCCTTTGGCATTCTGGGTACCCTCTACTTTTTGCCTTATGAATTTGCTTATTCTGAACATGTCATATAAATGGTATGATACAATACATGGTCTTTTCTTTCATTTAGTTTATATATATATATTTATATTTTTTTTATTATGTTACATTTTATTTATTTATTCATGACAGACACACACACACACACACACACACACACAGAGCACACAGAGGCAGAGACACAAGCAGAGGGAGAAGCAGGCTCCAGCCGGGAGCCCGACGTGGGACTCCAGGATCGCGCCCCGGGCCAAAGGCAGGAGCCAAACCGCTGAGCCACCCAGGGATCCCCCTAGTGTATGTATTTTTAAAGTTCATACATGTTGTGTTATGTATCAGTCATTTTTTTTTTAGAAAGCTCTTGCCTTTTTTTAAGATTATTTATTTATTTATTTATTTATTTTTGATTTTTTGTTTATTTATGTATGAGAGACACAGAGAAAAAGACAGACACATAGGCAGAGGGAGAAGCAGACTTCTTGCGGAGACCCTGATGTGGGACTCAATTCTAAGACTCCGGGATCACAACCTGAGCCAAAGGCAGACACTCAACCACTGAGCCACCCAGGTGCCCCTGTATCAGTCATTTTTATGGCTGAATAATATTCCACTGTAGGACTACAAACCCACTATCATTCATCAGTTGCTGGATTTGGGTTGTTTCTACTTTTTCCCTATTATGAATAATGCTACTATGAAATTCATGTTCAAGTTTTTGTATGGACAGATTTTCATATCTGTTGGATATATGCTTAAAGATGGAATTGCTAAGTCATATACTAAGTCTATGTTTTATCTCTTGAACAACTACCAGACTATTTTCCAAAGTGGCTGCACCATTTTAAATTTTAATTAACAGTGTATGGGGGTTCAGATTTGTGCACGTTTTAGTTATTATCTGTCTTTTTGATTATAGACATGCTAGTGGGTGTGAAGTATATCTAATTTTGGTTTTGATTTGGTGGCTAATGATGTTGAGCATCTCTTCATGTGTTTTTTGGTTATTTGGATATCTGCTTTGTAGAAATGTCCACTCATGTATTTTACCCATTTTAAAATTGTGATATTTGCCTTTTTATTATTGAGTTGGAAGGATATTTTTAAATATTTTGGATACAAGTCCCTTATCAGTTATATGATTTGAAAATGTACTCTGGGTTGTCTTCTCACTTTCTTGCAAAGGAGGTATTTACAAATGACATATCAAATAAAGGGCTAGTATTCAAAATACATAAAGAAGTTTAACAACTCAACACCAAAAAGCACAAGTAATCCAGTTTAAAAATGAGCAGAAGACATGAGCAGACATTTCTCCAAAGAAGATATCTAGATGGCCAATAGACACATGAAGAAGATGCTCAGCATCACTCATCATCAGGGAAATGCAAATCAAAACCATCATAAGATATCACCTCACAACTGTCAGAATGGCTAAAATCAACAACACAGGAAACTACAAGTGCTGATGAGGATATGGAGAAAAATCCTTATGCACTGTTGGTGAGAATGCAGATTGATGAAGCCACTTGGGAATACAGTATGGAGGTTCCTCAAAAAATTAAAATAATATTGCCCTATGATCCAGTAATTGCACTATTGGGATTTATCCAAGGAATATGAAAACACTAATTTGAAGGGGTATATGCATCCCTCTGTTTATAGCATCATTATTTACAGTAGCCAATTATGGCTCAAGTGTCCATCATTAGATGAGTGGATAAAGAAGATGTGGTATATATATACAATGAAATATTATTCAGCCTAAAAAAGAATGAAATCCTGCTCTTTGCAAAAGCATGAGTGGATCTAGAGAGTATAGTGCTGAGATAAGCCAGTCAGAGAAAAGCAAATACCATATGACTTCACTTATATGTGGAATCTAAAAAAACTAAACAAATGAACAAACAGACAAAAAGCAGAAATACCCATGAATACAGAGAACAAACTGGTGGTTGCCAGAAGGAAGGAGGGTAGGGGGATGGGCAAAATAGGGGAAGATAAATGGAAGGTACCTTTGATTCTTTTTTGTTTCCTTGTCTCTACTTAAATTCTTCATTTATTCCCACATACTAGTCCATTTTGTGGATCGCATCTTCTAGCATCTTTATCATAGCTATTTCAGTGCTCTTGTTTGATCTTTCCAACATCTGGGTCATCTTTAGGTCTGCTGCTATTGGCCATTTTCTTTGTAGACCATGGACCACATTTCTTGCTTTTTCATATGACCTGTTATCTTTGGTCGTATGCTAAAAGATTTCATATTAAAGAGCATATTAAAGAGCATAGAAACAAGAGCATATTAAAGAGCATAGAAACAAAAATAAATACTATTTCTCGTCAGCCTGCTAGATGGGGGCTGGCTTAATTGGATCATGAATTGAGCAGTCTTTGTTGTAGCTTTCCTTTGATTCACTTCACCTTTGCTTCAGAGTATTTGAAGCAATTATTTGAAGGATTAGCACTTTCCCTTCATCAGAATTAAATCACTGGCTCTGTGATTGAGCTCAATTTCCTCCCCAGAGGAGAGGCTGGCTCAAATAGTCTCATCATATGGTTGGTCTTCTTGGTGACCAGCTCCCATCCAGAAACTCTCTGGGGGTGGGTCCACCATGAGTCACCTCATTAGCATAACAATGAGCCCTATCACTCTGTAAAGTCCCATTGGTTTTGCAGCTTTGTGCCAGGAACCAGGGACAAAGAACAGATACATTCTCCTCTATACTACAGGGCTTCTCTGGCTCTACTGTCCAGCCCTGACCTTGTGAGGGGATCTTGCACTAGGAGGCAGGTCCCAGGCTGATGTCCCTCAGTGTGGATCTCTCCTTGCTCTCCTTCTCTTCCCTTATCCACTGCTTTGGGTGTATGGGTGTATCCCATACTTGCTGAAGACTCAGAGGGCAAGAAATGGTGAGACTCACTCTGTGGGCAGGACTCTTCGGGATTCTAATGTGTCATGGCAGCTCAAATATTGTTAAAAGTTTGCTAGAAGTTCGGCTCAGCTGGTTTCTCTTTACCCATCTCTATGGAGGATCACTCTTTCTCAGTCCCACCAAATATGGAGTAGGTATGGGTTCCTTCACTCCTATGAAGAGCACATCACTCTCTGGAGTTTAGTTCATTTAGATTTCTTTGTGTTCATGGTCTCCGGTGAGTTTTTAAAAACTATCATATTTTAGCTTTTTTTTTTTTTTAAGTCTCTGAATCTCCCATAAACACCAATCATTTTATCTCAGCAGTAGCAAATATCAGGGATGCATTCTGGTGTTCTGCTCTCTGCTCCCATCTCCCAACACACCCACACAGAAATTGCTAATCCGTCCCCTCGCTTTCTTCCTGTAGAGACTGTGATGATTTCTTCCAGCCCTTCTCAACACAATGTACCAGACAATCAATTAGATTTGGTGCACGGGATTAAATATGTTTGCCCTCCTGGGTTTAACCTCAAAGATGTTTTTTTCCCCAACTGAGCACTTGGGACTTGTCCAAGCAAAGGTCTGTCACACGGGGCATCCATCGGCTATAGGTTGTTGTGACAACCAGACAACATTCCAGAGAGGATCAGTGGACACAGAGTTCAAAACAAAATCAGAATGAATTGGAAGATGCTGAGGTGAAATGATCCGAGCAGAGTCTGTGCCAGTATCATGAAATGCACACTGAGAGGTGGAGAGTAAAACCCAACCTGGCTTGCCTGGGTTTCAGTATATTCAGCTTTTAAGTTGATGGGTGGGAGTAGGAGCAGCAAGATAGATTGTGCTCTGTAATGTCTGGGTCCCCTCAGATGCTTGCATCAAATGTAAAGAAAACTACGTTAGGACAATTCTATTGCACTGCTTTAATGTCTGTTTTTTTATTGCCGTTCAAGCAGCAGCAAGGGCTTCCATATATACTTCCTATGAAACAGAGAAAGTAAAGTCGAATTCTTCTAAATCTCTAGTGGAGGGGCTAATCTTGAAAACTATGATTTTCAGTGGTAAGAATCAAATTTTTGAGAAAGAAAGGGGGAAGAGAATCATTCTTTTTTTTTTTTTTTTCATTCTAAAAGCTTGATTTTTAAGTCTCAAAAGCCAGAAGGACCTGGAGCATGGTATTATGCTACACATCTTCAAACTCTCCTAAGGGAAATAAGAGTTTGACCTGCTGGCTAGAAGGAAAGTACCAGAGTGGAGGCTATCAGGATTTAGATACTTTTAAGTTCCCAGTATCCCTCTCATAAGCTAAGCCCCCAGGATGGGAGCTGGGATGACAGAAAGCCTGAGGACTTACCCCCACCCAGATAGATGTGGAGATCTATCAGAGCAGAAAGACCCACTGCCTGGCTTCCCCAGGTATGAGCAGGAGCCTACATGGCTTGTAGAGAAGCTTCCTTGTCCAATGTGTACCTGAACAATGGAGTGGTGGAGGGACGGAGGGAGGTGACTCGTGGACCAGAGGCCATTTCATAGAATCCTCCACTCCTAGAGGATTAGAGGAGAAGGAATATGCAGGAGAGCCTGAGACTCAATCCCCTCTCTTGAGGGTTCAGCCTTGGGAACTTGGCACAGCCCCTAAGGAGAAGGGGAAGATCCCAAAGTCAACTGAGCATTTTATCTGGAAGGGACAGGGTTTGAGATCAGAAATGATTTGAATACTTCAAGTTGGAAAGCTTAGATTTTTCTGCACCGCCTCCCCCCAGAAAGGGGAGACAGAGACCTTTTTGTTTTTGAGAAGTGTGTTTACATTTTTGCACACCTGAGTTCCTTGCACTTTTGGGGCTGAAACATGCATTCCCACAGAGGTGATGATGAGATAGTTCATGCTTGTGTATTGATTGATGGTGATGAGCTCCTGCTGCTGAATCCCAAATAGCACTTTGACAACCCAAAAAGACAAGTAGGGGCAGAAAGAATAAAAAGGAGGCAAATGAAGCACTGACACTTTTTTTTTTTTAAATTTATTTATTCATAGAGACAGAGAGAGAGAGAGAGAGGCAGAGACACAGGCAGAGGGAGAAGCAGGCTCCATGCAGGGAGCCTGACTTGGTGGGACTCAATCCCAGGTCTCTAGGATCACGCCCTGGGCTGAAGGCAGGTGCTAAACCATGAGCCACTGGGGCTGCCCCAGCCCTGACACTCTTAACTAGCATCTCCATGCCTGTAAGATCTTGCAGCATCCCCTATGCCCCCTATGTGCACCTCACTTCTACAGCCCCTGCTCTCCCCTCCCCTTCCCTCCTCTCCCCTTCCCTCCCCTCCCCTTCCCTCCCTTCCCTTTCCCTCTCCTCCCCTCCAGGTACTCTCAGCTCCCCTTACCCTGGCCTTCTTGGCTGTGCCACCCTGAGGCCCTTCTGCTGGCTTTGTTGTCTGTTGCTGCATCCCAGACCACCCAATCCTTAGGGACAGAGCACAGTAGCACCCATTTACTATCTCTCGCAAGGCTCGTGGTGGCCAGGCTCAGCTGGGTGGCTCATCCACTCTGCATGCAGTTGGCTCCAGTCACCTGGAGGTGCCCGTGGGCCGGGATGGCTGCAGTGGCTCACTGGTGTGGCTGGCAGTTGGGAACTCAGCTGAGGCTGTCAGTTGGAGGGTGTATTAGAGTTTGCCAGAGAAACAACCATTAGAATGTGTGTGTGTGTGTGTGTGTGTGTGCACAGAAAGAGATTTATTACAAGGGCATGACTCCCAAGATTATGGAATCAGGCAAGTCCCCAGATCTGTAGGAAAAGTCAGCAAGCAGGAGACCCAGGAGAACTACTGGTATAGTTTCAGAATAAAGGCCAGCAGGCTTGAAAGCCAGGAAGAAACAGTATTTTAGTTTGAGTCTGAAGGCAGGAGAACAGCCAAAGTCCCATTTCAAAGGCAGTCAGGCAGGAAAGAGTCACTCTTACTCCAAGGAGCTCAAAGTATTAGTTCCATTCAGGCCTTCAACTGATTGGATGAGGCCCACCCGCACTGGGGAGGACAGAGTGCCGTACTTAGTCTCTCAGTTCAAATCTTGGGACACCTGGGTGGCTCAGCGGTTGAGTGTCTGCCTTTGGCTCAGGGTGTGATCCCAGGGTCTGGGATTGAGTCCCACATCGGGCTCCCTGTGAGGAGCCTGCTTCTCTCTCTGCCTGTGCCTCTGCCTCTCTCTCTCTGTGTTTTTTATGAATAAATAAATAAATCTCTAAAAAAAAAAAAATCAAATCTTAAAGTCAGCCAAAAAACACCTTTACAGAAACATCCAGAATACTGTTTGAGCAACAGTCTGGGCACCCCATGACCCAGCAAGTTGATGCATACAATTAACCATTATGGAGGGCCTCCTTTTACCCCTGGATATCCTTGTGGCTTGGGCTTCTCAAGAATGGGGGCTAGGCCCCAAGAAGGAGTGCTCCAAGCTTGCCTGCACACCTCTGAAGGGCCTGCCTTGGAAGTCCCAGAGCGTCACCTCTGTTATGTTTGTTGATCAGAGCAAGTGACAGACTTGCAAGTGACTTTCAAAGGGGAGGAGAAAAAGTCTCCACCTCTCAGGAGGGGAGGCAGAGGGTCTGTGGCCATCTTTTTATTTTTTTATTATTTTTTTTTTATTTATGATAGTCACACAGAGAGAGAGAGAGGCAGAGACACAGGCAGAGGGAAAAGCAGGCTCCATGCACTGGGAGCCCGACGTGGGACTAGATCCCGGGTCTCCAGGATCGCGCCCTGGGCCAAAGGCAGGCGCCAAACCGCTGCTCCACCCAGGGATCCCATGTGGCCATCTTTCATCCCCCACAAATCTCAAGACCTTCCTGCATGCTGTCTTCCAAGAGAACTTTCTTCCCTTTCTTCCCTTCTTACTTTGTTCTTTGGGTTTAAGCCTGAGTGTCCCTCTCCCAGGAAGCCTTCTAGACATACACCTCCCATCCCCACTGACCAGGTTAGACCTGGCTCTGTGCTCTCACACACACAGCGCTGCTCCGCACCTGCCCACCACAGCTGGAATAATCATGTGGGTTAAGATGAGCTTGCTGGTTGGCTTTAGTCTCACCAGAAGTGGGTGGTGTTGGCTGGGGTCAGGGGCACAGCAAGAGCATCGGATTTCGGGGCAGATTGCTTAGATATCGGTTCTGGTTTTGCCACTTACTGGCTGTGTCACTTTGGGCAAGTTACATTCTCAGGCTTTCACTGTCCTCATCTATAGAACCATAATATTGATAAAGACCCTCTTCTTACAAAGTTGCTGTGTTGGTTAAAAGAGCAACCAGATGGTAAGCCTTGCAGATGCTGATGTTCTCTGTGGAAGGCAGGCCTTTCTTCCTCTCCACTCCTGCTCTTCCTTATCAGTATGAGGAAGCCAACCATGTGTGCCTTTGAATTCCAGCACCCATGGGTGTGATCCCTTGGTGTGGGGAGCTAGCAGGGAGCAGGAAAGAGGGCCGCATGTGTGTGATCAGAACAGTTGCTTTGTGGAAGGAGGGGACAGGCCCCCTCTGGAGCTCTGTGGGGGTTCCTACTGGGAGAGAAGGAGCTGTCGACAGGAATGTGGAACCTGTGAAGAAAACTTTGAATTTGCTTACCCATAGTTGACCTGTGGGATTTAAAATAAAGTGTGTGCCCTACCAAGCCAGCTTTGATGCCTTGGGAGGCAGCCAGTTAAACAGGAATGATGTCACCCCAGCCTCCAGGGCCTAGTGCGAATATAAAGTCATAAAGACTTAAAAACAAAATTGCAAACCCACCCCAAACTAAATATGACCAAGTTTTTCTGAGAAAATGAAGGGGGCTCATTCTAGAAAGCAAGGAAGCTGGCAAAGACGACTAATAGGTTAACCTCCAAAGGACTCAGGTCAGTTGAAAGAGGCCCCCTTTGGCCAAAGATGATCATTGGCAGGAGCAATACCACGGTGGACGAAGAGTTATCAAGTACATTGAAATACAGAAATTCATAATGAAGCTGAAATAATAATAATGAATTGGTCACCATGAGTGGATGCTAGGGAACCAACATGTTGTTTCCAAAACCAGTAAATAAAAGAGAAAGAACAAGCCCTTTATCCTGTCTTTTCCTAAGAACTTCAGCTAGCCAAAGAGCAGGGGAGGAAAGATTTCTCTTGACAGAAGCATTCCAGCTAATAAGTGAGGAAGCATGCTAAAATGAGATTATCACCCTTTGGCAGCCCCTAAGGATGTGAGGGATGTGCGTCTGGGGGCAGTGAGAGCTGCCGACGTGACCCCAAAGGTCAGCTGGTCATTATGTGCTCCCTGATGGAAGTCCTCAAACACCCCCACTCAGCACCAGCCCTGCACGTCAGTTAGACCCCTCCACTCTTCCAGTCTCTGGGGTCTGAATGGCTTTTGTCGTTTCAGAGACCAAGCCATGCCCACTAGCACGTGCACGGTGCTTTGTATTTGTTTTCTTGCAAGGTCCTCGTGGCTTTCTCCTCAGGGATACCCAGTTGCGGCAAGTCTCCCAGCTCATAAGTGGCGCAGCAAAGACTCGAACCCAGGATTCCGATAACAAGTCACTGTCTCTTGTTCCATGTTTGCACCATCCAGGGTAGTCACAGGGGCCACATCTTTGGGCAGTGGCAGCTGCCTTAAAATAAATGTGTGGCCTTTCAAAGTAGTTTGAAGGAATGAGAAAAAAAGAGACCACTGGGGAGATGACCACTATTTGAACAGAAAGAACAAGGTCTGGCTGCTGTGGTAGGTACTTCCCACATTCCCTCTTTTTTAAAATTTTATTAATTTATTTATATTATTAGTTTCAGAGGTGGGATTTAGCGATTCATCAGTTGTGTATAACATCCAGTGCCCACCACACCAAATGCCCTCCTTAATGCCCGTCACCCAGTGACCCCATCCCCTCACCCTCCTTCTCTCCAGCAACCCTCAGTTTGTTCCCTAGAGTTCAGTCTCTTACGGTTTGCCTCCCTCTCAATTTCCTTCTTATTTTATTTTTCCTTCCCTTCCCCTATGTTAATGTGTTTTGTTTCTTAAATTCCACACATGAGTGAAATCATATGATGTTTGTCTTTCTCTGACTTATCTCATTTGGCCTGATACCCTCTAGTTCCATCCAAGTGGTTGCAAATGGCAGGATTTCATTCTTTTTGATGGCTAAATGAATTCCATTGTATATATACACCACATCTTTTTCCATTCATCTATCGATGAGATGGGATGCCTGGGTGGCATCTGAGATCCCATCTGAGATCCCATCTGAGATCTTTCCATAGTTTGGCTTTTGTGGACGTTACTGCTATAAACTTCAAAATGAGACCTGCAGCAAGCACAACTACACATACCGTAAGTGTCTGGGGACAACTGCAAAGGACGTTGGACAAGTTGATGTGTAGGAGAATGGGATTCTGGACACATTGTTCCCCTTTCAATTTAATTTCACGTTGTACCTATGTTTGCACAACAAATAATGCTAAAGGCAAGAAGCACGTGTCTCTTCTTACTTTACTTTCAGTAAGTTTGGTTTGACTCCTAACGATGTCACAAGCAAAATTTCTACCAACTCCATGTTTGATTTATCCTGTTAGGATGCACTTGTGTTTGTGGCCTCAGCTCCCTCCTGGGATTCCAGGCCAGCCAGTCCCTTCCTTTCTCTCTGGAGCAGGCTAGGAAGCCTCTTCTTCGGACAAAAATATGTGCCTCCAGCTCTTCATCCCCTGGGGGCTTCTCCATGGCAGGTGTCTCCTTGCCATGTCTGCTGGATACAAGCAGAGGAATCTGGAAAGGCTTCAGGGAGAAAGAGATCATCGAGGAGGACAAAAAAGGTGAAGGAAGGGAAGAAGAGAAAGAAGAGGAGGGGAGCAAAGGATGAGGGAGGAAAGGGAGAAAGGAAGAGGGGATGGGAAGGAGGCGGAGGCGGGGAGGAGAAAGAGGAGGAAGCCTGGTAAGGCTGTGGTTTCTGGTGGGTTTGTGTCTGAAGGAAGGAAGTAGTAGGCAGGGAACATGAGCCCTGCACATAAGAGGGGTGTGGATCCTAGCCCTTTATCTGATAAGACATTTGCAAATATCTTCTCCCATTCCCGTAGGTTGCCTTTATTTTGTGCCTGAAGTGGCTTCCACACTCCAGGTGAACATCAGAATGCCTATGAACCCTTATGTACGTGTGTGTCTGCATGTGCATGTATGTGCATGCACACACGTGCGTGTTTTCTCTAGGTGCCTGTGCCCTGGCCTCAGAGGATACAATCCATCAGGTCTGCAGTGGGGCTGGAGTGTCTTTTATGCTTAACCAGCCCACCAGGTGAATCTGAATCACCAACCAACCACACTTGTCTTGATTTGTTAATCAAGTGCTGGCAGTGAACCTGGCCCTTCTTATATGCTGATTAAAAAAATGTGAATGCATTTGATATTATTCTGTGGGTTCTCAGAGCTCAAATATTAGGTCTCAAGTGCAAACCTCAATGCACATCGGTTTTTCTCTCCCGTCTAATATTAATCCCAGCTACTGTTCAATGAATCTTTTCTGAGTTAGGCGCTGTGGGAAGGACTTTATATGCATTGGTTTATTTCCTCATCCTCCAAATCCTATGAGCAACTCTTCTGACCACAGAGATCCCTCTTACCATTTTAAAGATGAAGAGCATGGAGATCAAAGAGGATAAATGACTTTCTCAGGATCACAAGCAAATGCAGACCTTGAATTGTACTTTTTACCCTTAAAACCAGGTGTTATAAACCGTGGTCCTAAACCACCAAGTCACTTGGTTGCCAGTGAGCTGAGGGGAGGACGGCGGTCAGATGAGAAAGGTGCCAGCCGCCACACTAAGGGGACCTTGGCAGAAAGGGATGTGTTTGGGGAGCGGGGCGGGGATGAGGCTCTGGGGACACAGACTTGGTGCTGATCCCGGGAGGTGAGGAAGGCTTAGACTCGGCGTGACCTCCAGGCTCAGAGGCGGCGACTGGCCAGCCGTCCGGGACCAGCCCTGCGCGACGGTCCCCTGCGTCCTGCGTGGCCTGCAGCAAATCGTCGGCCTCTCGGCTGGTCCCTGGTCCCTGCTTTACCTTCCCCGAAGTCGCTAAGAGGAATAAATGAGGGGTTGGTATGAGCCAGCCCGGTAATCCTGCTTGTTGGGATGTATCATACTAAGATCAAATAAGAGGGCTGCCTGGGGGGCTCAGCAGTTGAGCGTCTGCCTCCGGCTCAGGGTGTGATCCCAGGTCGGGGGATCAAGTCCCGTGTCAGTCTCCCTGCATGGAGCCTGCTTCTCCCTCTGCCTGTGTCTCTGCCTCTCTCTGTGTCTCTCATGAATAAATAAATAAAATCTTAAAAAAGAAAAGGTCAAAGAAGAGGAGCAGCTGAAGCCAGTAAGTGTGCTGTTGCCCTTGCCCAGAGCCTCTTGGTGCCGCTTTCTCTGGGGCTCACCTGAGCCCTCGGGAGCGCATCCCCTCCACTTGGCGGCTGGCCATCAGGTGGTCTCACGCGGTACCCTGCTGACCCTCTTGCTCCCCTGCCTGTGGTCTCTGCTCACCCACCTGCCCTTCCGGAAGGCAGTCCCTGCTCCGGTCGGAGGCCAGTCCTCACCCGAGTTCTGGTCCCATCCCCTTCTCGAGGCCTGCATGCCCGCCATCACCCCTAGGGGCTGGAGCATCCCGGGAATATTCAGGGATGCTCTAGGACCTTCCAGCTTGGGAGGGAGCCTGAACAAGACGTCTCTGTCCCTCTGTCCTCACAGAGAAGCTCCCCTCCCATACCATCCTGCTGTCATGCCGTCCCCGCTGGCTGCTTCTGTGCCTGCCTTCTCCCCATGCTCGGGGTGTCCCTGCTCTGTCGGCTCCAGACCATCCCACACGCCTGACTGGCTGCAAGACCCTTCCTTGGGGTTACCAAGCCTCTTACAGAGGATGTGCAAAAACAGAACTCTGTCTTCCCACCCTCCTGCCTGGAGTCACATCTGCTCCTCCTCATCTCAGTAAGTGGCATGGGGCTCCCCCAGCCATGTGGTTGCCCAGGCCAGAAACTTGGAGGTAATCTCTGACTTATCCCCTCGCCCTCCCGGCACATTCATTCCATCAGCAAGTCGTATTGGTCCAACGTCGCAGGTGTCTCGGGGTCTGCTCCTGTCCTGGCCTCCCCTCATCTGGTCCGGGTCACCGCCCGCGTGGGGTGGCACTGCTGGCCTGCAGTCTCCGCGCTGGGCTCCCTGCTCCCAGCCTTGCCCTCTTTGCTGTCCCGTCTCCACTCAGCACTCAAAGAGATCTGGTACAAAGTCAGTGGCTCTTGGAAGCTGGCTGCCACAGAGCGCAGCGTGGGCGACAGCCCTGGATGATGGGGGGTGATGTGGGGGGGCCCTGAAGCCTCCTTACGGCTGACGCTGAAACTCCAGATGTGCGAGTGAGTCCCTCTTGGATCCTCCCCCCCGTTCAGCCTCCCCAGCAGATGCCCCACGGGGCAGAGATGCGCAGTCCCACTGTGACCTGCTTGCATCCCCAACCCACAGAATCATGAGCAACAAGATGGTTGTTGTCTTAAGCTACTGGCACTCCCCTAATCCTCCCTCATGGGTGATCTCCTGTTGGACTTAGAATAAAATCCAAATTCCTTGCCATGGTTTATAGGACTTTGACATCCATTCCTTGCCTACTACTTTCTGTTTGAGCATCACGCTGTGGCTGTACATCTCCCTTGTTCCTCCGGCCTGCCACGGGCATGCCTGCCTCAGGGCGTTTGCACTTGCTGTTCCCTCAGACTTCCTTGCGGCCGTCGGCATGGCTGAGTTCTTTCTATTCCTCAAGACCTGACTCAGACACCATCTCTGCAGAGAGGCTTTCTTTGACCACCCTCGTCACTCTGAAACATGACCCTGCTTTCTCCTTTGCACTTACCACAGTCTAGAATTATCTTATTCATGGCATCTGTTTATTATCTGTCTCTCCACAGAAGAACATAAGTTCTGTGAGGGCAGGATTTTGTCCCTCCCGTTCACAGCTGCATCCTCGGGGCTTGGCCAGCTGACATGTCATACATAGGCCTTTAGTACATGGTAGACGAATGTTCGTTGGAAACAACTTCAGTATTTGATCATCGGCAAACGGTTATGTGTTCAGGCCGGTGCTTCTTAAACTTCAGTGTCACCTGGAAGTCTTGTTAAATGCAGATGCTAACTCCCTAATTCCAGGGACTCTGGAGCGGGCCTGCCTCTGCCTTGCCAGCAAGCTCCCCGGTGACACACTCCGCACAGCAAGGCATTTAGGCATTTTTACCGGCTGTAGCATGTTGTGCTCGTACAAACGTGTTTGGCAGGAGGTGCAAATGAGCACTCACAATCCTCCCCCTTTGGTCGACCATCTTTCTAGGTATTTGCAGTCGATAACTATCATGCCCAGGGCCGTCTTTTGCTTCTCTTTTGTCTTCCAAGTGGGTTGCATCCCTGTCTTTAAGGGCTAAGTGTGCTTCTGAGAATTCAATTACCTACTGCCTCCCGCTGCCGCTGGCTCGCTATGGCCCAGGGGAGGGACATCTGAAGATGTCCTGAGCACCACATGGGCCTGGCGTGAGAGATTCTAATCCCGGATCGCCTGTAATCACTTTAGCAATTAGCTAATGTCTCTGAGATTTGACTCACCAGTTCCTGGTGATTCAGGGCCCATCTGCATCCATGGAGTTTCCTCAAGCGGCTTTGCTGTCTGGCCTCGGCCTCTTGTGCCAGTATTTGCCCGTCTCTTTCCGGAGCCAGAGGGAGTGATGTCAAGTGGGTCTGGGGCCTTGTGCCTTCCTTTGCCCCTTGGGTTGGGCCCGATAGCTTTGGCCGAAGTCCTGACTTGTACCTCAGTGTCTGCCTCTAGCCCTCGAGTTCGTTAATGCTCACTAGAATTGCAGGGTTGACCAGCCCCTCAAACACGGCCTCAGCAGCAGGGGCTCAGGACGGGAGGCACCGAGAAGACAGTCTTTGTTCGGGCATGTTCTAGGGCTCTGCGTCCCCGCATGCCTTTCTGAGCATTCATTGCTCAGGACTGAGCTGGGCAGTGGCCCAGCTGTTATCTCCCCCGCTCCCCTGACAATGGCTCAGGAAGGGGCTGCCAAGGCGGGTGGCTTACCCAGGGTCCCACAGCTGGTGGGTGGTGGAGCTGAGACTGGGGGGGTGGCCCCCTAGCCCCTCAGCCCCCCGCGCTGCAGGCCAGAGCTGCTGCTGCCACTTTATGGTGCACGTCATCAGAGTCTCCTGGGGGCGAGATTCTTCTGCCACAAGGGCCATGTCTCAGGGCTCAGGTGGGGAGCCAAGAGTCAGGCCAGCAGGGCCAGGAGGGAGGCTGCTCTCTGGGGGAGGTGCAGACGCAGACACCTTTGTCAAGGGTCGGAGCTATTTCTTCACAGGGCAGTGTTGTGGGGCTCAGGCTCCTCAGGGCTGCCGATCCAGAGCAGGATTTCCTGGAGGACTGTGTCCAGCAGCACCGGGGATCTTCCCATGGGGCAGCCTTACGCAGAGGTTCCGATGCCTACACTAGGTAACCCCGCTGACCTGCAACCTGTGGCCCCAGATCCCTCTTTGCTACTCCTTTCTGTAGGATAAGGTGTTTCAGTGGGTATTGCCCACTTAAAATTGCACAGAGATATTAAATTGGTAACATCTCCCAAGGCATGAGTTGGCCAGGCAATTTCTGAGACAGGAGGCCATGGTCACTGGCAGGTGGAAAGTGGAGAGGAAGGGATATTACTTCTGAGCTATCTGTGGGGCAAGGGTGTTGAGAGGCAATATGCAGACAGAGAAAGGAGTGAGAGGGTGGCAACTGGGCAGGGGACCAACCCTTACTCCATACTGAATGAGGAGCTAATTAAAGCTAACACTTAATGGGGTTCTTACCAGGTGCCCAGCACTGTGCTGAGCACTTAGACTTTATTTCCTTTTTTCCTTCCTTCCATTCATTTAACTACCATATTTAACATTAAGGCACATGTTTGCCAGTTCAGAAGATGCTGAGATGTATGCAGCAGAAAGCTGTAGCTCCCTCATCTAACACCAGCCTAGCTCTTGGAGGTAACCAAGCACCATTAACAATCTGTTGTCTTTTCTACAGTCATATGATTGAATATAATGCACAAAGGATTTTTTTGTTTTTGCAAAAAAAGTGTCATGCCGTACTTTCCATACCATTCTTCGATCGGCTTTTCCCCCACCACAGAGCATGGACAGTTTTCTTGATCACCTATATGGGTCTCTGGGGGTAGGTAGACTCAGAAGGGGATGGGCAGAGCTGGATTGTTTGAAGGTCCCAAGAAAATGTGGAGAAAGTGTCAGGGAAGCAAGAGAAGGGCACCAAGACTGGTTTCTTTACATTCAGGAGAGTGTGGGGCCAGCTCTGGATGTGGGTAGGTACAGTGGAGCAGGTCACCTTGGAAGGCAGTCCTCTTCTTGGGTGTTGGTCCCAATTCCCTTCCTTGTGGAGGTCAGGGAAGCCAGGCAGCCAGAGCACTATGAGCTGTCAGGCAGGGTGAGCCACTGAGCTAGACGCCAGGTGCTTTGAGAATGAGATGCTGGAGTAGAGAGAGGCATTGCTCAGCAACCAGATCTGCAGGGGCCAGAGGGTTTCAGTAGGTGGGAAGCAGCAAGTGAGTCAACAGGATGGGAACTTCCAAGGGAGCCAATTTATTATCTGGTCACATTAATGAAAGTATTATGTTTAGGACAAAGAAGAGGACTGTCTCACTGGCCTCTGGGCTGGACAGCCATCATGTTGAGAAACGGTCTCATCTTTAGTCTCTGCTTTATGAGGGGCGGAGCAGAATAACATGGTAAGAAAAGGGTCTACAGTCTCTGTCCTGAGGGTGGATCCAGGACACTGAAGACATGTAGCCCAGTGAGGGAGCTTTGTTGCAGAGTCTGTAGAGGTATTATTGTCAAGTCCACGGGTGCTGTACTGCCACTAATAGTGTGACCTTGGGCAAGTTGCTCATCTTTTCTGAGCCATAATTTCCCCAACTTTAAAAGAAAGGACTTCAAAATGTGATTTTGAAGGCCAACCCTTGTTGGAGCATTGTAGATCTAACTTGATGTCTACTCTTTTGTTTTTTTTTAAAGATTTTATTTACTTATTCATGAGAGATACAGAAAGAGAGTTAGAGATACAGGCAGAGGGAGAAGCAGGCTCCCTGCTGGGAGCCTGATGCAGGACTCATCCTAGGACCCTGGGATCACACCCTGAGCCAAAGGTAGACACTCAACCACTGAGCCACCCAAGTGCCCTGATATCCTTTATTATCTCCTAGTGACAGCTCTGGAAGCACCATGAGCCTGGCTAGTCTGGATGCTCTGGGGTCAGGCAGGAAAATGTGCAGTGTGGGTCTTAGCAAGTTGCAGAACTTGGCTTTCTTCTTGACTACCTGTGATCTTAAAACATGAGAGGAGCAAATCTGAGAGGAAATGTAGATTCTTGCTCTAAAGGTAGAAGCAGAGCATTGGTTTCCTGAAGACATTTAGACCTTGCTTTTCCTAAGCAATAGGATTTAGTCTCAAACTGAGTTGGTAAAGCTGTGCCCAACTTTTCTGGGCAATAACATCTAAGTCTTTATTAAATAATGATAGCAATAATATGCAAGACTTAGTAGCACTATCTGTATCAGTTCTTGCTCCAGGCACATATTATGTATATTAACTCAATTAGTCCCCAAAGAAGTGTTATTAATATTCTCACTTTACAGATAAAGAAACTCAAGTAGGAAGAAGTTAAGAACTTGCCTGAGATCATCTAGTTAAATTAGCATCTCTTCCTGCAGATGAATGCAGATGGGAAAATCAAACAAAGGAAGTCCCTGTGAAGCAGTATCTAAATTAATCTAGAAGCTCCCCTCATCAACTCCATCCGACCTCTTCCCTCCAAACCCAGCCAAATAGTAGTAGATGTCTGTGAAATGTGGTTAGCTCCATCAGAAAACCAGAATGCCTTCCATATTGAGCAAAATAATTAAAATCCTTTTTTAATAGGAGTTCATCAGTGCAAGGACTAAGTCAAAGAGACAAGTCCTTTTTCTTCTTCCTTCACCCTACTTTTAATAGTGTTAATATCACTGGGTTTTTTACCGTAAATCTCCTCAAATCCCTTCAGAAAGCTGACAAAACAGAAGTAATGAACCATTGGAGTATATTTTATGTGCCAGCCTTTGCTCCTGGTGCTTTGATCCTGACTAGAAGTCTGTGAGAGTCTTCAATCATCCCGTTCCCCATTAGAGAGAATAGAATAGTAAGAGCCTTCATAGAACAAATGCCTATTGGAGGCAAAATTTTGTGTGTTGTTATCTCATTTAATTTTCACAACACCATTTCACAGGGGAGGAAATGAAGGCTTGGAAGAACTGACTTGCCCAAGATCCTGCCCAGATCCAGCTGCTTTTGACCGCTTTCTTCACTGTTACCCCAGTGCAAGTCACCGTCCTCATAGGCTGCTGTCATAGCTCTTCACTCACCCCTCTGCTCCCACTCTGGGCCCCTGTGTAGATTACATCATTGTCCTCATTACTCTTGTATTCTTTCACTTTGTGTGAATTTTGTAGTTCTTCTTGAGAAAGGGGTGGAATATATTTTCTTTCCTCTTGACTTTGGGTTTGGTCACGTGATTTGCTTTGACTAATGCAATAAGGCAGATCTTTAAAAAGATCTGTTTTTTTTTTTTAAAGATTTTAAAAACAGATCTGTTTAAAACAGATCTTAAAAGATCTGTTTTACTTGACATCTTGAACTTCTGTTGTCACCAAGAGAACAGTGAATCTGCAATAACCTGCTGATCCCAGGAGAGGTATCCAGCCAGGCTCAGCCTAGATCAACTCACACATGCATAAGCCAAATAAATGCTTATTATTGAAGTGTTCTCAATGGGTGGACTAAAGGGGATCCGTGAGGTCAAAATTATTTTTATATTAATATGAAGACATTATATGTCTTTTATATACTGTTAGCATATTCACTGATGTTCTATACAGTGGACGAGATAAAAAAAAAAAAAAACAAGACCCAACTATATGCTGTTTACAGGAGGCACGCTTTGGATTCATAGGTAAAATAGATTGAAAGTAAAACAATGTAGAAAATTTGTCATGCAAACAGCAACTATAAGAAAGCTGGAATGGTTAATATCAGACAGATTTTGAAACAAAAAAGTTACTAAAAATAAAGAGGGACATTCTATAATGATGAAAGAATACATTTATCGGAAAATGTGACAATTATAAACATATTTAAGCCTAGTAGAATCCTAAAATACATTAAGCAAAAACTGATGGCACTGAAGGTAGAAATAGGCATTCAGCAATAGTAGTTGGTGACTTCAGTATCTTAGTTTCAGTAACAGATAGAAAACTAGGCAGAAAATCAACAAGGAAATAAGACTTGGACAACATTATAAACAAAGTAGACATAGCAGATATTTATAGAACATTCTAGCCAACAGCAGCAGAATCCACATTCTTCTCAAGTGCACATGGAACATTCTCCAGGACAGACGAATGTTAGGCCATAAAACATATCTTAATACATTGAAGGGGATGAAAATAATGCAGAGTGTGTCCTTTGGCCACAATGGACTGAGATTGGAAGTCAACAACAGAAGGAAATTTGGAAAAGTCATAAGTATGTGTAAATTATACAACACACTCTCAAATAACCAGTGGATGGAAGAAGAAATCACACACACACACACACACACACACACACCACCACCACCACCAACAACAACAACAACAAAAAACCCACAAAAGCTTTGAAATGAATGAAAATGAAGATACAACATACCAGAACTATGGGATTCAGCTAAACCAGTGCTTAGAGGGAAATTTATAGTTACAAATGCCTATGATAAAAAGAAGAAAGATCTGAAATCAATAACCTGATTTTTTACCTTAAGGTTTTGGAAGAAAAAGAGCAAACTAAACTCAAAACAAGCAGAGTGAAGGTAATATAGAAGATTAGAGTAGGGATTAATGATAGTATAGCAAACCAATAGAGAAAAGCAATAGTTACATGAAAAGATCAATAAAGTTGATAAGCTTTTAGCTAAATTGACCAAGTAAAAAAGAGAGAAGACTGAAATTGCTAGAATGAAAAATGAAAGACCTTACAGAAATTAAAAGGATTATTGAACAACTGTATGACAATGAATAACTCAGAAAATGAACAAATTCTTAGAAAGACAAAATTTACTGAAACTGACTGAAGAATTACCAGAATATCTGAATAGACCCACATAATAAGTAAAGAGATTGAATCAATGATTAGAATAAACAAAACTACTAAAGAGACTGGACCCAGAAGGCTTCATTTATGAATTCTACCAAATATTTAAAGAATAATTAATGCCAATTCTTTACAAACTTTTCCAAGAATAGAAGAGGAGAGAACATTTCCCAACCCATTCTATGGGGTCAGCATTACTCTGATACCAACCAAGACCAGGTAAAGATGTCACAGAAGAAAACTACAGACTGATATGTCTTAGGAAAAGATACCATAAATAAGCCTTCAAAAAAGAAAAAAATTAACAAACTAAATTTACAAACATATTAAAAAACAAACTTTTGCACATCATCACCAAGTGGGATTTATCCCAGGAATGCAAGGTTGGTTTAACATCAGAAAATCAAATAATATACCATATCTATAGAATAAAGGGAAAAAAGGAAAAAAAAAAACAGTCATCTCAGTGGATGCAGAGGAAACATTTAATAGATTTAACACCTCCTCGTGATAAAAATATTCATAAACTAGGAATAGAGGGAACTTCCCCAAAGCACAAAAAACCCACAGCTAACCTCATACTTAATAGTGGAACATTTAATGCTTTCCTCCTAAGACCAGGAACAAGACAAGGATATTTCTCTCACCACTTCTATTCAACATCATACAGCAGGTTCTACTCAGGACCCCTCACTAAAAAAATCCATTAGAAAAAATAAAAGAGTTTGTCATAGTTGCAGAATATAAGATCTATATATAAAACTTTATATTTCTATACCCTTGCAGGGAAAAATCGGAAATTGAAATTAAGAAAATAATTCCATTTATAATAGCATAAGAAGAATAGAATACTTAGGAATGCTTTTTAATAAAAAATGCAAAATTTATACTCTGAAAATTATATAACATCATTGAAAGAAATTAAAAAAGACTCAAATAATGGAAAGACATCTCATTTTCATGGATCGGAAAACTTACTAATGCTAAGAAGGCAGTACTCTCCAAGTTGATCTATAGATTCAGTGCAGTCTCTATACAAAAATCCAGCTGGCTTCTTTGCACAAATTGATGAGACGATTCTAAAATTCATAGAGAAATGTAAAGGGCCCAGGATAGCCAAAAAACAAAGTCGGAGAACTCACATTTCTTGATTTCAAAACTTACCACAAAGCTAGAGCTATTAAGACAGTGCGGTACTGGTATAAGAATAGACATATAGACAAGAGGATTATCATTGAGAGTCCAGAAATAAGCCATCCTCATTATGGTTAGTTGGTTTTCTACAAGGCTTCCAAGGCCCTTCAATGGAGAAACAATAGTCTTTTCAAAAAATGATTTGGAGAAAACTGGATATCCAGATGCTCAAGAATGAATTTGAACCCCTATCTCAAACCAGGTACATATGCTTAGGCAGCTTCTATGCTGCCTGCACTTTTTGGTTTGTGGCTCCTTCCTCCATCTTCAAAGACAGAAATGTAGCAATGTTATAGTTTCTCTCTGACACTGACACTCCCTACCCTCATTTCATTTCCTGC
Source organism: Canis aureus (assembly GCF_053574225.1). Classification (NCBI taxonomy): domain Eukaryota; kingdom Metazoa; phylum Chordata; class Mammalia; order Carnivora; family Canidae; genus Canis; species Canis aureus. The sequence goes on from NC_135629.1 coordinate 10,384,395, forward strand.
TCCCTACCCTCTTTGAATTTTTTTTTTAATTTTTATTTATTTATGATAGTCACAGAGAGAGAGAGAGAGAGAGGCAGAGATACAGGCAGAGGGAGAAGCAGGCTCCATGCCCCGGGAGCCTGACGTGGGATTCGATCCCGGGTCTCCAGGATCGCGCCCTGGGCCAAAGGCAGGCGCCAAACCACTGCGCCACCCAGGGATCCCTCCCTACCCTCTTTGATTTATAAAGAACTTTGTGATGACATTGGGTCCACCTACACGATCCAGGAAAATAACCCCCATCTCAAAGTTAGCTGACCAGTGACTCTCATTCCCCCTTGCCATGCAACAGAAAAGATTCACAGGGACGCCTGGGTGGCTCAGCGGTTGAGCATCTGCCTTCAGCTCAGAGCATAATCCTGGAGACTCCAGATCAAGTCCCACGCATGGAGCCTGCTTCTACCTCTGCCTATGTCTCTGCCTCTCTGTCTGTCAGTGTCTCTCATGAATGAATAAAGAACATCATAAAAAAAAAAAAAGAAAAAAGATTCACAGGTCCTAAGGATTAGGTCCCATCATAAGGAGTAGGGCATCTTGGTGGGGGCGGGGGCATTATTCCGCTTACCATCGGTGGATAGAACTGCTGGTCCTTGAATATGAATCAAGGGACTGGCGCCACTTTGTAGTAGTAGTCATCGTATTCTTTACTGCCACACACTTAGAGTAAAAAATGCCAGTTTCACTTAAAAATGTTCTGGATGAAGCAGAAAAAATTACTAAATTTGTTAAATAACAACTTTTGAGCACTCATCACTCTGGGTGATGAGGTCGGAAGCAGGTGTGGAGCAGTTCTGCATATGTCCTATGGTGGTTGTGACAAAGAAAAGCACTTGTTCAGTTAGTTACTTGAGTTGTGAGTTGGACTGGCTGCTTTTTTTTTTCATAGAACACAGTTCTTACCAGAAAGAACTAGTGAAAACAAACTATGCGTGTTCATATTTGGGTATCCGTCAGACCCTTTCTCAAACATGAATGAAATGGACTTGTCACTTCAAAGGAAAGAGTTTGCAGTATCTGTTGGCAAGGATTAAATTCAAGCTTTTAAGGGAGAAGGAGAACTTCAGAAAACTTGTATATACCTCGCTGAGCTTGATGGCTTCCTAATACCTAAAGACATTCCTGATGAGCTCATTGTGATATTAATGAATGTGAGTTTTAGAATGTTGTTTGACGAAATTTATCAACATTTGGAAGATCTACATAACTCAGTGAACTGATATTGTTCAAATGACCAATGCAGGATGTTATGAAATCATGCACGGGTAAATACTCATTTAACAGACAAGATCAACCAATGGGTTTTGATGTATTACTGTGTTATAAGTTCATTTAGATTGTTTCTTGCTACATTGCTACTAACTAGCCTTTTTTGAAACAAGTGTTGAGTTTTAGTGTAGTATCAAAGAAGAAAATCCACAATACTGAAAGCTGTTAAAATACTCTTCCTTTGTCTTTTTTTTCTTATTAATACAGTATTTATTTGTCTTCCCTCTGTCAAACCCTGAGCCAACCACTTTCCCCAGGCTGCCTGGGGAGGTATAGGAAAAGGAACATACAGGGCAGACAAGACATGGGAGAAAGACCTATGGGAGGTGGAGACGACTCCTTCACATGGCAAAGAGGATGAGAAAGGCCACCATTAGGCAAAAGAGCCCCATGGCAACCGAGAGGGCAAAGCCCAGAATGGCATGGGAGAAGAGCTGTTGCTTCAGAGAGAGATTCCTGGCATAACCAATGATGTGGCTTCCAAACACGGTCCCAATTCTAGCCCCAGAGCCAGCCACCCCTACAGTGGCAGCCCTAGCCCCAATGAACTTGGCTGCTATGTCAATGTCTCTTGAAATGGTGCTGGTTTGCAAGCTGTGGCTAGGAATAAGTGAGGTCAGGGGACGTGGGGCTGCCAAGCTGCTGAGGTTTTTATCTGTCAGTGTCTCCGGTGGTTTTAGCACCACTGCAGACAGTGATCGGCTCAACAGCTGAGAGGTGCTCTGGACCAAGAAGCGGGTGGAGATGAACTTTGCACAGGCGTACATTTTCAGGGGATGAGGGGCTGTAGCAGGACTGCTGCTCCCAGTGTGGAGACGGCCGAGAGGGGGCCCTTTATTTCGGGGGGGGGGGGTTTCTAACTACATCTCAGTAAGGCTCATTTTTCATCCGATTCTTCAACCAAAACTTCATAGTGCAGCTGACTGAATGTAGAAACATATATCATAATTCAGTTGCCTTCTATTGAGCCAGATTATTAAGAGACTTGCAAAAATGTAATTAATGTTATATATTTGTTTTGTTTTGGTGCAGCAGTTTTAATAAAGTGCAGCGGTTTTAATTAAAAATATTGATCACTGGGGTGCCTGGGTGGCTTACTGGGTTAAGTGTCTGACTCTTGATTTGGCCTCAGGTCATGATCTCAGGGTCGTGAGACCTGAGCTGCACACACTCCCAGCATGGAGCCTGCTTAAGATTCTCTCTCTCCCTCTGCTCCTCCCCCCATGCTCTCTCTTTCTGTCTCTCACCTATAAAAATAAAAAGTTTTGATTACTTAAATAAAATCTTAAAAAGGGGGAGGAGCACCTGTCTGGCTTAGTCAATAAAGTGTATGACTCTTGATCTCAGAGTTGTGAGTTCAAGCCCCCACCTTGGTTGTAGAGATTACTTAAAAAAATAAAACCTTTAAAAAAAAGTTTTGTATGTTAACATTTAATTATTATTGTTATTTTAAAAGGAATTAATATTAAGGGGCACCTGGGTGGCTCAGTGGTTGAGCATCTGCCTTTGCTCAGGTCATGATCCCAGGGTCTTGGGATCGAGTCCTACATCAGGCTTCTTGCAGGGAGCCTGCTTCTCCCTCTGCCTATGTCTCTGCCTCTCTCTCTGCATCTCTCATGAATAAATAAATAAAATCTTTTTTTAAAGTTATTAATATTTTAAAATTTTTTCACAGTTAAGATATTTATACTGTAAGTATCAATAAAAGTAACTTATATCAACAAAAGCTGTTTGGGGTCCTTGGTAATTTTTAAGAGTATAAAGGCATTTAGAAACTAAGAATTTTGAGAACAATTATATTATTGAATGCCATTGAGCTTTTGTGACTCTTTGTTATGTAGCAGTACTTAACCAGTATCCTCTGGTGGTCATTTGTCTACTTAGCATAGTGATCTTTGAAAATATTCATCATTCTGGGATGGCTCAGTTGGTTGAATGTCCAACTCCTGATTTCAGCTCAGTCTGTGATCTCAGAGTGGTGAGATTGAGTACCATGTCAGGCTCTACGATGACCATGGAATCTGTTAAAGACCCTCCTTTGCCTTCAGTCCCTTCTCCCATTTCTCTGAAGTATATAGATACAGATACAGATATAGATATAGATACAGATATAGATATAGATATAGATATCTCTGTCTCTCTATATATAATGGAAAATATTCATCATTCCATCAATAGATAAATGGATAAAGAAAATGTAGAGAGTATATGTGTGTGTATATATGTTTAAAATACTCTTCATCCATAAAAAAGAATGAAATCCTCCCATTTGCAACAACATAGATGGACCTTAGAAACATTACGCTAAGCAAAATAAGTCAGAGAAAAGCAAATTATCTCACTTTTATGTGGAATCTAAAAAAAAAAAAAACCACTCTCACAGAACAAGAGATCAGATTTGTGGTTACCAAGGGCAGGTAGTGGGATTGGATGGAGGTGGTCAAAGGGCAAAACTCCCGTTATAAGATAAGTACTAGGGATATAATATACAACATAATGACTGTAGTTAACACTTCTGTATGGTGTATCTGCAAGTTGCTAAGAGAGCCAATCCTAAAATTACTCATGATGAGGGAAAAAATATTTTCTTTTTAAAATTATCTATATCATATAATTGAGCTAATTAAATGTATTGTGAGGATTATCCCACAATATATAATAAGTCACATGCTGTATACCTTAAACTTACACAGTGCTGTATGTTAATTATATGTCAATAAAACTGAAAAAAAAGAAACATGCCAACACCTTAATCATGAATGTTTAGTACCCAGAAGTGTGAGAAAATAAATTTGTGCTGTTCAAGCAAAATAAAAAAAAATTTTTTATAGGATTATATCATCACCCCACTTGAATCTTCCAATTTCTTTTACATTTAGAATGAAGTCCAAATTCTTCTGCTGGCCCATGAGGTCCTCCATGATCTGGCCCTTGGCCTCCATGAGCTCATTTCTTACTCCTGTACCCTCAGTTCACTCTACTCTGGCCACACTGCCTTCATGCTACATCAGATTCTTGTGGCTTCAGGGCCTTTGCACTTGCGGTTATATCTGCCTAAAATTCTTATCTCCCACGTCTTCCCATAGTTTACTCCCTGTTTATCAAGTCTTTGCCCAGCGTTACCTCCTCAGATTAGCCTTCCCTGATGGCTTTATCTAAAATAGCAGCCAAGTCTCCTTCCATCTCCTTACCTTGATTTTTTTCTTCTTCAGAGTTCTCATTCCCTCCTGCCATCATGTTACTGTTCTATGTGTATATTTGTTTATGATCTGTCTCTCCCACTGGAATGCAAGCTCCATGAGGACAGGGACTTTGCCTGTCTTATTCATAGCCAAATCTCAAGGCCCTGAAACGGTGCCTGTAGCACAGTGGGAGCTTTGGTGTTCTGGGACTCTACATATTTGGGTGTTCCTATCAATTCCTCAGAGCCAAGGTTGTGTTTTATTAAACATCTAGAGTTTTTTGGAATGGGAACTTTGATGATGCAGCAGCATTTTCCAGATAGGTGGGTTGGCCATCATGCTTTGGGCCCTACTTCCTTGGGAGCCATGGGTTCATAGACCTGAGCGGCAGTGTGGGGTCTGAGAGAAGCATTAGGACAAGGCTTGGCAGCAGGTTCGGCCTCGTCGACCGGCGGGGGCCCAGAAATGAAAGGAATCTTGCTGCTCTGGACATGGAGTGGGAACCTCACAGCTGGGCCGTTTCTGGGAGATGTCTGCCATACTAGTCTAGTGCCCGCAGCCTTTGCAGTCAGGCAAACCTGGATTCAAACCCATGCTCGTTTTTATTTTCCAAGCTCTGTAACCTAGAACAAGTTACTTGGCTTTCCCCAGCTCTCAGGTCTTACCTATAGAATGAGGATAATAATGGAATACACTTTCCAGAATTTAATTGAAATGGTTCATACAGAGCTCTCAGGAAGCATACAGTAAGCACTCAGTAATGATTGCCATGCTGCCACCGAAGATGATCATTCCCTGGTCTCAGTTTCCTCTTCTGAGGAAGGGGGATCGCTGCCTAAGGACCTCATGGAGTTGTTTTTAAAGCTCTAACCGGGATGTGCTCTGAGGAAGAACAAAAGCAAGACAAATGTGGGAGGTTGTTCTGATTTGGCCTTCTTTATAAAGGCTCTTGGGCTCCCCGCAGGCTCTGAGTGGTGCAGGCTGGAGGAGCCAGGCTCTGCTACACGGGTTCAGTTCCCCCTGCCTGGAATCTCATTTGGATGCAAGTGGCCAATCCCTCTCCAGCCCCCCTGGACAGCTGTTGGCGGGAACCACACGACGACGCCTGCCTGTTACCAGGCCAGACAGGACCCCCAGGCGCTGCAGACCCTGCCTGGGCGGGCAGAGCCAAGGTAAGGCTGCACGAGAGAATGAGCGGAGGCCCTCGTGCCACTCCTTTTCCTGGCAGGCGGCCCGGCAGGGAGGGGCCGCTCACCCTCTGTTTGGGTTGACCAGGCCACTTGATGATCTTTTCATTGAGTCTGAGCTCCAGGAAGCTCTTCAGGAGCAAGAAAGCTGGCTGAAGTGGGGGTGGGGGTGGGGGGTGGGCAGCTCTAGGCGTGTGGGCAGAGCTGGGTGTCCACCCTGCTTCTCTTGATACCAGAAGTTAGGTAAATTGGATTTGGATTAGGGTTTAGGCTAAAACTAACTGAGGCTAAAATTAAGTTAGGTTAAACATTTCCCCCAAAAGGCCACCTGGTGTAGAATGTGACCTGGATTTGGGAGTAGCCCCAGCTGGATTTGAACTCCCCTCCCCTCTGCACCTACTGTGCCTGGCTGAGAGCACTTTGACAACTCAAGTTCATTTGCCAGAAGTCTCTCTTTAAATGCATATTCCTCAAGAAAGGAGGTGCGTTAAACCTCTGATCCAGCAGTAGAAACAAGTGATTCTAAGAGCTTCTTCCTAGAATCCCAGATCCTCTGGGGAAAGGATGTGAGAGAAATGTGCCCTGCCCCAGGCCTCTGTGTGTGTTCCCCCACAGACACTTAACAGACACTTACTGAGGAGTGTCTCTCTTGTGTCAGGTGCTTTTTATACATACGCTCATCCTTACAACGCTCCATAAAAGAAGGTATTCTTGTCCTCTTGTTACGGTTGAGAAGACATTATGTCGCCTGTATGACCACCAGGCACACTGCCAACCCCAGGATGTCCATGCATGTGACATTGGTTTACTAGGCAAGTCGTGCATCAGGGGACTTGTGCACACACAATGGGCTAGGCAAGGGGGCATGGGGAGTTAAGAGAGTTAAGAGGGGATGATGGTGAATGCAACCCGACCTGGCTTCTGCCTCTGGGGACAGGCATTAGTTAAACCCCTCCCCTCCTGATATGAGGTCACACCTGTGCAAAGTGCTCAGAAGGTGAGGTCTGTTGTACTACCGGAGGTCATGACGGGGTTAGGAGGATGTGCTGGGTTTGTTGGGATATGATGCATGAGCAAGAGGGAGCTTGGCAATGGCTGAAGCTCAGAGAATTGGAAAGAGGGTGCTACAAGACCACCCTCTTGGTTCTGGTGGCAGGGGCTGGGCCACTTGGGTGCCATGGGCTGTGGTAAAGCGTTTGGTCCTTAACCTGGGGAGGGTGGGTGGGAGACACTGAACGTTATCAACAGAGGATGATGTCATCACATGCGGCATTTTAAAAGATGACTCTAGGGGCGCCTGGGTGGCATAGTCAGTTCAGCCGTTGACTGGGTTTAGGCTCAGGTGGTGATCTCAGGGTGGTGAGCCTGGGCCTGTGTCGGTCTCTGTGCTCAGCATGGAGTCTGCTCAAGACTCTCCCTTCCTCTCCCTCTGACTCTCCCCACCTCTCCCTCTCTCTCTCAAATAAATAAGTCTTTAAAGATAACAATAAAAGGCAACCTTGGCTGCCCCTGGGGGTGCGGTGCGTGTGAGTGGCGGCCTGGAGGGGGCAGTGGTACAGAGGCTGGGAAGGGGGAACAGCTTCAAGAAGTGCTGAGGATGGTGTGAGGGAAGCTTCTGGGGAGGCTGGCTTCAGGGGCATGTAGCCTACGTGTCAACACCGGCCCTGGCCTCAGAGGGCTGCGCTTCTGCTTTAATGCCCTTCTGTCACTGTCCTAAAATCCGCAACAGTGTTTGGCCAAGGGGCTCTGCATTTTCCCTTAACTCTCACTGTAAAGGGGCATCGGGTCCTACAAGCCAGGTAACTGGGCTGGCTTCCTGGGGCTGGACCCAGGGGTCTCAGGACTCCCTCTGCCCAGGTCCAGGCTGTCTCAGAACCAGCGTGTCTGTTGTGGGTCCCTGGTCCAGGCCCGGAGGGCACAAGGCCCAGAGCCATCCAGCTGGGAATGAGTCACGGCTTCAGCTCCAGGAGCTCGGGCCCTGCAAGGAGTCAGCAGAAACCAGGGTCATTTTTAATCCCATTCTGGACCTCACTTTTATTCTCCGAGAAATGAAGGGGACGTGTAAGGTGATTTCTAGAGTCCTTTCTGGCCCCAGCATGTTGTGTTTGTTCTGGTTCCTGGCAGCTATCCGTGCTGTGCTGGGTGCTCAGGGCTGCTGGGATGTGCACAGGCCAGCGTGGGGGTGCCTACGCAGGGCCCTTGCTTGTCTTCTCTGGCACTTGCCTGATTTTCCACCATTAGAAATGGGCTGGTGATGGGATGCCCGGGGGACTCAGTGGTTGAGTGTCGGCCTTTGGCTCAGTCATGATCCTGGGGTCTTGGGATCGAATTCTGCATCGGGCTCTCTGCATGGAGCCTGCTTCTCCCTCTGCCTGTGTCTCTGCCTCTCTCTCTCTCTCTCTCTCTGTCTCTCATGAATAAATAAACAAAATCTTAATTAAAAAAAAAGTGCTGGTGACATCAAAACAAAAGCACTCTGGGAACAGTGATTTTGTGGGTCTTTTCAGCTGAAATTTGAATGGTGTGACCTTTACTGGCAGGGGCAGGGGAAGACTTGTTAAGAGAGGATCCCCCCGCCCCCCTTCACGGTCTGGCCTGGGACAGGGCTGCCCAGCTGCCTGGGTGGGCCGTGAGTGTGCCGTTGCTGCCCGCCTAGAAGACATCTGCCCCTTGCTTTCCAGAAGCAGCCTTGCGTTCCCACTGGCCCTGCGGTTTGCAGAGGTTTCTGTTCTCATTTCCAAGCGGCTTGCCTCAGTACTTTGTGTCGTGTTTACGACTGTGTGGTTTCTTTAGGACCCAGACCCTTGGCCCTAATCTGGGACCTTCAGCAATAATTTTGGGGTGTGATGGGGATGTGGGGTGGGGGCACATCGGGACAACTCTCAACCCTATTAGGGTTTTCTAGTGCTCTTGTCATAAGCAGGCCCTGGCTTACTCAAATAAGGGTGACTGAACTGAGCCTTGAGCTTTTGGACTTGGGATATACAGGACACATTCCAGCTTGATCTTCAGGATGTGGCTATTGGTTTCCAAGCCGTAGTCTCCAGTCTCCTGGGCATTCTTCTAGGCAGCAACCACCTAACAGCAGCTGGTACCCACCACGGGCCAGGTGCTGTTCTAGCTCTTGTTGCATTGGATCTTCCTGAACACCTCAATGACCTGGTGTGCATGTTTACTTTTCAGAAATATCACAGCAATACTTTTGGTCTCATTTGCCTCCAGCACCTCGCCCTGGAAGAGGCAGGGCTCAGCAATCCTCCTCCTGACGGTGAGTGGGAACTTGATACCACCTCATTGAAAGGAATGTGGTGGAGGGCTGCAATGTGACTTCTGATGATGGGGTTTCCTTCTGGATCTTTCTCTCTCTATGTCTGTCTTTCTGTGTCTCTCACATATGATCTTGCCTTTGGAACCCAGCTACCATGTATGAGGCAGCGTAGGAGCTCATTTGCAGGTGCTCTGACTGCAGCCCTGGCTACGGTCCCCACCAGAACCAACTGCTGTCTGTGTGAGACCAAGCCTTCAGGAGCCATAGATGATTCCAGCCCCAGACTTCGAGTTGCTCCAGTTGATGTTGAGTGAATGAAGCAGAGATGGGCTATCCCGGCTGAGCATTGCCCAAAACCATCAGTTCGTGAGTGAAATAAGTGTTGTTTTAAAGCACTATGTCTTGAGGCAATTTGTTCTGTAATCATGGTAACTGGAGCACGTGGGTATTATCCCCATCGTTGCCGGGTAATTGAGTTAAACAAGGCACAGAGAGGCTGGGATCTCTCTCAGGGTAACACCGTGAGCATGTGGCAGAGGAAGACTCAAATGCAGGCCTGCCTTGCCCCTCCAGGCAACGTGGGATCCAGGGGCTGTGTGTCTACCCAGGCGGGTGCACATGAGCCAGTTCGTTGAATCCTCCTCTGCCAGCCTTGAACTCGAAGTGTCCCCAAGGGCAGAAATAAGGAAGCCTTGGGAGAGCTGGGGCTTTAGGACCATCCATTTTGGAGGGGGCAAAGGGAGTGTCTGCTCTCTGGCACCCAGGTCCAAGGCTCCAGAACTCAGTTCTCAGAAAAGGGACAACCAACTTGGAGGGGTCAGAGATCTGGTCTGATACCAGTTAGCGGGGCAATCGTAGGCAGTCACTTCCTGTCATGAGCCTCAGTTTCCCCATCTGTAAAGTGGGCAGAGTGTGGGACTTGACAAGAGGATGAGCAGGAAGGGCATTCCCAGTAGGGGACAGGTGGCTTGAGCATCGAGGGTCCTGCCCAAGGAGGCTGGCTTGCAGGGAGCAGAGCTTTGTGGGTGTGGAGGAGGTAGATGGATGGGCCAGGGGCTTGCAAGGGGCTGTGGGGTGGAACCAAGAGTCTTCTGGGGCCTGGGAGTGCGGTGTCTGGGCCATATCGGAGGTTTGCTCAGTGGGGAGTTTCATCAGCAGCCTGGTGTACAGATTGCCTGGTGTACAGCCTGTTTCTGGGGTGCCATCAGAAGCCCTTCCTCCTTCCACCCCTCAGATCTGCCCCATGCAACATGAACGTCAACGTATGTTTGTGTTCCTCCTCCTTCATCATCTTCTTCTTCTCTTTCTTGGACACATGCGCACACACACACACAGAGTCCACGTCAGTTGACACAGATCCACTCTTGTCATTTTTAACCTCAAAATCGTTTTCACTGGAGGTCCAAAACAATGTTCCTGTCCCATTCATCCTTTTTCACTGTTATCAATACTGCTTAACCAACATGGGTACCCATATCTCTCTGCCTTCTTGCCCAGTTGTGTCCTTAAGTCAGGTCACCAGAAGGCTTCAGTTGCCATGTCAAAAAGTATCCAAGTTTTCAAGGCCTTTGATACGTATTGTCCTATTTTCTTCTAAGGAGGCTATTCCAATAGGCATTCCCATCAGCAATATTTGAGAGCTTCAGGTTCCCCCTTGAGGTATTTTTCTTGCTCATTCTCACCAGTGTGAGAGGTTAAAAATGCTATTTTTGGTTGTTGAAGACTTACCTTCCTGGTAAAGCACTGCAGCCTTCCCCGTACAGTCCACACTCTTCCTACCAGGGTGTCTTGCGGCCTGACTGAGGCGTCCCTGGTACTGAGGACGCTTCCCCACACAGCCTGTTCTGTGCCTGCTGCTTTGCTCTGTATGTTTGGCTGCCCAAACGTAGAAAATGACAGACAGAGCTGCGGGAGACCTTAGAGATTGTCCAGTACCCTTCTTTTAAGGGGAGGAAACGGAGGCCAGGGAGGTATGGGGGCTTGCCCCTGGTCATAGGGGCAGCCCGTTCTGGGTGGAATCAGAACTCTGAATTCAGGTGGGAATTCCAGTCCTTCTGCTGATTTTCTCACCCACCACGGGAGCACTGGTTGGTAGAGTTTAACTCCGGACTTGGCACCGCCTCTGGGTGCTCGGATTCAGGGCACATGGTAGGTGCTAAGAAAATCTTTCCTGAATGAATGTGCAACACCGAGCACAGGAAATAGTACATTTTGTCAAAATGTGCTCATCATTCCAAGAAGAAAGGATATTTTGTTAGGTGCTTCTCTGGGAAGAAATGCCTTTTTTTTTTTTTTTAAAAAAAAGAAAGAAAGCCAGTAGGCTATTGGAATTGGTGGAGGCGGAAATATGGGGTTGCCTGGAGCTCGGGGCAGTGTTTGTGTTTGGAACTGTAATGTCGCTGGAATTTCCCTCAGGTTCCTTCGAGCCACCAGAGATGGACTGGTAGACACAGGGTAAGGGTGGCAGATGGGAGAGGAGAACTTTGTTTTCTTTGGGTATCGTGTGTGTGTCAATCTACACAGGCCTCTTGACTGGTCCCAGGGGACTGTCTCAAGCCCTCTTCTCTGTCTCCTTTCTTCAGATCACACCCCCTTGCCTTCTCCTTCACTAGAAGGTCCTTCTAGCTTTTAGCTTCAGAACCTTTTCAGTGCTGCTCAGGCCTTCCATGACACAGGAGGTGGCTTTGTCCATGGGGAGATTTCATTTCAGATGGCAGTGGGACCTTGGGCAAGTCACCTGTCCTTGCCACGACAACCCCACCATCTCCCTGTTCAGGCCAGACCCGCTTTCAATAGGGCTTTTATCCCATTTGCCTCCTGCCACTTGCCCCCTTCCAGTCCTTCCTTCTGCTGATGCAAACACACTATGGCTTATCACATCTGTCCTTCAGGTAACTGCCTCTCCCTACCTCCCCGTTTCTGGCACTCTGAGAGAGAGAATGCAAAACCCCTAACCAAGGCTGCCAGGCTGGGTGCTCTGGTTCTTGTGGACCTCTCTAGGCTTGCCTCATGTTTCCCTCCAGCCACACTGGCCTTTAACCAGCTATGTGCCTTGGACAAGCCCCTCACCCTCTCGGAACCTCTGAACCTCATCTGTTAGATAGATAACATGAGAATCCCAATTGTTCTGTTTGTTAAGAGAAGAACAACCATTCTGAAATGACTCTCAACTCCTCAGGGCCCTACTTCTCCAAAAGAAGTCACAGATTCCAAAGATCTTATTCTCAATAACCCTTTTCTTCTGCAAAAGAACAGCCTGCTTTTATTCTAAGCTCAGTTATTCCCAAAGAATGCTTTTTCTCTCAGTTATGTCTTGTGTGTCACCTAGGCCAACCGTGTCTACAGGTGGAGAATGCATTTATTTATGCCAATTCCTGAATAAGGATTGTGTTGTCAGACCCATTGTCAATTGACATGTTTGTGGAATTAGAAGTATCACGCTTTGTCTCTGTCATTGTTTTCTCTCAGGAAGAATGGCCCATGTGTATGAATGACATGCTCCCTCACATAAAACCCTCCTGTAGCCAGATTTCCACAGAAATAATATTCTTGGAAGCAAGAGTCTGAGCCCAGTGATTAATTTACTGGGAGATGTTCTTGGGGAATCCATTAATCATTTTCTCAACACATTTAATGATAGGTATGTACAACAGGAAAGGTGATGGGTAAATATATTCCATTGGGGGCGCTTAGGGAAAACCCCTCCTCATCCCACTAAGGAGCGGGGCAGATGTGTTTTACGTCCTAGAATTAGGTTCTCAGATGGCATAGATCATCAAATTCCAGAAAACCAGAAGGATGAGATCTCAGAGAGTAGGTGATCTTGACCAGGCCTCTAATTTTACATATGGGGAGACCGAGATCCAGGGAGAAAGTCAGGATCACTTAATCCTCACCTGAGTAGTTTGTAACTTTAATCTGTAATTTGTGACAGAGACTGTTAATTAATGTTAAAAACAAGACAACAGACCTGCAAAATGGAGTTGTTTATGCAAAGCCCCATATCACCCAACCAAGGTTCAGTTCCAGCTCGCCCAGGGATGAAGTTTCAAACCTGTCAATCAGAAACCCCCTGATCAGCACTAGGGACTATCTGCTTAGTAGGCCCCTGCCATTCCCTGTAGGGAAAGTAACCTGGCAATAATCAGTCACTCTGTTGCTGAGCATGACTTGCGTGTTCTGGGGCTTCCTTCTGCCTCTAAAAATCTTTCATTTTTGAAGCTCCTTGGAGCTCCTTTTTATCTAGTAGATGGGATACTGCTCGATTCATGAATTGCTGAATAAAGCCAGTGAGATCTTTAAATTTTATTCATTTGAATTTTAACAATATTATGATGCAACTCCCAAGGGCAAGAAAAAGACAACTTCCAACTCTTCCCAATGTTGTCAGAATTCCCAGGCGTACCCTGAGACGTTCACTCAACTAGAACCCTGGGACCCGGACCGAGTGATGGTCTGTCCCTAGGATGTCCTGGCACAGGGCTGTAATTGTCGACTCAGGAAACGCAGTCCTTGGCTAACTCAATTCTCTCCACATAATTAAAAAAGGGAGAAAGGAAATGTCAGGAGGAAGAATGCATTTAAATTTTAAACAGCCTTGTTCATTTTTTAATCCTCACTTTTTTTTTTTTTCTGGTTTAATTCTTGGCCTCTGTGAATCACTAAAAAATAAAAAATAAATAGCCCTGATTTTAGGATAGAAAAGGAGTTAGGAGTCAGAAGCAGCTGTCTTTAACATTTCATCTTCCTTTGGCATCATGTAGGATTTTAATTTCCAAGCACGCAAAGAGGCAGAAATGGCTTCTGGCCACAGACGAACAGAATCACTTTAAAATGAAGACGGATTTTTTTTGTTCTTTCTTGTCTTTTCTTGAGATCTTTCCCTAAAACTACCTAAAGAATAGGCCTCTGCCAGTGCTGGTTAGAACAGAAGGCATTTCTCATCCCTCCGGAATGGGAATAGGCACAAAAGTACTCCAAAGCAAGCGCATTTACTTGAATTCACTGCTAAATCCAGTTTATCAAGCTCCTGGGAGGGAAGAATAGACTCTGAAATTGACCTGATAGTTGGGAAACGTCAGTTAAATGCTTTTGCAACTTCATCACCCTCTTCTCAGGGGGGAAAACACCGCTATTCAAGCCTCCCACTTGCCCGAGAGTGGAGCTTCTAAACCAAGAAAGGAAGAAACCAAGCGGGTTATTTACGAGCTCCTTCCCTCTCGCAGCTTCAAGCCGCCGTGAGTGAAATAAGGCTGCTGGTTAGGCTCTGGGGCGAACGTCCAGGCTGGCCCGGGTCTGGGGGTCGCGGGGCGGGCCCTCGGCGCCTCCCAGTGGCCCCGTGGGGCGGTGCAGGCCCGGCCCCGGGCTGCAGAGAAGCGCGCCCCAGCAGACCGCGCCGCATCCCGCCGCCGCCGGCCGCGCTCCCCGCTCGCCTCCTGTCCCCATCCAGGGGCCGGGTTAGCAGCGGGCGAGGGATTGCAGCCGAGGCCTCCCCCCCATAGGGTCAGCCCGGGCGCCGCCGGCCGCCATCCCAACCCGGGCCGGGACCGCGCGAGGCTTTGGAGCTGTCCGCGGCGGCGCAGCTTCCCCAGGGAGCCAACTTCGGGCGAGCTCGAGGAGCGGGTGCAGGTAGCTGGGTCTCGCGCACCGGCAGGCGGGCTGGCGGGGGCCGGCGGAGCCGCTGGACCCCGAGTGCGGGGGTGAGGCACGCTCCGGGTCAGGATGCACAGCCCGTAACTGTCGAGGGCCGGGACCGCGTGGGCTTCCAGGGGCCGCTGGGCTGCGGAGGATCCCCACGGGAGGGGTCCCCGGGAGCGGCAGCTGGGCGCCCTGGGGCTAGGAGGAACCGCGGGGTTGGGGTGGCGATGCCCCCGCGAGGGGATGGCCAACGTCCTAGAGATCGGAGGTTGAGGGGGATGGTGCTGAGCGGGGGATTCCCAAGCAAGTGGCTGTTTGGGGCAATCGCCGGGGGAAGCAACCCGAGTAAGGACTGATGGCTGTTGGGGCGTCTTGCGGAAGACCGACGTGCCGAGGCTCGGAGGGGGGCAGGCGGGTCGCCAGTTTCGGGATCTCCGGCTGAGGGGGCCTGATCAGGAGGCCCGGTCCCGGGCGGGGGGGAGTGTTCCATTGGAATCCGCCCCCTCCCTCGGTGCAGGTGCCCCAGCATCTTAGGGAGGGAGCTGTCAGTCTGGTAGATTCCGGGGGCTCGGAGGAGATACCCCCAACGGGGATTTCGGGGGGGGCGCGGCTGAACAGCCTGAACAGCACCCCCGGGAGGCGGCGGCGCCCCTAGTCCCAAAGAACTTGGGGTTCCTGGGGCGGGGACACCTGTACCGCGCGCGCGCCTCGGGAGGTGAGCGCTCGGTCTTCTCACGGCCGCGCTCTGGATCCGTTCCAGGCCGGGACCAGCAGATCGGCCCCCTCGGAGTCTCCGGGAGCGGACCCCCCGCCGCGCCGCCTCCTCCGAAGGGCTTGGGGGCCGGGGGCGCGGCCATGGAGCGCGCGCTGGCGGCCAACTGGAGCGCGGAGGCGGGCAACGGCAGCGAGGCGGCCCCGGCGGCGCAGGGCAACCGCACGGCCGGGCCCCCGCAGCGCAACGAGGCCCTGGCGCGCGTGGAGGTGGCCGTGCTGTGCCTCATCCTCTTCCTGGCGCTGAGCGGCAACGCGTGCGTGCTCCTGGCGCTGCGCACCACGCGCCACAAGCACTCGCGCCTCTTCTTCTTCATGAAGCACCTGAGCATAGCCGACCTGGTGGTGGCGGTGTTCCAGGTGCTGCCGCAGCTGCTGTGGGACATCACCTTCCGCTTCTACGGGCCCGACCTGCTGTGCCGCCTGGTCAAGTACCTGCAGGTGGTGGGCATGTTCGCCTCCACCTACCTGCTGCTGCTCATGTCCCTGGACCGCTGCCTGGCCATCTGCCAGCCGCTGAGGGCGCTGCGCCGCCGCGCGGACCGCCTGGCCGTGCTCGCCACGTGGCTGGGCTGCCTGGTGGCCAGCGCGCCGCAGGTGCACATCTTCTCGCTGCGCGAGGTGGCCGACGGCGTCTTCGACTGCTGGGCCGTCTTCATCCAGCCCTGGGGGCCCAAGGCCTACGTCACGTGGATCACGCTCTCCGTCTACATCGTGCCCGTCATCGTGCTCGCCGCCTGCTACGGCCTCATCAGCTTCAAAATTTGGCAGAACCTGCGACTCAAGACGGCGGCGGCGGCGGCCGCGGAGGGGCGGGAGGGCGCGGGGCGCGCGGCCCTGGCTCGGGTCAGCAGCGTCAAGCTCATCTCCAAGGCCAAGATCCGCACCGTGAAGATGACCTTCATTATCGTGCTGGCCTTCATCGTGTGCTGGACGCCGTTCTTCTTCGTGCAGATGTGGAGCGTCTGGGACGCCGATGCGCCCAAGGAAGGTAGCGAGCGGGGCGGGGACCTCGGAGGAGGGAGCAGGAGGGCGGGGGTGGGGCACGGGGGTCCTCGTCCTGCCTGCGCTGCACCGACCGCGCTCTGGGGATCCCGAGCGGCTGGGTGGGGCGTGGGGGGAGTGGGTTTGGGAATCCCGCAGAGCTGGGGGTGAGTCGGGGCTCCATGGGTCCATTGGCCCAGGGACTTGGGGCTTAGCTTCCCTGAGCCTTGACTTCATCTTCTGTAAAATGGCACAATGAGGAAAGCATCTCACCAGGCAGTAGGGGAGTGAGAGGAGGAGATGGCGCCCGCACGTCCTTAGGTAGCACAGTCCTTGCGCTCCTTGTGGGGCATAACCTGGTTAGTGAGTGGTGGGAGAAAGTTTCCAACCCGGGTACAAGCTCAAGCTCCCACCACTCTACGTGTACTCAGTGTTGAAGTTCCCTTTTAAGTTCAAGTCGGCCCGAACACTCCGGGCCTGGTTTGGATGCGGGCAGCAGCAGGTGGGCTGTTTGATTTGTCCAGCTCCTTCCGGGCGGGCGGAGGACATACAGGGCAGGGCCTCCTCGGGATGTAGGGTCCAGTCCCTGAAGCCCTCGCCTGTTGGAGGTGGTGAGTCTTGTAAGGTAGAAAGGTGAGTGCCACAGGGGGCAAGTGGGGAGAGGGGTGTTGGGGGGTGCCCAGAGCCAGAGATCTTGCTTGTGTTGCTTGTGCTGGAGGATGGGAAGGGGTGGGTGGAAAAAGGGAGGGAGCCCCTACACAAAAATTTCAATTTGACCTGGGAGGCTGGGTGATTTCTGTAGGGAAGGAATGTGCTCTCCTCATGGGAGGACTGGGGAGGTCTGGGCTGAGGGTGGCTTGTGTGGGGAAGACCAGGGGAAGAGAGAGGGAATGGGATGGTCTGTGGGGAGGGAGCTTGGGGGGAGCAGAGAGTGTCGTGGGTCCCGGGGCTTGTGGCCAGCACTGGGCTGCCGAAAGCTTCAGGCAGCTCAGCCTTCATCACACACAATTCCAGTAGCTCCACACCTTTTTGTTTGGGGGTAAGCACATAGCACTGCACTGGGATGCAGGCAACTCTAATGCTTATAAGGGTAGATCAAGGGGTTTACTTTTACCCTTTTTGCAGAAATGCCCCATTTCTAGATGTGATCACTCCTGTTCCCAAAGGTCTAAAATACAACCATGCCTTGGAAGCTGAAATCTCCCTTCATTCAGCCGGATAACTTTGCTTTGCTCTCTTCCAGAAACCACAGAGTCCTGGCTTTACCCAGCCCTCCCTATTAACCTAGCGTTTTTTCTTAGTGGCCAGGGCAATTATCCTTTCAGTTCAGCACTCACTGATCACCTGGGGTGCAGCGGACTGGGGTAGTGTGGGGGGAGGACTGCTGTGCAGACCCAGCAAAGCCAGCCTGGTTCCATGGTGCAGCCTCTGGTCACATCTTGTGGAAAGGGTTCAGGGGTCCAGCGTGGGGAAGGTGCTTGCTCCTGGTCATACAACCAATTGGAGACAGACTAGAGCTGGGGGTTCCTGCTCCCACCCCAGCTGTTTCCTCCTGTGCCAAGCTTCTGATGAGGGACACAGAGCTAGGGAGTTGGGTTGGGCATAAGTCAGCAGTGGGTATTTCTAATTAAGACATCAGGCTACACCAATTTTCTGGGTGGAAAATACCAGACCCAGGGCTTGAGGAGTTCAAACACCAGTCCTTGAGGAAATGAGACGGATCCTGAGTAGATACTGGGGAGACATACTGGGGAGCCCTCCCTCCAGCCCTTACTAGTGTGGGACTTTGGGTGAGGGGTCGGTCCCCTTCTCTCCTTTGACCATTAGCATCTTGCTTTTAGAATAAGGACATTTCAGTGTTCAGTGCATTTTTTCAGCAGATACTCTGATTCTTCTGTCTTTCCCTCCCCTGGCCTCTCCCATTCACTTTTCCCCCTCCTTCTTTCCCCCACCCCCTCTTCATAGGACTCTCTTGTCCACCCCCCTCACCTGCTCTCCTTTTCCAGTTTCCTCCCTAAAGAATGAGAGTATATGGTCAACACATATCATCATCATCGAGTGAGGTATAGATCTTTCCTACACTTTTATTACTTTTTCTTTCTTTCCTACACTTTAAAAGGCCACCAGAAAAAAAAAAATAAATAAAAGGCCACCAGACAATCCACGTCTCTGTCTTGAAAACACAGGAAGAGAGAGAGTGAGAGAGCGCCTCCAGCTAGAGTGGGGACCAGAGGCCTTTTAGGTGCACAGGGTCCCCTGAGGATTTCCCCGGTGGGCCTTCAGTACGGCCAGGCTCCTGCTCTCAGGCTCCAGGAGCAGGGAGAGAAACAGATTCTAAGAACCTCAGGTCTACCATCTGTTCCTCTGCTTCTTTCCCAGCTCAGAGGAAAGGGTGGGTGCCACATGGAAAGCCCAGGTCCCCCTTGTCCTCCTCAGCACTCTGTCCTGAGTGCTCTGAGAAGGGAACAGATGCAGCCAGCAGGGGATTCATGATGTTGCTGCTGCTGCCAGGGGCAGGCACCCAGTCCCCGTGTGACAGGCCTATCAAGCCCTGAGGATTCGGGCTCTGGTCACCAGCCCAGCCAAGTGATGCCTCGGCCTCAGGGCTGCAGTGAGGGTCTGAGTGGACGTGGGCTCTGGGCCCAATTGGCATGAATTGGGATAATTGCAAGTAGCAGGCTGGACCATAGAAATAATGGTGTTTACGGTCACTTTGGAGATACGACTCCGCCTGGAGGCCATTGGCAAGTGGTAAAGAATAAAACAAATAGACTTGAGCTACTCAAGAGATTGGTCAGCACTGTGGAAGGAATGCACAGCCCTCACTTTCCAGGAGGAAGGGCATTTAGAAGCGATGCAAACTATCCAGATCAGGGCCCCTTGCTCCGCTCATCTCCTGGGGAGTGGAGACTGGAAGTTCAGGACTCACTTTGAGAGCAGCCTGACGTTCTTCAGGGAAGCCTGGTGGTGGAGGGTGGTTATAGATAGAGGTGAAGGGAATGGGGCAAATGTGGGATCTGTTCCTGCCAGTAGCCTCATCATGAAAGCCTCCGAGGGAGTGAGAAGCTCCTTACCACTGGCTACAGATCATGGGCTACCAGCGCAGCTGGAGAAGTCATGCTTGCCTTGGCAGCTGGCCTCCAGGCCCTTCGCAGTCCTCAAAGTCCCTGCCTCCATTGGGGTTTGTGTGCTCTGGCATTCTCTCCAAACCCAGGTGCTCCTTTCACACCTGTCTCCTTTGATGGACTTCTTTCCCTCCTACATCTTAGTTCACACTGAGTGCTGTCTTTACAGGACAAGCTCACCTTGTCCAAAAGTCATAAGAGGTTGGCCACAAAGATTTGGGTACTGTGGCAAGGCAAAGTAGATACAAGGAAACTTGGATGAAGGGGAGAAAAGGATAGGAAAATTATAATATAATAATAGTAATAATAATAAAGGCTCTGTGTGTAGAGGTGAGCCACAGAAGGCTTCCTTTTTCTAAGAGCCAAAGCAAAGAAGAAAACTCTCAATTTCAATATTTCCATTGTTTAGAAGCAGAAACAGTGAGAGGAGAGAAAAGGAAGAGGAGCAGCATGGTAATAATTGAGCTCCTCCCCACCCAAAGCAACCACCTGCTGTTGGAGCCCTGCTTTAGAGAGGCTGGGGAGACTGCAGGAGGAAGGGTGAGACCAGACACCCACGGCAGGTTTGGACCAGCCCCCTATGTATCCTTCACAAGCACTTTCTGTTCCTAGAGGAGAAGCTTTTGAATTAAAAAACAAACAAACAAACAAAACAATCTCACACTTCATAGATGAGCCCTGTGCATCTTTCAGAATAGTCACCTTTTCTCTCAAACCCACTGATTTCCACGGGAGCAAGAAGATGCCCAGAGAACAGGGTGGGGACCTCCACTGCGTAGAGACTGCACAAGGACCAAGGGACCTGTTTGATGGACCAGGACAGGGGGCAGACCCTGTGGAACTGCATCGTTTGTGCAGGGAAAGAACCACGTGGTTGGCCTGTGTTTGGAGCTCGCTCTGCCTTTTTCTCCTGTGTGTCCTTGAGCAAGCTGTTAGACCTCTCTGGGCCTCCACTTCCTTCTCTGTATAATCAAGGAAGTGAAGCCTGCTTTTGGGGCTGTTATGAGAGTGACATAGTGCACCTTGTGGCACTTGGGGGCCATGTGATCTTCTCCTCCTCTTCCCGCATCCTACTTGTTACAAGTTTTGTTTGCATTCTTGAGATTGAGTCTGAGAATCTTGGCAGGTATTCCTGAGGGAGGAGATGGGTGTATTTCTCCTGAGAGCCGGGGCGGAGGAGGATAAGGGTGGAAACAGAGCGTGTCCAGGGAGGTTGGTATGTGAAGGAAACTTGTTAAGGCTGGACTGTGAGCCTTGTCACAGCAGGGACACTTTCTGTCAAGAAGGTGTGGGTCCAATGCCTGGCATAGGGCTGGACACTCATCGGGAGCTCAGCCTGTGGTGGTTGCACAAATATGAGGGATATGGGAGGAGAAAGGTACTGGAGACGGCCGGGATGGGTGTGTGGTATTGGACTCCAGAGAAATAAGGCTCTTCTAAGCAGCGCTCCAACCCTGGAACTGGCTGCCTGGGGAAGAAGTGAGCACCCCCGTCACTTGGAGGCAACCAAATATCTGACAGGAGTGTTGTACTAGGAGAAAGGTGGACATGCACAGGGGGCCTGGCTTTAAGTGTCTCTCTGTCTGAAAATGAACTTCCCAGCTCCTCCCTTTCTCTGGGGCCCTCTGGTCCCTCCGGCGTAGCCTATCCACCTCACCTTCTCAGGGATGTCGTGCCCCAGTTTTGGGTGGGCTGGGCACCTAGGAGAGCCTGCTTTTCAGGTGACCCACTGATAGTGGGGGAGGGAGGGCAGGAGGAGATTGATTGGACAGATCATTCTCTGTCTTGAAGAGCTCTTAAACTTGGCCCTTCTGGGTATAAATTGCAATTAGATGGACAGTTAACAACCACGCTCTTGTCATGAGGCAGTTGTGAGTTATGTTCTTGGCTGATGCTAATGCCAATGCTCTCCCTTCGGGTTTCTGTCCCAGATGACTTCACTGTTTTCCCCCAGAGGTTTGATTAATCACAGCAAAGAAACAAAACAAAACAAAACAAAACAAAACAAAACAAAACAAAACTCTGTTGGGTGAGGCGTTGCTGCACACGCTTTCCATCTACTGGATATTTGAGGGGGTTGGGGAAAGCTGTGGGGGGCTGTGTGTCAAGAGGTCAGCTGCTGGAGCAGGCCTGCCCCCAGCTGGAGGGCCTCTCTGGAGAGGCTGGGCTGGCTGATCAGCTGCTGGAGGGCTTGGCCCACCAGACGACCCCACCGCTTTGTGCCCTGGCAACTGTTGGAAGCAGAGGGAACCCCACAGGGCTCACCCCTAAGGGCAGGGCCTGGGGCCTGCTGGGGGCTGAACTGTGCTCCTCCAGACCCCATTGCATCAGTCCCAGGGGGCAGCTCTGGGCAGTGGTGAGAGTCCCCCTCAGAGACCTGGTCTTGTCGTCTCTGTGATTTGGGGCCCATCTCTGTGTGATCTCTGGGCCTCTGTCACTCCCATATGAAACGGTGGGGGTGGAACATGACACCCTCTCTGGGCATCTGCTTTGGTGACATAAGGAGTTAGAGTAGTTGGTAACAGTAGCCACCACTTGTTGAGTACCCAGCCCCACGTCTCATCCTCACCTGCACGTGGCAAGGTAAGGGGGGCTTTGACCCCCAAACCGAGGCTCAGAGAGGCAAGACCTGCTCCATGTCCTCTTACACCAAAGACTGCCCCACTGCAGGGCCCCTCCTTGTGGGGCCAGCATTTGCACGGTGGTCCACCACGCTTGGCCTTGGGATCTCCCGTAGAGAGTTGATTCCTGGCCTGGCCCCAGAGCCCTGCTCTCTCTTTGTGGCCTCACCATCCCTACACTTCTGGGCTCTCTTTGCCAACACACACACACACACACACACACACACGCATGGACACACACGCACACACCCAGCTGCCTGTCCCCTCATGGCACCACCTTCTCACACTCCGGTTCAAAGCCTGCGCTTCTCAACGCCCCCCCCCACCCCCCCGCCCCATGCTCCCTGAGGAGCCCTCCATCTCAGCCGGACCACACCTCTGTGGGGCCACTTTCCTTTGCATCAGCAGCTTTCTGGTTGAAAGCAGAGTGTCTGGACTTGGGCACTACTGGCGTTCGAGGCCAGATGACCTGTGTTGGGAGGGCGGCCGCCCAGGGCACTGTGAGACGTTTAGCAGCATCCCTGGCCCTACCCACTGAATATGGCTGGCACCTTCCCCTCAGTTGTGACCACCAAAAGTGTATGCAGACATTGCTGAAAGTCCCCTAAGGGGCAGTCACCCCTGGATGAGAAGCGCTGGTTCCCACCCACTGTGTAGGTGTAGCCCAAGCTAACATCTGTCGAACAAGGGCACCCACCCTTGTCACCTCTGCCCCAGGCTCTGGCCAGTCTGCCTCGTGTACCTCCAGCCAGGCCTGACGACTTGCCAGTTCCCACAGGGTCCTTTTGCTTTGCACCCATGGTGATTCTGTTCCCACCACAGGCATGCCCACTCTAGGCTCTTCTCTGGAGACCCATCCTTCAAAGGCCAAATCCAAGTGCGGGTGCTTTGTGGCACTGTTCTAGGACGTGCCATTTACCTCATGGGCTGTGAGCATGATGCTCCCAGGAGCCGGGCAGGACACAGCTTGAACAGCTGGACATGGCAGCCTCAGCCAGCGTTCCCTTTCATGAAACCCCCAGTTCCCCCCAGTTAGGGGTCTCCTCCCTCTGCAGGCCAATGCATTCATTCTATAGTCATTACTACCTCCCAGGGGTCCTGTCCCCACAACCTCTGCTTTGATACCTCAGTTCTCCAGTGAGGAGAGTTTGCATAGAGCCATCCTCAGTCCCTCACTCCGGAACCCCAACCGTGGGATTTACGTAAACATGAGACAGTCAGGCCAAGGTGGGTTACAGAGCTCTGGGAGCAACAGCCCATTTTTTGTCTGGCTGCCGTCAGGCTCTTCGGTCCTGATATGTAGCACAATGGAGCAGCAGCAGTGACCTTGGGCAGTTGACAAACCTGCCTGGAGCCCAGTTTTCTGGAATTAAGATAGGGTTTAGGCGTGTGCAGGATGGGCTGTGGCTGCCAGTAGCACAGTGCCTGGCACATAGTAAGTGCTCAATCAATGTCTGCTTTAAAAAGCAGAGCAATTCCAAGACTCTCAGGTCCTGGGCTGGGTCGGTGCAGTTGGGTGGGAGCTGCTGTGAGCTCAGGAGCACCACTCCTCTTAGCAGAGGGGCTGCAGTTGCAGGAGAGGACTGGTAGCAAGCCTGTGGGTACTTCGAACCAGTGTTAAGAGGTAAAGAGAGGGGGCGCCTGGGTGGCTCAGTCAGTTAGGTGTCTGCCTTCATTTCAGATCTTGAGCCCCACGTCGGGGTCCCCACTCACGGGGAGTCTGTTTCTCCCTATTCCTCTCCCTATTTGCGCTCTCTCTAATTCTCTCTCCAATAAATAAAATTAAAAAAAAAAAAGGTAAAGAGAATCTAAAGCCTTACCTGGAGGAGGCAGCAGGAGGGGTGGTAGGAAGGTTCTAGTTCTGGGTTTTAGAAATCTCGGTGACCCTTGCATAAGGGGTGGGAAGGAAGGGTGTGTAATCAGGCCTTCGAGAGTCCCAGCCCCTCCTTCCTGCGATCCTGATTCCTGGCCACGGAGGGGCATCCTCTGCCAGAGTCTGCCGTCCTGCTCTGCAGGGAGCTGGCACTTCCTGCCTGTTGCCAGATGCTCCAGTACCACGGGCCTCTGCCCTCTGTGGCCCACACCTCACCCCATAATGATCACTCTTGCTTATTCCATTTCTCTCCACCAGAACTTGGTATCTGAGTGTGAGCCTGGTTTTCCTAGAGGGAATTGCATCAGAGTCCACTCACAGTGGTAGAGCCACCTCCTATTGTCAAGCAGGGAGATGGCCCTTTTGCCTGTCAGCCTGCCAGCGGCAGTTATATCAGGACTTCCTGTCTGCTAATTTCATGCTTCAGTTCAGTCCCTTATAGAATTTTTCCTATTTTCCATACATGACACGCAGTCCCCAGCCACAAGTCTGAAAACATAAGTAATGACAACATGGAGGGATGATGAAGGAGAGAGGTCTTTACTATCGATATTTGTCACCCCCAGGTGTCACCCCCAGGAGGCATTAGTTGATTCTGTCTCCCTGGAGGAAAAAAATCAAGAGGGTTTCAGAGAGGAAGCAACATTTGAAAAGGGTTTCCAAGGATGAGTAGGAGCTGTCTGTGCAAGCAGCACATCCCATGTTGAGATCATCCAGCAGTTACTTTATTACTATCTTTCTCCCTCCTGGAGGGATACTTTTAAAACTGCACTGAGCACACAAATCACCTGGGGGGATTTTGTTAAAATGCAGATTCTAGGGACGCCCTGGGTGGCTCAGTGGTTGAGCATCTGCCTTTGGCTCAGGGCGTGATCCCGGGGTCCTGGGATCGAGTCCTGCATTGGGCTCCCCGCGGGGAGCCTGCATCTCCCTCTGCCTGTGTCTCTGCCTCTTTCTGCATCTCTTGTGAATAAATAAATAAATAAAATCTTTTTTTAAAAATGCAGTTTCTGATTAAGGAGGTCTGGGAGGGAGCCCAAGAGTCTGCATTTTTACCAAGCATCCAGGTGATGCCTCTGCAGGTGGCCTGTTGACTACATACTGAGTAGGAGGTCTTTTATAGTTTACCTCTTTTTAAAAGTTTTTTTTTTTATTTTTTAAGATTTTATTTATTTATTCATGAGAGACACACACACACAGAAAGGCGGCGCTAAACCGCTGAGCCACCCAGGCTGCCCTATAGTTTACCTCTTTTATCAAAATGGCTGAAGTTGGCTGCAGGGCCTGTCATTCCCTGCAGAGTAGAGAAGGGCTGGTTGTTTTCCAAAAAGGCCCCAGCTCTTCTGCATCTAGAATGTGGTCGGTTTTATTCTTTACATCCAGCCCAGTGAGCCCAGATTTGGGCAGGACATACTAGAAGCTCACCTAAAGCTCTGTAGCCCACAAATTTGGCTCTGAATCCTGGCTTTATGATACATGGGGCCATCAGACATCTGTGAATTTTTAAACAATTCCAATGTTGTAAAATGGTGGTCTTTTCAAAGAAGGCACTCTGTGATACATACTAGTATTCGATCTTTATATAAGTGCACTTTCAAAAAGTCATTAAACAAAAAGTCTTCTGTAGACTATAGTTTTCAAATTCTTACACAGCCCCTATAGGAATAAGGTACTTAGACCCAAATTCCCAATGCCCTGGTAGGGGGTTCTTGAACCGAGCAATTGGTTTCTGGAGTGAGGGCCTCTTCCAAAAGTTAATAGGCTTGATTCGATTCAGATGAGAGATGTTAGCTAAGCCATAGGTCTTTGAAGTGTATGTGAAATGCATTGGTTGCCTCAGGCACGACGTAGCTGAGAGGCCGTGGCCGGCTGCCCTGCCCGTCAGCTGTTCGGGCTAATTTGGGCCTGGGTGACACGGTGGAGGGGGTGCCGGGAAATCCGAACATGGGAGTTCTTGGGGCCTGAGTAAAGCCAGGCTCGTAGGCGGGTGGAACGCTTTGGGGCATGCCGTCCTCGTCCTCAAGTGGCCCTCTGCCCCCCACCCCTCCATGAATCACAGCGCTGAGTGGAAATACCGACTTGGTCCTGTCTCCTGGGGGTGACACTTGCCCAGCAGGGGATTTGGCTTTGGGCGGGTGGCCATATCTGCTCACATCTCTTGCTTGGAGCCTAGGAGATCTTGAAGATCAACCCTTGAAGATCTTGAAGACCGTGGTCCCCAGCCTTGGGCCCACCAGCCTATTCCCCAGTGCTGCACCTGTTTAATAGAGTGCCTGTCTTTTTTTTTTTTTTTTAAGATTTTATGTATTTATTCATGAGAGTCAGAGAGAGAGAGAGAGAGAGAGGCAGAGGCAGAAACAGGCTCCATGCAGGAGCCCGATGCGGGACTTGATCCCGAGACTCCAGGATCATGCCCTGGGCCATAGGCAGGCGCCAAACCGCTGAGCCACCCAGGGATCCCCCGAGTGCCCGTCTTATACGTCTGTTTCTCCCTCGAGGGCAGGTCCCCAGGGCTGGTGCTGTGGTAGCGGGCCCAGGGCATGAAAGGATGCTGGAATATCTGACCTCCTCTTCCTCTTCCTCCGAGAAAAGCCCTAAGCTGGTGGCCATGCAGGTGTGAGGACCAGTCCCTGGACCAGTGCCTCCCACCAGCCCTCACTTTTTGGCAAGGACCAGAGAGAGCAGTTTGCACCACTCAGGGCTCTGTGCTGGGGAGGGATGTTATTTTTATGGGGAGCACAGGGTGGAATAGATAGGGTCCCAGCAGAGACCCTGAAATCCTGCTCTCCATAGGTTGTGGCCACCTTCCCTTTTGGGTTTCTTAGTCACTGGCTGGGGAAGCTTTTCCAAATGGACCATCAGGAGTTCCTTTGGGGGTCACATCATCCAACCCCAGGGCTTTGATTTTTTTTAAGATTTTATTTATTTATTCATGAGAGACACACACAGAGAGGCAGAGACACAGGCAGAGGGAGAAGCAGGCTGCACGCAGGGGGCCCGACGTGGGACTGCATCCGAGGACCCTAGGATCACAACCTGAACCGAAGGCAGACGCTCAACCACTGAGTCACCCAGGCGTCCCGGTTTTGTTTTTGTTTTTTTCTTTTTTAAATCTTGGAAGTCATGGAAAAAGGGGCAAAAGACAATTTCTTTAGTAGACTTGGGATCAGGAGCCTCCAAACTTTGGGCTCTAAAAAATGATGCAGTCGGTCATATCTCATATCTGTGAATAATGATACCAATCACGTGAGTAAACACTGCCATTCACAAAGCCCTTTTCACTTTTTCCTCCCAGTTTTCTCAGAGTCCTTGCAAGAGTCACCTCCAATTCACAGATAAGGATGTTAAGGCTCATAGGGTAGATGTGGCTCAGAGAAGGGTTAGGTGGAGGATTCAGACCCCAAGGGTTTGTATCTGAATCCCATGTCCCTGGTTCCTCCCTCCCATCTTTGGGGCGCCCCTGGGGCCCCTCTCTGCCATCCTCCTGGCCCAGAGGAGGTGCGGGCTGCAGACCACACCTTTGGAGGTATCCGTGGATTCTGACTTCCAGCTCCTCCTTTAATGAGTTCTGACTTCATTGCTCTGCTTCGTCCAAAGTGTGGGCAGGGACCAGTGTTGGAGCTTGGTCCAGGGACGGCCCTTCAGAGAAGGAAGCCTCAATTAAGGCAAAGGGGGTGGACCTTTGTACGTTTGCATGGACTGGTCATCGGATGTAGGCTGCTCCTGGGACAGGGTGTTCCTCTCTGGCCAAAGGCAGTGCCCTGAAAGGAACTCGGCGAGGAGCCTCACTGGCCAGCTCCCTGGCAGCTGGGGAATGAGCCCCTGGGTCCTAAGGCGGGACCTGGGATCCGGGCACCAGGGCATCCGCTGAGAACCTGCAAGACCCAACTGGAGGCAGCACCACTGAGTCACCTTTTTAATCAGTGCCTCACCAGCAGCTACCCCGTGGGCAGTGTGTTTTGAAAGAAGACAGTCCTGGGGCAACCGGGTGGCTCAGTCGGTCGAGTGGCTGACTCTTGATTTCGGCTCAGGTCCTGATCTCAGGGTCGTGAGATCGAGTCCTGTGTCAGGCTCTGCGCTCAGCAGGGAGCCTGCTTGAGATTTCTCCCCCTCCATCTCCCTGTACCTGGCCCCCCCTGCTCACCCCCACCCCGCTTTCAAATCAATTAATTAAAAAAAAGGAAGAAAGAAGACAGTCCCCACGGTAAGGATTTCAGTATAGAAGAACCCCCAGAGGGCGGCATGCCCCAAAGGCTGGAGCCAGAAGGCAGTGAGCAGCGAGGAGAGGGCAGAGACAGCAGCTTTCCCCAGCTGCGGATGTTTGAACAGATCTTGGCACTGGAATCTACAGGGCAGGATCTGGCATTCCCAGGACCCCAAGCAAGACGGAATAAGGCAAGAGCATTCTCTATCGCTAGTCCATTGTTTTAGGACACCTTTGACTTTGCGGAGTCCAGAAGCCCTCCCTGAAGATGCCCATTATTTCAGTCTGTTTAAATCCGTCAGGAAATCACAAGCTAGCTGAATAGGGCCGATAAGCTTGTTGGTGACACTGTGGTGCGGGCCTTTAGAGCCAGGAAACGAATCTACGCATGAGCTGACCTTCTTGGCCCCGCAGTCTAGCCCGAGAGCTACGCCGGACAGGCACTGCCATGTGGCAGTGCAGCTTCCAGAAGCTCAGCCTATGGGCCCTGTGTCCTGTGCCCCACCCTGGGCTATCTCAGATTCCAAGACACAGCCCAGCCCCGGGAGCAGCCTCTCCCCATTGTTTTGCGCAGGTTGTTATCCTTACTGGGCTGGGCGTGTACACGTCATGGTGTAGTGACAATAGCACTGGCTAAGTTTATGAAGTTTTTACTTTTATTGAGCACCAGGAATCATGATGAGTACTTGGCGTCCTGTCTAATGGACCTGGGGAGTGATTCTGGAAAGAAGTTCTTTTTATTACTCCCATTTCACAGATGGAGACACTGAGGTTAAGAGAGGTTAGGTGACTCCTCACCCTAGAACACACAGGTGCAAAGTGACAGAGCCAGGATTTGTGCCGTGCCTGGGTAACTTGAAAGCAAAGCCACCACCCGGTTCGTCTCGTGGTAGCATGTGGAGAAGTGGGCTGGGCTTGCTCTGTGGGTTTCCCCCTGACCTTCTGAGCCCCTCTCAATGGTTTTTAACATCTGACCTCCTACAGGCATCAGGGATTGGCTAATGTCCTGTAAAGGCCCAGGCAGTAATTGTTTGAGGCTTGTGGGTACAAGGTCTCGGTAGCGGGTACTCAGCTTTGTCCTTTTTGTACAGAAGCTGCCATAGACGAGGTATGATTGAATGGGTGTGGGCTGTGTTCCAGTAGAACTTTATTTAGAAAAATAAGCATCAGGTGGGAGCTGGCCCCCATAGGCCAAGCTATGTATTTTGCTGGTCCCTGGTCTAGAACAGGGGTCATTTCTGACAGGAATGAATGGTGGGGATCTGAAAGGAGGTAGTGTGTTTCCCATCCTAGATGTACTTAGATTATAAAAGAGCATCACTGGGAACAGCCAGTACCTAGTCTCCATGGACAATCATGTCTGTGTGGAAGAAAGGGTAGTTGCTCTCTGTCCTTCAAATCATAGCAGAAGAGCCATTGCCTGGCAAGCCTGTGTCTTTGCTTTGGGACTGAGAGGATTCATTAACTGGTACCAACCTGACATGTGTGAATGCTGATCTCGTTCGAAAAGGATTGACCTCATTAATTTCAGGTAGGAACACACAGGGGAACTTGTGTGTCCCTGGGGAAGTCACTTCCCTTCTGAGCTTCTGTCTCCTCACAGATAAAATGGGGATGAGGGGATCCCTGGGTGGCTCAGTGGTTTAGCGCCGCCTTCAGCCCAGGGTGTGATCCTGGAGTCCCAGGATCGAGTCCCACATCGGGATCCCTGCACAGAGCCTGCTTCTCCCTCTGCCTGTGCCTCTGCCTCTCTCTCTCTCTCTCTCTCTGTGTCTCTCATGAATAAATAAATAAAATCTTAAAAAAAATGGGGATGAGTCTGCTTTAAAAACCACAGGGTAGGGACACCTGGGTGGCTCAGAGGTTAAGTATCTGCCTTCAGCTCAGGGAGTGATCCTGGAGTCCCAGGATCGAGTCCCGCATCAGGCTCCCTGCAGGGAGCCTGCTTCTCTCTCTGCCTATGTCTCTGCCTCTCTCTGTCTCTGTCTCTTATGAATAAGTAAATAAAATATTAAAACAAAAACAAAACCACAGGGTCCTGTGCAAGCTTGAGCGGTGATTTCAATGGTCAGCATTTTCATGTGCTTTCTTGAAAACGACACTGTGAATCGTGAGGACGATATGTTCCATGCTTTGTTCTGTTCCTGTTCTTCTGCAGCCTTGTGAAGCCTTTCTAGCCACCAGAAAGGGCAGCAGTGTGGTCTAAACAGGGTTCAGCAAGTGCAAAGAGCTGGTGAGGTGCAATCAATCACCTGCTCAGAAATAGTCAATGGCTCCCCGTTGTATATAGATTAAATCTCAGCCTGGATTCAAGATCCTCCTCAGCCTGGCTCTTTGCCGTTTCTTTTCTCGTGAAACTCTCCTACTCCATCTCTGGCAGCCCCTGAAAGTTCTTGGACATCCTCACTGGTGTGCCTTCGTTTCTATTGCTTCCTTCCTTTGAGATGTCCTCTCCAGTTTTTGATCCCCAGATAGCTGTCCTCCCTGCTGATGGTTGCATTTCCACCACGGGGGACGCATGGCCCTTGGATGCCTAGGATATTGCCAAATTTTTAAAAGTCCAGTTGTACCCTTAGCATTTGGTAGCCTGACTGGAGCAGGTTCAGCTTAGGGTGATGCATCCCCCAAGGAGCCGAGCCAGGTCGTCCTTCCGGTCTGCGGCCACCAGGTGGGGGCAGAGGCGCTGGCGCTGCTCCCGACTCCTCCCACTCAGGCTGGCCTCCTGGAGGTAGGAAATCTCCCCTGGCTCCTCAGCCTTTTTTTGCTGCTGATGTTTCTGCATGTTTTTTTTTTTTGTTTTGTTTTGTTTTTTTTTTGTTTTGTTTTGTTTTTGATAGGTTAAGTAAGTTAAATGATCCAAACGTAAAGTCAGGCAATAGCTTAAGAGAAAAGATATGATTTTAACTACATGCAGTTAGGTGAAAGGTGATGCCTTCCTGTCCAAGTGCGAACTTCATTCCTACTATGTCCTTCTACTTTGTTTCATATCCTTAAACACCTTCATTCTTGCCCATGTGTCTGATACCTTACTCCTCAATGCCCTGTTAAAATTTTAACTTTTTATGTGTTGATTTTGCCTCCTTTATTTTACACATTTAATTACAATTTTGAGGACTTTCTGGGTTTTTTTTAGTCTTGGTGATTTCTCAGAAAAAAATTTCTACATTTTTTTAAAAAGATTTTGTTTATTTATTCATGAGAGACACACACACACACACAGAGGCAGAGACACAGGCAGAGAGAGGCAGGCTCCATGCAGGGAGCCTGACGTGGGACTTGATCCCGGGTCTCCAGGATCACGCCCTGGGCTGAAGGTAGCCCTAAACTGCTGAGCCACCCAGGCTGCTTGAATTGCTACATTTAAATTCATCTTCTTAGCCATCCAAATCATATATATATATATATATTTTTTTTTTTTTTTCTTCTCTTCTATAGAAAGTGAGTAGAACAGGCCTTTTTTTTTCCCCTCCAGTTTCCCACTTTCCTATTTTTTTAAAAAAAAAGATTTTATTTATTTATTTCATGAGAGAGGCAGAGACATAGGCAGAGGGAGACGCAGGCTCCTTGTGGGAAGTTCGATGTGAGACTCAATCCCCACATCCCGGGATCATGCCCTGGGCCAAAGGCAGATGCTCAACCACTGAGCCACCCAGGCGTCCCTCCACTCTCTTGTTCTTTACTATTTTAGTTCAAGGATTAGATGCTCCTCCTTTGCTTTCCTAAATATTCTCTTTTGCAAGACTTTTGGTTTTATCCATTGTGGTTTGCTTTTGTGCCAATAGGTGCACCAAATAATTAGACCAGTGGTTCTCACACTTCTGTGTGTGTCAGAACCCTCTGGATGGCTGTTTACAACACACTGGTGAACCTCACCCCCAGGGGTCTGGTCCAGTAGGTCTAGGGCAGGGCCTGAGAATTTACATTTCTAACAAGTCCCCAGGTGATCCAAGGATCCCACTTTGAGAACCAAACGTTTGTCTTGCAAACCAACATCGTTCTCCCTTTGGTGCTTGGTGACTTTGCTGACAAATATCTCCATGCCTTCATCTGTGGTGGCTTCTAGATCTTGTGGCTCCACTGTCCCTGTGAAAAATCCTTTCTTGGATTTAGCTCTTGAATTCTGGAGTTATTTGTTAATTTTTAAGTTTTTATTTGTTAATTTAAGTAATCTCTGCACCCGATGTTGGGCTCAAAAATCAAGTCACATGCCACTCCAAGCCAGCCAGACACCCCAGAATTCTGGAGTTATTTTTTGAAAACTTTTTGTAGACAAGACCAAAGACTAGAAGATTTTCCAAGCCTTCTTGCAGGTGCCTTCACTCATAAGGATGTGGCTGAGAGCAGCTGTCTCGGGTACATTGTTTTCCTTGCGGATTTTTAGAGGGATTCCTCATTCTCTTCCATGGTAGGAGATGGCTACAGTTGGTCAGATTGAAGTCCATTGCAAGGAACTTAGATTTTTTTCCCTCCTTCTGAAACCCGGAGGTATATAGAATTAGGAGTTTTTCTTTGCTTGCTTGCTTTTTTTTTTTTTTAAAGTAAGGTTGACACCCAGTGTGAGGCTTGAACTCATGACACCACGATCAAGAGTCATGTGCTCTACCGACTGAGCCAGCCAGGCACCCCAGGATTTGAAATTTTTCTTTCCTTTTGAAGCTTGAACTCGTGACAAGCAAAGTCTTGAAGTTGATCTTTAATTTTGCCTGAAACACAATAAATGCTCAGTGTAATAGCTTTTGCACGGTTCCTCAAATAATTTCAAGGTAAACTTTTTTTTTTCTGTGTAAGTCTTATTTGTCGTGCTCTTGAAGCAGTGCTCTTAGGGGTACAGAACTGTCAGTGTTCTCAACTGCGAAAATAGCAGCTCTTTCTTGCCACCGTGCCTTTTCCTGTGCAATTCCTTCTGCCTCGAGCACCCTTCCTCCCTCTCTGCCTGGAAAACTCATAAGCATCCTTCAGGGATCAACTCAAATGCCGGTGTCTGTGGGGCTGGCCATGATTTGCTCAGATTTGCACTCCTCCTTGGTGTTCCCTACCCCACGGTGCCCGCACAGTGCCCACCTCATGGAGCTACTCATTTTATTTTTGTGTCCCTGGTGCCTTGCCGGGTGTGTGGCACACAGTCACGATAGCAGCCACCATGTACTGAGCACTTACCGAGTGCCAGGCATTTTTAAAAAAATCCTTGCAGTATTCTCGTGAGGTTTGGATAGCCTTGTTATCCCTGCTGAAAGATTAGCAAACAGCAGTCTCTTGGGGAACTAAAGTAATTTGTTGCTGGCAGAACTAGGCTACAAACCAGGCCTGGCAGCTTCCGGACTCTGTGCTCTTGGGCACTCCAAGGCATAGGCACTGGATCCTTGCTGAGTGAGTTATGAATGAACAGGTGGCCGGGACGAGTGCAGCCCCTGCTGATGGAAGCTCTCGGCGGGTATGCTTTTGATGACAGACGGGATGGGGAGCATTCTAGGGCTAGGCTGAGCCTGGCAAGGCTGGGAGGTGGGCGGGGGGGGGGGGCAGGCTGAGTGCACGCCCAGAGCCACAATATGGAAGGCAGACAGACTTTGTCTCTCTAGTTCTCCATCTTGTGACTCAGCCCCTGGTACCTGGGAAAGGCCATTCTCAGGAAATGAGGGTGACTCCTCCAGTAGTGATGGCCTGTTCTCCTTTCTCCTTGCACCCCTACCCTCCCTTCAGCCTCGGCTTTCATCATAGCCATGCTCCTGGCCAGCCTCAACAGCTGCTGTAACCCTTGGATCTACATGCTCTTCACGGGCCACCTCTTCCATGAACTTGTACAGCGCTTCCTCTGCTGCTCCTCCAGCTACCTGAAGGGGAACCGTCCAGGGGAGACCAGCGTCAGCAAAAAGAGCAACTCATCCACCTTTGTCCTGAGCCACCACAGCTCCAGCCAGAGGAGTTCCTCGCAGCCATCCACAGTGTGACCAGGCTGGGCCAGGACTGCCTCCAAGGGCTTAGGTTGTGCCAACCTAGACAGTCCGCCCCTTGGTGGGTGTGCGTGTGTGTGTGTATAAGGTACCTTTCAGTTTGCACTCTTCTGCACCTTGGGGTAGCTTGAGTGGGATAAAATCCTGACCCGGGTAGGAAAATAGTCTCCATGGTAGAAGATGATGGGGGACTCAGCCATCAGACAACCCCTGGATCTCCTCTGGCGTCCTATAGATGTTTATTTACCCTGCCCCTACTGCTGTCCCTGGCTGGTAGATGTTTTTGTTTTTGTTTTTGTTTTTTTTCTTCTTTTTTTCTCCTGGACCTATCATTTCACTCCAGTATCTTTTTACTCCTTTATTTTGGGATCTTGTGAAAAGTGGTAAGTATAGGATTGGTAACACCCTGGGTGTGGAAGCCTAGTGTTCTAAGCTCAGAATAAGGAGCAGGAATGGGACCTCAGATGTGGAGGGTGGTGCTAATGTCCTCCTGCCTGACTTCAGAGTGTTTACTTTTGCATGGACCCATTCTAGCATCCTTGGGCACCAGCATGTCAGAAGGTGGCCCTGGGAACAGAGGATTCCTTTATGAAACCATTTGGCATAGGCAGCCAATTAAAACTTGTGTTAAAAATGTTTAAGAAGCTAATATTTACATGAAGCAGTTAGGAAAGAGAAAGAAACAAAAGGCATCCAAATTGGAAAAGAGGAAGTAAAACCCTTTGCAGATGGCATGATTTTGTATGTAGACAATTCTAAGGAGTTCATGCATATATACAAACCTGTTAGAAGTAATAAATGAATTCATTGAGGTTGCAGGGTACAAAGTCAATTTGCAAAAAAACAGTTGTATTTCTTTATACTAACAATTAACAATATGAAAATGAAATTAAGGAATCTTCCCATTTATACTGGTATAAGAAAGAATAAAATAAGAATAAATTTAACAACAGAAGTATAAGACTTATACCCTGATAACTACAAAATATCATTGAAAGAAATTGAAGAAGACTTAAATAAATGGAAAGATATCCTATGTTCGTGGATCAGAGACTTAAATTGTTAAGAAGACAATACTATCCAAAATGATCTACAGGTTCAATGCAGTCTCTTATCAAACTCCTAGTTGGCCTCTTTGCACAAATTGATAACCTAAAATTCACACAGAAATGCAAGGGCCCCAGAATAGCCAAATGATCTTTTGAAAAAGAACAAAGTTGGTGGATTCATACTTCCTGGTTTCAAAATTTACTACAAATCCATGATAATCAAAAGAGTGTGGTACTGGCGTAAGGATAGACATAAAGATCAATGGGATGGGCCAGTGGAATAGAATGGAAAGTGCAGTTATAAACTCTCATGTTTATGGCCAATTGATTTTTGACAAGTGTGGCAAGAGAATTCAATAGGGGAGACAGTCCGCTCAACAAATGGTGCTGGGAAAACTGGATATCCACATGCCAAAGGATGAAGTTGGTGAAGGGAATTAAGAGGTACAAACTTCCAATTATAAGACAAATAAGTCACAGTGATAAAAAGTATAGCACAAGAAATATAGTCAATGATATTGTGATAACATTGTTATGTGACTGCAGTTACCATGGTGAGCATTGAGCAATGTATGGGATTGTTGGAATTCTATGTTGTACATCTGAAACTAATATAACATTGTATGTCAACTATACTTCAATAAAAAAAAAAGAATGAAGTTGGACTCCTACCTCACGCTGTATAAAAACTAACTCAAAATGCTTCGAGCCCTAAATGTAAGAGCTAAAACTATAAAACTGTTAGAAGAAAACATAGGCATAAATCGTTGTGACCTTGGATTAGGCAGTGATTTCTCACATATGATTCCCAAAAGCATAAGCAAAGGAAAAGTAGGTAAATTAACCTCATCAAAATGGGGTACAGAACTTCTGTGCTTCAAAGGCCACTGTCAAGAAAGTGAAAAGACACCTCACAGAATGGAAGAAAATATTTGTGAATCACGTACTCAGATCCAGAATATATCAAGAACTCTTAACACTTAAGAATAAAAAGCCGATTTTTAAAGGCGCAAAATATTTGAATGAACAAATAAATAGACCTATTTTTATATCCTCTCCAAGGAAGACATAAAAACGGCCAATAAGCCCATGAAAAGATGCTCAATGTTATTGTTCATTAGGAAAATGCATATTAAAGCCACAGCGAAATGCCACTTTGCGCCCACTAAGATGGCCGTAATCAAAAAGATGGGCAATAACAGGTGCTGGCAAGGATGTAGAGTAACTGGAACTCTCATACACTGCTTGTGGGAATAGAAAATGGTCCAGCCACTTGGAAAATACTTTGGCTGTTCTTCAAAAAGTTAAACATAGAATTACCATATGAGCCAGAAATGCCACTCCTAGGTATTTACTCAAGAGAAGCGAGAGCCTATACAAATACAAAAAAATTGCACATAAATGTTCATAGCACCTTCATTTATAATAGCCTCCGATGGAAATAACCCAGATGTCTATCAACAGATGAATGGACAAATATGGTCTCTCTGTATGGTGACATATTATTTGGCTATAAAGGAATGAGTCCTGTCACTCTCTACAACACGGATGAACCTTGAAAACATTTTGCCGAGTGAAAGAAGCCATTGCAGAAAGCCACATACTGGATGGGTCCGTTTTTGTGAACTGTCCAGAACAGGCAAATCTATAGGGCAGGTTAGAGGACCATGGTTGCCAGGGGCTGGAAGTTGGGCTGAATGGAGAGGGAATGCTAATAAATGCTGGATTTCTTGGGGGAGGTGATGACAATTTTCTAGAATTAGTGATGATGGTATGTGAGTGTTTAGAATATGTGAAAACCACCGAATTGAACATTTAAAAGAAGTTCACAAAAACAAATGTTTACCAACCAAATTCGGAGATGACCGGCTGGAAGGATGAATTCCTTAGAATCTCCCTGAGCTTCTTCTATTTCTGTGACTTACCATGTAGGAGGAACAGTTACTCAGTTTTTCTGCAAGAGATGGTGTTTCCAGTTTGGCCAAAGCTACCAGCAGTGGTAATACTCCCATCCTGCTCTAGTACCGGCACAAGTGATGTCTTGGGCTGCAGACTGTTGTGTTTTATTTAGAAGGGCATTTCACCGAAGGTCTCAAAGGTTTTACTCACCTGGTAAACACATTCTCAAGTGTCCTGTCAGCCCTGAGGAAGGATATGACTGTGCCCAAGAAATACCTTTGGTTGTTTAATACACGATGTTCTAGATCAGAGGTTTTTCGATGGGGAGTGGCCAACTCATTGGTTCTTTAGTGCACTTAAAAAAAAAATGTCTATACATATTTTTGTGACTCACTGTGTTACAAGCAAAAGCACTTCCCAAAAGCCACAGATTCACTTTCTATATGCTCTGTCCTCTTCTCCCTCCACACTGCGTGTGCACACAACACACACATTCTTGCACATAGTAGAAGAAGCTAGCATGGTTTAGATGTTCAGGGAGCAGAGAGGCATGCCCTGGAATGCCAGTATTCAGACTCGTACCATTTAATACAAGATCTTCAGTACTAACTGGACACTGTGAATACCAGGTAGTCCTCGCTCTTTGGGAGGCTAACAGGAAGCTGATTTGGGGTCTTCGTGACCATGTATAGGACCACGGGGGCACTCTGGGTGCAGATGCAGCCTTGATGGGGTCTGTTGGCAGTTGAGCCTCCCTGCTCACCAGCCAGAGTTGCCCTAGTCTCTGCTGTTCCCGGGGAAGTTGCTGCCCTAGCAGCTAACAGAAGCCACTGGGGGCCACGGGCACAGCAGATCAGTGGCATTCGGTTTCAGCAGCACCCATGGTTCTGCACCCCTCCCCTCCCAATCTTGTGCTAGAGACTATCTTCACCCTCTCAGTCTTTCTCGAACCGAGTCCTGAGCTCGGTTGTCTCTGCCCTCCTTCCCCAGACACCCCACCCCGAGGTCTGCATACACCTTCTCCCACCGCGTCAGACCCGTCTGCAAACCAAACACATGGCTGGAGCTGCCAATAAATTGGAGCATGTAGGTTTTCTTCTGCAATGTTTCATTATTCTGATGGTCAAAAGTGAAATGTGAACACTCGAAGGCTCTGAGCCTCATTTCCTTAGGCCCTGAAAGACATAATCTGTCATACAATCTGTGCTCCTTTTTGGATGGATCTGTGGGCTACAGCTGCACGAGGTCACCCTTTACAAATATCCTGGTTTCGAAAGTGCTTAACCTTTTCTATTCGAGTGCAGTGAAACACCACTAGATGCAAAATGTGAATTCCTCAGTTTTGTCCTACTGCAGTGACTTTCTCTGGTACCCTCATGGACTGTGCCAGCCGGTGCCTGATGTGGCCAAGAGCAAGATGTCTGCTTCATTAACTGCTTTATAAAAGGTGCACTGTATAAACATTTTTCCCCCCATACATTGCTTTGCCCTCTTTCTCCCTCCCTAAAATGGTGATCATGCCTGGTGGCTGGTGGGCTTGGATTCCCCTGCAGGGCTGCAGAGTTCTCTGCCTATGACAGAAGGACCCCAGCCGTGTGGCTGGGGTGGGGGTAGGGGGACCCGGTCCCATTGTTTGCGGTCATGATTTGTCAAGAGTTTTGTCGGAAGATGCTGTAAGTCCCAGGCACAGACCTCTTGTGTGATATACCACACCCACTGTGTGCCACTGTCTAACTCTGGAGAGAATAGGATTTTAGATCATCACCTCCAAGGGACCCTACCACTTATTTCTTCCAGTGAGATAAGGGGGCCACCTGCAGAACCACAAATGGGTTCGTGTTTTTCCTGGGCTCCACTGACTCACACTTTGGAGCTGGGACCTTCAACCTGCCTTTTGAGCAAGAATCCCTGATAAGCTGAATGTAGCATGTGAGAGAGAGAGAGAGAGAGAGAGAGAGAGAGAGACACTCCACCTCCTTGCTCTGGCCTCTTCCCATTATGCCCTCAGCATGCTGTTCTGCTATTTCTCAAGGAGATTCCTGGAAGACACAGAACTCCTTATGCATCTTAAATGTGTGTCCTTTCTCCAGTTCTGGGAACTTCATGGGTAAATGAGTACCTGCTGTAATCTGCCCCTCAAGAAAGAGAACAAGCTTGGAAAATTGGAGTTTAAGTCAAATCAGGTTATAGAAAGTGCCAAAGTGGTGAAAAATCTCTGCAGAACCCAAGATTCCAAGTCTTGGGACCTATTGACCTCAAGAGATGTTTGAAGGGCAGCCCCTTCGAGGAGGATGTAAATAATGCCGCCTCCAAACCTTTCCAGCAGGAGGAGCCTGGGCCCACAGGGTCCACCTGAGAATGTACAGAGCCCCAGCACAGAACAGAGACAGGTGGGCTGGAGCTGCTGTGCTCTAGTGATGGCTAGACCTCCCTGGGCTAAGCTAAAGGATGACAGCTGCAGTGTTTAGTAGCAAAAATATGGGTATCTGCAGCTTATTTTAAAATGCATAAAAAATAAAAGTGTGTAAAGAAAGCTGAGGTTGGTGGATGGAGAGAGATGTGACAAAGCAGGAGCAGTAAAATGGGCAATGTCGAGCCTGGATGGTGTGCATTCAGGTGTTCACGGCCGACCCTTCCAACTTCCTTCCTGTGTTTGAAAATTGCATAATAAG
The DNA here is from genome assembly GCF_053574225.1 of Canis aureus. Classification (NCBI taxonomy): domain Eukaryota; kingdom Metazoa; phylum Chordata; class Mammalia; order Carnivora; family Canidae; genus Canis; species Canis aureus. Next base: position 10,424,120 of record NC_135629.1, read on the forward strand.
ATACTAGAAAAAACAAAAATGAGTAAATTTTAAGGCTGAGATGGACATTAGAGATCGTTTTATGGATGGTAAAATTGAGGCCAGAGAAGGCAACTAGGAGGAGAGACAGGACCAGAACTGAGGCTGCCTGTGCCCTATCTCCCAATCTGCTCCACGACACTGCCCCCCAGTACTCCTTGGGTTCATGGCCAGGCACCAATGAGGCGATGCCTCTGAAAACCTGCTGCGGAACCATAATTTTATGAGACGAAAGTAAGTATTACATGGGGGGAAAAAAAGGTCAAGTGGGATTGGAAGACGTTGCCCTGAACAGTTTTCTTTCCTGCAGAACTTGTCAGAATCTTTAATGTACTGCTGTCTATTGAAAATCTCTGAGAGAAATATAGAGCATTTTCCAAACAAATTTAATCACAAAAGCCACCCCTCTTTTTTTCTGAGGACTAAGTTCTGGATAACACTCTTGGGAAAGTATCTGTAAAGAATGTAAGATTGCTGGTTCTTGTCTCCCCAGTGGGGTTAGGTGAAGAAGAGGTGGGACATGCCCTTGCTATTGTTTTTTATGTAGTGAGTCCACACCTGCACAGATTGGGCCATATGCCCTCATCACATCTCTGAAGGCTGAAGGTGTACACATACCAAGCAGCAGTGTCAGGGCCTTGGTATCTGTGGAGTCAAAGGGGAGGTTCAGAGAGTTTTGAACCCAGGCCCTGCCCTCGCTGGTGCCCAGGGAGGGACTCTTGCCCCTTCTGGCCCACGGGCCACTTTCTCCTGTTGGTGACTGCTGGCCAGCCCAGGGAAATAATCCCCTAAGTAACATGGGGGAGCAGATACCCAGCAAAGAAGAAGCCCAAGAGAAACCGAACTCTGTTCTGATTCTTGAATTTGGCCCAGAGGAGGGCCAACCAGCTTGCTCCACTTGTTTCTTAGGGCAGCAAACTGTATTTTTGAAGCTCATCAGGGCATGCACCTACCTTATGGACACACAGAAAACACAGCATTCCCGAAATGCAACCGAAACCGTTTATTGGAGCCACCCTTCTAATGCCAAGAGTCACTGGTAGCTTTCCCGGGCGGCATGCACGGATGGGTTGACCCCAGGTGGGAACCGAGTGCTGGTTTATGCTGTTACAGTACAAGTGAATGCAAAGACTTGCAGTAGCTGCCTCTTAGCAAATTATCGTTCCTCATGCCCGGTCACGGAGGCATCTAGGTGGGGTAGGGGGCAGAGTGAAGGGCCACTGTGCTTCTGTGGCAGGGCTCTTTTCTTGCTTGCTTCCCTAAACTGTGTGTCTTGGGGGGGAAATAGCAGTCCCTAAAGAGCAAGCGCTCACCAGCAGGCCCATGGAGCAGTGCCGTGGGGGGCCAGCCTGGCCTGACTCCCCCTGCCCGGCCACCCCCCTCGCCCCCACCTGGCTTTACACTTCCTTCCGCAGCATCACCTTGATGTTGCTGCAGATCTGGCCCAGGGCGGCAAAGAGCGGGTTGCAGAAGGTACGGATGCAGAGGGAGTAGATGTGGCTGATGCACTGGATCTCAATCAGGTAGCTCTTAATGCATGGCACCACCGCCCAGATGTGGCAGAAAGAGATGCAGGCGAACAGGAAGCCCCAGAGCAGGGCCAGCGGGACCCCCAGCAGCGTGGACAGCAGGCGGTAGCACCAGTACTTGGAGACGGTGAAGGTGGTGTAGCTCACTTTCCACACGCCGTCAAAACTGTACGTGCCCACAGGCTCTGCGATCACGTCTTCGAAATCCACCTGCGGGGGCGGGAAGGACAAGGCCTTAGGTCACAACATCCACCCACTTCTGCGCTTCTGTGGGCCAGCATCACCCTCTGGGCGGGGAGTGGGGGGCTTGTCTCACCCGACGGCTGGGCCCCACCGCCAGGGATTCTGACCCAGCCCAGCCGGGGTGAGGCCCAAGACTGCATCCCTGACAAGCTCCAGGGTGATGCCAGGGCTGCCCTAGAGCAGTGAGGCACACGAGCTGGTCCATCCCCTTGTCCTGTGGGTGGAGAAACAGGCCTCGGGATGTTGAGTGACTTGCTTAAAGCCAAAGTAAGAGGCAGGCCTAGAGGCATGGTTCTTAAATTCTGTTCTTTTACGATCCGGTCCTAGTCATCCTGGGGGTAAGAAAGAGGCCTCTAGCTAGGCTGATCCTGAAGATAGCCAGGTGGAGGGAGGCCCGTGGCTGAAGAAGCATACTGGGCACTCCTAGGACCCAATGGGATGGACAGCGTGTGCCCTCCGCCGATGCAGGTGCTTCCGGAAGGCCAAGTGCAAGCCCAGAGTGGCCAGAGTGAGGCCAGAGAGGCCTGGCCAGACAGTCACTGGGAGGAGCAGTCTCTGAAGGCTTTTGCACACTGGATTGACCAGATCTGAGCTGATTTTTTTTTAGAGGTTATTTATTTATTTATTATGAGAGACACACAGAGAGAGGCAGAGACACAGGCAGATGGAGAAGCAGGCTCCTTGCAGGGAGCCTGATGCGGGACTTGATCCCAGGACCCCAGGATCACACCCTGGGCCGAAGGCAGATGCTCAACCACTAAGCCACCCAGGTGCCCTGATTTTTTTTTTTTATTGAAGTATAATTGATAATATAACATCATATCATTTTCAATATAATGATTGTCTGTATATTTGGGAGGTGATCACCCACTAAGTGTAGTTACCGTCCGTCACCACACATAGGTGACAAAATTGTGTGTGTGATGAAAACTTTTGAGTTCTGCTCTCTTAGCACCTTTCACATGTGTCACACAGTATTATTGTGAAGTATAGTCACTGTGCTGGAACCTACGTCCCTGTGACTTATTTATTTTATAACTGGAGGTTGGTTCCTTCTGACCCCCTTCACTCACCACCCACCCCCGCCTCTGGCAACCACCATTCTGTTCTCTGCTCTCTCCTCTGAATTTTGAGCAGCTGATTGGGCCGGTGGAGGCCGGGAGAGAGGACGCAGGTGGGGTCCAGTAGGGAGCTGCGGCAATAGTCCAGGTGGGACGTGGTGCCAGGCTGGTTTGGGGTGCTGGTGGCGGGTTAGAGAGGTGCGCAGGGCTGGGAGCTGTTGTGGGATCTGGCATGAGGCAAAGTGAGGGCCGTGCTGTCCTGGCTAGTAAAGGTGTCTGGTACCGAAGAAGGCCGAGCAGGCCCCAAGCACCCTAGTCCTGCGGCGACCTCAGACTTTCCTCTCTCTGTTCCCCCACCGGCCCACCTTGCAGCTGGAGGGAGCATGGGTGCTCACAGAATCCGGTTCACACGTTCCACTGCAAAGGTGGCTGAGGCCTCATTTGGGAAGTGGGAAAAAATAATCAGTATACTCGAAAAAAAAAAAAAGGTTACTCTCAGCCAAGTCATTTAACTGACCTTTCTTGAGCCCCCACTACGCATTAAACAGCATCATAGCTGCTTTCTTGTCTGCAACGTCCTTTAGCACCACTAAGCCTTAGTTGTCATGTCTGTAAAATGGGAACATGACCATCTTCCGTGCTCCTGGGCCATTTTAATAAAAGCTGGTTGAATGAAGGCTCAAAATCATCAGACTGTGGTGGGAGGGGTCACCTGTGGGGCCTGGTGGGGCCAGATCTTAAACACCACTCTTTCAGGGGCAGCCCCTTCCCTGCTTTTGTTGGGGGAAGGAGGTCCTCTCAATTGGCCACAGAATTACTTTTCAGATTACTTTTCATTATAAAATGACAGCCACGTTGCAGAAAATTCAGGAAATAGTAAAAATAAAACAAAAGTATCTCCAATTTATATTTCTCTAATACTAACAGTGTCATTGCTTTGGTGCTTTTCTTTCCAGGGTAACTTTTTTGAGGGGGAGAGAGTGGACCTAATCATGTTGTAGGTACAATGGGGCGTCCTGTTTTCGTCCCATGACTAGACTGAGCTCCTGCCCCATGCCCCAGATCCCTGGATCCTCCTGGAGGCAGCAGGGGATGAGGTCTCCCCCAGGGGGTGATATGTTTATGGGAAGCAAAGTTGACAACCTGGGATTTTGGGTGATGTGAAAAGCTGACTCAGGGAGTCAGGAGCGCCTTCCAGAACTCCTGTAAATCTCGGCCTCCAGCTTTCTCCGCTGGGGTTCAGCAGAGGTCATTTAACCTCTTAAAGTTCCCCTGGATGGAAGGCCAGGGCTGGAGGGAAGAATATAAATATGGTCCTCATCTCAGAAAGATGGTATTTATTCCTAGAGGGCTTCCAGGAGGCGGTGATGGGCTGGGAATTCGGTGGACAGTGAGGTTTGGAAGCAGAAATGGAAAACTGGTGTGCTGGACATTTGGAAATGAAGGCCCAGGTTGGTTGAGGAACATCTCATGGCTGTGGACAGTGGATGGAAAGGGCTGGTATCTTCTCTATTTGGTTTAGATGGGGCAAAAATTCAGAGTTGCCGTTTCTTGGGGGAGCTTTCAAATTGAAGAAGCTGGAGAGGATAGGCCTGGGGAACCATCCCGACCCTGACCTGGGTACACCCGTAGTGGTTCCTGAGGTTCAGTTAGATCCCTAGGGCCTGGGTCCTGTCGATGGAGGAGTTCCGACCTCTGCAGCCTGCCCCTCCTCCACCACGGCCGCACCCCAGCCTGATTGATGCCTCTTAGCACCCAGGCTGGCTTCTGGAGCATGGTGCAGCCCCAGGAACTCTGCCAGCAGAAGGAGCTATTAGGGCAGAGGCGTGCCCCCCAGCCCTGGTCCCAGCAGGCGCTTCCTCCCTCCTGCACTCTCCTACTTAGCGCCTGTGGCCTCCCTGCCCTTCTTGTGGCTGTTCTCAGGATGGTGTCTCCCCGCCTCTCAGGGCAGGTGGCCCAGAGGTGGGAGGCAGGGCCCAGACTGATTCTAATCTAAGCTGTCCACACCAGCCCAGCCACGGTCAGACCTGGAGGCGGATGTTGGCTTTGCAGCATCTAAGGTCCAGTCCTTGTCCACCGAGACACCTGCCCCCAGGCAGGGCTCCCAGCCCTTTGTTTCCAGCCACCGGCCCTGCTCCTCTGTAGCCCAGCCCGCTTTGTTCATTTAGTCCCACGTACTCTGACTTCAACGCATTTGATTATTTGTGTCTGGCCTCTGAGAGGCGGCCGGGTGGGAAAGAGCCCTGTGTGAAGTCCCACTGCTGAGGCTGGGGTCCAGCCCCCCTGCTTATTGGCTCTGTAACCGTCAGCAGGTGGACTGAGCTTTTCTGTGCCTCAGCTTCCTGGAGTCATCTCATAAAGTTTGTTGGAGGATTAAATAAGTTAAATAAATAAGTTCTGAATGCCTAGAACACTGCCCGGCCCAGAACAGCTGATTAATAACAACCGGTAACTGTTGTTGGTGGTTGTTACAGAATGTTGTCCCCAAGAGGACTTTAGAGCCCCAAAGGTGGCCTTGCGCACCAGTGCAGGCGCTGCTCTGATGAGTGACTTTGGCAGATGACTAACCTCTTTGAGCTTCACTTCATCTGTAAAATGGATTTGCTATTTCTTAAAACCTTGTTCTGAGAAATAGAAATAATCATCCATTCACCCTGCACCCTCTATTCACCCACCCATCCAATCTCTCATCATCCGTCCCTCCATCCATCAATCCAAAGATCTACCCATCCATCCATAGACATCCATGCATCCTTCCCTCCATCCCTTCAAACACAGATTTATTCAGCACCCACTCCGAGGCAGTGCTCAGCACAGCGCCTGGCACATGGTAGGAGCTCAGTGACAGGAATTCTTGGTTCAGTTATTCTCAAGTACCTATGAAAATACATCTCAGAAAATCTGTTGACACGCCAGATCCTGGTACATTAATTCTGCAGCTTCCCTCGGCATAATTGGGTGTGTGTTCACGCACACCTCAGCCTGCGCTGATGAGTCCTCTTTTCCCTCATTTTCTGTTTACAATAATAATCCCACTCCCAAGGACCTCTCTGCCGTGTCTTTTAATGAATATTTCTTCGCAAAAGACATCGGCGCTGACATTTGAATTATTCCCCCTAATTTCCTTTGGGCACCGTGCATCGGGCGACGGCTTCGTTTTCTGGGAATCGGAAGATGTGCTCTCAGAGGGATGGGCTGTGCTGGCAGGCCCAGCTGTTCCCCCAACTCGGACTGAGCACTGGGACAGCTTTGGTCACAGTGCCTACTTTGGGGAGATATTTTTAAGACCCGACTCAGGCAGGTCTTAGGCCGCCACGGCAGTATATCAAAAGCACACAGTGATTTCGTTTCTTAATTTGTCTGGAGGGAAGATGACTTTTTCTGGGAGGGTGGTGGGACGGGAGCTGGACCCATGGCAGAGCCTCAGGGCTTGGTGTGCAATTGGTGGGAGGGTAAGGGGTGGGAAGGGTGAATGTGGCTGCTCATTCAGTTGGTGTCCCCTTCTCTGGCATATTTATTTTTGGAATAGCAAGAGAGCCGGTTGATTAAACAGAATCAGCCCCCGCAGCCCCCGCAGGCTCCCAGAGGGTGGGGAAGGGTGCTGGACAGCAGGACCAGGCGTTGCCGGAGGGTTCGGAGAAGGCCAGCAGCCACCCCCTGTCAAAAATACCTCCCCAGATTCCTGTATGACTCAGTCCTTGGGCATCCTGGGCCCTGGACAATTCAGATAGAGTATCTGTGGGTGGGGAAACTGCTCTAGGCAGAGGCATGGGCATCTGGTGCCAGCCTCCACTTGACCACTGAGTTACTAGAGGCTTGGAGCATGGTGCTTTCCCTCTCTGGGCCTCTGGTATGTTTCTTTTTGTTTTTTAACTCTACACCAAGAGGATTGAGCCAAGATCCCTAGTGACTCAGAGTTTGATTTGGAGTCAGAACACCCGGGGGGGTGGGGGGCTTAGTTTTGCTGGGATTTGCTTCGTTTTCTTGCCTAGTACCTTGCTACTTAAAGGGTGGCCCATCGCCAGTCCCCTCTTCCCAACAGGGTATGTATAGAAGTTGAGAGTAAGCATTTAGAAATAGTCACCGAAATCGGAGCCAGTGATTTTATGTCTGATAACTCATAGTAAGAAAAATTGGTGCTTACATTGTAGATGCCTATTTTTCATTCCATTTCCCTAGTAATTAATTTCTATTGAATTTTATAAAAGCATCAGTGTTCAGCAAATTGAAGTTATAATAATAAAAGTGGCCCTTCACCCAGATAATTTGAGAAGCACTGGCTGATACAGTAGGAAGCTAAAATGAGGCGATAGCTGTAAAACAGCTGAAAAATGGCAAAGCTTTGCTTTTTGTGTTATAATTGGTAGTAACAATAATAGAATTCTACATAACATGGGAGAACCAAAGCAATGCTCACAATCTGGCCCTTATAAGATGTTGGTTTCTGGCCATGTATCTTATACTTGGTAATTTGCCAGCTTTTGGTGGGTAGTCATCCAGAGGTGACCCCCAATTAAGTCATGGCCCTGAACATTTAAGCCCTTGCCTCTTCTTATCCTATACTAAGTCTGGGCTTGCCCTATGACTCACTTCAATCACCAGAGTGCAGTAGAAGGGGTGCCGTGCCAGGTTCAGAACTCAGACTTCCAGAGGCCTGGAAGTTTCTGCCTTGGGGAGCCCTGAGCTGCCATATTAGAAGTTCACTTTTATACCCTGATGTAGAGACTGGTGGCATTCGAAGTACATTACTATCCTCTGCTCTGGGGTATGGCAGAGAGGCCACATGAGGGAGAGTCCCAGTTGTCCCAGCATCCAGCCCCACCTTCCATCCATCCCTGCTGAGGCCCCAGGTGACTGCCACCTCTGGAGAGGCCACCGGTGAGAGCAGTGGAGCTGCCCAGCTGCCTCTTGTTGACTCCCACAACTGTGGGAGACCATCACATGGTGGTCGCTTTAAACCACTGAGTGTGGGGTGATTTGTTACACAGCAGTAGGTAACTAACACAGTGTGTCTTTAGGGAAAACTGGTAAGAACTCTGGATTCCAAGTTTATCATCTGCAGGACAAGGGGACTTGTTTGTACGTGCAAGTGCAAAACGTTCACCGGTCCCACCAAATAGGAATTTCTGGTGCCAGGATCCAGGAATCTGCATTTTAACCAGCAACTCAAGATAGTGGACCACATTTTGAAAAGCTAGATTAGTTAACACTTAGGAGCCCCCATAGCACTGAATTATAAATACCTCCATGTGAGTTACCAATGCCGCCCTTCCTAGAGGTACCTGACAGAGGACAGGACATTTCTGAAAGGAAGAAACTGCCAACATGGGATGGGTGGCAGCTTGGATGACCTTCTATGACCGGTCTCAACCTGCCCCTCTGCTTTCTCTTACAAGTTCTCTTTCAGATGCACTTGGTCCTGTCATTCTTCTGCAGACAGAGTAACAAAGAGGCTCCATGTGTCCCCATCTTTGCCTCACCAATATGACCCATGGCTTCCTGGAAAAGTGCTGTAATCCATTAGTAACATTTGCCATGGACGTAGGTCGGGGAGCGGCAATACCCATCTCTCACTTTTGCCAGTGACACCCAACATCCTCCATATCATGGCTTTTGCTTATCTTACTCCCTCTTCTTCAAAAGCCTTATTCACATTTTAATTTTCCCCCCATTTTTTTTATGCACCTGGGTTACTGTGTCCCCATGGAGCTGGCTCCTGATTTTCTCAGATGAGAGTAAGGTCTTCCTCTGTTAAACCCCATGACCCTTCATCAGGCACTAATTTATGGCGCTCAGCACCTTCCTCCAGATATTCACATTACTTTAGTCTCATCCTCTCTGTTAGGTTGGATTCTTCTCCAGAGGAAGTACCAGGTCAGTTTCATCTTTCTGCAACAGGGTGTCCAGATGGACCCAAATCTGGAGCAGAGTTTGCGGGACTGGTGGCTGCTGGGTCCTTTCAGGTGTTTCTTAGCCTGAGCTGATAGGCAAAGGGTGTGGTTTGAGTGTGTTTCTGAGGGGGGAGGGTGTTTTGTGGCACATGAAGGTTGGAGGTGGCACGTGAACCATATGATGGGCTGGGGTCATGTCAAGCCCCCTGCCCTGTTTGACGCTGTGTAGCTGAGGGGAAAGCGGCTGGAGCCTGAGGGTGAGGAACCCATGGGGTACTTTGGGCTTGAGCATTTCTGCTTTAGGGTCTGGGTGCCTTGGTGTGGGTTAGGGAGACAGCCCTGAGCCCTCTCTGAAAGCACTCAGAGGCCTTCGAGGTGGGGGTGCAGCCCAGCAGGAATTCATGGGCAGGAGGGCTGCAGGTTTACAATGTGGGTCTGAAGGGAATGGTGGAGAGCCCCGCAACTGTTGCCATAGCCTCACATCCCCCAGAGCCTGGCATGAGGGCTCACACATGGTGGGTCGGTCGTGTTTGTCACCGTCTCCTCTGAGGCAGCAGAGGACTTGGCACACAGTAGGCACTCAGTAATGATTCCTGGAATCAGTGTTCTCTGAATGGCGGTGACCATCAGGGGTGGAGGGAAGGGGGTGGCTCACCCCAGATCCTCAGCTCTAATCCCCATAAGCCTCCCTGGTGCCCGAGACCCAGCCCCGAACCTTGGGAGCCACGGTTCAAGTCTGCTGGTCTGTGTAGGGCTCTCCCTCTGCCTTTGGCACTCATCTTCCATCCCGGGTTCAAGGGCAGTACCAGGCCTTCCTTGAGGAAGTTTGGGGAAGTTTTGAGTCTGTAAAGTCAAAAGGCAGTGCCTCTGGTCTGCTGGCGTCAAATCTACAGACACCGTGGGTCTATCTCCTGCTTCCCATCCTTGGCTTTCTGTGTGAAACCTCAGCACCTGCTGACGGAGGAGGCAGGCCTCCCTCTTCTCCACCCAACCTCTGCTTACCCCAGGACTTGGGCCAGAGAGGGAGAGTGATTTCCCTGGAGTTACACAGGGAGCCTGTGTCAGGGCCGGGACCAGAACTTGGGTCTCTAGCTCAATCTTATTCCAGCATCTTACTGTGTCTTGCACCCTAGCCTTTTCACCTGTTAGCACTGGTGCAACCACCCTGACGGGTCCCTCCTGAGTTTCTGCTTTGCTTGTCTTTCTCTCCCTAAGTCTCACCCCCTCAGTTCCTTTTCCTCCTGCCTCCCTCCATCTTATCTTTGCCCCAATTGGTTTAAGAAGCCGAGGTGCCCCAGACTCCCATTTGGACAGACTGCCCAGGCCCCCTCCTGGCCAGCTCTCCTGTCTCTTTTCTTTTCTTTTCTTTTCTTTTCTTTTCTTTTTTCTTTTCTTTTCTTTTCTTTTCTTTTCTTTTCTTTTCTTTTCTTTTCTTTCTTTCTTTCTTTCTTTCTTTCTTTCTTTCTTTCTTTCTTTTTCTTTTTCCTTCCTTCCTTCCTTCCTTCCTTCCTTCCTTCCTTCCTTCCTTTCCTTTCCTTTCCTTTCTTTCTTTTCTTTTTTTATTTGTTTTTTTTTTTAATTTTTATTTATTTATGATAGTCATACAGAGAGAGAGAGAGAGGCAGATACACAGGCAGAGGGAGAAGCAGGCTCCATGCACCGGGAGCCCGACGTGGGATTCGATCCCGGGTCTCCAGGATCGCGCCCTGGGCCAAAGGCAGGCGCTAAACCGCTGTGCCACCCGGGGTTCCCTTCTTTTTTTATTTGAATGAGCCAGCGAGCAAGTGAGAGAGAATGCACATGCGCAGGGTGAGGGGCAAAGGGAGAAGCAGACTCCCCGCTGAGCAGGGAGCCTGATATGGGGCTCTATCCCAAGACTCTGGGATTAGGACCTGAGCCAAAGGCACCTGCTTAACCAACTGAGCCACCAGGCCCCGCTTTCTTCCTTTTTTTATTCTTTCACAGACAGTACACAAACCTAAAGTCTACTCCAACCGGTTTGTGCTATTTATCTGACTCCATTTTATGATCCTCATTCTGAATTTCAAAAGTTTTTCATTCTTTAGTTATTGAAAACGAAAGAAAGTCCAATAACTCCCTAAACCAGAGAACGTCCAATAATATATATCAAATAATAATCTCCTCTCCACAAGATTATTTGCAGGGTCTTTTGCTTAGCCTTTGAGGGATGTTTTCTGGGGTTCAGGAAAGACAGCTCTCAGCCCCTAGCCCCCGGGGAAGTTGCATAAGCAGCTGCATCTGTGTGGCTGCCCTCATCCCTCCCTCGGATTATAACCTGGACCTGGAGCCTGGAGCTGGCTCACCCTGGGCTCAGTAGGGCCTGAGAGCCTCTCTACATTTGTCACCCGTTTTTGTTTTGTGTTTCTAAGATTTTATTCAGTTATTCATTAGAGACAGAGAGAGGGAGGCAGAGACAGAGGGAGAGTCAGACTCCCCACTGAGCAGGGAGCCTGATGCGGGACTCGATCCCAGGACCCTGGAATCATGACCTGAGCCAAAGGCAGATGCTTAACTGACTGAGCCACCCAGGCGCCCTACACTTGTCACCTGTTGTGGATCTCTTTCAGAAGCCACATTCTTCCTTGGGGTCTTCTTCTCCATCCAGCAGCCAGCTAGGGATCGCCAGAGGGGAACCTGGATATAAAAGCTGGCCCATGGCTTAGTTGTCCTGCCCTGCAAGTTCCTCCAAGCCCCAGCTCAGTTCACACGTGTCACACCCTTGCTGCATGCCAGGGACTTTGTTAGGCACTTTCAAAACCCTTGTTTCATTTATTCCTCACATTATACTTTTATTTGCACAGCACTGCTCTGAGAGTCCTTTACCTGGTGGAGGTAAATGATATTGCACTCATTTTACAGAGGGAAACTCAGGTCCTGAAGACCTAGGTAACTTGTCCAGGGCTGTTGCTTTTAGGTAGAAGAGAGTAAACTTGAAACTGAGTCTTTTGGGATCCCTGGGTGGCGCAGCGGTTTGGCGCCTGCCTTTGGCCCAGGGCGTGATCCTGGAGACCCGGGATCGAGTCCCACGTCGGGCTCCCAGTGCATGGAGCCTGCTTCTCCCTCTGCCTGTGTCTCTGCCTCTCTCTCTCTCTCTCTCTCTGTGACTATCATTAAAAAAAAGAAAAAGAAACCGAGTCTTTTAAAGCCAAGTTTGGGACTCTTACTTCCAGACCACACTACACAAACCATGATAAATACTATTTTACATTTATATAGCAATTTCCCCCTTGTGGCACACTGGGCTATAAGTACCCTATTTCCACCACTCATGATACAGATAAATACACTAATCGCAATTTAATATGAGCTTTAATACGAGTAATTTAATATGGATAAATGCTCTGAGGGAAATTGGGGCACAGAGGAGGAAGCTACTATGCCTGGAGGAGCTAAGGAAGGCTTCCTAGAGGAGGTAACATTTGAAGTGGGTCTTGAAAGCTGAGCGGGGCATTCACCACAGGCAGGAGGGTGCTGCTGGTATCGACAGAGGAGTATGTTCTGGTTGGTGTGGCCTGCTCCTGGTGTTGGAGCTGGAAGGTGAAAGAAGAGGGTTGGAGCCAGATTGTGTTGGGGCTTGAAAGCCAAGGAGAGAAGTTAGAGTTTATCCAGCATGGGAGATATCCCACCAAAGGGTGACAGCATAGGGGCTTTGCCTCGGAGCAAGCCCGGAGCCACGCTGTCTAATCCAGTGGCCAGGAGCTTTGAGCACTTCACCTATGACCAGTGCAACAGAAGAACTGTATATCTTGTTTAATTTTAATTCAAATGTAAAAAGTGATACTTAATTCCGAGATTGGAAAACTTTTAAAAGTATTTGGAACTATTTGGGCACAGGAATCGATTTCAACTGTGTATATTATGAGATTTTAATACAGGACATGATTCCTTTTTTTTTTTATAAGTATGGCTTTTTAAAAAAAGATTTTATTTATGTATTTATTCATGAGAGACAGAGAGAGAGAGAGAGAGAGAGAGGCAGAGACACAGGCAGAGGGAGAAGCAGGCTCCATGCAGGGAGCCCAACGCAGGACTCGATCCTGAGTCTCCAGGATCACACCCTGGGCTGAAGGTGGTGCTAAATCGCTGAGCCCCCCGGGCTGCCCCAGGACACGATTTCTAATACATTTGGAGTCTGAACTGATATGCAGCCTAAGTGTAAGCTACATGTTAGATTTCAAAGATGAAAAAAAAAAAAACAAAAAACAGACCGCATAATAGTGCACTGATAATTGTTTTATATCAGTTACCTGCTTCAATGATATTTTTTTTTGAAAATATTGGGTTAAATAAAAAAATATCTTGAGAATTAGTTTCTCCTGTCTGTTTCTCCTCTTTAAAATTGCAGCTTTTAGAAAATGTAAAGTGACATGGGGTGATGGTATCATGGGTCACATTATATTTCTATTGGTGGGGGCTGATCTGGGATTCGGATGCGTTTCATAGGACCCGGGGGCCCCAGGCACCGCCCTTTTGAGAGCCCTTCCAGTGACTCTAATGCTGGTGGTTAGGCCCTCTGCTTCCAGGAATTCTGCTGTAGAAGGACCCTGTGGCTAATGAGTGGAGGTTGGAGTGAGGGTGTGGGCCTGGAGGTGGCCAGGCTGCTAGTGGCATCCAGATGAGGAAAGAGGCCTTGGGGGAGACTCCCCAAAGGCAGGGTGACTGTCCTCTGAGCGCTCCTTTCGGGAGCCGGGAGCCCTCCGAGAGGCCTCTGCCCCGGCCCGGCCGCAGGACCCGGGGTCAGGTGGGGAGCTGGCCCCACACCAGGAGCACTGGACATGGGGCGGTGCTCTGGGGAAATGAGTGCCCCCAGCCGTGCCGGGAACTGGAAGCCACCCTCTGGAGATTAGCCCCGCGCCCACCGTGGAGACCGCAGAAACAACCCTGGCGCCGAAGAGGACCCAAGCTGGCCACCCGCGGCCTTCACCCTGGGCCAGGCCAGGAGCTCCTGGAGGGGCCTCGGGGGCTCCAGGCACTGCCCCTCGGGGACCTGCCTCGGCGCCCCAGGCACCCCCGCGTCATGTGTGTGCGGCTGAGGCTTTGCTCCTGTTTATGCCAGACGTTCTTCGGGGTGTCACCTGCTGCCTTTTGAGGGAGGATTTGGAGAAGACGGAGGCACAGGGCGCCGGGGCAGGGCAGCGGGTTTGGGCGCGCCGCCCAGCAGGCCCGCCGAGCCTACCTTCACTATGTCCTCGTTGATGTTCTTGGGGTCTCGGTTCACCAGGTCGATCTCCTTGAAGTGGATGTCCTTGACGATCTGGGCCTCCAGGTCTGTGTGCTCTTCGGCCATCATCGCGGGGCTGGGGGCCGCAGGAGGGGACCTGTGCCGTGTGGCCGGCGGGGCTGAAAAGGCTCGGGCCAGGGACACGGTCCCGTGTCCCCAGACTTGTGCCCCTGCCGGCTAAACAGGCCCCACCCAGCGTGCCAGCTGACAGCTGTCCCGCATAACTCCGGCCTGCCTCGCGCTAAAGCCTCTGTGGCAGGCCTCCAAGCTAAAATTAAGACTGGAGCTCGGCGGGAAGGCCGGCACTCCTCCCAGGGCTCCCCCGGGGAGCGGGAGCCGCTGCAGTCCCCCCCTGCCATCAGCCTGGGCAGCTCTGGGGGGGGGGGGGCAGCTCTGCCTCCTGCCGCCTGTGAGGTCGCACAGCTCCCCTCCCTGGTCCACTGTGCTCCCGGCCAGAGAGTAAGGGTCAGGGGCTGCGCTGCCCCTGCGGAGAGGAGCTGAGCTCCCCTGGGACAGGGCTTCGGGAACTGAAACGCTGCCTGTTCGGATTCTCACTGGAGGAGGTAGCACCTGGCCCTGCTCTGTGGTGGCCTGCAGCAGGCCCCTCTTTCCCACTTCTGGGGCTCCCCCTGGAGGGGAGCTGTTGGACTGTGGGGTGAGACAGAGAAGCAGACCGCTGATGGGGCTGCCCACCCTCCCCTGCCTTTTGATGCCACGTGGAGGGCACCTGAAGTCCATGTTTATGCTGCCCTTTGCTCTTCCCCCGGTGACGGTTTCCAGGGTGCCCGTGGGCCCCAGACACTGCACAGGCATCCATGGGATGTACCTCTACCAGGTGCCTGCTCAGTTTTCCTGGGTCCTCAGGCATCACTGGAGGCCTCCACAGTGTAAAGGATTAAGACTCTGAGTCCCCAGGTGCCAGGGCTGTGCATCCATTCCCCCATCCTCCTGCTCATTCATTCAGGATTTGCTAACAGCTGGGGATGAACAGACCCATCAGGCTCTGTTCCAGCCTGGAGGAGCTCGCTGTCTAGGGGGGCAGACTGATTAAAAAATAAGTAATCACAATAGGGTGTGGCAGGTGCTCCAGATCAGCGATATTTTACAAGGAACTTGCTTTAAGAGGTCCACAGGAGGCAGTAGCTCACTCTGAGGGCATCAGGGAAGGCTTCCTAGAGGAGGTGGCTTTAGAGTTAGGTGTTGAAGGACAAGCAGGAGTTCACTACCTAGAATATTTCAGGTGAAAAAACCATAGGTGGGCAGCCCGGGTGGCCCAGCGGTTTAGTGCCGCCTTCAGCCCAGGGTGTGATCCTAGAGACCTGGGATCAAGTCCCACGTCGGGCTCCCTGCATGGAGCCTGCTTCTCCCTCTGCCTGTGTCTCTGCCTCTCTCTCTCTCTCTCTCTCTCTCTGTCTCTCATGAATAAATAAATAAAATCATTAAAAAATATATAAAAAAGAAAAACTATAGGTGTCAGAGGGCTGGTGAGAACTAGGATGCTGAGAGGTGTGCAGTGGCCAGGGCCTGATTGTCTGGGGGTGGGGGGGGAGGCAGGAGATAAGGCTCAGCTTGGGCTTGGGTGGAAAGGAGCCAATGTGTCATACTAAAGAGTATCATTTTTTTAAAAGATTTTATTCATTTCAAGAGAGAGAACAAAGCACAAGCAGGGGGAAGAGAGATACAGGGAAAGGGGGAGGAGGGGCCAGGGATAAGAGACAGGGAGGGGCAGAGAGAGAGGGAGAAGCAGACTTCCCACCAAACAGGAGAAGCCCTACTGGGGCCTCCATCCCAGGACCCTGAGATCACAACCTGAGCCAAAGGCAGATGCTTAACCATCTGCTTAACCAACGGAGCTACCCAGACGCCCCCTAAAGAGAATGGATTTTACAGACGTATCGGGACGCCATTGAAGACTTCAGAGCAGTGGAGGGTGTTCACTGGAATAGTGGGCCAGGAAGATCACTGGTGGTTAGAGCTAGGTGAGTGGGAGGCAGGAAGACAGCCAAAAAGCTCGAGGCAAAACACTGGGTTCTGTCAGTAATTGTGCCTGGCTACTATCTAATAAGATGCAAAATACTGGCGGCTGGTGCAAGGTAGGGGCGTCTGCCCTCTCACGTAATACAAATAGATAGCTCAGAACTACTGTGGCGGCCCCATTACGTTGTCAGACTCCCGACTCCATCTTCCTGTTCTGCTACTCTCACAGCTGCCTCATTGGCACCAGGTGGCTGCCGCTCTTCCAGCCATCAGATGGAAGAGGAGGAGGGAGCGAGGGTGCACCAGAAAAGGCATCAGCCGGCTAAGTCAGCTCCGGTAGAAAGCTTTCCCAGGACCCCCACTTGCAGGTCTCTGTTTATTTGTCATTGGCCACCCCTCCTGGCAAACGAGGCTAGGAAATGCAGAGCACGTAGGTAGCCCCCCAGCGTCCCCAGGGGTAAGTGGTAGGCAACTAGAAAATTCTATTGCTAACTCTCTTAGGAATTACCTGTTTGTTTTTTCCTTCACCCCCCTGCCTGGGCCCCCAGGTCGCGGGAAGACGTACCTTCTCCTGTGAAGAGCTGAGACAAAGAACGTGTTGCTGCCCTTGTCCGCGTGGGATACGGCGGGCGACCGAGCCTGAGGCTGAGTTCCGCCCTCTGCGGGCCCCCCTGTGTCTGGTGAGGAGCGGGGACAGCGGGCCGGGCCGTAGTCATTCACCGGGGATCAGGAGCAGCCCCAGAAGAGGGTCTGTGCTCCTCCCTTTTATTTTTATTATTTTTAAGATTTTATTTATTTATTCATGAGACACACACACACACACACACAGAGAGAGAGAGAGAGAGAGTGAGAGAGAGGCAGAGACACAGGCAGAGGGAGAAGCAGGCTCCATGCAGGGAGCCCGACGTGAGACTCGATCCTGGGTCTCCAAGACCACGTCCTGGGCTGAAGGCGGCGCCAAACCACTAAGCCACCGGGGCTGCCCTGTGCTCCTCCCTTTTAATCTGGGCTGGGGGTTAGATTATTCTGACCCAGAGGGTACGGCGCGACTGATGCTACAGGAGTTTTGGGCCAGGCCGCGGGGAGGAGGCAGCTGCCGGCTCTCTCCTCTCCCACCCCTGCCCCTGGAGATCAGCCGCCGGAGCCGACGCGGAGCGAGCAGGTGCGGCCGCCGCCAGCCACCGAGGCAGAGCGGCCGAGGCTCCGGGAGGCGCCGGCCCCTGCGCGTCAGGCCGCCCCTCGACCTCCAGGTCTTGCAGCCGAAGCCCAGGCCGCGGGACAGACTCGCTGCGCTGCGCCCCGTCTCAGTGTCTGAACCACAGAGGCCACTGTGGTTGCTGTGACAATACTAAGGTATTGTGGTGTGAAGCGGTTGCTGCCTCGAGGTGGCAGTCGATGCTGAGAAGGCTGTGGGGCAGCTGATAGCCTTCTGGATCAAGTTGGAGGAGGGAAAGGCTGCGGCCTCAGGTGCCCCGGGAGTCCTTTCTGGAGGTGGGGGCGCTCGGGACCAGGAGGAGGCGTGGACTTAGACAAGGCTATTTACCTGCCCGGTGCTCCCACCTGTCAGCCGTGGGCAGCGGTCCTCGCACCCAGGGACACACCTAATGGGGCGCCCGCAGGCCCATGTACCCACGGAGGACACGCGGCCAAGAACATAGCTGAAGCTTTCGAGTCGGCCCTGGGGCGATGCTCCTGACATGGGGGCACAGTAAAGGAGACAGAGTGACTTTCTTTTTTTTTTTTTTTTTTTAAATAAATTTTTATTTATTTATGATAGTCACACAGAGAGAGAGAGAGAGAGAGGCAGAGACACAGGCAGAGGGAGAAGCAGGCTCCATGCACCGGGAGCCCGACGTGGGATTCGATCCCGGGTCTCCAGGATCACGCCCCGGGCCAAAGGCAGGCGCCAAACCGCTGCGCCACCCGGGGATCCCCAGAGTGACTTTCTGAAGCCCATTTGGGGCCTGGGGTTTTATGGAGCACTCTGTGTTCTTATTTTCAAGGCATTTTGTGGTCGTCGTTTGTCTTGCTACGGGAGAGGGAAAGATCTTTGAAAATGGGATGTGCAGGAAGACATAAATCTGTGGCGTGCAAAAAAAGGAGAAATAATAGGAAAGATGATATAGACCGACTCATTGCGAGAGTCCTAGCGCTGCAATCTGAAGACTCAATTAACTGCCAAATTTGAGGCTGCATTAACCAGCGAGATTTATCACTGATGCAGAAGTCTCCAAGAGACGTAAGGCTAGGATACGTGGAGAAGGAAATACCTTTTTGCTTTTCGTCAGAGTCTTAGATCTAGGTAGAGAGCCTCTACTTTCTGTTGGCTACTTGGTTTTTGGGGGTCTGCATTTAGAAGACACATCACAGGATTCCAGAGCTGGAAGAGATCCAGTCTGTGCATTTCACAGATGAAGAAACTGAGAGCCCAAAGAGTGTTGGTTGGTGGAGGGGAAAACTAAGGATTTGGAGACAGAAGCAGGCTACTCCTGTCCAAGCTTCAGTTCACACTTCTGTATAATGAGCTTAAGAACACCATCCTCTGTTACCAGATTTTGGTACCTGATTCCTCCCAGAGATTTTGGAGATTTTTGGAATGCTTTCCAAAAAGGGCAATGTGATCACAGGATGCATTAATAAAGATATACCATCCAGAATGATGGAGGTGACTGATTTACTCAACTCTGCACTGGCCAGACTACAGTGGGAGCCTGGAATGCTTGGGCTCTGTGCTCCAAGAGAGGTTTTAGATAAGATAAGTCTAGATCCTGTCTAGATAAGGTCAGTGAGATGGTGCATGTCTTATGAGAAACAGAGCAATGTCAGTTTGGAGGAGACAAAGGCTGAGGGGGAAGAACAGAAGAACCCTACTCAAATCAATGAAGCTTAAGGGATGAGATTTATTCTGTGTGGTCCCAACAACTGGTAAATAAATGGCAGACTTCGATTTCATTCAACCCAGTGCTTGGCTCATATAGGCCTCTTGATCATGTTCACTGATAGGATTACTGTCAAGGGTACCAGGAACAACTGGCTCTCAGTTGTCCAGAGAGTAAAAAGGAGTCAAGGATTGGAAAAGTAGGCCAACCTTGGGGCCAGACAGAAAATAATCTAGGTAGGACCAGCTATAAAATTTGCAGGACCCAGTGAAAAACAAAACATAGGGCCCCTTGCTAAAAATAATTACAAACTTCAAGACAGTGGCAGCAGAGCATTAAACTAAACTTGTGGCATCTTCTAAGCCTGGGGCCCCGTGGGTTGCATGCCGATGAATGGCCCCTGATTTTAGGCTCTATGGGCCATAGCATGTCACAACAATTCAGCTCTGCTGTTGTAGCACAAAAGCAGCCACAGACCAGATGTAAATCAAGGCGCATGATTGTGTGTCGGTAAAACTTGATTTATAAAAATAAGTGGTGACCAGATATTTGCCTACAGGCTGTAGTTTGCCAGCTCTGCTGTAAGGTGCCGAGAGGCTCTGCTAACTCAGCGGCAGGGTGGTGAGAGGCTCTGCTGGTGTAGAGGCTCTGCTAACTCTGCTGCTGGGAGTGAGAAGATCTGTTAACCCTGCTGCAAGGTGCTGAGAGGCTCATGAGAGCCCCGGGCAGGATGGCGCCACACCCGAGTCTGTCCATGTTTGGGCCGCCACGGAGCTGCTCTCTTGCCTTCTCCCACCCAGGGGAAGACTGTCTCTACCTCGAGTCCCACACCTTACTAGGATTCCTTGAATCCTTATCTCCCTTTCCATCAGGGAATGAGAATAACTAAATGCACCGAGGTCACCATGTTCCCTGCTGGGCTTGTTGCCTAAACAGGGGAGACTGGCCCCTGCCGTTGCTCAGGTGGCATCCACTTGGCCTCCTGGTGAGAGAAAAGGGGTGGAACGTGTGCCAGCCTCGAGGCCAACAGCAACAGCACTGTCCAGAAACCACACGGGAGCAGACTCCGGGGAAAAGGGGCAGTGTGTGCCTGTGGATAATAATGGTGTTTGCTGGGTATTTTTGTGGGTTTTTTTGTGTGTGTTGTGTTGTGTGTGTGTGTGTGTGTGTTGTGTGTGTGTGTGTTTTCAGATCCAGAGTAGGCCTTGATCTCTGAGAACAGCAGGAGCTTCTGTGGTCAGCACAGCTTCATTAATTCATAGAGACCTGAAGCGAGGAGGGCTTCTGCAGGCAGCAGGCCGGCGTCTCTGCGTCTCTTTGAGCTGACCCAAACCCCACCGATGTTCTAGAGACTGGGTGCCCTGAAGGTGACGTTTCTGTCTGAAGCACTGTGCTGCGCTCACGAGGGGCTAACGCGAGAGAGAAGTCTCTGTTCCTCACCGTCTCTCTCCTTATCTCCCATAGGATCCCCGTCTCTGCTTCAAAGAGGGATTGGCTCCAAGTTACTCCTGCCTGAGCAGCGGATGTGAACTGCTCGCAGAGTCCTGGTGACTCAGAGGATGTCCCCGCTGCGTGAACCACGCCTTGTTTGAAAACAGGTTGAGTTCAGCTCCTCCGCGTCCATGGGAAGCTTTCCTGGGGCCAGTTTTTTCATTTAACACACTCCGACTTGGTGCTGGTGTTTTTGCTGGGTTCCGCGGATGGGAAACAAAGGCGAATAGTGCATCCCTCCAACACACACTCACTGGCGTGTGGCCTACAGCAGGTGCTGAGGACGGGAGGCCAGTATTGCAAAGACGGAACCGAGGAGGCTCCCACCTGGGAGGGGTTCACTGTCTTGTAGGGGCAGAGGCACCACAGCATCTGCGGTCCCCACCCTGTGTGATGAAGTGATGGGGAGCGGGTGGTGAGCACTGTCCCTGGGTGTGGGGCGCTGGCTTCTCAGGCCAATTGCAGTGAGCTAGAGCAGAGCAGCAGCAGCACTGCTGCAGGGGGTGAGAGGCTCTGCTAACTCTGCTGCAGGGGGTGAGAGGGATTGCTTGTTTTTGCAGAGAAGGAGCTGTAGCCCTCTTCCCCGGGGTTTTGTAAAGGACCACAACTTTTAGGAATAACGTTGTACAGGTTGAACTGTGTGTTCCCCCTAAAAGATGTTGAGGTACTAAGCCCCAGCCTTCTTTAGAAATGGAGTCTCCGTGGGCGATCCAGTTAGGAGGGTAGGCGTTCATCCCATATGACCTGTGTCTTTATAAAGAGGGAAAATGTGGACGCAGAGACAGACGTACAAGGTGGAGGGGGTGGGCGGGGGCTGCCACATGCCAAGGAACTGCCAGCTGCTAGGAGAGCCGCCTGGAATCCATCCCGTGAGCTCACACTGGGAGGCGGCCAGTGTCTGCTATTTAAGCCACTTGGTTTGTGGCGCTTTGTTAGAGGCCTAGGAAACTGACACAGGGTGCAAGGACCCCAACTTTGAACCACATTCCTTGTCTTTTGTCTCTATCGTAAAATCAGGCACAAATTTCCCTCTTATGGTTCTGGAGGTCAGAAGTCCTAAAAGCAGGTGTCAGTTGGTCAGCATTTTTTTTTTTCCCTTTCGGAGGCTTGAGGGGAGAATTTATTTCTTCCCTTTCCTAGCTCCTTGGGGCCATGTACATTCTTTGGTTCGTGGCCTCTGCCTCCATCTTCAAAATGCATCCCTTCAGCCTCTGTACCAAACCACCGGCTCTTGCCTGCCCCCCTGCCCTCCGCGGCCCCCTCCAGCCCCACACTTCTGATCTCCAGGGATCTTTTGCTTCTCGCCTGTCAGCCTGTGAACACCTAGACTCCTCTGGAGCCCACAGCATCGGGCCCTGTGGGAATTCCGGGGCCCCACGTGCCAGGACAGTCTTTCCAGATAGCAGACACTGGCTGAGCAGAACCTCCTGGTCAGCCAAACCACGTCTAACCCTCAGACTCTCCTTCCCTCACTTTCTTTTTACCTGAATGTCATGCTTGCAGATGAAGATGCTTGCAGATGAAGAACAGGTTTGGGATTCCATCGAAGGAAGGTTTCTTGGCAATCGAGTAGGGTAGGCTACTGAGGTAGCCCACCTGCAGAATGCAGAGTTCAGTAGCTCTTAGGAGCTTGGGCTTGTGAATCCAGTTGACCCCAAAAAGGTCTATCAGTCACAAGTTGCATGACCCCCAAGCCTTAGTTTTCTCCTGTGTGAATTAGGAATGGTGATAATCACAGGACGAAATGAGGACAACGCCAGAGTCACAAACTTACATGCCCTCCAGGTGAGCGGATGAAGCAGGCCCCTGAAAGCAGCACAGGGCCTGGGTGGTCGCCCCCCTTGATAAGCCTGGGGGCAAGAAGCATACCCCTTCCTTTTTAGCTGTAGGAAAGCTGGCAGGGCAGACATGAGTGATGACCGAGGGGTGCTCAGCCTCAGCAGGAAGACAGCACGGAGTGGCGGGGACTGTGGACAGTTGGAGACAGTTGGAGATGGCGTGCCCTGGGGCCTCAGGGGGACTGGTGTGCTCAAGTTGGGGTTGGTGCTGAATGGCCCAGGCTTGTGTGAGGAGGGGCTGAGTGGGCCAAGCCTGGGGTCCAGTCCTCATGGGCTGTGAAGAACCCCAATGCCCAGGCTGTACCCCAGACTAATCTTGGCAGTACCTCTGGGTTAGGTTCTGCCGTTGGTAATTTTATTGATTGATTGATTGATTGATTGATTTACAAAATTTTGTTGTTCGCTTGACAGAGAGAGAGAATGAGAGAGAGAGCACAAGCAGGGGGAGCAGGAGAGGGAGAAGAAGCCTCTCTGCTGAGCAGGGAGCCTGATGTGGGACTTCATCCCAGGAGCCTGAGATCATGATCTGAGCTGAAGGCAGATGCTGAACCAGCTGACCCATCCTGGTCTCCTGTCATTGGTAATTTTAAAGCTCTTCCTCTCAGTGAGGCCCACTTTTATTTTATTTTATTTATTCATAGAGACAGAGAGAGGGGCAGAGACACAGGCAGAGGGAGAAGCAGGCTCCATACAGGAAGCCCGACATGGGACTCGATCCCGGGTCTCCAGGATCACACCCCAGGATGCAGGCAGCGCTAAACCGCTGCGCCACTGGGGCTGCCCGAGGCCCACTTTTAGAAGCAGCAGTCCGGGGTGGTGGTGAGGAGATCGGGGCCATGGGGTCCCCTGGTGATCGGGGCCAGAGAGAGAGACCGAGGAAGAGAAGGAATTGGTGGTGGGGCCTGTGGGGTGAGGGCCGTCTGCACCATGACGTGGCCTAAAATGACCATTGTGAATGAGAAGAGCAGCTGACTTACGGAGGACCAAAGGCCGATACTCTCGGGCAGTTGCTTAGCTGTGGTCAGTCTTCTATGGGAAACAGTACAGTCTCCTCTTTCAGAACTCAGGCAAGAAGAGTCACGGGAGGTATGCCTGCAATGAGAAAGGAGACTTTCTTGGCTTGGCAGATGGGGATTAGGAAGACAGCCCTTGGGGGTTGGTTACAAGGTAAATGGCTGGTGGCAGGATTGGAAGTGCAGGTTAGCTGCTGAGGATCCAACATGAAACAAAAGTCCTGACTCCTCAAGTTTGTTAAACTCTTACCTAAAATTTAACCCCAAGTCGAAGGAGACAAAGATACTGGACTTGGGGAAGTATCCCCAAGGATACTTTTGTAGGAAACAGTTGTCAGGAGTTTAATGGAGTTAACAAAAACAATTGTTTTTGTTAGGAAACAAATGGCCAGGAGTTTAATGGAGTTAACAAAAGAAAAAGAAAAAAAAGTCTTTCATCATCTCAAGAAAAACCATTGTGAGACTTTCAGTGGGATCATTAAACCGGAGCCAAAGCCAGAGACGGCCTCTTGTGGTTGCATTTATCTGCTGGGCTTGAGCTGCTGTGAGGTGAATAAAAGCCATTTTTACTGAAATAGAACTTTTGTGGTTTGTGATCCATCTTTATTTTGTTCGGATACACGAGGCCTTTGTTTTGCTCTGCTATGTGAAGATAATCACTGTACTATTTCATTTTAATGTGTGGTAGAACTGGCGGGGAGTCGTAAAGAGAAGATTCCGTTTCAGGTGACATGCATATTCAGGTCCACTGTTTGTGTGCCCTGGTGCAGGAGGCATTAATTTCATCAGGGGAAATGGGAAGCCCTTTGGACAGACCTTAATTTTATCCCCATTTAGTAAAACAGGTGAAGAGTGGTCTGGTTGGTTGGTTCACTGGAGCCAAGGAAGTTGGGGAAGAAGAAAGTAGCTAGAATATGGGAAAGGGACAGTGTGGTGGTGTGATTTTATAATAATCAATATATGTTTGGTCTTTTGTCTTGTTCCTGCTACAGAGCTCCTAAAACTCCTGGAATTTCCTAAGTGATAAAGGTGTCCTTTGTTGTGTTAATGAAGTGATTTTTGGAAAGCCCCAGGTAAGCCAAGGATGAGGCCTGGCTGCGGGAGGGTCAAACTTGTCTTCATAGGATTGGAATTTCCAGGACCCTATCCCCACGCAGAATTTAGTCACCAATGGCCAATGATTTAGTCAATCATGCCTATGTAATGAAGCCTCCATAAAACCCCCAAAGGCTGGGATTTGGAGAGTTCCTGGGCGGGCCAACACAGGCAGTTGCTGGTAGGGGGCTCAGGAGCTCCGTACCCTTCCCCCACACCCTTCCCTACACCCATGCACCATGCATCTCTTCCATCTAGTTGCTTGGGAGTTATATTCTTTTCTAATAAACCAAAAATCTGCTCATGTGCCTCTGAGTTCTACGTTGTTCTAGCAAAGTAATCCAACCCAAGAAGGGGGTCCTGGGAACCTCTGATCTATAGCTGGTTGGTCAGAAGCACCGGTGAAACCTGGATTTGTGATTGGCCTCTGAAATGTGTGTGTGCACGCGCAGGCATGGGTGCAGGCTTGGTGGAGGGGGGTGGACTCATCTAAAGGGGCTGAAAGAGGATAATCTTTTCCTTTAATAAAATCAGGTTACCTGGGGAGTTACTGAGCCTACGTACGGGATGGCCAATGTTGGGATTGTATTGAGTTAACAGTAACGGCTCCTCCAGAGACCGGGGGACTTGTAGAAGACATTGATTCACGGGAAATGAGTAAGAACTGGGAATAAGTTGTTTCATGAATTTAGCTTCTTGGAGAAGAGTGCCTGGCACCTAGTAGGAGCTCTATAGGTATTTGTCGAGCAAATAAATGGAGGGAACTCCACACTGATTCACGTCTGGAAAGAATGTAAGAGCAGAAATGCTAAGCCAGGAACTTCTGTGAACGGAGGATGAGGGAATTTGTGCTTTGCTACATATGTTTGTGTGAGCTCTGCAGGTTTAGGACCTGGTGTCCGTGGGCTTGCTTCCCGTGGGGCGAAGGGAGGATGGTGAAGAGGGGGCCAGTTGCAATCAGGCTAAAGTCTGCTCGGGCAGGAGGAAAGCAGCCGGCAGATAATCAATGCTGTGCTTGCCTTCCGCTGTCTGGAAGCTACTAGGAGTGGCTATTGCTGTGGGCCTGTAATGAGACAAGTCGGAGCTGAGTCAAGAAATCCACGTGGCTTTCGGCTGGATTCCGAGCGCAGTCTTTCCCCTGGTCCGTGGGTCTGCCTTCTGCAGTTTCAGCCACCTGTGGTCCCCCAGGTCCTCAAGCAGAGGCTCCCCCTTCCGAGGCATGGCCAGAGCAGTAGTGCCTAACGCCACGTCATGCACTTCACTTCGCCCCACCATGCAGGCATCTGAACTCCTATCATCACTGTTGTGCCCAAGATTGCGAATCCGAGAAACCACCAAGGAGCCGACGCCGATGCAAATACGTGAGGGTTTGTTTACAAGCTCGAGCTTGGGTCCAAGTGTACTCCACGCAGCAGAGCAGGGACTTGGACCCCGAGACTAAGAAGCACAGCAGTGTTATAGGGGTCCATGGCCAATGAGATGGTAACATACGTAGAAAGTTGCACAGTCATGTCGGTCCACACGCAGGTGGCCAATTGAATCACGATTCACCCTATAGTGACCATTTGAACTAGCCTATTATTCTGGTTAGAATTGGCGCGCAGGTTTGGCGGGCAAAAGAGGGGTTTTCATTCGTTGGCGGTTAAAGGTCAGAGGTCCCGCATTCCTATGTGTGCTGGTTTCTGATAAGGGTGTGCTTAATAGCTAAACTAGGGTGAGGGGGTGCCTTAAACAACAGGCAGGTGTCGTGTGGGGGGTTTTACATGAGATGGCGGGTGTAGCACAGAATGGAGTTAGTCCTGCTCTGCTTGTCCAGGGGTAGGGGATTTTTGTTAGATTTCCTGGGTCCCACAATCACCAGAAGGGTGCATACAGGGCACCTGGGTGGCTCAGTAGTTGAGCGTCTGCCTTTGGCTCAGGTCGTGATCCTAGGGTCCCAGGATCGAGTCCCACATCGGGATCCCCTCAGGGAGCCTGCTTCTCCCTCTGCCTCTGTCTCTGCCTCTCTCTGTGTCTCTCATGATAAACAAATAAAATCTTTAAAAAATTTTAAAAAGAAGGCTGAATACAGTATAATAAGATGTTCTGAGAGGGACCACAATCATATAACTTTTATTACAGCATATTGTTATAATTGCTCTATTTTATTATTATTGTTAATCTCTTCCTGTGCCTAACTCATAAATTAAACCATCTCATTAAACTTTCTCTCATGGCCCAGTACTATTGGAGGTCTCAGGCATCCCCTGGGGGTCTTGGAGCCTATCCACCTTGGATAAGGGGTGACCACTGTACTTCTGAGTTGACATTCAAGGCTGTTGTACTTCTATTTAACACAGAAAATCTTGAGATGCATATTTTTTGAGAAGATGAGATATAAATTGGGCTGTATAAATTCAGATTCATCTCGGCTCTGCTCTATACCCAGTGTGATCTCGAGCAAAGTAATTTTTTTAAAAGATTTATTTATTTCAGAGACAGGGAGTACATGCATGCAAATATGAGTGGGGGGGATAGGCAGAGGGACAACAGACTCCCTGCTGAGCAGGAAGCCCAATAAGGGGCTTGATCGTAGGACCCTGGGATCATGATCCGAGCCAAAGGCTGATGCTCAACCAACTGAGCCACCCAGGCACTCCTCGAGCAAGTTAATTAATCTCACCATGTCTCAGTTTCCTCCTCTGGAAAATGGGGTAATTATGTTTTTCCTAACTCCTGAGATTAAGGGAGTAAACGCAGGAATGATTGCAAGGAAGGTACAATAGCGCGTGGCACATGAGAGAGCTTGATATCTTAGCTATTAATCATCAGAGATAGTCATGTTCATTCAAATGGAGGGAGGGGTAACATTTGT
Source organism: Canis aureus (assembly GCF_053574225.1). Lineage (NCBI taxonomy): Eukaryota > Metazoa > Chordata > Mammalia > Carnivora > Canidae > Canis > Canis aureus. The sequence goes on from NC_135629.1 coordinate 10,451,251, forward strand.
TTATCTGATATAAGGATGGCTACCCCTGCTTTCTTTTGAGGACCCTTCGAATGGTAAATGGTTCTCCAACCTTTTATTTTCAGGCTGTAGGTGTCCTTCTGTCTAAAATGAGTCTCTTGTAGACAGCAAATAGATGGGTCCTGCTTTTTTATCCAGTCTGAAACCCTGCGCCTTTTGATGGGGTCATTAAGCCCGTTCACGTTCAGAGTTACTATTGAGACATATGAGTTTAGTGTCATCATGATATCTATTCAGTCTTTGTTTTTGTGGACTGTTCCACTGAACTTCTTCTTAAAGGGGAATTTTAAGAGGCCCCCTTAAAATTTCTTGCAGAGCTGGTTTGGAGGTCACATATTCTTTTAGTTGCTGCCTGTCTTGGAAGCTCTTTATCTCTCCTTCCATTTTGAATGAGAGCCTTGCTGGATAAAGTATTCTTGGTTGCATGTTCTTCTCATTTAGGACCCTGAATATATCCTGCCAGCCCTTTCTGGCCTGCCAGGTCTCTGTGGAGAGGTCTGCTGTTACCCTAATACTCCTCCCCATAAAAGTCAGGGATTTCTTGTCTCTTGCTGCTTTAAGGATCTTCTCCTTATCTTTGGAATTTGCAAGCTTCACAATTAAATGTCGAGGTGTTGAACGGTTTTTATTGATTTTAGGGGGGGATCTCTCTGTTTCCTGGATCTGAATGCCTGTTTCCCTTCCCAGATTAGGAAAGTTTTCAGCTAGAATTTGTTCAAATACATATTCTGGCCCTCTGTCCCTTTCGGCGCCCTCGGGAACCCCAATTAAACGTAGGTTTTTCTTCCTCAGGCTGTCGTTTATTTCCCTTAATCTATCTTCATGGTCTTTTAATTGTTTGTCTCTTTTTTCCTCAGTTTCCCTCTTTGCTATCAACTTGTCTTCTAGGTCACTCACTCGTTCTTCCACCTCGTTAACCCTCGTCGTTAGGACTTCTAGTTTGGATTGCATCTCATTCAACTGATTTTTAATTTCTGCCTGATTAGCTCTAAATTCTGCAGTCATGAAGTCTCTTGAGTCCTTTATACTTTTTTCTAGAGCCACCAGTAGCTGTATAATAGTGCTTCTGAATTGGCTTTCTGACATTGAATTGTAATCCAGATTTTGTAACTCTGTGGGAGAGAGGACTGTTTCTGATTCTTTCTTTTGAGGTGAGGTTTTCCTTCTAGTCATTTTGCTCAGTGCAGAGTGGCCAAAAGCAAGTTGTATTGGGAAAAAGAGAAAAAGAGAGGAGAGAAAGAAGGAAAGAAAAGAGAAAGAGAAAAAAAAAGGGAAGAAAAAGAAAAAAAAACGAAAAAAAAAAAAAAAGAAGAAAAAGAGAAAGAAAAAGAAAGGAGAAAAAAAAGGGGGTGGGGGAAGGAAACAAATCAAAAAGCAAAACAAAACAAAAACAAGAACAAAAACAAAAACAAACAAACAAAAAAAGAACCACAGGGGAGTATCTTCTGATTCTGTGTACTTTAAGTCCCTTGGCTTCTCCTGGAAGTTGTCCGTCCGTCTAGCTGGTCTTCTGGGGGAGGGGCCTGTTGTGCTGATTTTCAGGTGTTAGCAGTTGGGGGAGCTGCTGTGCCCCTGCCTGGTGCAGGGCTCAGTGGGGGCTGTTTACCCCGTGAGGCCGCAGGAGGAACAGCCCCAGTGGCGGGGCAGCTCTGGAAACCTGGATTCAGCTCCGGCAGGAACTCCGTCTGCAGGGCCTGGATGCTCCGGGGCGGGGCCGCTGATGTGCTCAGCTGGGGCAGGAGCGTCCTCGCTGTCCTGGGCCCTCCCGGCCTCTGCCTGTCCCGGGGGAGGCGGGATCCTGGGCTGTGTCCCGGCGCCCTGTGCTCCGGAGCCTGCGCTGGTGGATTCGCGCTCCCGCCCCGCAGCCCCCTCCGCGGAGCCGCCGCCCGAGCCCCTCCGAGCTGCTCCTGGAACCGCGCAGCCCCCTCCGCACGGAGCCTCTTCCTCTGCCCGAGCCCCCCGAGCTGCTCCGGGTCCCGCCGTGCGCGCTGCAGCCCTTAGGGACCTCGGCGCACTCTCCTGGGCGCGCAGTTGCTGTTAGTGTCCCCGGGAGCCCGAGGGCATCCCCGCCCTCCTGGGTCCTGCTCCACCTCCCCGCGAGCCCCTTTCCCCCGGAAGGTCGGTGCAGCTCCTGCGTCTCCGGGACGGGGCTCTCCTGTCCTGGGGACACTCGCCCCGGCCTCAGCCCGGCTCCTCGCGGGGCCCCTCCCCCTTGGAGGCCTTTGTTTCTTTACTTCTTTTTCCCCGTCTTCCTCCCTTGGTAGAAGCGCGAACTCTTCTCACTGTAGCATTCCAGCTGGTCTCTCTTTAATTCTCAGGCCGAATTCATAGATTTTCAGGATAATTTGAAGGTTTTCTAGGTAGTTTGGTGGAGACAGGTGATTTGCAGACCCTGCTCTTCCGCCGTCTTGCTCCTCCCCTCATGCATAACTTTCATTGGTACTCTTTTCCCCCATTATCCATTGAATCCTCATCATTTAGAACTATCTAAACAGTCTTAACCTCAGAATTTGTTTGGGCTCTGTGGCACCTTGCCCATTCCTCTTTGCCTTCTTGTCTGCTCAGATCACGTGGGTCCGGGTGCGGGTCCGGGTGCGGGTCCGGGTGCGGGTCCTGGTCCGGGTCCGGGTCCGGGTCCGGGTCCGGGGTCCGCGCCCGCGCCGCGCCGTCCTGCTCCGCCGCTCGGTGCGCACCCCGCGGTGCCTCGAGCCCTGCTGCGTCTGCGGAGGGCGGGCTGCGGGGCGCCGGCTCCTTCAGGGGCGACCCTCCCGCCTGCCCCGCTGCTCCCCGAACACGCGACCCGCGGGGTAACATTTGTTACTTGGGTCGAACGAGTGGACTCTGGGGATTACACACCAGGCACCGTGCTAGGCACATCCTACCCACTCTTGCTGGATCGCTTCCATAACTCTCAGAAAACAGTGGAGCTGCTGAGGTTCAGACAGATGCAACAACATGCCCGGGGCACCCAGCTGCAAAGTGGTGGTGCTGAGACTGGATTTCAGTAATGCCACAGATTTCCCTTGGGCCACAGGGTGGCTCTGAAAGAGGAGAAGACCTGTGGTTTGCAACCAAAGATGGCCTTTTGCTGGGGCGCCCGGGTGGCTCAGTTGGTTAAGTGTCCAGCTCTTGATTTTGGCTCAGTCATGATCTTGGGTTGTGAGATGGAACCCCACATTGATATTTTCTCTCCTCTCTCTGTCCCTCCTCTTTCTCTCTCTCAAATAAATAAATCAAATATTTTTTAAAAAGATGGGTCTTTTGGTAAAGAGTGGGGACCACCGGCCTGTGCAGAGGGGCTACGTATGGCTCTGGCTTCTATTTTCGCAAGGGGGTTGGCGAATCCTTGTGGCATGAGAGGTGAGAGATCCTGGGTCTTCTTGTGAGAACACTCGCTGGACTTTCACCTTGTGAGTCAGTCCGCTCTTGGGGCTGCAGCTGGGAGGAGAGGTGCTGGGGTGAGCTCCTGCTGGATGGAGCCGAAGCCCATGTGGTCAGCAGCACAGGAGGCTGGCAGCTGTGTCCGAGCTGCGTGTGTGTCACACAGGCTCAGTGGGCGAGCCTGAGGCCAGGGAGGGGACATGAGTGAAGTAGCAGCAGTGGCCAGCAGGTGTCCAGAACTTTAAACAACCATAACAGCAGTCAAACCCTGCAGAGCCCATGTGTGGGTTGATGGTAACACTTTTTTGGACACAAATGAAATTTTTTTCTGGGGAGTCCTAGAATAAAAGTGACCAGCCTCAAGGTCAATCTGGTAGAAAGTGGAAGAGTCAGCTTTATTTAAATCAAACCCACAATTTTTTCTTCTCCTCGAATTGACAGTAAGTCCATTCAGCAGGGCTGTGACCTCAGATTGGTGTGTGGATCCAAGCAGGGTGGGGGCATGTGCCGATGCAGGAACCTCAGAGAAGTAGCATCAGTACCAGCTAAGTCTTGGACGCCTCCATGCACAGGTGAGAATGGTAAACTCGAGAAATTACAAGTTACAGAAAGGAAACAGTGTGTTCTTATATATGGAATGGTAAAAGAAAATTGGCTGTCGGAGCAGCCACAGTGGTAATGGCCCCACCAGCGCGGATCCCCCCACCACAGGAGTCCACATTCGGATTTCTATGGATCTGAAGTCCTGAAGGCAGAGCTAGAGGGGGTGGGAGACCATCTGGAGGGGGCTGGTTTCTGCAAGAGCTGGACCAGCCGGGTACATTCTGGCGCTGCTTGGTTTTCTTTCCCACCACTCCCTTTGGAAGGCGTTGCTGGGCACCCCTCCCCTGTTGTTGACATCCTGGGCAGAGCCGCCAGCCCCAGGTTCTCTTTGGGGAATTCGCCTGCTGGGGTGCCTGGGAGATGATGCACATGTGGGTGGAGGGTCCTTGGTTGTGTCCATATGTAAACATTCCCCAAGCGGGATGTATGTGATACCAGTGCTTCTCCAAACTTCTGTGGGCACGCACGTCAACCAAGACTCTTGTCAAGGGATCCCTGGGTGGCGCAGCAGTTTGGCGCCTGCCTTTGGCCCAGGGCGTGATCCTGGAGACTCGGGATCGAATCCCACATCGGGCTCCCGGTGCTTGGAGCCTGCTTCTCCCTCTGCCTGTGTCTCTGCCTCTCTCTCTCTCTCCGTGTGACTATCGTGAATAAATACATTAAAAAAAAATTTAAAAAAAAAAAAAAAAAAAAAAAGACTCTTGTCAAAATGTAGGCTCTGATGCAGCAGGTCTCGGGTGGGAGCTGAGACTGTTTCTGACAGGCTTCCAGCTGATGCCCATGCCCCGTCTGGGGACCAGACTGTGGGTAGCAAAGTGTCATACCTCAATTAAAAAACAAAAACAAAGAAAGCCCAGAATAAAGGCGATTTTAATTTTATTTCTAATGTGAGCTTCTCTCTTCCATCCAGTTGAGGTTGACCCTGGCTGGGAACCAGAGTGGGAAAGGGGATGCGGTCTGGCTTTTCAGGGCACCGCTCCCCTTTCACCGGATCACCAACACGCTGGACGTCAAGATGGGCTGTCAGACCAAAGCCCCAAAGGCCTTTTTTACAAAGCTAGTGCTGCCTGTAGCTGTCCTTTCTGGGCCGACAAATGGTGGACACCCCAACGCCTTCTCTCTCTGGAGAATGCTGTGTAGGGGCCTCTGCTCTGGCCTCCCCAGCTCTGCCCTGTGGCTGATCTTGGGTCCTGCCCCTCGTACACGCCCCTGGGGCCCCCCCAAGCAGGCAGCCCTCCAGGGTCTCCTTGGTGTCTGGGGATGTGCAGTCAGCCTGGGTGTCTTAGCACTAGCTGCCATAACAAAATGCCATAGACTGAGGAGCTTAACGTGAATTTATTTCTCACTGTTCTGGAGGCTGGGAGTCCAAGATCAGGGTGCTACGTTGATGTGGCTTCAGGTGAGGGCTCTTTTCCTGGCTGGCAGATGGATGCCTTCATGCTGCATCCTCCCATGGTGGAGAGTGAGCTCTCTGGAGCCTGCACTCCTAAGGACATCCACCCTATTAGATCAGGGCCCACCCTTATGACCTCATTTCACCTTTGCTACTTCCCTACTCCGAATGGTCCCACTGGGGAGTGAGGGCTTTGGCATATGGAATGGCGGGGTTGGGGGTTGGGGGTGTGGGTGTGGGTAGGAGCTACTCAGTCCAAAGCCCTGGGCCCACCCTCCATGTGGACTGTTCTTGCTCTGCACCACAGGCTGCTCCTGGTGGCCACCCACCTTAGGCTTCTCAGACTGGCTGACCTGTGGCCTGGGTTCACACACCCTCAAATCCTTGGGAACTCTTGGGAGTCTTGTCTGGAGCTCCTAGGAACTCCCTTAATGCTTAGGGTCAGAGATTTGAGATTCTGCAGCTCAGCAGAGATCCAGCCAAGGAGGAGATGACCAAGTCTTCATCTTGCAAGACTCCCCAAAAGGCTCTCCTGGACTTCCCCACACTTGGATTGGGAGGCCCAGAAAGAACCCCTTCTTTTCTTACTAACCTTGGGGAAATGCCTTGGTACCTGCTACTGTGGCAAATCCCACCCCAAAATTGTCACCCTTCCCTTAGATAGGTAGTGGTGGGTGGTGAGTTTGCAAAATATCCTATTTGTCCACCTTTTTTTTTTTTTTTTAAGATTTTATTTATTTATTAATGAGAGACACTCAGAGAGAGAGAGAGAGAGAGCTGCAGAGAGTGAAGCAGGCTCCATGCAGGGAGTCCGATGTGGGACTTGATCCAGGGTCTCCAGGATCAGGCCCTGGGCTGAAGGCAGGGCTAAACCGCTGAGCCACTGGGCTGCCCATGTGTCCACCTTTTAATGAATAAGCACTTGCGTAGTACTTGCCAAAGCAGAGGTTGTTCTAGGTGTTTTACTCATAGTACCATATTGAATTCTTACAGGGATCCTGACAGACATGATTATTAGCCTTATTTTACAGATGAGAAAATCAAGGCTGAGAGTCACACAGCTTGTACGCGGCAGAGCTAGGAGATGAATCCCGGCAGTAGGCCCAGACCCAGAGCCTCTAACCACTGTTCCTACTGCCTCTCAGCAGCTAGGGAGGGGGTGTCGGCATCTCTCTCACGAGTGAGGAAATGAGGCTCAAGAGAAGGAATGACTCTACCTTGGGGCTCATGATTCCCAAGTCTAGTGCTCTTCCCCTGGGGAGAATACTTGCATTCTTCTGTCATTTGAGTTTCTGGAAACTTCCAAGCTCAATGACACAGAGAAGAGAACTAACTGCTCTCAAGCTGACCGTGAACACGCTGTCCTTGACAACAGAGGCTGTCTTGGGTGGGCTTCCCTAAGAACCAACCCCAATTTGCTCCACCACTCTCTTGAAGTCTAGTGCAAAATCAGCCAGGGGTCTGTCCAGGAGTCTCTTCTCCAGACCTTTGTCAGAGTGAGCATTTTTTTCAGGAGTGGGAGCCCCCAGGCCACCTGTGCCCCCTGCAGCCTGCCCCCCAAACCCACAAACTGCGACTCACGTGCCCCCCTCCTTTGGCTTGATACTTGTCATGAGGACTCTGGCTCCCCAGGGTCACAGAGGCCGTGGACACCTCTGGGCCAGGCTGGCCTCTCAGACGGGTGCCCCCATTCAGAATAACAGCACCATTTGCACTAGAATGAAAAACCCGGTGCACCAGGGTGTTAATTCAGCTCCCTGCAGCTTCTCTCCTTGATCATTTTAAATTACAGAGACAAGCTGGCGGACAATTGGACAATTAAAACCCGCTAAAGCTGTTAGCCCATGGCTGGCTAAAGGTTTTATATCTTCACACCTGGTAGATGGTCTGTAAATATTTGTTGAGCTAATGGGCAAGCCGGCTTCCAAGGAAGGACCTTGTAACAGAGGATTCTGGAAGATGCTAAAGCCTTCCCTCTAGGAATTAATTTCCGGTAGTGGGTCACAGGCTTCATGCCAGCCGCCGTGGTTCAGAGTCCCAGTTCGGGCAACCAACCCATGTCAGAGGGTGCTGCAGCCATTCAGTGAGATCATTTTTTTTTTTTTTTTTCAGTGAGATCATTGTATGCACATTGTACTCATAGATGCATGACAAAAATATGCTGGTGCATGAAGGCTGTCCTCTTCGTTAGTTCGTCTGATTTCTGTGTCAGCTGCCTCTGCCCACGGGAGCTTTGGGACATATCCTCAGTCCTCTGATACCAGAGCCTTGGATGTCCCAAGCTCTCCCCACGAATTTCCGGGAGGCTGGAATCCAGATCGGCAGCCTGTCCATCTGGCTGTTGCTGGCTACGTGTCCCACCCCTGTTCCCGCATGACATTCAGTCACTCGCCCCCTCAATGTCCACACCCTCCCAGCTGCTAACACTGAACACTCATAATTCTAATCTCTATAACGAAGGTGTTGGTGGAGTTGTCAGCAAGGCTACTTCTCCAAGCCCACACCTTCCTCCCAGCTGCTCCCTCTGCTCATTTCACTTCCCTACTGGGAGCAAAAGGACGCAGTTTCCTCCTTGGTTTTCATGCAGACTATTGTCCTCTTCTGCCCCAAGTACACCTACCCCAAGTAAGGTTCAGTACTTATCAAGACTTCCAGAGTAGTGGTTCTCAAAGTCTGTTGCAAAGACATCTCCTGGAGGGTTGTCCCACAGGCAAGGTCTTGGGCCCCACCCATACCCACTAACTTGGAAACTCTGGAGTGGGGGCCCAGCAATCCATATTTCAGTGCCCCCCACCAGGTGCGGCTGATGCATGCTCAAGTTTGGGAACCTCTGGTGAAGACAACCAGTGTTCTTTCCCTCGGGAGGGAATTTCACCTCCTTGTTATGAAGGTTTCAAGAGGAGTTGGGCTTTTGGAGAGGTGGCTCAGCTTCTGCTGGTAACCTCGCAGGCCCATAGGACGTGGCCTTTGGAGTCAACAGGCATGGGTTCTTCTCTCTCTGCCACTTACAGGCCGTGCAGTCCTGGGGAGGATGGTTTACCCCTCTGAGCCTCAGTTTCTTCCTTAAGTGATATTCCCATGCTGCTTCCTCCTAGGATTCTTGTGGGTTTCATAGGAGACCTAAGATGCAGAGTCCTTCATCAACTATAAACCCTGGGGGAGTGTGGGGCTACCTCATGATTTGCAGGTTTCCTCCCTGGTGGGAGCTCCAGTGGTCTCTCTTCTTCCCACAGCAAGAATCTCTGCGGGCTGAAAGCTCAGGCCTCCTATTGACCAGAACAGTATGGGGAGAGGGACACAGGGCCTGTTGGGAAACTGGGTTTAAGACAGAGGCACGTGGAGTGTAAGAAGCACTGGCCAGAGGGTACCCCCTGTATTTGACTCCCCATCCCTGCACATCACACCCTCCTAGAACCCTGAGCTGCAGGGAGAAAAGAAGAGATGCATGTATCTTTCAATGTATGATCTGATACCCTTCATTTTTACAGAGAGAGAGAGAGAGACAGAGAGAGAGAAAACACCACCCGAAGTCCCTAATAGGAAGGTGAGGCTGAAAATCACCCATTCCCCATGGCCCTACTTTTTGTTATTCTGAACCGTTTTTATTCTTGTACCTCTGCAAATAGAAATTTTCCGCAATTCTAACTCTGTACTCTGTACATTTTTCTTTTTGCGCTAGGCATATTAAAAAAAATTTCAAAGTTCTTACATAATCCTCATCATTGTCAACTTAAATGGCTCCAGAATAGTCCATTAGGTGGACATATTATGATTTGTTGGACTAATTCCATACTGTGGACATTTGGATTGTTTTAAAACTTTTTTTTTTTTTTGTGGTGTGCCATTAAATTATGTTGCAGTGCCATCTGTGGACATTGGGCTTTTGGATTCTATTAGAAATATTTCTGTGGAGTGTGATCACTGGCTCATAGGGCATCAATAATCTTGTGGCTCAAGAAACATTTCCAAATTGCTTCCCCAAATACCCTGCCACTAGTAATATTTGAAAGTAGCAGTTTTCCTGCACCCTTGTCATTATTGTTATTTATTATTTTTGCTAATGTAATAGGTGTCGTATCATGTGGTTTCTACTTACATTTCTTTGGTAATTGGTGGTGCCAATTTCTATGCTACTTTATTATTTCTGTTTTCTTCTGGGGAATTTCCTCCTCATATCTTTTTCATATTCATCTTCACATTTTAGTAATTTATAGCAGCTCTTTATGTAGATATGAACTCTCTGATGTGTTTATTTACTTATTGGTGGTTAATCTGTATTCCCCAGCTCAACCTGTAATCATATAACTCTAGGTGCCTCTAACTTATGACACTTGATAAATTCAGGATATTGCCGGGGGCTGAGTACTTGGAATACTGGAAGTTTAATTTGCAATAAAATGAATTGGCTTAAGATTCCATCTGCAGTCTAGGCAGGAATGGATTTCTGAGTGCCTGAGGTCTCAAGTCTGGTGCCAAATACACAGTGTGGCATTCTCCCTCTCTTACCCCGTTTCCCCTTTTTTCCTGTCAGTTCTTCTAACTCTTTAGCAGAAGAGAAATCAAAATAAACATCCTTCAAGTGGACACTGAGCTTTGTTGCAAAAGAAACAACCCTAGGGGTCTGATTTTCTTTATGACCTACTGGCACATCCTCAACACCCCCCAAGGTATTCCTCCCAGGTTCCCTGGGATCCAGGTAAGGCCTCCTCTGTCTACTCAGTTGCTGGTTTGGCCAAGGAACCTGTTGCGTCAGGCAAACGACAACCCCAAGTGGGTGGCTTTCAAAATAATCACTCTCTGATTCGTGCCTCTCGTCGGTTTGTCGATTTTTCTTCCACCAGTGCATGGTCACCTGGGCACCTCTTTTCTTCTTTGAGGTTCTGCTAGAGTAGAAGGAGCCCTGGACTTTGAGTCTGTAGCCTGACAGTGAGACCTGCCTGTCCTTATTAGCTGTGTAACCCGAGAAGTTACTGATGACTTCTCAAGACCTTGGCGTCTGTCTCGTCTCAAGAGTTTGGGTTATAACCAAGTCATCAAATATTCAGGCTGAAGGATTTTCTGTGTTATTTCACTGAAGTCACACAACAGCCCTGTGAAGCTGGTTTTATCCTTGTTTTTCAGTGGAGGTGATTCAGTTTCAGGGAGATTAAGAAAAGCAATCTGAACAGTTGTGTTAGTACAAACTGGCTGAATGTTGGCTCCACCTTACATTTCACATGACTGCTTTTATACGGATATTCCCAGAGCAATTCAGAGTGTAACCTTTCTAATCATTGATTATGGGCAACTCGATAACTCACACATCTTTAATTTGCATGTTAGTCAAGGATTTTATGAGAAGGAAGGGGACTTCGTGGGCTCACATGCTGGGAAGGGATATAGGGTAGCATGTAGAAACCAGGGCCTTGGGGACCAGAGCAGGTTTTTTTTTTTTTTTTTTTTTTCTTCTTCTTTTTTTTAAGATTTTATTTATTTATTCCTGAGAGACACACAGAGAGAAGCAGAGACTTAGACAGAGGGACAAGCCCTGATGTGGGATTCGGTCTCGGATCCTGAGATCACACCCTGAGCCAAAGGGACACTCAACCACTGAGCCACCCAGGCACCCAGAGAGCAGGGTTTTGATACTACAAGGACACTCTTTCCATCTCACTCTGCAGCTCTTTCGTCTCTGCCAATCTCCAAAGGGTTCTATATTTTCCCACAGGTAGTAGGCTTTCTCCCCGGAACAGGGAAGATGGTTGCTGGGCCTCAGTTTTAAGTTCTTCTGGCATTAACAGCCCAGAGACAGGGCTCCTTCTGTCCCAGCTCCAAACTGGGAAGCCCCAAAAGAGGGACTGATTGGTTTGGTTTGTGTCACACTAGTTGGGTGTGGGCAGTGGGTTCTGTGGTTGGCCAGATTGGTGCTCATTCCTAGCCGTGAGGCTGGGGATGGGGTGGGACTCCATAACTCCCTCAGGAGGAGAGGAGAATCAGGTGGTTGCTGAGGGGAACCTGGGTTGCTCAGTGGTTGAGTGTCCACCTTTGGCTCAGGGCATGATCCTGGGGTCCCGAGATCAGTCCCACATCAGGCTCCCCAAAGGGAGCCTGCTTCTCCCTCTGCCTGTGTCTCTGCTGCTCCCTCTGTGCCTTTCATGAATAAAAAAAATAATAAAATCTTAAAAAAAAAAGGAATGCTTTCTGGGGAGATAAGCAATCAATATATCCACAATTCAGCCCCTTGTGCCTGTGTCCTGTCCGCTTGAAGTGGAAACTGGATTCTAGGAAGACTTGCAGGGTAAGGTTTACATCTAGGAAGTGGTTTTTATCTTTCTGAATTGGAATCATCTGTTTATCCCAGTGGAATGAAAAATAGTGTTGGGTTTTGGGTCCTTATTAAATTCATTTTGGTTCACCCAAATGGTGAACCAATGTGCCGTGGAACGCATGTGTAACAGTTCTATGTAATGCTCTGTAGTGCTTGCAAAAACTGATAGATTGTGGGAAAGCATCCTGGCCTTCCAGTATTATAGGATCCTGGTGCTCCAGAATTCTGGAATTCTGTAGCTGAGAGAAAGCACAAGAGTTCACTTGGCCTAGTTCCCGGCCTTCAGGTGCATCTCTCCTCCCAAAATCCATCAGGGCTGGAATCCTTCTGGTCTCTTTTGGAGAACACGTTGGGCATTTCTCACTCTTCTGGACACTCGGAATCTGAACGTCCTATATTTTGGAGCATCATGTCCTCCCTACCTCATGGCCAGAGGCCACCATCCTCCTCAGAGGGTGATAAATTGTCCTGGTTTGCAGGGACCAAAGGAATCTCAGAACGTGAGACTTGCTGTTTAAACACTGGAACTGTCCCAGGCAAATCAGGATGACTTGGTTACCTTGTGCTAAAAATAGCAGCCACTCCCTCCCCAGCTTCCCTTGCATCTAAGGGGGTTTCTGTGCCTGGTGGCAGCTGTAGTAGCACCTCTGTTGGCCTAGTTTTGTGACATGATTTCAAACACTGATCCTGGCTGGGCAAACCTAATTTTCTGACCCTCCTGGAGATTCTGTGAGCCACCAAATAATGTGTTAATATATACGTTCTCTGCTGAAATCTCTCACTTGTGCTTACCTAGTCTTTTCTCAGCGCCTGTGGAAGATGTGCTTCCTCTTCTCTGGCTGTAATCTTTTCCATTTGTTCACCTCTCTGGGTATCTGGAGAAAGCAACTGGCCAGTGTCTTTTCCACTAAAAAAACAAACTGGAAATGGTGTTTGCAATGGAAGATTTTCCTTTCTCTCTCCTTCTCACTCTGCAAATCATATTAAGTTGTCCTTACTGGACTCAAACCTTTGTTCCTCATCAGTCACTGGTGCTTCCTAAATTTCATCCGGCCCCTTAGACCTCCATCGGGATTCGGGGGGTCAGAGAATTCTACTTGGCGCTTCCTGTCACCAAGAAATATGCCAAGAGAGCTGGATGCAACCTGCCTTCCTACATTTGGATTTCAAGTCTGTAAGACATGGCCAAGCTGACGGTGGGTCACTCTGAGCCCAGTGGCATCTCGGGACTGGTAATTTCCATTATTTTTTCAAAATCTTCTGTGAGCTTGTGTCTCCTGACTGCACTTCTTAAAGTGTGTCTGTTCAGGTTGCCCCTTGGCTTTACCCCTTGGATTCCGAGTGATTCCCTGTGCCTCAGTTTCCCCATTGATGATATGGAGATGAAATGCCTTCCTAACTGGCCTGAGGAGAACCAATTGCAATGGATGATCATCATAATTATTATTGTTTTATTATGATAGTATAATCGTATTAATAACTATGATAGCGATATTATCACTTATAATAATTATTACAGCAACATGGCTAAGAATGTGGACTCTGGAGGCAAATTTCCCAACTCAGATCTTGACTCTGACACTAGCTGCATGGCTTTGAGCGAGTTCCTCAGCTTCCTTGTCTGAAACATGGGAGTAGTAATCATGGTACCAACCTCTTAGGATCGTCAGGAGGCTTACATGAGACAATTCGTGCAACAGGCTTGAACAGGGAGTGGCGCCCGTGTGTGTTCACTTGCTCCTCACACCAGCACCAACAGCACCACTACCACCATCATTCTTTAAAGGTTCCACTCAGCCTGGAGCATGGCTGTTTTGCTTTTTTTTTTTTTTTTTTAATATTTTATTTACTTATTCATGAGAGACACATAGAGAGAGGCAGAGACAGAGGCAGATGGAGAAGCAGGCTCCCTGCAGGGAGCCCGATGTGGGACTCGATCCCAGGACCCCGGGATCATGACCTGAGCCGAAGTGCCCCCTCTTCATGCTTTTTATCTGTTTCCAGCACATGGGGGACGTTTACAACAAGGTCCAGAGCTTTCCCCAACTCTTTCCTTCATTCTAGTCACCAAGTTGGAGGTGAATAGGGGGCCACAGCTTTCGAGCCTGCCTTCTTGTTACTACTTAAAACACCACCATTCTATGCTGTGGCTTCACTTTGGAATTTGCTTTGACATAAGGGGAGCACACATCGTCATACCTGTTTTACGGAAGAGGAAACTGAGGCCCAAAGTGACTTTTCCAAGGTCACTCAGCAAAGGTGAGGCAGGGGTCGGGTGAGAGCACATACTGATCCACCTAAATCACTCTCTGATTTTGAAGTCCTGCTTGGATGTCGCCTCCTCAAAGACACCATTCCATCACTCACCAAAACATCCAGCAGTTTTCTGAGCTACTACTCTTAAATTCCCGTTTCTCCTGCAGATATGACATTTATGTACACTTAGCCTCAAAAGAGGTCCCTGAGATACATATCTATCCGTCCCAAGTGCTATGCTGGAATCAGGGTGGGGGATTTCTCCAGTGGACAATGTGCAGAATTGGAGTCACAGGGACTGGTGAGGCTGGTGAGGCATAAGGAGACCGCCTGACTTGGTGGTTTATGGGTTTGGTTTCTCCAGTCCACGTTGAAATCATCAAAGAGTCGGTGATCCTTTGCAGAGTGCCTTGTGCCCAGATCTCAGGTGGGGTCCCCTGTCCCTTGTCATGGAGATATTAACCTGGAGCCTATTTCCACCCTCCCTAGGGGAGCTAGGGGAGTCTAAACCCTTGCCCCTACACTATAATTCCAGGTTTCCTATTTGATAGAGTAGCCAGCTAGTGTCTTTTTTTGTACTTTTCTTTTTACTGTGTTAGAACAAAGCTGGTCTAGCATGCATTTGTCTCTGAGTAAACTCTCCAGACAGTCCCGCAGGCTGGCTAGATGACTAAGTGCAATGAGGAGCATGATCCTGCTTTTGTGAGCCTGCAGGCCCAGCCTTTCCCCACTATTGTGCTGTCGACCCACACAGCAGCAAGCTCACATGTTAACAAATTTAATCTTCGCGATTGCCCACAAGGCAGGTGGGACAGGGGCTAAAATCTTTACTTGATAGCTGAATGGACGGTTTAAAGGGTTAAGAAATCCCCTGCTCCCGTCTGCCCCAGTCAGGCTGTGGGTGGAACCCAGGACTGGATGGGGAGCCAGGAGTCCTGGCTGGCTCACCATTGGCTGAGTCATGTTCTCTGACCCCCCAGGTCACAGGGATGTCTGGTTGGAATGTCAGCTCCTGTGCCTCCTGCTCCTCCCTGTGGGGCTGCCCCAGCCCATTTGCACCTCTAACCATGACCCTGAGTGTTGCTATAGCCAGTGGTTGGGGATTTAAGGATTCACCCTTAGCCCTGCCTCCATGCCACCTGCTGTTTGTCCTTAGGCAGGTCATCTCACCCCTTAACACCTTGGGCAGTTGAGAGTTGGCTCAGTCTTGTGCTAGATGAAATTGTGTGCTGGGTGGTATAGCAACAGATAAATGATTGAAGCCTACATCTGAAACTAATGATGTACTATATGCTGTCTAATTGAATTTTTAAAAAAGAAAAAAAAAAAGAAATTGTGCTCTGGATCATTCCTGGGCCTCACTCCCTTTGGTATTACTTTCTTCCCTACCCCATCTCCTCAAGGCATCTAATGATGCCTCTATTATCATTGGAGCCCAGATTGCCTTGGTTTATGAGTCTTTTGCTTTTAATAGCTGTTCCCTATCTTTCCTCACTGCCAACTGCCACTTCTTTTTACTATCAGCTACCTCTTCAATTTCTGCCCCCTCTTAATTCATTATTTCTAATCCTCCTCTGTGATCTGGAATATTAGATAACTAACCTGGTTAAGATTCTGTCTCTAATATGAATCCTGGCTATGGAGGAGGGTGTGTTGGTGCATACACTCAATGATCAGAATAGCTTTGACTTTGCTAAGGTCCTTTTGGCTTTTTTTCTATATTCTGAGTCATATTCTAAAAGGTGAAATTCACAGAATAAGGGATATTTCATCACAGTGGGTAAGTGTGAAAGTGTGGCTCCAAGGGCAGATGAGATGGGTCGTTGCCTTGTGTTCAGAGGGAACATGATGGGTGGAAGCTGGTGGCCCTGGAGGCCCAGGCTTGGCTCCTTTCTGTGCAGCACCAGGCCCAGGTGATTCCTCCTTTCATATCTACAGACAAGTAGGTACTTTAACTCTATGGAAAACCACTGCAGGCCTCGAACTCAGAGTTCTGACACTTGGTGGTGGGCTATTAAGAAGCAGTAGCCACAGTAACCAAGCTCATAGGTCACAGGTGGCATTGAAAGGAGACTGATTAATCTCAGAACTGGAGACTTCCAAAGGGAGTATTCCGATCACCTAGTGTTCACACGTTTTCTTCTTAAATCTAAATTTAAATAAATAAATAAATATTTTATTTATTTATTCATGAAAGACAGAGAGAGAGGCAGAGACATAGGCAGAGAGAGAAGCAGGCTCCTTTAAGGAAGCCTGATGTGGGACTTGATCCTGGGACTCCAGGATCATGCCCTGAGCTGAAGGCAGACGCTTAACCGCTGAGCCATCCAGGTGTTCCTAAATTTGCATATTTTTAAAAAGATCATCACAATTATTTATAATGACGAAAAGGTTGGAAATTAATGAAGGGAATGCTGCACAACAGCAGTAATACTTAAAATTTCTTTTTTTTTTTTTGAAGATTTTATTTATTCATGAGACACAGAGAGAGAGAGAGACAGAGACAGAGACAGAGACAAAGGCAGAGGGAGAAGCAGGCTCCCTGCGGGGAGCCCGATGCAGGACTTGATCTCAGGACCCTGAGATCATGACCTGAGCCAAAGACAGGTGTTCAACCACTGAGCCACCCAGGTGTTCCATTTAAAGATTTCTAATGTGGGAAACTGCTAATGATACGAAGTCAACTGAAAAATGCAAGTGAAAGAATGTTATAATAAGATGATCTCAAAGCAGAAAATTATTTGCACAAAGGACAGGAAAGATATACTCAGTGCTTATAAGTTTGATGATTGCAGGAACTAGTGGTTGGTAGAAACTAGGACCTCAGGCCAGGTGTAAAACAGTAGGGAGAGGTGAGGCCTGAGGCAAATTAGAGAGAGTGTGCCCTCTGAGGAAAAGGGGCTTTTGGCCAATTGTTACCACACACTGCTAACTCTTTAAATTTTTGAAGGAAAGCTGGAAATCATATTTATGTGAAATCCCCCACATTTTAAATGTTAATGCTAATTTATATATATATATAAAGATTTTATTTATTTATAAATAAATAAATGAGAGGCACAGAGAGAGGCAGGGACACAGGCAGAGGGAGAAGCAGGCTCCATGCAGGGAGCCTGATGCAGAACTCGATCCCGGGACCCCAGGATCATCTCCTGGGCTGAAGGCAGGCACCAAACCGCTGAATCACCCAGGGATCCCCTAATTTATATTTTTAAAATATTTTTTAAAACACTGTTTTAGGGGCGCCTAGGTGGCTCAGTTGATTAAGTGTCCGATCCTTGGTTTCAGCTCAGGTCGTGACTTCAGGGTAGCAGGCTGAAGCCCCATGTTGGCTCCATGCTCAACAGGGATTCTGCTCCAGATTTTCTCTCTGCCTCTGCCTCTCCCCCGTCCTCTCTAAAATAGATAAATACATCTTTAAAAATAAATAAATAAAACACTGTTTGGTTGTTTGGCTTTGACCTTTGGTCCGCCAATCTGTTACCTTTGGAATATACCAAGATGTTGATACCAGCTGTCTCTGAGGAGCGTGCTTACTGGAAATTTTAATTTTCTTTATCATAGCTTTGGGAATTGCCCAATTTTATAAATCAATGATTTCCATAATTAAAGAAAAAAAATGAGCTTAACCCCACGGGATTGGGGTGACTAGGTGCCCATGCATGCATGCATGCAGATGAATGTTGAGGGAAAGGTATCTGAAAATTCTGGGCAACGCCCAGAACCTTCCTGGTCTTGAGTTTAGTTAGGTGCTATTGGGGATAAGATGAAGTTGGTGCTTATATGAATGTAGGCAAAGAGGAAGGAGAAGAGGTGGCAAGTCTCTGCAAAGTATGGGAAGTATACAGCTTTAGGAGTCAAATGTGTGTTTGTAAAACAGCCTGGCTCTGCCATGAACTAGCTGTTGACACCTTGATAAGTACCATGATCTTATCTATAACTATGATATGCTGCACGATTGCTATGTGCTAATGCTCGGTTAAGCACTTGATATGCATTATACCTTTCTGAGCCTAATTCCTCATTTAAAAAGGGAGAATCATACTCCTTATCTCAAAATGTCCTTGTGAGCGTTAATTTGGGTACTGTACGTAACTATGTAGAACAGAACCCAATAAATAGCACTTCTCTTTTAGTTCTGGGCTGGATTTCAAGTTTAATTTCACCTGTTCCCACTAATTCAAGGAGACTGAATGGATGGTATGAATAGAATAGATTACTTATTCAAAATATCTAAATTCCCCTTTTCTAATAATACTCAAATATGTAATTTTTTCTTTTCTTGGCTTCTTAAAGAGAGGAAGCTCATTCTATTCACTGAGATGGTTTACAAATGGGAAGCAAAATCCAGCCCATATTCTGCTTTGCAAAATTCCTCCCGGTGTGTCTGGAGAACAATCTAGCCCCACCTGCCGCTTTGGCAGGTACTGCGTGGCACCTGAGGAAGTTTAAGAGGTGTGTTTTTTGTTTTTTGTTTTAATGCACATGGTTTCTACTTGTTTTTCTAGCACTTGTTTTACATGGGTTAGCACCTCCACGTAAATGACCTTGTCAGATAACCAAATATATCTATGTCTGTGTCTATATCTATATATGTCAAGAAATGGTGTGTGCAATGTATTTTTTAAGATGCAGGATTTTTAGGGATGCCTGGGTAGCTCAGTGATTGAGCATCTGCCTTTGGCTCAGGGCGTGATCCCAGGGTCCTGGGACTGAGCCTGCTTCTCCCTCTGCCTATGTCTCTGCCTCTCTTTCAGTGTCTCTCATGAATAAATAAATAAAACCTAAAAAAAAAAAAAAAGATGCAGGATTTTTAAATGCGAACGTCTAGTGTAGGCAGTTCATACACATAAGCTATTAGATGGATAATATTATTTCCTTTTTACATATGAGGAAAATAGGCTCAGAGAGTGGAAGTAATTTTCCCGACATCACAAAGCAACTGAGTGGGAAGACTGAGATCCAGGCCAGAAGTGACTGGTAGATTTTCTGTGGTTGCCATGGTACAGCGTCAGCAACACATATTTTGATGACTTGTCCCATGAGAACAAGCTCTACCCTTGCCCAAAAGAAATCAGAATGAGGGCACACAAGTCTGCCTTTAAGCTCCTTTAAACAGTGAGATGGAATCACAGGCTGCCACTGTCCGTGTATAGGGAGACACACAGGAATTGGTCCCGAGGATCGCCAGGTACTTGGAACTGCTCTGCCCCTGACAGGGCATCACTAACACCATTTGTCACCCTGAAAGTGCAAGCAGTCCCTCTCCTTATAGTATGTGCCACACCCCTTTTCTCTCGGGGTGCTGCTTGCTGACTGTGGCAGCAAACACCCCCATTTCCCAGTGTGACAGGAACAAAGATGCTGATACCTTTGCAGTTTCTCTGCTGTCTCAAAGGATTGCTTGTTAACTCGCTTTTCACTCTGGCAATGGAGCTCATGCACTAAGTGGACGGGAGCATTTGCAGGAGGCAGAATTGGTTTCCCTTGGAAAAGGTGGGAAGTAGCCACATGGAATGAAATAAACTGAGTAGATTTAGAGATCTGGGATACAGTGAAAAGCAGAGGAAAGGTTTCTGAGGAGGAAAAGCCCCAGAAAGAAATCAGGGGTGAAGAGGAGTTCCCATATGTTTTGCTGGATGTCCTACAACAGAATGACTCTTTGGAGCCTTTTAAGAAGATTTCCATAATGGTTAAATCAGTAAATGTTTACTTTGCTCCTTAGAACAACCCATTTTTAAAAACAGTCAAATAAAAAACAGAAAATTTCAATAAATGTATATCTATATACATCCATATATTTTTTTATGAGCAAAAAGAACCATAAAGGGAACACTAAACTGGTCAGTTCAAGGGGTGGGATGAGTGGGGGGGGGGGAGGGTGAAGTTCGTTCTTTCTTTCTTTCTTCCTTCCTTCCTTCCTTCCTTCCTTCCTTCCTTCCTTCCTTTCTTTCTTTCTTTCTTTCCTTTTTTTTTTTTTTTTTTCTTGAGAGAGAGAGCATGCCTGAGTGAACAGGGATGGAAGAGGAGGGAGAGAGAGAATCTTAAGCAGGCTCCGTACCCAGCATGGAGCCCGATGCGGGGCTAGATCTCACAGCCCTGAGATTGTAACCTGAGCAGAAACCAAGAATGGACTGAGCCAGCCAGGGGCCCCTAAAGTTTTTCTTTTTATCTCCTATTCTGTTTGGCTTGTCACAATAAACACTTAAAAATATAAAAAAAATAATTATAGACTTACAGGAGAACTGCTTGCAAGGAAAATTCACAGATACCCTTCACTCAGCTTCCCATAATGTTAGCACTGTATCTTTGTTCACAGCTGAGAATTAATATTGGCATAAGAAGATTAAGTAGACTCTAGACTCAGACTTTATTTGGATTTCCCCACTGATGTCCTTATTCTGTTCCTGGATGCCATCCAGGCTCTCACATTATATCTAGTCATCCTGTCTCCTCCATCTTGTCCAACGTGGGACAGTTTCTCGGTCTTAGTTGTCTTTTTTTTTTTTAATTTTAAAGATTTTATTTACTTATTCATGAGAGACAGAGAGAGAGAGAGAGAGGCAGAGAGACACAGGCAGAGGAAGAAGCAAGTTCCCTGCAGGGAGCCCAATAGGGGACTTGATCCCAAGACTCCGGGATCATGACCTGAACCAAAGGCAGACACTCAACCACTGAGCCAACCAGGCATCCCAATCTTACTTGTCTTTTATGACTTTGACAGTTTTGAAGTGTACTGGTCAGGTATTTTGTAGAATGTCCCCCAACTTGGGTCTGTATGATATTTTCTCATGACTAGATAGACTCAGGTTGTGGATTTGGGGGAAGAATGCCACAGAGGCAAGGTGCCCTTCTCAATGCATAGCGTTAGGGAACGTGATGTGCATACATTTATTACTGCTCATGTTAATCTTCTTCATGTGGTGGATAGCAGAAAGCCAGAAAATTACTATTTCCCCTTTTGTAATTAGTAAATATTTGGGAGGGAGGATTCTTTGAAGTTATCTTATAGCTTGTTTCTCCTTGAACTATCACCCACGAATTTGAGTATTTACTGGTGGACCTGGAGGTAGTTACCATTGTCCAGCTTGGATGATGATTTTCTCTTTTTCCTCCTTTTTCTGTTTGTTTCTGTAAGGAAGAGTTCTCATGTCACCCTATTTATTTATTTAATCTTTTAAAAAAATCAGTATAGGCTCATGGATATTTCTTTAAACAATTAATTTTTAATTAATTTTAATTATTTTGAGGGGTTATAATAAAATATTACAGTGACTAATTTTATTGCCCCAATTATTTCAGCTTTGGCTAATGGGAACTCTTTCAGCTTGGCACTTGCGTCCTTTTGACACGATGTGTGACTTTTTTCGTTTTAACAGTACAAGTAAGTACAAATAATTAACATTGCTTTTCACTGCTTTTTCTTATCTTGAACTGGTGTTTATTTGAATGGGAGAGGATGCAAAGACTAGACGTGAGGCAGCTTGGCTTTCCTGGAATTACACAGACAAACCTTTAACAGATGGTGGATTTTTTTCTTCCTTTTGTATCATAAGGTACCATTCTCTTTGGCATATGAGGGTGGATTGTACTAGAATAGAAAATCAGGAATCTATCTAGGTTATGAACATCTGCAAGAGGATTTTTTAAAAAAATTACAATGAATGACAAGAACTTCATGCTGAAGAGATTCATGAAAACCATGAGCTCTGAGTGTTGCCAAAACTTTGCTAGGAGAGAAAATGACAAATAAATTGCAAGGTATTGTTATGTCTGATTTTACAGTCACAGGCTGAAAAAGATGACTGAGCTGGGAAAATCAAATTTCAAGGTTAATTCATCATCAGTAAGGGAAAATTGTTCTCACTGAGTATTTACCCATGCTGCATTGAAGAGCCCGGGAGAGGACCCCTGAGGCTGATGATGTCTTTGAAGCACTGTTAAAATTCTTTGTTAAATGAACTTAATTAGAAAAAAAATATTAGGTGTCTACTGATGCTATTTCAGCAGTGCCTTGTCCAAGATCAGCATTTGGGGCAAAAATCCAAGAGAAGATGAATATTTCAAGGATGTCTTCTCATTGCTAAGCATTGAACCAGACAATTCTGTGAGGGCAGCTCAATCTAGCTATCAGGATAGCCAGTTTGTGGAAAACAGTGTTTGAAACATCAGGTTATTTCCCTTTTTTTTGTGTGTGAAGAGTTGAGAGTTGATTCCAGAATAGTGAAGTTAGTAGGGAAATTAACCTGGCTGGGATCAATGAATACCCAAGGAAAGACTTTTTCAAGTTTTTAAAAACATTAACTTTCCATATACCTTGGTATAGTAGACACTCTCAGTGCTTCACCTGGAGCCCTTGGGTCCCTATTCTGGGTTTGAAGCACTCATGCCTTGGCTTCTTTGTGCTCTGCACCTGCTGCTTTCTTCTAGGACCATCCTTGGGCCACTGGGGCCCTCTGCCCACAGGTGCAAAGAGCATAAGTGCCTCTGGGAGTTCATAGTACCTTGGTGGTTGTAGCCAGTGACTGTAGGGCTGGGTGTAAAAGTCTTTCTCCCTTGTGTTGGGGTGGGGGCAAATTCTGGTGTGTAACTCATCCTCCAGAGGTCTCCAGACATGGTTGGGACCTGCTTGAGAGGCCCCTTTATGTGTCCTGCTTCCCTTATTCCATTACAGGTTTCTCCTTAATAACTCCCTTTAACACATATCCTCACCTAGGGTCTACTTCTTGGTAGTCTCACCTAAGATACTTAGCATACTTGGCAGAGACATTTGAAGCTTTGAATACATTGATTATGCAACTTTAAGAAATAAGCACCCACCTCTTTTCTCAGTATTTCATATGTCAAGAAGTTATAGCCAAGGGGCGCCTGGGTGACTTAGTCATTTAAGTGTCTGACTCTTGATTTCTGCTCAGGTCATGATCTCAAGGGTTGTGAGATCAAGCCCTGCTCCACACTGGGCATGAAGCCTGCTTAAGAGTCTCTCTCCATCTCTCCCTGGGCCTCTTTCTACCCCTTAAAAATTATTTTTTAAAACAAAATATTTTACTTATTTATTCATGAGAGAAACAGAGAGAGAGAGAGAGACAGAGACAGAGACACAGGCAGAGGGAGAAGCAGGCTCCATGCAGGAAGCCTGACATGGGACTCAATCCCGGGTCTCCAGGATCAGGTCCTGGACTGAAGGTAGTGCTAAACTGCTGAGCCACCTGGGCTGCCCCAAAAAAGAAATTATAACCAAAATTTATCTATAGAGACATTATACTAGTTCAAAATATTCTTTTGTGTGTGTGTGTGTGTGTTTGGTGATATTTTTCAGACACTAATGTGTCTGCTGGTGAATTCAGGATATATATTCTTTTTTTTTTTTTTTTTTTTTATTGTGGCTGAAAGCACATTTGAAACTTTGCAAGGAACCTTTTCCTCACCAGGACTCAGTCTTTGCCAGATCTCCCAAAGGTGTTTTTGGAAGTCAAGCTTCACTTAGTGACCAGGATGACCTGCATCCAATTGACTTTAAAGATTTGCAGGAGTAAATGATCTCTCTAACTTCCTAAAAGCAAGTAACCATTGGTTGTAAATTATTTCCCATTTTCATCAACATAAAAAAAAAAAAAAAAAGGTATGCAATAGCCTCAATGTTGCGGATGATCTTGGGTTTGTTTTAGCTGCCATGTGTGTTCCAGGAGAGAAAAACTGGGGTAGCAAGTGGATTGATACCATGTGAGTAAAATAAAGAGTCAATTTCCCTTGTGTGTGGGGAGGGAATCAAATTGTTTTCATCTCCAATGGCCATAGCCTTGCTTTGTTTTTGCTGATGATGCTTAATCTGTTTGTACATTCCAGGTGACATTAAAGGAAGCTGGTATTTTTGGTTTGTTTGTTTTGGGGTCAATGGCGAGAAGATGAGCATTGAAGGTGGTGAGTGCTTCTGTAGGCCTCTCTGTGGTCTTGCCCTGCTCTGACATCCTTTGATCCTAAGATGCTCTAAGAAAAAATGCTCTGAATCAAAATCCCTTTTCCCCTAATCAGGGGATGCTGTGGCAATTCCATACACCTAGGTTTCAGGCCCAAACACAGAGGGGTAGAGACTGCAGAGTGAAAACCCTGCTGTTTCAGTAGACATTACCAATATACACTGTCATCTTTGGCTCTTCTGGATCCTTTGGCTGGGATGAGCATGGTCCTCATTAGCAGCCTGTTCTCCTGTCTTCTTTCCTCCCTGCCCCTCCCACGGTCCTCCCTCCTCTCTTTTACCTCCACTCCCTTTACTTCCTCTCTTCCTCTTTCCCTCTTTCCCAATGATTTTTCCTCCATGATTTATTTTTCTTTCTTTCTCTTTTCTCCCCCCTCTTTCTGTTGGTGGCCACTGAAATGCACCCAAACCAAAGTGATTACGGCTTCTTACCTTTCTGACAAGAAACGTTGATGCAAAAGACACCCTATCCCCCAGCTGGACTGGAAGCAGAGTATCTGTGGAAAAGTGGTGGGGAGCCCAGTGGGTGTAGAGGCAAGGACCGTGTGCGAGGGCTGTTCTTAAAGAGGGCGCTGGTAAAGGTGGCATCGTAAGTGCTAGAAGCTAGAGAGAGTACAAGTTCAGCGTTTTTGTGATTTGCATCTGGAGAAGACTTGTGGGAATAGGAAGATGTCTTTCTTGAGGAATGTTAAAGAGACAAATGGATGGGGCACCTGAGGGCTCAGTTGGTTAAGTGTCTGCCTTTGGCTCAGGTCACGATCTCAGGGTGCCAGGATCGAGTCCCAGGTCGGGTTCCCTGGTCTCAGAGAGCCTGCTTCTCCCTCTCTGTCCTGCTCGTGCTCTCTCACTATCTCTCTGTCTCTCAAATAAGTAAATAAAATCTTTTAAAAAAAGAGAGGCAAATGGCTGTTGATCTGATAACCTGTCTAGGTTGTCTTCTGGATGCCTGAATCTGCTGTTCTGTGAAATGGGAGCAGTGGTTGTCAGAGGTATTTTGAGGGTCCCTGGCTCGTTGGAGGGCAGCATGGTGAGCACTGTGCCAGGAGCCAGGACACTTGGGCTTTAAACCTAGCTCTGCTGCTGTCTTGCTTTGTCATCATCAGCGTGTAAATAGCTTCTGAAGGTCTCAGCTTCCTCATCTTTGAAATGGGAAAGTTGGGTTTCTCAAAATGGGATGCATTTCCTCAATTCAAAGCTGTGTCCCCTGCTCCTCCACTGGTGCTCTGGGCCATGTGTTTTTCAAAAGCAAGGCCTACCATAGGATCTGACAAAAAGCAATTGCTTGAAAATACGGTTGAATGGATGAATGCTCACACCCAGGGACCCCAAATATGGCCGTGCTATACACAGCTCCAAGGGAAGGGGGACACTGCTCATAAAGACTATGATGAGAATCAAGTCCTTGCAGTTGTGCAACATGGAGCCCTGCTTCTAGTGCACAAGCATTCAGTGACCTGAAGTTGCCAAGAAGAATGTGGGGCTCTTGAAGATGGAACCTCCCTTATGCGCCTCTGACGAGTTTCCTTTCTTAGGAGCTGCAAAACAACCCACCTGGGCTCTTCATCTCTCTCACATTACAGAAACACAGACTTACGATGCTTTTTGGACTAGCAGCAGCCATGGGGCAGCCGGATAAGCACAAATTTTACATCAATAAGGGCCAGAAGAGCTGATGAAACAATCTGACTCTTCAGTTCCTTCTCTTTGAAGCTATATTTTAGGGGTTAAAGAGTCCCTCCCTTTCTAACCAAGGAAAATATTGACAGCTCAGTCAGAAAGCAAATCCCTTTTTTTGGCCAAGTGCCTTTAGAAGAAAACTAAATTATCTTAGAAGATACATAATTATTAACTTTCCTAGAAGTTCATCTGTGCGCCTTTTATAGCTGCCCTCATGTGCTCCTAGTGGTACCCGTGGGAGCCACTCTCCGGGAAGCCCTCTTGGGGCGAGGGCATTCTGCACCGTTTTGTATGGAGGCTTAGTTGAGCAGCTAGCAAATTCCTGCGCCCCCTGCTGGAGGTCGCTGCTCTAATTGACGGGGGGATTCTTGGATTTGGCTGAACTGGAGCGATGGCGTTCCCAGCCCCAGCCACCCTGCCAAGGCTCCTGCTCCACACCCACCTTCTTAATTTTCTCTGCCCTTTTATTTCCCCTTTTGTGTTGGTGTCTCACAAAGTCGCGGTGATGCTATCAGAGAACAAAGGATTGGGGTACAGAGGTCTGGACTGGGAATTGGTGTTTATTGAAGGCACTTTCTTGGACTCAGCATGTGCCACTGCTGTTCTGAGGGCCTCCGTTCCTCTGCCTGCCGACTGGGGAGGTGGGGGGGGGGTGTCCGTGATTTCCAAGGCTCCTTGTAGCACTGTGCTGCCTTTTGTGAAAGCTTGAGTTTCGGGGTCCGGCCGGTCTGGGTTTATAGCTGGGCTTGGGACTTCAGGCAAGTTCTTTCATCTCCATCACCTCTGATCCAGAAAGTGGAGCTGATGATAATGGTCCCATTACCATGGGACCATATTAATGGTCCCATTAAACTCACCATGGGCTTATGGTGAGTTTCAAATAGGAGCATCTTTGCAGAGGCCTAGCTCGGGGCCTGGCACGTTCGTTAGCACGCTCCGTGGCTATCCTCATTAATGCCACTGTGGTCTTCCAAAGGTTTGGTCCATGGGGTGGCCGCTGAAGGGCGCAAATCAGTTTCTAACTGAGAGCCGGAATAATAGCACGGATGTTGTCCCAGGACGTGGTTTGCATTTGGAAAGATTCCAAAATGATTTGTTTAGATCCATTTTTTTAGTGGGTAATGATCAGTCCCAAGCCAGCAGCCCTGGAACCTGGGGCCACCCTCAGCCACGTGGATATCATCCAGCCCCGTCTGTGCAGGGAGAGGCAGGATGGAGACCAGAGTCAACGTTGTAGGAAGTCCCATTGGCCCGAGTGCGAGTGCGCGGTCAAGCCTGGGGGAATGGGGAAGGGGGGTGAGGTTCTTGCCCTTCATGGCCCTGATTCTGGGGCCTGCTCAGGACCAGGGCCGGCCCTTCCCTTCCGATCCATGCTCTCAGCCTGCTGCTCCTTCTGCACAGCTGCTCCTCTTTCCTTCTTTCTTTTTTGCTAATACCTAGAGCCCCTGCTGCGTGTCCGCTTGAGCACCTCACAGGAATGAATTCATTTCATCCTCTCAACTGTCCCATGAGCAAGTTAGTGTTACTGTGTCCCTTTTAAGATGGGAATGTGGGGCTCAGGAGTAAATTCCTTGACTGGTAAGAAGCGTGATTGGACCAGAGCAAGCTTCTCTGGGTCCTCTATCCTCTACTGCCTCTGCTTGATCCTGTCTCCACCCCTGTGCATGGCTGAGGGCCCCCTGGGTTTGGGGCAAACCAGTCAGGTTCTTTATTACCTATCAGCTCCCCCCCTACCTCCCCAGTATTGTAGCATCACTGTGAGGCCTGGCATCCACTGGGAGGGAGCCCCCAGGAAGGACCAGGTCAGGGCTCTGACTGGATACTCAGCCCTGATGTTTGTTATCAGGAGGGGAGAGTGAGACCAAAGATGTGTGTGTCACATTTAGTGGGTCCCCAGTAGGGTCTGTTGTGGGCTGATTCTCCACGGGCCTCCAGTGTTTCTGCATCCTTTACCAGCACAGGCCCTGTCTGTGCTTTATTCTGGACTATCTTCTCTAGGAAGTTTGCACAGTAGACATCCTTGGGAGGCAGAGATAGTGACTCCCTCTGGAACAAAGAACTTGCCACCCACTCTAAGATATTTGGGTTTAGTAAGCTCATCATTGCTCTCCTGTAATACAACCCGGTGCATGAATGAGGGTAACCTGGTTCTCCTTGTGTGGTCCCATGGGAATTGGGGCTCAGGGAGCTGGGGCAGAAATGCTGATTGTCTGGCTACCCTATTTCTGTGAGAGGTAATAAAGTCCTTTGTCTCTGATCCAGGAATCTTGTGTCTTTCTGCCAGTAGCCACAAAACTGGCAGCCTAACTCTTAAACTTGCAGATAGGGTACCCTTCACAGTTTTGGAGAGATTCTAGGTTCATAGGACAGAGGAAGCAACGATGTAGGGTTTTCAAGGTGGATCAGCCACAGCCCCTGCCCTCAAAGGGGCGGAGGAAAAAGGGGCTGAGAGAATGACACAGGTGCTAAAAGGGGAGTCCTTCCTGAGTCGGTAAGGGCAGGACTCTCTGGGACACAGCCTGTGAGTGTGGCTTGAAGGAGGCCTAGGATTGTGATGGGTTCAGCAGCTGAGCAGGGGTGTTCCAGGCAGAGGGAACAGAATGAGCAAAGACAGAGGTATGAAGGCCAAGGGACTGCCATTGTTCCAAGTGTGCTGGAGCCAGAGATGCGTGGCTGGCCGGGGTGGACGCTTTGCCTGCCCCTCTGGAATCACCTGCAGCCCTCTCTGCCCTGCTGCCTGCTCTGGCTGGGCTGGTCATGGAGGCCCCAGCAGATCAGTGGGTGGAAGGAGAGTGAGGTCGGGGGGTGGCTCCTCTGGGCTCCCTGCTTACTGTTCAGCAAAGTCACTGTTCCTCTTGGGGCCTTTACCCAAGTCTCTGCTTGTCGAGTTTTACAGACTCTCCCTGTCCTCACGCTTTCAGGCCTAGCTCCGTTCCCACTAGCCAGGTGACCACACTGACTGTGGTTCCCCCACCTGGCCCTTTATGTGTAACTATCCCCATGAAAGTCAACACTTCTTGTGTGATCCTGACTTGAGTGAGGATCCTGACCGATAACGGTGGTTGCCAGGAGCCGACATGTCAGGTCGGCCTGTGGAGGGAGTGCCAAAGCCTGTAAGACTGGTCTAGTGTCACCTAATGAACCCCTGTGAGCCCACCTCAGGTGTCCCCTTTCCTGGCAAGACTCCCAGGACCTCCGAGCCCCCCCGCTCCACAGCACTGACTGCCTTGTTTCATAGGCCTCTTTCCTCGTGTCTCACCCTCTGACTGTGGCTATCGAGCTGACTTCTGTATTTCCTACAATGCACCCAGTACATATTCATTGAGTGAACAAATAAATATATGGATGGATGATGCATGGATAGAGGGATAAATAGAATCCCAGGCCATGGAAGATTTGGGGACCAGGGAGGGATATGCACAGGAAGAAGCATAGAAGTAACCTCTACCCTCCAATGGCTTCTAACCCGAGTGGGAAAACACAACACGGACATGTGATGTTTCTAATCCTAAAAGACCACTTCTGCAGAGCTACCCCAGGCACACGGACAGTGGGTGTGATAGGCAGACAGGAAGGAGCTCACTCTGCTCTGGGCAAGGAGAGCAGGGAAGGCTGCCTGGAGGAGGTGAGGTGGAGCTGGGCACCAAAAAGTGGTGTGTCAGTCTGCTCAGGCTGCTGTAATAAAAACATAGACTGGGTGGCTTAAACAACCAGTAGTTACTTCTTACCGTTCTGGAAGGCAGGGCAGTCCAAGATCAAGGCCCTGGCATATCTGGTGTCTGGTGAGGGCCTTCTCCTGTCCTCTTGGCTGTGTCCTCACATGGCAGAGAGCAGAGAGAAGAAGTTGTGGTGTCCCCTGTAAGGGCACTAATCCCATGACCTAATCATCTCCCAAAGGCCCCACCTCCTAATACCATCATGTTGGGAGTTGGGATTTCACACTGTAAATTTTGGGGGGATACAAAGAAGATAGGAGGGGCCAGACTGCAAGAGGCCTTGAAGGCCATGCTAAGGAGCATGGAATTTATCTCAAAGGCACTGGGAAGCCATTGGAAATGCCCCAGAGGGGTTGCTTACTTAGAGCAAAACAGGGAAAACCAAGGAAAGAGTCATGCTTTGTCTTACTAAGACATCAGGAGAAGTATGTGGAGGAAAGAGCTTCGAATACAGAGTCAGGTAGACCTGGGCTTGAATCCTCACCTCCATGAGGGCTAGCGGTGTGACCCTGGACAGGTTACTTCACCTCTTTGAGCTTCAGTTTCTTTTTCTAGAACACGGGCCTTGTAATAGGCACCTCCTAGGGCTGCTGTGAACAGATGACCAAATGGACGCAGCACGCCTATCATACAGCTTCGTGTATGGTAAGCCCTCTATTATTATTGCTATTATTAATTAGTATTCCTTCTGCAGCCTTTTGGGTTTTGTTTTGTTTGCGAGAACTCGGCCTTGAGGGTCATGTGCATTGTCTGCAGTGGTTCTGGCAGCTGTGTTCGTAACAGAAGGAGGAATCTTGCAGATATGGAGCTTTTTTTCTCCTTCTTTTTTTGGCCTGAAAGAATGAGATAGTGGAATATTAATACCGCTCTCTGGGGGCTTGACGCTGGGGCCTGGTGGGGGCTTGTTTTCACAGCTTGAAATAGTCTGGCATTTGCCTTTCCAGCGGGCAGGCTGCCAGGCCAAGGAGTGTGTAACCACCCAGCCTAACAAAGCATAACTATTTTTACCTTGGGAGGCCCAAGAATGTAGCCCCACCCGGCCTGGCGGCCTGAGCCAGTTGCCAGTGAGGGACTGGCCCCTGGAGGCGGGACTGAGGAGCAAACAGCTGGGCGCCCTGGGGACGAGCCTCCCTGGCAGGCAGGCCAGGTGTCCCAGAAAGTCCTGGAGTGCCCCGCCTGCGCCTTCCTCTCTCAGCTGGGAAGTAGAAGCTCAGGATTCTCACTCAGAGTTTCCCAAGTCGTCAGACAAGAAGCCACAGGGTTTAGTTTATCCTTTAATGTAATCTGAATAAAAGCAATGCTACTGCTAAGAGTCATGACTTCTGCTTTCCGAGACTGTGCTGGCTATCAGGCCCTGTGCGGACTTCTTTACATGCACCATCTCTTGTCATAGCTCTGGGAGGAATAGCCCCATTTTGCAGATGTGGAACCTGAGGCTCGGGGAGGTTAAGTGACTTGCTCAGAGTTAACCAGCTGGGAAGTGCTTTGGCCTCAGTCTTGCCGGTTGCCCAGTGGATGCGCTTCTCACCTGGCTCATTGCCTATGCTGCGGGGTGGCCCAAGAAGGGGAGGAATCGGGGGGTCTGCTTTAGTGCTGGTCTTACCTTTGACCTGGACGGCGAATCTGTGGCTTCTCCATGCCTGTGACTTCCTAGGGGGAGTCATGCCTGTGCTCCTGGACGGGCAGGCCTGTGAGAGCTGGGAGATGGAGAGAGATGTGGAGAGCCCCAACAGCCTGTTAATGCCAGGCCACAACACCCATAATGAGTGTGTCACCATGCCAGTCCTCCCTTGAGCAAGGGGGAGCCTGGGGTCAGGATCCTGCAGCACCGAATCCTCCACAAGTACCTTAGAGAAAGCTTGTGCTCCCTCCTTCCCTCCCTCCCCTTCTCTCCCCATCTCTCTCTGTCTCTGTCTCTCCTCTCTCTGTCCCTTCCTTCCTTCTGTTCTCACCTCTTGGTAGGATGTGGCAGAGAGAGCTTGGTCTTTGGAGTCAGCCTTCGTTCCCTCCTCCTCCTCTCCATCTATCCAACTCTCCCCATCCTTCAGTGTCTGGCTCTAGGCCCACCTCCTCCAGGCAGCCTTCTCCGACTTCGACTTCGTCTGCTGTCCAGAGCAGTGTGGGATGCCTCTCACCTGACCTCCTGTCTCACTCACTCTGTCTGTAAGTATAGGGACCCTCCGTGGAAGTGGCTTGTTGGTGTTAGAGACATTTCAAGTGTCCATGCCAAATCTTCCCAACTGGATTGAAAGCTGCTTGAGGGTAGGGGCTGGGTCTTGTGCTTCTTTACATCACTTTGTATCACTGCTCTGGCCTCAGATCTTCAATGACTCCATCCTGTGCACAGGATCTAGTCCCCACTCACCCACCCACCCCCGATTCAGCAAATATGCATCAAGTGCAGTGTTAGGGGCGTGGAGACCCAGTGGACAAGAACCAGACATCTGACTGCAGAGGGAAGCACTTACAGCCACCAGAGTGGTAAATCCTTTGAAAGAGGAGGTAGAAAGGTTTGAGGAGTCAGAGAAACTCATATTCGAGTCATGGCTGTGCCACTTCCAGCTTGACCAAGCTGTGGGAGCTTGGTCATGTTACATCCCTCCCTGTGTGCCTTAGCTTCTCCATCTAGAAAATAGAGATGGTCATACCCCCCTACAAGGTCGTAGTGAGGACGAGCTGAGATGGTGTGTGCCAGGCCCCTGGCCCTTTCCCCTTTTGTCACATTACTCCTGCTTGGGAGGGGGCAGGTCAACTCTGCGGGACGGCCCTTTCTGCGTCCCCGGGTACCTGTTGCTGGCCATGGGATGCTGAGAGCCTGGGAGTTGAAATGATCAGGTTTTGTGCCAGTTTGTTCCTAAATATGCTCTGCATCAAACTTCCAATCAATCGACCCTTTTCTTTTCCCTCCTGCTTCTGGTCTGTATAATACGTCCTGGCGGGGGCAGTTTCTCAAGATCCCCTTTCCCTGGACCAGCCCCCAGCCTCATCCCGTGAACAAGGAAACTGAATCCAGAGAAGGGGAACAGAGCCCCCCAGGACACGTGTCAAGTCTGGATCCAAACTTTGGTTCGACAGGTTGCCTTTGCTCTCCCGACGAAGATGATGGCAAGCATTGCATGGGGCCTGGCTGTTTGCATCCCCCGACCCTCCCATTTTCCAAAGGACCCTCGCCCCTCCCCTGGCTTGCACACACCATTACAAGAGGTCTCCCCCTTTCTCATGTGTTGTCAGAATACAAATACTACAGTTTGTCCTGGGCCAGACCTTTTGTTCCCTTTCCTGCAGACTTGTTGATGGGAAAATTAGCTGTTTAGTAGGAGACAAAAAAGAGGGAGGGTGTGTTGCCAGAGATTTGGATTTCTCGATTCTGAGCCTTTGAGTGGTGTGTTAGGTTGGAGACTTGCACTAACCCTGTGTCTTAAAATCGTGTTTCCTTGGCCATTGTTGACGTGGGACAGAGTTATTGAAAACAAAAACAAAACCTTGCTTTCATAGCAGCACAGGCTTCTATTTAGTTAAGATAATATTCTTTTGAAATTCAGTTTCCCCTGCTCCACTGTGGGGCAAGGGGCAGGAGAAATGTGGAGAAATAGGAAACATTTCCTGGTATCCAGAACTTGAAGAAGAAGAGAACGGGGCTTTCAAAATCGCCCTAGTGTCTCTCTGCCTCCCCTGCCACTGCCAGCCAGTGCTCCAGGTCTTGGGCTTCAGAAGCCATCAAGTGTCACGGTGGACAAAGGGCTGTGTGGTGCCGGGGCCCTATTATTAGGCCGCCTGATTTGCTTCGAACAAAGAGACGGGCGTGTTTTCTCTCTCCACACTCAGCTGGAGGTGGCAGTCAGAAAGCTGGCCTGAGGCATGTTCGGGATTCCAAGGAGTCTGTGTGCACAACTAATTCCAAATGACTATTTTCGATGTATTTAGAGGGAGTGCGGCCTAAGGGGGCAGGCCTGGCAAGTCAGGGAAGCGTGGCGCTGGCGCTGCCTCTGCTCCCCACTCACTGTGACCTTGAGGAGGACTCTCAGCGTGCCCTCGTGGAGAGCAGTCTCTTAGTGTGACCTTTGGAAGCCCATTCACTCACTGTGACCTCAGAAAGACCATTCACTGTAACTTGGAGAGACCATTCTGTGCGTGCGACCTTGGAGAGACGATTCCTTTGTGTCACCCACTCCGAACATGGGCAGGTCATGCACTGAAACGTGGAGGTGCTCACATCTCCCCCAGAGCCTCAGCATCTGTCTGTAAAATGAGGCAGTTGCAGAGTTCTCTTTCTCCACATCTCCCCTGTGGAGTCATGCACACAACATGCAGGCGTATGTAAGAAAGGAATTTCTTTTTTAAAATCACAATGCTTCTGGTAATTGCAAAACATAGGAAATAATTTGGAAGTCCATCAGGAGAAGCGTGATTGAAACGTCACAGCACATTCCTACGGAGGGATACTGTGACATATGGGAAGTGGATGGGACTGGGACATGAGGGATAATTCTCAAAAGCGTAATGTTGAATGAAAGAAACCAGCTACAAAAGGGACCTGCTACGCACTACGCTGTGTCCCCCCAAATCCATTCCCTGAAGTCCTAACCCACTGACGTGATGGTGTTTGGAGGTGGTGCCTTGAGGAGGTGATTGTGCCAGATGAAGGATTGAAGGTGGGGCCCCATGATGGGATTAGTGCCCTTATAAGACCAGAGAGCTCCCTCGAGCTCAGTCCCTGCTAAAGTCCCACATGTGTACACTAAAAGCAAAATTTGCTACAGAATTCACCAAAATTTACAGAGTAAAAGATGTATGCTGACCCAGAAAGGTATCCATATGTCTGTTGTTTAATAAAAGATGCTGAGTAATGCTTATAGTATAATCCCATTTGTGATTTTAAAAATGCTAAGTGTATGGACACGAATATGCAGATCTCTATATAAATTTATGTATGGACATTTTAGGTGTATGGACACTTTTAATCTTTTGTGGGTTTGATTTTTTCCATAGCATTAAGATATTTCTTTTTTAAATGTAAAAAAGGACAATGGGGAGAAATAAAAGGGGAAAGGAAATGAAAGGTTTGGAGCAGATGATATCTGAAGCCCCCTCTTCCCACTCTGGAGTCTGTGATGAACACTGAGCACCTATATATCCAGCAATATGGACGGTCAGGTTTGAATTGTATGGCACTGCATCTCTATTTATGGTTTTTTAATATAGATCCACAAAGGCCTTCAGCTTTGTCCATTTCTGTGGCTGTTGCTTTGAGGTTTTGTTGTGGATTCTTTCTCCAAGTCAAGTTTGACATCTGGAAGCAAGGTATAATGGATGTGCCTCAGGATGGCTGTTCAGGGAGCAGTTCCCAGCTGTCCCCCTCCCTTCCTCCTCAGGGAGATGCCAGTCACATGCTGATATCCATACATAATGGCCCTGTGAAGAGTAGTGTGGAGACAGGAGGGAGAGAACAATTGGTTCTACCCAGGGAAATCAGGGAGGACTTCCCTTAGGAGGGGGCATCTGAAGTGGTCCTTGGAGGATGAGTAGGACTTTGACAGGCAGAAAATAGAGGAGGAGAAGGTTCTAAACAGAAGGAACCACACACACAAAGGTTTGCAGTCCTGACGGCTTGAATGTTGGGGTTGGTAGGAGTGAAGGGTGACTGAGAACTCACAACATGGGTGGATCAGGGGAAAGTATGAGGGTCAAGGCTGGAAAAACTGTTTGGAGCCAGACTGAAGACTGGGCTTCATTGTGGGGATAATAGGGAGCCATGGATGCTTGGAAGCAGGAGATTTATGCACATCGAAGGAGAGAGCTTTTGATCCTCCTGTCCTTTTCTCTCTCTCATTCTCCCTTCCAGAGAGGGAGCCTCTGACCGGTAGGAATGAAAGACGGTCTTGGCAGACATTGTAGATTGTCAGGATTATGTTGTGAGAGGCAGCTGACACCCAGGTGTGCCGGCCTTGTGGGGGTTTTAAGTGGAGGAATGGAGAGCCCAGGAAGCCGTGCACGGTCTGGGTCCGGAGCTTGCCTGTGCGGCTCTGGGGGTGAGTGTGAGCAGGTGAAGCAGAGGCAGGACAGGGGAGCAGAGAGAGGGGGCCCAGGTGGGCTCCGTGGGGCAAAGACTCACCAGGAGAAGGGAGGATGTCCCTCGTAGCATCCCGTGGACCCTGAGTGGGCTCCCGCTCGGCTGGTCACTGATCCCTCCCTGTGGCCTGGTGGTTGCTGTCTCCCCATAGCACAAGTGCAAGGCCTAGACCTGCTTGGGAAGGGGCGGGGGCGATGGGTGGCAGGGGCGCGCTGGCAGGTGACAGGAGGGGGGCGCCGCGTGGAGGCTGGAGGGCCAGAGCCAGGCAGCCGCCGCGGAGATGAGGGAGGACAGATGGCAGGAGACATGGAGGCAGGAGTTGAGGATAACTAGAGGGTTCCAGATTGAGGCTGGAGGGGGATGTGCCTTGGGGCAAGCAGAGGCCAAGGAAGGGGGGAGGCCTGGCCTAGAAGAAGGAAACTAATTGGAGTCACTGCAACACATTCATCCTTGCTCAAGGCTGTGTCTCTGGTTGACATCAAATGGGAGGCCCAACATTAGGGCGTAGAGAATTGTTTCTGCCACTTTTGCCTTCCCCGGGAGGCACCTTGATGGGGCGATGTCCAGTATTTCTTGTGGCACCAGTACCCATCAAGGTCTCTGAGGGGGAGTCACAGCTTGGTAATGATGACGAATGTAAAAAGGCCCAATTCCTATTCCCCACCATCTCCCACGTCCCTGCGCGGCCTTCAGAAGTCATTGCACATCTGGGGATCTCAGTGCCAAGTGGGGAGCGCATCTGTCATAGGAGAAATCCTACACTGGGGCTTGCTACTCACTGCCATATGGCTGTGGGCAAGTCCCTTCCCTTAGCTTGGCCTCAGTTTCCCCATGTGTACGGTGTAGAGGCAGGACACGGGGATTTCTGAGGTGCTGGCGCGTGTTCACCACCAGCGATGATGACCTTCTTCTGGCTGCATGGCCTTCCTTGCTGGGTGGCAGAGGGAGGCACAGGCTGGCGAGAGAGCCCCTCCCCCCCACCCCGTGTCCCAGGGCTAGGGCTTAGGCCTGGGAAGGCTGGCGGTGCCTCGCAAAACAAATTGAATTTACGTTTGAGACTTTAAGTGACCAAATAGACTGGCCTTTTCGAATTCCAAATTGGGTTTGGAGACAAATGGATTGGATTAGCAGGAAGAGAGGGAGAAATGGAGGGATAGCTCCACGTGCATGGACTTGCTGGCGGGCAGCCTCGCTCTTTATGAGATTAGCATCTCGGACTTTTGCTGGAAACAGACCACTCTGTCCTCCTTGCCTGCCAGGAGCCAGGTTTTAGCCCAGAGAGACAGCAGCCAGACCACAGAAACTGGTGCTCGTTGGTCGAATCTGAAGCACGAGGGGGTGGACCTCACCTTGGACCTGCTCAAGAGCTCTGTGAGATGTGCCTTCCAGAGTCTTGCCCGTGGGCTGGATCTTGAGCTGTCACCAGTTTTCTGACCCTGTGGGGACAGAGCTCTCCTTGTTTCCCCACTTCTGGGGGAAGCACCCTTAGTTCAGTATGTGAGTCCCAGGGTCACTGTGAATCCCCCCTGCTGTCCCTGTAATGAGACACAGAGAGACTGGGTGCCTCAGGTCTTGAAATTGTGAAAGTCGGAAACAGAAACAAACTGATATTTAAAAATTACTAATGGTCTCTCTCTCTCTCTCTCTGTCTCCATCTTTCTCGGTCTTTGCCTATCTCTTTCTCTTTACAGATGGAACAAATTCATCTTTGGAGAAATCTGCTCAGAAGTCCAGAGACAGGAGGGTAAAGTCCCTGCATGAGAATGTAGATTGTGAATGATCCTGATCATGTATTTATGGGATACTTGTTATTTGCCATGTTCCATTCAGGGGGATAAGCAGGCAACAGGGAGCAAAATAGACAAAAATCTGTCCTCACAGAGCCTACATCCTGATTTTAGGGTCATTAGGGAGATGTTAAACAAAGTAAATAATAAGACGGTTGATGTGGGGTTGTAATAGTGCTATGAAGAAAAACCAGGAACTGGCAATAGGGAGCTGGAGATTTACTGGCAGTGACAGTGTGTGTGTGTGTGTGTGTGTGTGTGTGTGTGTGTGTTGGCGGGTGTTCACTTTTAAAGAGAGGGCCAAGGATGGCCTCATTGGGAAGGAGACATTTGAGCAAAGGCCGGAAGAGGCAAGGGAGTGAATTGTATGGAGAGC
Organism: Canis aureus; assembly: GCF_053574225.1. Classification (NCBI taxonomy): domain Eukaryota; kingdom Metazoa; phylum Chordata; class Mammalia; order Carnivora; family Canidae; genus Canis; species Canis aureus. The sequence continues at coordinate 10,488,811 of NC_135629.1, forward strand.
TGGAAGGGAATTCCAGGCAGAGGGAACAGCCAGTGCAGAGGCCCTGAGGTGAGAATGTGCTTACTATGGCTCCAGCAACAAGGACGCTGGTGAGGCTGGAGTAGGGGTGATGGGGGAGCACGACAGTGATAGTGACAGTGGGGGGAGATGCAGGTTGCCTCTCGCAGGCCGTGGCAAGGGCTTGGCTTTCAGTACCAGTGAGATGGCATCCAGGGAGGGTGTTGCGGGAGGAGAGTCTTTATGTGACTGGCCGTTACAAAAGCATCAGTCTGAGGGCTCTGTGGACACGGGTTCTGGGGGCAGGGAACTGAGGGGAGAAGCAGGAAGACCAGGGAGGAGGCCCCTGCAGTGACCCAGGTGAGAGGAGAGGGAGCTCACATGTGAGTGGGAATGTGATGTGGCCTAGACAGCGATGTGAAGGGTTGTGGGTGAGGGGGTGAGGAACAGGGAGGTGTCAAGGGGGTGGACATCAGGAGTTCAGTGTTGGACATGTGGGCTTTGAGATGTCTGTGACACATCCGGTTGGATCCAGAGGACAGAGGGTCTAGAGTTTGTGAAGCTGCATGAGGTCACCACCCAGGAACTGCTGTAATGTGATGAGATAAGGCATTGCTGCCATCTTCATGGCTGTGAGGCCCTGGCCGGGTGATGTGGTGAGAGATCCTGTCTGGGCTGCTTTGGGGGAAGATTTGCATGTGGGAAGTCAGCTGGGGTGCTCTTGGGATCAAGTTGTGTGAGGAAACATCGAGCTGTAGGGCAGTCACAACAGAGGCCTCTGCCGATGCCAGGAGTAGCTCGGGAGCCAGGTGGCCCTTCAGGGGTGACCTGGAGAAAGGCCTCGGCCTTGATGCTACTTGAGCTGGGGAGTGCATGCCTGGGTGCCCAGGGGCCCTGGGGGTACAGCCCGGCACCTGCCCCTTGAAGCGCCCCACTGCAGGGAGGTGACCAGGCCCTTATAAGATAGTAGCAGGCCAGGGTCTGTTCAGGGGTTCCCTGGAGAGTCAAGACCAGTGGAACCTGGCAGCTGTGATGTGCCCACGGTCCAGGTTATGTTTCTTTTGTGTTCCCTTATTTCCTCAGCTTAGTTTTGTGACATGAGTCGGCCTGGTTCTAGAGACTCAAAGTTGGGGCCTCACTAACATCTGGGAACCGGGGGCAGGGTAGGGGGATGGGGAGGAGGAGCAGAAGCCTGGAGGAGGTGAAGGAGAGAAGGGGAGAGCACCAGACCAGGATGGCCAGTGACAACGCAGGCTGGCGCATATTAGTGCAATGGAGAGCAGTGCTCAGGAACTTCCAGAAAGACCTGGGAGGGATGCTTGTTGAAGTGTGGCTTTCCTGTTGTCAAGGAAACAGAGGTTCAGACTATTATCACTCAGCCAGAAAAGGGAAGGGTGGAAGGGTGACCTTCTGGAAGGCCAAGGAATTACAGTCATTAATTTCCTAACTCCTCCATTGTTTTCCTGGCCAGCCGGGAAAAACATTGGGGAGCCAGACTTACAGGGACCAAGCTGTTTTCTCGTTGGGTCAGTGAAAACCACGTCACTCTGTTTCCCCTCAGCTTCTTTCAGTGACATATAACAATGCACAGAAGTGTGTGTAGTTTCTGCATCAGGGCCTTTGTGCGGACAAATCTTGCTGGAATCCTGGCTTTGCCACACGTGAGCTGTGTGACCTTGGTGGAGGCACCTCACCCTCTCTGAGTCCTTGCTTTTTTATCCACAAGGAGTTAAAGTAGATATGCACTGTTGGAAAGGTTGAGGCGGGAAAGCACCCACGAGGGCATCTCCCCTCATCGTTGGTGTTGGGAGGCATCAGAAGGACTCAGTCTTGCTCTCTGGTCTGTGTGGCTAGGAGCCCAGGCCTCCGACCTGAAAGGCTCTCAGGGAGAGGGGGGGTGCTTGGTGCAGTGTTCCAGGAACCTCCCACTTGGGCAAGTTTCTTATTTGTGTCAGGACCATTCTCTTCCACTCCATCCTTGATTCCTGCCATGGGCACCACTGGGCTCCATCCACCCAGCCTGCAGATAAGCTGGTAACAATGTTATCGCAGCTGCCAGGCCCTTCAGGGCAGAAGTCCTTTGTTGGGCAGTCTTGGCTCCTTGGGGGGGCGGGGCGGGGAGGGTGATTCTGGGTGGATCCAGGTTTAGATGGAGAGCTGAGAGGGCCTGGGGCAGGGCCTGGCTCCTAGTAGATGCTCAGCGAGTGCTCACTGGATAAATAAGTGACTGGGAGCTCTAGGACATAGAGGGCGAGAGCCTCACCTGGAAAGAAGAGCAAGACTGCATTTGGAGCCAGTGCTCCCGTATCCCTGTGTGGCGCTGGGACAAGGCAGTCCCGGGAGTTAGAAGGCTCCAGACTGGCTTCTCACTGTGTCATCCTGGGCAACTCACTTTATCTCTTTGAACCTTTTAAAAACATCTGTCACGGGACACCTGGGTGGTTCAGTGGTTGAGCGTCTGCCTTCGGCTCAGGGAGTGATCCCGGGATCTAGGATCGAGTCCCACATCGGGCTCCCTGTGAGGAGCCTGCTTCTCCCTCTGCCTGTGTCTCTGCCTCTCTCTCTCTCTCTCTGTGTATCTCTCATGAATAAATAAATAAAATCTTAAAAAAAAAAACATCTATCACGTGGAAATAGGAATAACAATTTGTAAACTGTAAAGTGCTGTATAAATAGAAAAGTGGAGATGAGATGTGGAGAAGAGGGACCCTTAGGTCCCATTGACGGGAACGTAACATGGTACAGCTGCTGTGGAAATAGTATAGCGCTTCTTCAAAAAATTAAAAATAGAGCCACCATACAATCTAGCAATTCTATTTCTGGGCATATAACCAAAAAGATCTGAAGGTAGGGTCTTGAGGAGATGTTTGCATACCCATGTTCACAGCAGCGTGATTCACAGTGGCAAAAAGGTAGAAGCAACCAGATGTTGGGATGCTTGGGCAGCTCCGAAGTGGCCCCCAGGGAACTGAAGTGTACTAGCAGGGAGCTGGCAAGCAGGGGTCAGAAGAACAAAGCGCTACGCCTTCCAAGGTGGAAGTGGTTAAGTGTAATCAACCTGCCCAGGTGCTGGCTAACCACCTTGGAGGGCAGTGCCATCTGGGGACTCAGTGTCTGGTCTTTGCTGCTGGCAGACGGAGCATTCAGCGGTAGCCAGGCCAGCGCTGGTGGGTGGAAGCCCGTGCACACCTCCATCCCTGCCACTCTGACCCACCGGGCCATGGGCAGCAATGGCTGAGGAAAGAGCCTGACGGGTGCCCACAAATGGGTCATGCCATCAACCTGGTTACTAAAATCCCCCTCTGCTGAAGTTAGCGTTTGGTGAGCACTAATGTGGAATACAAATCTCTTCACATTCTTTCTTTAGCCACCCAGAGAAACCTGTCAGCATACCTCTACCTCAGACCTCCAAGGCACATTTTCCAGTAGTGTTCCTTCCAAAGTTCCTGACCATTTACCACAGTTACCTAAACCATTTACCACAGCACATGAATTGGTATAGAGCCTCACCTGTGGCCATTTCTTCTTGCAGGCAAAATGTACAACTGGGTGCGCTGCGTACAACGGGTCTGCCCCTGCGAGGATGGCCCTTCACCGGTCCACCAGGGGTGCTCCAGAAAGGGACTGCCATGCTTCCGTGTCCACTTTTGGGGTTCAAACACAGTTTACACTGACTCTGAAGCCTTAAACTGTTACATTGTACTTCTCCCCACTTTGAGTAATCATCACACTTCTGTTTTAATCTTCTTTAGGAGGCTCAACCAAATGGAAGGGAGCTCTATTCACCAGACAGATGTTCTCTTTGGTAAGTTGAAGATGGTCGCCCACTGGGGACCGGCCCTCAGTATGCCTACTCCTCATGAGTGTCCTGAGATTCGATTCTGCACCTCTTCCCCCATGTCAGCCACTTAAATACTCGAAGGCATTTGTTGAACCCTTCCTGTAGGCCTTCCTCTTACCATCATATTCAACTGCAACCACACAATGTGGTTTCTTGACTTTCTTCTAAAGCATCCACCATCCTGATGTGTTTCCTGCAACCACGACGTACCCTCAACATCCAGAGACAACCACTGAGGTTATATAGACTTTATTTCCAAGAACAAACAAGGTACAGTCAGAAGTAAATGGGTAGAGTGAGCTCTTGGACAGCAATATTCATTCAGCAAATGTTTCATGAGTACTTGCCATGTGTAGGCCATGTATGTTGGATCCTATCCATGGACCACTGAGGACTGGTTCAGGAAGAAGAGCTCTAAGGAACCCACTTCCTGACATCAACAGCAGTGATACAGAATGAGTCTAAGAAGCCTGGTTGGTGCTTCTCTTCTCCCACCCAAAGCCCCTTTGGTCCTAGTGGGAGGTGGGGACCAGTATTAGCTTCGTGCTAGCCTGGGTCCTGGAATCGATGATGCTTGCTCCTGCTGACACCATGAATACTAGGTGGCGATGGGTACATTCCCTGCCTTCAATCACTCAAGCCTTCAATCACCATTATAGACAGCTTTCCTGTCTTGATGCCTAAGCAAGATTAGAAAGGTCTAGCCGTTGGTTTATTCATCTTCATGTATTTTAAGAGATGTCTATTAACCTACTGCTGTGAGATCCATCTAGTATGCAGCAAGGACTGTCACCCACTTTGATCTGTACCTCCTGGTTTTGAAGATACCACTCAGGGTTATCTGCATTTGTGCAGGCTCCAGATTTCTGGCTTCTTTAATACTTTGCTCTATTTGACATGCTGTTCCTTTTTTTGCCGTTTAAAGAATTTTCTCTGGTTGTTTCTTTAAAATGCCGAGTAGGGTTTTAGGCAAGCATATATTCCTGCTTAAAAAGACTTAGGATATGATAGTGGTATATTGTTTTAGTTAAGCCACAAGTAGTTTCTCTCTCTCTCTTATCTGTCTGTCCATCATCTATCTATTGTATTTAGGCTTAAATACACACACACACACACACACACACACACATTATGTTTAGAGTGAAATATACACACATCCATGGTAATTCTGTTACCATGGAGACAGTTCTACAAGGGCTTAAAAATTGCTTAATGTATAAGAATATAAAAGACTATACCTAGTAGGGCACACACAGTTCCATTAAAAAAAGACTGTATTTATTCCTCAGGATCTGGGTCTTCCTCATGAACATGAAGTAATGAAACGTACATAACTCTCAAATTTAAGGATTCAGTGCTCCTACCAACCATAAAAACCTATTTGTGAGCATTGAGTCACCCGCCTGTATTTAGGAAGTGTTTGCCAAAGTATTGGTACAGCTTTTTTATTTTTATTATTGCTACTAGCATCCTGTTAAGGGTAGGCAGTGAATGATAAAGGTGAATGCAGTGCAGAGAGACAAAAGGCACTTCATGGGGCCCCTTGAGGCCATCTCTCTGTGTGTGCTGGGGCCATTCAAGATAGGCTGCTGACAGGTCAGTCACAGGACTTTCTGGGGTGAATGCAATAGCCAGTCTTCACTGAGAAGTATCATGGGACAACCCCATGGCCGTTTCTGGGCTGGGCAAGCACGGACGTGGGGTACTTGCTTTCCCTATGGAGGAAGGCTGCCCTGGCCAGAGACATGAGAGGTCATTGCCAAGGATGCAGGACAGGTGGCTCCAGCTCACAGCTGTCTGCTTCCACCACCAGGATACCCAGGTCTAGGTGTTCATTGTTTAGACTCATCCAGAAGAAAGGAGTGATCCTCCAAGTGTTGGGTTGAAGGGTTTTCAAACTCCAATACAAAAGGCTCAGGAAGAGACTTTGAAAAAGCCACAGATGCTTCCTAGGGAGCTAGGCTGGTGTGATGAGAGCGGTGGCCATGCGCAGCCTGGCTTGGGAGCTGGCTCTGCCCACCATGTGCTGTAAATTGCTTTGGAGCATTGCCTCATTGCTTCCCTGGTGAGAGGAGGAGGTTGACTCTCAAGACTTCAGAGACCCTGCCCATATCTACTCTCCCCCTGGGGGAGGTAACCCTTGTGTTACTGCATTTCTCTGTATCCCCTCCCTCTGCCCCCACAACACTTAGAAGCCTGCCTCTGACAGATGAGCAAGTTAGCACAGTGGTCAGGGGCTCTGACTTGAGAGTCAGAATCCCAGCTCAAAAAAATGGGCACCGTAAAAGTGCCCATCTCACAGGGTTGTATGAGAACACAGGGGACTAGAAACACCCCGTAGGAGCCTGGCACGTAGAAGTTCCTATTCAAGGAGCTCCAAGGACCCCCGGAGATTGGATCAGAGCAGCAGCTCTGATGGACACTGTGCCTTCCCGAGATGGTTTCCCTCTGTTGTATTCAAATCGGGGAACAATGGGCCCGGGTTCTGGGAGGGGCCGAGGGTGGTCCCTCAGATCCCGGCAGCCCCAGCCCACTGGGAGGTCAGACGCCTCCTTGGCTGGACGTCTGCACCATGGACAGGGATCTGAGTGACGAGGACAGTAAGTACAGCTGGGAGATGTGGGGCGCCCACTTCTGGGGCTAGCACTGACCCAACAAAATCTTCCCTCTGTCTTCCGTGCTGTCCTGGGTTCTGGGTCTGTGTTGCTGAGAGCATCTATCCTTCCTTCCTTCCTTCCTTCCTTCCTTCCTTCCTTCCTTCCTTCCTTCCTTCCTTCCTCGTGGAAAGCCCATTTGCAGCCTGCTGGCTGTTCTTCCAGAGTGTGCCTCTGGGCAGTGGAGGAGGAAGAGGATAACAACCCAGTCGAGAACTTTCCTCCCTGACCATGTCACACCGTCCAAGTCTCATATTCTTCAATCTTCCTTTCTCTGGCTGACAGTTCCCCACCCTGCTCCTGCCCCAGCCACAGGTGAGCCTGAATACCGCACTTGGGCTCAGTTCTGAGATGAGGTTAATTTTAAAAAAGTGTCCTGGAAGGTCTTTACTCATGATCTTCCTCCAGCAAAGAGGTGCTTGTTCATTACTGCTCCAGAAACACAGTCCTGGTGGCCCCGATGCTGTCATTCCTGGAACAGAAATACAATGGAATCTAAGGACTATTTAAAGAGGTGAAGATGGACATGGCATTTTAGGAAGAAATGTGCTATGTTAAAAAAAAAAAAGAAATTTCTGATCTTGCATTTGGAAGGGGCAGTGTGGTAGACTATAAGATTGGGGCTTGGGAGGCTAGGGTTCGGGTCCTGGCTCTGCTTTGAATTGGCTATGTCATTTAAACTCTCTGAGTCTCAGTTTCCCCAGGTATAAAAGGAGATGGGTCAGGAGTTCCTAATTTGAAGACCATGAAGGTGAAGGCAAAATGTTGTATGAATGTACTTTTTTTGGGGGGGGGGAGAAGGGAGGTGGTCCTCAGCTTTCATTTGAATCCTGGAGAGACCTGTGACACGAGTTCATTTTCACAGTTCCCGAACTTGGGGACTTTGAAGGTCCTTTGCAGATCCAGCACTATTGTCTTTAATGTAGGTAGCTGAAAGCTTTAGGTTTCAGAGCTGAAGCGGGGTATGAAATACACCCATGCAAATCTCAGCAACACATTTAAAATCTTGTTGGAATCCTTTTTCATATTGAAATGAGAGACTGTACAGAGATATTTTATCATGTATTTGAGATGGACCTAATCTGCTCTCTGACATATTGGGAATTGTGTAGCCATGATCTTATAAGCTTCTACTGATAAGCCAATGTAACTTTTCCTCTTTGAAATACTGCTCCTTAGCAGTCTTGCAGTTTATACTTGGAGTTTCTTAGTAGCAATGGGCTAGGTCAGATCTGGATTCAGATACAAGTTCTGCTTCCTAATTGCTGGGTGACTTTGCTCAAGTCACTTAACCTCTCTGAGCTGCATTTCTCACATTGAAAATATAGATCATATCATCTGGAAGAATTGGTAAAAGACTAATTGGATGTGAAGTGCCTGTAACGTCACTTAGAGTTGAGCAGGGATGGAATAAATGATAGCTCTAGAAAATGATCAGACTATGTCTCCCAGATCTTTAAAAGTAAACTGCCATTAATGAAAAATACTTTCACCTGCAGTGTTTCTGTTTTGGCATCATGCCTTTTGGTAAGCCAGGTGAGAGCAAGGTTAACTCTTTAGTTCCCTTAAACTTCTAAAAACTCTGATTCTGCCAAAGGGTCACCTAAATGCTGGTTTCCAATATAATCAAACCATAGGGTCTTACTGCGAGGTATGGGCTTGTTCAGGAAAGTTTCTAGAAGCAAGTCTTTCATTTCTTTCTTTCTTTTTTTTTTAAAGTCTTTCATTTCTGATGAAATCTGAAACTAGGTCAATATTTGTCCAGGTTTCAGAGAGGGAGCCTGTGGTGGGACTCACGTAATTGAAATGTCCCTCCTTAGGTGAGAGAGGTCGCTGCCCACTTTGTCCCAGGTGAGTTACTTTCCCCAGTCCCCAAAATGCTGTCTCCTCAGTTTTTGAATCTGTAACGTGGGCAGCTTCAGAGGCAGCATATCTTCTTCCAGTGACACACTTTGGGACCAAAAGGAGGCACAGACAGAGACATTCTGGATGTGGCATCCACGTAGAAGTCACCATGAGGGCCTCTTAGCACGGCCATCGTAAGCCACCGGGCTGCCTCTCACAGCATCCCGGCTAGAGGGCACCTCTCGCTATTGGCAGGGGCACTTCCAGTGATAGGCTGGTCCCCTCTCCTTAGCTAAGGCTGTCAGGAATTCTTCTGCATTCCCTTGACATCTCTTTCCCTGGAACTACTACTCTTTGGTCTTGGTTCTACACCCCGATCCCCCAAGGCTACTCAGTACAGGTCTGTTCCCTGTTTAAAATAAGAAACCTTCCGAGTTTTTTCTTTTCTAGCATGACCAGGTCCTGTTTTTTCAATAGTCCCAGATATAATGTGGTTTCAATCACTCTTGTCCGGGAGGGAGATGTCTTAGCCCAGAAATGAAGCAGAAAAATCCCCTCCCTTATTCTAAGAACCATATCCCTTGTATACAACTTATTTTATTATAGACTGACCCCCCTCCCAGAAATGATGTGCAAGAGCCTCTTCAAGTAAGGTGGGCCCCCACCCTCCAACCGTAATTTAAGGACAGGGCTGCTGTGATTCTGGACAATATGACCCAGGTGGCAACTCCTTACTCCTGGGCACTGATAGCTGGGGAGGGGGAGCAGTGATCGGAAGCCACACCACCGTCACCATCAGTGACTCATTGCTGAGGGATGGGGCTCATCCCTTGGTACCCAGGCCAGCTCTGCGCCCTTAAGACTTATTCATCAGTGTTCCTCCCATCCCAGCTTTGAATTAGAGACCAGAGATTGGATGAAGCTCTCAGGGTAACTTGGTAGGAAAGATGCAGGACTTCATGGCAGCGCTCAGCTTCTAAGAGCCTTGGCGACTGACTGTGGGGCTTTAGTGCATCACGGACCCCCTGGGATGGGGGCACGGCCACCAGAAGCACAGGCCCTCCCTGTCAGTTTGGCCCTGACCTCTTGGGGCAACTCTTAGCAGAAAGATAGAGTGTCCCTTTCTGTTTTCCCAATAGCTCGTCTCAGGGACTATATTCCCTGAGCCCTGTTGTCGGGAAAAAAGACCAGGGCCCTAAAATATACAGTGATGTCCCCCCCAGATGACACAGTAGGCTAGCTCTTTGGTGCTGCGCTCATGGCTGGGGACATAAGGATGAATGCGCTGACCTACCTCCTGGGTGTTCAAAGCCTAGTGGGGGAGGCCGACCCCAGATAGACTTTTTTACAATAATTCTTAGAAAGCTGTTTGGCAAAAGCAACAGCAGAGAGTGGAACAGAGTCCTGAGGGGAGGCGGGGGCACAGCGGGGCAGGCTTTGTAGGAGATCCAGTCCGGGCTGAGTCCAGCCGAAGGGGGTGAGCGGGTGTGTCATGGGCAGGAACCCCCAGAACAAGCCCTGGATGAAATGACTCGGTGCATGTGCCAGGGTGAACGCACACATCAGTGTCCCGAAGGACAAGGCAGCACTTAGAATTCCCACCCCGCCCTGTGGCCTTGTCTTGGTGTGATGACACTTCCTACAAAGCTAGAGCTCCACACCCTAACTGAAAAATCTGTTGTAACGTTGGCTGGGTTCTCTCTTGGCATGCCGCAGGGGCCTGAAGGACCCCAAGGAGAACTTCTCCCCGGCCCCTCCCCATGCCTCTTGATGCTGGTCTCACTCCCATGGCGGGCGCCATGTTTGCTCTCCCAAATGTGTTCTCACTGGCTCCCACCCCGAAGCTCCCACAGAGGCCTTTCTCTCTCCTCCCCCTTTCTGCTCTGTTCTTTGTCCTCACTCCCTCATGGGCCACAGTGATTGTTTTCTCTTCTCTCACCCTTTCAGGTTCCAGGCAGCATGGGCAGGTCTCTTCCCTACAGCCGGGGAGGAGACTAGAATCTCTTCTTTCTGTCCCGCAGGTAATATGGGGCCTGTGGATACAGGGCCTGCTCCGCTGAGGCCGGAGCTTGGACGTTAGCTGTGGGCTGTGGTGAGCCACCACCGTGGTTAAGACGTGGGACGGCCTGGTCAGGCTTTCTGGTCTTGCTACGAAGGCTTTTAAATAATGTAGCCAATTATTTGTTTCTTCTTCCCGGCAGAGCGGGACTTTTTTCTTTCTCTTATCTTCACCCGACTCTCCCGTTTTTATTACTTTAAATTATGATAGAATACACGTAATGTGAAATTTGCCATCCTAACCACTTTTAATTGTGCTGTTCGGTGACCTTAGGTACCTTCCCATTATCGTACGACTATTACCACCATCCATCTCCAGAATCCTTTCATCTCTAGCCCCATTAAACAGTTCCCCACTGCCCTCTCCTCCTTGCTCCTGGCCAACACCATTCTATTTTATGTCTGTGTGGATTTGGCCACCTGAGTCTCTCCTGCCCCATCTTCAGTGTAATTCTAACCACAGTGCACTTTGGTGCACTGACTGTGCAGGAGGGGGGAGTTTCCCTTCTGAAGGGGGCTCTCACCCCTCTTGGAGGAGACAAGGTAGGAAACAAACAAAAGCAAGATGGCAGTGGGGAGCCATGTGAGCAGAAAAGGGGCATGGTTTTAGTGCTTTTAAGATAATTAGGACTGGAATCAGAGGCAGAGGATGTGGACTCCTTTTATCCTCTGAAATAAAGGGAATGGCATTCTAAAAAGAGGAAGTTAAAGCGATTATCCATTAATTACACCTTGCTCCACAAGAAAAAAAATTCCTTTCTACACAAAAGAAAAATAGCTGGTGGCTGGTGAGCATCACCGTAGAGACGCTCTGCAAAGCCTTCTCAGCAACCACTCGATGCCCTTCGCGTGGAGCAATAGGGCGTTCGGCTAAGTGGACAGGTCACCGGCTTAGAGTCCGCATCTGAGTTTTAAGTTCTCTTCCTGGCTCTGCCGTGAGTGTGTGAGCCTCGTGCCCCACGTCGCATCTCTCAGTCTCCTCGTTCTTCTGCAAAGCAAGGAAAACGGTGGCTATTGTCAAGCGCAAAAGAGATCAGGCCCGCGCCATCCCCTTGTGAGCCACGGGACACAATGCGTGTCGGAGGGTGGGGTGGCCCAGCTGGCGCTCAGCCCCGACCCCGGGGAAACAGTGATGCGGCTGGGGGGCCCTTCGGGGCGCCCCACGCTGGGCGTCACACAATGACCCGCGACGTCCACGTTCCTGTTGTGCCCGCTGATCGGCCCAGGAAATGACGCATCTGCCTGCAGGTCAGCCTGGAGCCCTTTATTTTTGTACATAACATAATGGTGAGATTAATTTAGTGCTGACGAATTAGGGCTGCCCCGAGAGGTCAGGGCGGCTCCTGGTTGATGGATGGAGCCCTGAGCTTCCCACCTCTTATTCTTCCCCTTTTCCTGCCACTTTGTTTGGTTTCCAGCTGGGCGTCGCAGCCACAGCATGTGTGTCTGTCTTCTGGCCGTCGGAGTGGGGATGCCCCAGCGGGCCCCAGACGTGGGGGTGGGCGAGGGCCTTGCCCGGGGAGAGGGCTGTGACGGTCTTGCCTTTCTCTCTACACTTGACATTTCCCCTCTGGCTTAAAGGAGCACAAGGGAAGGGGAAGAAGACCCTCCCTCCTCCGGGCCAAGGCCTTGACTGAGCATTTACTTATCGCATGCGAGCCTCGCGGCTAAGAGCCGAGCGCACGCTGTCCTACCCGAGGGGCACTAGTACCATCTGCGTGTGTCACAGCAGCAGGGAGGGCTTGTGTGGCGGGCTCGGTATCATGCGTCCATGACTCAGATGTGTCGGAGCCCAGGTCCCTAACCACCGTGCCTCAGGAATTCTGACTCGGGACACCCTTGGCTACAGTCCAACCCTGACCTTTATCCTTAATTCTGACACCTGGGCTCACAGGAACTGCAATGACATGCCTGGGCCCTGATCCCAGAAAGGTTCAAATTCCAGCCTCCTTCTTTCTGAACCCCTCAAACACACAGGGGACCTATGCACACAGGGGATGTCTAAGGCAGGGAAGGCAAAAGAGGGCTCAAGTCTGCCCCACGGCCCGTTTTTGCAAGGTTGTATTGAAACAGAGCCGTGCTCACTGCGTCGTGCATTAGCTATGGCTGCTCTCGGCCGAGTTGAGTGAGTGAAACAGACCATATGACCCACAAGTCCACAGTATTTACTCCCCGGCTGTTCGTAGAAAATGTTTGCTGATTCCTGGCATCTAAAAGAACTTAAAATGCTAATAAGCCTATTAGGAGCAAACGATATTGAGAAGCCAGGTATGAGCGATAATTCCTAGTGAGTTATCATCTTGGGGACTTCAGTACACGTGGGCAGGCACCAGTGTGAAGCCTTGGGATGCTGTCCCCTTGCATCACACCCATATGTATCCCAGATCTCTCCCGTGTGTCTGCGCAGAATCATTTGCTTACAAAGATAAGCTTTCCTGCTAAGGCGGGCACTGTCTGCATCTAGAAACATTCTTTTGTAAGTTTCCTGCAGAGAGAAACTGTAGAGATGCATATGCATTTCTTATAGTCAGAGGACTAAGACATTTCTAATTTAGGGGGAGTGGAAGAATGAGGTTGTTCATTTGTCTTAATGACACCCTGCCTTCCCCTTCTCCCTCCACTGTTCTTAGCTGTGGGTTTCAGCATTCCAGCATTCCTCACCACCTGCGGTCCCACTTCCAGATAGACTCAGCTGCTCCAGCTTAGAACAAGATCTGCTGCTTCTTCTGGCTTCTGTTTTTATTGAACTTGAAAGGACAGGGCAGACACTTTTTATTTTTGTAGAGGGGAAGAGCTGTAGGCTTTAAAGAGCTAAAAAGAAAAAAAAAAAAGAAGAAAAGAAAAAAAATAAAGAAGGGATCTAAGGGGTGAGGGGGATCAGCTGGTGACCAGAGTGTGTTTAGTGACTTCATGCGGAGAGAATTACTTTCCACCAGCCATATTTATCAGCTTGCCCTTTAAAGTCAACTTCCTGTAATCAAATTGGCTCCTGCAAGGACAGAGATGAGGAGTTCTTGTCTCCCAGCAGGGGGGCTGTAGGGAATAGGTTTGGGGGTGGCTCAGTGTGCTGGAACTGGAACAAGGAGCCCCTAGCCTGCTGTGACTTCACTGCTGTGCATCCTAGGAATACTGGATAACCTCTTTGAGCCTCAGACTCCTCATGTTAAATGGAGTTAGAAGTCCTGCCTCCTGTATCTCCAGGTGGGAGGGTGGGGAGTAGCAGCAGGTATTGGGAGGTGCTTTATGAGTTGTCTGTTTCTGGGAGCCAGTTCTTTTTTTTTTTTATTAAAGATTTTTATTTATATATTCATGAGAGACACACAAAGAGGCAGAGACACAGGCAGAGGGAGAAGCAGGCTCCATGCAGGGAGCCTGGTGCAGGACTCGATCCCATGGGATCATGACCTGAGCTGAAGTCAGACACACTCAACCACTGAGCCACCCAGGTGCTCCCTGGGAGCCAGTTCTTCTTACCTTATGCTTTCCTCCTTGGAGATTCAGGGCTGTGTATCTCTGTCATAGCCTGACAGACCAAGCTGAGGGGTTTTTAAAATTTAAATTTTAAAAATAGAAGTATAATTAACATAGTGTTATATTAGTTGCAGGAGTCTAAGGTGAGGTTTTTAACAGCAGATATACGGTGAATGATTCTTCCATATATCTGAAAAGTACGTGGGAAGAACATGGCTTTTGGAGAACAACGAGCCCTGGTTTGAAGCCAGCTCCGTCACTCACTGGCTGTGTGATCTTGGGTGAGCCACAACCTTTCTGAGCCCATTTCCTCATTAGGAGAATGGGACAATATGCGTCAGTTTGGATCATCCAAGTAGACACCCAGATGGCAGTAGATGTGTCAGAGGTCCCTTGGAAACACATGTGGAGGGAAAAGAGGAGAGGGAGCCGGTGTGGGCAGACCACGCTGCAGGTGGACACCCGTGAGAGGAGGGCGGGAAGGAAGGAGCCTCAGACTGTGGTGTAGCTCCAAGAAAGTCTTGCCCAGGTTTGCGGGGAGTCCCAGAGCAAAGACTGCCCATTGCAGGAAGCTGCATTAAAAAAACCCACTCCACATCCCAGTGCCTTAAAACAACCACCATTTCATTATCATTCATGATTCTGCAGGTCTGGAATTTGGGCAAGACTCAGCTGGGTGATCCTTCTGCTCCCTGTATAACCGATTAGGGTCTGTCTTAGGTTGTTTGCTGCGACAAACCATAGACCGCCTTGCTTAAGCAGCAGACATGTATTTCTCACAATTCTGGAAGCTGGGAATGCCAAGATCAAGGTGCCGGTAGACCCAGGGTCCGGTGAGAGCCTGCTTCTGGCTTGCAGACAGCCACCTTCTCACTGTGTGCTCACAGGGCAGTGAAAGAAAGAGCCCTACTAGTCTTTTTCCCTGCCCGGGCACTAATCCCACCACAGGGGCTGTGTCCTCACCACCTCATCTAAACCTAATCACCTCCCGAGGGCTCCAGCTTGTAATGCCATCCATCAGGGGTCAGGGCTCCAACATATGAATGTCCGGGGGACACCGACATGTGGTCCATAACAGGGTCAATCAGTGGTATTCAGCAGGCAGCTGGCCTGGCGGGCCTGATGGCTTTGCTCGTGGGCCTGGTGGCTTGGCAGGATGGACGGGCGGCTGGAAGTCCGGGCTCTGCTGGGCTTCTGTCCATGGGTCTACGTGTAGTCCACGTGGTCTCCCAGGAAGCTAGCCTGATTTCTGACCCGGCAGCTCGGCTCAGGGGGCAGTGCTCCAGGAGGGAAGAAGTAGAAGCTGTGGTCTCTTCATTGCTTCCACTGTGTTCCCTTGCTTGAAGCAGTCGCAAGCCTGCCCAGGGTCAAGGCGAGGAGATACAGATGCATCTCTTGATGAGAGAAGCATCGAAGAAATGTGAGCATCTCTAAATCAGTATGTCTCCTGGGGTCCTGAAATACGGTCATGTTTCTAAAGCACCTGCCATTAGAAACGACCACTACCCACCATTTGCTTTGATGTGGATGGAACTGGAGGGTATGATGCTGAGTGAAGAAAGTCAACCGGAGAAGGTCAATCATTATATGGGTTCACTCATTTGGGGAATATAAAAAATAGTGAAAGGGATTATAGAGGAAAGGAGGGGAACGGAGTGGGAAAAAATAGAGAGGGAGACAAACCATGAGAGACTCCTACCTCTGGGAAATGAACAAGGGGTACTGGAAGGGGAGGTGGGCAGGGGGGTTGGGGTGACAGGGTGACGGGCACTGAGGGGATGAGCCCTGGGTGTTATACTATGTGTTGGCAAATCGAACTGCAATAAAAAAATATACAAAAAGAACTAAATAAAGCACCTGCCACGGTGGCCGGCCCAGAATAGGTGCCCAGCACACAGGAGCTGCCATTCTGAACGCTTCTCTCAGCGTGATTATTCGTGCTGCCACTAGCACACCCCGCCCCATCCCTGCCTGCCCTGCAAATGTGTGTGCCACGGGGGCCAGAGCGAGACTGGCTTAGTTAACCGGTGAGCACAGCTGCCGGCTGTCACGGCGGCGCCCGTCCCTCCCAGAGGCTGGGGACTGCCTTCCCTCCGCAGGTGTGGCCGACCTCAGCTTCGAGGCCGACAGTCCTCCGGCGCCGCCCGCTGAGCTCCTGGACAGACTGCCCAGCTATGACTGGCTTCTTCAAGGAGGTGGTAAGTCCGCGAGCGCCTGCCTCTGCAGCCTCTTCCCGGGGCCTGGGCTGGTTGGGGAGACCTCTCTGGAACGGGCCAGGCCGGGACAGCTCGCCCCTCCCCTGGGGGGGTCCTGGGAAACCTCTTGTCACCATCGGGGTGGGGGGAGTGGGACGACTCTGTGTCCACGAACATTCCGTGACCATATCCATGTCCTTTAAGACTGGGATCATGCAGGTGTGAGAACCATTCTTCTCGCATTAGGTGCCTTAGGATGTGGGACTCGTGCCCTTCGTCCCGTCCGGCCGCACATTCAGTCTTTCCTCCCTTCACCGCACGAATGCCTGTGCCTTTGAGCTAGGCCGTTGAGCCCCGGACTCCTCTCTCCCCCAGGTCGGCAGATATTCTTTCCACCTTTGGAGGCTCCCGGGAGACCCCTGGACCAAAGGTGCTGGTCCTCATTCATGGACCTCAGGTGAGCTGCAGCGAGCGCCGTCACAGAGGATCGTATGTGGTGACCCTCGCGTCACCGTTGCCCCCCCCTCCCCAGAGCCCCTCCTTGGGGATTTTAGGGTCTACGGATGTCAATCCTGACAGTGCATCGGGATGCCACACCTACTGGACCGGATTCTCCAGGGACGGGGCCCAGGAAGGTGGATTCTACCAAGCTCTTCAGGCTGTTTGGCTACCAGGCTGGGGTTGAGAACCACGGTGTCGACCAGGGGCTGTCCTAATCCAACCCATTGCCCATTTTTGTAAATCGAGCCATGCTCATTTGTTTATTGACTGTCTGTCGCTGCTTTTGTACCACACGAGCCGAAGTGAGTGATTGAGGCCGAGACTGTATGGCCCATGAAGCCTACAAGATTTACTGTCGAGTCCCTTAGAGAAGCTTGCTGACACCCGGGCCCAGGACTCTGGGCGGAGCTCCGGCTTCCCAGCCGGCTTGGTGTGGAGGGAAGGTGCAGGCCCGCATTCTGGGTCTGGCCTCTTGTCTGGCTGGCTGTGTCCTGCCTTCAAGGGGTCTCCTGGCTGCTGCTGCCCCGCTGCTGCCCGCAGCGCCTCCCCTTCTCCTCCCTGGCCGCCCATCTTCCGTGCCCGGGGCAGACCCCACTTCCTCCGTGGAGCACTCTTGACCATTCCGGGCCCACACCTCCTGGGGTGCATGCACGCAGGCCCCTCTGTGCGCAGGCAGGGGTGCTGGAGACATCGCTGTGCCTGAGACGGGCCTTTGGAGTGGGGCTGCTGCGGAGAAAGAAGTAAATGAAGATGTGAGGGAGGAGGAAGGAGGAGAGGATTCCTGCTTCCTGGAGGTGTTGGCACGGGGGGACTTCGCTAGGAGGGGACATGGCAGCTGGGCCTGGGCGGAGGGTTTTCTAGGAGGAGGGGGAGGCATCCAGGGAGACTGCCAAGGAAGGGGCCTTAGCTGCTGCCTTCACAGCCACTGCCGCTGCGGCCCACCGTGCTCTGTGTCGGCACCGCAGTCAGGTAGCTCCTGGCTGGGGTCTTCCGGTGGGCACTGCTCACAGCTCCTGCCCGAGGTCAAGGTCTCCAAGGGCAGGAGCGTGGTCTAGCCTAACTTTGCCTCCTCCTGGCTGTGTGACATCTTCTGCAGACCTCAGTTTTCCCCATCTGTAAAATGGCATAATTCATCTTCAAAATGTGAGTGTGTGTGTGTGTGTGTGTGTGTGTGTTTGGGTTCAAGATTCAGCCCTTCCCGTGAGCCCCGCGCTTGAGCTCATGCAGTTTTGCTGTCCTCTAGAAGGAGCTACTGTGCTCCCACCGCGGACATGGGTTCACACAGCCCCCCGGGGCCAGAGCTGCCGTCCCCGGGGCAGCCCCGGGAGCTTCATGAGTGTGATGGGCCGCGGCCGGGCCCTTCCCTTTCTCCCGGCCTCATCTGCATCCGGAGGTGCTGGCTGGCCCTTTCCAGAGACCCTGCGTCTGTGCTCTGTCCCCAGCAGAGTCCCCACGGTGACAGAGGAAGTGGCTCGTGAAGCCCTCCTCAGCTTTGTGAGCTCCAAATGCTGCTATGGCAGCGCGGCCGCCGGGGACCTCGTCATCCAGGAGCTCAAGCAGCAGACCCTCTGCAGGGTAAGGGGGCCTGGGCCTGGCGGGCCCCTGGGGGCGGCCTCTGTGATGTCAAACGGGTGCAAGGAGTCTTGGGGGGCGGTGTCTATGAATAGTGGTGACGCTGAAGCCCTTGTTGGTCTGTAGCTGCTGAAAAGCTGGAATGTGCTGGCCATCGTGGGGAGCACGTTACATGTATGTCTTACGAAGTCCTCAGGGGCGACCCCATGTGGTGGATATTACGGTCACGAGTTCAAGGGCAGGAGCTGCAAGTTTAGAGGGGTAAGGTCACTTGCCCCAAACACACAGCTAGAAGTGACAGGGCTGGGACTCTCTTGCTGGTACCAAAGTCCATGTCCTGAAACACATGACTAACCCGCCTCCAGGAGGGGTGGGCAGAGAAAGCTCCATCCACTCCCTTGATCCCCCAAGTGACATCTGTGCCAACGAATCATTTCATCATCCCCCTGGGCCTGCAGCTCCAGGGAAATCCTCTGTCTGGTACTGAGACCACGCAGGTACCTATGTCACCTTTTGCATTGACAGGGCCGAGGGGACAGATTTAAAACTCCTATTTTCTAGTGTCACTGGCACAGCCACCCTCTGGTGAGAGGTCAGAGTGGGAGGCTGGGGGAGGAGGCTCCTGTGTCGCTGTGTGACCGGGGGCGAGTCCCCTGGCCTCTCTGAGCCTCTGTTTCCTCCAGTGTCAAAGGAGGAGCCAGCTGATGTCCAAGATCCCTCACTGTTTTGGGATTTTTGTGGATGTGATCAAGAAGGAGGCTCTTGACATCAGGTGGAAAAATTCCTGCAAAGAGGATGTTTGGAGAAGCAGATTCCATCGGTCTCCATCTGTCAAAGAGCAATTGCTGCTCCACAGCTTGCTTTGTAGAACACTTCTGGGTAAAAAGAAATGGGGGGCTGAGATCGCCCCAGCTGTGAGCCCGCCAGGAGAGATTTCCTGGGGCTGACTGATCTCCCTGCTTGTCTGGGGGCATCTGGAGCAGAGATCCCTGGTGCAGTCTTGTTTCAGCAGCTGGTGGCGCTGGCAGGGGGCCTTCCAGTTTCCCCTCCGAGCCTCTGCAGGGGGGAAGCGTCCTCTTTCTGTGGCATGCTGTCTTCCTAAAGGGCATGAGTGTGAACATGCTGGTTTGTTTTTTCCTCTGTAGTATCGACTAGAGACTTTTAGCGAATCAAGGATAAGCGAATGGACATTTCAACCCTTTACTAGTAAGTGAATTCAGTTTAACTGGGAGCAAATCTGACAGGGGCTGGTGGAAAATATCAGGACACGTCTTAGCCACTAACCCTGAATGAGGTGCTCTTCTGCGTGCAGCCTCGGTCTCCCCGTTCCCTGTGAAATGAGCGGGTGGGCTTTCATCTCGGGCTTTCCAGTGCTGATCTCAGCAAATCCTTCCTGTCCGGAAAGCGGTTTGCAGGAGGACCTAAAAAAGTCTAGTGTTTGCCTTTGGCCACAGACTGGTGCCGCCTGGCCACAGACAAAGGCAGTGTGTGTGCCTGGGCATCTGCCTGCCTTGGAGGCCGCCCCCAGTGTCTCCCAGAGTCCCTAGGACCCTGTTCGCCGTGCCATCCCACCTGCTGCTGAACCCCACTGGAGGCTGAGGGTTCCCTCTGGGAAGCCCTAAGCCCTTCCTCTTCTGCTGACATCTCTGGTTCATCCTTCAAGACTCAGCAGCTGTGCCACCTCTTTTTTCTTTTTCTTTTTTTTTTTTTTTAAGATTTATTTATCCATGAGAGACACTGAGAGAGGGGCAGAGACATAGGCAGAGGGAGAAGCAGGCTTCCTGCAGGAAGCCAGATGGGGGACTCGATCCCAGAATCCTGGGATCAGGACCTGAGCCCAAGGCAGATGCTCAGCCACTGAGCCACCCAGGTGCCCCCTGTGTCACCTCTTTTATGAAGCCCTTCAGGATTTCTTTACCTGCTGACCCCATCCTCAATAGAAGGAGTCAGTCTTCTGGGCTTTCCGAGCATTCATGCAGCTCTTATCCAAAGTACTCCACATATCCCATGACGTTGTATCGTGGTTGTAGCTGTGCCGCACCTCCTTGAACGGAGGAGTGGGGACGAGGAAGGGGAAGGAGGTGGGGATGGTCACAGTTGTGATGGTGGTTCTTGTTATTGATCTGTCTCACGGGCCAGCCCTGTGCTAAGCATTTCTATGCCTTCTATTTAATTTTCACTACCATCCTATCTGGTAGGCAGGTGCCATCTATTTTCTCATTTTGGAGGTGAGAGAGTTTAAGGTCGGAGAGGTAAAATAACTTGTCTGGAGTCACGCAGCTAGGAAGAGGAAGAGTCAGGAGTCAGACTAGGTCTGCTCAGTTCCAACACCTGGGTGCTTAACCATGGACTCCGAGGGGCGCCTTGTCTACCCGTCCCTTGGCCCAGCATCTTGCCTAGTGCCTGGCATCAAGTGAAGGCTCTATACTATTTGGTAGATAAATGAAAGCTTGTCCTTGCAGCTGTTCACTGGCCTTACAATGATCCCTTTCTGTGTCAGACCAGTCAGTGGATGGGCCACAAAGAGGGACCTCCCCCAGACTTTGGGACATCAGGGTCCAGGTCCCCCCGATGTTTCATGAAGACACGAGGAAGTTCCAAGTCCCTCACTCGTCAGTGGTCAAGGTAACATGATTGTTGGCGTCTTTGCCCTTCTCTCTGAGCCGGTTTCCCAGACACTACATATTTCCTCAAACCTTTTCTTTTTAGAAAGGAAAGCCAGAATGCAGACCGCTGGTTCATGCTGTGGCTATCCATAAGGCGAATTCTAAGGAACCCCAGAGCATGGAATATAGACCCATACAAAATTCCATGCAAATTAGGGAGTAGTCACATAGCGAAGGGATGATTCCATTTACCAAACTGTCACCAGCTTTAAACAGTAAGTGTTCACATTCCTGAGACCATCTGAGTGTTTTAAATTTATTTTTGTTTTTTATTTTTGCCTGACAGTAAACAGCTGAAGTGCTGAATGAAATGGATATAAAGCAAATCTCAAACATTATTTGGATTTTCAGTAAAGGGACAGAGTTTGACTTCTATCCCGTCTTATGGAAGTATAATCCCGACACGAAGTGAGGCTGGTCTAGTGTATCACAAAACCTCAGATGAGGAACTCCCTATTATGTTCTCATCTTCACTGTAGAACTTGATCAAGTATGTAACTTTCCCCTATGAGTTTTCATAGCATCATGTGATGACGAGAACTTTGAGAGGTCAAGAGAGGGTTCTATTCTTTTCTCAGGAGTGGAAAAGCTGTTTTGATTCAGGGATTAGATTGCAATAGCCCATTCTTTGCCTTTCACAGAAATGCTGTGCATTTTTTGTGATTTCTATTCCCAAAGACCTCTTAGCTGCCCAATGGGCCGAGGACACCAGCCTTTGTGGTTTAGCCTGGGAGCATGAGTTAGGACGCGGAGCTTGGAGAACAGACTGGGCTGGGGCCCTCAGGAAATGGTAACATGATCTCCTTGGCTTGGCATTCAAGGCCCTTTGGAATCCTAGTCAAGTGAGAATGGCCATCATCCCATGCTGGGCCTGAACGGCTGTACCTATGTTTGGATTGGTGACGCCATGGGGTGGGTGTGGGGCTGCTGACATCAGGAGGCCTTGGTGCTTGGGAGACTGGAGCCAAGGAGGGCTTCTCACTTTCAGGAATGTCACAAATGCCATGGGCGTGGGCGCTACAAGTGCAGCGGCTGCCATGGGGCCGGCATGGTGAGTCCTGTGTGGCTGCTGGTGAATTAATGATTGTGTAGGAGGAAGAGGGGCCCTGTGGGGATGGAGGGCTGGGCTGGGGGCCTGGGGCTCCCCCACTAACAGTGTGACCTGAGGCGAGTCATCCTCCCTTTCTGGGCCTCCATTTGCTCACCTGTAAAATGGGCAAGTTGGATCGGCTGTTTGCTACTGGCCTTTGTTCCCTTGGATGGTTTATGGTTCATGATTTTAATTCTTCTCTCTTTTTCTCATTTGTCTGCAAACACTCCCTGAGACTGAGCACTCGCTCAGTGCTGG
This sequence comes from Canis aureus, assembly GCF_053574225.1. NCBI lineage: Eukaryota > Metazoa > Chordata > Mammalia > Carnivora > Canidae > Canis > Canis aureus. Next base: position 10,510,959 of record NC_135629.1, read on the forward strand.
GCCCTATAAGAGGACTCAGGGCTGAGGGCCTTCCCAGCAGGGACCCTCTGTCCTGGGGAAGACCGACAAATGACCAGCACATGTAGTAAGCGGTGATGAGCCTGAGGTGAAGTTCAGGGGGCTTCGGGGGGCAGAATGGATGGGGACCTTGTGTTAGTGCCCTATGGCTACCAGGGGGCTTAAAACGATCGATATTTCTTCTCTCACATTCTGGAGGCTGGAAGGCTAAAATCAAGAGGTCAGCAGGGTTGGTTCTCTTGGGAGACCTCGAGCCTCATTCCTAGTGCCTGGCAGCCGCTCCTGACCCTCGGCTCCCCACTCCGTCCTCTGCCTCTCTTGTCCTGGGCCTTCTCCCGACGTGTGTCCCAGGTCTCCTCAGGCCTTCTGCTGAGGGCACCAGGCTCCGGATCTAGGGCTCACCCTCGTCCAGCATGACCTCATCTTAACTAATGACATCTGCCAGGACGAATTCCAAACAAGGGCAATTCTGAGGTTCTGGTGGGTGTAAATGTCGTGGTTGGGGGTGGAGGGAGCCGGTCTTCAACCTAGTACAGGTCCCTACGTGCACAGCCAAGCTCTGGCGCCATCAGGCTTCTCTTCAGAAAACTTCAAGGCTGCTGACGCTCCCGGGAGTGAGACCATGCTCCTCAGGTGTCCTCAGCTCTCTCCTTTCGCTCTGATCTTTTGGACACATGTTGACCAGTTGCCACCCTAAGCCATGCCCTCCCCATCCTTCTCTCTGCCCACCTTCCATCTGCTGCGTGCATTCCTTGCCTACTCACATGCCACCTATGGGGCCCACCTATGGCTCGTCCCGCCCCCTCTGTCTCCTGTACCCTCACTCCTGCCACATGCCTCCTCTCGGCCTTCCTGGAGCCCCTCCCTGCGGTCTTTATACTTTCTCCCTCCACCCCTGCTCCTCTTCCTCCTCTCCCTCCTCCCTCAGGCTTTCCCTGCAATGTCTCCAGAGTCCACTCTTGGAAAGCCTGGAGGCCTTTCCAAGACAGAACTCCCCATCCCCAACTCAGCCAGCCTGCCCCCCTTCTGAGTCTGTCTGGCCGTGGCTGTTTGGTCAGGGTGCACTCTCAGGGGTCATGGGGAATCAGAGAGGAGCAGGGGAAGATGGTGTCTCAGGAGAAACACAGATGTGAGGATGTAGCATCTTTGAAGGCTACAGCTGGAGGGGCCCAGAGGTGCACAACGTCCACCTTTCCCATCTTACAGATGAAGGAACTGAGGCCCAGGGAGAGGAAGTGGCTTGTTCAGGGTCACCAGGTTGGGATTTGAACCGAGTCTCCAGATGCCCTTTGCCCCTCTTCCCTGGGAGGCCGGCAGGGCTGAGGCTGTGCTGTGTCCACAGGTGAGATGCTCCTCCTGCAGCGGAGCCAAGCGCAAAGCCAAGCAGTCCCGGAGGTGTCAGATGTGCTCAGGGTCTGGCAGGCGGAGGTAGGAGTGGGTCTCCCCAGCGCTGAGCTGACGAGCTCTCACTTCTGGGCCTTCTTGCTTTTCATTGTCTGCTCCTCTGGAGGGAAGTCAGGTGCCCTGTCTTGTCGCTCTTATGCCCCAGGGTGCTGTGCCTGGTAGGTGCTCAGTAAATATTTGTGGAGTGGGTGAGCTTTCCTCCAGGCTTGCTATTTCGAGACGAGACTAGACCTCGTCCAGCAGTCTGGGGCCAGATGTAAGGAATGAGGCACTGCTGAGAGGAAGGGAAGGGGTGCTTTAAGGAGGAGAGACTGCACATGTGGTGGGAAATAACCACAGAAAACCACCCAAAGGTGAGACCTGTAAAGCTCTGAGGATCAGGACCGAGGCAAACCCTTATTTATAACTCATTGTGGAGCCTGAGTGGAGACATCAAGGAAGGTTGGTTGATTGACTAAACAATCAACAAAGTTCCATCTCTCTTCACAGGGCTTTGCAAATAGTGGGTTATTGCATTTTGTAAATCGTGTCCTTAATGTATTTATTTATAAATCATTAGAGGGAAACAGGAAACCATGAGGAGTGAGACTATTCAAAGTTGTGTTGGTTGATGATACCTTTGATTCATTTTGACCCAGGCCATCCTTCTAAGAAGCCAGAGAGCAAAGCTTTGGCAGACCTACCACCTGTGGTTGGTAAAGAAGGTCTTTGATTTGGAGAGAAGCTTAGCTTTTTTTTTGTTTACAAGTCAAAGAATCCTATTTCAAATGAGCTTAACAAAAAATTCTACCCTTGGAACAGAAAAGTACAGGATTATATTTCTGGGATGGCTTCAGGTACAGCTGGATCCAGGTGCTTAAACAAAGTCACCAGGACTCTGTCTCCATCGCTCATCCTGCTTTTCTTTGTGTTGGCTTCATTCTTAGGCATGCTGTCTCCTGTGGTGACAGAGGGGACAACCAATAACTCCAAGCTTCATTACCTCAGTAGATGAAGATGTCCCTTTCCTGATAGTTTCTAACAAAGTTCTAGGGCAGATCTCATTGCACTCACCCAGGTGCACTCATGTGTGCTCATCTTTGCGTCAGCCACTGTGGCCAGATGGAATAAGCTGATTGGCCAAACCCAGGTCCCAGGCTGGTCACAGAAGGGGTGGTCACAGAGCCCACAATCTGTGTGGTCAGGGTGGGAAAAGGGTGGTCTTTGAAGGGACCAGGGGCATTGCCACCAGAAGCAGGAGGTCGAGATGGTGGGCAGGTGGAAGCAACTGATGCTGACCTCAGTCCACCTCTATGAGGGAGGATTTGGGGTGAGCCCTCGAGAAGCCACCAGGACGCCGCAGCTGTTTGAGTGGTGCTGACCACGTGCCCCCCTCAGGTGCAGCACATGCTCAGGGAGGGGAAACAAGACCTGCGCCACCTGCAAGGGGGAGAAGAAACTGCTGCACTTCATCCAGCTGGTCATCATGTGGTATGTGGCAGCGTCTCAGCACTGTGGCCTGATGGGGGTCCCCGGGGGACATGGCCTGGACTGGTTTCTGCGGAGAACTCCAGGTGGTTGGGGTTTTCCTGGTCCAGGGACTCGTGCCAGGAGAAGAGGGCTTCAGGCACCTTGGGAAGAGGAGAGGTCCCTGGGAAAGGGGGTCGGGTGGCTGGATGCTGGCGTGCTTTACAACAGACAGACCTGGGTTCAAATTCTGACATCGCCACTTTCTAGTGCAGCAGCCACTCGAGGCCTGGGCCGTCTCTTCTGGAACAGAGTCCCTGTGTCGTAAATGCCCCCATCAGGGAAGGCTCCCGTGCGTGATGGGTTTGTCCTGTGAGCACCGTGCTAAGCGCCTCGCAGCTGAGGACAAAATGAGGCGCTAGAACAGAACTGTCAGGACTCTAGCGGTTTGCCATTTTACAGATGAGGGTGCTAAAGAGCTTTCCCGAGGCCCCAGCAGTAGTAATGCAAGCCCTCCAGCCCGGCACTGATTCCAAACCTCTGTTCTTAACCCAACGTGCCATGTGCTCTGCTCCTCTCGCTCGTCACCTCCAGGAAGAACAGCCTGTTTGAGTTTGTGTCTGAGCACCGCCTGAATTGCCCTGGGGAGCTCCTTGCTAAAGCCAAAGGAGAAAGCCTCTTTAAGGATGAAAACACCATGGTAAGGGGGGCTTTGAACCATCACGAAGGAAGCTGGGTTCCTCCTCCCCTCCTCCTCCCGCCTCCTGGAGGGCTGCATCCTCATGGGAAGACCGGCTGGGTGGGAACAGAGGGGCTGAGCAGGGGAGAGCCTGCTGGGACCCCGCGGGGCCAGTTCTCTGCTCACCCCCTTCCTTCCTCCCTCCACACCCTGACACAAAGCTTGAGACCCTCCTCTCCTAGCAGGAGCTATTCTGGGGATAGTGCCCTGGGGATACCGTAAAACAAAACCCTCGCCCAGGTCGATCTCATAGTCTGGTGAAGGGAGAAGGTAATCACGTCTTGCCCTCATGTCAGAGAGTGGTTAGGGTCACCAAAAACATGCCAGCAGGGTAAAGAGACAGGAGTGGGTGGGGTGGGGTTTTGGGGGGGGGGCTGGGAGGTGACCCTGGGCAAAGACTGGAACAGTGTGTAGTGGGGTGGACAGTGTGGACTCTGGAGCCAAGGTGTCCAGCAGAGGGAGCAGCACAAGGCAGTGGGACAGGAGGGATGTGGGTTGTGCAGAGTAAGGAGCTAAGCCATGAGAGGTGCCAGCGGCCAGATCGGGGCGGCGGGGGGGGGGGGGGGGGGTCCTGCAGGGCAGAGGTTGGCAAACTCTGGCCCTTGGCCTGCTTTTATAAATAAAGTGTTATTGAAACACAGCCATGCCTGTTTGTTGACATATGTCTGTGACTGCTTTCCTGCTGCAAGGGCAGAGTCAAGTAGTTGAGACAGAGACCCGATGGCCTACAGAAGCCTGAAATAGTTACTATGTGGCCTTATACAGAAGAGATTTGCCAACCTCTGCTGTAGGCCTTGGCAGGAAACTTGGCTTTTATGGGACATCTGAGAGGGCTTGTTTTCTCTGAGAGGGCAGGTGCTCAGCCTCCTTTTCTCTCTCTCTGTCTCTCTCTCTCTCTCTCTCTTTTTTACAGTAAGTAGCCTTTTCAGATTGGCTTTTTTCCCCTCACTTTATAGCATGTATATTTAAAAATCGAGGCATAATTGACATACACCGTATTAGTTTCAGGTGTATAACACAGTGATTCGATATTTGTATGTGTTGTGAAATGATCCCCACAATGTCTAGTTAACATCTCTCACCACATACTTACGGTTTTTAGTTTCTCTGATGAGGACTTTTAGGATCTGGTCCCTTAGCAGCTTTCAAATATGCAACACAGTATTGTTAAGTATAGTCACCAAGATGTACGGCACATCCCCGGGACTGACCGACTTTCTTTCTTCTTTCTTTCTTTCTTTCTTTCTTTCTTTCTTTCTTTCTTTCTTTCTTTCTTTCCTTTCTTTCCTTTCTTTCTTTTTTTTTTTTCTGACCGACTTTATAACTAAGTTTGTACCTTTCCACCACCTTCTCCCCTCCGACCACCAATCTGTCTTTGTATCCGTGAGTTTGTTTTTTAGATTCAGCATAGAGATCCTACAGTATTCGTCTTTCTCTGACTGATTTATGTCCTTTAGCACAATGGCCTCAGTGTCCATCCATGTTGTCACAAAGGACAGGGTTTCCTTCTTTTTTATGGTGGAATAGTAATTCTCAGACTCCTTCCTTTGCCCCAAATCAGTGTGGCTTCCTAAAGGCCCAGCTCAGGCATCGGCCCCTCAGGAAGCACCCCTGCCCGCCCCAAGCCTGAGTCAGAAGGCAGCAGGGGGGTGCAGGTAGAGGAGTCATCTCTACCCACAGCCCCCCTTTCTTGGTTGGAATCAAAGTCCCCTGGAGGTTAAACACTGAGTGGCCTCAGGCCCTTTCCTACCTGGGCTCGTGTTCCTGCCCCCTGTGAATCAGAGCTGCAAGGCTTCAGGTGCTGACACCTTGGGTCAGGGCAGCGAGGCGACTGCATCTCTCCGGCAGGTGTACCCCATTGTGGATTTCCCGCTGCGGGAGATCTCTCTGGCTTCCCAGAGGGGCATTGCGGAGCACAGCGCTGCCCTGGCCTCCCGGGCCCGAGTCCTGCAGCAGGTGAGTGGGGTGGGGGCTGGGGCCCGTTGGGAGACTTCTGGGGCCGGCCCTCTGGTCCCATGAAGGAGGGCATGGGCTGTTCCCTCTGCTGGGGGGCCCCTTCCAGAGGAGGGAGGGAGGCGTCGGCTAGGGGAAGGGTGGCGGAAAGGAGCCCCGGTTTAGGAAGCGGAGGGAGTACCTGACACTGACCAGAGCCATGTGGCCGGAGGGCAGAGAGCAGAGCAGTGTGGGGCCTCAGGGGCAGGTGGGACCCCTGGACATAGAGAGCAGGATTCTTATCCTGAGCAACTGGAAGCTATCGTAGGGTTTCAGGCAGGACCGTGGCTCAGCATGAGTTTGACTCTAACCCCATGGGTTAGCATCTTCAGAGAGGGGGAAGAAAAGTGCAAGCCTCGGGGTGGTAGGCAAGTCTGGAGCCCCAAGTCCTGCCCCTGGGAGCACTTTGCAAATCCCAGGCGTCTCCAGGCTGGGATGGCTTCCAGGGAAGGGTTGCTCCGGTGCTGTGTTGGGAGGCCCACGAGGTGGCGGTGTTGCTTTGCGGCTTTGAGTGGTCACGGCTGCAGGTGTCTGGGGGGACCCGGGACGGGGGAGAGGGGTTGGCCAGGGAATGGCCAGCGCCCGGGCTCCCTGAGTCTTATAGCCTGGCCTTATATCCTGGTTCTCCTGTGTCTCAATGTGGTCGTCGCCCAGCTACTTCTTCCCTGAAGTCCGATTTCTCATGAGTGAAAAGGAGACGCTGGCACCACCTCAGGGTTTGCTAGAGATGCAATAATTTGCTTTGGAACCTGGTGTTCAAAATGCCCCTTTTCCTTCTGGTCCCTTTGCAACGAGTACTTCCCCTTCTCTCTCTGCACATCTCCCCTGTTTGCAGGAGAGAAAAAGATACATTTAATTAAAAAGTAATGATGCCCCTCTTGGAGCTGTAGTGGGCCTCAGAAATCATGGGTGGGAGAGCCTCCCTATCCAGAGGGGTGGGCCACCACTCATCTTCTGCATCGGCACAGGGGCAGAGATTTCAGATCTTCTAAAAAACCGGATTTTTATATGAAACCTTCTAATTTTTCCATATTGAGAACAAACGTTTAAAAATGCTAGGAATGGGATTCCTGGGTGGTGCAGCGGTTTAGCGCCTGCCTTTGGCCCAGGGCGCGATCCTGGAGACCTGGGATCGAGTCCCACGTCGGGCTCCCGGTGCGTGGAGCCTGCTTCTCCCTCCTCCTGTGTCTCTGCCTCTCTCTCTCTCACTGTGTGCCTATCATAAATTAAAAAAAAAGCTAGCTGAAAAAAAAATGCTAGGAATACTGTATGTGCTGATGGGTTGGCTCTGGCCTGTGGGCTATTGTCGGCTACCCCTGCCTAGCCCAAACCCATGAGTCTCCCAGTAAATCAGAGGAAGCTCAGAGAGTGGAAGTAATTCACTTAAAGTGACACAGCTTCTTGGTGGAAGAGCCCAGGAGCAGAACCCACTTCCCTAGTGCCAAGCCTAAGGTGATTACTCACTGCATTCAAGATACGTAACTCCTTCAAAGCCAGTGCAGGTTTATTGGGATATGTCAGCTGACAGGGATTTAGGGCCAGAAACTGCAGGGACAGCTCATTTACCAGGGTAGCATCTGCTTGCCAGCTCTGGCGCATGACTCATGGCCCCAAGCCACGCTCTTGCCCTCTAAGGGCCTCAATGTCCTCATCTTTAAAATGAGCTGGATTGGACATTGCCTTAGATTGGGGTCTGCAGAAGCAGCTTCAAGATGAGAGCTTGTGTGCAGGACATTTATCAAGAAAGGGCTCCCAGGAGAAAAAGCCTGTAAAGGAGTAGGGGAGCCAGAGCTGGAGGGGCAGGGGTCACACAAGGGCACAGTGTGGCAAGGGATCAGTGACTGCCCCATCCCGTCGGAGCTCTGAGCGCCGGTTACACCTCAGCAACCGTGTGCCTGCAGATGAGGGAGCTGGCCTTTTGTTGTTTGGCACCATCCAATCATCGGGCACAACTTCCAAGGCACTTTGTACTCCTGTGTGCGAGGGTCTGTATCCAAGGACAGGACCCCGAGGAAGAGCAATGGGCTGTGAGTAGCAGAGAAGCAGCAGATTTGTGGGAACACGGGGGAGACGAGAACATTGTCCATGGAAGCCCCCAGAGCATCGTCCCTGGGGGACTTTGGTCTTGCCTCACTAGTATTAATGGTGTGGGTCACACGAAGAGCCCCCAGTATTGAGGTACGTCACTGGGAAGGGGAAGAAGATAAGGGCCCAAGTTCAGCAGCTCGCAGACACTCGCGGTTATTCTGAGCCTCTTTGACTTCGAAGACTGACAAGTTGAGTCCTTTTTGGGTCCTTGATGTGGGAGCTGGGAAAACTGAGGCCTGCAGAGGGGGAGTGAGCTGCCCGAGATCACGCCGTGTCGGTGGCAGGCCCGGATGTCCCCAGGCTTCCCCCTGGGGAGTACATCCCCTATAGCGCAGTCCTGACTTGGGCAACACAGGCCCCTGGGAACCAGTCCCGGAGGCGGGAAGGGTAAACCCGGGGCAGGTGGACATCTCAGAGCAGCGGGAGCGAAGGGCTCTTTGGTGAACCTTTTTGGTCCTGCCTCTGCAGGCAAAGATCACTCTGTTCAGGAGTGAGAAGTCAGCGAGTGGAGTCAGCCGGAGACCTGCCTGTCACGACACGGTGCCCCCGCCATGGCTCTCAGACCTGGAAACTGCTGGTCCTGGGGTCATGGCCAAGGTGTGCATGCACACAGATCCGTGGCTGATCACAAGGCAGCCACTCGATGGCAGCTGATGTCCCAACCAATCTGTAGCCTCAGACCCGGAGGCCTTTCTAAAAATTAAATTAAATTAAAAAAATTTTTTTTTTTTTTTCTGGAGGCCTTTTGGATCAGAAGCAAATGGAGGCAGGAAGGGAGTGGTATGGCTATTGCTTCCTGTTTGATCCTGGTAGAAAAGCCTGGAAACGAGAGTGATCCTGACCCGTCTGCCCAGGCGTTTGGAGCAGGGACGTGGGCTCCCACCTTCTCTTGTCTCCTGGTCCCCATTTCATGTCCTCTATAACAAAATGTCGCAGAGGGGTCTTCTATCTGTGATTTCCAAAATTATCACTTAGAGACCACTTTCTGGCATACAGGAAGTCTCCGGGTCTTCTCTGGTTATCTCAGCAGCTCTGTGGCATAGAAGCTTTGATCCCCATTTCCTAGAAAAAGCAAGTACGAGATCACTCAGGGAACTTCATGGAAGACTCTGAGTCCCCTCTTCTGGCCACAATGTCGCATTGCCCTTTGGCTGTCCCTCCAGTGGAGTGAGGAACCCCGCTTCTCAAAATCCGCTCCCTGGCCTGTTTCCCCTTCTCCGGCGGCCCCTGGACCGTCACCTACAGAGTGAGGGGACTTGGAACGGTCCCCAAGGAGTGGAACTTCCTGAAATTCCCAAAAAGGACCCAGCCCTGGGCTGTCCACACCACCTCCCTCTGGGTTTGGGAACCCTTAAATGTGAGTCTGGGACAAAGAAGCATCTTGTGCGGAAGAACTTTGGGGCTTTGACGCAGAGCCTGGACCACAGTACATCCCCAAGGAAGCTTAGCTTCAGCGACTAGGAATAACTTTCCTACGTTAGCTGTGTGCAGCTGCCCTTAACCAAGCAGCATCCAAAGCTGATGGAGGTGGGTGTCTTAGTAGTGTCACCTCCATTCCATTCACGGCCCCACAATTTTGGGAGGTAGTAGAGCAAGTGCTCAGAGCAGGGGTGGGGGCATGAGGGGCTTTAGGACCACTCTGCTGGCGGAGTGAGCGCCCAGGCTCTTAGGTACAGGGTGGTGCTGGGAGGGGATTTGAGCATTAAACCCCTGGGGCTTGACCTGGATCATCTTCCAAACCTGAAATTCCATGAGCCTGCAGGCCTCAGTTTCCCTGTTTCTAAAAGAAAGGGAGGATTTGAGAAAGGCCTCTCTTAAAGTAAGGTCAGTGCAAGAGTGTGGTGAGGGAGGGTCCCGAGAAAAAAGCCTGAGGCAGACCACTAGACTTTGGAATTTCTTTAGTGTCAGTGTTTTACCTTAAAATTTCATTCAAATTGTATAATCTACTCCCTAATATCTCCATGGCTGATATTTATTTATTTATTTATTTATTTATTTATTTATTTATTTATTCATTCATTCATTCATTCATTCATTCATTCCATGGCTGTTTTAATATAGAAACGCTTAAAATGACTTTATTTTATTTTATTTTATTTTTTAAAGATTTTATTTATTTATTCATGAGAGACACAGAGAGAGAGAGAGGCAGAGACACAGGCAGAGGGAGAAGCAGGCTCCATGCAGGGAGCCCGACGCGGGACTTGATCCCGGGACTCCAGGATCACACCCCAGGCTGCAGGCAGCACCAAACCGCTGCACCACTGGGGCTGCCCTAAAATGACTTTATTTTCCACCTTTCCCTGCCCTTCCTCCCCATCTAAAAACTAATGTTTCTGTAAGATGTCCCGTTTGGCTGGTGGCTTTCCATACATCCTGGGACTCCCCCGGGGATGGCTGTACCCTCCCTTTGTGACACATGGAATCAGATGGTGGTGAAAGCTGAGAAGTTAGTCTGGACCAGAGCTTAGCGTGTGTGAAGAAGTGTAATAGGAGAGACACCTAGAAGGGCACATGGGAGCCAAAAGGCCAACTCCAGAGTGTGAACTTCATCCCACAGGTAGTAGGGAGCTACTGGAGGTTCTTGAGCGGGCAAGTGACTTGAATAGAACACTGAGGTTTTTCTTGCCCAATTGTCTCCCCAGCGCCAGACCATCGAGCTGATCCCCCTCACAGAAGTTCATTACTGGTACCAAGGACAGACTTATGTCTACTACATCTATGGCACTGACCACAGGGTGTATGTGGTGGACTACCCTGAGCGGTACTGCTGTGGCTGCACCATCATCTGACATGGCTCAGCTATCTCCAGAGCCTGCACTCTTGTTCCCCAAGGAGGACAAATGAGGTCCCTGAGTGACTGGCTACACTGGACGATCATATACAAATCCCAGTATGTCCTTCTAGACAGTTCAACGAATCACCTGTCAAGCTTTCCAGAGCTCATCTAGAGGAATCCACATCATGTGTTTAACCTACAAGAATCCAGCTACACACATTTCTTTAGAACAGATAATTTAAGTGGCCCCTGGTCTCCCAAGCTTTCGCCCCGATGGAGCGTGTGGTTTGATTTTGCCTCTCCCTTTAGCTTGTCTCAGTTCTGCTGGGCCAATGCTAGGGTGAGCCTTTTGCCAAGCTGAGCGTTATTCAGATGTTGAAAGATATCCTACAAACCGGCTGCCTCTTAATGTGTCCCGAAGGGTGCTCTAAGGCACCAAGAACAAAGCCTCCCACCCCCCCGCCCCCGCTCTGTGGGTTAGGATTTCAGATACACAGTGGAGATCATTTATGTCGGGCTCTGTGATATCTGGGATCTCACCTGGAATATGTGAAGCCTGGGTGGGCTCTGGAGCAGGTGGGGGCAGCTGAGGTTATTGGTGGGAGGCTGGTTCACCCTGAGGTCTGGCCGTGGATAGTGGCTGCTGGCTGGGACACCTGCAAGCCACCTCTCCATGCAGCCTGGGCTCCACCCCCTGGGGCGGTTCTGAGGGGCAGTGGCCGTCATGCACAGCCAACTGAAGAAACAGATGTGTTTCCCAGCTGGAGAAGAGCGCTGCTGAGTTGGATGGGCTGAAGGTCTGCGCGCTGGCATCTAACATGTTGCCTCTGCAAGGGGAGGTTCTGGAGAGCGATTCTGGATACACGTTGGTTCTTCACGTGCCAACCTTAGAACCTGCACATCAGTGGGACGTGAACGGGGTGTCCTGTGTGCCCAGTCATGTGTTCATGGGAGCTCCCACTTTGTGCAGCGAGGCTGGGTGGGTGCAGGGGGTTCTCTTCTCTGCAGACTGAATGCCCTGCTCTGGGGGCCAAGTGGGCCACTGTGCACCAAGTTGGGGGTAACCTGAGGCCCCTGTCATCTTAGTCCATCCGCACCCCACCCGGATGGGGACTGCCACACACTGATGGGGCCAGCCTGGGCCCCCGTGGCCCCCCAGTTCTTGCCCACAGCCCTTGTTCCCTGGGTATGGGAGGATGTGGACACAGGGGGCCTCGTTGAAGGAAGCTTGGGAAATGGGAGGCCATCCCTGGGGCACTGGTGACAAATGATAGGCCGATGAGCACTTGCACCCTCACCTGTTGCGCCCCAGCCTCGGGATGCCCGTATCCTGTTCAGTTACTGCTGCCCCCACCCCCACCTGAGTCTGGCCAAACTTCTGCTGGCGTCTTGCTCACAGGAGCAGCAGCATTTGGAGGGGTGTCCAGCCCCCTTGCCATTGCATGGAAGACGAGGGGGAACTGAGAATCAAGGGGACGTGACCCGGCCAGGCTTCCATGTTCAGACTCTGCCTCCCGCGCCAGCTGACCCTGGCCAGTGCCACGCGCTCTGCATGTGGGGAGGCTGAGGGCAGGTGAGGTCGGTCCTTGGCCCCGGGGCGGCGCCTGGACGACGAGACCCCTTCCTCCTCTGCCTCCTGAAGCTCTGTCTGTCGTGTGCAAGCCTGGGGGGGGGGGTGGTGGCACCTCCCTGGTGTCCCGACAGCCTGCCTCCGTGGCCTTCCACTGGGGTGCTTCTGCCCCTGGGCGCGTTGGACAAGCGGAGGGCTCGGTTTCTGGTTGTCGCCGTGATTGGAAGTGACGCCACCGGCATTTGCGACCTGGATGTCTAGCAATCTGTGCGGCGCAGCCTGTTTCACATCTTCCGTGACTCGCAGACCCCCGATCCTGCCCCCGCCCTGCCGCCCGCATTCACGGGGAGCTTCGTGGCACGACACCTCATCGGTGGCTACGGCCGCAGTGCTCCCTCGTGTGCTCAGCTCTGTTCTTTGATTGCCGCGCAAGCCTGGCTTGAGATGGCTCCGGTCCTCTCACTTCCCGGAGAGCCCAAACCAGTAAATCCCGGACGACTTGGGTACAGCCCCCCCCGCGGTCCTGGCCGCGCCTTCACGAAGCGCCCCACGTGCACTGCGATGTTACTTTCTTCTCATTTCTCTGTTATATTTCAGTTTGGGCATTAAGTCGCTTTGTGTGTGTGTGTGTGTTTAAAAACGTGGGATGTCAGTGGACTATACGTGAGTGTCATTTTGGGATAAAAAAGGAGCCTTAAGTATGTTAGAGGTTGGGGCCCAGTGACCTGCACGTGCTGCTGATGTGTGAACCCGAGGAGAAAAATCCAGCGGGAATAAAGCGGGGCCAAGGGGACACCGTTCCCATTGGGCACCAGGGGTCACTAGCTCCAGGGCCATGAGTCCCCTTGGTTCTGGCAGAAATCCCAAATAAATCCTGGGTCGCCCAGCCGTTTCATAACTCTTGCATGTTTTGCCTCGTAGCGTTACCTATTTTTATGGCCTCCGCTGCAGCCAGGGTATGACTTCATTTTCTATTTCTGCCTCTTTCTATCATCCCAGGGCTGAATTGGCTGGTTGTGTGTAGCCCTAAACCTAACTGAAGTCACCGGGGGGTAGAGAGTAGAGCGCAAGGACAGCCTGACCCCAGCACTGGCCACCGCAGACTGTGACTCTGGTCTCAGTTCTGTTTAGCTTTAAAAGAACGCTGGACTCCAGTGCTTTGCTTTCTCTTCACTAGTCACTGACGGTCCATCCGCTGGGTGGCCAGAATGATGCTGGGCTTGGGGAAGGTTTCAGGGGGATCGGTAGTCTCTGCCCTAAGGCTGTAGGATAGTAGGAGGGAATGTACGCAGAGGGAAGTGAAAGCATGGACGTGAGAGGTGGCTTTATAGGCTGAGGATCCCTAAGTCAGTGGTAGTGATTACTGGGGACAGAGACTCAAATTGACCTAAGCAGAAAAGGTGATTGATTAGTTCTTATCCCTTAATAGAGCTCTCCAGCTTCAGGTACAGCTGGATCCAGGGATTTGAAGGGTTTCATTTGAATGTGATCTCCCTGGCCCTCCTGCCTTCTGCCTCTCCTGTCTGCTTTTCTCACTTTTGCTTTTGTTCTCAGGCAGATTTCCCCTACTTTGGCAGTAAGACAGCTACCAGCAGCTCTGGAATTTCATCATAAGAGCTCAGTGACCCCTGGAAAGTGGGGGCTACAAGCTGCTTTGCCAAAGAAACTCCCACAGACATCCCCGGGAAGGTTCTCAGTGGCTTGTATTGAGTCACATGCCCATTCTTGAACCGATCACTGACCAGTGAATGCAACGACTCAGTTGGTCACATGTACCCCTCCCCTTAAGCTGGGCTCAGCCTGGGGCTCTCAGAAAGGGCACCGGAAGCTGGGCATCGGTCCACTAGAGGCACACACAGAAAGTGCCGAGTTTATCCAGGGATGGTGTTCAGGAGTTTTCTGTGTACTTTGCCCCAAATGACATCCTGAGCCAGATGGGTAAGATTAAGGCTCGGTCCTTTCCCTGTATTTGCTGGGGTCGTAGGGTTGCTACGCCTCCGCAGGTTGGCTATTAAAATAAGAATTTGGACTGATCTTGGTCTCAGGGGAGGCATGTGGTCCTGGTAAGAGAGGGTTTATCTGTGTTTATGTGTGTGTGCATGCCTGCATACATATATGTATGTATATGTATGTATATGTGTGCATATGTATGTGTGTATATTGTGTGTATGCACATGGGGTGTGCATGCATGTGTGTGTATTTGTGCTTATGTGTGCATGGGGTATGCATGGGGGATGTGTGCCCATGCGTGTGTGTGTGTGTGTGTGTGTATTTGCCAGATGAGGATACTGCTTAGAAGGCAGGAGGGGCTTCCTCCTCTGACCTATTTTTCGTCCCTTTGCTCCAGGCCCCTGTCATTTCTCTGTAGTTCCCGGCCTTCGTCACTTGGTTAGCTTGTTGAGCCCACGGCCAACTTCAATTTCTAGGACATGTGCAGCCATTGGTACGGAGAATGATGAGAGAACTGCTTTCTTCACAGTCAGGACAAACGACCCAAGTGGAGTTAATGTTTTTCAGCAGGAGAGACCCTCTGGCTCCAGTGGGTACATCGGAGGTCTGGTCTCCCTCTGCGCACATCAAGTGGTCAGGGATCGTGGAGAGGGCAGGGGTCTGGGGTCATATACATTCTGGTTGAAACTCTGGCCCTGCCTCTTGCCGTGTGACATGGCAATTCAACTTAGCCTTGCCGAGCCCTCTACCTTCGCTGTGTGACGGGGATGACTTGCTCTGCAGGGTGGCTTGGCAAGGGATGAGGTGTGCAGAGCTTGGTGGCAGTGGGTGTTCATTACAGGGAAAGACTGTGTCCTCCCTGAAGGAAACTCCCCTTGGGGACGGGGCGGATGAGCAGCACTTGAAGTTTGTCACAGGGTCTCCCCTGGTGACGATGAGCCATGCCTCATGCACCCCAGTGACGGCTGCAGCTCCCTTCCCTGCCAGCTCTCCCTTTCTTCATCCTTCAGCTCAACCACCCCTTCCCAAGAGTGTTTCTCCTCACCTTCAGGTCAGGCCAGCCCTGCTGCCCCTGCTCAGAGCTAGGATCTCAGCAGAAATTACAGGTGTATTTTTCCCGTGATTTGACTTGTATCCTTGCTCATTGCAGGGTTATCTAGGGGCCCTTAGTAAATACTACCAAGTGTGACTCATCGACTGAATGAAGGAGCAGGATACTGGTGTAACACAACCAACATTGCATTTTAACCCCAGTCTCCACCAGCTGCGTGATGCTCTATAAGCCCTTTTACCTCTTGGGCTTCCATTTGCTTTTTGTACCATGAATAGTTGGTTGGATCACTTTTTCCTTTTCTTTCTAATGGTACCCTTTCCTTCTCCTCAAATAAGATCTCATGTGGGGCCCAGATATTTAAACACGGCTCATAGACCAAGTGGTGCCGCTGTGGCTGAGGTATGGGTGGGGTCCAGAGCCGTCCCCTGATGTCTGCCCCCTTCTCACCTCATGACACCCACTTGAACGTGGCCAGCCCAGAGTCTCTCTGGGTGATAGTCTGCATCTCTAATGGACCACAGGACACTCTTGAAAACTTTGTCATTTTTTTTTTTAAAGAGAGTTAAACCCTTGATGTGAGCTTATTTTCTGATTCTTTCTCAGAGTGAAAGATGTATATAGAGAAGAAGCACCCTAAAGGTCTGTCTACTGGTGCTCTCGCCGGTTGATAATTCTCCTGTATTGTGTCTGGAGCAGAAGGGCCCTAGGACATCCAGATTTGGGATCCCCTCTTTCTACTTCGGTCCCCAAGCTGGAAGCAAATGTTGCTATCTGTCTTTATGTCTTCCAAGTCTGGGGCATTCTATGCTCTGTCCATCAGCCAATTGAGATTTCCAGTTCAAAGAAAGATGTGACCCAGACAGAGGGAGCTAATATTTTAGGCCAAAATTAGTCACTGTCATTTTAGTAATAATTAGTTTCTGTCCCATGGTCAGAGAGTCAGGCTTTCTGTAGGGGAGATAGCACAGCATGGACAAAGCCACATGGCCTGGCCTCTGTGGTCACAGCCTGGGATTCCGATCCTGGGAATCTCAGCTGCAATGCACCCATGTGGACGAGTGTTCCTTTGCTTGCCCAGAGGGCCTATCTTAAGACAGACACACTGTGCACTGACACTAGGATAGTGGGAGACAAAATGAATAGTGTATATGGTTTGCATGGCACAGGTCCTTAACGGTGTGAGAGGTTAGTAGTATGAGCGTATACAGGAAGAGGCAACTATTGGGAGGAAGAGATCAGATCCTTAGCATTGGGGGTAGGGCAGAAGGAGGGTGCTATAGACTGGGCATTTTTGACTCCTCAAAATTCATATGTTGACATCCTAACCCCTGAATGTGATGGTATTTGGAGATGTGGCCTTTGGGAGGTAATTAGGTCATCAGGGTAGAGCCCTCATCAGTGATGGATTAGTGCCCTTCTAGAAGAGGCAGGGAGCTCCTTTGCCATGTGAGCGTATAGTGAGAAGACAGCTGTGTGTGAACAGAGGAGCAGGCCTTCACCACCCACTGGTCTTCTGGCCCCTTGATCTTGGATTCCAGCCTCCAGAAATGCGAGACATTAGCATTTAGCCACCCCATCTATGGTGCTCTGTGATAGCGTCCCAGACTAAGGCAGAGGGTGTCTGAGTACAGAATCTGAGGCTTTGCGGTACCAGGCAGTGGTTTCCAAAAGCCGGGCTGAGTGTCGGGGCCTGATGGCACCTGCCTCCCCTAGAAAGCTTGCGAAAGATCCAGGATCCCAGTCTCACCCCTGGATATTTGGGCTGTTGGAGGCTGAGATTCTGCAGCCTTCACCCATGCCCCGAGATGATTCTTGTGCCTAGTCAGAACAGGAAATGGACATTTGGAGTCAAAATGTTTGGGCTCTGGAATCAAATTTCTCCACCTTAAATTTCAGCTGTTAGCTCACCGTGGACTTACCTTCTCTAAACCTCAGTTTCCGCTGTGACAGGGGGACAGTCCTTGCGCTACCGACCTTCCAGGGTTGCTTGAGGGCTCACATAAAACACGGAATGTGACGGCACTTTGTGGACTAGCACCCCACGTTTTTATCTTCCTTGTTACCAGCTGGAAAGACCAGCTCGAGGCTTTCCAGGGCTTCCTGCCGCTTTGATCCTGTCCACCGGGGGGCAGCAGGGGCACGTGGACCAAACCTTGGAGCAGCTCCTCCCACGGGCCGGTTCCCTGCCTGGTGAAATCAGAACTTCTGCAAGACTGTTCTCGGCTGTTCCTGGGCCATGAAGACCCTTGCAAGGTTCAGGCCTCAGGGAAATAAATAATTGAGGTGTCTCCAGAAAGTTCTTCAGAGATGCCTGTAGTATATTTATAGTAGATATTATTCAGAGGCTCCAGTTAAAATTTTTTTGTGTGATTTTTGTTGTTACTGTTTTTAAAGATTTTGTTTATTTATTCATGAGACACACAGGGAGAGGCAGAGACACAGGCAAAGGGAGAAACAGGCTCCTTGTGGGGAGCCCGATGTGGGACTTGATCCCCGAACCGGGATCATGACCTGAGCCAAAGGCAGATGCTCAACTGCTGAGCCACCCAGGGGCCCCACTTGAAATGTTTTATCCTTCCAGAAGGACATATGACTGACATTTAGAAAGCCAGGCTTGAGATGCCAAACTGGAAGTTAACGGTCCAGGTCAACACATCGGCTCTTGAATCCAACTCATTCATTCATTCTCTGACTCATTTGTTCACTCAGCAGACGGGAGCTGACACCTTCGCTGGGGTGGGCACTGACTCAGCCAGGCATGGGGAAAACGAAGGTGAATCAGGCGCTGAGCTAGCCTTGAGGACTGTTCTCAAGACGATGGTGAACGTTTTCAGAGCATCCCCCGTGTGTCAGGTGCTGTTCTTGGTTCTTCATAGGCGTTAACTCATGTGAGCCCTGCCAGGTGGGTATTATTACTACCTGTAACTGACAGAGGAGGGAACTCGGGTCCGGAGAAGTTAAATCAAGGTCCCACTTGGAAGGGAGAAGCGAGGATCTGAAGGTGGGCCGGCTGACTCCAGAGCCCATGATCCAGCTGCGTTAGTGGGGAGCAGGCGTGATAATGACTTAGCAGGAAGAGCCGTACGAGACGCGTGCCTTAGTCACTCCATGTTCCCAGGCGCGCTGATGATGTCTTACCGAGCTGGGCAGTGGGGCACTGCTGGGGCGATGGTGCCCCTGGAGGATAAATGCCCCAGCCCCCTGGGGCGGATGACTCTGAGGTATCGTCGTCGTCTGGTGCTCCCCAGTGGAGCCTTCCAACTAAACTATTTCCATTGCAGCCCTTG
Source organism: Canis aureus (assembly GCF_053574225.1). NCBI lineage: Eukaryota > Metazoa > Chordata > Mammalia > Carnivora > Canidae > Canis > Canis aureus. Next base: position 10,529,287 of record NC_135629.1, read on the forward strand.
GTTCAGGACCTGCTCTGGGGGGAGCCCTGCCTGGGACGCCCATCTCTCTGAAGTGTGTATCCTTTAAGGAGCAAAGAGCTGCATCCAGTTCAGAGCTATAGCCTAGCCCAGAACATGCCAGGGCTGAATGGAGTGGAGCTGGAGGCTGCAGAGGTTTGGGGGGGCATTGATTTGGCCCCATGGGGAGCAGCGAAGGCCGCTCGGAAGAGATGGCATTTGAGCTGCTGAATCTGGATCCCCGTCCCTGCCTGACCTTGCTGTTAAGGTGCATTCTCCCTCATTGATTTCCTCCTGGCCTCTGGCACCCACAAGCTTCCCTGAGGTCTCAGAGAGTCATACTCCAGACACCCAGGATTCTCCAGTGCCTGCTGAGCCCTGCATTCACACCCTCAAAGGATTTTCTTCCCACGAATGTATCAGCACCGTTAACCAATTAATTGCTTCTGCTTAGCTCTCTTTAGCCATCTCAAGCCACAGATCACCTGTTGGGGCCTCAGTTGCCATATCTGTAAAATGGGGATGGTAATGCTCCCTCACCAGGCACTTATGAGTCTCAGTGTAATAAGGTGGGAACAGGCTCTCAGCTCAAGAGCTCCCCTGGGAAGACCCCGCACGCGCTGTAATCTTGTGAATGAAGGTAGCTCAGTCACTAGCTGCTTATCTTTGCCTCCCTCCCTGGGTGTCAGGCAATCTTTCAGTCTGGTCTTTGCCCTCTTTCATGATGTTCTGGGTTCCTGGAAGAAACCAAAAGGAGAGATGCTCTATTTCTTGCTTGTTTCTTTTGGACGCCCCCCGCACTCGGTAGAAATCCAAGCATCTCACATTAGGGGCACATGGCCAAAGAAGCAGTCCTCTTGACTCCATCCAGGAGACCCAGCCCAACATCTGGACCTTATTATGCTAATAGAACCCTCGCCGCCTCCCACCCTCGTACCAGACAGAGCTCTGTGGGATTCATCTAACCTGGCCTGGGGAAGGCATTGTGATTCCTCCCAATTCCTGTTTCCCGTTTCCACTGATTGAAACACATAATCATCATGGGGAACATTTATTAAGCTTTTACTAAGTGCCAGGCACTGTCTTTTACCACTTTACGGGTGTTTGGCCCTAAATCTTCTTAACAATCTCGTGAAGGAAGGATGGGTTTTATCCCCATTTTACAGATAAGCAGATTGAGGCCCAGAGAGTTTAAATCACTTGTGCAAAGTCACAGAGCAGAGAAGTGCAGAGCCATCCTGTCTGGCCTTCAATCTCGGCTGTGAATGCGGTGCGCCAGTTCAGATGGTGTGCTTCTATGCGTGTAAGAAGAGGCGACCCCCCAGGTCTGCAGGGGAGATGTGTGCCTCTGAGCAGCCAGCAACAGCAGGCCCCCCCCCCCGCCCCGCAGGCGGAGGCCGGGTGAGCTGAGCAGCGTGCCTGCCTGTGGGCAGCTGGAACAGCTGCAGCTTTGGGGAGGCCCCAGCCTGGCAGCTGCTGAAAGGAAATGCGTTGTTCTTCTTGGATAGATATTTGGGGCCCAGCTTTCTCTGTGGCCCGGGCTGACTTGGCCTCTTCTCAAGGTGGGTTGGTCCCAGGTCACCCCTTTAGCCGCACCCAAGAGCAGGAGCTTCATTTTGGAGTGCAAGTGACAGTCCTGTCCACAGCTTCCTATTTGTGCCACTGTCCTGGGGAAGGGGACTAATCGACCCCTGTGTGGTCCTTCTCCCAGCCAATAATCCACCGGGCTAGAGTTACTCATGCATCATACGATATGTGGTATATGTAGAGCACACACACGACGGATAGATGAGGAATTGTAAAATCACCCCTGCGTTTGCATAAATCCCAACTATGCTCTTTCTGGCCTTGAGACCCTGGCTCATCAACCTCTGTGAGCTCCGTCCGCCCATCTGCAAAATGGGATCTTAATAGTAGCTCCTCCTCTGGGAGCTGTTTGAGTGCTCAGGTCTGGAAAGCCCTGAGAATGGGGCCTGGCACAAGCTAAGCCCTCCGAAACGTTTACTATTATTAATCTGATGTTGGTGATGATGATTGTTATTCCTGTTACTTCTGCCTTGGAGGTCATTGGGGACTTAAATGAATTCATGTGTGGCACACAGTAAGTTCTCATTAAAGGGTTCTCATGATGATGATGATGATGATGATGATGATGATGATTATTGTTATTTATTTTACTAAGTTCTTGTACCCTCCTTTGGTCCTCACTCTGGTTTGGAGGGAAAGCTGGAATTCCTTTTCTCATTTGAACAATATTCCAACAGATGAGTAAAAAAGCAAAATGTCTGGTTCCAGATTTCCTAAAGAGTAGGAGTTCAAAGTTGTGCCTAAAATTCAACATATTTGGGCTCAAAACCCTACGTTCTTAGGCATCAAAGACTCCTTTAAACTGTCCTCTGGTTATATAGGAAACCACGTTGCAAACCACACCAGCTCCTAATTACTTACTTACAAAACACCCATCCACCTACTGTCTCAATCTGATGTACTTCTTGTCCTTTGAGGCCTATTTATTTTAAGACCCCCTTCGAAGATGAGAAAACTGAAGCTCAGAGAGGTTGCGCTTCCTGCCCAAAGTCACATGGTAGGTTGGACTAGACTCAGGACCTCCTGGCTCCTCAATCTCCAGCATGGGATTGAAGAGAGTTCCTTTAAGCCCAGAAGAGGCTCGGGCGTCCCAGGAAGCACATACTAACACAGAGCATGGTTCTTCCTTCCCTGTCCTGTCTTTCCTGATCACCCTTGTGGCTCCAACCGTCTGTGAGGCCCCACCCCCGCCCCTGATTCTGGCTTGTAACTGATGACTCCTGTTGAGCAGCGTCCTAGAGTCCAAACCCGCCCCACTTCTCACTGCACAGAGCATATTTGGACATCCTGGGCCTCCTCTCCCAGCATCCGATCCCTGGCCATCCCTAGGTTCAGCTTCCAAGGTCTTACCCCAGATCTGCCAACACATTACCACCTGTCCACCACGCAGCTGAGCTAGGACTCTGACCCACCACATGCTGCCTCCTCCAGACCAAGGTGGGACACTCAAAGACAGAGAAAGGTGTGCAGAAGGTAGATGTTGCTGACACCACCAGCGGAGTGACTCAGGTATAGCAAAAGAAAATATGGATGTATACATGGGCACCGGGACCCTGAGTTGTGGGTACCGGAAGCCTGGCTCACCCTGGCTGATGTAGTCTGTTGGCTTGCAGAACTGGAAAGCTTCAGGGGTTTTCTGGCCTGGGGCCGGGTGTACCCAGAGGTTCAAACGGTGCTATTAGGAATGTGTTTCTCTCCATCTCTCATCCAGTTGGGTGGCATGCTGTCCACCTTGGTTCCAGGCTTATGCAGACTCTCTCAGCAACTCTTGCAGCCAAGAGCACATGGCTTTCCTGGTTGCTCCAGAAAAGGTTCCAGTACTGAGACTCATTGGGCCAAATGGCCTGGTTTGGGCCATCTTTGTGCCAATAACTGTGGCCCAGGTGATGAAATGAGCTGATTAGCCAAGCCTTGGTCTGGGGATGGGACCAGCCCCATGAGAACCACCTGGATTTGGAAGGAGAGGAGGCTGGTTCCCTTAGGATAATCTGGGTGCTGCTCCCAGGAGGGGAGGAGACTCCACGCAGCCAAATAATTACTGGGACAGCATTTGTACACACTCTAGACATTGGGCATTCCTCAGCCAACCTCTTTCATTCCGAAAAGGTGAGCTTGAACCTGTTCAGTGTCACACATGATAGGAACCCAGGTGCACAGTTTCCTTTGAGGATGCAGGGGCTGGGCTGAACCTCTCTGTCTACACCAGCCTGAGTTCAGTCTGAAGCTGGGCAGCAAAGTCAGATTCCTCATTCTCCTTCCTTCCTGTGGTGCTCGGCCCTTTGAGGATCACCCTGTCTCATAGTGGGGAGATGGTCCAGGAAGACAAGAAGCCACTTGCTTCTAAGGGACATACACTGTCTTCAGGTGGTGCAGAATACAGCCTCTTCCCTAGAATGACAGTGAATGGGCACAGGCTGGGCAGCAGAAGCCAGTGTGGTCTGGCCCTGGGCAGTGACAGGCAGCCTGGGCAGGTGGCTTTGGGCCTGCGGTTGGTAGGCACGAGGGAGTGTAGACTCTTGCAAGGGAACAGACCAGCTCCCATTATGAAAACATGAAAATTCTCCTGGCATCTGCCTATTTTTTCTCATCCCTCCAGCTTGCCTCTGGGAGAGTTTTCTCAAAGAAAGATCCACTCAGTGGCTGCCCCGTACAGCTTCAGAAAAGCCTTCTTAGCTTTGCCCTGGAGCCTAGAGCTGGAGATGCAGCAAATGATCCGTGAAGGGATGGGGATTTGTATTGACAGGCACATGTTTATCCAGATCAATTAGGGAGAATTATTCTTTTTTTTTTTTTTTTTTTTGCAATACTCCTCCAACAAGGCTTTGCAGTTAGTAATGAGCAGGCGTGTGCAACACGAACGACAGAAATGTGACCTGAGAAAGTGGTTTGCCAAACTGCCTCTGGGGGAGGGCACTGTGTGGCCAGGAAGAAGTGCTGTGATGAGCTCTTGGAACACAGAGCAGGATGCCTCCTAAACTGCTCTGCATAATTGAGGGAGAAGTTTGCAGTTGAGGAGGGAGTGATTGGTTTTAAAAACTGACCAAGGTGTGAGGGAGGATGGCAGACAGGGAGAGTAGTGCTGCTGAGAAGGGCCTGAGAAAGGTTGAAGTGTCAGGTGGGGAGCTTTTCAAGAGACATCCAGGGTGCTGGGTTTTATGGGCCTTCCCTGTGCACATACACAGTGTCAGTGAAAATTATTAAGAAATCCCCAAATGCTTGTGGGCTGAATCTCTTCACTTCTCTAGCCCTGAGAGGCAATGCTGGAGAGGCTCTCTTGCCCTCTGGCTTCATTTGGAGTTGGCCAATGAGCAATTTCATTTGGTTTGGGCCAATGGAAGCTTCATTTGGGGTTGGCCAATGAGGAGCTTCCATTTACATCTGATTAGGGCCTCAGAATGAGGAGAGTGATGTGGGGGGCTGTTTGTTCCCCTGTTTCCCACTTATAGATTGCCTTGAGTTGGCTGTTGTCAGTTCCAGGGAACCACACCCTGCCCACACCTTTGTAAAATTTTTCTCTATGAGACACTCCCAAATTTGTCCTAATTTGAGGGTGCTGGCTGTTTCCTGCCAGGACTCTGACCAGCCCACTTGGGATGAGAGCTGTACGGAGGCAAAAATGGGGTTTGGTTCAAGATCAGTTTACAATGTCAACGAGAGGAGGTGTCAGACTAGTAAATACAGAGTGGAGCTGGCCAGACTGAGGAGGGTGCAGAGCTGGAGCATTTACACAATGGTTCAAGCAAGGCAGCCAGGCCAGTTCTGCGGTATGGAGATAGAAAAGATGCTCCTCCGTTTTGCTGCAATTCAGGTTTCCTATGGGACATTTGAAAGCCATGGCATAAACTAGAAATATCCAGGATCTTGCCACTTAGAACTCAGTTGTTATTTAAGTATGTTTCCTTCCAGGATGTTTCCACCCAGGATGTCCCTGGCGGTTTGGTACCTCCTGGAATCCTGGGATCAAGTCCCACACCGGGCTCCCTGCATGGAGCCTGCTTCTCCCTCTGCCTGTGTCTCTGCCTCTCTCTCTCTGTGTCTCTCATTAATAAATAAATAAGATATTTTAAAAAAACATAGCAGATAAACATGATTTTTAAAACTTTGTTTTTTTGGGGTGCCTGGGTGGCTCAGTGGTTGAGCATCTGCCTTTGGCTCAGGTCGTGGTCCCACAGTCTGGGATTGAGTCCTGCTTCAGGTTCCCTGCATGGAGCCTGCTTCTCCCTCTGCCTGTGTCTCTGCCTCTCTCTGTATCTCTCATGAATAAATAAAATCTTCAAAAATATAAAAAATAGGGGATCCCTGGGTGGCTCAGCAGTTTAGTGCCGCCTTCAGCCCAGGCGTGATCCTGGAGACCCGGGATCGAGTCCCACATTGGGCTCCCTGCATGGAGCCTGCTTCTCCCTCTGCCCGTGTCTCTGCCTCTCTCTGTGTGTCTCTCATGAATTAAAAAAAAAAATATATATATATATAATAAAACTTTGTTTTTTTATATCATAGAGATTGCCATTTGTTTTTGTAACTATTCTTATGATAGTGGGCATTTAATATTTTTCTTTTGTATTTTTTTTGCTATTGTACAGATACATATATAATGTATATTCAATATATAATATGTGTAGTTCATACATACATATAAATGTTTCCTTTCAGGCCATGATCCACTTTTAAAATTCTGAATGAAGGGGGGGCAGCCCTGGTGGCTCAGCGGTTTAGTGCCGCCTTCGGCCCAGGGCATGATCCTGGAGACCCAGGATCAAGTCCCACGTCTAGCTCCCTGCATGGAGCCTGCTTCTCCCTCTGCCAGTGTCTTTGCCTCTCTCTCCGTGTCTCTCATGAATAATAAATAAAATCTTTAAATATATACACACACACACACACACACACACACACACATATATTTTTAAGACTCCTGTTCTATGCGGATTATTTGCTTTCTAGAGAAGCTGAAAAGTCCCATTTGTCCAACTAGTCACCTATGAGAGTGCAGGTGTCAACACAGCTCTGCCTTATGGAGTTGGGTAGAACCTCATTTCAAGGCCCTGCCTGCCCCAGTTCCCACCTCCACCTCCATTAGTATCAAAGGTGAGCCCGCTGGTAGGGAGCACATGTAGTGGTTCCAAGAGTAATACATATCTATATTCTGCTTTCCAGATGTTTTTTCTCTCTGGGACCAATTCCAGAGCTCCCTGGAAGGTGATATGATGACCTTGGGCTTAAACCCAAAGAGTACAGGAAATTTTTGGCAGGTTGATGGTGGTTTGGTGCCAACCCACTTAGAACAAAAACACTGTGTGTTGGGCTCCTGTGGACTCAGGGGCCACCCCAGGCTCCTCTGGGACACTGCCTGAGCAGCTGGATCCCCTGGAGGGAAGCAGGCAGGAGGCATTTTAGAAAGGATTTATGTATGAGGAGTTGGTGGAGGGGTAGGCATGCCCTAGGTGTGGAATGAGGAGACATGGGACTTGAGAGACCATCGGAACAAAATCAATGGTTGTACAAGAAGCAGATATTTAGCTTCTCTGGATTTCAGCTTCTTCATCATGTGGGTTAGTGTTGAGTAGATTTCTAGGGTCTTCCCAATGAGTTCACATATGCTCATACACACTCACGTGTGCGCACACACACACACATCCAAAATTTACATTTAATTGCATAATCTGCCTGGTGGATAGGAAAATCACAAATCATCCATCTTTAATTTCAGTTTCCTCCAACTTACCCTAATGCTGGAAATGCATTTAGTAGATTACTAGTAGTGGCTATTAAAACTCCGGGCTGCCTTACCCTGATAAGGCCCTCTTCCTGTCACTACCCTTGTGCCCCCAACATGCCCTGTGGCTGGGTAGTTTTCATTATACTATTAATGCAAAAAAGAAATGTGATTAAGAAAGTTCATCTGCAGAGCTTGTGCGTGGTCTTATCCAAGTGTATGCAGTCACGCTGCATCTCTTTCTTCCTGAGTGCAGGTAACTTAAAGTTGCTGGATTTGCTGGTCTTGTAGCTATAGGAATCAAAGCTGAGAGAGGGGTCACATCTAGCAAGAATGCCCACCCACTGAATGCTGGAGCCCGGGTTAGAAGATCAATCTCCAGATTCCAGGCTGGTGCTTTACTTATTTTACTTGTGGTTTTGTAAAAATAGAACCCATCAAAGATGTCTTATGTGAGTCTTCTCAACTTTAGATACATAGAAGTAGTGGGAAGGGAGCTATGTGTGGCCCAGAGCCTCAACCACCAGGGGTGTTTGAAGTAATTCCATGGATCCTTACAGCTCTACTTAGAAGCCAAGCAACCTCCCCCATTCATTTACTTAGTCTCTCATTCATCTGTCCATCTAACAAACTCGTGATGAGTACTTAATATCTTAGGCTCTGTGCTTAAGTGAGCTACCTCTTTTCCTTCCAATACACTCTCTGCTCTTGCCTTTTTTCCTTCATAAATTATTCAGAGTTGTTTATGTTGCTTTTCATTAATGAGCTCTAATAGATACAAGGAGGTTATATTATCTAGGTGGTGGAGCTGCTTTGGAAGATTTTAACTAGGGATTTTAACTAGGGGAATCTATGGGACAGATTTTAATGCTGGTGACTGAACAATGTATGGCTTGGTTCTTGTGGGGCCTGGGGGGTGATAGAGGTAAGAGGATTGGTTAAGTAGTGATGAAGAAGAGGGAAGAAATACTAAAGGTGTGAGTTAGGTGAGTGCTTGCACCAAAGGCAGAAAAATGCAGTGATTAAGAGCTTGGACTCTAATGATAGATCTGAGTTTGAGGGGATCCCTGGGTGGCTCAGTGGTTTAGCACCTGCCTTTGGCCTGGGGCATGATCCTGGAGTCCCGGGATCGAGTCCTGTGTTGGGCTCCCAGCATGGAGCCTGCTTCTCCCTCCTCCTGTGTCTCTGCCTCTCTTTCTCTCTCTCTCTCTCCCTCTCTCTCTCTCTCTGTCTATCATAAATAAATAAATGAATAAATAAATAAGTAAGTAAGTAAGTCTTAAAAAAAATCTGAGTTTGAATCCTAACTATGCCACCTACTTGTAAGTGTAAACATGGGCTAGTCACACAACCTCTCCAGGTCTGTTTCACGATCCAGATAGGCTGGAGTATCTCTGCTTGTGGAGGGTTGGGAGGATTCACTGAAATAATTCAAGTGGAGCCTGTACATTGCCTGGCTCATAGGAAGCATTCAATAAATGCTGCTAACCATTGATGATGAGCATAGTGGTGATGAGGATGATGATGATAGAGATGATAGTGATTGTGAGGAGGAGGATGGTGCTGATGGTGGTGGTGGTGATGATGGTGATAGTGAAGATAATGACGATGATGACTTTATGGTGACAACTATCAGGGATGGAGATGACAAATGGGATTGGAAGAAAAAGTCAGGGATGGCTGCAGGAGTTCTAGGCCAGGTGACTGAGCACTTTTTAAGAAAAAAAAAAAGCCACCCAGAATATATTAATATGGTTATATGCTTTTATAGAATTTGAAAAGTTGGATACTGGATATCTTAACTGTGACTACTTTCTCTGCCCACTCCGACTTCCCCTCCTGCACACTAGCTCTTGTGTTGCGTAATGCTGGGGCAGCTTCAGGAAGCCTATGCAAGCTTCATTAAATCTCTGCTTTATCACCATTTGCAGAACAGCTGAATTATATTTACTTAACATTTCTTTACCTTGTCTTCTGGTTGTACATGGGAAGCCAGCATTGTTTCCATAAATAGAAAGTGGCTACAGGATTCAGTAGGATGAAAATCAAAGTTAGTTCATCTTGGCTAGATACTGTTGCAGGCAAGGACTCCAAACCTGAGGCTTGCTCTCTGTTTGTTAAAAAGGGGATCAGCTCGCATTAGAAAGGTATTAAAGATACTGGCACCAAAAGTGAGCCTTTCTCCCTGTGGACACCAGCAAGATTTGAAGAGAATTGATGGCAGAGCATGGTCAGTTTCTCGGTGTGTGGGTCAGTGTTTATTAGTGCCTGGGCCCTGGGCTGTGAACCACTGAAGCCATTCCCTGAGCTGCCAGTGGAACTCACCCTACCCCACGGACAGTCTGCCCCAAAGACAGGCTGTCGTATCACCATGTCCTACGGCTGCGCTATCCAGGACCTGTAGAAACTGACATCGACAGGTGGACACAGGTAAAAATTAGCTCAGGATTAATCAGCTTGGCCTTTCAGGCTGGCTTCCTCAAGCAGGCAAAAGAAAAGGCACCATCACAGAAGGCTGCTATTTAGAGAAGGCATCTGAGCAACTGGGTTTGGGATGGGCCAGGCTCTGCAGAGGGGTCGTTCAAATCTCCAAAGCAAGCTTCCTGGTGACATCACTGGAGACATGGCACGACAGTCCAGCTCGGAGACCGACATGAATCAAATAAAGGGACAAGAAACCTTCTAGAAACTTCCCCAGAGGTATCCCCTTCCCGGGAAGGAGGCTGAAGCCAGCAGTTGGTCTTCCAGAAAAGAAAAGTGAGCATGAACAACTCTGCCCTGTTAATGAGTGCGCTTTACTCCCTGCCCTGCTCAATAGCAATTTGCTCAAATGACTTCCGGAAGGAGTAATGAGCACTCACATCAGCCTGGACACCAACGTTGGCCTTTGCAAACTATTTGCGTCGTTTTGAAATACCCTTTCCTGGCTGTAACATTAGCAGTGATGCTCAGAATATTGGCCACATCTCCTTTTCAAATCTATAATTACAGAAGATTTCAAACCTCCACGACAGTAGAGGATAACAGTAGATGGATAACGAGCCCCCTGTACCAGCCCCGGGCTGCAGCCCTATCAACTCACGGCCGGTCTTGTTTCACCTAAGACCACCTCTCCCTCCTCCATGACCCCACCGGGGTATTTGGAAGGAGTCCTAGAATTGTGTTAGTCCATCCACAAGTATTTCAGAACGTGTCCAGTTGAACCCTTCCCAGTTGCTAATAGACAAACATATTTATCTGAACTTGGATTTGAGTGAAGACTCAAGCGGGGTCCACCAATTCTGGCAGCTTCCTCAGGCTCCTGCTTCTCTTCCCTCCCCGAGCCTCCAGCCTTTTTCTGTCCCTCAGGTGTGTAGTCATCCCAAGGGGGAGTTTTGGAAGGGAGGTGGGTTGGTTGGAACGCCCGAGCTCTTCTGGGGGTTGTCTGCTTTGCGGGGTTCCCACCCACCTCCTTCAGGCACTCAGAGATTGCATATTTTCTACCTATTTGGGAATTTTAATTCTCCACAAATTCTGGTTCCCTAAAAACCGAGGTTCTAGAGATGAGAGAGCCAGTGAATTGGATGGTAGAAGGGCCTCTCCTTGGTGCTTCTGGGTCCGGTGGGGCTGGCATGTCTGTTTAAGATTTGACGGACGCCTGGCCACTGCTCTGTGACCCTGGCCCGATCACTCAACCTCTCTGGGCTTCAGTTTCTTCGTACCCCACTAGGGAGAATGTTTGTTCAGTTGTTAGGCCTTTCCCTCCCCATCATTGGGATTGAGTCTGCCTTGTTCGTTGCTGTAGCAAAATACCTAGTGCATCGTGAGCGCTCACTCGTCTGCCGGGCGAGTGGATGATGGGCTCTCGGGGACCCTTCCCCTCTGCAGCCCCGCAGTTCCACGACACCCGGACCGGCCGGTCCTGCCCATGTGGAGGTGTCTCCCGTCCTCATGCCAGTGGGGTGATCTCCCGTCCCCGCTCAGCTTGGCTTGGAAGGAAAACCACTGCCGACAGCAGTGGGGGAGAAGTGGTCAGGGATCTGGAGGCCGCTTCCTTGGTGTCCTTGACTGAACGTCGCCCTCCTGGGTGACAGCCTGGGTCCCAGCGCTCAGCTCTATTTTGGTCGCCATTTGGCGTGTGTCACCTTACAGAGGCCTGGGCCCTCAGGGACAAAAGGCCAAAATCTGCTACAAGAATGGTAATTTGAGGAACCTTGGCTCCCTGCCCCTGGGGCTTCGGTGTTCTTTGGGACAAGCTGAGTGATGATGTCACGGACTAATTACTTTCAGGACCATGAAGGGCCTTGTCTCTGGGCTCAGCCGGTGGGAGGCTCCAGGGAGCCTAATTTAGGAAAAGGAATCAGGGGGATGGCAGCTGTCGAAAGTGCTTGGCTCACTCACGCCTTCAGCCAGAGAATTTAAGAAAAAGGCCGTTTGGGACACTTAGCCCGAGACAGGTCTTCCCTCCCAAGGCCCCTCGGTTCTGAGAGATGAAAGGGCCCCCAGAGACCTTCTTGGCCCCAGAACACCCTTCCCAACCCCTCTAAGGGGTGCTCATTCTGCCTGGGCTTGATTACTTCGATGATGGGGAGCTTAGTTTCTCTGGAGACAGCCCGTTTCATTCTTGGACAACCCTCACTGCCGGACAGTGCCAGCCTGACTCCTCCGGGCCCAGCACGCCTCGGGGCCCCCTCCGCTGCCCCGGTTTCAGCCCGCGGAGCCACCTAACACGCGTGTCAATTCCTCTTTAAGTATGGCAACCCTTCGGGTGTTTGAAATCAGCTCTCACGTCCTCCCTGGGTTTCTTCTCCAAGCTAAACATAGCTCTTCCAGCCACTGCTCACATGACATGGCTTCACGCTATGCCACTGCCCTCAGCTGGACGGGCACCAGCTTCTCACTGTCCTTTAGCAGCGAGGAGCCGGACAGTGACTTTGTTCCGACCCTCGCACATCTATTGTCACAGCTCCGCTTGGCAGGCACCCACCCTCTTTACACGCAACAGACCCCCCCAGGTCTCTGTCACACGGGCTGCCATCAAGCCCTGCCACCCATCCTGGGACTTGGGCCCCTGCGACTCCAGGCCCAAGCACGGGGCTTCCAACCACCTGTCCTCATTAGAGTTTCGCCTTGTTGAGTTCGTGCTGCTGCTCCAGGCTGGCTGGGTATCTCGGGCTCCTACGAGCCACATTCACCACTGGCAGCGCCTCCCAGCTCTGTAGGGCCCCCTTAGTTGACTGGGGTGCTGCTTGTGCTCGCCGGGTCACTGGGAAGCGCGACCTGTGGGGACAGGCACGCGTGTCCCTTTCAGGCTCCTGCGAAGCCATTTTTCAGCGCCCCCCCGGGGGCAGGCGGTCAACACATTACAGGGGGTGTGGTCCAACAGCTCCTGTTGGTCCTCCCATTCCCAGGCTGGGGAGGACGGGGTGCGGTCCAGGTAGGCTGTGTCTGACTTGTGCTGCTGAAGGCAATGGGGTGGGCCAGCGGGGTCTCGTGCACAGTGAACCCACGCTCATCTGGTGTTCTTTGCTATCTGGAGGACCCTGGAGGAACCCTTCTTGCTGCCCTGGGAGCCAGAGGGAAGCAAGCATGGGGGTGGCAGCCACCAGTGTGGGGTCCTGGGGACGGATCAGCAGGGGGTGAAGGCTTTAGGATCTTGGCTGAGGTCAATTAAGAAGGGCTGGCTCCTGGGTGACAGGTGCAGGGCAAGGACAGCCTTCCCCCTCCGCCTGGCCTGTGTCACCTGTGGAAACTTTCCAGGGCCCTAATGGATGCTGGGTTTCTTTGTGAGCCCAATGTTTGAGGTCCCTGGTCTTCATAAGCCCTTGAGCTCTGCCTGGAATCATGACACTTTGGGGTCCAAATGACGACTTCCAGATTAACTTTCACACCTGAAGGAGAGCAAAATTTCTCTGTTGGACACTGGGCTTATTTTTGGTTTGAAAAATGTTTCCCTATAGTAGGTGATCTTCAAGTTAGCCCAGGTCATTTTGGGATTCAGGATGCTTCTGAATTTGGGAACAAAGCCTGAGAGGGAGCAGCTAACCATCGGTCAGTGTGATCTACTGGAACCGGGATCACCTGTGGGCTGGAAGCCGGGGGGTGGGTGGGTGGGTGGGTGGGGGGGAACCAGGAGCTCTTTAGAACTTTCTGGGAAGAGCATAGATTCTCACATCGGTCTTGGGTTTGCATTGTAGCTCTTCCTCTCACTGTATGAGTGATGTTGAGCCTCTTAACCCTCTGAGCCTCAGTTTTCCACATCTGTAAAATGGGGGTAGCGCTTTGCAGTGTTAGTTGTGAAGATTCATTGAATTAGTGCAACACTTGGTAATAGCAGACATTGTTACATCTCTAACAGCGCTGAGTTCTTTTTAAAAAATCTGTCCCTCTTTTAAAAAGGAAAACAAACTAGTGGAGACTATGAATAATGTAGATTCCATAGGCGGCTTGAATTACGGTTTCAGAATGATTTCTAATATATGTCTCTCATACACGTCACTTTGTGTAAGTTTGTCTTTCTTCACTGTTAAGTTTTGTTAGAAAGTTTTTTGAGAGGGAAAAGTGCAGCTGCATTTCAAAAGAAAGATGCGGGGCTTGCCTTTGGGACAGCTGGGCCCTACAGAGCAAGGGAGGGTCTGTCCTGATGAACAATGACAGGTGGGCCCAGGCAGGCCCTGATCTGTGCAGTGAGGTGGGGTGTAAATTGGGGAGCCCCCAGGCTGCTGAATTGGAAGCACCTTTGTGCGGCTAGGACAACAGACAGAGCAGTGGTGTGCAGGGGGTCATCCAGGAGAGACGTCGCAAGGCTTTACCACTCACTACTCCTGGGGTCCTGGTTAGGGAATGGGGTGCAGGAGCATCAAAGTGGGGAAGATCCCTCCTGCTCTTCTGGCCTTCACTTCCTCTCTCCCATTTTTAAGTCCAAACTCTGCATTCCATGTTCTCCGTGCCACCTACTGTCCTCAGTTACCTGCTCACAGGGCTCAGCCTAGCCCGGCAGCCAGCTCGCCGCAGGTCAAACTGAACCTCCTCTGTTGATCGTTTCTCTCCTGGAATTTGTCTCCCTTTCCCCTTCCTCCCGAGTCCCAGTGTTGCACATTGTCACTAGGATTTCCCAACTCTGAATTCTATGATAGAGCCAGCCCATGCCATTCCTCATTAAGTTAAGTCAGCAGATTTCATACTATTTATAGGATGAGGCAGCAGTTTAGACCTGGCGGCTTGGAGGCTGACCTTGTGGCCACAATAGACTTCATTTTCTTTTCTCTTTTTTTTCTTTATTCTCTGAGTTTTTTTTTTTTTTTAAGATTTTATTTATTTATTCATGAGAGAAACAGAGAGAGAGGGAGGCAGAGACACAGGCAGAGGGAGAAGCAGGTTCCATGCAGGGAGCCTGACGTGGGACTCGATCCCGGGTCTCCAGGATCAGGCCCTGGGCCGAAGGCGGCGCTAAACTGCTGAGCCACTGGGGCAGTCCTCTCTAAGTTTTAAAGATAACTATTCTCACAAGTAAGATGCAAATATATTCTCATTGGGAAAGACTTAAAAAATTGAGAAATATAGAAAGAATGCTTCGAGTGAAATATTTAGGTTCCACTTCATTCAATTCTGACAGTTAACAACTTGGCATGTTTCTTTCCAGTCTTTCTTCTATGTGTTTATATACGTATCTGTGCAAATATAAATGCAAATACACATGTGTCTATGCAGTAGAGAATTTAACCTTGCTCAAGAGGATGTGTGGCCTTAGCTCTCAGCTCCTGGGAGGCGACCTTCATTTGCCAGGCGATGCTGGGCCAGCCAGATAGTAACTGTGTGATTTATGGTGAGGCTGGCCATGCCAGAAAGACCAACAGTGCGATTTAGGTGGGGCCTTTGGGTCATGCCCAGATGACCTGCAGATTAAGCCAACTGAGTGATCAATCATGCCTTTGTAATGACCCCCAGTAAATACTCTGAGCACTAAGACTTGGGTGAGCTACCTTTGTTGGTACTACTCTTTTTTTTTTTTTTTCAGATTTATTTATTCACTTATGAGAGACACATAGAGAGAGGCAGAGACACAGGCAGAGGGAGAAGCAGGATCCATGCAGGGAGCCCGATGTGGGACTCGATCTTTGGACCAAGATCACATAAGACACTCAACTGCTGAGCTACCCAGGTGTCCCTTGCTGATGCTACGCCATGCATAGTGTCACACATGGATGTCAGGAGAGTGGCATGACCATAACTAGGTGGGAGAAGACGATGGGATCCCCATGTTTATCCCTCTCCTGGACTCTGCCCTATGTGCCTCTTCTCTTGACTGATCTTAATCTGTATCCTTTCTCTGTAATAAACCATAACTGTGAGTGTAAGAGTTTTCATGAGTTCTGTAAGTTTTTCTAGCAAATTATTAACGCTGAGGCTTTGGAGCAGCCCCCTGCATTTGCAATTGGTGTCAGAAGTGAAGGTCATCTTGCGGATAGTGCCCTCTGACTTCATAGTTGGCCTAACTTCGTCACTTGTGTGAATTTACATGCATGTGTATATGTGTATGTGTGTGAGTGTCTCTAAAATTATATAATTGAGAATTCTATTCAGGGTTCTGGAACTTGAATTATTTCACTTTTTGCATGCTTGGAGACCATCTTTTAAGGCTTCTGTGCCTTAGTTTCCTTGGGTATAAAATGCGGTTAGTAACACCACCTGTATCCATAGGGTTGTTGTGAGGAATAAATGAAAGAATATTTTTAAAAAGTTCTTAATGCCTGACATGGACTTAGGGCTACTTAAGTGATGATGATGATGATGATGATGATGATGATGATGATGATTTCCATGCCAGACCTCTGAAGTCTAGCTTATTGCTTTATTTTTTTTTGAAGATTTTATTTATTTATTTGAGAGAGAGAGAGAGAGAACGATAGTGAGAGAGAGCACAAGCAGGAGAGGGAGAAGCAGACTCCCCGCTGAGCAGGGAGCCCAATGCAGGACTGGATCCCAGAACCCTGGGATCGTGACCGGGAGCTGAAGGCAGACTCTTAACTGACTGAACCACCCAGGCACCCCTATCTTATTGCTTTTAATAGATGATTAATGGTTATTAATTCTGTTAGTTCCCTTTGGATACCCCACAGAGTAGTAGGTTGGGGGCTGGAGTGCTTTATGGGAAATGACTCTTTGCTGCACTACAAGGTCAGATAAATCAGCCAGCTGATCTAGAACAAGTATTTATAGAGTACCAATTATTTATCAAGTCAACCTTAATTTGGCACACACCATGTGCAGAAGCCCTGTCCTGAAAACTGTGGAATTATATAAGCAAATGTACTGGGGGAAGGTAAACGAAGAGAATGAGCAAACATTGGAATATCCACTAAGTGTCACACGCTGTGAATCTGTTATTTCATTTTATCCTCACCACACTCCTATGGGAAAAATGTTAGGACCCTCATTTTCTGGAAGAGCAAACTGAGTCTCAGGTTAAGGAACTTGCCCACAGTGACCCCAGCCAGGATGTGTTGGGGGTAGAATTGAAGCCCAGGCATGCTGTTTTTCAAAGCCTGCTCATTTTGCACTATGTTTCACCGCCGCACAAGATGTGGGCCTTGCCCTGAGAGAGCTCACTGTTTCTTTGGAGAAGGTGAGGTAGAGGTGGGAAAGACGAGGCACGACACAATTAAGGAAAGCTCCAATTCTTAGAAGCACGTCCCCATTTGTAAAGTTGCTTTGTCAACCAATGTAGCATTGGAATTTTCAGAACGACTCTGACACAGGCAAGCGTCATCATTCTCGTTCGCAGATGAGAAAACTGAGGCTCAAAGGGGCTAAGTGCCTTGTCCAGCTTAAACATCAAATAAGAGGCGGAACTGGGAGTTGAATCTGCATGCTGCAACGAGTGGGCTTAGTGGTACCACTGCGAGTGACCATCTCGGTGACCAGGAGGGCCAGGCTCCCCAGGGCAGGGAGCTCTTGCTCCACCTCCCAGGACCTTGCCACCTGCCCCTGGAGAGTATCTGCATCTTCTCTGATTCCTAACTCCTTTCTCTTCTGGGCTAGCTGCTCCAGTCCTCAGGACACTGAAAACACATTCCTTCAGGCTGTTGGTAATGGAGCATTTCAAAATTAAACCTAAATTAAAAATAAAAGCTTTAATTAGTTTCCTTTGCAGTTTTATCTGCAAACAAATAAACGACTGCCTCTGGAGGGTTTTCTTCATTTTTCCAGGCATGATTCATTGCCAGATACATGCTTCCTCCAAGATACAGTAGAAAACTAATGAGCATCTAATCTCTGCTGAGTAGAGTAGGAAAAACACAAGTTGAATGCAGGGATGGCCACAGGGCATGTAGCAGGCGACTTAGAATGCTGTGGGACCTCCTGTGGCCTTCACAGGGGTGGCTTTGCTCAGAACCACCAAAATAAGACTGTGAGTGAAACTGGCATTTATTTTCTATGTGAGCTTCAGCTTGTGAGACCCTGCCAGCACTTCACCCTCCCTGTGGAGAGAGCCCAACTACACAGTCTTTATGCAGATACCAGCCCTTCTTCCCTCTGGCACAGCTGTGCTGTCCTAAAGGTGTCCCAATCCCTTCTGGAACCTGGGATCTGGTTTTCCTCTTTGGAATCACAGATAAACCTGGGGCAAAGATTGGGACCATTCTCTCAGGTTCCAAGGACCACAGGATTGCTGGGATGTGGGGAGTCATTCAGAAACCATCTGCTCTGAGAAACCTTTGTTCAGAGGAAGCAAAACCGATTAGTTTGCCCATCCATCCAGCTACTTTTGACTGAGCACTGACTGTGACGCTTCCAAAATGTGAGGAACCGAGGGCACAGGCAGGGACGGAACAGATGTGGACACCCCCTCCACCCCCCCACTACCCTCAGGAAGCTTGAATACTCTTTGGTCATGATGAAGAATTTTCACAGCCAGCCTCAGCTGGTACCTACAACAAGTACGTGGAGGAGGCAGAGATTGCTCATTCGAGGTGACAAAACCGAGGTTGGAGAAGAGAAATTTGACTTGGTGACAATTGAAAACCAGTGTTGGAACCAGGTCTTCGAAGTCACAGCTTTTTCTGCCCACCCCCCACCCTTCCAAACTCATACACCTCGCTAACTTCGAGCAAGTTACTTCATGTTTCAGACCCTCAGTTTCCCCTCCTATAAGGTGGGGCTAAGGGACTGTACTCTGCAGACTTGCCAAGGTAGTAAGTTAGATGATGTAGATGAATATTAATAGGCAGATATCTGTCTGTAGAAATAGATCAAGTAGATAATAATATGGTTACAGCACTTGACATTCTACCGAGACCATGAGCCCAATCACCATTGCAGCATTAATACCAGCTAATCTCTATTGAGTGCTGACTATGTTTCAGGCAAGTTCTATTACAATCTCCATTTTGCACTTGAGAAAACCTGAACATTCAGAAGTGAGGTGATTTGCTTGATGTTACCCAGTTTACTGCTCAAGGTGATAAGGCAAGTACTCAAGGCTACAATACAGGCACATGTTCCATATAACTTTGGGAACTACATTCACTTTTTTTTTCACTGGTAGAAAGAAAAGGCAATTATTTTGGACCCCACGGAGGAGTTTCTTTCTTCAAAGAGCTTATACTCAGACTTTCCAGATGCTAAGCTATGCATAGACTCCTGAAGGAAGACTGGGGCCTTAGTGGTCTCACCTGTCTGACGGGGGATGGTGGTAATTTTCCAAGCTTGTTGTGAATATTGAATAAAGAGTCTGAAATGCTTTGCCCTTGGAGTGCTGCCTGCAACAAGAATGGCTTGTCCTCATTTGTGAAACTCAGAGGTCCAGAGCATTTTGTGCTCTGTGTAATGATGCCATTCGACACAGAGATAAATCATTTTTCTAAACTTCCAGCCCAGAAGATGGTATTTTATTGAGACAAAAGGACACCCAGCCGATTATTTTGGAAACTGCAAGTAAACTATCTAAATTCAATGCCGGGGTTATTAATGACCTACTGTTTCAACTGAAGACCTGACTTTAATGTCATTTTTTTTTTTTTTTTGAGAGAGAGAAAGAGAATGCTGGTGCAGGGGTTAGTAGTGGGGGGGGCAGGGGCAGAGGGAGAGGGAAAGAGGGAATCTTAGGCAGGTTCCATACCCAGCCTGGAGCCTGACATGGGGCTTAATCTTACAACCCTGAGATCATGACCTGAGCCGAAATTAAGAATCAGATGTTCAGAAGACTGAACCACCCAGGCACCCCTAATCTCATTTTGAACACACTTGTTCAGAAGCTATTTCCTCATTCTCATTTTGCCTTTAAAAACCTGCCTCTTAGAATATCCACTGGAAAAAAGACAGTCTCTTCAATAAATGGTGCTGGGAAAATTGGACATCCACATGCAGAAGAATGAAACTAGACCACTCTCTTGCACCATACACAGAGATAAACTCAAAATGGATGAAAGATCTTAATGTGAGACAAGATTCCATCAAAATCCTAGAGGAGAACACAGGCAACACCTTTTTTGAACTTGGCCACAGTAATTTCTTGCAAGATTCATCCATGAAGGCAAGAGAAACAAAAGCAAAAATGAACTATTGGGACTTCATCAAGATAAGAAGCTTTTGCAAAGCAAAAGATACCGTCAACAAAACTCAAAGACAACCTACAGAATGGGGGAAGATCTTTGCAAATGACGTATCAGATAAAGGGCTAGTATCCAAGATCTATAAAGAACTTATTAAACTCAACAGCAAAGAAACAAACAATCCAATCATGAAATGGGCAAAAGACATGAACAGAAATTTCACAGAGGAAGACACAGACATGGCCAACAAGCACATGAGAAGATGCTCCACATCACTTGCCATCAGGGAAATACAAATCAAAACCACAATGAGATACCACCTCACACCAGTGAGAATGGGGAAAATTAACAAGACAGGAAACAACAAATGTTGGAGAGGATGCGGAGAAAAGGGAACACTCTTGCACTGTTGGTGGGAATGTGAACTTGTGCAGCCACTCTGGAAAACTGTGTGGAGGTTCCTCAAAGAGTTAAAAATAGATCTGCCCTACGACCCAGCAATTGCACTGCTGGGGATTTACCCCAAAGATACAGATGCAATGAAACGCCGGGACACCTGCACCCCGATGTTTCTAGCAGCAATGGCCACAGTAGCCAAACTGTGGAAGGAGCCTCGGTGTCCATCGACAGATGAATGGATAAAGAAGATGTGGTTTATGTATACAATGGAATATTACTCAGCTATTAGAAATGACAAATACCCACCATTTGCTTCGACGTGGATGGAACTGGAGGGTATTATGCTGAGTAGAATAAATCAATCGGAGAAGGACAAACATTATATGGTCTCATTCATTTGGGGAATATAAAAAATAGTGAAAGGGAATAAAGGGGAAAGGAGAACAAATGAGTGGGAAATATCAGAAAGGGAGATAGAACATGAGAGACTCCTAACTCTGGGAAACGAACTAGGGGTGGTGGAAGGGGAGGTGGGCAGGGGGTGGGGGTGACTGGGTGCCGGGCACTGAGGTGGGCACTTGACGGGATGAGCACTGGGTGTTATTCTATATGTTGGCAAATTGAACATCAATAAAAAATAAATTTATAATAAAAAATAAATAAAAATAAAATAAACACTACACACACACAATAAAAATAAAAACCTGCCTCTTAAAATAATGCTTGATGTCACTTTATTGAGGTGCATAATTCAAAGGGGGAAAAAACAACAGAATATTGAAATTTCTTTTATCTCAGTAAGCAAAAAACTAGAAATACCCTGTACTACTCCACCAATTTTCAGATGTGATAAACTTAAGATAATAATTTCTTTCTGTAGATTTTTTTGCAAGAGTATACTTTCTTATTGTGGTAAATATACACTTACATAAAACTCAGTGACATTAAGTATTTTCAGTGTTGTGCAGCCATCACCACCATCAATTTCCAGTACTTTTTCCTTATCCCAAACAAACTCTATAACTAGTCATCATAAAATCCCCATTTCCTCTTCTTTCCAGCCTGTTAACCTCTATTCTACTTCTGTCTCCATGAACTTGACAACTCTGAGTACCTCATCTGAGTGGAATCACATAATATTTGCCTTTTGTGTCTGGCTTATTTGCTTAGCTTAATGTTTTCCAGGTTCATCCATGTTATAGCATATATGAACTAAATTGTGTTCTCTGGCCATCTAGAATTCATATGTTGAAGTCCTAACTCCCTAGTACCTCAGAATATGACCATATTTGGAGATAGGGTCTTTACAGAGGTGATTAAGTTTAAATGAGGTTGTTAGAGTAGGCCCTAATCCAATATGACTGGTGTCCTTATAAGAAGAGAACATTTGGATACAGACACATACAGAGGGAAGACCATATAAAGAGAGAGGGAGACTATGACCATCTGGAAGCTAAGGAGAGAGGGCTGGAATGGATCCTTCTCTCCCGGCTCTCAGAAAGAACCAACCCTACAAACATCTTGATCTTGGACTTCTAGCCTCTAAAACTGAAGAAAATGAATTTCTGTTGTTTAAGCCACCCAGTTTGTGGTACTTTGTTATGATAGCTCTAGAAAACAGCATGTACCAGAAATTCCTTCCTTTTCATGGCTGAAAAACATTCCACTGGATGTATAGACTGCATTTTTCTTAATGCATGCATCTGTCAATGGACATTTGGGTTATTTCCATCTATTGGCTGTTGTGAATAATGCTGCTTTGAATTGTGGTATACAAGTATTTGCTTGAGTGTCTACTTTCAATTCTCTTGGGTATATGCCCAGAAGGAGAATTGTTGGATCATATGGTAATTCTGTTTAACGTTTTGAGGAATTGCCAAAATGTTTTCCAAAGTGGCTGTACCATTTAATTCCTACCAGCAAAGCACAAGGGTTCTAATTTCTCTGCCAATTGCCAAATGGCAACTGCCATTGCCAATACTTGTTATTTTACTTTTTGGGGGGATATGTTTGTTTTTTAAAATTTGTTCACCCAGAGGCATCAAAATCAACAACAAAGAGTTACACTTCCAGGATGACAGAGTAGGCTCCTAATAGGCTTTCCTCCCACAGAGAACAACTGTGAGCTCTGGATAAAATACAAAAATCAGTACTGAAGCCTCTGGAAAGTGCACTAAAGTGAGCAGATCTTGAAGAGGGTCAAAACTTGAAAGAAGAGAACATTAAATAGTTTTTAATTTTGGGGACTTTAGCTGGAAGGTGGGGTGTAATCATGGTGAAATGAACAGTAGTGAAAACTCTGGTGGAAATCCTGCCATATTTCTGGCCTGGGAACTAGATTTCAGTTCTGTGGGGCTGTTGTGACCACTGGAGAGCAATAGTATAGTCCCGGACAGGAGAGAGCTGGAGAAGGGGACCACCCCTCACATGTTCTCCTTATTCTTCAAAATGCCTCTGGCTGAATATAGAAAGCACATTTGCAGGACAGATGTAAATAGATTGCAGCTAAGGTTAAACAAAATTATATGTGTTTTTATGTATTAGCAGTAACAAATTGGAAAATGACATTTTTAGACATTACAATATCATCAACTATTTAGGAATTCACTTAACCAAAGATATCCAAGGCTTTTTCAATGGAAGACACGTAACGTTAACAGCAACTCTGTGAGGTTGTTATCATGTATATGTATTTGGTACCTTTAGGCCAAACCTGCCAAACCTGTAGAGGGGAGAGGGGCTGGAAATTGAGTTTATAATGGATCATGTTTACATGATGAAGCCTCCACAAAAACTCCTAATGTGCAGGGTTCAGAGAGCATCCAGGTGGGTGCACACTTCCACATGGTGGGAAGTTAGCCCACCCCCACTCCACGAGGACAGAAACTCCCATACTTGGGACCCTCCCAGACCTATATATCTCTTCATCATATCTTTCATAATAAACCTGTAAACATAAGTGTTTCCTTGAGTTCTGTGAGTCATTTTAGGACATAATCACACCCAGTTTGGGGATTGTGGGAACCCTGATCTATATCCAGTTGGTTGGAAGTACAGCTGACAGCCTGGGACGTATGATGATATGAGGTCTGCACTAACAACTCCATTTTAATGTCAGAATTAAGTGAAATTTAGGACACCTACCTGGTGTCATAGAGTTGGTTGGTGTGGGAAAAAAGCCATCCATCTGGTTCCAGAAGTATTTTGTGGGTAGTGAGCATACTGAGTTGGAGAAATATAGTTTTCCTTTAGTTGGTGTAGAGGAGTTTTTCCTTTATAGGGGTATAAATGCAGAATGACTGGGGATGGGCCTTTCAGATAAGGTGGCCAGAGGTGGCCTCTATGAAGAGGTGATATCTGAGTTAATGCTGGAGCCAACCATGTGACAATCTGGGGCAGGAAGGAGCATTCCTTGGCATAGCAAGTGCAGAGTTCCTGAGGCCGGGATAGGTTTTGTGTGTTACATCTCAGGCAAATGTAGAAAGGTCTGAATGACTGGAGTGGAGTGTGGTGAGCAAGGGAGGGAGTGGGAAGAGAGGAAGTCAGAGAGGTTGACATGTATCAGATTTTACAGACTGGGTTTTATTCTACAGGGAAATGTTGTAAAGCTGTACTTAGGGAGTGACTTGAGCCAATGCATGTCAGACATCAGCTCAGAGGGAATGCATCATAGTGGGGGTGGGAGTGGACATGAATTGGGATAGAATTGAAGTTGACCAAGTGAGTGCTGACAGAGCACCAGTCACAATGCTGGGCATTGAAGGGGCCACCGTCCTCACTGACAGTGTGGAGAGCAGACCATTAGGGAATAAATCCTTACATACCTGGGACAGAGACAAGCAGCTCCTCTCCCCAGAATGCCAGTTTCATGAGTCTTGTCTTCCTAACTGGGCCATAGGGTTCTCAAAGTGTCCTAATTTCTCTCCTATATTGCTTTCCTGCTGGAAGAAACCAGTAGAACCTCTCATAAAGTAGCTGCTCCCTGGAACAGCCTTAGTAGTATATCCTAGGCTCCTAACTTTCCTCCTCACTGTGGTCTGGGTGAACTGTGAACAGAGCTCCAGCATGTGCCTTGAATGTGGTGGCTCTGTAGGGGTCACTGACTATTTTCTCTGCCTTTTGTTACATGTTCTTGTTGAAGTATACAACTTAGAAATATTTCCCTGGACCAGTCAGTATTTTAGTGTGGATTCTGTGAGAATGAAGGTCATGTTTGCCTGTCCTGGTTCACTGAACTACATTCGAACTCTGGCTAACTCAGGGACTCTATCCACTGCCAGAGACTAGGCTCAGTGTGGATTAAACTATTTAGGGTGGCTTGATTTTTGTTTGTTTTTAAACGGAGGGGAAGACCAAACTGCATCACAGGGAGAGTCTAGCAAAGAGTGACAATAAAACTAGAAACATGAGTGGGTTTTTTTTTCCCTTAGGGATTAATTCTTCCTTTGCCCACCTACCTCAATTAAAATATCTGAACTTTGGTCAAAAAATGATGAGAGAGGTGCCTGGGGGGCTAAGTCATTCAAGTGAGTTCAAGACTCACACTGGGCTTCAGGCTGGGCATGGAGCCTACTTAAAAAAATGACAAGTGAAACAATAGCAAAAATACTGACAAAATTATCTGTAATAATTGCTTCTTGTTGCATGAGTTGCTATCACTGTTCTTAAAGAGGAGTAGAAAGGTCTCACGGCCAGGAACCAGGAAGCAGGTTCTAGTCCTAATTCTGCTACCTCCTAGCCATTCGGTTTTGAGCAAATTCCATTTCTCTCAGGGTCTCAGTTTCCTTGTGCATAAAATCCCTGACACATTTTATCATCTATGAAACTCAGTGACACCTATCCTGCTTTGCCAACTAGCTGCCAGGTGACCCTGGGCTTGCTACCTCACCTTCCTGAGCCAGAGTTGCCCATCGGCACAGAGGAGTTAGAACACCTGCTCTGGTGTAGCTAACTTCCGAGGCCCATGGTAGGCCCCCTGGACACATGATTCTGAGGCTGTATTCTTGGCGGTAATGTCATCCTACTGAACAGTCCTGACATTTTCCCCATTAAAATTTTCCTTCGCTCCACACTTAATATCCTATGATCTACAATGACACAGTCATGGAAAAACGAACACAATTGTTTTGAGCTTGTTTTTCCAGGTGCCGGAGGGTCTGTCAGTTTTGGGGAAAGAACAGGATCGAGCAAGTCCTCACCAGTTACACGAGGCCAGGAGCTGGGATCGTGTTTCATGTGTTGTTGGATCTGTTGTCTACTGTTCCAGGGTGAAGGTTCGTCACTCTCGGGTTAGCTCTGGCCCATTTTCAAAGCTGATTTCCTTCCTGACATTGCCATCCTGGGTGGGATAGCGGCCCAAGTCCGCTACCCCAAAGACCCCAAAGCTGGTCTGGCAGCCAGTATCTCCAGGACCAAAATGCTGCTCCAACTGGTTGGTTGGTTAAGAAAAACAAATGCGGGGAAATTTCCCTTAGTTCTGCTATTCATCACCCTGTGTATTGTTTGGCCAAATTGTCTGCTGTACCTTCCCACCCTTTTCTATGTCCTTCCTCAAGGAGCTTCCAGAAGGAGCCATCCTGGCAGCATGGTGGCAGCACAGGACACAGAGGACATTAGCTCCTGTCTCTGAAGTAGTCACTAGCCAGGGAGGAGTCTAGTGGCAAGGTCTAGTCTGGAGCTTTCTGCCTAGTTCCTGGGAACCCTGGGGTCTGTGGGGAGACCGTAGATGATGCCATCAGTTTGAGGCACAAGCTGAATGGGGGAGAGGGGGTCTCCTTGCATTCCTACTTTCATTGCTTTCATATACAAGGAGGCTGTATAAAATTTCATAGATATTCAGAAAATGAGAGACTCCTAACTCTGGGAAACAAACAAGGGGTAGTGGAAAGGGAGGTGGGCGGGGGGTTGAGGTGACTGGGTGATGGGCACTGAGGGGGGCACTTGACGGGATGAGCACTGGGTGTTATGCTATATGTTGGCAAATTGAACTCCAATACAAAATATACAAAAAAATTCATCAATATTAATAGTTCAAAAATGTTTGAACGTGTCTGAGCTAGCCCACTGGATGCTACTGAAAGAATGTTCATCTCAAACTGCTTTAGGAGAAAGCTGATATTTCTTCCGGGAATATCAAAGAAGTAGGTCATACATGAATAGGACTCTTTATCATTTTTGCAAGTCCTTCCTGTCTGCTGTCCCAACCGATCCGTGGCAATCCTGAGAGGTGGACAGGATGGATGCTATCGCCTCCATTCTATAGGTTTCTATAGGTTATATATAAGTTGGGGTTTATAGGGAACTTGTGACTTGCCAGGGAGCAGGAAAGTTCAGATCTGAGCTCAGGCTTTCTGCCTTATAGGCCAGTGCTTCCTCTGTTTTATATCTAGAACCCCCCAGAGGAACTGGGAGTCAGCCTGCTGAAAGGACCCTGGCGAGAAAAAGCCCTCGGCTGGTGAGGTGTAGCAGAACAGGTGCCACTCCAAGTGAGCTAAAGGCCAAAGAGAACAAGTGGATTCCTAAAAAGCTGTTAAAACAGGGCACAAAAGGAAATCCATGTTTATAAAGTAAATTTGTATTTGTAAAGGTGTCTTCCTTTCCTGTAACAGGAAGAGAAGGTCTTAATAACTCTTATCAGTGGAGAAAGCATGGATTTAATTCTACACAACAAACCTTACTGAACACCCTTATTTACTGTACGTTTCTGGTCATCTTTCCATAACTTGCCTCTCCCTTCTAGAAACCCCAAACCCCTTTTCCTTTGTTTGGACTAAGATGATCTATAAGCCTCATTCATCTGGCTACCTCCTTGAGCCACATATTTCTTGGCGAACTTCAGTGCATAGGTATGTGATTGAAACTCATTTTTTCTTTTCGCTCCTCGTTTTAGTCCACCTTTTTTCAGTTTGATTCATTGGTTTCAGTCAATGAACCTAGGATATATGGAGGGAGAAGGAAGTTTTTTCCTCCCCTATATTGGTCTGCCAGCAGTGCCCAGGGGTCAGGACAGCAGCGGCACGGGTACAGAGAGCAGAGCATCAGCATGGTGTCCTAGTCTTCAGCCTCCTCTGGAAGATCCTATCTCTAAGTAACGACTGGGGCTGACTCCTTTGGTGTTGAGTTATAATCCCTACCATTTTTCTTCTTCCTTAACCTTTCCCTGCTGCCCTGCAGTTAGAGTTCATGGAAGGGGAGAACCCAGGTGTCTGGCCTTGAGTTAAGACTGACATGGTAACCCCCTTTCATCCTCCATAGAAAGGAGGCCCACTTTGGCACGTGTCTCTAACATATTTGTTAGAATAGCCATCTGGACTGCTCACTGCCCAGTTGCCTGCTGATGACTTAGCCTTTTGGAAAAAAGCCATCAAATTCTAAAGAATTAGAGAAAATAGCTCTTATTATACATTATAAATGGAACAGACAAGATCCAGATTAGCTCTGTTTCTCATTATTCTTTTTTTTTGGAGAGTTTCCTAGTGTGGAGGATGCCACTTTTGTCATGAAACCTTTGCCTGGAACTGGGATTGCCTTTAAACTTTGGGATGGAAAGAAGTTTCATAGAGTGAATGATGTCCTGACTCCAAAGTGAAATTGGTCCCCAGGCCACTGTTGATAGGAAACTGATGGCTGATAAACAGAGCCATGTGTGCACCCCCAAGCCCGGGACTCTTTTGCAAGACAGTAGAAAGCAATCATGGTTTCAGCAAAATCTGGAGGATCCCTTTCTACCTGGCAGGCTGACAACCTGACAACAGCCTGACCAAAACAAATATGTGTACCCATCAGAAGGCACTGTTGACTCTGAATACAGAAGAAAAAAGGAAAGTCAGGAGGCGTGCAGTGGGCTGCCAGATATTTTATAACTTGGGGACCTGGCTTCTCATTAGTTCGTATGAAGTATCTCTGGAGCAATGTAAATTGCTGTTTAGTTGTTCCAAAATAAGGTGTTTTCATTTGAAATTGTGGGCGTTTCATTTAGACTACTTGGCATTTTTTTTCCTGGCCCCTATTTTGAAAACCCTTTCATTTAAAAAATAAAAAAGCTTTATTTAAAAAATGTGAATGTTTAGGTGCAGTTGTGGTTCGTTCTCTCAGACCACATGCTAATTTAGAATCTGTGATAGTTTACTGAATTGATTGTCTTTAGGGAAGTTACACTAGTTGGATGTGGTGTGAAAACCACCTGTAGGGGAGGGGGTTAGGGGTGGGGGTGAGCATTCAACCTCTGAAAGGAAATGACAATTTTCAACCTCTGGTTTCAAAAATATCCATACTATTAATGGAAGCAAGCCATGAAGTTTGTCCTAGGTGGAAAAGCAGGGGTTGCTCTGGTTTAGAAATTCAACTTGCATACCCTCTCATGTTGTAAAACAAGAAGCCAAGAACTCTGTGTCTTCTCCCCGTCTCAGGTGGATTTCTTTGTATGAGTTGTTTCCAGTTGATGTGATGCTTCCTCATGTGTGGATTTTTTAGGTCACTGTGCATACCACCCACTTAGGTAATAATCTTGTAAGGGGCTGGGGCAGGGGTTGGAAGAAATTCTCGCAGATTAAATGTACACTGTAACTCTACAATGAATCCTTGTTGTAGGAGTGTGGTGTTTCCATTTAATGTGTACTTTGGAAGTGAGGATACAAGACCCTCCACTTCTGTCCTCCATTTCTGAAAACTCACAGGAGCACTTCACTGATTTTGAAAGACACAAGAAACTGCATTTTAAATTGTTTTATAAGTCATAGTTTGTATGAATACAGACACTAGCACCCCCACCCCCAGTTGTCTAATTGGCTTAGGCAGGAGCCCACTGGCCAGATGCTGATTTTGTAAATAAAGTTTTATTGGAACCCAGCCATGCTAATTTGTTTACATACTGTCTGTGGCTCCTTTCCCACTACAAGAGCAGAACTGAGTTGCAACAGAGGCCATATGGGTTGCAAAGCCTAAACTATTTACTACCTAGCTTCTTACAGAAAAAGCTAGCTGACCTTGGTGTAAGGTTATGCAAACTGGCCCCCCACAGACTACATAGCCTACAGGTATGTTTTGATGGTGTTTTAAAGAATGAAGCAATAAGCAGGCTACAAGCAGCCTGGCTCCTGCTGTTGCCACTGGACCTCCTTCATGCATTACCCTCACTGCTGGGCACCTGTAGGCCTTAGATCCCCAGTCCTGATTAGCAGACTCAGAAAGGGGCTTGACTTGGAAGTCTGGAGACTCGTCTGGCAATCTTGCTCCACCTTCAGCTTACCATGTGACCCTAATAAAGCTGCTTCTGTTCTCTGGCCTCAGTTTCCCCATGTCTCACTTGGCTTCTAACCAGACCTTTCAACTGTAACACGCTCCAGCCTCACTGTTCCAAGTGTGGTCCTCAGGCCAGCAGCAGTGACATCCCCCACTGCTTGCTAGAAATGCACAGTCTCAGGCCTCAAGCCTAGACCTGCCGAACCAGAATCCACATTTTAACAACCTCTCCACCCCGGGATTCTCATAAACCGTAGATGTGAGAAGCACTTCTCCAGAGTATCACCTTCCTAATGTGATGATATTAGCAGTGAAGTGAATTAGAGGCAGCTGGGGATTTCAATTTCGGAGTTGTTTTTAGTCCTAGGGTGAGTTAGGAGAGACATAAAATGTGTGGTCTAATATGATTAATGTATCATTTCCCTGGGCACTTGCTTAAGACTTTGTGGGACCCACTGTGAGTCTGAGGGTCAGCAGAACTGCTCACCATTCTTAAAACACACATGGCACCAATGCAGGACAGGTACCACCTGGCTTTGAAATGGCGGGTTGACTTTACCAGTAAAGAGGGAGTATCTATATTCACAACTCTGTGTGTGCGTGTGTGGGGAGCAAAATGTTGAAATGTCTTTCTCAACGAGGAGGTCCTATTTGGGCATTTGCTAGAAGGTCTCAGAAATTAGAAATGAGAAAACTGATGACCATGTTTGCCGATGGTCTGTTGTTTTAAGAAATAGAACAAAATTTTTAAAAATTGCTGTTTCCAAGAGTAGAGGAGATTATGTTTGAGTCATCTTCTTCCCGGGTCCACTGTCTGGTAACACAAACAACAATAATGGTAATAACCGATACTTACTGAGCACTTACTATGTGCCAAGAGCTGTTCTCAATCTTTTAACATGCATAAAACCCTTTTAATTCTCAGAGCAGCTCCATAAGAAATACTATTACTATCCCCGTTTGAGGATAATGGAGAAACTTGGGAACAAAGTGAAACAATTTGTCTAAGGCGACACACTAGAGTGGGATTAGAATGGAGGCCTCTAGCTCCAAGCTGTCAGTAACGATGTTCTGCTGCCAGACATGTTGAATCTATTTGGTGGGTAACCGGGAAGGACCAGGCTGCCAGGGGCCTATTGCAATATGCCCTGGGGAATATCTTGGGAAGAGATATAGGCTCGATTGGGCTTGGATGCCCTCTTGTCTGAGTAGGTAATTGTCTATTATTTATTCCTCTCCTCTGATAGATTTAACTCCTTCACAGCAGGAGCCATGTCTCCTTTGTCTGTTGTTGTATTTCTAATGCCTTAGCACAGTGCTTGGGCTATAACAAGAGCTGAGTAAATGAATGAATGAAGAATGAATTAATGAGTGAGTGGCCTGTTGCTTGGAAGACAAAGCACAGAGTCTGACACAAGTGGTCAAGGGCTGAATCCCTCACATGATTGAGACTCTGAACATGGAAAGAATCCCTGAGGGCTTCCTGGAAGAGGGAGTGCTTGTGCCGAGCCTGGAAGCAGAGTGGTGGAATGCTGACCACTCAGGTGGGAATAAATATTGAAAGCACAGTGTTTGCAAACTCTGGCCCAAGATGTCACAAACACGTCCTGCAGAGGGGACCACACAGGCAATGTGTTGAATGGATACCTTCCTGCGTGGCTTGGGGTTTTGGCTGGAGCATGCTCTTCTGTCCAGCTTTGGCACCACAGGGTCCCCTGGCATCAGCTAAGGATGCCTGCCTGTCTGTTCCTTCTCCCTCCCCTGCTTATCAGCTGAAGATGAACTCGTAGAGCTCTCCTGTCATCTGAAGCACAAACCATTCCCTTGTAGGGCAAAGGCTTGTGATTCTTTGCAACAATATTTCATAATTTATATATTTGATTAAAAACCAGAACCTATGCCAGCAGCCTGCATAATCTAACATATTGGGATCATTAGCTGTTTGTGTCACTCTTCTATTTTAAAACTTTCCATATTTGAACTCATGGAAGTACATCCTTCACATTTATTAAACTTTTCCCATAAAAACAGTTTAGTAAGTCTCCATCATCTCTCACAGAATTAAGAAAAAAGGCCACAATAAAACCCTTTAGACATTTCCTTTAGGGAATACCATTTTATTTAGGCCTTTAAAAACATTTGTCTTTTTTTTTTTTTTGCCAGTAATTAAATAAAGATCAAGACAAATGAGAGTTTTAGTGGCTTGCTAATTAGTTCAAGATGAGCTTTGTGACTTGGCTTCTATCCTTGCTCTTGGGGCAGCTCCTCCCAGGCCTCGCAGGAACCTGCATTCCCCAATCCTGGGATAATCTTAGCCCCTTAGGTTCCTTGGGTTGGTTCTCTTCCAACTTCTTAGACTGTTCCTTTTCTGTGCTTTGCTCCTGTTGTTTTATCCACCCTTCCTCTCTGGAGAGAACAGCTTGACTTTGCCCAGCAGGTCTTTTTTCTCCCCTACCTCCAGCTCTAACAGGGCCTCTCTCTCACTTTTTTTTTTTTTTTTTCCTTCACAAGAGGTCGTTTTAGGTGATTTACTTGTGGCTACCTTTGTGAATCCCTTCTCTTCCATCTGCAGTTGGCTGGTTGGCAGGGGATGGAGATACTGCCAATCACAATACCCTGGTCCTCTGGCACAGTGATTGGTGGAGGCATAGGTACATGACTCACATCGGGCTGATAAGAGTCATTCCCAGAAATCCCCAGAAAGATATGGTCCCTTTTCTTTGGGCTTACTAGCTCCAAGGGCAAAAGCGACCCTACCTGCTGCTAGTGGCCAAGACTGCGAGCATCTAAGTGAGCCTACCTGTGGATGGTGCCAACATGGAGGGAACCAGAGGTGAAACATGGAGAAAGGAATCAAATTCTTCACTATGTAATTAGAATTCCTACATTCATTTGTTCCTGACATTGGTGCTCCTCTTGAACTCTCTGACTAGAAATGTAGATTCCCTCTAGTTTTTGTGTTTGTTTAAATTGGTTTAAATTGGAGTTCCTTCACTTGCAACAATAGTGTCCCAAAAATATTTATTCTGTCCAAATCCTTTCTGTGGTTCAAGAACCAACATTGTCCCAAACTCAAACCATTTATGCTGATGCCTCTCATTTCTGTTACTGAACAGAGAGAATCAGACCAAGAGATGGTTTGGCTTTAAATTAGTACAATCTGACCAAATATAAATAGCAGTTGAGAAAAGAGCCAACACACTGTTTCCTTTAACAGCATCACCTCCAATGTTAGCATTTGCATAGCCTTGTCTTTTATGTAAATTTCTTGTATTTGATTGCAAACATTTGAAGCCAAACTCTGATAACCCAGTGAGTCAAGCACTCATGTCACTATCACTTGTGTCCCCATGGGACAGACTTGATTAAAAATCCAAATGAACTAAGAAGTGTAATGGCTTCAGAAGTATGTAATGCACCCAAAAGTTTTTGGTATCATTCATGTGGTTTTTGGCTAGAATCAACAAGACCTCATTAATGAGAAACTATATGATGAGGAAATATGTCCCACAAAGAGGAAATGTCTCACCCCACATAAAGAATAATGAAATGTATCATCTTATGTAACAAGAGGCCCAGGGGCGTGTCCACTGGCTGGATGACTTAACCGAGTACCTAGGCTATGTTTGACTCTCACATCTATCATCCTCAGTTTACTGGCTGGGTAACTTGTCTCCTCAAGGTTCTAAGATGGCACCAGGAGTTCAACCCAACTGCACCTCACTTAGGAAGAGGGGTTTCCTTGAGAAATTGCTGATTCTAAAGCTGGGGTAAAGAAAACACAAGATGAGCCGTGAACCCCTGATTGTGCCAGAATGTTAAAATTGTTTAAAGAATGGTAGTGACATGTCAAAAGGACATAGCCAGTTTGAAAGAGCTTTCTTCGGCCAAATTTGGGACAGTTTGAACATCCAAATAAATAACGATAGTATTAGATTATAAGCGATTGAGCATCAAAATAAATAATGATACTGTTAGCTTATAAGTGATTTAATAAAATAGAAATCTGTATCTTCAAATTAATATAAATAAGGGAATAAATAGAAGAGAGAGGTTTTCCTTATAGTAGAATGCTAACTAATAAATATAGAAGGGATGACTTGATTAGAAAAATCAACATTTGGCAGCTATCATATTAATTAATTAATTCCATCAAGAAACATCAATGGATACTTAGAAGCAAAGGGTGGCATGTTGATGAGGTACAGGATGTCAACATAATATCAAATATAAGCACATCTCATTTTACTGCACTTTGGTTATTGCATTTCACAGATATTATTTTGTGTTTTTGTTTTATTTTTTTTTACAAATTGAAGGTTTCTGGCAACCCTCTAGTGAGCAAATCCATCGGTGCTATTTTTTCTCTGACAGCATTTGTCCACTTCATGTCTCTGTGTCATCTTTTGGTAATTTCTTTAATATTTCAGGTGTTTTCATTATTATATTTATTATGATGATCTGTGATCAATGATTATGACTTGCTAGAAGCTCAGATGATGGTTCTAACTTTTTAGCAATAAAGTATTTTTAAATTAAGGTATGTACATTGTTTTTCATTTATTTTTTTAAAGATTTTATTTATTTATTCATGAGAATACACAGGAGAGAGAGAGGCAGAGACACAGGCAGAGGGAGAAGCAGGCTCCATGCAGGGAGCCCGACGTGGGACTCGATCCCGGGTCTCCAGGATCACACCCTGGGCTGAAGGCGGCGCTAAACCGCTGGGCCACCAGGCTGCCCTGTACATTGCTTTTTAGACATAATGCTATTGCTTGCTTAATAGACTATGGCATAGTGTAAACCCAATTTTAATGTGCAATGGGAAACCAAAACATTCATTTGCCTCACTTTGTGATACTTTGTGATACATCAGTGGTGTGGAACTGAACCTGCAGTATCTCCAAGCATAGGCCTGCACCTTCCCACAAAATGCTTATTTAATACAAAGGGGAAAAGAGTAACTTTACAAAGGAAAAGCCTAGCTTAATCGTGTTGAAAATTAATATCAACTCTTTATAGCACAAATACAAATCTTGTTATCATCTGTTAGGGCATAATGAAAAGAACACAACCTCACTTTCATGACATTTCCACTAAAAATGCATAACCTGAATCTAATTATGAGGGAATATCAGACAAACCCAATTTGATGGACATTTTACTTAATAAGTGGCTCTTAGATGTCGAGGTCATAAATGTCAAGGAAAGAACGAGAAACACTTCCAAATTACAGAACACTAAAGAGACAAGATAACTAAATGCAATGTGTAATCCCGGACTGGCTCTTTTTGTAGTAGAAGATACTACTGGTACACTGGCGAGGCTGAGGATTCAATGTAGAGTGTTAATTTCTGATTTTGATGGTTGTTTTGTGGTCATGTAGAAGAATGTTTTTGTTCATAGGAATTGTACATTCAAATACTCAGGAGTGGTGGGGCATTGTGTCAGCCACATCTTCATGTGGTTCAAGAAGAAAAGTTCTTTGTTCTCTTCTTGAAACATTTTTTGTGAGTTTAAAATTATATTAAAAGGGGGAAAAAAGGGGATCCCTGGGTGGCTCAGCGGTTTAGCACCTGCCTTCGGCTCAGGCTGGGATCCTGGAGTCCCAGGATCGAGTCCCACGTCGGGTTCCCTGCATGGAGCCTGCTTCTCCCTCTGCCTGTGTCTCTGCCTCTCTCTGTCTCTCATGAATAAATAAATAAAATCTTTTTTTAAAAAAGGGGGGGTGGGGAAAGGCAGGGCTATTTCTTCCAGAGCGTCTCTTTCCACTAAGGAAGAAAACGTTTCTAAGCAGCTCCTCAGTGGAGAAGCCCCACTGGTCAAGACTGAATCACATGCCCTTTTATTTGGGGGCTCAGGGCCACTGGCAACAATGGGTCCTTCAAGAGCCCTAGGCTGCTTGTCCTTGCATTTAGGTGCAAGGTGCTCCAGTAAGGATTGGGGAACCAAAGAGTGAGGCTATCCTTCTCAAGAAATTCATAGGTGGAGCCTTTCAGGAAGTAATAATTATAGCACAGTAGCATCCGTCAATGATCTCAGAGAGCCTGGGATACTCCAAGGCACAGATGAACCTAAAACACCCCAGAGGGGAGGGTGAGGCCGGGGAAATCTTCCTAGATAATGGGAGGAATGGGAATGGCGGCTCTTTTTGCTGAATGAGGGATAAAATCATGCACAAGTTTAACACTGTAGCCTTTGAAAGCATGCCACCTTCCAGTTCTGCTACAGAATGCTGCTCAGCCTTCGTGGTCCCACAGGAGGGGCAGCAGTTGGACAGAATGCAGGGAAGTCCAGGGAAAGGGAACAACCTGAGCAATGGTGCAGAGGTAGGGAAAGCACAGAGCACGTAAAGGGGCCACAAGATGTTCACCTGGCTTCTGAGCGGGGAGCAGGAAGCAAGGTGGTTTGGGGCCAGGAAAATTAAGAAGCTTGATTGTAAAGGCTAAGAAGTGTGCAACAGGGAGCCCCTGACTGTTTTAGGAGAGGCCTGTTTCTGAGCAGTTCATCTGGGCGGTGCGTGAAGAGGATGAGTTCATGGTCAGCAGACTCACTAGGAGACTATCGTCAGAAAATGTTCAAGGTGAAATATGGCTTTGGGGAGGGGGGTAAAGCCATGATGGGAGTGAAAAGGTTGTGTTGAGTGACCCATCTGACAGGAAGGGAGTGTCAGAGAGGATTTAGGTGTTCCAGGTGGAAGCATGGGGTGTCATTAGTAGACACGGGGATGGTAGGAGCCCACTCTGGGTGGTATCTGGGGGTGTGGACAAAAAAACCAGGACAAAATCAGTTAGGCATCATGCTGGGGTTTTAACAGAGGATCTCTCCTCTGTTAGATGCATGATTAGATGCATGCATCTAATAATCTGTTTAGTCATTACCACCGCTGCTTAAAACTCTTTGAAGGCTCCCCATTTCTCCTTGGACAGAAGAGACTGGTCTTTTTTCTTTTTAGATTTTATTTATTTACTCATGAGAGACACACAGTGAGAGGCAGAGACACGGGCAGAGGGAAAAGCAGGCCTTTTCCAGCAGGAAGCACGGTAGTTCCTTCCATGCAGGAAGCCCAATGTAGGACTCGATCCCCAGACCCGGGATCATGCCCTGAGTCAAAGGCGGGTGCTCAGCTGCTGAGCCACCCAGGTGCCCCAGAGACTGGTCTTTTCTGTTGCCCACAAAACTGGTGCACCTCTTGTGCCCCACTCTCATCTTCCCTCCCTGTAGGACACACTAGTCTTAGTCCCATCCATGAGCCACGGCACCACTGTATTTCCAACACTAGTAAATAGGGATTGAATAAACTGATGTCACTTCAGCCACAGGGTCTTTGCACATGCCATCTGTGCATCCATCCTTAACCATCTTCCTTTCCCTCTTTGCCTGCTCAGAGTTTACTTACCCTCTAGATCTCAGTTCAAGTGTTGCTTTTCCAGGAGCACCTCTCTTGACATCCCTGACTAGGTCCAATCTCTTTTATATGCTTTCTAAAGACATGTAATTTCTGTCTCCCCTTTCTGTAATTTTACATCAACTTGTAGGAATATTTGCCTAAGGCCCATCTCCCCGACGGACTGTAAAATCCATGGGGCGGGGGGCAGTGTTCTTCCTGTGAACACTCTATCTCCTGGACTCAGCATGGGTAATGGAACTCTGTGATGCCCAGTGGATATTTTGCAGAACGAATTAGTGAGTGAACGAATGAGTGAATACTCCATTGGTGCTTTCAGAAAGGGATTGAGAAGCAGGTTATGCTTGAGAAGCACCTTATAGGATGGAGTTTCAGCAGGTAATGTTGGTCTTTAAGAAACCAGCACGGAACTAGCCGAAGCACAGAAGAGGGCTTGATCAAAGGCAGTTGGTGAATCTCTAGGAGAAACAGGGAAATGGAAATAAAGAGAAACAGAGTTCCAAGGCCAGAAAGACAATTAAGCCAGACTTTGGAAAGATTCAAATGTCAAGGGGAGGTCTTGGTTCTTAACTTGAGACACTGGGGAGCCATGGAGGTAGGTAAGGAAGAGGACACACCCAAAGCTTCTCTCTGCCGTGATGGAGAGGACAGGGAAGCAGGTGGGTGGAGAGAGGAGCTGGAAACAGAAGATCACCAGGCAATTGCAGTAGCTTTGGTCAAACGTGCGAAGTCGAGGTATTTAGGTAAGAGATGAGCAGGGTGAAATTTGGGTGGGGAAATGAAAGAAACTTGGCAACCGATGGGAGTTTTAAAAATGAACGAAAGCCATGGGTGACTGGGCTGTGAGCTCATAAGACTCATGTCTTTTTTGTCTTTGTATCCCCAGTAGAAAAAGAGATTCCTTTTCTTAGAAGTCGTGGAAAGGAAACTAATCTGGGAGCTGCAAATGCTCAGAGAGGCCATAAAAAGAGAAGAAATCTGGCCCAAGACCTATTCTGTTTGGCTCATTCAGTGTTCACTTGGCAACATTGAAAAGCAGAGAGATTTCTCATAAACACCCCATATTTTTTCAGTACTGCCCACACTGGTCACCATGTCCCACAGGGCACCCGTTGGCTGAGCTCAGGTGGTCCCATGTGGCTCTTTCCCAAAGGTCCACCTGGTCTTACTTCCAGAGGAGTTCACTCATTACCTGTGAGGGCAGCTGACCAGCTCCTGGGGGGCTGGCTGCTTTTTGGTGTACCGTGAAATCGGACACGTTCTGCCACTGATCAGGGGGACACGGGTTCTGCCCTGAGGACCTACACTCTCAAATCTGATGAGACACAGTTGACATAGAGGCACAACGGCACTTATGGCACCTCCCGCCACCACCCGCACTCAGGGTCACAGGGTTTGCAGGATGCCACGAAATCACGGTAGTTATCTACGGTGTAAATAACTGCATCAGGTCATATGTGAACTACATAAAACTTTTATTGATACGTTATCATGCCAAAAAAGTTTTTATTTAAAATTCAAATTCCATTTGAAAAGGAGGCTGCAAACGATTGTTGGGATCCCAGCCTGCTCCTTGGAGGAGCCCCCACGTTCACAAGAAAGCACGCACATTCTACAGCTATGTGATTTGATCACCCAGAACTGTATTCTGGGAAACTCCTAGAGATTCCTTGCAGGATGCCAGTTGTGTCTTTAGTCGGTAGCTGGGAAACAACAACAACAACAAAATAACTCCATTCTAAGACTTCTCAGAACATTTCTGGTTTTGCAACTACTGATCCTCAGGGACCTACCAGCACCCAACCTAGAATATATGTATGTATGTGTGTGTGTATATATGTATATACATATTCCCGCTGAAACATCACTGTTTTTGTTGCTTGCTGCTGTCACATCAGACCCTTAGGATGGCTTCAGCACACCTGGCCTTCCTTCTTGGTGGGATCCTGTGGATTCCGGCTTGTGGATGGGCAGGCCCCTCAGGAGCGTTTGGACTTGCTACAAGTTGGGCACAGAAGCTGCCCCTTGGTGATGATATATGCCCGGCCACTCAGCTGCTGCTCACAGCCCTCGCAGACAAAGTGCTTTCGGTGCCAGGCCAGGTCTTCCACGCGCTGGTAGTCCTCTGAGAATATAATCTGGGGAGGGGAGCAGAGAAGATGCACGACTCAGGTTCTGTCCCCCATAGAGACAGTGTATGGAGGACTAGCTGTAGAATGGCGGTTCCTCCTCCTCCAATCTCGTCTTTTTTTTTTTTTTTTTTTTTTAAGATTTTATTTATTTATTCATGAGAGACACACAGAGAGAGAGAGAGGCAGAGACCCAGGCAGAAGGAGAAGCAGGCTCCATGCAGGGAGCCCGACGTGGGACTTGATCCCAGGACTCCAGGATCATGCCCTGGGCTGAAGGCAGGCGCTAAACCGCTGAGCCACCCAGGGATCCCCTCCAATCTCGTCTTGACCTCAAATGCATCAGTGGAGGATACTGATCTAAATCTCAGGCAGCAAGTATAATATTTGGCACAGGTCATGATTGCATTTTAGCTTCTTAGATGGGGAAAAAAAAAAAATCTCTGCCACAGGCGGGTTTTACTTATCTAGCTCTTAATACTCTTTTGCCTAAATTCAAAACCCAGTTGTGTTCTAAGATGGGATTATATACCCCAGTGAAGACAGCCCAATGACAGCTAAGGGCCAATGGCCAGTCTTCAACAGTGAGGTCACACGGGGTCACTTGGGCTTGGAATAAAGTAACACTTTGGAATATGTATACATATGCTGAGGAATCCCTGAGGCTCAAAAATTGCAGAACAGCATACTTATTAAATGTGCTTTCTGATTTGGGGGCCCAACAGGAACCAGGGAACCAGCTGCATGACTTTGGGCAAATTACTTAATCTCTCTATGCCTCAGTTTCCCAATCTGTGGAATGGGGATTAAATACTACTCATCCCATAGGGTTTTATGAATGCTACACGTGTTACTACATAGGAAGTACTTGGCATAGTGACTGAGACAGAGCCAATGCCATGTGATTGTCACTGGCCTCTCTGAGCTGCTCTCTTTTCAAATGTAAAATGGAGATAATGACTATCTCTCACTATTGTGAGATGAAAATGGGACATCACAGATAACGTGTGGAGCAAATGGCTGACCCAGTGTAAGTCCTTAATAATGGATGGAATGTTGTGATTCTAACTATACTGTTGTCCTCATAAAAATGAGGTTGTGGGGGGTTGGGGCGCTTGGGTGGCTCACTGGGTTAAGCATCTGCCTTCAGCTCAGGTCATGATCTCAGGGTCCTGGGATCGAGCCCTGTGTCGGGCTCCCTGCTCAGCGGGGAGCCTGCTGCTCTCTCTCCCTCTGCCCCTCTCCCTGCTCATGCACTCTCTCTCTCTTTCAAATAAATAAAATTTAAAAATCTTAAAAAAAAAATGAGGTTGTGGGACAGGCCTGCTAACAGTCCTTTCCCCTCTTAACCTCACTTGACAACACAGTTATTAGGTAAGACAGCTGTAGGGCTTTAACTTCATATGAAGAGCAACATGTGGAAGGTCAGGGGGAGGAGGCAGATATTGGCTCAAAATGAAGAAGTTTCTAACCCTCATTTGTGCTAGTGATTAAGGTAGTGAGTTTCCCGTTGTCACAGGCGTGCAGACTCTGTCACTGCTAATGTGTCTTAGAGCTCCTCTAGCCTGAACTCATATTGGAGAGTCAAACCCTTTTCATAGCATCTCTATTGTATTAAGTTAATGTTTCAGTATCACATCACATTATATTACCTTATAAGACTACTAGTAGCTCCTATTTATGAACTTGGTCAAGTTTTGTGCCATGCATTTTCATGAATGATCTCATTTTATCCTCATAGCAACCCCTTGGGATGGGCCTATTTTCCTCCCATTTCATAAGTGATAAACTGAGGCACAAGAGTTAGGTAACTACACCACTAATTGTGCACAGCCAGGTTTGAATGGGGGCAGCCTGCTTTCTGGGACCCACCCCTCATCCCAGAATGTTCTTCCAAGCACTTACTAAGTGCCAGGCATCATGCCAAGGATAGGACCTGACAAGAAGGGACGCCTGGGTGGCTCAGCGGTTGAGCATCCGCCTTTGGCCCAGGGCGTGATCCTGGAGTCCCAGGATCAAATCACACATCGGGCTCCCTGCACGGAACCTGCTTCTCCCTCTGCCTCTCTCTCTGTCTCTCATGAATAAATAAATAAAATCTAAAAAAACCTGACAAGAATGACACGTCTGACCCATCCCAAACAACCCCATGAGTGCAAACTAATTTCTGCCCCACTTTGCAAATGAGGAAACCGAGGCTGAGCGCAGGAAGAGAGCTCTGAGCTTCAGTTTTCCTATCTGTGGATCACTATCACCCATGAAGCCACTCTCCCCTTGGCCTCCGGGTCCCCTCCCACAGTAGCGGGGGTACCCTCCACACTGTCCAGCCCCCCGACTCTTACCTCATCGCAGCCAGAGCACCGGGGCCGCAGGCTCTCGCAGTAATGACGGCCACACCAGGGCGCACCGTCCTTCCAGAAGTAGATGAGGTCCACCAGCGGCTCGGAGCACTTGACACACACAAAGCAGGTGGGGTGCCACTGCTTGCTGTAGCCTGCCCTGTCTGAGTAGACCACAGGGCTGTCGGCGGGGGCCACTCCCTTGCAGAACTCACAGACCTAGAAGGGGAGGAGCACACCAGGGATGCAAGGGGGTCAGAGGACACTGTGATATGGGTTTGAGTTTCCACTCAACTTCCTGAGGGAGTTTACTTTACTTCCTGAGGGTCCTCCAGTGAGTTACTGTACCTCTCTGTTCCTCAGTGTTCTCATCTTCAAAGTGGGATAATAACAAGGCCTACCTCGTAAGTTACTGTGAGGACTGAGTAACACTAGTAGTTTAGCTCACTGAATCCCAAACTTTTTATCCTCCAGGACTCTTTAGGTTCTTACAAATTATTGAGAACCCCAAACATATATATACCTCATATAGGTAATAGCTGCTGAGATTTACCATAAGAAAAATTAAAACTGAATATAAGACTAAGCAATTACTTAATAATTCACTTAGAAATCATAAACCAACGTGTTAACATAGATAGTCGCAATTAAAAATACCTCTATTTTCCCAAACAGAAAAATTTAGTGAGGAGAGAGGCGCTGCTTTGTATTTTTGCAGATCTCTTTAATGACTAGCTCAATAGAGGACTATGGGATTCTCACGGCTGCTGTAGCTCTGTATCTTTTGCAATATGTTGTTTTCTTTGAAATATATGAAGAAAATCTGACCTTACACTGGTATGAAGTTGGAAAAGGAAGGGAGGAATATTTTAAGAGCCTTTCCATATAACTATGGATATTGTATCAAAACTGGACAAGTGGTAGTTTCCCCAAAGTCAGTGTGGAGTCTGAACCATATCAACCTTCCATCCTAGTTACATTAAAACCCACTGGATCACCTGCACTTTGGATCTTTTACCCACATATAATTATCTTTTAGTGAGCTTTAAGTTTTAGAGGAGTTCTAGATTTACAGAAAAATTGTGAGGATAATACAGAGAGTTCTCATATACCCCACACCTAATTTCCTCTGTTTTGAACGTCTTAAAGTAATATGATATACTGGTCACAATTAATTAAGCAATACTGATGTTAATATTAACTAAAGTCTCAACTTTATTTAGATGTCCTTTAGATTTTACCTAATATTCTTTTTCTATTCCAGGATATATTACATTTAGTCTTCCTATCTCCTTAGGTTCCTCTTGGCTGTGATTTATCAGACCTCCCTTGTTTTTTGTTTTGTTTTGTTTTGTTTTTGAGGGAGTTAGAGAGAAGCCTGAGCTCAGGGGTGGAGGCCGAGGGA
This sequence comes from Canis aureus, assembly GCF_053574225.1. Classification (NCBI taxonomy): domain Eukaryota; kingdom Metazoa; phylum Chordata; class Mammalia; order Carnivora; family Canidae; genus Canis; species Canis aureus. The sequence goes on from NC_135629.1 coordinate 10,572,034, forward strand.
GTGGGAGAGAAAGAATCCCAAACAGGTTCTACATTCATTGTGGAGCTGGATGTGGGGCTTGATCTCATGACCTGAGTCAAAACCAAGAGTCAGACACTCAACCAACTGAGCCACCCAGGTGCCCTAGACTTCCCTTGTTTTTGATGATCTTGAGAGTTTGGAGGAGTACTGGTTAGGTGTTTTGTAGAGTGTCCCTCGGCTGGGATCTGATGTCATTGCCATGATTACATCGGGAGGAAAACCACAGAAATTAACTGCCATTCTCTCATGACATACTATCCAGAGTACATATTAAATATATCAAATCTTTTGAGTCATTTTGGAGTTATTTCCTGCTCCTCAAAATTCTGGTGATGCTGATGCTGATGGTGGCTCTATCATTTCCTTAAGAGAGGTCTGTGTCCAACACTATGCTCAGGATTCCATGCTCCTTACTAATACCCCTTACAGAAACCCTGGAGAGTTACGCCCCCTTCTAATTCAGCTCCCTTTTAAGGAAATCATTATTTCCCTCCAGACATTCCCTCTCAGAGACGTTCAGTGGTTGCTGTAATGCACAGCTGGGAGGCAAAGCTGGGATTTGAACATGGGCCAAGCCTGACTCGGAAGCCGAGTTTCTTACTACGACCCTGTGCATAGGCATCAGCAAACTGCAGCCACCGCCAAACCTGGCTGCTGCCTGTTAAGACCCACCAGCTAAGAATGGATTTTACATCTGAACTCCAATTCGGTGAAATGTTTTCTTCCTAGAAAGAATTCCATTTTTCTCATTAATGAACTTGAATTATGGAGTGAATTGTGCCCCTCTAAATTCCTATGTTTAAGTCCTAACTCCCAATGTGACTGCATTTGGCCATAGGACTTTTAGCAGGTAATTAAGGTTAAATGAGGTCATAAGGGTGGGCCCCTAGTCCAACAGGACTGGTGTCCTTATGAGAGACCAATCACCTGCTCTCCTTCGCTGCTCTCCTTCACACAGGAAAGACTGTGTGAAGACACGGAAGGAAGGCACCTATGTACAAGCTAGGAGGAGAGGCTTCATCAGAAACCTACTGTACCGGCACTTTGACCTAGGACTTTTAGACTCCAGAACTATGAGAAAATAAATTTGTTATTAAAGCCACCCAGTCTATGGTATTCTGTTATGACAGCCTGAGCTGACTAATATAACCTGTATTACAGAAATCTAGGCTTAATGATATTATTAGATTCTGAATTTCAGAAATAGAAAACTTGGTGGAAATTTGTTTTCTCTCTTGATACATGAGGTACCTATATGATATCAGTTTTGGCTCTTGGTCTATAACACCTGAGATATTTACCACCTGGCCCGCCACAGAAAATGTTTGCAGACCCTGGCTTTAGATGAGAAATTGATCTAAGCACCAATTATATATCAGCCCAAACAGAAACATTATTTTGTCGCGCCAAGATGAGTAGGCATGTGCTAAGAGCTTAAACACTTGGTATTCTTAAGTTACAGACTTGAATGACATACTTAATATATATTCTTATATACGAAGAGGATGAAATAAGAACTGTGATGATGAAAAGTAGGAAAAGAGAACCAAACGACAAAGAACGCCCACGTACTGACAGGGGTCCCTAAGCATAGTTGTTGTGGAATGAATGGCTAGATAAAACATGTATTTGGATAACTAATCTGGACTGCCTGACAGTGTTCCTTAGACTGTGCTGGACTTGTTTCAGTTATGCCCCCAAGAATGAATGGTGTGAGTCCTTCACTACAATGAAAACCCTGTTCCCCTGCACATGACTGAGTCCCAGCTCCCATGGAGCTCATCAGAGGGTCTAAACCAAAAACAAGTGATGAATCATCATTGACTTATTTTCACTATCCTTTCAGCACAGCTGGGAAGTGTAAACTCTTTGGCAAGCACTGTATGAGTACCAAGTGAGTTTTCTGTCTGACTGGCTTTCTAAGTTTCACAGGACGAAATTTCCAGCCCCTTTATTCCCACGCAGATGGGACTTAATGTCAATCCACCACCTAGTTGGGCATCACTGTGATATACCAGCGGGGCTTCCAACTCCAGATTTCCAGATGTTGCTTAATGTGGAAGCAGGGAAAGGGGGTATAAATGCATCTGGATGTGTCTGGGGACCCTTGGAAGGCACCCACAACCCACAAAAGGAAACAGGGGGACGGAAGGTGAGAGAGGTGGTTTGGGGGACCATGAGCCTGGGTTATGGTTTTGACTTCTGGAGGTAATGGGGAGCCATTACTGCTTCTCGAGGCTGGGAACACTGTGTTTGGTTCTCACTGCAGGGAGATAATTCCAGTGACAGCCGCAGCCCAGAGAGGGGAAGGGAAAGAGATCTGTGCCCGCGGAGCTTGGTCCTCACTGCATCTGAAAGCGCTGTCTCAAGTGTCTCCCTCAATGAGGAGTGTCCCTTCCCTCACTGTTCCCCCAGCATCCCTGGCTCATGGCCTCATTACTACCAGTAGCCAGCCCTTTTAAAAGCAAACAGTGTCACTGCCATTTTATGAAAACAAGATGTCCAAGTAATGAGCCCTGTCAACATGTGTCAGGAACCAATTTCCTCCTCTGGCCTCTGAGTTATTTTCTGTGCTTTCCTTGTCATCTCAAAGGATAGTAGATCTAACAGTGTCCTGGCTTGTCAGCCTAGTGGCTCCTCAGGCCCCAGGGGCAGGCTGGCACCCAAGAGTCAGAATGCCTAGCCTGCTTGGCTCCAAAGATCCTGGGCCTGCCTTTCTCTACACAAACTTATTCTGCTACATCTTTGGTACTGAAGTTAACAATTTCTAAATTGCAGTGGATGATTGAGAGTCGGGCTAGGTGTGTGACCTTAAGCAAGTTACTCAACCTCTCTGTGCCTTAGTTTTTTCACTCATCAAGAGGATACTAATAATATTAATATCATATAGTTGTATAGATTAAATGAGATAATAGAGTTAATGGACTTTCTTAGGGCTCAATAATAATTACCTAAAATTATCCATACTCAAGTTCTCTTTATAGATGAAAGACCTGTAGCTCAAAGGGTTAAATCACTATCCCAAGATGAGAAAGACATGTTGAGGGCAGGATGTGCTTTTGGTTTGGACTTTGGGGTTTCTTTCCATAACACCATGTTCACATAGATTGACAGGACATTATTCCTCCCGTCAATGAGCTTTGTTTTTTCCCATCTCCATTTTTTCCATCTGTGCATGGCCAGAAGATAGAGTTGTGTGAATTGCACTGTCACTCGCTCCCCCAGGCTCATGGACAGTCAATCCCTTCTCCCAAACCACCCCCTGTAAGACAGTGATTCTCAGACCTGAGTCTGCTGGGCACCCCCAGAGGGCTTGTTAAAACAGATTTGTGCCCCGCACCTGGAGTGTCTGATCCAGATAGGTCTGGGATGAAGTGCAGGAATCTGCAGGCTCCTGGGGATGCTGGTGTGGTCAGGGCACCATTTTGAAAACCATGGTTACAGACTGTTTAAAATGACCTTAAAAATAAACTCAGCAAAAATGACACCACCAATTCAGTTCAGTTACAGCAAAAGCCAATCTGAATTCCTGGGATGCCTTAATTCTAGACGATTTTTAAGAAAGCCCAGTGTGGTCATTCTCAGGCTACTTTCCCTATGAAGGAGATAGTGTGGCCAAGTAAAAGTCCCTTGGGACTATGTTAAGAGGCAGAGAGAATGCTTATCATTAGCCTATTAGTTGGTTCTTATTCATACTCTCAACCGTCTAAATTCGGAGCTTGCTCCTGAGAATCTTCCTAACATTTGCCATAGAGCTTAGTTTGCACACTGATTCCCCTCTGTGGGGAGGAGGTGTGGTACAAAACTTTCACTGGTGGAACAAACGTGTAGTTTGTCCTTGTGCCACTGAAGTTTTGCCCTGTCCCTGTTCAAATGGTCAGAGATTCTTAATAAAAAGGGTCTAAATGAAAGGGTTTCAAAATTCTGTACTTTGGGCCTTTGTAATCTGTAAAAACACCTGCTTTGAGAGAGCTGAGCACTATTTTAGATTTAGCTGTCTCAGAAGCTAAGACTTTGAAGGGTTGGGGTTCCCTAGGTCATGGTGTGTGGAAATGACATTGGCAAATTCTTGGACACTTCTCCAACCAATGAGGTGTCAAAGTCGCTTCCTTTGATTGTGGTCCCTCCTTAATGACTTGCTTCTATTGAACAGAATGTAGTGGGAGGGATGTTACAGATTCCTGAGGTAGGTCATAAAAGACAACAGTTTCCTCCACTGGGATCCCTCTCTGTATACACACCTTGGGAGCCCTGGGCAGGCAGGAAAGGAATCCTGAGGTCTCTTTGCCAGGGCAACCATGTGGAGAAACCACACAGACATAGGGGAAGAGGCCCTTGGAGCCCCTCCCTGGCTGGTCCAGTCCAGCTGTTAGTGTCTTCCTAGCATCAAAGCCACAAACCAGTAAGACAACAAGCTTCAAAAGACTCCAGCTCCCAGCCTGCAAACTGCTCCCAATGATGCCACATGGGCAGTGTGGCACTCAACCCTGCCCAAATTGCTGATTTGTCGGTAAGATAGATATTAATATTACTTTTTTAAGCCTTGGGGAGGCTTGACATGCAGGAGTAGGTGACAAGAACATCCAATGTGGGCACACAGAATTATTAAGACTTCAGAAATGACAGTAACCGAGAAACAGAGTGTTTTAGGCAACAGTAGATTAGGGACAGTAGCCAAGAGTTACGTGGCCAGAGAACTGTCTCTAAGGACGGAGCTGTATTGGCTTTGAGTGAAGGATCAACAGATAGGCCGAACCCTCTCTGGACCAGTGATAATCTCTCTGTTGGGGTTGCCAGAAGTTCTATCCCAATCATTCTGTTCTTTTCTGGAAGGCTCTTATCCAAAGGCCTACTCAGTCTAAACCCAGAGTGCCTTGTGAAAATCTCACTATTACAATACAGTAAATATTAACACAAGGGCCTTGAATGCAGGCACTGGGTTCTTTCCAACACAAATACTCAACAATTTATTTATAAACAGCATCTCCCCATTTCCTCTTATGGTGATTATTCACCATCTTTGCTTTGCAGCCTCATGTATCCCAAAGGTTTCTTGTTTTTTTCTTTTTTTTCTTTTTTTTTCTTTTCTTCTTTCCTTTTTTGGCTCAGTGTCATTTTTGGCATCTTAAGACTCGTGTGTTCTCTTCCCTCACACTGTTATCTCCCTGAGACTCTTCACAGTACAGATTGGGCAGGCTGCGGGCAGTGGTTAGGGTGGTGAGCTTTGGAAGGAGATCTGTACCATTGCTTCATCACTGTGAGCCCTTAGACAAGTCACCCACCTCTCTGTGCCACAGTTTCCTCATTAGGAACATATGGCAGGCCGTGGCTCATAGGAGATGCTCTACATATGGTGGTCACTGTTCTTGGCCAACTGTTTCACCTCATGCTTCTTCTTGGGGCAGATAATTGAATGTGGCTCTCTGCCAAGCAAGGTAGCATGTTAGGCATTTCTAACCGAATCTCCCTCATTGGTTATCTGATAAAGGGAGAACACAGAGCCAGGGAGCCTTAATAAATGCTACCCTTGGAAGAGAGGCTGTCAGCCTAGGGTGTTCTCAAATCCAGATTTGACAAGTGTGTTGGCAAGGACTGTCTTCCCACTAAAGGAAAAAGCCATACGTGCGGTCATCCATGTTGCAATGGCCATGTGCAGTGCTTGCAGCTACACATGAGTTATGGAAATAGGAGCTTCCATTTGCTGGAGTCTTTGTAGGGTTTAGGGTAAGACAGGGCTTACTTCCAGTTCTGGCTTAACTACTCACAAGTTAGATGACTAGAAAAAGGGGAAATTATGTTTTTTAAGAGAATTCTTAGGATTCAGTAAAACAAGACTATGTGAAGCCTTTGGCATAGCTCTGGGTACAATCTCGACAGTCAAGGAATGGCAGATGACATCATCATCACCCTATTAACCTATACTAGCAAATGACGTTGTATAAAACCAAAGTAATTCATAAAAAGCGAATAACCATTTTCTATAGTATTCTGGTTCTGGGGTGAGCGAACTACATCTATGGGCCAAATCCAGGCCACCACCTGTTTTTGCAAATAAAGTTTTATTGGTATATGGCCATAGTCACCTATTTAGATCCCATCTATGGCTGCATTAGGGCTACAAGGCCAGAGCAAGTAGTTGTGACAGAGACCGTATGGCTTGCAAAGCCTAAAATATTCACCATCTGCCTTTTACAGAAAAAAATTTGCCAACTCCTGTTTTAGTCAATGGAATATTATGCAGTCCACTCCAGAAAAAAAAAAAAAAAAGATGCTTGTGAAGCCTCCGTGGCAACATGGAAAAGTATTTATAGCATAAAAAAGTGGGATAAAGGGAATTTTCTGTGGAAAGAAATTCCTTTAATGTCGTTAAAATATCTCCGCTGTAAAGGAGGGAGGCAGATGTTGAGAAGCTTGGTAACTATGGTGATTTTCTGGGTCTTTTGGCCTGGGTCCCCTAGCTCAGGCAGGTCTCAGGATGTGGGGGTGGGGCCCCGGTTTCAAATTCCCAGAGAGGGGCTGGCAGGAGAGCCAGCCTGCCTAGCCCACAAGCCAAACATCTGCTGCACAAAGATTTGGAAGTGCCTTGCCCACAAATATGTCCCTTGTTGGGGCAGGAGGCAGGCTGCGCAAGCCAGCTGCTGTAAGTTTCCATCTGAAAGGCGGACCTCGGTGGGAGGGGTGCTGCGGGGAAGGGGCTGGGTGGGGGGCACCCTGCAAGGATGATAAATCCTAAGGGTGGAGATTACACTGAGTGTTAGGTTTTGGCTTTCTTTCCCCTTTCTTCAGTTACAAGTTTGGGGTGTCGGGAGAGGCGGAAATTCCATGCCCAGGAAATCCGTCTATTTCATTTCTGAGAAAATACCAAGTAAGCATTCTAAAGGGGGAAATGGTTTGGTGGGGCTGTTAACAATCAGAGCATTGAGGTCATTGCCCTTGCGGCCCAGGCGCTCATAGGTTCCATCCAGGTGGGAGTGGTGGGGAGCAGAGGGCTGGAAAGCCACGTGGGGCTTTGCCATTCTGGAATGAACGTTCCAGGTTGCTGGAGCTGGCAGTTCTCTGGCCATGGAGCCCTATGAAGCCCTCCAAACCCATAAGAACTCATGGTGGGTGGGATCGGGGTGTGATGGGCAAGTCCTTCCACTCATTGTTCTTGGCATGCAGACCTGCGGTCCCCAGATTTTTCATTGGCCGAGGCTGTGGGTGTCTCCAAACACTACTGCTCATCCAACTAACTCATCGAACAAACCATCCTGTTGGGGGTGGGGAGGCCTGTATACAGACCTGGAGTTGGAAAGCTGGGTGCATATCTGTACTCAGATATGAGTAGCTGCACAGCCCAGGTGCCGGTAAGTTGGGCTCAGAGGGTGCAGTTCCCACAAGCGGGCTGGCCCACCCACTGTTACCTGGCCTCACCCCTAACTCAGTCCGTGGGGGCATTTCCACATGGGCGATTTGGAAAAGGCTTCTGGCAATAGTGCTCCTCTGGTCTGGATAACCCTTTCCTCTGAGCACATTTTGGTGGAGCAGCCTGGTGAGGAGGACTGGACAGCCTGACTTGGCCATTGCCGGCTTCGGGCCCCTCCCAAGGTCTCTGAGGAAGGACATCACTGTAACAGGCTGACAGAGGCTGGAGAGCCATCCTGCAGTGTAGCAGAGAGGAGAGGCAGCCTGTGGCCGTAGGTTGCTGAGCAGTGTGATTGGGTGGGGTGTAAGGCAGTGTATAAATCAGTTCTGTGTTTCCAGAACTCCTCGTGGACCTTTCAAGGAATGGGAGAGCGCCGCGCAATGCCCTCAAAGCTGGACTCCCTAAGCCAGGAGGCCAAATACATCTAGAAAATGCCTGTGTTGTCATCTCTTCGATCCTCACCATATACGAATTTGGTGAGGTCATTTTTCCTGAGCCTATATGTAAGATTATTTTTGACTTCTTTAGCAGTGGTTCTCAGAAGTGTGGCCCCCAGACCCGTGCCAGCATCAGCCTGGGTGCTCAGTAGAAAAGCTGATTCTCTGGCCCTACCTGCACCTACTAAGCTGGGGTGGGGCCCAGCCCTCTGGATTTTATTTATTTATTTATTTATTTATTTATTTATTTATTTATTTATTTTTTGCCCTCTGGATTTTAACTAGCCTTTCAGGTGATTTTAGTTTGAGAACCACTGCCACAGCTCACTGGAGGCTCTCGGAGGTCCTACCACAAAGAAACCCATTTAGTTTTGGTCACTCTGTCTCCCGAACTTACATGGCCATGTAACCCCTTTATGACCTAATATCCATTAGCTTTTCAAGGAACCAGCTTTGGGCAACAGGAAAGATGGACTTGGGGTCTGACGGATGGTGGTTCAAATCCTACAGCTTTTCTTCCAGTCATTGGGGGGTGGGTTTGGGAGCTTTAAATCAGATACTCTAATACTTGGCGCTACCCTTAGGTCAGAGAAAGCCTGCCAAGTGGTAGCTGCTAATGATAGCAATAATGATCATTCTTAGGGCGGCTATGTCACCAGTGTAGTTCTAGGAAAATAGGTCTCCCATGTCCTTCCTTTTGCCTCCATTTTCCCCCCTAAATCACTGCTTGGATCTGGGGTGTCAGTCTGCGCTGTACAATTTCCTCCCCATATCTGGGTTCTCAAATTGAATGCCTCGGCCACTTCTGGCGAAGTTTATTGTCCACATCAGGGGAGCAGAAATCAGGCTTCCTGCTTGATGCTTAGCTCTGGTAAACTGTCCTACACTGCCCTTTTATGAGAAACAGAAGGCACGGCACACAGAATGGCCAGCACCCATGTCTACTTAACTTGGCCACTCACTGGGGTAAGGCAAAGCAGTCCAGGGAACACACATCCACAACTAAGTTTGGGTTTGCTGGGGACACATTGCCTATGGTCTATGTCTATCTAGCTACTTTCATAGGATTTACTCCCTGGCTTCAAGGAGATAAATAGGGCATTAAATGAGAGCACCCAGGCTTCTTTCTTCCTGGAACAGATCATAAGCAGGGTTTTATAACTCTGCATCACGTAGTACGAAAAGTATCAGATCCAGGTTCTCCTCCTTAGAAACTGTGGGAACCTTGGAAAAAGTTACCTACCCTCTCTGAATCTCTGATTCCACACCCATAAGATGGGGTTGGTGAAATTCACCCTCTTGGCAATTGTGTGAATTAATAAACAAAGACCCTGAAAGAGTGGGCAGTGTTTCTGGCTCAGAGCAGGTGCTTAATGAATAAATGTGAACTTGGATCCCATCATCATCCTAACCATCTAAATTGTCCCCATCATTCGAGGCTCTATTTAGTTAGAACACTCACTTATTCATCCATTTGTTCACTCATTCATGGTTCACACATTTATTGAGCACCCACTACTTCTATCAATGGCACCTGCTGAAGATACAGAGAGGAAAAAGACAAGCCCGCAGCACCTAGAGGTGACATAAATACACGGCATACAGACATGAAGCCACTAATTACATAACGTGTTATCTAAACAAGACTGGGGTTAGGGTAAGGAAGGAGAAGGCTGTCTTCCCCAGCCAGCCCAGCCCAACCAATACGGGTTTCCTTTGATTCTGTTTATTGTCTGATCTTGTTGTTTATGTACTTCCAAACTGTCATAACTACTTCTTAAACTTGACGGTAGGCAGAGACCTGGGTCTCAGGCCACCTTTGCCCCACTTCCATGTTGTACAAATATGTGGGGCTGAGTCAAGGATAAAATACGATCTCAGATCAGCCTCTCTCTCCTGGGAATGGCAATTGGGAAATGTCACAACGACTTAAAGAGATTGCCGTCCAATTTGGAATTATGTCGTATTTATGCTTTAAGGACAAATGACTATTTGGATAGAGGGCTGGATGGGGAGGAGACTCGTTTATGAAACATGGTAACTGAATCTAAATTTTTAAGTTGCTGATACATGCATTCTTCTTGAGAAATGGGTCTTTTCAACATCATTGCCAAATTTGTGGTAGGGAAAATAAGTTTTGTTCTTTTGTCTTCAAGTTTTCAGCTTAGAGGCCCGGGGTGGCTCAGTCAGTTAAGTGTCTGATTGAGGTAGTGATCTTGGGGTCCTGGGATCGAGTCCCGTGTTGGGCTCTCTGCTCAGTGGGGAGTCTGCTTTTGCCTCTCCCTCTCACCCTCCCCCCATCTGTGCTGTCTCTCAAATAAATAAAATCTTTCAGAAAAAAAAAGTTCTCAGATTAACAGTATGAGGCCATAGTTTACTGGATGGCAATCCCAAATGAATGTGCCAACAAATGGGGGTTAGAGTTGCAGGATGCAGGTTTTGGATGACAAGACTGGTCCTCTCCGAATGTAGTGATAGGACCATTGGGGCTGCCATTTCTCTGGGATGTCTGGCTCACACAGGTGACTGCCAGCCTGTCACGTAATTTGAAAGGCAGGTAATTTGCTCGAGGGCTTCACATATTGGGACATTTATGTCTAAATATCAAATACAGGCAGTCGACGCCAGTTGGCTGATAGAGGCAGAGGACAAAAGGGGGCCAGAGGCCAGGAAACAGCAAACATCAGCCATCTGTGGCACTGTCTCAAGCTAGTCCTTTTACCTCCTGTGGGACAGATTAAGACAAAACAGTTCATGAGGCTTTCACCAGACACTCTGGATTCTTCATTTTTTCTCAAACAGCCCCCAGTAGTTCACTCTCTTACAGCACATCTCCCACACGCTGCTTGAGGACACTTTCCCAAGCCCAGCTCAGACCCCATGACATCTCCCACTGAAAGCCTGCCATAGCCTCCCATGGCCCTCAGAGGGAAGTCCTACATCCACAGTATTCTCCAATGTGGGGACGGTGTCCTCTGCTTGTTTGATTTCCTGAGGCCTGGTGGGCAGTACAGCCTCGTCAATACTTGAGTGATGAATGGATGGCCTGCCTCTTCAGGAAGCGTGCCCCTCCTGACCTTGCCAGCCTCGTGTCCCCACACCACCAGCATACCGTGCTTTCAATCACATGGGACTCAGTTCAGGCCTCTGGCTCCGCAGCACTCTCTGGAACTCAGGTGTTTTTTTTGTTTTTGTTTTTGTTTTTGTTTTTGTTTTTTTACCTGCTTACCTCTTTAAGGTGGTACAGGTCTTCCCTGCAAAGCCTGAAGATCTGGATGTGTCCTGGTTATTCTTCCCAGGCCAGGATGGGCCTCAGGTCCTCCTCCAAGCCTACACTCACCCCAACCAAGGTTAGATGCCCTTTCTCTAAGCTGTGACAGTTTGGTAGTCTGGACCTGCCCTGGATGATCAGCCTCTCAAGCACAGTGATCTTATGTTATTTTCTGCAGGATAGTGCCAGGCACAGAGTAAAGAAGCACCAAATAGCTGCTGGCGGTCTGAATGTATGAAAGAATGCATGACCAACAGGAAAAAGCCTGGAGCTGGCACCCTGACCCTGCAAGCCCTGGGCCTGGTGGTTTCAGCCACACCAGGAGGCATGGGAGAGACTTACGTATTCTTTGGATGGGTCACCGATGCTGCCGTTGGTGGTTGGGGCGGTGGTCTCTGTGACCTCTGGCTTCTCCTGCTGCTTCCCCTCCTCCTTGGGCAAACCACCCTGCCCTGGGAGGGCCACCTCTCCCACGCCCAGTGCTTCGCTCTTGTATTGCTTGACAAATTCTTCCATCACTTTCAACTCATTCTCCAGAAGTCCACGGCAGCGAGAAGGGTCCTGGTCGTAGATGGGGAGCTGGTGCATGAGCTGGCGTCGGCGGTAATAGGCACCCTCGGTGCCTGTCACTGGCTGCTTCTCTTTTGGGATGAGCTCCATGTACTGCAGACCCTGGTGGGGAGGAGATAAAGCTACTGTGATTCTCAGGTAGACATGTGGAATTGGTGAACAGCTTCCAGCCTCTTCAGGTTTTCTGCAGAACCGAGGACAGTCAAGGCAGGAATGCGGTGAATTTGGCAACACCCAAGAGAGGCCTAAATAAGTTTCACTCTCCTCTACATTGTCACAGATTCACATTCTGGAAGAGAATGGTGTACCTGAAGTCAGTGTTCATTTTAGATTTGTTGGCTTTGCAATACAGGTTTGGTTTCCTTCAACACCAAACATTTTTACTTCATTCACCTAATGGCAATGTTCCTAATTAAAAACAAAAGAGTCAATCTAGTTTAAAATTGCTTTTCTTAGAAAAGTATAATTAAATAATGATAGGCATAAGGTATTTCATCATTTATTAATTTAAAAACAGGCCAAGGCACCTTCTAATAGAATGAATTGATAAGGTATCAAGGTCATAACATTTCCACATCAATTGTAACTGGTAATCACATGAATAGTAATATGTCTATAGATAACTGTCCAATTTTGGCTTTTTTTTTTAAATGAACAGTAACCTTATACTTGGGTGGGTACCAGGGATGAGGACAATTGGGGAAGATAAAGGTCAAAGCCACAGAGCACGAGAAAGTGTGAAAGGAGAACTGTTTATCCTTGACAACTATTCTCCACTTCCATGCCTGTCCCTGCCTATGACCCTGACACCCCCACCAGGTTGCGTGATTCCTACTGCCCAGGTGGCCGTTGCCATATTTACCTCCTGGAACTTGCCTGCCCCATATCACATTGCTTGGGGCTGGACTTATTTTGGAATTGAATTGTGTTACTCAACATGGAAAGTCATACAATAATTCATAATGAACAACCATATTGGTTGCCTGATGTTATAAGGAGCAGGGGTAAGGGAGGAGTATATGAGTCCAGAGCCTGGTTTGCTGAGTTTCATAATAAATGAATTCTGGATAAGACCAATTTTAGAGAAGGGAGACACAGGTGACCCGGGTTCCTGTGGGACTCATGAAGTGAGAGGTGGCTGTGGATGGTCCCTAGGAGGCTCTGTCCTGGATCCTGGATCACCTGGCTGAGCCGCCTCCTGGCTCTGTGGGCTCACGGTACACCCTCTTACTATCCCTTCATCCACATAGTCCCCAATACTTTTCTAGGTGCTTTCGCCAGACACAGGAGATAGCCTGGGGTGGGACATGGACAGAATTCTGGGGTACCAGGAAATTTGTGTTTCTAGCTCTTGTCCTGCTGCTGCTCTCTGTGTAAGACTGAAAAAGTACCCAGTGCCCGTGGACTGTTTCATCATCTACAAAGTTCGAGGTAGACTGCATGATCTTCAGGGTCCTGACCACCGTGAGAAGTCTGTGGTGTCCTTACTCAGTCCTTACCATTATTATGAGAGAGAAGCAGTAGCACTGACCCGAGTCTACAGCTCAGGAAAGTGGCTCAAGGAGCACATGGATTCGGGTTGGCCAAAGAGGCCAAGATGCTGAACCCCAACAGATGAAAGTGCCAGGGAGCCACACAGCTGACTACATGTTTGGGAAGGGCTGAGTCCTGACTCTGTCTTGGGAAAACGGGGTGCTGTTTTTCCCTGGCTCAGTATAAAACTGCAGGTAGCTGCTAGCACAAACATGCCAAGCAAGTAGGTCTTAAGAATCTAGTCTCAAACTTTGGGGTGCATAAGAATCACTTGATGGCCTTGTGAAAAACCTTCCTGGGCCCATCCTGGACTGTGATTTAGGAGTCTGTAAAAGGCCTAGAAGTGAGCACTTTAGTAGGTCCTCCTGGGTGTGTGTGAAGCAGGACATCTGAGGATTGGGGCCTATCTGGAGATAGAGGGTGGTGGTGGGACAGGATGTGACCATCAGAGGACAGGGAAAGCAGTGGACCAGCAGCCTACAGGCCGGGGCAGGGCACAGGGCCCTGGGGATGTGGTTAGGGACAGTGTGGGGGACAAATAACTACCCCAGTCATTCTTATTTCGTGTGTGGGGACTGCCCTGCTCCCAGGATCTATGGAAGGATTTTGGAGAAGTAGAAACAAGAGCGATGCTCACTGTGCCAGAATGGGCACTCAGATGGCCAACATCTCACTCATTCCAAGTGCTGAAGCAGATCTAGTTGCATGGCTGATTGAGTTCATGGGAACACAATTTCTTCTCCTAGGAAGGCTACCGACTCCTGCAGGACGAGTGGTCGAAGGCATGGGAGGAGTAGCTCACACTTACATGGTGCTTCCTATGATCTGGGCACCCTTCTAGGTACCTGACACAAGCTAACCCATTTAATTCTCACAGAACCTCTAGGAGTAAGGAACTAATATTACCCCTCAAGAAACTGAGGCATGGAAAAGGAACCTCCTGAAGCTCCCACAATGCATCTGTGATAGAGACAGCTTTGTACTCAGCAGAGCTTGGGTCTCATCCATGTGTGTACTACTTCTTTAGGAGATGAATGATTTGCAAAGAGAAAAAAATTTCCTTCAATCTCTAGGGAGGTTTCCTTTGGTCTTTGTCACAGTGAAGAGGCTGTGTAAACACTGCCTTGTGCCATGATTCTCCAGTCCCTGGATATGGCTATGACTCTGGTCTGTAACAGGAGGTATCCCTTCCTGCTTAGCTTTACAAATAAACACTGCGGTACAAGTCCCGCAGCAGTGGCCTTCTGCAAGTGTCAGCCACCTGCTTGTTGATTCCCTACATTCAATGTCCTCTCATGGCTCTGTCTGGGCTACAGGTGTCTATAGCCCACAGAGCTCAAGGATTCCTGGCCAGGGCCCTGGAGACAGTGAGTGTTCCTTCCCAGGAACCTAGTGTTCCTGTGGCAGCTCAAAGACCCAGCTGGGTACCATAGCATCCTGCTGCCACTGGCATGTGTTCTGTGATGGCATGCCTTGCCTGGCTGGCCCGAGAATCCTAGTCACACACACCTGTGGCAGATGCTGTTCATTGACCCAGGAGAGGGTATCAGAGTCCATCTCGATACACCATTCAGACAACTACTGTTGGTTTGGCATGGGCTTGGGAAGGAGATGATGGGGACAGAGGTTTGGGTCAGAGTCAGCTGCCTGCGCCTCTCAGAGCTTGTAACAGAATCTCTCAGGAATCTCTCCAGGAAGCTGATTAAGGTCATGTTTCCAAAACCTTTAGCAAGAGACCTTTTCTTGGAGCAGTTAGGAAAGGTTGGTTTAGGTTTCAAGGTTTTCATGAGGACCTTTCTGAGTCATTTGGTGTTTTGCTGTCTGGCTGGGACATCTTGGGTGAAGTGGTTCCCAGAATCGGGCTTCATCAGGAGAGGAATCAAAGGGCAGAGAGAAAAGTGGAAAAGGTGCTTTATTCTAAGGGTTGGGCAGTAGGACACACAAGGATTTCTGGAATCGGAAGACCCGATCCCGCCTGTTCTTTCTGCTTCTCCAGCTGTCAGGCAAGGATGGTAAATGGGCTTCGTGTTACATGTCAATCCTAGTCAACAGTGGCCACTTGGAGTGTTGTGTCGAGGATTCTGAGGCCAATGAAGGCACTACGAGAGACAGTGCCCTGATTGACCAGCCATGTTTGCCTTAGGCATGAGAGTAGAGGATGAGGTATGAGTGCCACACTTGCGTAGGCTCCTCAAAGACTTTCCCCTGTAAAATGGGGTTACGGGGATCCCTGGGTGGCGCAGTGGTTTAGCGCCTGCCTTTGGCCCAGGGTGCGATCCTGGAGACCCGGGATCGAATCCCACGTCGGGCTCCCGGTGCATGGAGCCTGCTTCTCCCTCTGCCTATGTCTCTGCCTCTCTCTCTCTCTGTGACTATCATAGATAAATTAAAAAAAGAAAATTAAAATGGGGTTACGATGCATATAGGGAGTGGTAAGGTGTTGATGATCTATTTATCTGTCATCTACAGAATGTTCAATGGGTGCTGGTTCCCTTCATCTTTTCCTCCTTGCCTCCCCCCAGATCCTGGATAGCCTTCAAAGATCTGCCCAAGTTCCTCCCTATTCTTAGGAGCCTTCCTTAAAAGTGCTAATCCAAGGTACCTGCTTTTTTCCTGCCTCTCTTCCTATATGTCTGGTTCTCCTGGCCTGGCTTGGTAGCCAAGAGCCTAAGCTTTGGAGTCAGGGAGGCCTGAGTCCAAGAATGGCTCTGCCATTTAAACCAGTGATGGGACATTTAGCTAGCTGTGTCACTTCTCTCAACCTCAGTTGCCCTCTCTGTGAATAAGTATAGTAATAGTATATATCCTTAACAGTTAGAATTTTTTAGATGAGACCATGCAAGTACAGCTCTTAGCATAGGGCCCAGTACATGTAAATGCTCAGTAAATATTAGGCATTAGGTTTATTGTTACTAGCCTTAAAGGCTTAAGAATTTCTCCGTTTTTCATTCTGGTTGGGAAGGATGACAGGAAGATTCAGTCCCATTTCCAAAATATAATCAGTCCTGATCACTTGGTAATTAAACAAACATCAGGAGGGTGAATGGGAAGGGACAACTGTCCAATCTCAGAAAGGCAACTTGCTCAGGCAGGCCAGATGCAGGGCAGACAGAGGGGCCTTTATACCATGTGGTTTTACGAGCCAGCATTAATCATAGCCTGACGATGCCTTCCTCTGATTAGTCTGGGGCCAAAGCATTTGGGGTTTTCACCAGCCAGTTCCTGACGTCCACAGCCAGCTCTTTAACAAGCCGCCTGCTTTACTTTCCACTGACATGTTGTAGACCTGGGTGATGGCTTACCCAGACCTGGGCGCTGGAGGCAGACCTGCGTTTGGAGCCACCCACCATGTCCTGGTACTGCTGTTGTTGGATGCCACCCTCTGGCCCGGATCTGCCCCTGTCTAGCCCCTGCAACTGGTAAAGGCCAACTGACCACGCTGTGTTTCCCTACACGTAAAATAATTCCTACTTCACATGGTGGCTGAGCTCACAAATGCTGACCTATTCTTTTAAAATGTTTTTTTAAAAAGTACAGCTTTTAAAAAAGTAACTTTGCCAGTCTCCACTTGATCTAGAAGGGATTTCCCCATCTTTCCCTCACTTAAGCTATAGCTTAGAGCTGTGCTGCTCAGACTCTCTATGGTGAAGGATCAGGGTTTTTTTGTTTGATTTTTCCATCTATTGCAGAATGATTTGTGGGCTCGCTGCATGAGATGAGAATGTAGCTCATGCCACATGAGATTCCCACATGAGTCTGAGCATAGTGGAATTCTGTTCAGTGAGAGGAGTTCTCTGATCACAGGCATGGATGTCAATTGCTACTAAATCTCCCCAACATTTATGCTCAATTTCTGTACCTCTCGTTGTGGGCCAGTCACAGGATTTTTATGGCACAGTGTTGGTCCATAGACCACATGTGGAATGTCACTGGCCAGGAGGATGACGTAGCACAAATACTCATCAAGCCTACTATGTGCCCTGCGTGGTGCAAGTTGTTGGATAGGATGGGGCACAGGATAGGCATGGCATCTGCCCTTTTGGGGCCTTGCTTCACTCCAGTGAGAGAGATGATAACTAAGCAAAGACATACATAAGACAACCATAGCTTGCAATCAAAGCTTCTAAAGAAACACTAGAGAACTGAGAGAAAAAAAAAATGAGGGCAGCCTGGGTGGCTCAGCGATTTAGCACTGCCTTCAGTCCAGGGCATGATCCTGGAGACTCGGGATCGAGTCCCATGTCGGGCTTCCTGCGTGGAGTCTGCTTCTCTCTCTGCCTGTGTCTCTGCCTCTCTCTCTCTGTGTCTCTGAGTAAATAAATAAAATCTTAAAAAAAAAATGTAGCTAGAGGATAGGTGGCATCTGCTGTAGACTGGGTGGTTAGGGAAGGCCTGCCTTGGACCTGTCAGAAAGACCTAGCCATGCAAAGAGCAGGAAAAGGACATTTCAAGGGGAGGGAACAGCAAGTGCAAAGTCCCTGAGGAGGGCAAAAGCCTAGAGCATTCAAGAGCAGGGAAGAGGAAGGTCAGGGCACCGTAAGGTCATGAGTAAGGGGTCACAGCTGTTGGGGAGCCTGTGGTGGGGATATGACCATGCAGGACTCTGAAGCCTCTCCTTTTTTTCCCAGAAGACATTTAATTAAATGCCAGGCTTGCATCCTGGCATTTTTTACTCTCATTAACTTGTGGAAATCACCTTGGCCTTTGCTATTGCAGGTATGGTCTGGGAGCCAGCAGAATCAGCATCACCTGGGAGCATGTTGGGAGTGTGGAGTCTCAGACCAGCCCCAAGCTCATTAGATGTATTTCTGCAAGCTGTCCAGATAATGTATAAGGCTGTTGAAATTTGAGGGGCACTGGTCTGGTCCCCTGGGTCTTGAAGGTGGCTGCGTTCGGCATTACCTGAGGAGTCAAATACCCATATCTGTTGATTCTGATCCTGTAATCTAGAGCTTCTGATTTAATGGTCTGGGGTGAGGCCTGTGCATGGGGACTTGTTATGGGTTTTTGTAGTGGGCAGCCAGGATGTGACTTTATGCAAGTCATTTCTCTTTCTGGACCTTGTCCTTCTCTGGGTGCTTCTTCCCCAGGGTTGTGTAAAGCTAGTTCAGTTCTCCCTTCAAGCCCAAGAAGTCTCAGTGGTTAGAGAAAAGAGGGGACTGTTTCTGTGCTCCACGGCAGGCCTGCAATGGGCATATCCCAGGCCACTCTGAGGAAAAATGAACATCTCACACATGAAGACAAGCACTCTGAGAGTCTAGAATCACAAACCATCCTTTGTTCAGAAATGGGGAGCCCAAAGGGAACCATGAATGACCCTGTACCAGAGCTGGAAGGGCCCTTTATAATTCTCAGAAACACTTCTATCCATTTCCTGGATGAGGAAAACCAAGGGCCAGACAGTTTTCACTTCAAGATCACATAGTGAGGCAGGAATGAGCTTAGAATCATATCTATTCCTATCATTTCTATCATCTCGCCCTCTTCCTACCTTGTCTTTGAAATTCAGGCATAGCTAACATTTACATGGATAGGAGAACAACCCTTTGGTTGGAGGATGCTGTCTTACCAGTTTCTGGGTGACTCCAGGGGGGGCCCATTCATAGGTGATGGTGTCAAAGGTGGGATCTTTCCCAGTGGCAATGGGATTGGTCATGATCATCCGATTCCTCTTGTAAATCCGGATGCCGTCCCCACCTTTCACCCGGGCTGTGAGGGTGGAATACTTGGAGTCCATCAGCAAGCGGCCAATTTTCCGATCATCTTCCAGCTCAGAGCTCAAGCAGTGATCCTCATGGCTGCATTTGCATGACTTGCATATTTTCCTGGGGTGGGAGGTTAATTGGGACAAATGAGATCAACCTCCAGAGAAGAGGAGCAGAGTCTCCTGCTGGTAGCATCTGCCTTTTTGAAAGCAAGTTCAAGGTTTAACTTTAGTAACTTGGAAAGGTTTGCAGCAGATGAATGGTAACATGAGACCAAAAGGCCTTGGGATTGGGAACTGAGTTTAGGAGTTGGGAACTGAGTTTAGGAGACTGTCCATCAGTCGGTCTATGGGGAATGAGGGATATGACTTTTGCTGGTAAAAAGAACAACACATTTTTACTCACAGTGATTATGACAGCAAAGTTTGGTTCATTCATTAGAGATGCTTGAAAGCAGGAGTCTATATGATCTGTGGGCTGAACCTGGCCCACAACCTGGTTTTGTAAATAAAGTTTTATTGGAACATAGCCATGTTCAATTCATTTACATATTGTCTGTGGATGCATTTGGGCTAAACAGGCAGACTCGAATAATTGCAACAGAGACCATGTAGCCCACAGAGCCTAAAGTATCCATGATCTGGTCCTTTGTAAAAAAAAAAAGTTTGCTGACCCCCGCTTTAAGGAAATCTTGAAATGGTCTCCCAAGATTCATGAGCCTTGGAGCTTCAACAACTTTCACTCTTTAGCACTCAAACTGAAGTTAGAACACAGCTGGAAATTTTCTTCGGAAAATGGGTGGATAGGACCCAGGGGGAAGGGAATGAGCTCAGGAAACCCCTTAGGCTGGAGAGATTGATGTTTGCTGGCAAGGCTCTGCTGCGAGGCTGAGAGAAGGAAAAGCATCCTGGGGGAAGCGTCAAATTCACTCGAAAGCCTGATGCTTCTCTCTGACAATTACAGACTACAGCATCTGGCTGCTTCGTGCCCATGCTGTTGAGGTTTTGAAATCCAGAGGGTTCAAGGTATAGAGGAAAACCACTTCCCTCCCTTTCTGGCCTGACACCTGAGGCGTGCTGTATCGTGGCTGCTCTCACGCATGAGATTTAAGAACTTGTTAATAAGTGAAGTGAGCAACGTCAAGCCCTGCGACACGGATGAGGCAGGCCCGAGCAAGAGAGAGGTCAGGGCAGTAGCACGAGTGCGTCACAGCCAGGGATGCCTGAAGGAATCCTCCTTTTCTTCACCAGTAGTTCTAAACGCAGGTCAGTTCTGACCCCGAGGAGGCATGTGGCAATGTCTGAAGACATTTTTGGTTGTCACAATGGGGTAGCTACTGGCTTCTGTGGGGTAGAGGCCAGGGGTGCTGCTAAATATCCCATAATATATAGGATAGCCCCCCCTCCACACCAAAGAATTAGCCTGTCCAAAATGTCAACAGTGCTGAGGTTGAGAAACCCCTGTCTAATATAAAGGGAGGGAGGCCCCACTGCAACCTTCCAGGAGTGCACAGTTGGGATCGGGGAGGGAGAGAAAATCAGACAGAACTGTAACTGTAAGGCTGGGCCATAGGAGGGTTTCATATGCTCTGGGGTGGCTCTGTTGATGTGGACCAGTTCCCCCAGCATGTATGTATGTGGCACATGGAAAGAGGCTCAGTGTGGTAAGTGTGGGACACAGCAGGTTACATTTCTGCAGTGCAAGGCTGATTCTTGTTTTTAATGCAAGAAGCTTGTAGTCCAGTTTCACATTCAGCGGGTTACAATTTGAGAAATGGTAAAATCGATGATCTCAAGGATAATGCCGGTACTCCAAAACAATATGACCCTAAAGATGATGTGGGGCAAAAATAAGCAGTCTTTTCTTCTGGTCCTCATAAGAAGGGGTTGCTCATTTTATAGAATTGGGGCATTTTATTAATAATAAACATTCCCTTTCCTCTCCTTTTTATGAGCCAGGCATGAAGGAGACGGTTTCTCCAACATAGGGGAGACACCACTGGTTTACATGTGGGGAGTGACAACAGTAGAGGAGTAGACAGTAGACAAGTGGTAGGAGGAAGAGGAAGGAAGTGAGGGAAAGCCTGGTGTCCCATCAGATCCTCTGAGCCCCACTGCCTACCATGCATGGAGCTGGGTGGAGGAGCTGCCATTTGCTTTTTTTTATTAAATAAGACTCTCAGGATGCTATTAGAGATGTGGCAAATGCAAAACACTTCAAAATGGAAAATGTTAACGGATACGAGATATTCTTTGAAATTGTGTCAGTGTTATTTCTCCTTTTATTCATATTGTCATGTTGCAAGGCACTGTTGCTGGGATTCCATGGATGAGGAAGACACCTCCCTAGCCCTACTCTACTCTTTCCGGGCACTCAGACTGAAGGGGACACAGACACAACCCTGAAAGATCCTCAATAGTATTAAAACAGCTATTTATTCTTCCTAGGCTACCAGCAATGGAGGAAAAGGCAAAGCCTTGGACTCTTATCCCATCCTGAACACTAGCCCAACACAGGCCCATGGTCAAGTTTGTCATCTGACAGCGAGAGGGCTGGTGGGTATCAGGAGTTGGCAAACTACATTCCATTAGCAGAATGTGGCCCATCACCTATTTCTGCACAACCTGTGAAGCAAGAATAGTTTCTATATTATAGGGTTGAAAAAAATTCAAAAGGTTATTACTATCTTATGACACAAGAAAATGATATGAAATTTGAATTTCACTCCTGAAATAGAGATTTATGGGAACATACACACATTAATTCATTTACATATTGCCTATGGATGCTTTCATGCTACAAGGGTCACCATGTTAACTAGTTGTGTTAAGGACCAAATGGCCTGTGAAACCTAAAATGTTTATGAAGAGACTGTTTACAGGACGTTAGCTGACCCTTGGTCTATTTGACGAGTTTCAAACTTTGCTGCACACCTAAATCACCTGGGGAGCTTGGTAAACTTGGAGATGCCCTACCTTGGCCCCAGCAAGTCAGATTCCATGGGTCTGGAGTGGGATCTGGACAGGGATACTTGCAATCCTGTTCAGAGGTGATTTGGATGCGCATCAAAGTGCCAGAGTCCCTAGTTGGTTCCTTTCAGAAATTTAAGCAGCTCTGGTTGACTTTCTCTAGATCGTCTCTCAGAAAGCAGAGGAAGCCTAGCTCTGAGGGCAGAGTTATCAGTGAAGATCCACTGCCCCTGGGAGAAGATTCAGAGTTAACATGTAATTCCTGGGGCAGCAGCCTAAGCTGGCATGGAGACAGGACCTCATCAGAAGGGGTGCCATAATGAGGACACTGGGGTAATCCAAAGAATGACCCCTGAAGAATGTAAAATTTTGTAATCTCAAGAGCCATTTTTCATACTATCATCTCAGTTTTTTCATACTATGTCCCCTCCTTCCCTCAAAGCAGGGTTTTTCTCTATTTACTGAAGCCAGTGAGCATTTAAAAAAAAATAAAGCTATTAGGATTATGATAATATATATATATATATATAAAGAATCTCTGCATGCAAGGAAGAGACTTTCTTTTGGGCTCTCTCTGAAAAGCCTGGAGTCCTGGACATGTGTTTCCCTCTGCCCTGAGGAGCAGTTCAGCACCTTGAGGTTGGCTCAGAAGGCCAGGGAACCTGGCATGTCCATCTGGGAAGCAGGAGGCTGCAGGCTGCTAGGGGAGCCTCCCCTTCTGTTTTCATGATTTGCTGTTTCATGAACGTCTGCTCTTGCCTTCACTCTGTACACTTCGAAGTAATTCTACCATCTGTGCCACTAATACTAATATCATTCTAATTCTGCTGTGTCAATCACTAATTTGATGACAGACAGCTTGCTTCAAAGTATGGATTGCGAAGCCAGAGTGGAGCCTAGAGCATATTGGCTCCAGCATCCCCATTTTTCAGAAGGGAAAGGCGAGGCTTATAGAAGGGAAGTGTTTGTTTCAAGCAGAGTCAGGAGGTTAACTTGTCCTGTGATTATCAGTCGAGGGACTTGCTCATTAAACCAGGCTGGCTGTCACTTTGGTTATTCAAATATCTTTCAGACTACTAAAAGTATGAGAACTGGAGCATAAAAATGGTTTCACGTGGTTTCCCATTCTGGGACCTCACTGTTCCAATGTGGCTTGAATTCAGGTCTCCATTAAAGTTATTCAAACTAAGACAACACTTGGTATGTGGGACCCGAGGCTACAATCTGCACTTCTCAAGGATCAATTCACTTGATGTTCAAGTCCTTTGCAGAATGGTAGGGGAATGTAGAGATTAAAACAATGCTGAGACTCCTGGTTACAGCCCCAATTGGTAACCAACTCCTGGTTACAGGCTCAGAATTGCCCTCCTGCCATAAACAGCTAGAAAACCAGACAAAATATGTTAAATGACCCTTTTCAGATGTCAGACAACAGGCAGCAAAGGACTGATCCTTTAGAGGGGGAAACATTGAACTGAGTCAGTGGGTGTATTTGGGGAACATTATCCCCTGCCTTAAAGAGTCTAAAAGGAGGTATCCCAGCTGTCTTTGGAGAGCTGATGAGGAGTCAGCATTGTTCTGTGACACCCTGATGGCAGATTCAGGACCAGGGGGTGAAATGATAGGGAAGCTGTCTCTCCTCAAGACCAGAAAGGGCTCCAGTGGCCAGAATAGATGTGTGGGGCATTCCCCCAAAGGGGAGTGTGTTCGCTGTGGGAGGAATTTGTGTGGGGGATGGAGTGGGGTTTGGATGACCTTGAAGGTCCCTTGCATCCAGAAGACCACATGAGCTCCTGTGAGGTTGAGGACTGTCAGGGAACGGAGTCAAGGAATAATCTCGTGCTTTGAACAAACATAGGACTGGTGAGTGTTTGAGAACATGGTGTGGGGTTCAAGAAGACCCAAGTTTGAATCCTGCCACGTATTGGATGTTTCCCTGCTACCCACTCTTGGTTTCCTGACTTGAAAAATGGAGAAACTTTTCCCTACTGCTCAAGGTTACTTCAACGTTTAAATGTAAAAGACTTGGTTCAGCTCAACAAATGTTTTTGCAATTGCCATCTCACTATGGAAGTCAACAACTCTGAGACAATTACCTCCCAAATTGTGCTCCCCCACTGAATGTCCAAGGAAACCCTCTGGCAGGGGAGATAAAACTCCCTCTTTGCTCTCTTGCCCTACAGAGGTTAGGCTGTCTCTCCCAGGGCTGCTGGGATAGTCACACAGGCTGTGCCCTGCACAAATCCAGCGGGCGATACCCACACAGATGCTGATGGGAACAGTGCCTGGGAGCTTCGCAGTATGGCAACCCTACTTCTGGCTTTCAGAGTCCTCAATGAAGAACAAGAAAAAAACTGCAGATCCAAGTCTAGCTGTATCTTATGGCCCTCCTTTGTGGGTATGAGTATACTGCAGCCTGGTTTTAAAGTACTAGGGACACAGTGACTTTTATTTCTGGCCCTGGGGCCCTCTGAGGTCACAACAGGGGCAACAACATAGTACAGGGGGATCAAGCACATGCACCAAACCCCAGGATAGAGCAATCTGGAGAGGACCAGGCACCAATTAAGAGGTACCCACATCTTCCCAGTGTGGTCCTTGGTGGGCTGAGCTTGGAGGCCTCCACTTTGAAATGGTGAGTGAAGCACTCCTTTCTCATCTTGGCTCCCAAGGACTTCTCAGTCATTTCTGAATTGGGCCATGCAGGAGTACATTCCCTCTGGAGCCAGTCCTCCCTGAAACGCATGCATTGTAAGCAGTCGCAGCAGAGAAGAATGACTAGGGGTTCCCAGAAAGGACAGCCAAGAAATGAAGGCAGGCATAGCCTCTCCTGACAAACTCTGTTACCTCCATGGATGTGGCTCGAAGCCTGAACACGTCCCCTTGCATTTCAAACAAGGCACACCTCTTGCTGACTGCTGCTGGCCCAGGGACATCTGGAAAAGAAGACAGAAAAGAGGGTGTTTTCCTTCCAAATGTCTTGGACCGGGGATGCTTGACCTCTAAAAGACTTGGCATGCCAGCAAAGGGATTGTGTGGGGTTCAAAGGGCTCAAGATGAATAAGCCATCAGTTACTGTTTACCAAGAATGGAGAAGACCAGCTGGGAAAGTAGCCATAGAGCAGGCAAATGTGGAAGGGTGGGGCCCTTCCCAATAAAAATGGACCGAGGCGGGGTCTTTCAGAGCTGTTGCCAGCCGGCCCATAGGGTTCCCTTGGAAACCCCCTGCTGCGAGGGATCATCTGCTCCTTCCTCCAATTCACCAGCTCCCCTGATCCACTTGTCACTGGAATGGAATCTTCCAGTGAGTGACTCCTCTCCCTCATTTATTTGTGATTTATTGATAGGGTGGGATTAAACCAAAGCTATAGGCAGACACAAATGTTCATGCTGCCAAATGTTTATAGCTCAAAGCATAACAAATATTTTGCTAAAACATGGAAAATCAGGAGCATTTCAAGACTGGTTGTCTTCTGAAAGGAGAACAACACATGGGACAGGTTTTACTCTTTGTCACCAGCTGCTGCCGCTGCTGTGTTGAGACCCAAATGCCCGAATGGCTCTCAAATCAGCAGCATCACAGGAAGCTTGCCAGAAACACAGCCCCTCAGGTCCCACCCCAGCCCTTCTGATTCAGAATCTGCAGTTCAACAAAATTCCAGGAGATTCGTATTACATTAAAATTGGAGAGCCAGTGGATCTGCTGGCTAAGAAACTTACCTATCTCTCCACTGGGGGTGGGGATGACTTGCTCCAGTTACGTACATGTATTATGGTTTTATCAAGAACAAGGCATAAGCTC
Organism: Canis aureus; assembly: GCF_053574225.1. Taxonomy (NCBI): domain Eukaryota; kingdom Metazoa; phylum Chordata; class Mammalia; order Carnivora; family Canidae; genus Canis; species Canis aureus. The sequence goes on from NC_135629.1 coordinate 10,597,747, forward strand.
CTCACTGAACAGACTATTGATTCATTTAACTATTTATTTAGCATGTGTCAGGCATAGGGATACATCATAGGACTTGGGTGTACCCTAGATGTACTCACAGACAAGGGGGAGACCGAGCGAGAAACACGTACTTATCACTTGCTCCTGAAAGGGTAAGTTTGAGGCAAAGGAAACTGCCCGTTGTAGCAGAAAGGCATGGACTTTGGAGCCTGGGAGACCAGGATTCCAAGCCCAGCTTCATGACTTAATAGCCATACTGGCCTTGGACTAACCGGGCTTCAGTCTCCTTGTCAAATGGGTATGAAGATGATATATGTAAAGTGCTTATTCACACTGGGTACTGAAAAAATGGGAGCTGGTGTAATTTTGCACAAAGACTGTAGGTGCACAGAGGAAGGGGTGAAGAAACCCGTATGGGAAGTCCAGGGAGGCTTCCTAGAGGAGGTGACTCTGGATGGGGGTTATACAAAAAGAGCAGACAGAAACAGAGAAGGGATTTCTAGAAGGGAGAAAATGTGCACAGGAAAAAGATGCAGAAGGGCATGATGGGTGGGATGTTGCAATCTGAGCATTACTCCTTTACTCCCTTTGCTTTTAAATGGGGAAAAAGCCAGCAGTGGAACTTGTGAGACCATCCTCATCGCTACTGTTAGAATCCAAAGAAGTACATGAAAAGACACACTTATTCCTCACAATGTTTCTCTTCTGTACCTCAGATCTTCCCACAATGACTCTAGCTCCCATCTCCCACTTGACAGCTGCTGTCTATGCCATGTCCTCCCGGGCTTCACTGTTCAAACACACATTCGCAACTCTGGAGAGTAAGCACCATGCTGCACATATTTGAAAGAGAGCATGTTCACATTTGTGCCTGGTCAGTGCTAGGTTCTTGTTAAAAATGAAAAACGAGAGGATGCTCCCCGTCAAAACTCATCACCCTAAGCTGAGGAGCTTTCATTCACAGGTAGAACTCTGTTCTCTAGAACCCTGGCATATGAAACCTCGCAAGCTTCCACCTCTTGTTCTGCTTCTGCCTCTTGTCACCTTGGATTCTACTAGTTGAAACACAGTGATCCTTTCACACTTAATGTTTGAGCGATTCAACAGTTATTTGGGAAGGTATACAACTTATGAATAAGGCTTCATTGTTGGATCATTTCAGAAGGACCTAGAGGGAGCAAAGCCTGGAAACAGAAGAGCTGTGTGGAAGCGTTTCATAAAGGCCAAAGCACCCTGCATGCGAGCATCGCTGTTCTTCTAACGAGTGGCTGATTTAACAGTCATCCTATAAGGGGATTAGTTCTGATGCTTGGCCGGAGAGCTGAACTGCTGGCTCAGGGTCTGGCTAGAAATAGTGATGTAAGGCGGCACAGCACAGCAGAGCACAGGCCTGTGGGGCAGGGGGCTGGCTCCATGGTGCCAGCTCTGACATTTATTAGCTGTGCAGCTAGAGGCAACTCATTTCCTCCCCTGGCCTAAGTTGCTCCTCTGTAAGATGAGAAAACTGGCCTGGACTGAGGTTGCTGTAATCCTGTTCCACAGAATCCTTGTTCTGTGAGATGTCGCAAAGTGGTTGTTGATGGCTGGGAGTGGGAAGGATTACATGATCAAATAAAAATGGTGGACACGGGATGTGAAGTGGCTTTCAGAGCCTCTCAGGGGCCAGCCTATGTGAAGAGCAAGAAGAGAGGTGGAGGGACGCCGGGGTGGCTCAATGGTTGAGCATCTGCCTTTGGCTCAGGGCATGATCCTGGCCCAGGGATCAAGTTCCGTATCAGGCCCCTGAGGGGAGCCTGCTTCTCTCTCTGTATCTCTCGTGAATAAATAAATAAACTCTTAAAAAAAAAAAAAAGAAGAAGAAGAAAAGAGGTAGAGAACAGGCAGCTATTTCAAGTGAGGAGGTCCAGGCTTTGGGGTCAGAAGGCCTGGATATTAGTCCTAAATTTGTTCCTTTCTTCTGCTGGACTTGGGCAAGTGACAGACTTGCAGAGTCTCCATTTCTCCCTCTGGGTTGTGGGGATAATAAGAACCAACCTGTCTCGTGGAGCTACCGTGAGGCTTAAATGGGTTGCCGCAGTGATAGGGCTTAGCATGCATGTATTATGCACTGAGTGTCTACTCTTCTTGTCAGCACACCTTGTGTAAGTGGTCTGGGAGGCCCTGACTCAGACATTCAAAAAAAAAAAAAAAATTCATTCTCCAGCTTGAGAATTCTGGGGAATTTTAGAGGAACTACTTTCTAACTCCACACCTCATATACTTTCTTACTGTCTCCTTTGCTTCATGTGTTTACGTGTTGCCTCTCTGACTAAGTGCAGGAAGCAGAGAGTTGGCCTTAGTCTCCATCCTGCTAGTGGGACAGTTTCCATGGCGATAGAAGTCCGTGGGAGAGAAAAATAAATGGCCTTGCAAGGAAGAAGCAGATTTGGGCCATCAGGCCACACTTGCAGCCAGTTTCCTGGCTGACTGCTTAACACAATAAATAGCCATTTGTCCCCTGCATGTCATTCATCCAGGAGCCAGACAGACCCAGCTATGTTGGACACAGAAAATGATGATCCTGTTTATTAAGGAGAGGAAAACATCAACCAGAAACAGTGCTTCAAACAAGATATTCTGGTTTATAAACAGTAGGTTTCTCTGATGTTGACACCGTCTCAAAAGAAAGATGGTGCAGTGGCTGCTCACAGTGGCTCACAGTAGCTGAAAACAGAAGAGCTTAAAAGGAGTCATCACTTTAAAAAATGGGTTCCTGGAATGTAACATCTATTCTATCATTTTTCCTGAGGGGAGATAACATGTTTTGACAATTTTCTTTGGCTCGGGAGAGTGGGATATTGTGGAACTGAATTGTGTCAGGGACTTAAAAGGACTCAGCTCAGGCCAGGAACCCTGGGGACACATGGGCCAGGGGCAACAGGCCTCCTTCCCACTTTGAGCATTTCTTCTAGGTGAACCCCCAGGGGAAGTCTAATGGGGGGAAATGTCACCAAGAACAAGGTAGGACAGAGATGAAGGGAAAAGAGATGCAATATGGAGTTTAGGAATGAATGTGAGACTTGGGATTAGACCGTGAGAGTTCTCCCATATGTAACTTGGTTTCCTCTTCTGCAAAATGGGTTTTCCCTGCCCCTTTTTTGCCTCCACAGGCTGTTGTAAGCAGCAAGTCAGATTAAAAGGTTGTTCTTAGTGTAAAATATTTACCATTGTTAAAAAAATTATCCAAAACTCGAGTGTAAGGCAGAAAAGTGGGTGGCATGTCCTCTCAGTATCATATGGTGGCAATGACATTGGCCCCTGCTCTGCACCCCCTGCAAGGACTATCTAGGCAAATTTACTTTGCTTTACTCCAAGACTTGGTGAGGCTACATGTTACCAGATTTTTGTCTGGTAAACATACAAATATAAGGAGTTTTTGTCTTTTTGAAACAGATAAAGGTTATGGTTTCTTGTCCTGTTGGACATTAGCTAGTTATGTACCTAGCCCATAAATCTTGTCCTAACATTAAATTGCCTATAAATACCCAGCCCCTAAAATAATTTTTGAACTGGTCTAAGTATCTTACTTCATTAACTAATGAATTAGATAAACCTTTTGCTAAGTTTTATTTTATATTTGCATAAGAGTCATGATCTTACATTTTTGAAAATTATATCTTCACGCCATCACATGCCCTCCTGATCATCCATGGGTTTGCTTTCTGAGCTAGGGTGTTCTGAATATTGCCACTAAATTCTATTCCAAGCCAATCACTCTGTCTTGTCCTCTACAGGTAAGCTCTATAAGCATATGTGTTATTAAAGGTTATTAGCCAACATGCTTTATTACTTGAAAACAAACCCTTTCCTCCTCACCAAGGAGAGAAGGTGGAGTGGAAGTAGTTAAGGGTGGAATGAGGTGAAATTTATGAGAAGGTTTGGAAAAGAACTGCCATCATAAACAGAAAACAATGCTGCCAGAAACTACTCTACTGCTAGCAACAACTCCAAAATGTTAACAGTTTGACAATCTGTGGAGTGATTTTACTTACTTAAGCATTCTCTTTCAGAACACTTATGACAACCTGTGAAGTATCATCATTATTTCCAATCAACAAAGGATGCATGACAGACAGAGGAGAAGCAACTTGTCTATTCTGAATGGTCTAGACTGGAGCTCCTATGGGGAAGGTGTGTGTGTGTGGGGGGGGGTGTCTCCTAACTCTACCCTCATCTATACTGGCCTTTAAGCAAAAATGTTATAGCTTTCTTAATGATTCTGACTGTAGCTAACATTTATTGAGTACACTTTATGTGCCGTGCATATGCCAAGCATTTCATAAGATTTATGGTTGATGACCCTGTGGGAGAGAGGTACTTTTAGTGACTTCATTTTCAGATGAGGAGGGAGGCCCAGAGAGGTTAAGCCTCTTTTTCAGGATCCAATAGCTAGTAAGTGATGGAGCCAGGAAGTGAAACCAGGTGTGTCTTACTTCAGAGTTGTGCTCTCATCTCATCTGCTATGGTGCTTTCCATGGAGGGTATAGCACTTGACAGTTTACAAAGTGTATTTACATTCCTTATCTCACTTGGTTTTCACAACAACTTTAGGATGTAGACACTCTGCATTTGGCTCATGAAAAAAAAAAACAAGCTCATAGAACTGATGGGATTTGCTAATGCTCAGGACATAATTCACACTCATGTCTTTGGAATCCAGATCCTATGATTTCCTACCACACTGGGAGTCTCCAGACCTCAGACTGCCTCCTACAAGTCTAGCCTTGACTCTGGGCATTAGGCCAGTTGGGCTCAAACAGACGGGACAGTGTGTCTATAGGAGTGGGAGGTTCAGGTTAGGGTTGGGGGCAGCAGTACAAGGCCGTGATCACCTTGGTCCTAATATTTCTACCATCCAACTCTGTTCTGCTGAATAAACTAAAGTACGGATGTTCAAGGCAATGGACAAGCCTCAGGGGCAGCTGGAGAGGCAGTAGCCAGAGGAGAAAGTGAATCAGAACCACAAGCAATGCTTGTGGGAGAAAAGCACCAGGACATTGGCTTCTCTCACTGGAAGCCCAAGTGAAGGGCAAGTGGTCACGTACACTTAGTACCAGACCAGGGAGCTGGAGCTCCCACTCCAACCCCAGGCCTCCAGATGACTGGATACACAGTGGCTTGGGGACAAGATGTTGAGAACTGTCTTCTAGAAACTCTTAACACTTTAAAAAAGAACAAAACCATCATAACCAAGAAGCGAGTCATATCTGGGTTTATTCCCAACTCTTAATAGTTTGTTTATATCAAGGATACTAGCACCCATCTCATTTTGAAGTTGTATTGAGCTACTTTCAAAGGGATAAACGTTTTTGAGTGTTAGATGTCACAGGGCTCCCATGATGTGGTCCAAATTTATCTGTTTCTATTTCCATATCCTCTACTACTTCTATGCAGATTCTCTTTCCAATCACCTGAGCCTCCTGCACTTCTCCTAAATATACACTGGGGTTTTTGCTCACATTCATGTAAACCTCAGAGAGCTTCAACTCCACCCACTCTTTAGGGACCAGCTCAGGAAGTCCCATCTTTTTTCCATAATAAAAACAATTAGTCACAGCTGCAACCAGTACTAGGAGTTACGGTTCTCTAGTCACTGGGCTATGCCTGAGCTCAGCCAAATACTATACCTCCTCAGGTAGGGGGTCTTGTGGTGGTTCTCAAAGTGTAGTCCCTGAGAAGTACCTCCGAACTGGTGAGTAGTGCAAATCCTTAGTTCTCACCCCAGACTCACTAACACAGATAGATACTCAGTGTGGGGCCCTGCCATTTGCTGTTCTAGTCCTTCAGGTGATGTGGATGCACAAGTGAAGTCTGAGAACCCCCCTGATCTTTGTTGGAATCCCCAGGCTGTGTGTGAAGTAAGTGAAGGGAAACGGACTGTCTTGGTTTGCCTGAGACTGAATCAGAGCCCAAATGTCAGGCTGATTTAGTGCTGAAACCGGGAAAGCTCTGGACAAACCATGATGACCAACCATGATGAGTTGGTCTCCCTAATTAAGAACTAGTCAAAGAGGTCAAATTAAAGTGCTGGTGCTTAGATTTGGACCCACAATCTCCATTTTAATTAAACCACTGCACAATCAGTGATGCTGAGAACCCTTTCCCTGATAGTTTGGGGTCCTGACACTTATTTTTCAAAGAGCTCCTACCACTGTAGAATTACAAATGCAGTCAGTGCCAGGAATTAGAATAAGACTTGCCTTGAGTTTGTAGTTTAGTAGAGGGATTTGGCCTGGTCTGTGTGTGTTTGGAGGCAGCGTTGCTCAAATGAATCAGACACTCTAATTAGCATAAAGATCAGCCTGGATCTAACTAATATGAAGGTTCTGGTCTCAAGCCTGGGATGAGCCTGATAGGCCATAGTTCTACAGACCTCCCAGTGAAAGCTGCTGCCGCTGGTCCACAAACCACACTTTAAGGAGCAAGGGGCCACATTAGCGGTTCCCAAACTGGTCTGCACATTAGAATTACCTGGGGAGATTCAACACTATCAAAGTCCTGGCTGCACTGGAGCAATTTAGCCACAATCTCTGGGGAGGAGCCGCAGGGCTGCGGTCATTCTGGAAGTTCTCTGAAGGATTCTAGTGTATGGACGAATTTGGGAACAACTGGGTTTCCCCATTGTACTTTCAGTCACCACAACCTGGACTCAGGGTCTCAGTGCATCGGTTTGATGTCTCCTCCCGCATTCTGCCTCCAGGCCACTGTTCCCTACAAGGTGAGTTTCTACAACACGACTGACTTTTGTTATTTCATTTTGGTCCCTTCTTCGCTGGCACAAAACCACATCACAGGCTTTCATGCCAAAGGCAGGAGAAACTCTCTTAATAGTCAGACAGAAGGGAGACAACAGCCCTCCCTCTGCTTCTAAATTTCACTGGCCGGCTGACTCCCTGAGGGACTCAACACTGATGCTGAGATCCTTTGCCAGGCCTGAGGTCAAGGGTGGTCCTCCCCAACCCTGGGGCCCAGGTATGGACTGAGAAGTCCTGCCAGACAGAAGAGCCCAACTTGGACACCGAAGGACCAGAAGGTCACAAGCTGCATCATGGAAAGTTGTCTCTCCTCTTCCCCGCCACTTTAAGAAGTGTGATCCTTTTGGAGAATGACCTTGCTGGGAAGTATAATGAAAGGCCTTACATTCACTTTCCCACTCAAAAACCCTATGGTCTTGACAAAGTCTGGACTACTTCTTCCATTTTTTGAAGATCTTCAATGACTGAAAGAATGAGCTGCCAAACAGCTTTACAAAATCTTAACAGGGACACCTGGGTGGCTCGGCGGTTTAGCGCCTGCCTTCAGCCCAGAGCGTAATCCTAGAGTCCTGGGATCGAGTCCCACATCAGGCTCCCTGCATGGGGTCTGCTTCTCCCTCTGTCTATGTCTCTGCCTCTCTCTCTCTTTTTCTCTCTGTGTCTCTCATGAATAAATAAAATCTTAAAAGAAAAAAATCTTAATAGAGTAATGAAATCAGTACATTAACCAGTACAATAACTGTCCATCCTTAACGTCAAAGTGATATTTGCTGCCCTTCCTGAACATAAGCCCCCCCTGTGACAGGTCCTGTATGCTACCAGAGGTAGGGACGGGGGCCCAGAAACCCAGGGATGCTGGGTGAACAACACGGACTCTTTCTAATCTGTTTGCTCTTACATTAGGGGGACTTTTGGCATCCTATTCCATAATGTATATTTATGTTCTTTTCATGTAAAATGGGTGTTCCCAATCTTGCTCCCTCCAATCTTAGGTACAACTACTGCTCTGTGTTTATCTTCTGGCTTCTGGCTCACTCTCCCCGCCTATTGATGCTTGTACTCTGGGTGGGGAAGCCTCAAGCCAGGGCTTCAGTCTGTGGCCAAGAAAACCGTTTCCCCAAATAGGAGTTGAAAAGTGGGGCTTGTAGCTTCAATCCTGGGGGGTTCTTTTTCCCACCCGGCCTTAAGATGGCTGGCTTGGAATACAGTACACCAGTCAGAGGAGTGAGCAGAACTGGCTGTTGGCGTTCTTGTTCAAATTTCTATTCTGCACTGGCTAATCTATGTTTTCTATAATGCCATGCAAATTAGCCAGGGAAACAAATTAGGATAAAGCGCCTCGTAAAACCATAGCAAGTCTCACAAAGCCAGCAACAAAAACCATGTCAACATCAGAGGTCATATCTGGGGGCACAAGTATTCTTCAGGGGACTGTGTGTGTACATGGATGTGTGTGCAGATGTACATGCATACACGTATGTGGGTATGTGTCCAAATCTACTGTTTTTACCCCCAAGGTTGCTTCTTGGGCATTTCTAGTCTTCTGTCTGGACAAGCATAGATATAAGGAAATCACTTCAACTTAGATACCCTTTTCCTGAATTGTGTAATAAGGATAAAAATGCACAGACTAAACAAATTGAAATTAGCTCAACTGATCTCGTATTCAGAATTCTATGGATGGAAAACTTGTTATTTTTCCTTTTTGTTTTTAAAGACCAATCCTATTTAAAGCAACGGAAAAGGAAAACATTTGGTGGGTGATGAGCTGATGGCAGAAATGCTTGAGTTGTCAGTATTTCGGGGTAAAGATTCAATGATCTTTCTTATTAAATGGTTTGTGTGTATTAAATTGATTCCACGGACCAGCTGTGGTTGGAAGAATTAGTCTGATGGATTTAGCCCATGATGTTAGTTAGGAGTGTCTGGTGTCCCAAACAAAGTTTTGAACAAATGCCCAACAAAAGAGTACTTCTTACTCTCTATAAGAAATGTGTGTTTTTTTCTCTCTCTCTCTTATGTCAAGATAGTCTGTCCAGGCATGACTGTAGGAGAATTCGTGTTTGGGGCAAAAAACACCATGTTCTTCTTACTATTCTTCCTCTTACTATTCTTCCTCTAAACATCATGTTTAATACATAGAATTAAGTTGAAATCAGAGCTGCCAGCAAGGAGAAACAAATTCACAGAATCCCAGTACATGCTTCTCTAGAGTGTGTGGAAAGTTAGCAGAATGCTTGGTCGGCCCGGCCCCTTAAGCGTGGTGAAAGAGGCCTATTGCTCCTGTGTCTCCCCAACCCACTGTCTCTGAAATAGATCCTAATCCTTCTCTTCAGGTTTCTTGATGAATAATGCCCCTGGGGAAGTTCTAGAAACCACTAGCCAGTTCCTCCTACCACTTCTTCAGGAAGCTTTCCCCTTTAAGTTCCTAACCACCATGTATGACCTGTTACACACCCATCCACCTGTATGCACACACACATGTGCACACATCCACACATATGCATGCACATGCAGCCTTCTTTGGAACGATTCTATACTTGCAATCATTTGTTTGGTTCTGTCTTCCCCTCCAGGTAAGGAAATTATTGGAGATTCCTGAGATTCACATCATGTGTGAATGAAAAGGGTTAATCCAGCTATGAAAACTGAGTAGAAAAGCAAATCCATATGTGGAAAGGGAAATATGAAATGAAAGGTTTCTCTGTTTAAGACCGTGCTCTTGCCTCCTTCTCTCTATCCCCCCTCCTGTCTCTTTCATCCAACCTTCACTGATTTCAGGCTGGTTCCAAAAAAGCAGGAATGCCCAGACCCAGAGCCATGAACAGAGCAGGCACATGGAAGCCTGCCTGTGGGCAACAGCTGACCCATGCTTACTGGCCACATCCTGTATTATCTCCTCCCGATTAGAGCGAGATATTGCAATCATACTCCTCCCTGTTGTCAGGCCTGGTTGGCTAAGTCTGCTAGTAATGTCTACCTCCTACCACATCATTACTTGGCATAATGGAGCAGACGCAGTGAGTGCTCGCTAGCCAAGATAGGGGATTACTGCCCACTTTTCTTCCCTTCTGTCTGTGTTTTGGTAATTTTACTCTTGTATTTTTAGCACTTCATCAAAAATAGGCAAAGAAGCAATACGACTCAAATCAGTACATTTTCCAAGGGTTTGTGGCTCTTGGAAAGGCCTGACGTGAGGGACACTTGGATGGAGGAGCTATAGAGATTCCATGTGACAATTCACAGGGCTGGGCTCCTTCCCTGCTCAGCACTGGCCAGAGCCCTTGAAGGTGGGCAGCCTTGAAATATTCGTAGAATATCTCTTATCTTCGCAAGGTGATAAGGCTGGGGTCACTTTGAAATGGGAGAAATATGGAACGAGGCAGAAAGTTCCAAATCCAAAATTGAGCGATTAATGGCTGGATGACTGCATCTGTGTAATGGCAGTGCATGGAAAATGCAGGAGGTTTTCAGGCCCTGCTCGGACTCTGACTCCTTTAACTTTCCTTTGGTAGAGCAAAAATGATGGTGACTGAGAAAGAGAGGAAATCAGCCTCTATGCCGCCAGCTTCTTGCTGACAGCTGATGGGTACCCATGGCTGAGTACAAAGCAGGTCCACACATTTTTTGTATAAGGGACCCTGCTGGCTGAAGTGGTAGGATTTTTAGGATTGAACTGATATTTTTCTTTGACACCAGCTCCCTTTGAACTAGCTACAGATGCTGCCCAGGCTAACATGAATAGCGAATTGCACAAACAGACTGACAAAACCATTCTTTCCTGTTTTTGAGAATTGCCTGTTTTTAGACAAGTCAGCCCATTATTTGAGGGGTGCATTGCTTCTTTAAAAAAAGTCACTGGGGAGAGGGTCCTTCTACCTCCCCCCACATCCAGACTTTTTATGGATCTCTTTTGAGACCACCAGGTTCCCAAAGTATGGGCATTGTTTTCACTGAAAGGGATTTCCATAGAGCAAGAATGGACCTGGCATTTCTTGCCAAAATGTTTCCAGAGGCTCCAATGCTATCTTTTTTAAACTTGTCTTTTTTCTTTCATGGATCAGCCCTGCCAGTTCTTGGGAAGATGTAAGTAAAGCCACTAGGCTCACTCAGAGCCAGAAGTTATCCAGCCCTCTTGGGAATTTTATCGGAGATTTACCAAGTGGTTTGAGGGAAGTTAAGATAAAAGAAAATAAAGTCCTTCTAGGGTTTCTTTATTCTCCCCTCCCCCATTTCCTAAATGAGAACAGGCTGTCGGTGTCCCCAGGCCTAATACCTTCAGGCCATACTTGGAAATTAAAATCTAATTGGCTTCACGGTTCTTAGGTTTCAGCCCTTAGTAGACTCCTCCTCAAGTTAGAAGACTGCGGGCCTGAGGCTGGCAATACTTAACTTATTATACCTCCCCGGTTTTATATGACTCCTGATTTTAGCGGCTGAATGTCTTAAGAATGTCTTCCTATAAGGATATTAATTTGGTGTGTGTGTGTGTGTGTGTATGCATGTGTCTGAATTCTTGCAGCATTACTGATCTAAGGATAACACACTTTTACTGGAGTTAGTTTTGGAAATGGAGAGACATAGCAAACCAAGTTGGAAGTTTTTTTAATCTTGCTTATCTGAATCTTGATATGGTAATAGGAAGTGTGCCATGTAAAAGTACGGCACTATTACTGAAAGCATGCAGGCTTTGCTTATGCAAATGATTCCTGCTGGGAATCTCACACATAAATTCTTAGGTGAATTTATGGGAGTAGAAGCTTTGAGACACACATACATTTCCTTCAGCCAACTTTGGTGCCTTGATGTTAAGAAACTACTGTGTTTTGAATGTCTTTAGCAAGATGGTTTCTTAGTTTAAAACAAAAGTACCCTTCTTATTTTTCCTCTTCGTCTTCTTCACTATCATATGTTTTTCAAACTAACATTAAATATATTTTCAAATATTTCATCCTTTCCTTGATTTTCCCCCCAATGAGCTTTCTCCATAATGAACTAGTTGCACATACTTTATACAGTGGAATTCTATGTTTAAGAAAATCTGACACAAGGAAATCACAGATTCTTAAACGAAAACACCTTACAGAGTATTTAGGTCAAATTTTTCTAAGCCTAGTTTTATGAAACTGCAATTAGCAGATGGTCACTTTGCAAATAATTTGTTTTCAAGGTCTCACCTTTGCAGCTCACCTGACACAATTAAAATCAGAACTATAGAAGCCAAGTCACTTTCCAGAAAATTATCTCTTGAATAATTTTAGGATTATTCTTTTAACCATATGCCCCAGAAAAGATGCCACTTTCCTGTATACCTCTGAGTCTGCCCATATGCAGTTCTTTTTGCTTTGAACATTTCTCTCTCCCTATACTCGACTCTTATTTGTCATTCAGGTACCCCATCACATTGTCTTATGAAACCCTGTATTTTGTACTGCTTTGTAGTACCCATCATGATTGTAATTATTTAATTATTATTTAATCCTGAATATAACTCCTTAGTGACATTCTTTCCTGCTAGACTGTAAGCTCAATGGGGGCAGGGTCCCTATGTATCTAGTTTACTCTATCAGCAGTGCCTCACATATTGCCTTGCACATAGTAGTAGCTCCTCAGTGAACATGTGTTTGACTAGCTTCTTTTGTAACTTTCATTTTTGCCTTCAACCAATGCCTCTTCAGTGCTACATTAAAAGCTAAAGTATAATAGATGTCCTTCATCTGAGGCTGATGCCGACAGGAAGAATTGGAAAAATAAGGATCACCCTGATTTCCTGCAGTTTCTGGAATTCAAGTCTTCCCTGGTTGCCCAACCCTTCTCGGCCCTCCTCAATGGCTCTCTCCTCCCCTGTAAGGTTCTAGAACTGGTTCTTACCTCCTCTTGATTCTCAAGATGCTTCTCCTTTATGCATCAATGTATGCAAATAGCTTCAGCTATTCCCTCTGACTCTCATTGTTATCTCCAGGAATTCTTTCAGTTCCTGGAATCTTTTCGTATGACAGAAGTGCTATCTTACCTTCTTTGCCACCAAACCCACTGGTTCTCTTCTGTTTATGGTATTCCTGCCCATCCAGTCACCAAGACCTGTGGTCTGCATTCTGGTCAGTTGTTCAAGGCAAGTAGACATGGAAAGAAATGCTCTTTTTCTTGGGCAGGATCCAGCAGTTCCTCTTTGAGGGGCCCATTTCTAGTTTGTACCATCCCTTCTGGGGTGTATCCCAGAAGGTAGGAGATGCTCCTCTGATGGGAGAGCCATTTTCTGAACCTTCTGGAAGGTGACTCACCAGATAGAGAAAATCAGACTTCTCTAGAGCAACTCAGAATGTAGCAACCACAGGCTTCTCCATGAAACAGAATATATACAAGCACTGGGAAATTGTGAAAACTTAGGCCAGCCTGTGAGAGTCGTTAAGCTCTGTGGACTTTCCATGGCATTTCTGGTCTTGGCTCATTGCTTTGGAATATCCCTTTATCCACTCCTGCCCTTGAAATGATTTGCTGGCAGAGCACTGGAGGAGCACCGTTCATGTTGGAGCTTGAGGAGTTGAACCCATGCCCTGGCTACTTTATCACTACCCATGTGACCCTGGTGAGTAGTTTCTGCTCTCTGAACTTCGATTTCTTTTCACCTTTAAAATGGATCATAATTCCTACCAGCTTCACGGGGCTGCTGTGAGAATCAAATATGACACTGCATATGAGATGTTGAGAAAACTGAAAAGTGCTATACAGATTAGGGATAAACAAGTAATAGATGTTCAGGAAAACCTATGTTGCTCCTTCATGAATTCTGTCCTCAATACACCATCTGTGTGATTGTTTATTTCCCTTAGAGTAAATTAAAAAAAAAAAAGAAAAACAACTTATTTCTTGAAAAAAAAAAAAAAACCCTTTACCATAAATGTATTAAAACAGAAGGTAACCATAAAAAATACGACAAATATGAAACATCATTACATTCCAGCTAATACTATTGTCTTTTAAAAGGTCTGAGCCTGAGGGCTACTCTCTATCATGGCCCATCTTTCTGGAACCCTGCAAACATGTTACATATAGATAAGAAATGGCATAGAGGGAAGAGGGAGAGCTGTGGATTGAATTTCCCACATTTATTTCATGTTCATCATTTAGCTATGTCACCAAGGCAATTTATTTAATCTGAGTCTTACTCATCTGTAAAATGAAATTTCTGTAAACATTAGGAAAAAACTATGTAGCACAGTGCCTGGCACATGGCCTGTGCTTGATAAGTGGAGTTAATATACCCAGTACAAGAGCAGAGCTTCTATTTTAATCCCTCATATCAAGGGCAGAACTTAATAAAATTTTTGGTGTTTTTGCTTCCAAGGAGTATAGAGTGACTAATAAAACTGAAGAGAAAATTCGGGGCTATTTGTCAACTAGCAAAGTAAAGAGGTGACTTAAAGTGATTAACTGGACGATCCAGACTTTAGAAAGATGGGGAAAATATCAACCAGCAAAGCAATTTCACTCAGCAAAACTTTGAAGAGACTATCCACTCTTTCAAAAGAGTGTTCATAGTGTTCAGGGCTAGTCTAAAATTATAAAGCACTGAGAGGTGGTGATATTAAGCACTTTTTAAAAAAGGAGTGCCAAATCTAAGTCTTCAGGATGAGAAGAAATATGATGGGTCCAGGGCCTTCTCAGAATTTCTTGTACTTCAAAGAGTATGTACTTGGCAATGATTCTGCTACTTTCCTGAGTTTGGTCAACGTGGCTGAGGGAAGGCAAAACTCTTAAAATCCACACAGATGGAACTTCTCCACTGGCCCTATTTTGGTATAAATATTCATCAGAGACTAGAAACTTAAAGTCGATATCGGTCTGAGCTATGAGTGGTTTGGACTAAACTTCAGCCAATTCTCAGTTGTCCCGCTGGCTGTCGTCTCTCAGGAGGGCCAACTCTCCTGAGATGTGGCTGCTGTTGTCAGAGACCTGAGCCAACTGCCGCCCTAGACCATGGAAATCACTGCAGTTTGTTCTCAAGAAACTTCCAGCCAGAAAGAGGGGGGCCTCTGGGGTCAGATGAAGGTTTAAGTCAATTGTTTGAAGGAAGGAAACAAATCAAGGCTTGGCTCAGCCACCATCCTAAAGCCAATCCTTTCGTAGGCGAGTCTGCAGGAAGATAATTAAACTTGGGACCAGGCATTAAAAATTCAGAGTCTGGTTTGGAATGGTGCCTTCCCCCAACTCTCTCACTTTCATTTCCTTTTCATCTCCAGATTCTTCCTAAATTTGCCAAAGAGTCTCCCTCCCATGTCTCTGGCCCCACTCCTACCATGCTGGTTTTGCTCTTGGTCCATGGGTGAGAAGGTTTTAGATTAAGCTGCATGGGTAGGGATCCCACTGAGGGGTGCTGGTCTCATGTACTCTATTCCATGTCTGTCTTGTGTTCTTTGCCCTCATGTTCTCTCTACTTCCACCTCCTCGGGATTCTTTGTCTCTACCAGTTTCCCAAAGTGGTTGTATCTTTTTGTTTTTTAAATATTTATTTGAGAGACAGAGAGCGAGAGCCAGAGAGAGAATGCATACATGGAGGAAGAGCAGAGGGAGAGAATCCTTAAGCAGACTCCCCACTGAGTGCAGAGCTCCACAGGGGGCTCAAGCTCACGATGTGGGAAATCATGACCTGAGCCAAAATCAAGACTCAGATGCTTAACCAACTGAGCCACCCAGGTGCCCCAGCAAAGTGGTTGTATCATTTTACATTTTTCCTGGCAGCATATGAATTCTAGCTGCACCATGTCCTTGTTAATACTTGCTATTGTCAGTATTTAATTTTATTAGTCCTCTGGTTGTGTAATGCTGTCTCCCGGTGCTTTTGTGTTTTTCTGATGAGTAATAACATTGAATACCTTTCCTTACACTTAGTAGCCATCTAGACATCTTCTTCCGTGACATGCCTGTTCAAATCCCCACCTATTTTTTAAAAAATTGGACTGCTTTTTAAAAATTGATTTAAAGGAGTTATTTATATATTCTCGATATAATCTTTTGTCTGATATATGTACTGTGAATATTTTCTTTGTGGATTGTCTTTTCTTTAGTGGCATCATTTAATGAAAGCAAGTTGTTTTTGGTGACCAGCCTTCATATTTATTTTCGGAACATCCCTTCCAGATGGAAAAATCAGCAGGATATACGATTTACATTGCTCTCTTACTGCTCTAGCATTCCATATAGCAATAAACTATGACAAGTTTGTAAATAATTTAAAAAGCTTTTAAAAAGTATATTACCTCTGTTTATCAAAGTTTTCTTCTTTACCTTCTTAGCCTTCTCTGATTTCTTATCATCTCCCCCTGCCTCCAATTCTTTATAAATCAAGTATTTCGCTTGTGGATCAGTGCTGATTTTTCATGAGTATTTATGACATGGGTTTGGAGTTCTTAGTGCTTTTGAGATGCCTATCCCCTTCTCTTTGGCCAGGTTTTTGTACTTTAAAAGCTCTTCTCCAAGAAATAGGATAGTTCGGTGGCAAAGAAGTGGCCTTCCCAACTGGGTGAGATTAGGAGAGGTAAATATGCTCTGATGGAGAAGGTGGCATGAGTCACCGAACTTATGTCAAAACAAAAACTAGGGGCTGTCTGTTGGCTATCTCACTCAGCTAAAAGCTGACACTAGGTCTCCCAGAAGGCAGGAACTAACCCAGGAAACAGGTGCTTTGACCTTAATCCTGAACAATACAGAGGACTTGGTCAGTTACCAGAACTGGAACATTAGAAAAAAGTGGTCACTGTATCCTTGAACTGAGGAGCTAGGGAAATAGAAGCAATGGGAAGAGTTGGAGAGAGAGAGAGAGATTTTAGCTCACAATAACAAAGAACTAATATTTAGAGGACTTCAAAAAATAGATCTCTTCGGGAGCTGCGAGTGCTGGTCAGTGGCATTCTCAGAGGATCTGGCTGTCCTGTCTAGTTCATCTCATGTTTATGGATGGGATAGCTGAACAAAATAGAGTTTGAAAAGCCTTTTTGAACCTGAAATACTATGATACCTCAAATTCTTACCCCAGCTCTTGAGCAAGTCACAAGGTCAAGATAGATCTGTTTCCTTCTTTGTTAAATAAGGAGGTGGATCCAGGGAACTAAAGCCCTTCCTACCTCTTAAAAATTAATTGTAGTTGCTGAAATATACAGTACAAGCATTATTCAAATACGTATATGATGATTTCTCTTGTGGTGGCCCCAACCCTGGGCTGGATCCAAGAAAAGTAGAGGCAGGTGACGACAGTCATTCAAGTTACTGTGAATCTTATTACAGGGTGTCTCTCCCCATGAGCTGTTTAGGCATGTTGGCTGTGTAGGAGGACAGACTCAAGGAAACACAGCTTTTCTATCAAACTTTGCCTCTTCTCAGGTCCTTGCAAACACAGGCATGATTCTTACAACTTTATTTTCCAGATAACTGACAGGGAATTATCTGGGATTTTTTTCTTTTTCTTTCTTTCTTTTTTTTTTTTAATACACCATCTATAACTGAACAATCAAAAACAATCATCCCAGTGGCATTTTGACACCCAAACCATGTGTTTTTCATTTTGAAGCCTCACCTGCTTTAACACATGGCAACAAGGAACTCACACTGTCTGACCAAGTGAGAAATCTGAAGCGCTGTTCAAAAGGAATTGTTTCAATGTAAGATTCTGGATCTTGTTAAACAAGTTCCATATTTCAAAAGTTGATTTTTTTCTCTTATTTCATTAAAGATTCCTACTTGAGATTTCTTTTGCTCTTAATATCATTTATGGCTTCAGAGTTTAAAGGTGAATAAAACTTGGGGGCACATAAATACATACCCTGTCTTGTTCTGGATTGTTTTCATGTTCTTTTTTTTTTGTTTGTTTTCATGTTCTGCTCACACATGTGGTGTGCTGAATTTCACAGGGTGTGTGTGTGTGTGTGTGTGTGTGTGTTCCTTTCTTACCATTTATATTGCGTATTCTCAGTTACCTGAGTCTAAATCTTCCTGCAAAAATTCAAGCTCAATGGGAGTGAATTTGTTGGATTTCCTTTGCTGGAACTAGAAGAGTCTCAAGACACTGCCATGAAGCTTTCTGTGTGCCAGTTTTGCAGGGCCTGCTATCCTCATCACTCTAAAGTGTTTTGGTTGAAAAGCAAGAGGAGCCAGTCCTCAGATCAGAAAATAAAAGATACATATGTGGGGATAGATGTATACATGGAAATGTATTTCTCCACAGTCTAAGATGGATGATATTCCCCAAGTTAGAAGTCAGGTAGGATGGAGAATATACGTGCCAGACTTGGAAAGCATAAAACTGGACCATGACCTGATCCGAACAGCTCATTTATCCTTGTCTCTCAACACTCAGCTCAGATGTCGCCTCCTGGGCAAGCCTCCTCTGACCTCCCAGGTAGGGTTAAGTACTGCCTCTTCTAACCTCTTTCAGTTCTATACTGGGACCTCTGATCAAGGTCTTTAGGAACTGTTCATTTTCTGATGGCCACACTGGCTGTTCTTTCTCTGAAACCATCAGCTTCTGAGACTCTTTTCCTTTTTCCACTTATCAGCTTAGTCCCTTAGTCCCTGGCATATAAAAATTGCACATAATAAATGTTTGCATGAGCTAAATTCTTGTGTGTGCCAAATTCGAGGTGAAGAATTTTCGTCTAAGTAATGTTTTTATTCTCTTTACCATTTCGTTCTTGTTAGCTCTATTCATAGTGATGGTAACTCGTGTTTAGAACACAGTATTAGGGCAGCCCGGATGGCTCAGCAGTTTAGCACTGCCTTCGGCCCAGGGCCTGATCCTGGGGACCTGGGATCAAGTCCCACGTCGGGCTCCCTGCATGGAGCCTGCTTCTCCCTCTGCCCGTGTCTCTGCCTCTTTCTGTCTCTCATGAATAAATAAATAAAATCTTAAAAAAATAAAATACAACATTATTTGTCAAGTACTGTGCTAAGAATTTAACAGGTTATTGTTGAGGACAACTTTTAGGCCTATGTTACTGATGAAGAAACTGAGGCTGAGAGGTAATGTGACTTGTCCAAGATAACAGGAAATGAGTAGCCAAATTGGGATTTAAACCCAGATTGCTCCAAGAGCCTCAGATCTCAACCCACTACAGCTGTATGTGTGTTTATATATGTACATATTTGTGTATATGTGTATAGAGTACTGCTGAGGCTTTGACAGACGTCTTTATATATTTGGGCTCTTTTTCTTGTCTGACATGAAAGCCTCCCTTCTCAGAACAGTGTTTTAAGTGCATAAAATAGGTAGGATTACAGAGGAAACCACTATTACTGAAATAGTACCACTATGTAAAAACAGATCTATAATTTAGTAACATACATGCCTTTATTAAGTTAATTAACAGGACTTAGCAGTGCATTTACTGTGATTTCAGAATATGGACAAATATAAATGGTACATTTGACATCTATCTCAGCGGGAATAGGACAAGAAAGTATCAGAATTCCATTGGTATCAAGGGCAGAGGGCTCATACTCAGCTATCTTTTTCTAACGTAAATGTCTTGCACAATAGCTTTATTTAGTTAAAAAAGAAAACGAGTCAAGGGGTTGCTAAGTTGTCAGGGCTTTGCCTTCATTCACAATTGAAAGAAATGCTGAATCCATTAGAGGCTGGGAGTGTGAGGGTGTAATTTTTCTTTATTTACAGTCCTTGATACCTTCAATTCTATCCACAGATTCCTAGTTAAAAACTTCTCTTCTATCTGCTAAGAATATGTAAAAAATTCCCTCGACTTCCTCTGAGCTAAGCCCCCAAATGCTGATTCCCACCCCCACCCCCCCCCAGCCCAGTTCAGACCAGATCCACTCAGCAAGGAGACTGGCTGGTCACAGTGCCAGGGCGGGGTGGGGAGCAAAGGAATGCCTTGGCAGGTGGGTGGCTCTCCTCCAGGATGAGGGCAGGGCTGGGATCCACTTTCCCTCCACTTTTTGCAGCCAGTGGATCAGCCAGGCCAGTCACCTTGGTAGTCAGCCTCATGAATCAGTACCTGGACATGCCACTTAGTCATACGGCCCAAATAGATGCTATCTTCTTGAGGGCAGGTTATAGGGGTGTTAGCCATCCAAGAACCCTTTCCCTGTGTCCCTGTCCTTTGGTGCCCCTGCCATCAACACCACTAAGGACAGAGCCTGGGGCATTAGGCTGCCGCTGAGGACACAGGCTGAGCACAGTTTGTCTACCACCGTATCTGCAAGGCAGCTGAAGGGGCTGCTGGTTACCATAGTACCTGAGAGCTGCCAATAGTCCCTCCAGCCTCAGACTCTGTCACTAAATATCCTGTTTAAAATGCAGTAACTAGGGGGCGCCTGGGTGGTCAGTTGGTTAAGCGTCTGCCTTTGGCTCAGATCATGATCCCAGGGTCCTGGGATGGAGCCCCACATCTAGCCCCACATCAGGGCTCCCTGCTCAGCAGAAAGTCTGCTTCTCCTTCTCCCTCCACCCTTTCTCTCGCTCATGTGCTCTTTCTCTCAAAAAAATAAATCTTTAAAAAAATGTAAAAACTGGGAGAACAGTGTGAACTCATTCCTCTGTTACACTGTACAAATTACTGGGGTTGGGTATGGCTCAGATGTATGCAGTCCTGGGGAATATGAGGTGGGTAGCAAAGGAGAATTAGTAGGTGTGTAGATGTGAGGGTGTGTGCACATGTGCTGCAGATGGTCAAGGAATACACAGACTCATAGAACACTGACATTATTTGGCCTTTATCCTACTTTTATGAGAAATTAATTTCACCTGACTCAAGTTTACAAGGCAGGGACCAAAACTTTCTTATTCATTGTCTTGTATTTAGCACTCAGCACAATGCTTGGCACATGATATATGCTAAATAAATATTTGCTAAATGAAGAAATGAGTGACCATTATCCTGATTAATAAGCAGGATGTCTGAGGCTTGGTGAGGGTAAGCCTGTCCACGATCAAACGGTTGGGGCCAAGGACTGGTCTCAGGCAGAGGGAGGGCTGCTTTTTAGAAGTGTGGCAACCAGCCACCCAAAGCAAATTGTTGCTATTGTCACAATTTTGCATATGATGCAGCCTGAGTATATTTATGGCTAAGTCTAAGTTTAGCTACAAAGAGAAGGTCCTGCAATCTGATATCTTAGAAGCCACATGTGATGTGACGTAGGTAAGCTGAACTTGGTTTCCCACACCCCAGTGCTTAACTACCTATGGGATTTCTGTGCTGTACTGAGGAGAGGGGATGCCAGTAAGAGCAAGAGGAAATATTTTCTGAGCACTTACTAGGCATCCAGGCACATTACAGGCTTTATCTCACTAACTATTGTTTAGATGTAGAACTATTGTTAACTCTCTTTCTCAAACGGGGAACCAGAGGTCCAGAGAGGAAAAGCAACTTGGCAGAGGCTGCAGATCTAGCAAATGGCAGAACCATGAGTCACATTTAGATCTCCATGCTTGCAAAGGCTATGTGTTTAACCACTTCTCAATTAGCCTCTAAATCTGGTGGCCAAAGTAAAGTTCATCACCAAAATGTTCACTTGACCTTCTGAAGTTTGAGGGTATGAAGTTGACTGAAATTAGAGTACTCTGGGCATGGAAGCAACAGAATATAGAACATATCCTTTTCTCCTGCATTCATAAAAGATGCTGTGAATCAGTGTATCTTTCATTTATGTCTCATATAAATTTTGGATATGGCATTTCTCCCCATATCCCAACAGTAACACAAAGGGACTGACCAAGCAGATCCCTAGATTCTGCTCAGTTCTTTTAAATAACGAGTCATTTGCATTTTTCTCCAAAGATTAATTTTATAAAGAATCTAATGTTTTAAAACGCAAGGAGAAAAAAAAAAATCCATAAACAGATCATGTGGATTTGAAACAGCCGCCATGGGCTGGACCCCAGTACTCCTTTGTCCTTCCAAAGAGTGACTTGCCAAATGGAGCCTTTGCTTTTTTCCCCCTCAGCAATCTTATTTCCTTTTAAAGCGTGTCCTGGTGGGGGCTTGGCTGTGTTTTGCTTGGTCCTGATTCACGTGTTATTGGGTAGGCCATGAGTCAGGCTGACCAGGCATGTAGAGATACATTCCAAAGGCCAAGCTTATCCCCAGGCTAGAATTTCCTGGAAGCTCTCAGACTAGGATCTCTAGGATTTTTTTATTTTTATTTTTATTTTTTTGGTCAAGGGTCACTGCTTCTTCAGTAATTTTAGGATACTTTTGTATGCTTCCTTAGACTGTCTCTCTACCAGCCTCCTCCCTTGAGTTCTATTAGACTTCTAAGAAAGCCAGAACTAGGAGAAATCTAGAAAGCCCTTGTTCTGTATCTGGAAATGGCTTGGACTTATTGTGAGTGACAGTATATACCTCGTAGTGACCGATAGATACCAGAGAGGTACAAATGCCTGGTAACATTTGGCAAATGCTGGGCAATTCCCGAATCAGACTACTAATGTGTAGATAGCTCACAGTGATAATCATAGCTTCTCTCTACCAGACTGCTACTTCTGAGAAAAGCCTTCTT
Source organism: Canis aureus (assembly GCF_053574225.1). Lineage (NCBI taxonomy): Eukaryota > Metazoa > Chordata > Mammalia > Carnivora > Canidae > Canis > Canis aureus. The sequence goes on from NC_135629.1 coordinate 10,620,048, forward strand.
ATTTTTCCTTAGAGTGGAAAGAGCTTAAGTTTTGGGATCGGAGTGAAGACCTGATTTGAGTTCTTAACCTGCCATCATATGATCACTTAACTTAGTCTTCATTTACTCATGTGTAGAAAGGATATTCATATTTTTGTATGGTAGTCCTTAAGGCCAAATGGGATATGAGAAAGGCCAAGCACTGTGCACGTACTCAAGAGAGTCCTTCCTTCCTTTCTTTGGTCTTTCCTTGAATTTGTCTATGCTAGCAGAGAACAGACGACTCTTCCTGCAAAGCCCTTCAGTGACAAGAGTCCAAACAAATCGTAAAAGGAAGACCAAACAGGTCCCTTCTGAGAAAAAAACCTAAAAGGGTTTGCTCCTCATATAAAAGAGCAGACAGTGAGTGAAGAGTTGATCTGGGAGTCTGACAAAGATTTGTAATTGTATGATTGTTTCTGTTTTTGTGAAGCTACCACCAAATTTCCACATCAAATATTTAAGCCTAGATACAAAGTTTAAGTTTTGGCTACTGACAGAGTCTCAGTGCACATATGAGACCCAACTTCTTGTTCAATGCTTTTCTATAAAAGCTTCATAGAAAGCATTTCTAGAGCCTTTGCAGATCCATGCCATTGTTATGTACAAAGCTCCAAGAATGGGTTTAGGACATCTTGAAGATTACATGTGAAGTTAAGGAACTATCATAATCTTGAAGGACTCCTGTAGAAGTTGTTGGTGGCCTTGCACCTGCTAAGGTCATGGCAGCTGCCAGCCAAATCCTCTTCCCGATAAGCAAATGAAAAGGGTATGTGTGTGTGTTGGAGGGGTGGGTACCTCCAAAGGAAGGCACTTAACGAACAACAGCTGTGGCTCCCTTCTGGTTGTCCTGAAAAGCTGTTCCACAATTCTACTTTCAGTGGAACAGAGTTTTAGGCCTGTTTATCCATAATCATTTGTTATTTGGGAGATAGCCTGCTGTATAGGAAAGGTTAGTGGACTGGAGGGAAAAGGAAGACAGGTTCTCAGTCAAGGTCTGCTACTTCCTAGGAAAAGTGACCTATTCAAAGCCACCTGGTAAAGAAATGCCAACAGTTATTATAATGACTCAACCACTGCCAGAAAACTTTTCTCATAATAAATGTTTAAATGGTGTTGGATGAACACTGGGGAGATAAGAATTCCCAAGGTCTATACTCATCATGATAGATTTCCACATTATTATTCACACACTATTTTGAATGTACAAGCTGGAATGAAAAAATGATTCTCCTTTCCAAGGTCAAATCAAATACCTCTTCTGGAGCCCTGCTGACTCCAGTGGGTTGAAGGAGGAATTATTCCCTTACGTCTCTGGTCCTTACCTTTTCCTCACCAGGAGTGGCGGACATGGAGGTAGGAAAGTAAGATGCACATGTGAGCCTGTGACACTGTCCCTCCTTCCTGGTCCCCAGCTTTTGCTGGACTCAGCCTATTCTTTTTCTTCCTTGTTACCTTTGGCCAGTTAATATACTGAGAAGATCAAACTATAGGATCTTCAGAGGAAAATACCAAAGTCCTTTTCCCACTGTCCGGCTTATAGAGTGGTGTGTAAACCCTGGCTAGGAGAAGGTCTCGGAGCCTAGATGGCCGAGAGTAAAGCCTAGAGATGGTCTGTGATTAGGGCTTTCCCTGCCTCCTATCGTCCCAGGAGGTGGATGCACTGGTGAAAGCCACTCATCAGCCCCTAACCCCGCATATTCACACACGTCTGCACAACACGACAAGCATCTGTAATTTACAAAGTAATGGCTTCAGCATCTGTTTTCAGAGATCCTTTAAGAACTTGGATAATTTCTTTCTTTCTTTTACGATAAGGCTCTCTCGGGCCAACGTGCTTCTACACCTATGGGCATGTCTCCAATGCATTGGCTATGAAGGCCTTTAAATGACAGCTTAATATATTTTTAAGATTGAGGGAGCCAACCACGTTCTCGAGGAGCCGTGTTTACATTGGATCGGCTCTCTCAGGCAATGTGCCAGCAGTTTTGCACGCTGCAGGAACTGGAGGTGAAGGCAGGAAGGGCTGAGGACAGGAAAGCCAAGAGGGAGGGTAGGCAGAGAAGGGTGTGGGGAGACACCCAGCTGAATCTGGCAACGCACTTAGAACCATCATGTAATGCTCCTTTGACACTGAGTTGAGGGGTGAAAAACAGACCTTTTGGAGCCAGGCCACCGGCACACATGCAGTCAACAGTGAACATGCTCTTAGATCTCTTGGTTCTAGTCCTTTCTAAATTCCTGCAAGTGGCTCTTTGGCAGCCAACAGGGCTGTATTGTCGCAGAGCCTAATGGGCTTCAGCACATCTTGGCAATCTCAGATGAGGAGCTTGACCCCTCTGGGCCTCAGTATCCTTGCTTAAAAAGTGACAAGAGCTCCATGCCCCCTCCAGGCCTAAAATTGACTCCAGAGTGAAATGACTGGTAATCTCTGTTCCATGTGAGCAGATTTTGTATCTGTTTGGGTAGAATGAAGATAAGACCAATGTTCAGCTCATCAAGACGGGGCAACTGGCTTTGGTTCAGCTGAATGGAAATTAGTTGCTCTTCAGATAGGATAGTCATAAAGAAAAGTGTGTCCTTCATTTACCAAAAGACTCCTTTCAGCGTTCACACACCCATCATAATATATACCACTGCCATTGCCACCAATAATAATAATAACAGCAACAACAATAACAACTAACTATTTGAGAGCTTCTGGGCTGAGCTCTTTATATGTACTATCTCATTTAATGATCACAGACACCTTGGGAGGTAGATGCTGCTACTGTCTCTCCAATTTTCAGATAAGGAGAGACTCAAAAGTTAATTAGCTAATACACAAGAGCACACAGGTAGTAGGTGGTAGAGTTACTAGGATAGGGTATGAACCTCTATCTGGTTCAAACACTATTTTGATAGTAGTACCAGTACTCTTAAATATGCTTAATAAACACTACAGAAGAACACAACGCAGTAGTAGTTGATTCCACCAAAAGAAATGGCATGTGGCCTTTCAGGCCCTTTATTACCAAGGAATGTTGACTATTCTCAGGGAACTCTCTGTGCTAGGAAGCCTTTCCCAATAGAAAAACAAATGATGGCTTAAGAGCAGCCATTGGGAGCATTTAACTTAGCACAGATGAGAGGAGCCTGGTAATGTTTTTAAGCTCTGCCACTAACTAGGTATGTGATCTCAGTCTGTCTGGGATTGGTTAGACAATTTCTAAGGCTACTCCAGGTTTTGGATTTTATGTTCTCTTGAAGACCTTTTATAACTTCCAGCTGCTAGGGATTCCCCCTACCACACTTCCCCTTGGGGGTAGGGCAGTAGAGACAGTCTGTATGCCATTTTAAACCATTTCTCATTTTGTAAATAGGTCCCTTGTCGCTCCAAGAGTCTATGAAATTGTTTCAAAATGCCTAAGTGTGATTATGTATCCTGAAGCCAAATGTTATAAAATCCCCCCCCTGCTGTAGATTTAAATAGTAAATATGGAATAAAAGCTTTTTAGAATGTTGTTGGGTATGACACGGTGTTCAATCACTATTATAATGTTAAGCAAGGAGAGCTTCTCCCCCACTCATCCTTTGCCTTGACTTTTTGAGTTGAAGACATTGGTTAATCTACATAGTGATGACTGCCCTCCTCACTGCCACAGTCCCAAGAAGTAAAAAAAAAAAAAAAAAAAGAATTACACCCTTTCATCTCTACCCACTACATTCTTTCTTTAAGCCTGTAATTGGATCTAAATGGAAAATAAACCTTTTGCAGGCCAAGGAAGTTGGCACTGGAGGGTGACAAGAAGGAGAACATGTTCCACCTCTAATCCCGATAATCACAGTCTCCGATGCAAAGGAAAATAAAAACAAGGCTTCCTCCAAGTGGTGGCTTTGGCTTTCAGTAAGAAGGAGGGTTTCCATGTACTGGGTCTTACTTCACACATTATCTATCAATCAATTTGTAGTAAAACCACCCCCAAATCATCTGACTTTCTAGAGGACAGTGGGGCTTTGCCCCTTTAGCTCCAAACTCTTTTACCTCAGTTTAATTTGGGGAGGCAGTTCAGACGCACAAATATCCTCGTGCTATGACAAGTTAAAAAACATTCATGTACAAAATGTACTGTCCGCGAACACTAAGGTCTTAGCTGGACGGATATTCAGTGGTTCACTGGTAGTTTATTGAGTCCTGCTGTGTTGGAACAGAGATGAACCAGAAAGGTTTGTCTACAAGGGGTTCAGAAAGATGTGTAGAGAAACAAAAGCAGTGCATGCATGACTTGCCACTAGGTGGAAATTAACAGGTATCATACCAAGGTCTGAAGTGTACGAATTCCATAGAAGGAGAGAGAACTTGACTCTCCAAATAGTCTGGCAAATGTGATGGGACATGGTACATTCCAGAGAGATGCCCTGATTAAGTCTGACTTGGTGTACACATTCAGAAGGGTACACTGGACCCTGTGTGGGAGTCTGGGGCAAGTCAGCTGTGTAACGTGCAGCTATAAATCAGATGCATGAACTCGTGCCTCAAAGTTACATGGCTTGCACTTTTATTTTGATTCTGACATATGTTTGGGTTTTGTTGTTTTCTTTCTTTATTCCTTTTTTGTTTGTTTGTTTTCCTCTCATTCTACTCCACAGGTAATGGCAGAGGTCTCAGGAGGACTTTGCCCTGCAAGAGTTTAAAAATGACTGCTTTGGGAGATTAATCCAATCCAGCTTACTATCGTTGCTAGTGCTGCTGGAGAAAAGAGAGATCTATCATCCCTAGAACTGGAGACAAGGAAACTGAGGCACAGAAAAGTGAATTGGTCAAAACAGTGCAGCTAAAAAGTGGCAGGGCCAGGGTTTCCGTGCCCAAGGCTTCCCTTAATAATCTCTGCGGTCTTCTGGGCTCTCTAACCCTGGGCTTCAGTTTCTAACCCTGGGCTTCAGTTTCTCCATTGGCTTAGACTGTCTGTGTCTCTGCTCCCTTCCAGCTCACTTGTCCTCTATGCCTCTGGCCTGTGCCCTCTCCCGACTGCACCAAGGTAAGTAGCGGGTGGGTGTTGAAGCCACAGGCCCCTCCTGCGGTAATTCACCCATGACCTTCTGGGCTCCTGGCCAGCCCTTCCTGAAAGGGAAACGTGCAGACCCTGGAGACAGAAATTAGTTCCCTCGTGCTGGAACTGCTGCCATGGCCAACATCACCAACTAAAGAAACTGGTGTGTGTGCACGTGTGTGTGCGTGTGTGTGTGTGTGTGTGTGAGAGAGAGAGAGTGTGTGTGTATGAGTGCAAAATAGAAAACAGGATGACAGCAAGAGGGGAGATTCCTTGTGAGTAAATATTTACTCTCCACCTCAATCCTGGGAGGGGGAAGGAAGAGGAGAAGGGAGTTGTTTTTTTTTTTTTTTTCTCTCCCTACAGACAACAGGATTACTATTTTCTTTAATAGTTTTACTTTATGTAAATTGTAATTAGAGAGGGAGACAAACCATGAGCGACTCCTAACTCTGGGAAACAAACAAAGGGTTGGGAAAGGGGAGGTGTGGGGAAGGGGGAAAGGGGCAGCTGGGTGACTGGCACCGAGGAAGGAGGGCACTTGATGGGGTGAGCACGGGGTGTTATACTATCTGCTGGCAGACTGGACTCCAAGAAAAACGAGCGCAAAAAGAAAATTCAAATAACATTGCGATCAGCATCACGGCAGCACTAAAGATTCTTTGCAAATTCCACACAAGGGCTTTTAAGAGTAAGTTTCGGGGTGGGTGCGCCTGTCAGCTCAACTCTGTACTCCCAACTGTTCCGTTTTCTCGGGAAGTCTTGGAATGTAGCGCGTTTGCTGCTCCTCACGTCTGGGTAAGTCGCGGCCGAGCCTGCGGGAGGGACGCGGGGAAAAGCAAGGACGTGGGCAGCACAGGCAGGGCGCAGCTCACCTTCTGAACTCCCGGGTTGAGGTCCTTGGCCACCTTCGCCATCTCCCGTGGGGCAGCAGCGGCGAGCGCCGGCTTCTCGGGCAGGGGCGCGGCGGGCACAGCGCGGGCACAGCGCGGGCTCGGGCCGAGTTCGCGCGCCCAGGGGAGCTCTGCGCGCAGCCCGGCGCCGCGGGGCCCTTTAATTGGAGAGCGGGACTCCCTCGCAAACGGCGCCAGCCAATCGTCGCGGGCGCTCGCGCTCGGCCGGCCAATGGCAGCGCGCGGCTCTCCGCCCCGGGGGCGTGGTCCGGGCCGGGCGGCCGCGGCGGCGCGAGCGCTGCCCTGACGTCAGAGCGGCCCCTGCCCTGCCCGCCCTGCCCTCCCTGCCCTCCCTGCCCTCCCTGCCCCTCCTGCCCTCCCAGCTCCTCCCTGCCCCTCCTGCCCCTCCTGCCCTCCCTGCCCTGCCCTGCCCTGCCCTGCCCGGTGCGGCCCGCGCGGCGGCGGCTCGCCTGCGCCCGTCGAGGGAGCCGCAGGAATCCGCGCCCCCGCCCTTCTCCTTTAAAGGACATCGGGCAGAGGGTGGGGAGGCCCGCCGGCTCCCGCCATCCATTCAGGTCAAAAGGGAGAGTGATCAGACGCGAAGGCGGGGGTATTTTTAGTGAGCTGGCTCCAAAAATAAATGCTGAGCCGCGTCCCCCTTCCCACTCTTTCTGCCGTGTCCGGGGGAGGGGGGGGGGCCGGGGGGAGGCAGGTGCTGTGCAGCCCGCACCGGCCAGGTCCTCCGGTCACCAGCCGGGAGGGCAGAGTCCACTGACTTAGGATCTTTTTTTTTTTTTTTAATTAATTAATACTTGTGGATTATTGATCTGCCTCGCATACCTTGCTTTCGTGTGAATTCTCCCAATTCAGCGAGGAGAACACAGTCCTGGTTTTTTTTTTTTTTTTTTTTTAATTTTTATTTATTTATGATAGTCACAGAGAGAGAGAGAGAGGCAGAGACACAGGCAGAGGGAGAAGCAGGCTCCATGCACCGGGAGCCCGACGTGGGATTCGATCCCGGGTCTCCAGGATCGCGCCCTGGGCCAAAGGCAGGCGCCAAACCGCTGCGCCACCCAGGGATCCCCCAGTCCTGGTTTTTTAAGCGTGAAATATGCATCTTCTCTCCAGTTGCATAATGACCTCCCGTGTTACCAGGACCTTTGATGATGATGATGATGATGCTCCATTGCATTTGGCACATGAGGATTTAGGCTCAAGAGAGGGTAACTGGTCCAAAGTTGAGCTCTTCAGCAAGGCTTTGAATCTTCGTTCGGGGCAGCCTGGGTGGCTCAGCGGTTGAGCATCTGCCTTTGTCCCAGGGCATGATCCTGGGGTCCCGGGATCAAGTCCCACGTCAGGCTCTCTGCATGGAGCCTGCTTCTCTCTCTGCCTGTGTCTTTGCCTCTGTGTGTGTGTGTGTGTCTCTCATGAATAAATAAATAAAATCTTTCAATCAATTAATCAATCAATCTTAGTTCGTGGATGAGAGTGAGAACTTCCCCAGGGAGAAGAGGCACAGCATTACAAGAAGCCATAAGCCAGGAAATTCTGGTTAAACTCGATAGATGAGGCTGCCGAGATCTGGACAAGCGGGATTCCATCTGTGGATTTTTCACCTCCTTGGGGTGAAGGGTCTGACAACATCTCACATAACAAGTCCCCTAAGACAGTCTCAGCAAGATCTTCCTTCACAGTGTTGTGTGCCTACACAGACACATCTCTATTGAGCCAGACGTGGGGTCCCCGGGGGTGCTTTTCCCTGCCTGGGCGGAGAACCAAACCCCACTTTTTATCCTGGGGGAATATTGCTCTCTCCTGAGGTTTTCGGTCCTAAAACTCATGTTGGCAGCACCCCCTGCCAGAAAAGCAGGGCTCAGGGGGCCTACCATAAAACTAGGTTGCAGGGAGACTGAAGGAGGGGAGGGGTCCCAGACTACTTCATGTGACTGATTTGGGGGGATGGAGGAACTGCTGGCCACATTCTAGGGCTTCCTTCCTTTCTCTTTTTAAAAGATTTTATTTACTTATTCATGAGAGACACAGAGACAGACAGACAGAGAGAGAGGGAGACAGAGACACACGCAGAGGGAGAAGCAGGCTCCCTGCAGGGAGCCCGATGTGGGACTCAATCCCAGAACTCCAGGATCACTCCCTGAGGTGAAGGCAGACTCTCCACCACTGAACCACCCAGGTGTCCCTCTAGAACTCCGTCTCTTATCAGAGGTACTTTCCTTCTTAAACCCTCCGCCATTTTTAAAAAAATTATGTTTATTTATTCATGAGAGACACATACAGAGAGAGAGGCAGAGACACGCAGAGGGAGAAGCAGGCTCCATGTAGGGAGCCCAACATGAGACTCGATCCTGGGACTCCAGGATCACGCCCCAGGCTGAAGGCAGGCGCTCAACTGCTGAGTCACCCAGAGATCCCCAGTTCTTGACACACCATCATCCCCAGCAATCCCAACTCTTGATCAATGAACCCAGATTTTGATTCCTTTTTTTCACATTCCTGGAAAGGGCTTTCCAGTTGTGATTCCCCTTTTCTTCTTTCATGGATCTGCTGTCATTGGCGTTTGTTTTGCTTGCTCCCAGCTGTAGCCCCAACACCTCGCATGTGATAGACGCTTAGAACGTGTGGGCTGAATGAATGAGGGTGGGGTTCTGGCTTTTAATCAGCAGTGAGCAGGCAGGCAGGACTAGGAAGAGATGGTGCAATGCTGTACCGTGGTCTAGTTTGTCCAAACTTCCAAGGTGTGCTGCACATTAAACCAGGGTGTAAATAAACTGTGGCCAACAGAAGCCTGGCCTCGAAGAGGTTTCCATGTGAATAGCCCATTCAGTAGCAAACCCTTGGAACAATGGTGATGAACTGGGATGTCATGCCAGAAGCCTTCATATTTCAGAGGTATAGGAACAGAAGCCAGGAGAATAACAAAGACATGCTTTATCCCTTGCAAACTGCGCAGAAGCCTTCCCAGTGAAGTCATTTCTCACTCCTTTTCCAGCCACCCTTCTTGCCCCATCTTGAGAAATTATGGTTCCATGGAATAATTCTAATTTTATTAACTTTAACATCGTATAGCTTGAAACTCATGACCTCCTTCCCCTCCTTGTTGTTACCCTTGGCCCCAGTGTCAATTAAGGAGGCAGATATAGTGACTCTTTTCAGAACGTGAGAATCAGGAGCTACTGCTTGGGGTGGCCCAGTCTCTTTTTTTCTGGAGAATAACCTGTTGTGGGCAGAAAGGCACCCCCCAGTCCCTGCTAGTACTTATTCTTTTCCTGGCTAAAGATGCTGACTCTTTGAACCCTACTCTTGAGCCAGATGTTCCAGGGGACCTGTAGTCAGAGTCTTGGGTGCTGGGGGCCCCCTCAGGTAAATAAAGGAATCATTTCCCTTAAGGAATGTCTTGGTCTAATAAATGTCACTGGGGCCCTCTGGGCCGCCGCCGCCACCACCGCCGCCGCCTCCTCCTCCTCCTCCTCTTCCTCCTCCTCCTCCTCTTCTTCTTCTTCTTCTTCTTCTTCTTCTTCTTCTTCTTCTTCTTCTTCTTCTTCTTCTTCTTCTTCTTCTTCTTATTCTTTTTTAATTGAATGTCAAGACATCAAAGGATGATTCTAATTATTCCATAATAATTCTAATTATTTTTCTGGGAGAAGGTGGAGATTTGAGAACAGTCTAGGGCTCTATCCAAGGTCACACAGCCAGTAAGTGGCCCTTTCAATTATACCATACTACCTCCCAAATGAATCTTAAGGATTGACTATAGGGAGAAAAGTAAGCACTTGAAGGAAGATGGTATTGTTGTCATTGTCATTATCAATGGGTTTGTCCTAACTGGGACTTTTGACTCCTTTTCATGCCCTTTTCACTGTTCATTCATTCATTCACTCATTCAACAAACATTGAACTGAGAACTACAGTGGGTTAGGAGACCCTGAGCTGAGGCTCTGATAGACCATGAATAAGACTGGAAAGCTTCCTGTCTTCACACAGCTTCGATTCTAGTGGAGGGAGACAGGCATTAAATAGGTGAACAGATAATTAGATCAGGATATGGAGGATGGAAGTGAGTGCCTTAGAGGAAGTAAAGGGAGCAGAGATTCACTGGATATGTGGTCCATTCACATCAGGTAGTCCAGAAAGCCTGACTAAAGAGGTCATATGAGCTGAGGACCTGAAGAGGGAGAATGAGTCAGCTATGAGTAGAGTTGCCATGGAAAGAACATTTCACAAGAATGGAATCCTGAGTGCAAAGACCCTAAGGTGGGTACAGGCTTTCTGTGTCCCTTTCTATGATCCCCTTATGAGAGATCATAAAGTTTCTGTGGCTGGAGGGTAATGAGGGACAGGGAGAAAGCATAAGGGGACCAGAGAAGTAGGCAGTGACTGGATCACACCCTGCTACAGAGGCTAAATTCTTTTCTGAGAACAGTGGGGAATTATAGATCAGTACTTTCCAGTGAGGCATAATGTGTGCCAAGTATATAATTTAAAAATTTCTAATAGCCACATTTTAAAAAAGTAGAAGGAAACAGGTAAACTATTTATAATACATCTTACCTAACCCAATGTATCCCAAATGTCATTTCTGTCTGTGATTGATTCCCATTCTGATATGTTTTACATCCTTTTTTTGGTGCTGTATCTTTGAAACCTGGTGTACAAGTTACACTTGCAGTACACTTCCATTGAGATCAACCACATTGCAAACGCTTAGTAGTCACTTGTGGCCAGTGGCTACAGTATTGGACAGAGCAGTTGTAGGGTTCTACCGGGGGATGACAGTATCTGATTTACTGTTTAATTCACAGCAAGGACACCCAGGGGGTATTAACAGAGACCTAGCTCATAACTAACAACCTCTCATGATCAAGTGGAAAGACTGAGAGTCTGAGAACCACTAACTGCGTGTCTGGTCTACTTTGACCATATAGTATATTTTAATGTATATTAATTGACCTAAATATGCCCGGATAAGCTTATATGTTTTGATTTGTATCAATTTGACCCAACATTTATACCATGTATATGTGAACTGTTCACAACTGAAATTTTTGTCTTTCCTGTCATTCTTACAGTGACTTTAATTTTAGAATAACTATCTAATTTTCTTCAGATTTTTGGGTGGGCTTCCTAGATCAAGAAAGGCTTTGCTTATAAGACCAAAACATCTGGATAAAAACAAAACATGATTGTTGAATTCAAGCATTCTCTTGCGTTATAGCCCAGGTTTGACAGAGACTATGAAGGACACAATGAGAATCTATCCATTCAGGAGTCCAGAGCCCTACATTTTGATCCTAGCTCTGCTAAAATGATGTGTCTGGCCATCATCTCTAAGGCCACTTGCAACTCAAATGTATTATTATTTAGTAGGAGCAAGTGATACATTTTCTCTGAGTATCAGATATATATCCTAGTTGACGATGCAATGGAGCCATTCCCTTCTTTCCGAGGTCAACAAGAGAATGTAAAGAGCACAAGATTTAGACCCAGAAAAATCTCTGCATGTGTTTCAGCTCTGTCGCAGGGATGAGCTCAGGGATTTGGGCATTGTCTTTAAGAGTCCCTGAGTTTCTGAAAAATCAGGATAATAATCTTTATTCCTTCTCCCTTTCAAAGTACATCCACATGCTCATCTGTGGTGGACAGAATTCTAAGATGTCCCCTCAATGACCCAGGCCCTCGTGTAACAATCCCTAGGAGAATGAGAGGTCCCTGTAACTTGCTTCTAGCCAACAGGACGTCGCAAAGGTGGTGGGGCTTCGCTCCCATGAGTATGTTGTGTCTTATGTTTAAAGTGAAGGGATTTTGCTGATGTCATTAAGGTCTCTAACAGGTTAATCCAAAGATAGACTATTCCTGAGTGGGCCTGACCCAGTCTGGCGAGCTCTTTACAACAGTGACTAGAAATCAGAGAGAAGAAATCTCTGCCTCTGCCTCTGTCCTACTAGCTTTAAAGAAGGAAGCTTACCAAGTTTCACACTGGTGAGGAAATGAATTCTATCAAGATTCCCTTTTTGAAAAGAAATACTTTTGCTCCCTTCAATTCTTAAACCTTCCTGGGGCAGTAAGTCACCTGTGTTGCATGTATCATTTTTAAAGCAGCACCTACTCTTACCAAGGAGCCATATTACACATTTCATTTCCATACGTGTAATATTAAATGCTATATTCAGCCTATCCATTGTGTGTGTGTGTGTGTGTGTGTGTGTGTTCGTTCTGGGTACCAGGAAGGCAGTGAACAAAATACCTGGTATTTTCTATTTGCAGACAGTAACTTTATGTATTTAAGCCTTGGCACAACCCCAGGTGGTAGATATTATTATTCCTATTTGCATATTTGCAGATAAGAGAATGAAGCTCTACTGGGTTATTATTTTTTTTTTTTTAGATTTTTAAAAAATCATTTACTAATGAGAGATACAGAGAGAGAGGCAGAGACACAGGCAGAGGGAGAAGTAGGCTCCGCACAAGGAGCCCAACATTGGACTCAATCCCGGGACTCCAGGATCATGCCCTGGGCTGAAGGCAGGCGCCAAACTGCTGAGCCACCCAGGCATCCCCTCTGCTGGGTTATTTAAGCTGCTCCTTAGTTAGGGATCACTGGGATCACTCATGAGATGCCTGGCTTTACAATAGGGCTTAGCTTGGACAAAGGTGGGGAGACAGGGCTCCTCACCTTTCAGGATTTCTCTGGATGTTTTCCATGTTTCTCTCTAGATTTGCTCTTTACTTTCTTCCTCCAGCTCTGTTCCTGGTAGGCTGATGCACGGACTTCCTGCTTAAGCATCTGTGCTGTCTTCCTGGGAGCAGGAGACTGGTAGGAGATCAGGGGGGAGCATATTTAATCTTTCCTCTTCCTCCCTATTGGCCTGGGTTTTGGAGGTGGTGGTCATGTTCTTCTACCTCTAGTCACAGCTTCTGTGAACCTGGGGACAGCTCTCTCCCATGGCCTCTTTAGGCCTTGGGGTGGTCTCGCCTCTTGCTGTCACTGGCCTCAGGGTGCATCTTCTCACATGGCCCTGTTTTCTTCTTCATTGATAGTGCCTTGATTAAACTTCCTGTGGTTACCCCTTCAAGTATTTCTAGCCAGCACCCTGACCCATACAGAAGCAAGGTGGGTTTTAGAGATGATCTCAGTGTGGTGTTTGCTGGGTTGTTGAGATATAGAGCACCCTGTGGGGTTCTCGTGTAGTCTCTTCTGCTTCTTGCATGTGAAGTTGTTAAAATGATTTGATTTTGGCAATTAATTAGAATAGGAAAATCAGTTAGAGGTGCTAGGAGAAACAAGACAGAAATTTGGGGACCTTTACTAGGGCAAGTCTGCTGGCTGCTCTTGTATCATGAGGAGAAAGCTGACCATAGAATTCTTTGACCACTGACAGTGACTTTAGGTATATAACTCCCTTGTGCCTTGGTATTCTCCTGTGTCAAAATAGGGCTCATTGTGAGGAATGAATGTGGGGTCATATGCAAAAGTTTGTTTTAAGCCTGACGGCCCTTCCAAATGTTCTGTTCCCATGCCAGGGTTCCAGCTAACATTGATCTAGTTTTGCATCTTTGGGTATGAGGCTTGAATGTGAGACACTGGAGAATTTGGAGCAATTTGCTGATGTGGGCCTTCTTGAATCATTATAATTTGCTGACCTGCATGTACTTTGCAGCCAAGGTATATCAGAATACTTGTTGTGTTCTACGTGGCCCACTGGGAGTGAGGTGTTGGTATGACTTACTAAAGAGAAAATCTCTTGGACAGGATAAAGGGGCATTATTGCAGCTCTAAATTCCCAGTGTAAGAATGATTTTGATCTTTCGGGGAGGAGGATTGGGGGACAGGTGGGCTAGCTTAGATAGGTCAGGTGGTGGGTTGATGCTGGCCTATCAAAGGAGGAATTCCCCAGCTTCAAGGGACATGCTCAGGATGAGTGGTACCAAGTGCCATTTCTGAGCTAACACCAACATGACTGCCTGAGGGCAATTTTATTGCATCCTCTGGGCATCTTCCTGAGGCAAGTGGTCTTATTCCCATTTTATAGAACAGCAGACCGAGCCCTAGGAATGGCTCATTTCACCACATGCCAGGATATGCTAAGGACACTTAATTCCCACAGGATAGGGTCTGGATCCCTATGATAGAAATAAACCTCCCCTCCATGCCCCTCGACTATACACACATACACACTTAACACCTGTGGTCTAATTGTAGGTGTCCCTCAACAATCTAATAACGGGGACCATTTAGAATAAAATTCTATTTTGGAATAACTTTGTATTTGCTAGATAATGGAAGAAAATTAGGTCTATTCAACCCCAACAGCCAGGGATTGAAGGGAGCATTGTAGCACCCCTGTTTCCCAGGAGACAGGAGATAAAAATCAATACAGTTAAAGCCATTATTATCATCTTTTCTCATTATCACATTTTCCATTCTGTTTACCATCTTGGCATCTTAATTTTCCAAAGCCTTATGAACCTATGTTACCTGGTAACATCTCTTTATGGGATATTGAAATCATGGGATACTCTGGAGAAAAAAAATGTATATTTTTCTGTATATTACCCTTGGGGCAAAGTTGACATATATGGGTTTTGTTCAGATTAAAATGTCTGAGGTTCTATTTAAGAACTTGTATCACTCGTAATTTGGAACCAGTTCTATGGCTTGGGTTCAAGGTCAAAAGTAGAATGCTATGTGAAAGAGATGATGTCTGGCTTGATCCATTTCCTCTCTGTTGCCTGCCTTTGCTCAGTGATTAAATTGCCTGTCTGAGCATCAAATTCTGACCTACTCTCTTGTGTTTTACTGCATTCTGCAGCCTTCTTATTCTTCTTCTGCTCATCCAAATCCACCTGTCCTAAGCACCTTCTCTCAATATCCTGCCCAAACTCCCTCACTGGGTTTGGCAGCAAACCATTGAGAAAAGAATGAGGGTTTTGAAGTCAGGCATATCTGAGTTTGAGCCTTGGTTATATCCTATTTATTAGCCATGTGGCTATGGGCAAATTAACTTTTTCCTCTTAGACTATTTTAGCTGTAGGATGGAAATGATCAGCCCTACTTTCAAACAGCAGCACCCTGCTTTATGAGGAAGCATGTGTGAAGCACCCAACCCATGGCTTGGCACAAAGTAATACCCATGGTTTCCTTCCTCTCCCAAGATTTCTCTCCCTTCCAATGTCCCCCAGTTCTTCCTTGTTTATCACAAAGAGATTCAGAGTAACAGTTCCCACGATTCCCTCCTGTAGCCTCAGGGAGATAAAACTTGTGTTAGACTGTTTCTGCAGACATGGTTTTACTTGCATGCTTGTGGCAGATGGTGATTGGGCACAAATAGGGGTAAGCTTCTCAGATGGTTAGTGGACATCTACCCAATTCAGACAGAGGGCCAGGACCTCAAAGGTATACCATCCACTGTTTTAGCACCTACCCTCTGCTTGGACACTTCCCGTGTTCAAGAACTCATTCTCTCAGTTGTGAACATCTCTCACTGTTACAGAGTTCTGTGTCACCTTGGCTTCCATCTGTCTTCCTAGACCCTACCTGTTCTTTCCAGCCTTTGTGATCTATTGGAAGGGCTCTCCCTTTCTTATAAGATGACAGTTGATCTATTGGAAAACTGTTGGTCATGTGTTCACAAGGTCTTTTCCCCTCTAGACTTCAGGTACTGTTTTGTCCTGCCTAAGTTATATTCTACAGTTCCATTCCACTTTGTCAGCAGTCATGCTTTCCCTTATCTCAGGTGCTGTGTTGCAGCCTATTGGAGGGGTAGGAACATCAGGTTTGAAGTCAGGCACATTTGGTTCTCATCCCTGCATGGGCACCTATTTGGAAACTCAACTTACCTACCTGTACAATAGAAGCACTAATACCAATATCATAGTACTTCCAGGCAGATTAAATGTGCTGATGTATAGAAAGTATGCAGTCTCTTGCCTGACATAGAAAAGATGTCATAACTGCATAATTATTATTTACTAATTTCCAGGCAAGTAGCCATCACACTTGGTTCTTTTAGAAAATCTTCCTAGTGACCTTTATGGTTTTCATCAGCCTGCATTTGGTAGTCTCTCCCCTTCCCTTACACCAGGAAAATGGCATTAACGAGTGTTCTATTTGTGTTGTTACAGTCACAAGATTCTTAGGAGGATAGTCAAAATACAGCTCACTGGTCATTTTATGTTCATTCGAGGCAGGTTTTAATTTAAAAACAGCTTGGATCTTCTGTGACTAAACATGTACATTCTAAGAGGTCCTTTGGGATTGCAGCAGAATGTTCAGACATTCATGGGCAGAATTCCAGAACTCTTGAAAGATGAGTGTGTCCTGTGGCTGATGAACAAGGTATGAAGACACCAAATCCCCCTGACGAAGTCCAGCAATGCCTTGCCACTGATCAGCCTTTCTGGAAAGACAAGATGAGCTCACCAAGAAGAAAGGGGTGGATGGGAGATTTCAGGAAAGATTCTTAGTTATCAGAAATTAGGCATCAAAAGATCTGGGACTTCTTGTTGATTTCCCCAAGTTGTTCTCACAGCCCAAGACACATGGTTGGGCCATGATGTCATCTGACATAGATAGACACGCTGAGGCCAGAAACTGTCAAGCAGATTCTGGTTCATGATGGAGAGTGGGAGGGATGTGCAATTTGAGGGCCATGTGAGTGTGGAATGAGTAATGTTTTCCAGTAGTGTATTATCACCCATCCTATCATTGATGGGGGTGGAGGAAGAACTGAATTCTAAGATATTCAAAAAACAAGTATTATATATCCCCCTAAAGACCTTACATTTTCCAAGTTAAAATCCTATATTTAATAGTCTCATCTGTTGTCATGCTAGGACAATATTTTCATATCCAGTTGAATTTACATGACCAGTCTCCATCATTCGTTCATATGTTCATTCCTTCATTCATTGAATCACTCAGTTGGTCATTCATCGTTTGGTCTGTGGTTCTAGCAATTATTTGGTCTGTCACTTCATTGGTCCATTGGCTGTTCAGTCTTTCAGTCATGCAATGAATATCTTTTGGACATCTTTTTCTATACCAAGAGCTGGGCTGGGTATCATACGTGTAGCAGTGAAAAAAGATTCACAGAATCTACTCTCCTGGAAAAAACAGATTTTAAACAAGCAATTATAACAAAAGGTGATGAATGGGGAATTATGATAGGAAAAGCATGGGCCCCAAAGCAAAAGAAGTTCAGTTTGGCTGGAGATTACAGTTTTCTATTGCCTAAAGCATCAGATTCCAGGTCCTGGATGTCTAAATACATAATTCCTAGCACTCATCTGTTAGAAAGAATAAGAACTAACATTTGTGGGAGCTCTTGCCATGTAGCCAGCCACTGAGCCAAGTCCTTTACAAAGATGGTCACACTTAATCTTTCCTGAGTTAAGGACTTAGTATCCCCATTTCACAGACAAGGAAGTTGAGGCTCAAAAAGGATAAACAGCTTGTCTGTGGTCACATAGGGTGAAGTGGCAGAGCAAAGAGTTGAATCCTGGTCTGTCTGATTCTACAGCTCACGGTAATAACCAAGAACATTCTTGAGCCCAGGAAGTAGAAAACTTGTAACAAAAGACATTGAGAAGTTGGGGTGAGGAGAGCCTTTGGATCTTCCTGCTGTCCTCCCGAAGAATCAAGAGCTCTTCAGTGAGCCTCACAGCCCATGGGAAAAAGAACAAGAACTTGGGGTGACCAGGTCAGAGAGCATCATGGGGTGAACTACGTTCCTACATCCCAGAAGGCATGAGAAAGCTTTGTGGGAAGTTATTTGTAACAGCAGAAAGACCTTAGGCAATCCAACCCAGAAATGAATCAATCTTATATTCGTGTGTACATTTTTAATGCAGTTAGAATAATATAAAACCAAATTAGAAAGCCTCATGTCCACATGATGTCTTTATTTAGTGTAAAGCAGTCTATTACACACACTCTATTTCCTTTTTGGTGATTAAAAAAATAAAGTGAGTCAGTCTTTTTTGCAAAAATAGTTCCATATTTCAAAAGAAAATAGTTTTCTTAGAGAACATAGCCTTCTCTCTATTTTTTCTCTCTCCTCATGTCCCCTCCTCCAACTCAATAATAAATATCTCCTGTCCAGATGTTAGATCATGTTGAGATAATTTGGAAATCTTCATGCTTAATTTAGAAATGATTCATATACGCATTGAGTAGTACCTAAGTTTGGCTGGGGATGAGAATAGTTGCTTGTAGTGGTGGTGATTCAGGCTTGCCCGTGAGTGATCCGTCTTCTATCACTTGAGATATTACTGAATTGCTGTGATGACTCAGCTTGAGTCTGTGCAACTGTGAGTACGATGGTTAGCTCCCTCAGCAGCTTCTCTTGGTGTCTCCCACGTGGTTGGAGATGATTCTGTGCTCATTGGCACTTGCTGAGTTTTGCCATGTATTCTCAATGAAGCCACGAGTGAGTCATGTTTCCATGTGTCTCCCTGTCAGTTCTTTTGGTGTTCTGCAATTACCACAGGTCTAGTCCATGTATCACCTCCTTATTCAAAGGGATTCTTTTGCCCGATGTCTTAATTATCATCAAAGAATCTCCTTTTTAGACTTAAGGACCAGGAGCTTCAGAATCCAGCTAATCTGCCTATATCCCATATTGGTATACAATGGTATTACTTCTTCTTGACATCAAGTAGTAGTGCTCTACTAGTGTAATACTGCAACTACCATCAGCACCACCACTACCATCTTTTTTCTTCCCCTTAGGAAGTAGTATTTTGGAATGCTTAAAATGTTACAAACACTGGTTGGGTTCCTTATTTGCTTTATCTCAATTATTCCTCATACTAGTCACATGTAGTATTTATTATTTTTAAAGATTTCATTTATTTATTTGAGAGAGAAAGAGAGCACAAGTAAGGGGAAGGGCAGAGAAAGAGGGAGAAGCAGACTCCCTGCTGAGCAGGGAGCCTGATGCAGGGCTTGACCCCAGGATCCTAGGATCATGACCTGAGCCAAAAACAGATGCTTAACCGACTGAGCCCCCCAGACTTCCTGCATGTAGTATTTGATCCCAATTTTGCTTAGGAATTAAAACCAAGGCTCAAATATGTGAAGTAACTCACCTATGGTCTCACTGTTAGTAAATTGCAGAGAGATTATCTAAACCTAACTTATCTGACATGATACTTTTAAACAGGACATCAGTATTTTCTACTTTCATGATCTTTTTTGCCATCTCATATCCTCATATCACCTCTGTGCTGTTAATTATGTAATATTGGCTGCCTGCTATTCACTATGCTCATATGAACAAAACTACAAGAGCACACGAGGCATTTTTAGCTTGCAATACTTGTTACCTACTGATACTTGGACCACAATCTGCATCATCAATCAAAGTAAATCCCCTGAAGGAAAACAGAAATCTTGCCTTAGCGTGGTCTCAGAAGGATGACATTCAAGCTCCCAGTCTCTTCTCTCTGGCAGACACTTTTCTTATCAATCTCCAGGTAAGAGAGCCGTTATTTAAGTAGTTCTTTCTCTTTGCTACGTGACTTCTTTTCTCTGCTGTACTGTACTGTAATTTTGTTTTCTCTAGTGAGGTCCTCAGTTCTTTCTAGGAACAGTCTCAGGGCATCCATAACATTTTGTTCAGACATTATTTCTCTGGGTTGAACAACTCTAGCCTTCTGCCCACAAGGACCTGGTGGTGTAATTGGAAATTGGAAATTATCTAACATATTTTAATTTCATGGACACTCTAGAGAGTGGTGACTTCCAGTATGGTTTTTAGACTCCGGAAAGAGTGACTCCTGTCCTGTAGATTCCACTCTTTTCCTTCTTCTGGCCACCTATCCCTTCCAGGCTAGGTTTAGGTTCCATGACCTCAGAATTCTCTTCTTAAATGGCTCCAATCCCATTTCTAGAACTGGGTGTTCCTCTGCCCTAAGGCCATTCTCCTCCAAGAATGGCCTTGTCACAGTTTACTTCTAGGCCCCAGGGGGAAACCAAGATGTAGTTGCTTATAGGATGGAGCAAGACCTCTTGGGGTGTGGGGTAGAGAGCTAGGAGTAGGAAGGGAAGGTGGAGACAGACCAGAAGCCAGAGGGGAGTCTAAGAGCTTGGAACTCAAACCCAGCCTTCCGGGTTGTTTTGCGGACATTTGTCATGATAGGAGGATAGAACATTTTTATTGGGCAGTGTTTTAGTTTGATTTATAACTTCTGTATATTTAGATACATACCTCATGGGCCTCTTCTAGTATCTTTTTACCCTGGCTCCTTCAAGTGTTAGGGATAGGCTTTTTAGCTACCACTTGGGCAACCAGTAGTCCTAGTGTATCTGAGACTAAGGGGTTTCCTGTGATTCAAGATTTACTGTACTAGTGGAGAAAGACCCAGGAAAACTGGAAGAAAGTGTGTTGATCACTCTAGACCACCTACTACATATAATGTAGTGACTGTTGTTAATTTATATAACTATACAGAACTCAGACTCCTTCTTTCTGAGGCAGAAAGAACTTCTATTTACATTTTCATCATAATAGTGTGCAAGAAATTCCATTTAATGATAGACTTTCTCTCAGAGGCAGGAGATAATTAAAGGTCATTTAACCACTGGCAGGCATACTGTCTCCAGGGCAGGATGCAGCCATTAGCGGTGGCCTTTGTAAAATTGCTACTAAAATCAACAATGAATATTCATTGACCACTAGAAGAAGAAACACCATCAAAATCATTGCTGGAAGTCAAAATAGCTTTGTATACCTTGGACTGTCTTGTTTCTTCAGAACGAGGAGAGAGGGGATGTTTCCATGTGACATTATTCCTATCAATACCCAGTTCCAACTTTCTAACTTGGCTACAACCATTTAAAGCTACTCCTTTCTAGGAAGCTTCCAAGTGCCTAAGAGCTGTGGATATTTTGAGGTATTTGGCAATTGAAAAAAGAGTAGGTGGAAGCATCTTTAGCCAAACAACTTTCTAGGCAAAATTGAGATGTAGATGAAGTTAATTTCTACCCATGCTGCTGTCTCTACTTTCCCCACCATCTTGTTTCCTGAGTTTTTAGGAAAAAGACACTTACTCATTTATTCATCCATCCATCCATCCATTCATCCATCAATTCATTCATTCATCTATTCATTCATTCAGCAAATGAGGCCAAGAGTGGTAGCACTGCAGGCAAAAGAAATAACAAGAGCAAAGTCTCCGTGGTAGGCACAGACTTGAAGATCTAAAAGCAGACTGGAGGGGTGGGCCAGAAAAATGAGGAAAGAGGAGTAGAATAGGCTCTAAAAGTTGGGCAAGGACCAGGTCACATGGGACTTTAGTGGCCACAGTACAGATTTTGGATTTTATTAGGTGCAGTGGATTGATGATCCCCAGAGATAGCCCATCCTAGTGTGGGAACTATCCATGTTTTCTAATATGACCAAAAAAGACTGTACAGATATGATTAAATTCAGGATCTTGAGATAGGGAGGTGCCATCCCATGTATCCCTATGAAAAAGGAGGTGGCGGGATAGTGGACAGACAGAAGAGGACAAGGCACTGTGACCATGGAGGCAGAGACTGGAGTGATGTGGCCACAAGCTGAAGAAGGTTGGCAGCCTCCCCAAGCTGGAGGAGGCAAAGAACACATTGTTCTCTAAAGCCTCCAGAGAGAGCATGGTCCTGCTGATGTGCTGATTTTAACCCAGTGATACAGATTTTGGACTTCCAGTCCAGAACTGTGAGATAAAAATTTTGTTATTTTAAGCCACCACTTTTGTGGCAATTTGTTACAGAAGCCAAAGGAAACTGATACAGGCAGTTTTTGGCTTTTGGCTGGGATATGACATGATGAGATTTCCATCCTTCAGTGACCGCTTTGAGAGCTGTGTGGAACAGAGATCAGAGGGGACAGAAGTAGGAATAGAGAGACCAGCTGGGAAGTTCTTGGCAGGCATGCAAATGAGACACAATGGCTCAGCAGAGGTAGAAAGAAATAGCACACTTGAGATTTTCTTTGGAGATAGAATGCCAGGACTTACTGACGGATTGCCATCAGGAAAGCAGGCTTTGAAAAGTCATCAACAATTTAATGTAAATATGCCTTTTCCGCCAAGAGAAACTTGTAATTTTAAAAAGAAGCACAAGGATAACCCAGCAGTGGGATTTTAGGCTCTATAATACCCCAGATGTGGAGAAAAGGGTTTAGTGGGTTGTCGGCTTATGGAGTTTCCCTGCAATCCATTTTGTTACGCTGCTTTGCTGACCACCTGCTCCGTTCATAATCAGTCATGAATCCTTTTTTAGAAGTAGGTGGACCACAAATCAGCAGATGATAATTTCCATGCTGTCTCAAAGGGAATTTACTGGGTTGGAGAAGCACCTGAAAGCTGTGGTTTAAATACTCCATTTGAGGGGCATCTGGGTGGCTCAGTTGGTTAAACATCTACCTTCGGATCACGTCATGATCTTGGGGTTCTGGGATCAAGCCTGCATCGGGCTCCCTGCTGAGTGGGGAGGGAGTCTGCTTCTCCCTCTGTGCATGCTCTCTCTCTTTCTCAAGTAAATAAAATATTTTTTAAAATGCCCCATTGATGTCCTTATGACATTTCAAAGGTTTTCTGTATTTGTTCTCAGACTTCAGCCTGAATCTGATTGACCTGGGGAGTTTCTATGTCAGTTAGATTTGAGAAATGTGGCTCCAGAGATTCTGATCCTAGGTCAGGGCAGACTCTAAGACAGTGCTTCTCAGACTTTAAAGATTCTAATTCAGCAGGTTCAAGTGGAATCTGAGATTCCATCCGGGTGGATGACGAGCTTCTAGGTCTGTGGACCACACTTAGAGTAATAAGATTTATAGGGATCATTTTCAGAGCTTTAAGCCCCAATATGCCATGGATGAGCCTGACTCCAGTTTGGTTATACCACATGTGTCAGAAACAAAGGTAGCCCAGACACACTGCCAAGCCCTTCTGTGCGATGGCCCAGCTGTCATCTTGGTGCAACAGATTCTTCCTCTCTAAACCAGTGACACTCTTCATTCTCTCCTGCTGAGCTCATAAATGCCTCCTTGCCAAACCCAGCGGGGGCCAGCTTCCCAGACTGGGTTACAAGGTTGAGATTTGCCAGGCTTGCCCCTTCCGGGAATGCCATGGGCCAGACGGCTTCCTTAACACAGCAGAGTCCGTCTTGTTTGGGGGTTGGCATGCCACAACTGGCATGCTGTTTCCAACACATAGTCATGGCATGGTCTTCCCCCACTTCAAACCCTGCCCTGGCCCTGGTCAAGCACACTGGCCTACCCAAAGTTCCACCTCCATCTCTAACTTTTACAATCTACAATCCACTGATATAGAACCACCATGAGTTCCTTGTGTCCTAGGCTTGCTTTCTCTTCTCTCCAGGTCTGAGTCACAGTTTAACTCAAACCATCCTCACATAATGATGAAGGATACACATATGGTAAAGAGAAGGAGGAGCAGAATTGTGACATAAAGAGAGGCAGTGCAAAATGGTGGTAGAGAGCACAGGCTTTAGTATAAATCCAGCTCGGTCACAGCTCAGCTGGGTGACCTTGGACAAGTCTCTGGGCCTCAGTTTTCTCCTCTTTAAAATGGTGTAAATAGGGGTGCCTGGGTGATTTAGTCATTTAAGCATCTGAGTCTTGATTTTGGCTCAGGTCATGATCTCAGGGTTGTGGGATTGAGTTCTGCAGTGGGCTAGTGCTCAGTGCTGGGTCTGCTTGAGATTCTCTGTCACTCTGCCCCTCCCCACTACCCCACCCAGTGCTTGCACACACATTCTCTCTCACTCTTTCTCAAATACATAAAATATCTTTAGAAAAAATTAAAATGGGATAAATAAAATCTTTCGCACAGGGCTGTCAAAAGGGCTTAATGGACTAATGTACCTAACAGGCTTAACTTTGTGGCAGGCCATTATAAAAGTGGACATTAGCAATTCAGATTAGCCTCTGCTGTTTGTCACTCTCTTCCCTTCTCTCCTACCCTACTCTTCTCCTTCTCTCCTTGCTCTTCCCCTCAAGACCTTGGGGCCTTCAAAAGGATATAGTTCTTGGCATTTCCTCTAGGTGAAATTCCACAGAGGTAGGAAGTATCAGTTGTATTTCAGAAACTTGTTTTGGTAATTGAGCAGTAGGAATGGTTTGGAGCTGTCCACTTAGCTACATTATCGGTGGCACTTTAAAAGGAAATGAATGAAAATGCTCATTATTCTGGCTATTAGCCCACACCTGGAGCAAACAGGAATCTCCAGGTCCAAACATTTCCCCTGTAAAGCTTTCTTTACCTTAGAGACCAATATCAACACAATGAGGTTGCAGTATCAGCAACATGGGGAGGCTTGAAGTCAAGGGCAGCAGAGCCTTTTATGAAGCTGGCATCCAGGGCCACAGCGAACACCTTTCTCTCTATCTCTAGTCTAGGAGCGGGAGCTGGGGGTGGGGGTTTTCAGGGTGGCCCCATCAGACTGAGTAATCAGGAGCTGACATTAGATTTCCGATGAGATTATCACTAGAATTATGAGGGAGACTCTTTGAATTTGTACAGATAAGGTCCAAAGATGAGCATTTGCTGAGGCCCAGGGATCACCACTGCCAGCCAGATGAGACCTCATTTGTCCAGGGGTCCCTAAGGAAAAGAAGTAGAGGCTTTGACTAGGGTTCATTCATGCACATTAATCAACAAATATTTCCCAACTACATGGCAGCCACTGCTGTACATGCTGGTGGTACAAAACAGTGAAGGAAACTCATAGAAATCCTTGCCATCCTGGACCTCACATGCCACATAGGGATCCGTCTTTAAATCTTACAGAATATCTTTGTACCCTACTCTGAATTCTGAGATCTAAGGGATCCTAGATCCTGGGGTTTAGGGGAGAAACCTTAAAGATCACCTCATCTATTGGTTCGTTATTTTTCTTAGGGTCACATATTTCTTTGAGAATATTATAGAAGCCATAAAGCCATGAACTTATCACCTCCTGAGTTCTGCTGGCTTCTGCCTTTAGTTTCAGAGGGTTTCCATCCTGTCCTCCTTACCTCTCCAGCTTCAACCTTCTGATCTGGTTCTACCATCTGGAGAACATTCCTCAGCATCCTTGCTAAGAGAGGCTTACCACAAGGCATGGATTTTCTTTTTCTTTTTTTTTTTTTAAGAGATGGGGGACTTGTTACCCCTCCAGGCAGCCATTCCATCTAAATAGTGGGTAGAGGCAGTTCTACAGACTACAGACTCCACCAATTTTCTTTTCCACCCTGTTCCCTGCCTCTAAACCCTGAGACTGGGCTCTGGCACCAGTGTGTCTGGCACCTTATTCATTGGTGTTCTGGTTTTGTCTTGAAGGTAGAGAGAGAAGTGCCTATTTCTACCACCCTCCTAGGTTTGGGGGTTATTCTGGGCTTGGCTACTAACCTTTTCCCTGAAAGGGAAAGACTCCAGTAACATTTCTTCTCGCAGTCTCTCTATAAAGATACTAGCCTAAGACAGGCCTCCTTAATCTCCTCCACCCTCTGTTTACCTTCTTATCTGAAAATATGACTGGATTTGCAGATTAGCCAAAGGAAACAGAGACTTGTTTTTAAGACTGGCGACTTGCTTTTTGAGCCTGCCAGTATTTATAAGGCTTAAATGACTTCTCTGTTCCTTGTGTTGTGTGGGAGGAAAAAGAAAACTCTTACCTACAGCCGGGTGAGGGAGCAGTGTCAACAAGGTACCCACCTCCCCCCACCTCTACTGAAAGCCAGTTTTTCTTTTAAACCTAAGTCCAGGCCATGTGAAATCCTTCAAGACGCCAGTGTCAGAGACCCAACTATGAGAGTTCCTTCTGAAGGGAAGGTAGTGCAAGCATGTCCCAGCGCTCTGAAGAGGTTACTCTTCAAAGAACATTGGCTGAAGATTTTGGAAGTTAAGTGGTTATTATTTACCAGACAAGAGCTGTGTGATCTGTAAAAGCAAGACACCCAAGAGGGTGGAAAGATTGCACTGATACACAAAATCAGGGGAGCCATGAGGCAGAGGGAGTCGGAGTGAAAGGAATTTTGTTTTCTTTAGCTCACTTGAAGCTGCTTTGAGCCACAAGTACATAGAACCACCACCACCACCTAGGAGCTGGATGTTACTGTGCAGGTGCCCAGAAGCCGGGCCATCCATTCTGAATCCTCACAGCAGCTCCACCAAGAAGGAATCCTTGTCACCATTGCTCTTTAGCTTCCCAGAATTAAAAGGACAGTGACTCTGGATTCATGACACATGCTCAGAATCACATATTTTAATAATGCCATGAACACCCATGACCCTGGGCTTAGAACGAAAGCTCAGACATTAACACGGACTCACATGTGTGTGTACAGCTTCCTCTCTCATTTCATCCCAGAGGCCACCATTTTCCTGAACCCCATTTCTATCACCCTCTGGCTTTTCTCCATATAATTCTATCCATGTGTGTTATAAAGATACATGCATACATTTCATTTTAATTGTTTTAGCTTTATATAAAAGGCCACTTAGCAGGCTAGACACAATTTCAATGTGATACCTTGCTGAGATCCATCAAACTGAATACTTCTGTGTAGTTTATCCATAGTGATGGCTCTGGAAGATCACACTGTGGGAATATCCCATAGTTTATTCATTCACTTTTCTACTCATGAGTTTTTGGGTGGTTGCTAGACTTCTACTCTTGTTAACAGTGTCATCTTTGAACAATCTTATGTGTCTCAGTTTTTCTGAATGGTTGCACCAATTTGCACACTTCCTGGCAATGTATAAGAGAACCTTCAGATTCTGTCCAATGCAATGTTTGGAATTGTCAGATTTAAAATTTTTTCTGAGCTAATAGACATAAAAACTTATCTCCCATTGTGGCTCTGATTTGCATTTCCTTGATCACCAATGATACTGAATATCAATTCATGTATCTTTTTTAGCTCTGTGTTTCCTCTTTTGTGAACTGTTTCTTTTGCCTACTTCTTCTATTGCATTAGCTGTATTTTGCTTACTAAATTTTTTTAATGTTCTTGTTACTAATCCAAATAAAAGACTTAATATCTGCATTTTATCAGTGGAGAAACTGAGTGCCCTAGAGAGTAAGTGACTTGCTCAAGACCACGCAGCTATTCATGGAGGACTGATTTAACCTTGTATATATTGAGGGTTCCAGGGCTACACTGTCTTCCTGCTGCTGAGTATGTGGACCTGAAATGTAAGGTCTGGTTCTAGTCCCTGCTATACCACCAGTGGGCTGGAGGGCATTGAATTAGTCCCTGTGTCTTGGGCTTCACTTTTTTCATCTGTACAGTGACAGCTTATCTTGCAGCTTTTCGTCAGACCATCTCCATCATTTTTTTAAAAAAAGATTTGCTTGTTTGAGGGGAGGGGAGAGGCAGAGGGAGAGAGAATCTCAAGCAGACTCACGGCTGAATGTGGAGCCTGACACTGGGCTTCATCTCATGACCTTCATCTCATGACCAGCTCAGGATTTTGATCTGAGCTGAAGCCAAGAGTCAGATATTCAACCAGCTGAGCCACCCAGACACTCCTCCATCTTTTTTTTTATTCCCATTGCTTTTAAGAACCCATGTGGCTGATGTGCTGGGGAGGGACTGTCCCCTACTTGCCTGCACTCCACTTTGTACAGTCCACAGTGTGGTGTGCGTGGTCTCAGAACATTGTGTCTGACTGGCAGCTCCAAGGATTTTGCTTGCTTTGGGGCTTGGGGGGCCAGGAGTGAACAAGGATAGTACTAACATCTTTCTCACTCTTCCTTAATCATCGTTTGCCATCTCTGTCCCAGGAAGCCATGATTAAACATAGCAGAGGGAAAATTAAGGATATCGTTACAATAGCTTTCTATTATTTTGTCCACCCAACATGTATTTATTAAACACTTACAATGCACCAGGCACACTGGGCAGATAGTGTGCTGAGGTGTCAAACATGCTTGAGTTCAATGCCTTTTACTAGTTGTGGGAACTTCAACCAAGTTTTTCCACATTTTGGGTTGCTTCCATGTTTTTGGCCATGGTGAATAATGCTATTATGAATACTTATGAGTACTTTTTTTATAGGAATATCGGGAGGGTAAAATACGATAAGATACACCCTGACTCATGATGCAAACTCAATAAATAGGGGTGGTGATGAGGGTGGATCCTATGATGGGGAGGAAATATCAGTGAGAAAGTGCCAGAAGTCTCCCTGAGGAGCAATGGAGTCCATCTAACTACATGCCTACTGCAGAGAAATGCATCTGTACTCAGAACATTTTGTTTAGAGCTAGACACTGCAGATAGAGATCAACAGTAGAAGTGGTACACATTTACATAGCACTCACCATGTGCCAGGCCCTGTTCTAAGTGCTTTAAATATATTAACTCACTTAATGCTCACAAGAACCTGGTGAGATAGGTGACAACTATAAATCTCATTTTACAGATGAGGAAAGTGAGGTGCAGAGAGTGTAATTAATTTGTCCCAAGTCACAGGCTAGTAAATGTTTGAGCCAGGGCTAGAACGCAGACTGAATGGTTCCACAGTACCACTGCAGAAGGAGTGGAGCCGAATCCCTGTCCTAGGAGAGAGAGTTCACATGTCCTGGGACCAACATTTTATTGTAGTGCAATTGGAATTGTCTGAATGGATTCATGAGTGTTCATGATGTTTACCTCAAGGGAGAGACACTGGAATTTATCTCACTTTTTATCTCATTCCCTCATGTGTTGTTAGGATTCTTTTTTTAAACATTGGACATCTCTTAATTTGATAATAAAGAAAAAAATCACCATATGGGCAGATACAAAACAAGGAAATATGGTAGAGGTGACTGCAGAAATGTGGGCTGGTGCTCTTAGAGCCCAGAGGAGGCAACTCCTAACTCTAGAGGAGGAGGAGAAGGAGGGTTTTGCAGGATGAGTAGGAGGGCACTTAATAGAAATGAGCAGAGAGATTTATTCCAGGAAGAAGGACTCCTTGGGTAGAAGCAAGTATAGTTGCCCTCAGAATAAGAGAAGTGTTGGCCCAGAGTGTAGGACATAGGAGGAACATGGTTAGTATTAGACTCCTTGTCCAGTGCCCTAGGATAGGGAGTGGCCATTTGTGCCTCTCTCCTGGATTCTACTCATTAATATTAATGCTAGGATTAGGATTTTTTGGTAGCCATTTTCAAAGAACCAAACTGTTTTTTTTTTTTTTTTTTTTTTTTTTTTTTTTTTTTTTTTACGGCACCAGTCTGGCCACACAGGGAAAGCTGAGGTTACACCTGTTCCTCTGGTAAAAGAGGTTCAAAGAGTCAGGAGTCCCCCCCCCTCACACACACCCACCATCCTACCTTAGAGCTTCCCTCTCAGGCAGGGTCCTTGTCACAGCCTGCCCCTGTGTCCTGCAGCTGTGGACACACAGGGGAAGGGAGAGCTGCCCTTCCCAGTAGTTCCCCCAGAAACCGCAGGCTCTCTTTGTGGCCAAGACTGAGCTGTGAGCAGGTCCTGAATCAATTCCCTGTGGCCAGGGCAACAAAACATGCCCATTGGTGAGACTGGGGTTACGTACATCAGATGCCCCTGGGACTGGGACTGGAGTTCTCCTCTCCTGCACCCTGGAACACACGTGAGAGATGGTAGTTCCCCTCCAAGAACATTGGAATGGTGCTCTCAGAAGAGAGAATAGATGCTAGGCATACAAAACCAAACCAAAAAGAAAAAAACAGGTTTTTAGAAATAAAAAAAATGGCTTATTGGGATATGAGTTAAGGTAGGGAGCCCCTGATATATCCACATGGAAACTTCTCTATCTCTCCAAGCTCATGAAGAATTAGGATTAATGAAGGGAGAACTATCATAGAATACGATCTTTCTGTTTCTTCCGATTTATCTCTCTTATCTCCATTTTTGGATATTTTCAGGCTGGGGAAATGTGACCCTTTGGAATACATTTTTAATATTGTGTCTCATCCAAGAAGTGACTTACTTTTATAGGCGCTCATTCAGAATCCACTGTTGTCATGGTTTTCATTTGTGATGTTTCCAAAGGTGAGCTCCAAAAGCTGGGTCAGGACAGTTCTGTGAGGGGTTAGAGTTCATGACCAAAGTGTTTTTAAGGCTTCGGGGTTGCCATGGATACAGATGCTAGCAAAGTCATATGTCTCAAAGAGATCCAGGGTGTCTCCTGTGACTTTGAGAAATCTATGTTCTTTAGAGAGCTCTTTTCCTGACTGGTAACCACCTCTCAGCTGGCATGGTTGGATATATAGATATCCATAACCTAAGGAATGGGCACCTGGTTAGGGAGTCAGACTCTAGAATCAGACTTGTGTTCAAACTTGGCTCTACTGCTTATTAGCTGTGTGATCTTAGGCAAGTTCCTTAACCTCTCTGAGCTCTACTTTTTCATCTGTAAAATGAGGATAACAACATTGAGAGGACTAGATGATACAACGCAAGTAAACTTCACCCAGGGAGAGAACAGACCTAGTCTTTATCCTCAGGGGGTTAATAATAAAGTGACAATTAATAAAATGAACAAGCCTCCATAATGTTTACAGCAAGAATGCAAATCTTGGTTTCTGAGTCTGGATTCCAACCCTGACTGTCTACTTAACAACTATGTGAACCGGACTCCCTGGGTTTACTATTCTTATCTGCAAAATGAGGATGAGGAGACCACCTTGCAGAGTTAGTAGGTGAATTAAGGTGATTTTTATAAACCACTTGGTACAACATCTGGCATAAAGCAAGTGCCCAGTCAGGGCACTAGCTTCTCCCTCCCTTTCTGTCTCGGAAGCTCGGGCCAGCCTACATCCGGGGTGCCCGATGCTGTTATGGTGCAAGCCAGCTGAATTCACTGGGGTTGAGAAGAGAGGGTATTTCACAACAGACACTCATTCAGTGCTGAAAACTGCCAGATCCCCACTGTTGAGTACCCAGAAAGCACTCATTACATTATTTCCCCTTTTGACAAGATTTGACATGTAGAACAAATGCTTCTGTCATGCCTGTAGCAAGTGTCATCCTCCACAAAGGGAAGCTGTGTGCCAATGGCCAGGGTAACCTCAGCTTTCCCTGCGTGGCCCGGGCTGCACCATGGCAGCTAGCATGTTACACAAGCTGCCTCTCTCAGTGTCTGAGGGCAGAGCCTGGGTGGCATTTCACTGCCGTGACCCCACCTAGAAGAGCACTCCAGGGATAATTAATTGCAGTTTGAGAGTCTGGCGGGGGAGGGGGGAAGTACTCAGCTTCTAGAGTGAATGATTCACTCAATACAAACAGTCCCCAGCTGCCTCCCACCGAGAGGATGCTGCTTCTCATCCTGGACCTGCTGCCACTCAGGCTTGTAAGTGAGAAGCACACAACAGGGCAGCAGGATCAGAAGCAGGAGTGAGTGAAGATAGTTTGCCTGGAGCCAAGACTTGCAGATACCCTCTGGGGGCCTTAGGAGTCGGAGATAGTGAGGATACAACATGATGCTTATTGCCAGTTTCTTCCTTCTCTTCTAATTTGATGTCTCTTGTCCGTTCAAACTTGTTCTAGTCTGTCCTTTCTATCTTGTTTTGGAACATCCTGTCCTCTGTGTCTCTCTCATTGTCTGATCTTTGTAGTACTGTAGGGCAGTCCTGCTCACAGTTGGCTTGAGAGAAGTGGAGAGCTCTCTCTCTCCCAAACTGATCCCTCTTAAATAGACAGTAGTCCTTCCTTATCTGCCTGGCATGTGTTCCAAACCCCCCAGTGGGTGCCTGAAACTGCAGAGAGTAGATGTAGGGTTCAATACTATGTTTTTTCCTATACATATATACTTGTGATAAAGTTTAATTAATAAATTAGGCCCAGAAAGAGATTTGCAACAATAACTCATAATACAGTAGAGCAGTTATAACAACCTACTCTGATAAGAGCTATGTGACTGTGGTCTCTTTTTCTCTCACATTATCTTGTATTATATTTATTCTTCTTCTTGTGATGATATGAGCTGGTAAAATGCTTACATGATAAAGTGAATGGCGTAGGTGATGTAGCATTAGGCTGCTATTAACTTTCTGATGACACATCAGAAAGAGGATCAAAGACCCCCTTGCCCTTGCCATATTCAGTTGGTTAGAAGCAAGTTCCATGTCCCACCACAAGTACGAGCAGGAGCATCTCTCTTTCACACTCTCTTTCCAATCTGAAGATATAGTATGGACAGAATGATAGGTACCTCTTGGTCTTTGAAATCACTTTGCTTTTCTGAGGACCTCCGGTGGGATGTCATTCAGTTCTGGAAACTTCTTCCTCTATTTGTTTCTGTCACCACAAGGTATTTTTCCAACAATCTTCCCATTTGGGAAAGGAACTCCAAAACTGTCTGACACTGAGTGATGGTCATCATCATTGCATAATTCATTTTCATCACTTATTATTAGTTCACTCAACAAATATTGGCCGAACAAACACCTCTTAGGTCATGGGCACTGTTTTAGGCACTGGAGAGACAGTAGTGGACTTGACAGAGTCCTTGCTCTCATGCAATTTACATTTTAGCTGAAAGAGAGACAATAATAATGAAATAAAGAAATGCATAGGCTAGCGGTAGATTCTATGAAGGAAATAAGATGTGGACAGAGAGTGATAGAACAGTGGTTTAAACAGGGCAATCAGGGGATCCCTGGGTGGTGCAGCGGTTTGGCGCCTGCCTTTGGCCCAGAGCGCGATCCTGGAGACCCGGGATCAAATCCCACGTCGGGCTCCCGGTGCATGGAGCCTGCTTCTCCCTCTGCCTGTGTCTCTGCCTCTCTCTCTCTCTCTCTCTCTCTCTGTGACTATCATAAAATAAATAAATAACTAAATAACTAACTAACTAAATAAATAAACAAACAGGGCAATCGAAGAAGCCTTTCTGAGGAAGTGGTATTGAGTTGAGCCTGGAGTGATGGCAAGGAGGCAACCATATTATCATCTGGGAAGAAAAAAAACCTCAAAGTAGGGGAACAGCACATGCAAAGGCCCTGAGGTTAAAAAGAATTTGGCCTATTTGAGCAACTGTAGGAAAGCTCATTGGCTAGAGATAGTAGGAGATGAGGTTAAGAAATAGGCTGAGGGCTGATCTTGCAGGGTTTTCAGGGTCATGGCAAGGAGTTTGGGTTTGATTTTTATACGATGGGCAGCTATTGGGTGGTGGGAGGGCTTCAGTAGGGACGTTACATAGTGTAATTTATACTTTATGAGGCTCACTGTGGTTGCTTTATGGAGAACAGAGTTTAAGGCAGCACAGATGGAAATGAGGAGACCCATCAGGAGTCTGCCACAGTTTTCTAGGCTATGACGCCATCAGTTTGAGCTAAGGTCACAGCAGTGGGCTTGGGGAGAAGTGACTGGAATTGGAACATAAATGGACTTACTTCATTTACCTCCTAAACATGGGAGTCGAACCGTCTCTAGTTGTTCACTAGGGAAAGAAATCAGTCCTTGGGTCAAAGGATCCATTTCTTTTGCTTTGCAAATGTTTGAAAATTTCTATAGTAAAACATTAAAAAGGTAATATAGGTATTTCTGTTGTACCACCTCAGGCTCCTCTCTCAGGGCCTTTAGCCAACAACTCTCAGCAGCATAAAGGATTGCTCCAAAGTGGAGCTTCATGAAATAGTTAGAATTTTGCTAGCTGAAGAATTCCACATGCTAGGCCACTCGTGCAAAATGACTTCTGCCCCCATAGTGTGATTGTAGGGCATCCATAAATATTTTCTCTGTGATTCAAGGAGGAAAAAAAAATGCTACCAAGTTCCCAGGGCAAAGGAGTGAAGCAGATTTTGTGCTAAAGCATGAAGTAAATGCTTCTTGTTAACAGAGAGGTACAGTCTAGCATCATAGAGAAGGACATAGATTACAGGTAGCATATTTGCATTTGAATCTATTTTGCTGCATGACCCTGAGCAAGTTGCTTAACTCCCCTCTGCCTCAGTTATTACCTCAGATGTAAAGTAGGATGGCAATAAAAGCAACCTAATAGGCTGTTACTAGGATTTAATGAATTAACAGTTGTGTAGTGCTATTAGAGAATAAAAGTAAATGCCATAAAGATGTTTGATAACTGGGGCAGTCTGGGTGGCTCAGAGGTTTAGCGCCACCTTCGGCCCAGGGCCTGATCCTGGAGACCTGGGATCGAGTCCCACGTCAGGCTCCCTGCATGGAGCCTGCTTCTCCTTCTCCCTGTGTCTCTGCCTCTCTCTCTGTGTGTCTCTCATGAATAAATAAATAAAATCTTAAAAAAAAAGATGTTTGATAACTTAAAAACAATAGGTCAGAAAATTTTATTTTAAGGACCTCATGATATGTAAGGAACCCATTAAAAGTCAGCATTGTTTTCCTTTACTTTAAATGACAACATATTTATTGTGGAAAAGACCATGGGATTTGGTGTCAGATGGACATGATTTAACTCCTAACTCTGCTATTTAATGGCTTCATGGCCTTGGGTAAGTCACTTAACCTCTCCAGGAGCATCATGTCCTACATGAGTAAAATAGAAAGAATGATAGGAGTGGCATGCTGGTAGATAGATAATAACTGAAACTGAAAATAAAAAGCCGTTATTTGTAGTGTTTTCCAGTGACCTTATTTTAAATATGTCCACTATAACTGATTCAAACTATTTATGTGATGTCACTAAGCACAGAGTTGGGAAGAAAATGCACACAATCTGCTCTTGAGAGACAGTATGATTGGCTCCAGCAGGCTCATGAATGAAAGCAGTATTTACCATTTAATATGCACAGTCACAAGTTATCCAAAGTGGAATAGAGTATTTTACTTAATCTTCTATGATGGAGGTGTTAATATTATTCTTATTCTACAGTAGATACAGTTGAGGCATGGCTAGATAATTTGCCCAAGCTCACATGACTAGCAGGGTTACAAATCACTCAGTTCAGTGCCTGGCTCCTAAGAGGTACCCAAGAAGAGGCAGAGATTGATATTAATGCTTCTGCAATAGAAAGATATTTCCTAGTATTTACATATAATGTTATATAATAATGTTATAATGTTACATTGGTTTTCACACAGTTTACCCCCAATTGTCATACTTCTAAAGGAGGTAAAATATTTTGTCCTTTTCATTAAAGCAAGGATGGGACTATGAGGTTCAGAGAATCACTCTTAGTTTATTAAGATAAAAGTTGAGGATATGACTCTGAACGTACTTGAAGGAAAGATTAGTGATCAAGAGAAGATGTGGATGTTTGTTGAGTACTTACTATATGCTAGGTGCTTCATATGCAAAAGAATTATCCCTCCTCTGCTCCTCATTTGACAGATGAAGATGTTAAGACTCAGAGCAATGTGGTGGCTCGCCCAATTTTAAATCATTAGTAAGTAGCTCCGCTGGGATTTGAAACCAAGAGAATGAGCCACACTTGGTTCCTTTCCATTGTACCATGCTGCTCATACCTGGACTCCCCTGTCCTGTGAATGTCAATAAGGCTGTTTTCTAGAACGCAGGTTGGAACTCTGTGAAATAACAAACAGAGCCTAGCCGGTCACAGAGCATCTCTTGTCAGCTGGCCCAGCCCTTCTCCCTCTGACCACCATCAGTAAGGCAGTGGCACAGCCAGTGTCATGATCAGTGGCCTAGAAAAACACAGGGGCCTTCCTATGGGCCTCTGGTACTGTTTATATGAAACTGCTCAGACCATGCCCCTGGGATGCCCAAAGCCCTGGCCAGTTGTAAAGGGAAAATATCAGCCAGTGCTCCATTCTGGTCACCATCTGTACACATTCCAAAAGACAAACAGTCCATTTTAGCTGATGACCAACTTAACTTTGAGACTGCAGAGTCCTAACCCTATTTGTCAGTACTCATGTTCATCTTATTTGCTTTAGGTCCAGGGCCTGAATCCAGAGAAATTCTGAATTTAGCTTTTTATCTGCATGATCAGGGAGCCCAAGTGATGAGATTATATGTTACCTTTGTAAACACTGACAAAAATATTACTATTCTGTTACCTTGAGTTTTCTGATCCAACCAATTGAATGGGGAGGATTGTTTTTAATTCCTGCTAGAGGGCATAGCAAACCAATGTATTTCTCAAGCATTACTGGGAGCCCTAGAATATCCAAATGAAAAAGGGCTTTATTCACTTATTCATTCATTATTTCATTCATCACTTCATTCATCAAATATTGTTGGGTCATCTGCCATGTTTCAGGAATTGTTGAGTGTCCAGGTTAAAACATCCAGTGGGCATGATTCTTATTAATGCAAAGCCTATGGTCTAGTTGGAGAGGCAGCTTCATAAAACAATCCTATTTAAAATTGCAACTGTGAAAAATATTATGGAAGTACAGGGACCAATGAAAGCATTTAATTAAGGGGCTTGACTCAAACTATTGGAGTCATGGCAGGCTTCCCCAGGAAAGTGGCATTTGAGTAGTGAGATGGAGAGTGATGGTGGGTAGTAGAGAGAGAACTCAAGGTAGAAGGAACAGCATATGTAAGGCCTTAAGGTTGAAGATAACATGGCTTAAGAGTGGAAAGAGGGCAGCCCGGGTGGCTCAGCAGCTTAGCGCCGCCTTCAGTCCAGGGCGTGATCCCGGATACCTGGGATCAAGTCCCACATTGGGCTCCCTGCGTGAAGCCTGTTTCTCCCTCTGCTTGTCTCTCTCTCTCTCTCTCTCTGTCTCTATGAATAAATAAATAAAATATTTTTAAAAAAAGGAGTGGAAAGAAGATCAGAGTAGCTGGATCATTAAGTTTAAGTGAGGGTAGAATAGAATGGGACTGGAGAGCTGAGAAAGAAAGAGATCATGGAGGGACTTGATGCCAAATTAAGATATTGCTCAGTTTCCTGAGAACAGTAGGAAAGCACTGAAGATTTTTAAGCACCATAGTAATGTGATCGATGTTGTCATTGTAACAGAGCATCTGTGGAGGAAAGAATGGAGGGAGGAAAAGGCAGGTTGCACGTGGGACTGAGTTCAGGTATATCATTTAAACTGTCAGGGGAGAGATGATGGTGGCTTGACCTAAGATGATGATATTGCAGATGAAGAGAGAACTGGAGGCAACGCCATTCCAGGGAGATTTAGGAAGGCCAATTGGCAGGACTTGGGATTTTTAAAAATTTTAATTTTACTCTTTTGGTGGAAAAGACAGGAGGTGCCAGAGATGAATTCCAGATTCATGGTTGTGCAGATAGATGGAAGTTAATCTCATTCACTACCATGAGAACATCAAAAAAAGACCAGGTTTGGGGATTTCATTAGTCAGCTTAGGCTAGGTTATTCTGAGGTAATCAAATGACCCTCAAATCTCAGCCTCTTATAGGAACAAAGTTTTATTTATTGCTTGTGCTCTATAAGCATACAGGTTAGCTGCATTTCTGTTCCATATCATGTTTACTCTAGGACTCAGGGTGATGGAACAGAAGCTATTCATAGGGCAGAGGGAAAAGAGATGAGGCAAACAATGTACTAGTTCTTAAAGCTTTGGAAATGACACACATCACTTCTTATGTTTCATAGGACAAAGCAAGCAACATAGCCATGCCTGAGCATACAATTCACCTACAGGAAGGGCACTCTAGTATGGAAGACAATTATTTTGAACAATACAATCTACTGAAGGGAAATTTAAACTTCAGTATCTGAAAAATGCAGATGATGACAGTAAATTTACTTCATAGGATTCTTATGATGATCAAATTAATGCATAGAAAGTTGTTAGAACACACATCCAACACACCTAGTGGTTCAGAAAACAAAAGGAGTTTCTCCTGTAATACCTATTAATATATATACCCACTCCACATCAATCTCAGGTGTATGATAAAAATAAAATTCCATCTGGCAAACATTTACTGGTACTTTTTATATTATGTGCTAGGCACTGTGCTGAACTGAGATTCAGACAGGAAGACTTCCCCTTTAAGGAATTTATGGTATAATAGGACAAAGAGATATGCCAGCAAGTACAAAACCCAGGGATCATATAACAGTGCTAAGTCAGGTTGGTCAGTTTGGGACTTCCATTTTTTCCTTTGTATGAGGAAACATGTCTGGAATCACCAAGATTTCTCATAAGTGAAGATTCTTGACTTGAGTCTTAAGGCCTTAGGGAGTTCATCAGATAGGCAATGTGGGAAGGGCATTCGAAGAAAGGTGAGCAGCATATGCAATCCGGGATTCAGAGATGCACAGTTCATTTGTGAACTCTATACAGTGAATGAATTAGGCATCAGCAAGCACCCAGTATTTCTTTTTTTTTAAATTTGTATTTATTTATGATAGTCACAGAGAGAGAAAGAGAGAGAGGCAGAGACATAGGCAGAGGGAGAAGCAGGCTCCATGCACCGGAGAAGCAGGCTCCATGCACCGGGAGCCCGATGTGGGATTCGATCCCGGGTCTCCAGGATCGCGCCCTGGGCCAAAGGCAGGCGCCAAACCGCTGCGCCACCCAGGGATCCCACACCCAGTGTTTCCATTCTGAGACTCACCCAGGATGCTGGGTTATCAGGATTTGCCTAATGATCTGACATCACTGAAACCTCTCACCTAGCTGCCTGGTTTTTGTTTTATTCAGTAGGTATACGAGCTGAGTATAGGATAAGGAGAAAGAATTAACTTCAGTTGGAGAAAGGTTTTTGTTCTCAAAATTCAGTTTTTGCATAAAGTAGAGATACTGTTGATAGTTACAATGGGGAAAGGAATTTTAAGGACATTTTTTTTTTTGAGGAAATATTTTGAAAGGAATTTTAAGGGCCAAATGATACAGGGTAATCTCCTTTTCAATATTTCTGTACAGACCTTAAGTATAATTCAGCTTTACTGTTTGAATGTTGTAGGGAAGAGATTTGAGTGTCTATGTATTTATGTATATGTGCGTGTAAGTTTGTGCATGTTGGGAGGAGGTGATATGTTGTTGTACTTGATTGTGATATAATGGCAGGCTGACCATGAAAGTTCAGGTGCATTTGGGTTCCAGGTTAGCACTCAGTATTGTTAGTATGTGAAATAAAATGTAGGCAGTGTTAGGATATGAAAATGTAGAAGCAGGCAGAGCCAGTTGTGAAAATGGCCTTGAACATCAAACTAAGAACTTGGACTTTAGCACTCAAAGTTAGAAACTATTTACAGGTATACAGGATTAATGTCCTATGGAGGACTAGAGAAAGAACTGCAATCCTTGGTAAAGATGGCTAAGCTGTCCTCACATGCCCTCAAGAGAGTCTGCCAACACTGGTGTGATTGTGGAGTGAGAGAAAAAGGAGAATTCTGTTCAGTTTCAAGATAAACAATATTGCTTTAAAAAAAGACACTACCATATCTCTCTATGTGGTGTTGCCATGGAAAGAACTATTTTCATCAGATGTGAGAGCAGGAAGCCACATAAAACAGAGAAATGGCCAGAATGCAGGCTTGAAATATCCTTGGGCTGCCCTAACTTAGCAGCATTTTTAGAGAGGGCAGTTTCTTCATGTTTATATGACAAGAATGAGAAAAATGAAAGGTCTCAATGACCTATTCCTTCCATTTTCCCATTGAACAGAAAGCATGCCTAAAATCTATGGAATGGAGGAAATGTTCCAAGTAAATGACAACTTGCTGAATGAAGAATGGTCCCAGATGGCACATCTGTGACCTCACACACATCACTGCCTTTCCCTCCCAACACTGCTACCATCTTTGAACTATATAGCATAGCTAATTGCCTTCCTGTTAAATATATATATTAAAACCATTTAATCAGTTGTGGTTGACTTTCCAAGGGGTGTATTATGCTCCAGCAAAGTATGAAAGACGGTAATAGGACATACAGATATTTCCAAGAAAAATATGTTTTAAAAAAAGAAGCACATTCACAATATTGGAAAAAAGAAAGCATAGTCAGAACTTGGAATGAGGTCCTGGAGCCACCTTACGTGTCTGAGAAAATGATTGGTGCCAGGGTAAGTAGTGAAGTTATGGGTTGGGACAGGAATTTGCAGTCTTGGGACTCTGGGAGCTAAAGGCTCCTGTCGAATGCACCAGAAACCAGGGAAGCAAATAATATTTTGTTGGCATGTCTGGCTCCTCTGTGGCCCTGTGGGCAGGATCTTAAAGTTGACATAGTCCCTGAAGTTGAACAAGGGAAGGGTTGGCAATTTTAGGCAGCAAAAAGTTAGGATGGTAAATCTCGTGTTTTCTGAACTTTTGGAGGGAAACAACCTCCACTCAAGAAGTGAGTGTGAAGAGGCATCCATTTTAGAGACACTCATAACAACCAAATGTTACTTCCTGCTTGTTCCGTGCAATTTCTCTTAGTAACTTCTTGATTGCTCATACTAATAAACATGGGTTAGAAGGGCAGAGTGCAGACTAGATAGTTGATTGAAAACAATTCTGTTTGGTGTGGGAATGTGGGGTACAACTATTTTCTCATGGTTGGTGATATTTTTTTCTTAAAGTTTTGCCTAACACATAAGGCATATGGGTTTGCTTTCTCTGGATAGCTGCAGATCAAGGAAAAGGGGTACAGAAGTCACTCAAATACCTGGGTCTGGTCCTGTTGGAATGGCATCTAATTTAATTGGACAAACATTGAGTGAGCATCTACTATGTTCAAGGCAACATGAAGGACAAAAAAAATTACAAAGAACAGCAGCATGTCATCCCTCCTCTGATGAATTCACAACCTATGATATGCACAGATCCACAAATAGCTGTGATTACTTCTAGAACTCTAAAACGATGTGAAGTACTCGGACTGGACATTGTCTATGTATGTGACCTCATTTAGTTTTCTCAGATATTGTGTTAATTGATGCTATTATGATCTCTATTTTTCACATGAGGAAACTGAGGCCCAGAAAAGCTAAACATTTTCCTAAGCATCCATAGCCAGTAAGTATTGGAGCCAGTATTCAAACTGTCTGATTCTGAGTCTGTGCTCTTTCTATAACCTCACCTTTTTCAGTAAGACCAGAGGGGAGCAGGAGCACCGATGGTGCAGGTGGGATAGGAGCAAAGTCTACTCTAGTCACGGGCTGAGGTTGGGGCTGAGGCAAGCTACAGAAAGAAGGTAACACTGGTTGAAGCCCCGAAGAATGAATGGAGTTCATTAGGTTGTCCAAGGGTATGACAATGGAGAAGGGCATGACTCCACTAGAAGGAAACTCTGCAAAGGTTTGGAGGCATACAAGGATAAAGTAGCAGGGAGTCTGCTATGGCCCTTATCTAGGTTAAGTGTTGGAGGGAGGGGCCAGGGATAACCATTTCATGTTTTTAACAAATATTTGAGTGTTAATGTTGTGCCAGTCTCTGGTGGAGTCACTAGCTATATACTGGCAGCCAAAATTGGACAGGGACCCCAGCTATATGAGGCTATCCTTGAGCCAGAACATAAATGAGTCTACGAATATTTCAACAAACCACATGTGTATTAGGTAGTGAGATGCTGAAAATTTAAAGAGTACCACAAGATCATAGATCAGATCCTTCTGATGAGGTGACCTTTAAGTTGATATCTGAAGACCAACCTTGAGCCATAGGGAAGGGCATTCCAGGTAGGGAGATAAGCAAGGACAAAGGCCTATGGTGAGAAAATTGGGCCAAAGAATATATCACAACCAAACCTACATTGCATTGTGTGCTTATGTTTGTCATGTGATCACTCCCGGTGGCTGTGATGTTTGCTTTCTAGAGGCTCATGCAGGAGGGCCCCATGTTGGAAATCTTCCTAAAATTAGTGCATGTATTGTGGGTTCCAAATTACATAGAAACCACTCACGTGTTCAACCCAAGTCCTTCCCAAATGGATAAGCTGTGTTTGTCGTGTTCTGCCCTGGCCCTGGCCCCACCCTTTCACATCTGAACAAATCTGCCAGTGAGTAAATTGCCAAATTTTAACCGAATGGCACCAATTATGCTTCCCCTTTATTTTCACTGTAGCCATGAAAAACAAAACTCCATTAATAATCTCCAGAATGTTCCCTTTCTAAACCTACATGAAATGAGGTTTTACCACTGAGATCATTTGAAGACTGTTCCCATTAATTAAACATGAACTTCTTTTCCTATCTACCTACCTCATTCTTGGTTTGGAATGTTTCTTGGAAGTAATTTTTGTTGTTTAGCAGGAAGAGGAGAGTATTGAAATGTACAGACTGTCCATTTGCTTCTTATTTATCCAAGAAAAAGCAGGTAGAAGCTGTGAGGGAACAATAGAAAGGGAGCCAAGTCATATCCTTTTCCCAGCCTCTATCCCCTCCCTTGTCCTGTGTCTGCTCTGCCTCCATGTCCTCTTCTGCTCCTTACTTCTGACTACCCACACTCCTCCTCCTTTCCCATAGGGTGGTCATGTGACCTGGAACTGACCAATCAGCCCCCTCACAGCCACAGAAATTGGGTCAGGGATGGACATGAGATCTGGGCCAGGTCACTGAGCATCAAATCAGGGGCTGGTGTTGAAAGATGGGGGGCGGGAAGGAACCCTCTTTCTCATGGGGCTATTGAGCTGGGAGCATTTGTGCTTGCAGCTCCTGTTGTCTATCTGCTAAAAACCTAGTCAAGAGAGGAATTGAGACAGATTCCTGAAAATATTACTTGAATATCTAGATCCATCCATGTCCTGAAGCCAGTATAATCTCAGATTTCTCAGTTCTGTGACCAGTAAATATAATTTTCTTCTCTAAAACTAGGTTGAACTGGATATCTATTTCTTGCAACTGAAAGAGTTGTGTTGAATATGTATTCATAGCCACTCTATTGCTCCAACTCTTGTAACCATCCCAACTTGGTTTTTCCTTTTCCTCATTCAGAAGACATTTATTGAGCCCCTACTGTGTGCCAGACATATCACCATGGTACCAATGACCCATATCCATTTCTCACTACCCCCACTTTTCCTGGCAGGCAGAACTCCTAATTGTTTACATTTGCCCTTCCCCATAGAGCTGTGGGTCAGGCATGGTGACACTTTTTCCATTCCCCATGGTGGATCTAGTCCAAGCAATTCTCTTTTCCTTTTCTTTTTTTTAACCACATTTTAGCCTAATTATAAGGGGCATGTCGCCAATTTCTGTTCAGTGATGTGTGAAGGGAAATCTTCTGGAGGAGGAGGCATTTTTAGGAATAAAAACAGGACTAGAAAAGCCCCTTTTCTTCTAATGGATATTATTTCTGTATGAGACACCGGGAACTGTAGCAAGAAAATGGCAGAACAAAAACGGGAAAAAAATCTGGTACTTGGTGACATCATTGAGCTACTGAATTAACTCAGTATGGGTCCTCTGAACTTCCTCATGAGTGAAATAATAAATTCCCTTATTAGTTAAGACTTTGGATTGGGTTTTCTGTTGTTCACAATCAAAAGGATTTTAACAGATGCAGTTGCTCAGTAAATACTGATGCATTCTCTCTGCTTATTCTCTCTGCTGTTTCCATAGCCAACCTCAGTCCCCTGGCTGACTTGTTTTGTTCTTCTTCTTCTTTTTCTTTGTTAGACAGTGAGTGTATATGCATGCAGGAATAAGGGGCATGGTGGAGGGGAGGGGCAGAGGGACAATAAAAATCTAAAGCATGCTCCATGCTCAGCATGGAGCCTGACATGGGGCTTGATCTCATGAGCGGGAGATCAGGACCTGAGTAGAAACCAAGAGTCAGACACTTAACCAACTGAACCACTCAGGCACCCCATGTTTGTCTTTTTAATATCAATTTAGTGTCATCTCCTCCAGAAAACCATCCTTGACTATACTTTCCCTCCTCCTAGGAGGCTGTATCAGGGTACCCTTGCAGATTACTAAGGTTCCTTGTGTTAGCCTAAGCATTTCATTTCTCCCATTATAATTGGCTATTGACTTACTGCCTCCTTCTCAACTGTGAGCTCCCAGGAGGGTCCCATATTGATTCCCATTGTATCCTCAGTTCCTAGGGTTTTGCTCTATGTTCCAGATGGTCAGTATATGTTTATTGAATAAACAATGAATGACTATGAAGATATTCATGGAGCCCTCTTCCCCCATCTTACTTAGATGAGTACTGCCAATGGCCTTTCAGAATGGTTTTTT
Source organism: Canis aureus (assembly GCF_053574225.1). NCBI lineage: Eukaryota > Metazoa > Chordata > Mammalia > Carnivora > Canidae > Canis > Canis aureus. The sequence continues at coordinate 10,663,994 of NC_135629.1, forward strand.
TGTGGGTCACTTGCTGAATGAGTGTTCAGTTTCTCTGTAGTTACTTAAGTCCCCATTAGCTGGTTATTTCTAGTTATTCCTAGTCAGCCTAGGAGTCCTGGTTTGGATTCAAACAGATCTGTGTTTAAGATCTCTCCTCTTTCACTTACTTGTGACCTTGGGAGATTTTCTGAATGCTTGGGAGCTTTAGTTTTATCATCTGCAACATGGGGCTGATGGCAGCACCCTATATCATGAGGTTATGGTGAGAATTAATAGAAACAAATGCAGATAAAATGCTTTACTCAGCACCCATAATATAGTAGGTGCTCAATCACATTCTCAATTGTGATTATTATGGAGCTTTATGCCAGTCCTGAGGGCTGGGGATGGAGACATGAGTAATTCTAGCATTGTAGAGGGCTGACATTTTATGCCCTTCATTGTAGAGGAAGAAAGAACTCAGGGCTTCCACCTAGCATTTCCAATGATTATGTTTTTCCATAAATAGTATTAAAAAAACCCTAAAATGTAAGAATGTTTGAGTCCAGCCCAAGAATGTATGTTATGTTCTTTAAAAAAGAAATGTCAACAGAATATTGGGTGACAACCAGTCTCATGCTGATCTTTCAAACAAAGCAAAAAGGGCATTCCATGGAAAATATTTATAAAGAACCTTATCTAAAGGAAGTTAGCACTACGTTTCCTTCTAATTCAGAGGACAGGAGGTTCAGATCGTTAGACGTAACAAGACTTTGGGAATGAGGGCTGTAAAAGCTGAAAATCTCTGGAGAAGTACATGGGAGACCCTACGGAGGCAGCCTGGTTGATGGGGGGCACTTAGCACGGTCTAGACTCTTCTTCCACTTTGCACAGGTTGATGTCTCCAAATCTCAGTTTTCCCATCTGTGTGTGGGCTTCACAACACTTAGCCATATAATGAGAGAGATGTGAGGGGTGAGTGCACACGGCATACCTGGCACAGTGCCTTGCATATGGGAGGTCATCATTGAGGGTTTATCCCTCCTCCTCCACCCTTCCTCTTCTTCCTCAGTGACTATTCCATTACTACTGCCTAATATTTCTATAACTATTATTACTCCTTTCATTACTACTGCTACTTCTATTACTATGACTTCTGTTACCCCTCTTTTTCTTTTACTCTATTACTTTACTACCTTAGACTACTGTTAGTATTGTAGCTATTTAGTAGTATTAGTTCTTTTATTACTACTACTACTATTTCTTTCTTTCCCTCTTCCTCCTCCTTTTTTCCTCCTCTTTCCATTACTACTATGACTTCTACTATTTTACTACCGTTACTACTATTACTACTTTTATTACCACCATTACTTATTTTTTTTTAAAAAATTATTCATGAGAGACACAGAAAGAGAGGCAGAGACATAGGCAGAGGCATAATCAAGCTCCCCATGGGGAGCCTGATGCAGGACTCGATCTCAGGACCCTGGGATCATGCCCTGAGCCCCCCAGATGTCCCACCACCATTACTTCAATTACTATTACTACTTCTAATACCACTGCATCTGTTATTACTTTTTCTGTTACCACAACTACAATTTCTACTTTAATATTGCTACTACTGCTACTACTACTACTACTACTACTACTACTTCTACTCTTACAACTGCTGTATGAGCTCATCATTTATAGCAATTATTTCACTTTATAAATGGGAAATGTAGGCTGAGAGATAAAAACAACCTGCCCAAGATCAGAATTTGCTAGGGCCAGAGGTGAGATAAAAAACCAGGTCTCCTAACTCCTAATACAATGCTCCTTTCATTCCTCCATGCACTAGCATGACTGCACTATGTGCTACGATGGTATTTCCTAGTCACGGGAACTTAAGGTAATTAACTGGTTCAGGAGGAAACTTCAAGGAACACTGACTTGCTGTGTGACTGTGGGTGAATCATTTAACCCTTCTGTACCTTACTTTTTTTCTCACCTGCAAAATGGGAATTAGAAAGTGCCTATCTCATACGACTGTTGAGGGCATAAATGAGTTAGTTCAGGTCAAAAGTGCTTCTAGCAGAGACTGGTGTGCTCCTAACCAGCAGGAAACTCACTTACATTTGTCTTCCAGCCTAGTCTCCCTCTTCCATTCTCTGTTCTCCCTGCCAAAGGAAGGAGTGACTTAGCCATTTCCTGAGCAGGTGTCAACCTGGAAATCCAGAGGTTGTACTCCCCTTACTTGTAGGCACCACTGACTGGCAACTCCAGCCATCACTGTCCCTACTTGTCTTTTTCCTTTTCCCTTTCTCCCTCCCCCTCTCTCCTTCTCCAACAACACCTTTAATCTCTTGCGTCTTTACAGTGTGGCTGGGAGTGGGGGTGCTGACTGGAGAGAACGTGTTTACTTTGTTTTTTTTTTTTTTTAATTTATTTTTTATTGGTGTTCAATTTACTAACATACAGAATAACACCCAGTGCCCGTCACCCATTCACTCCCACCCCCCGCCCTCCTCCCCTTCTACCACCCCTAGTTCGTTTCCCAGAGTTAGCAGTCTTTACGTTCTGTCTCCCTTTCTGATATTTCCCACACATTTCTTCTCCCTTCCCTTATATTCCCTTTCACTATTATTTATATTCCCCAAATGAATGAGAACATATAATGTTTGTCCTTCTCCGACTGACTTACTTCACTCAGCATAATACCCTCCAGTTCCATCCACGTTGAAGCAAATGGTGGGTATTTGTCATTTCTAATAGCTGAGTAATATTCCATTGTATACATAAACCACATCTTCTTTATCCATTCATCTTTTGTTGGACACCGAGGCTCCTTCCACAGTTTGGCATACTTTGAATAAGCACCAGTGGTGAGGATCCTTGATGCCCCTGAGCCATCAGAGACCAAGAGCACAGATGTTGGGGTTTACCTGTGTGTAAATCCTCACTCTGATACTTAAGAACTTTGTGACCTTGAGAAAGTGACTTCACCTATCTGAGCCTTGGTTTCCACATTTGTTGTGAAGGTTAAAATTGAACAGATATAAAGCTCTTAGTACATTTTAAGTGCTAAATCAGAGAAAGTCCCACTTCACATTGTGTGTGTGTGTGTGTGTGTGTGTGTGTGTGTGTATAAGGGAGAGACAGACAGACCTTAACACATCCTGTCTCTTTATATGTTTTTACATCTTTGATGCTAGAAAAAGAGACACAGAAACTTAAGTGGGTTTGGGTGGGGTGATTTCTGGACAGCTATTACAATTGATATTAATTGCTATTATTATATCATAAAATCTCCACACAATCTGTTCATTCTACTTGTCCACATTGACCATCGGCCTAACCCTTCTGATATACCATGTTGATACAGAGCAAGTTTTCTGGTAGCAGACCCTGAGACGTTTATTGGTGTACACGATGTTTGTTAGAAGTCAACACCAAAGGATGGGGAGCAATGGGATTGGACAGAGAAAGAAGCTGAACTGCCCTGTAGGCTCCAGAAAGTTTCCTCAACCCAGGGGAGCTGAGGAGTGAGTACTGCCTATTGGAGCTGTCCTGTGTAGTATAGAAATGGCTAGGCTTTTCTATCCCACCTCCCTCAGTCACTGGATATGGGCTGCTCCCAGAAGACTGGCTGAGACAGCTGAGGCAGGGCCCCAAGAGCCAAGAGAGGCAACAAATCCTACTCTGAAGGCAGATATGGCTTTCAAATGTTCAGACATATAAGCTCTATCCATCACTTAAAAGATAGTTCCTTCTGAGTTGTTCTTCCAAGACAGACTGCAAGAACAGACAATACAGTTGCTACGAGAGATCTCACAAACCTTGTCAGCTCCTCTTATTTACCTAACGAGATTCTGAGGTGGTGGGGGGAGGGTTGTGATTTATCTAAACAGGTCATTGAGCTGGGATTAGAAGCCAATGATTGGAGTGGGGAGATTTGGGGCAGGGGAGTGGGTGGGTGGGGAGGATGGCACCTGGTTGGCTCAGTCTGTAGAACATACGACTCTTGATCATGGGATTGTGAGTTTAAGCCCCATGTTGCACATAGGGATTACTTAAAAATAAAAAAAAGGAAGCCAATAGAACAGAAGATCTGATTTTAAAGTTTTGTTTAATTTTGGGTCATTTAAATTTAAATAGTTACATGTGGCTAGTGGCTATGCACCAGGCAGTTCCATAACCTTAGAAGAATGCATCTCCTTAACCTCATTGTGAGCCCTTAATGTCACTTCCAGACAAACCACAGAGAAGGCAGAGAAACAAGTTGTTTGAGCTCCTCTTCCCTGCCCACCCTGAGACCAGTTTTCTGACCCCATTCCAGGATGCTGTTAATATCTTTTGTTTGGTTTCAATGCACTGGAAAGACTTTGCTTGCAGATCTGTGAAGACTGCTTACTCTTCTCTGCTCTTCTATGCTGCTTGCAAACATCTAATTTTGTTATTTGTTTTTTTCATTTTTTTAACCCTTTATTTTTTAATTATTTTTTTAAATAATAAATTTATTTTTTATTGGTGTTCAATTTACCAACATACAGAATAACACACAGTGCTCATCCCGTCAAGGGCCCCCCTCAGTGCCCGTCACCCATTCACCCCCATCCCCCGCCCTCCTCCCCTTCCACCACCCCTAGTTCATTTCCCAGAGTTAGGAGTCTTTATGTTCTGTCTCCCTTTCTGATATTTCCCACACATTTCTTCTCCCTTCCCTTATATTCCTTTTCACTATTATTTATATTTCCCTAATGAATGAGAACATACAATGTTTGTCCTTCTCCGATTGACTTACTTCACTCAGCATAATACCCTCCAGTAATTTTGTTATTTGCAGACTAGTAATCTCTTATATTTCATTCATAAGGCATTCATCTAAACCTTACACTATAGCTGCTTTAATTTACACAAAGAACTGGCAATTCAGCTCCCCAGAGTTCTACATTTTGGTTTATCCTGTACCTTTCTCCATCTTATTTTTGTGGTGAAGCATAATAATTCTCTCTCTACATAATATTCTCTTCCTACCTGGGTGGGTTGGCTGCTTCTCCAGCCATCCATGTGTACTATGCCTGATGCTCTGCTGCAGTGATCATTTTGCTATAGATACTAGTAATGATTACAACACGTCAACCTGTTAATGATTAGAAGGTACCTGGGAGCCTTAAATCTCTGCTTCTGCTTGTGAAGATGTAATTCTAATCACAGGTGGCCTACAAAGCACCCTAGATGGAATTCCATCTAAGTTGGGGCTCGCACTCTCTCTCTCACTCATTATTATTGATTTTCAAAAGGTTACCATGTGCTTTTAAAATAAAAACAGTGAAGGTGCTCACTACTTTACAAATTTTGTCTTTGATGAGTATTCATAAAGGACTCCATGCCAGAATAAATACTTCTTCTTTCCTGTTAATCTTTAAGACCACCCTGTGAGGTAGGTCCTAACATTATGCGCATTTTACAGATGAAAAGAGAGAAAACTGTGGAAATGATTCACCCAAAGGCACATGGAAGCAGAACCCGGTTTCAAGCCCAGGCTTGACTGCAAAGCCCATGCACTTGGGCCACCCAGTAATCTGTTCTGTAGTGAGGGGAAAGCTGGAAACCCAGAAGTTTGCATCATTATGGTGGGTCTCTTTTGCTTTTGACTGTCTAGCAATCTCCGCTACGCCCATTTCTTTTGGTAATAGCACCTTATCTTAGGATAGGTTCCCCTTTTGGCAGACCCTGAGAGGGGATTTGGGTACAAATGAGTTATTAAGAAAGTGTTCCCAGGAGAACTCATTAAGGAAGTGGGAAGTAGGTCTGGAGCAGGAGGACATGCCAAGCAAATGTACAATCTCAGCAAAGTCCCAGCCTCAGCCTGGTCCCAGGGGAGTTCTGGACTGTAGATGGCACTTGAAGCAAGAGAGCTGAGTTTTCCTACTCACCAGCCCCAGTAAATGAGATATAAATTCCCAGGCACTCCAGCTGTCTGGCTCACAAGTGGCTCCAGCAGCCCAAGGACTGTCCTATGAAGGAATATGCAGGTAGGAGCTAGAAAAGCAAAGCTTGGGAAGGGGAAAAGGGAGATGGCCAAAGGGATTCAGGGGAATCTGGGTGGAGCAGTCAGTGGTCATGTCCTCTACACACCTCAACTTTCTGTTAAGAAAATATCCCTTTTGCATTCCTTTCGGGCCCATCAGTCAAGATCAAGGCTTTTCCACTTTGATACTATTAGCATTTGGGACAGGAGGATTCTTTGTCAGAAGGGGCTTTCCTGTGCATTGTTCAATATTTAGCAGTATCCCTAGTTGTGATAATCTCTGGATGCCCCAAAATATCTCTAGACAGTGCCAAATGTCTACGGAGGGGAAAATCCCCCCCTACGGTCACACAGAGAGAACCACGGGTCAAAGTGATCTGGTTTCCCTGGCCAGTGGATGGATGTTTGACCCAGACTCTGTCACCCAGGAATTTCACTCTAGCTGAGCGATGATGAGGCAAAGGCACACAGGGACTGGGCCTGACTGAATGATCATAGATGCCTTGGTTTCTGTCTTCCTGGGGCCTTTTGGTTTCTCCCCATTTTCCTTTGATTTCTATTCATCAGGAAATTCCTTGTCTGCTAAGCTAACTTGAATTTTTTCTTCTGCCTCTGGTAAAGAACCCTCAATGATTATTGTGGTTAATCCCTTAGAGTTGATGACTTGATAACTCTAAGCCAAAAATTAGAAGGCAGACACAGAATGGAGAACTCCACTTGACCATGGTCATTTCTTGCTGCTAAACCTTTCCCACTTTCGCATACATTTGTGTGACAATCTTCCAGGGTTTCTTGGATTTATTAGCTAACATAATCAGCAATTCCCTCTGAAGAATCCCTCTTCCTTTGCTAGTTCACCAAGCATTGGCTACAGAATAGCCTATTTCTTCAAGGGACATCATCTTATTAGGAAACATATATAACTGGATTGTTTCCAAGGGTTTATGTTTTCTGTGTTTCAGCCACAGCTCTGCCTCTCCAAAAAAGGAGTTGCCTTTCCCCTCCTTTCTCCCTTTCTTCCTTTCCTTCCTTCTTTCTTTTTTTGACTTGGAGACTATCCATTCTGTTTTCCTGGGAAGCTATCTAAGACTCTGGAATTACTTAACTCCCAGAGATGTATAGTGTAGACTGTTCTTGATATTTGAGGCTGGCCCTACTGGGGATGGGTATGTGTGACTAAACATGTAAGCCCTGCAAGTCCTCCCACAAGACTCCCAGGATGTGGTCTTCTCTTACAAAATGCAGTTTTCTATTGTGTGTGTTTGTCTGTTTTGCATCAGCTTCACTACCGCAAAGTATTAGGGGAAAGCACTAACGGTAGACTGGAAGTTTTTAGAAGCGCTTATCAAATCCTTATGTTTAAACCTTTAGGAAACATTTTAACTATTTAAGAATGTTGGGGATTTGCCACTAAGAAAAACCTTTTCTTTCTTAAGGATTCATGAAAAATTACTAGTCCCAATTGCTAAAAATTATGTAGTGTTTCCTTCACCCACCCCCCTGTCTGCCAGGAAGTTCACAGCCAAATTCGATGCTGCTCATAGATTTTTGTTATCTGAACTACTGTGTTTCATATTGCTTCTTTCCCCCTTTCCTTTATATAGATTTGCCATGGTACTTATTAGTACTTATTTAAGTACTTATTTTACTAACTTTGTTAAACTCTTTGTTGGAGGCTTCCCCAAAATCCTTTTGAGAAAGAAGTGGGAAATGAATGAATACATAATTTTAGCTAGTTGTTGCTCCTCTGGGGTTGATGATACTGTGCTAAGCATCTTAGCATTGTACTTTCTAATTCTACCCTTTCCCCACTTTTGCACCATTGAAGTTAGTAAATGGACCAGCTCTGGACACTAATAGACACTCATTTAGTGCTTGGTTGTTTTCCTTTGTTTTCTTCATCTTTGGTTCTTGGATTTGAGAGGATTAGGTACCAAGATATTTAGTTTATTTCAAAATGAAGGAAGGAATATTTTACATAGGAATCATAAGCCAGTGGCTTGGGTGAGGGTTGTCACAGTCAATGGAGCCCTTTTGTTTGGTATGGCTAGTGTTTTTTTTTTTTTTTTAAGATTTTGTTTATTTATTCATGAGAGACCCACACAGAGAAGCAGAGACATAGGCAGGGACATAGACATATGTCTGGGACATAGACAGGGAGAAGCAGGCTCCCTGTCGGGAGCCTGATGTGGAACTCGATCTCAGGACCCCAGGATCATGACCTGAGCCAAAGGCAGATGCTCAACCACTGAACCACCCAGGTGCCCAATATGCCTGGTGTTTTAAGAGGCATCACAAAAAGGCAGGAGTTACATTTGGTTGTACAATAAGCAGCTTAGCTCTTTCGCCTTTTACTCCTTTGGGTTCAAAATTTCATACTACATGTTTGGTGCTTGTGGCTATTTGCAGTTGATACACCTGCTTTATGGTTATTAACACATTTCCCCAGTAGGTAACACATTTATAAAAACAAAAATAGTTCCTAAATTATAAGAAGCGTTCAATATAAAGTCATCCTAGATTCCCATTGAATAAGTGCTTATTTTACTTCTCTTTACAAGCTCTCCCCAGAATTTTAATGGAAAATTGTCCATTTTAATGGGAAATTCACTTTTGAGAAAAGGTAATATGTTATGGGCATATTGTAATGCCCCTTATATCCCAGTCATAAAATGATATCATTTTTGTGTCTATGTGTTTGCATGTGCATGTTGGATGTTAATATCTTAGATGTAAAATGGTATCATATGTGTGTGCATGTGTTTGCATGTGTATTTTGAATTTGGGAGAGTGGACTGAATATTCCTTAAGTAATTTCCAGTACTGGTAAGTTTCTACAAGACCTTAGAACAGCCACTGTAGCTCTCTTACTTTGGTTTCTTTGGAAAGCTTTTGATTAGATACATTCCAAACCCTTGTCTGTTATTAACTTCTATAGTACTGCTATCACCTTGAAATTTGATTAATCTTTGAAAGGGTATGGCCTATCAAGAGATTAAAAAGTCAACCAACACAATAGGATACAATATTAAATAATGATCTATCTGGGAGCATCTGAGTGGCTCAGTCAGTTAACTATATGACTCTTGATTTCTGCTCAGATCATGATCTCAGGGTTGTGGAATCAAGCCCTGCACTGGGCTCAGCACTGGGCTCTGCACTGGGTGTGGAGTCTGCTTAAGATTCTCTTTCCCTCTCCCCGTCCCGACCTCTCTCTCTCTCTAAAAAAAAAAAAAAATCATGTATTTGGTTAGGATCTAATATCAAGAATACATAACTCTTACAACTCAACAAAAAAAGACAACCGATTGAAACATGGGCAAGGGACTCGGATAGACATTTTTCCAAAGAATATACACAAATGGTTGTAAGCACGTGAGAAGATGCTCAATGTCATTAGTTGTTTGGGAAATATCAAATCAAAACCACAATGAGAGAACAGTTCGTGCCCAATAGGCTGGCCATAAGAAAACAAAACAGAAAGAGGAAAACAAGTATTGGTGGGATGTGGAGAAATCGAAACTCTTACACTTGCTGGTTGGAATGGAGAATGATGTATCCTATGGAAGACAATTTCGCAGTTCCTCAGAAAGTTAAACATAGAATTATCATATGATCCAGCAATTTCACTTATATATATAAACTCAAAAGAATTGATAACAAACATTCAAACAAAAACTTGTACATATGCATTTATAGCAGCACTATTCATACCAACCCAAAGTAGAAACAATAGAAATATCCACTCACTGATGAATGGATAAATAAAATGTGGTATATCCATACCATGCAATATTACTCAGCCAAAATAAGGAATAAAGTACTGATACATGCTATAATGGGATGAAGCTTGAAAATATTCTGCTAAATGAAAGAAGCCAAACACAAAATGTCTCATATTGTGTGATTCCATTTATATTAAATGTCCACAATAGACAAATCCATAGAGACAAAAAGTAGATTAGTGGTCATCAGGGACTCAAAGGACGTGGGAATGGGAAGTGATTCTTCAATAAGTAAGGGGTTTCCTTTTGTGGAAATAAAACCATTCTGGAACTAGATAGTGGTGACTAATGCACAATATTGTCAATGTACTAAACACCCATTGAACTATGTACTTGAAAATGATTAAAATGGTCAAGTTATGTGTATTTAACACACAACCCCAAAACATCCATGTTGGTGGCCATTTTTCTAGATTAAAAGAGATTTAAAAGACATTAACTAACAACTTAAAACAAAGGCTTGGCCACTTTTGTTTCAATAGAATTTTTATAGATTTTTTAATAGGTATATATATATTTTTAATTTAATTTATGTATGTGAGAGAGAGCAATAGCAGGGGGAGGGGTATTGGGAGAGGGACAAGCAGACTCCTTGATGAGTGGGAAGCCTAATGCAGGGCTCAGTCTCAGGACCCTGAGGTCATGGTCTGAGCTGAATTCAGATATTTAACTGACTAAGCCACCCAGGTGCCCCTATGGATAAGTATATTTTTAAATACATAGAATAATATCTGTTTTACACAATGTTATTCAAAGTGTGATCTGTATATCGGCAGCATCTGTACCACTAGGAGATAGTTAGAAATATAAATTCTTGGGTCCCTCTCCAGACCTATTGAATTGAGATTCTCTAAAAGTGGGCTCAAGACTTAATAAGCTCTCCAGACAGTTCTTATGCACGCTGCTTTATCATTCATCAGGCCAATGGTTTTCAACCCTTGGTGTTGATAAGAATCACCTGGAGATCTTGTTACATCTGCTGGTTCCTGGGTCCAGAGATTGACTCCTACATGTGGGTGATGTTCATAAACCACATTTTTAACAGACATCCAGAAGATTCCAAGACAGGTGGTCCAAGAACTGATTAAGGAATGCAAAAAGAATGGAAGGAGAATTGATTTTCAAGCCGTATTGGTCATGAATATCACCTAAGAAGTTTGCTAAAATGGGAACTTCCAGATGTTCACACTGAATAAATCTAAGATGGGGCCTAGGAACCTACATTTTATTTTATTATTTTTAAAGATAATACCCAATTTTATTAGTATAGATAAAATTCATTTACCACTTAGAACCTGAATTTTAAATTCTAATTCAGGCGGTTAAGAGATTACATTTTGGAAAACACTGTTCCAGACGGTAAGATCTCTAAGGACAGAGGACAGCTTTCAAATCATCTTGCTAGACTAGAGCTATGGCATCAGTCTAATAAAATGAGATTAACTGGGGTGGTCGACAAGTCCAGAACATGAATCCAGTTCATCAGTTACATTTGGTAAATAATGTAGGAGATGTGGTTCAGCTGCAGTTAATGTAAAAACAAGGGAAAAAAAAGTCAGTGTAGTTTTATTCAGTGGTAGGTACGGAGAAAGTCAAGGCAGCTTAGGCTTACTTGACAGAAATCTTGATGTGCCTAAAACGAGGAGGTGATAGTTATATGGTTCCATATATGGATAGTATATATGGTTATATTTGGCGTTCAGGCCATGGTTAGAATATCTTTAGTTCTAGATGTCACACATGGATACATTTCAGTGGGAAGTGAAACTAACATTATTAAGCACCTACTGTATACCAGCTACACTGTTACTTATTTTTTTATTATTTTTAAAAATTTATTTATTCATGAGAGACACACAGAGAGGCAGAGACATAGGCAGAGGGAGAAGCAGGTTCCCTGTGGGGAGCCTGAGGCGAGACTCAATCTGAGGACCACGGGATCACGCTCTGAGCCAAAGGCAGACGCTCAACCACTGAGGCACCCAGGCATCCCTACGCAGTTACTTGTTAACCTGTTTGATCTCGTTGAGTGTTCACAATGACCTTGTAACATGTAGATAATACCCATTTTAAAGGTAAATATAATTGAGACTCCTAGAAAGGGGGAAGTAACTTGCCCACTGATTTTCTACTTCTCCCCAGAATAACTCGACATCTTTCTTGCCGCTGGTGCCTATGGCCTGGGAAGGCTACATGCTGCAAGATACTCATTATAGCCATGGCAAAATGTTGAGACGCCCCGTTGTCAGCCCTGTTGCATTGGGAGATGGTCCTTTGTGTAACATGGGAACCAAGCCACACAGTTTCCAAGTTCAACATTTCCTCGTGGAATGATTCCAGCAGAGCATTGGGATGACTTACTGTTTGCTTTGTGTCTCCGGTATGTGCCTGGTGTAATATTTACCAACTGGTCAGCTCTGTGGACACAGCAGGCTATGAGACTGTCTGTGTTTGCCCCGCTATGCTTCCCGGCTGGGCCTGTTTCCATGGCAACAGTCTTTCCTGTCAGCAGCCTTGAAGGGATGCATAAAAGAACACACTGTTGAGTATTGCTGTCTGGAGCCTAATGAGGCTGGATTTTTCTCTTGGATCCCTAACAAGGAAAGAGGAGTAAGTCTTTCTCTTAAGCATTCCCACTGTATTTTCCTGTGCCCTGAAAGCTATCTTTTCAGCTTTGTGCCCTAGGGAGTTTGGTTTTGTGATTTGGTGAGGAGTAGGAATTTCCCCCGAAAAGGACTGTCTTTTTGCAGGGCAGTAATCTAAATTGAACCTGCCAGGTATTTTTCTTCCTCTTAAATAGCTCTCCCAAGTTTCCTTTCTCCGTCTCATTCAGACCTAAACATTTTTGATTTAGCAAATTATAATGGCACCGAGTGCCCTCCCGGCTTTGGCTTTACCCCTCCCGTCTATGCCCACCCAGGGTGTTTCTAAACCCTCATGGAACTGAGTTGTTTCTCTGCTGCAAACCTCTGATGACTCTCTCCTGCTGCACGATGAGGTCCATGTTCCTTATGGTGCCACTCGATGCTCTCATGCTTGAATGAGCCCTGCACTGACTGGTGGAGTTACGATGCCAGCCACATATACTGTCTTAAAATTTCTAGTAGCCACATTAAAAAATTAAAAATGAGCATATTAATATTAATACAGTTTCAGCTCAATATATCCCAAATATTATCATTTCAACAAGAAAACAATGTAAAAATATTAAGGTATTTTACTTTATTTGTTTTGACCAAATCTTCAAAATCTGCCATGTATTTTATGCTTGTGGCACATTTCCATTTGGACCAGTCCCACTTCAAGGGCTTAGTGGCTAGTGGCACCAAATGTAGCCCTTGCATACATACCCCTGTAGTCTCCTTCCATTCCAGCTTCCCACTCTCCCCAAGTTTGCCAGTCCACCAGGCACACCAGAACTTTTGCCATCCTGTGAACTTTTTATATCTTTGTGCCCCTGTGCCTTTGCACCTGCCCTTCTTGTTGATTGGCATTCCCTTCTGTACCTGAATTTCTCTTCATCTTTTGTAGATGAAGTGGTTTGTAAAGTCATTGTCCTTTATGCCTTTTCTCTCCTCTGTCCTTTTTCTCCTCCACTAGCACTTTGTGTCTCAAATACAGTACTGGATGTGTTGTATTGTTATTATTCACTTGAAGTTCTTCTCCCCTGTGGGGACTGGCCATAAAGGCAATGGCATGCCTTGACCACTTTTGCAGCTCCCAGGAAATGTTTGAATGAGGAAACGAGCACACTGAAAACTTCTTTGGTGTCGGGATGCTCCAGTTTCTCTTCTGGTACAAGCCGGGCCACACTTCATTCCAAACTCTTCTTGTCCTTCGACTTTTGACGGTTGGGTGGTAGGCTTCCTAATATGCTACTTCTCTCTATCAATCTACATTTTCACACATTTCCTGTGTCAAACAACATATACCCTCACATGAGTGGTATCCCACACCAAACAGCATTGAGACGCTAAATAGGCTGCTCAAAAACACAAAACATCTCCCTCCTCCTACAAATGAAGTGCAACATTACAATATATGTCAAAAGTTAAAAAAAACAACAAAAAGTTCTGTTTGGGGTAATTCAGGCTATCATTCCATTCTACTGGTTCTAATTAGCTGTTGTAAAATCAAGGGAAGAGATATATTAGAATCATGGAGTCAATGAATTGAAGAATTGCTCCAGTGTGCCTTTTTGAGCCTCATGCCTGAATCACTGTGCTAGTGACAGCCTGTCATGTCTTGGGAAGTATGTCATAGTATAGGTGAACAAGCTCAGATGCAAGAGACTTGGGTTCAGTCCCAGTTCAGCCACTTCCTAGCTATGTGAACTTCAGTAGGTAGGAGACTGTCAGGCTCTCTGTGTTCTCACCTGTAAATTGGGGGTGAGTAGTGGTACTGCCCCTCTGGGCCGTCCTGGGGGTTCTCTGAGATACTGTGTGCCTGAGATAGAGATGCTGGGACACCAGGTTGTGGCATCTCCTTTGGTGACATTTATGAAAATTAGTCATCCTTGACCTACAGTGATCTGGGTGTAGCATTCCTTAGCTTTATGACTTTCCCAGGGCTGAGCTGAGGAATTCTTAAGGATTAAGATTCCTGGCTTTGTTCTTCTTGAGTCTCCAGTGGGTTTTGCATTTGGTGACATCTAGTGGTTCGATGGTAGTTGTCAAAGCTGAATGCAAAGCCTCAGATTTCTCTCTCTCTCTCTCTGTCCATCATAAATAAATAAATAAATAAATCTTTAAAAAAAAGGGAGGGGGGGATCCCTGGATGGCTCAGCGGTTTAGCACCTGCCTTTGGCCCAGGGCGCGATCCTGGAGACCGAGTCCCATGTTGGACTCCTAACATGGAGCCTGCTTCTCCCTCCTCCTGTGTCTCTGCCTCTCTCTCTCTCTCTGTCCATCAGAAATAAATAAATAAATAAATAAATAAATAAATAAATAAATAAATAAATAAATCTTTTTAAAAAAAAAACAAAGCCTCAGATTTGTTCTTCCTTTCTGGATCTACTTTCCCCGTCCCTCCCTCTGCGTTCCCCCAAAGCTGCACCCCTCCCCAAGGTCTGCCACCTTAGTGTCTCTGTTCCTCCATCTCTCTGGAGTCAGGCAACATCAGTTCTTCAACATGCCCCAGCAGTCAACCCTAATGGGTCCTGTCCCAGGCCTTCTCCTGCCGGGATGACTGGAATTAAGTTTTTAGTGCCAGATGATGAGTGACAGTTCCCTCTGCCTGAAGTCCCCTGATCACCTCTACATGGCAGAGTCATTCTTTTTTTTTTTTTTTAAGATTTTATTTATTTATTCATGAGAGACACAGAGAGATGGAAAGAAATGGAGAGGCAGAGACATAGGCAGAGGGAGAAGCAGGCTCCACGCAGAGAACCTGACATGGGACTCGATCCTGGGACTCCAGGATCATGCCCTGAGCTGAAGGCAGACGCTTAACCACTGAGCCACCCAGGTGTCCCAAGGGCAGAGTCATTCTTCATGGATCACCCTCAGCCACCAGCTCCATGAATCACTCCTGCTCTGCCCAGGCCAAGCCAGGCCCTGCTCCTCTGGGCTTTTAAGAGATTTCTTATTTCTCTTTATTTCAACTAATTTTTCATCTACTCATTCAGTCAATCCTGTTTTCTAAAAACCCACTACATATCAGGCACTCATTACATTGAATTGTAAGTAATAGATTCACATGCCTGTGTCTCCCATAAACAGTGAAGTCTACCTCCTTACCTTCATCCACCCTCTTCTTTCTCTTCATTCTCTCTTTCTCATTTGTATTCCAGGTGCTAACACACAACTGGCACACAGCATGTTCTAAATAACAGCTTATTTTAATATCATTTTCCAGGGTCAAACATAAAAGAATCGTAAATGCAGAAAATGTCAGTGCCCTTGGTGCTGGGTAATATTTTGGGATCAGTACTAGGCCAGGCCCCACCGGCCTAGCACCTTTCAAATTAAACCCCAACTGACTGTACTGTGTACATAATCAGAATGAACATAAATCTATGGCTAGTTCAACTTAAGACATTATAGCAAAGTGAGTAACTAGATAGTTGGAGAAAAAGTGCAATGGAATTTTGGGGGTGTAAAGCTTAACATAATAGGAAGTATAGTAGAAACTTTGACCATTTCATTTTCCCTGCTTTTAAAAAATAATAAACTCCCCTTAGGCAAATCAGTGATTCCCAGTTTTTTTAACTGTGCTTCAACTGCAAAAGCCCTGAGGACTTTCAGTATTTATATGTTACTTACAAATTGTATGTGTCCTGCTTCAGTAATATGTTGTTTTCATTAAAAAGTAGACAAAAATTTTTTTAAAAAGATTTTATTTATTTATTTGTGACAGACACCGAGAGACAGAGACATAGGCAGAGGGAGAAGCAGGCTTCCCACGGGGAGCCCAATGTGGGACTTGATCCCGGGACCCCAGGATCACAACCTGAGCCAAAGGCACATGCCCAACCACTGAGCCATCCAGGTGCCCCAAGAAACAAATTTTAATAATGAGAAAAGTCTAACACTGTCCTCTTATGCTTCAGGGAATCATCTACATCCTCCTGACACCTGGAATCTTCTGCCATTTGGGCCCATTGCTCTTATACAAATTCTCTTTTTTTATTCACACTTCCTGAATATGTTCCATCTGTCTGTTCTTCCTGCCTTGGTTCATGACATTCTAACCTTTTGGAGCTCTGTTTCCTTCTTTCCTTCTGGCCTGAAGTCAACCACCTTTGAAAGTCTGGCTCCAGATCTTTCCATTTCAGAAAGCCTTGGGGAAACTGAGGCCTGAGAGCAGATTACAGTACAGTGGTAGAGTGCAGGGAGGGAGGAGATGGACCCAGATTTCCCAACTGATTGTTCATTCATTCAACAGGTATTTATTGAAGACTAGCACAGTGTGAGGTGTGGAACCCAGCTCTATCCTATTCTAGCAAGTTCTTAAAGGTTGGCAAGGTAAGACTTACTGCCTTTGTCATAGTTGGAGCCTAGGGTGATATTTGAATAAGTCATGAAGTCGGTTGAATCCTGTGTCATGGTTTGATTGGGTAAGCTTGGTCTCTGAAATCAGACCTATCTTGATTTAAATCTTGCCGAAATGGCCAACCTTCCATATAGCTTTAGACAATAGTTTACCTTCCTGAGTCTCAGTTTCCTGATCTGTAAATTAGGGCTTTTAGTATCTATGTCATAGGACTACTGTGAGGTTTAAAGGAAATGATGTAAGTAGAATGACCAACTTGCCCCTGTCCGCCTGGGGCTTCCCTGATTTTAGCCCTGAAAGTCCTACATCCTGGGAACCCAATCAGGCCAGGGAAAGCCAGAATGGTTGGTTACCTTAAAAGTAGGGAAGCTCCTTGGAAAGTCCCTATCGTGTAGTAGGTGCTTCATGAATACTTTTTTTGGGTCCTGCTTCTCGGGTTAGACTTCTATTTTCTTATATCCTTGATCCTTCTTTTTTTGTTAATTCTGTGAGGTTTATTGAGTGCTTGCTGTGTGCAAAGCTTTACACCAGGCACCAGGGATATGGTGGGGAACAAAGGAAGCCAACCTCACCTTCCTGCTGTGACCGAATTTCTGACCTGACTTGTCTGCATGGAGCCATGGCACTTTATAATGAACTCTTTAAAAAAAAAGATTTTATTTATTTATTCATGAGACACAGAGGCAGAGGGAGAAGCAGACTCCCTGCAGGTAGCCTGATGTGGGACTCGATGCCAGGACCCTGGGATCACACCCTGAGCTGAAGGCAGACGCTCAACCACTGAGCCACCCAGATGTCCCTATAATGAACTCTTAAACAAAAATTCTGGCATAATTTGTCCTTACATTTTCTCCATTCCTCACCAAACAGAGTATCTCTGAAAAGGGTTACAAATGCCTTTTCCACAAGATGCCTTTGAGAACTAAAAGAACACAGGAAATGTGATGAAGGGGATGGAAGGCATGCCAGAATTTAACGGGGTTGCCAGACTATGACACAAATGGCCCCTAAGCCATCTGGGAGCCTTTAGAAACCTTTTGGGGACTTTGTGTCCCACTCATTGTACAGAGGGGGCAAGCTGTGGCCTCTATCAGCATTCCTGCTGGGTCCCTTGAGGAGTCCTCCGTGCTGATCTGATACATCATGTGGCCTGGAACTCAAGGAAGAGTGTACACTGGCAGACACAGATCCGGTCTGAGCAAAGAGCAAAGTCTGGATTGGTTTTGGCCACAGAATTTAGAAAAAGAATAGTTAGTGAACGGTCCTCTTGGGAAAATGGTCATCCTTCTTTGGAGATGTAACTTTGTCAGTAGTTCTAAATAGTCTATGAGTTGAGTACCTAGATATAAGGAAGGGGTGCTGTGTGTGTGTGTGCGTGCGCGCACATGTACGTGTTAGTACACATATGTGTGGTTATGGGAACCTCTGATAGGTAGCACAGGGCACTGTTTAAAAACCTAGCATTGCATTCAGTCCTGGCTCCCCCAATGCATATTGTGAACCTTGGGTAAGATATCTAGTACCTCATTTTCTCCATCTGTAAAACAGGGATAGGTTGTAGGTTTGTTGAGAAGACCAAAACTACCTTATTTCCTGATTGGATGACTGACATTTTAACATCTTATAATTCAAGGGCATCTTCTAAGCAACACTGTGGTATTAGTTTGTTGGGGCTGCTGTAACAAAGTCCAAAAAATTGAGTGGCTGAAACAACAGAAATTCATTCTGTCATGGTTCTGGAGGCTAAGAGATCTGAGACCAACGTACTGGCAAGGCCATGCTCCCTCTGAAGGCTACAGGGAAGGGCTGTTCCAACAATCTCTCTTAGCTTCTGAGAGTTCTTTGGCTTGTAGCAAACTACCTCCAACCTTCACACTGGGTTCTCCCTGTGTGTATGTCTGTCTCTTCACGGGGCATTCTTCTTTGGACACCAGTTATATTGGATCAGAGGCCCAGCACACCCCAGTGTGACCTCATGTTAACTTCACAGATTACATCTGAAGTCACCCTGTTTCCAAATGAGGTCATATTTTGAGGTTAGGGCTTCAGTACATTGTGAATTGTGAATTTTGGAAACACAATTTATCTGTAACAAGTGTCTAACATTTAAAAATTTTTTTTCAATTAATGTCTCTTATAAGTGATGGCACCTTAGAATCAGTGAAATATAGTGGATCAATAAATATGAGCATTTAGCACAACACCTGCCATGTAGTAAACACTCAACTAATGATAAAAATTATTGTTATCACAAGAGTGAATACGTTCTTTGTACTTTAGTTTTATTATCTGTAAAACTGGGACAAAAGTACCTCCTTGGCAGAGTTCTTGTCACACGTAAATGAGGCATTACATATGCATGTGCTCAGCGTGTGTTCTTGCATTTAGCTGAAACAGCCTGTGTCCTTTACTTCTTTCACTGTGTCTCTTCCAAGGCCTGCATGGCATCCACAGTGTGTGGCTTATTTTTAGCATTCAGTGAACACCTGTTGGATGAATGAATAAATGAATGAATAGTGAGCTCAGTGATTGTATTAGTTGATTTTCTTTTGTTTGGAAATAACAAGGATACAACTTAAATTACTTTAGTCCAAGAGGGGTCTGTGTTGGCTCAAACTACAATGAGGGTGGGTTGGGGCTGGCTTTAGTGACGACTTTAGTGACAGGCTGGCAGGTTTCTCCAAGCCTCTCTCTGCAAGAGGGCTTTATATTCGCTTTTGAGTGCAGGCTCCTTCTGCACAGTGGGGAAATGGCTGTCAGCAGGCCTCTGCTCTCATCATGAGAATTCCCTAGTCAGAGCAGAAAGCTTATCCTTTCTAGATTTTGCCCAAAAAATCTCAAGAGAGGGCTCTGGTTGGTCTGGGGGAGCTAGGTAGAAACCACCCTTCCCTCTACCTCAAAACACCTGGACATGGAGGTTAAGAATCACTTGCCTCAAAGACATAGCATGGTGATGGCCACTGAGGAAATGTGTCTTGAGCAGCAGCCCAACTAATGCCACCCACAGTGATGAGGATTGGAAAAATTAATGTGGTGAGAAGACTTCAGGAGATGTCACAAGGCAATTCTGGTAACTAGTGGCCACTATATGTGTATTTACTTATTTGACAACTTTTTATTTATTTATTTTTTTAAATTTATTTGTTTGTTTGTAAAGATTTTATTTATTTATTCATAAGACACACACACACATACACACACACAGCGGCAGAGACACACGCAGAGGGAGAAGCAGGCTCCATGCAGGGAGCCTGATGAGGGACTCGACCCTGGGTCTCCAGGATCACACCCTGGGCTGAAGGCAGGCGCTAAACCGCTGAGCCACCCAGGGATCCCCATTATTTGACAACTTTTTATTAAGGAGCTGTCACATCCCAGGTGGTCAACCAGGCCCATTGTACATGTTATTATTATTATTATTATTTGTCATTCTTTATAGTCAGCTTGGGTGGATAGATTACTCATACTTGACCAGTGAGGAAACCCAGGTGTAGAGAGCTGAAGTCCCTTGTCCCAGGTGACCCTGGGAGGGGGTGGGTCAACTAGGATCTGACTTAGAGTGTGAATCATGGCTTCATTACCCATAGTCATGACCTTGGGAAACATCCTTGATGTGTGGTACCTCAGTTCCTTTAGTTTTCCTTAGCTCTAATATGGGGATTTTCATAATACTTAGGTTCCTAAGTTGGGAAAATTGACTGGGACAGTATGTGGACAGGGCTTGTCATGGAGTGTGGCACAGAGTGAGTGCTTAATATGCAGCATATCACCTATTATTGTTGTTAGTAGTAGTAGTATTTTGCTATTATTTCCAAATCCCTGCTTTTCTCAGTGCCCGAAAGTGTTTTATGTAAGCAGCATAGAAGGCAAATTGTGTGAGGCCGCTGGAGGAAATTTACTAAGGAGGGACATTCCAGGAGGTCTTCCTGGAGGAGGAGAGAATCCAGCTGCTGTTTTCTGAAAAACTAGAAGGAGGTGGAAGTCTTCTTCTCTGCTGTTAAGATTCTCGGTGCTCAGTGACCTAGGCAGGAAGGGGCCTTGGTTGGTTGTGCTCCTAAGGAGGCAAGTGCCTGGATATCTCAGGCCCTAAGATTGAAGACTCCCTTGTGCAACAGCTGGGCCCTCCATCTCCCTCCCTACTCTAGGTCTTGGTAGGGACAGGAGTGTGCTATTTTTGCCCCATTAAGCTCTTCTCTGTTAACATTGGTCAGTCTTAGCACTCCTGCCTAGGGTGATTTATCATGGGCCTGAATTTTCCCTCCTGCAGCCAGCAGTGCCTGGGAAACAGAAAGCTGGAGCAAGCAGCAGTAAGCAGGGATGCAGAAGCTGCTCAGCAAACATGATGCATCCCCCCTTGCTGGGCAAGAATTGAGGCCAGTCTGTAGCCATGTCAGTATCCCTCCTCAACGTGCTTCTCTCCCAGGCTCATCCTCCACATGCCCTCTTCCTCCTTCCTTCCCTCCATCTTTCCTCTCCTCTTCTCCTCTCCATGCCCCCTTTTCTTTCTCTCTTTTTTCTCCATTTCCAGCTTCATTCCCTTTCTCTTCTCTCTCCCTCTTCCCTTGCTTTCTCCCTCCTATCCCTACTGGGCAAACAGCTGATTTCATCAGTCACTTGTCCTGCTCTTTTTGGTGACCATCTGGAGCGTCCAATTATTAGAGGCAAGTGGAGGCTCTAGGTCTCCCTCTCACTGCCTCAATTCTGCGTGGTTAATTATGTCCCCTCTAAACTCTGCCACACTTGTTACTAAGCAAGAGGCCATGAAACCAGCCTTCCACTGTCCTGGGAGCTTCCTGCAGCCTGCTGTGCTTTTAGGTGCTTTGACAAGCCCCTGTGCGAAAGGACCATTGGGGAGCTAGACTTTCTAATCAGATCCAGCAACAAACAAGAAAGACCAGAAGGCAAAGGTGGGACACAGACAGACAGGACCAGTGGGATTCCAGACACAAGACACCATTCAGCTGCCTGGTTCAACAGATGCTTCTCCTGTGTTTACCAAGGGTGGAGGGTCTCATGGTGTTTCCAGCCTCCCACATACTCTCTGCTTTACTCATTTAATCAGTGAAGAAGTTTTTCTCACATCTCATCTGCTAATTAATGATCCTCTAGAGCAGATGTAAATAGAAATGTTTGAAGCACTTGAGCTGGCAGCTTCTAGAGTTCGGATCTCTGATTAGAGTCCATCAGATGCTAACCACCCCACCCACCCTGGGGTGTGGATTCCTGATTAGGTCATTTTAAATGCTAATAGACTGTCCCTAGGGTAGACAAAATATAACTTGCATACTTATGTCTAAAGCTTTCTCTCTGTTAGTTTGTAAGTAGTACTTTATTTTTTTAAATATTTTATTTATTAATGAGAGAGAGAGAGAGAGAGAGGCAGAGACACAGGCAGAGGGAGAAGCAGGCTACATGCAGGGAGCCCAATGGGGGACTTAGGACTCCATCCGGGGACATGATCCCGGGACTCCAGGATCACGCCCCAGGCCAAAGGCAGGCGCTAAACTGCTGAGCCACCCAGGGATCCCCTGTAAGTGGTACTTTAAAGTAAACTATAACATCCACCTCATTCTCACTCTTGTTTATGTGGCTGGTAGAGCTTTGTAACCACAAACTCAGTTTTGACAAAGTAACACATCTCCCCCTTCCCTTCCCTTCCCTTCCCTTCCCTTCCCTTCCCTTCCCTTCCCTTCCCTTCCCTTCCCTTCCCTTCCCTTCCCTTTCTATTCATGAAGCTACAGACCTTATTTAGATGTTGCCCACTTTTACACAAATGCCTTCTTGAGTCCTAGGATCCAATCCAGATGATCACATTGCATTCAGCCGGGTGCCTCCTTAGTCTCCTGTGCTCTGAATTTCTCAGCCTTTCCTGTTTTTCACGACTTTGACAGTTTCAAAGAGTACTACTGGTCAGATATTTTGTAGGATTTCCCTCCATGTGGGCTTGTTTGACATTTCTCATGATTAAGTCACAAGAATGATCACCTTGAATGTTGTGAGGGTAATATTGCCAGGTCTCTATTTTTTCCCTTTCCGTACAATGTTCTTTGGAAGCCAGTAGTGAATGGAGTCCTAACTTACCAGAGGGACTTGGTTAAAGTCCACCACCTGGAGAGAGAATTATCTACTTCTATTATTTAGAATTAGTCTGTAAAGGAAGATTTACCCCTTCTTCCCGTTTATTTGATTTATTCAGTTATTTATACAAGTATGGACTCTTGTAATTCATATATTTATTTTATTCTTTGAATTGTAATCCATTACCATGCAATTTATTTTTTTGTTCAAATTGTTTCGTGTTTGGCCATTAAGAGCTCTTTCAGGTTGACTCTTGTATTAATTTCCTATGGCTTTTGTAACAAATTACCACAGACTTGATGGCTTAAAATGACACAGGTTATTATTATCTTATAGTTCTAGAGGTCAAAAGTCCAAAGGGGGCCTAATTGGGCTAGTACCAAGTTGGCTGCCTATAGTCCTTTCTGGAAGCTGTGGGGGAAATCCCTAGCCTTGCCTTTTGCAGAGTCTAGAGACTGCCCACATCCCTTGGCTCACAGTCTCCTTCCATCTTCAAAGCCAGCAATCCCATTTCTTGGACCTCTGCTTCTTTCCCTGGCTCTGACCTAGGAAGCAAGAGCTTCCTCTTTCATGTATAAGGAGCCTTGGGTTGCATTGGGCCCATCTGGATAATCCGGGATAGCCTCTCTGATTTAGTCTATTCCAGCTGCCATCGTAAAATACCAGACTGGTGGCTGAAACAATGAATATTTATTTTCTAACACTTCTGGAAGCTAGAAGTTAGGTCAAGGTGCTAGGTGATTTGGTTCCTGATGAGAGTGCTTTCTTGGCTTGTGGGTGGCTACCTTCTTGCTGTATCCTCCCATGGCAGAGAGAGAGAGAATGGGAACTCCCTCCTGGTATCTTTTCTATGGGCATTAATCCTATCACATCAGAGCCCTGCCTAATTTAACTTTAATTACCTAATTTAACCTTAATTCCTCCTTATAGGCTCTTTCTCCAAATAGAGACACATTGAGGGTTAAGGCTTCAACATATGAATTTTGAGGAGGGGCACAATTAAATCTGTCATACCCCCTATCTCAAGATCTAACTCCATCACACCTGCAAAGTCCCTTTGCCAGTAATGTGACATACTCACAGGTTCTGGAGATTATAGCCTGGATATCTTTGTGGGGGCCTTTATTTTGCTTGCCACAGCTCTTCGGTCCTTCTGGCATCTCCTATCAAATTTCTTTTTTTATTTAGTTAATCTAAATTACCCTCCAAACTTCCACTGCATGGGGTACAGGTGTGTTTTATCTCATGATTATTGTGGCTTCTACCATGAGGTCTTTCTAAGGTCCTGAGTGACAGGAGGGTCTTGGGCAGTTCCAAAACACAAGTCCATGCTGGTTACTCTACAGTGGTTCTGCATCTCAGCTCACTGGTCTAATGGTCTGAGGACTCTGCTGTCAAGCTTGGGGCTGGGTCTAGAGGTTGGGTGCTACTGATGCCCTGTCACCTCTGGGGTGTTGCAACTCTCGTAACATCTGGGAGCTTCTCTTTCATCTTTCTTGCTACTCTCAAGACAGAATTCTGGCTCCTTCCTTCCCCCTTGGGGACATCTAGCATAATAATGACGATTGATTAAATTCTTACAAAGTAGGGGAAAAGCTGTTGACTTTAAGCAGAGTCTGCTTTCTTTCAAATTTCTCCAAGTCAAGGAAATACACATGAGAATTGGGTAGATAGGAGAAAAAGCAAAAGAAGGAAAAAACCCATACCATCTCAATAAATTGTCCTGTCATATTAAATCAGGGAAAGTTTTTGGAAAATAAGCTTTAAAAAAAAATCCACTTGAGTGTGGGAGTTTTCCTAACTTGGCTCAGCACTGTCAGCTGCTTGTGCCAATTCACCGTTTTAAAGGTTGACATCGAACGGGGTTGTTCTAAAAATTGTACTAGAGATTTGCTTTCATCAGGTGTGGTACAGATGTAGGCATGATTGTCGAGAAGGAAGTTTATAGTCACAGATGTCTGGGAACAGGAGGCTCAGCAAGCCATGCAGCATCACATGGGAAGATGCTCAGGTCTGCCAGGAGGCAGCAGAGAGGGAAAGGTTCGGAGCTTTTACTGAGGTTTTCACTGGGAGAAATAGGGAGGTGCAGGATAGGTACTCTGAGTAAGCTGAGGACTAGATAGTATGGTGGTGGTCCCCAGTTATGGAGTACCTGGCCCTGGGTGATTTGGGGCAGGGGTAATATTGACATGATGTGTGAGAATTTGATAAAGGAGATGGTTGGGAATAGGCTTGGGATTAGTTGACAGTGCGTAACTAAGGCACTTACACTTATGGAGAGTTGTTTTTCTCTCCCCAGCAACTAGCTAACCCTGGAAAATGCTAGGATAAAGGTTTCAAATGTCAGAGCATCAAGAATACAGAAAATAAGAAAATATAATCAGTTTAGAAGTCTGCCACACAAGGAGTCAGCTGACCACCACGGTCATAAGGGAGGAAGGAAAGTGGGCTTTCTTGTATGTGAGACAGTGACTTTTCTCAGGAAGATATTTGAATGCCCTCTTGTTTAGATGTTGAGTACTTGGAAAGCTTGTGTTTGCAAAGAATGGGTTGCTTATCTTACTAGTGCTAAGTAATATTTTTTTACTATTTTTTTTCAGTAATCTTTACACCCAATGTGGGGCTTGAACTTAATGACACCAAGATCTAGAGTTGCATGCTCTTCCGACTGAGCCAATCAGGTGTCCTGCTAAGTCATCTTTGACATGAGATGAGGGTGACATGAGACCTACTAACATGCTGATGATTCTAAGATCCCAGGCCTCAGACAATGCCATTCTGTTCCCTGAGACCTCAAACTCTGTTATCCTCCTGAGTTGAGTGTTGAGGATGGGTGGTGCGGTAACCCCCCACAGGCTGTTTCAAGAGACATTTAGGTCTGGCTGTGAACCACAACCGAATGAGTGGGTGAGCTCTGTCTTCTTCCTGTGGGCTTCCCTGTGGGTCACATTGCCTTGAGCATAAACTGGCTGATTGCTAAGGGGGGATGTTTTTGGATTCTCTCAGAAGCAGACACTGAACTGGGGACTCGAGTTCAAGTTTTTATCTGGGATGTAGGAAGGAAGTGTAGCAGCAGTGGAGATATGATGCAGGGAAGGGGTGAACCAATTAATTGTGCCATTTTCTTTTTTATACTATGTAATTGACACATAACATTATATTAGTTGCAGGCGTACAACATCATGATCTGACATTTGCATGTGTTGGAAAATAATCTCCAAAAGAGGTTAGCTCACCTCTGTCACCATATATTGTCGAAAAAAGTTTTTTCTTGTCTGACAACTTAAAATCTGTTCTCTCAACGACTTTCAAATAAGCAACCACAGCATTATTAACTATAGTTGCCACGCTGTACGTTATGTTCCTATGACTTCTGTATTTTATAACTCGAAGTTTGTACCTTTGGACTCTCTTCACCCATTCCTCCCACCACCCCTCCCCCCAACTCCTCACCTCTGGCAACCACCAGTCTGTTCTCTGTTTCTATGAACTTAGTTGTTTTTTGTTTTGTTTTGTTTTAGAATCCACTATAAGTGAGGGGCACCTGTATGGCTTAGTGGTTGGGCATCTGCCTTTGGCTCAGGTCATGATCCCATGTCCTGGGATCGAGTCCCGAGTCAGGCTCCCCGCACAGAGCTTGCTTTTCACTCTGCCTATGTCTCTTATGAATAAATAAATAAATAAGTAATCTCAAAAAAAAAAAAAAAAGAATCCACTACAAGTGAGATTATATGGTATTTGTCTTTATCTGACTTACTTTACTTAGCATAATGCCCTCAGGATCCATTCATGTCACAGATGTCAATAATTCATATATATTTTTTATGACTGAATAATATTACATGTGTGTACCACATTTTCTTTATCCATTCACCCATCTATAGACACTTCAGTTGCTTCCACCTCTTGACTATTTTAAATAATGTATAATGAACGTGGGGATACAGATATCTTTTAAGTTACATTCTTCATTTTCTTTGGATAAATAGCCAGAAGTGAAAATGCTGGATAATATGGTGATTCTATTTTTTATATTTTGAGGAACCTCCGTACTGTTTTCTGTAGTGGCTGCACTAATTTACATTCCCACCAACAGTGAATTAGGGTTCTCTTTTCTTCACATCCTTAGCCAACACTATTATTTCTTGTCTTTTTGATAATAGCCATTCTAAAAGTGTGAGGTGATATCTCACGGTGGTTTTGATTTGCATTTCCTTGCTGATTAGTGATATTGAGCATCTTTTCATATACCTGTTGGCCAACTGTTAGCTTTTTTTTGGGGGGGGGGATGTCTATTTAGATCCTCTGCCCATTTTTTAATTTGTTTGGTTTTTTGCTATTGAGTTGTATGAGTTGTTCATATATTTTTAATATTAACCCCTCAGGTGCACTCTTAAAACCCGCAATGGCAATGCATGATTTAAGCTCAGTTGGGAACTACTGCCAAACACATACCTTACAATGATCCTACCTGAAGGGTAAGGGATTTGGGGGATTTATACACTGACTTCTGAGAGTCCCTGTAGGAGAGCTACTGCAGGAGTGCTAATTCCTCTGCATTTCTGACCTGCTGGGTACACTGGCAACTAGACCGTCCATAGTTCTAGAAAAAGAAAGTCCTCTAGCACAGAGACTCAGCATCTAGCAGTTAGAGACCAGCAGGAGCCCATAGAAAGGTGTAAGGTTGTGGATGGTATCCTGACAGCGTCTGCTTTAGGAGACCCCAAAAAGAATGGGGGTCAAAACGTTATGAGTTTCCTGAATTCTCCTCATTTAGGAATATGCACCTTAGGGGCCAGAGTCTCTGGGGGTGGCTGTGGGCATCACACAGTGCAGGTGCCCTGAGCCTGAGTAGCCAAGGGCCATTTCTCTACCACTTTACTGTTTTCTGTTCATTTTAACAGTTTAAAACTGAAGACTTTCTCCATTATAGCCATCCTTTCTTATATGTCCATTTGGCCTTTGGAGAAACTTGGGTCATGGGACCTTAGCACTTTTGCCTTCACTGGCACCTTCCTCCATTGAGAAAACACACACACACACACATTCCAACTATGTTGGTCTAAAGACAAATATATTAACATACATACATATACTAACATCATGTAGTTAAGTATTTTCAACAACCTAAAAGTTCATTTTTATATATTTTCTCAAGATTTTATTTATTTGAGAGAGAGAGAGAGAGAGGGAACCCACAAAAGCAGGGTGAATGGTGGGGGGTGTAGGGAGAAGCAGGCTCCCCGCTGAGCAGGGAGCCAGACACCAGCTTGATCCCAGGACCCCTGGACAACGACCTGAGCCAAACGCAGATGCTTAACCGACTGAGCCACCCAGGTGTCCCTTTCTTTTAAAAAGATTTAAAACATGTTCAAGGTCTTCTAAATGCATTGCTGTGGGCCCTAGGCACTGGCTCTTGTGTCTAAGGATGTTAGCCCTGGAGAAATATACGCAGGAGGGAAAGGGAACTGCCTTGTCTGGTCCTTACACTGATCTCCTGTTGGGATGATCCACTTGCCTGCCTCAAACGTGTGGGTGGAGACTCCCAGGGTCTCTGGTGGCAAATGTGAAAAGATGCCCCGTCTCACACTGGGGATACCTCTGACACAGTTAAGCTGCCTTTATGGAGCGATTGTTTTGCCAGATGCTGAGGAATTACAAACCTTCAAAGACCTTGTTTGCAGGCCGGGGTACCACTTCTCCTCAAGGCATCTTTGAAATGCAAACTTGTTCTCTCAGCAGACTCAGTGCGTCTCAGCCTTTAAGATAAATGCTTCAAACTGGCAGCAAACCCACTTGAGTTTGGTGCCTGGCTTTCCAACAGATTAATTATATCGATTGCTGGCTGTTCGTTTGCCTTCGTGGCCATTGCTCCCTTGTTGGTTGGCATTTGCTTTCTCCAACCATCACAGCACCAGAGCTGCCTCGAAATAAACAAACACCGATTCAGCACACGGCACGGTGGGTGACCGCAAACCTGTGTGCTTTCATGACATGCTGCCTGGCAATGGGCTTGGGGGGCACGGCTGGAATTCCAAATCTCTTGTTTTCTGATGGGTTTCAGGGGCTCCTTGGGGGCCGGGAGCCCTGACGTGTGTGCTACTAGAATGCATACATGTCCCAGCTGGTAGGGCAGGAAGGGCACATGGCAAGATATAGTCACACCTGCTCTAGTAGAACCTGCTTGATGCAGCCGGCAGTGTGGCTTTGCTCTGGGGAGTCCTTTGCTTCTCTCAGTGTTCTCATCGGCAAAGTGATAATAATACCAGGGGGCTAATATTTATCGAACTCTTAGAGTGTGCCAAGCACTACTTTTAAGGCTTTGCAAGTATTACCCTTTCAATCTTCATTGCAGCAAGCTGAGATTTAGAGAGGTGAAGAAACTCAGCCAAGATTAAGAACCGGTGGGACCTACCGGCCAAGGTTCAAGGCTAAACCTAACTCAGATTGTGCTGTCAGGGTGGCCAGCAGGGGTCAATGAAACTCGATGTTTTGAGATGGTGGATTTCACTCTGTGTCCTGGTGGAATTCACATTTTCCCAAGTTCTACCCAAGTTCTAGTTTCAATATAGTGTCATGGCTATGCTGATAGACACTGTAGCCAGCCAGCCAGCCGACCTGCATTTGAATCCTGTTCTACCACTGAGTAGTGGTGTGGCTTTGGACAAGTGACCCCATCTCTATGTGCTTTCCTATCCTCATCTGCAAAATGTGGCTAATAATACCTATCTCATAGGGTTATTACAAGGATTACAGGGCTTGTAAAGCGTTTAAAGCATATGGAAAAGCACAATGTAATTGTTAAATGTTTAATTATCCTTCATAAATAAACATGCAATTTCAGGAACTGAATCTAGGGGATGCCAGTGTCTTATGTTCGCTTAGTCTGGTGGGTTTTGGAATCTTGAGTGCGGAGGCTGTGATTTTAATATCAAATGGAATAATTAGATGTTGCAGGCCTAGGAAGAGAGGAATTCTACATCCTGTGACCCATTGTACTTTATTTTATTGAGCAATTAACATGAACAAATTCACAATTAAGAGTGAAAATTAAAACCTAGGGTGTGTATTTGGTTAATAAGGATTTTCTCATTTTGGAAAAGGATGTTATACCTTAATTTAGTTCTTGTGAAAAGCTGCTCCCCCCTTAGCAGAGGGCCATTGACACGCTTATACCTTCAGTGGGTCCTTCAGAACGAGGGCTGGCTACTTGGGGGAGGGGAGTCAAGGAGCTGATTAGTTCAGGTGTAGAAGGGAGCATAACTCATACTCAAGCCTGGAAGACAAAAATCGGAGTTGGAGTTAAAGGAAAAGTCACACCGGTGATCTTGAGAGAATCTAATGAAACGCTATTAGAAGCTGTAAGCAAAGGAAAGCTTAGACATGCCTTCAAGGGCTTGCAAAACTGCCCCAGGCCAGAAAGATGCTTCAGGCAAAATAGAGAAGTCACATCAGCCTGAGACTTTTCCAGAAATGACTATTTCCAATTTAGTACATCTGTTTTCTTTTTCTTGGGTATGTGCCTTCCCAGGTGGCTCCTGGCCTGACTCAGGATGCCTCTCGGGGACACCTGGAATGGGTCCGTAGTTGCTGTCTCCAGAGCTGGCCCCATGGATCTCAGCACCTTCTGTCCTGTTTCATGGCTGGCCTGGATCCTGCCAGGGTTGCAATAGGTCATGTGTGATGGTTGGGTTTTATTTGGCAACCAAGCATGACTTGTTTTTGTAATGGAAGGGCAAAATAAAGGGCAACAGGGAATCATAGAAGGATTCACAGGCCCACAGAGGAGGGCTCGCCTTTGAGTGAAAATGGGATGCATTACCTGGTGGAGGAGTTGAAATTATTAAAAGGGATCGTCAAGATGCTGATGGTGAACTTATTCTAAGTGCTGTGCTAGGCACTCCCATGACTAATCTTTCCAATGATTTATCATCTCTATTTTCTAGATAAGGAAACTGAGGTACAAGGGCCTGTGGATCAATCTTGCTTGACCTCTGTGTACCTAAGATGCATCTATATGTACTGAACACTAGGACATGAGGTTAACAATGTTCACAAAAGGGGTGGGGGTAAGATGACAAAGGGAGGGGATCGGGGGGAGCAATTGATATGAATAATGACAATATTAATTATATTACAAATTAATTATTAATAATAATAATGGCTATCATTTATGGGGAAATTCTGAGGTACCAAGGGCTGTAATGCAAAGTTTATTCTGGACATCATCTCTTTTGACCATCACAACAACCCTATGAGATTGGTGGTGCTGATCCCCACATAAAAGTTTTCTGTCCGGTTGTGGGACAGTGAACTTTAAATCCTGGACTGACAAATCAACATTTGTTCCCTTTTTAAACTGTTACTGAGCACCTAGTACAACCAGGCCTGAGAAGCTGCCCGCTGTAGAGCTCAGGTCATTGGGAAGATGGGTCCGGAAGCCAAGGAGTAAAGGTTGTGACAGGGATGACTCTCGTTTTCTGTGGGAAGAGTGCATTGGACTCTGCAGAGATCTATGTCTGCTGAGATCAGCACTGAGATGTCATGTCTACTTAGAGAAATCCTGTAAACTGTTCACGGTATTGGTAATATTGATCACAAACCCATATGCACCATGGTCTTTATGTACATGGTCTTGGTTATGATGGTCCTGCAGGGTGGATACAATCTTGGCTGAACAGAAGAGGAAACTGAGGCACAGAGAGGAGGCAGATGAGGCAAGTGGCTGAGCTACGGTTTGAGCTTACTTGTCCCTATACCCATGTCTTCTAGGGGACCCCTCAGTTCTTCCCCAGCTTCCCAATCTCCAGGCTAGCCTGAGAAGGCTGCCCCCTGGAGCAGGACTATTGAATGGGCTGTGGCTATGTCTTCCTGTGTTGGATGTAGCACAACCACCGTCCTGGTAGAGGACATCCAGATGCCTTGGGGCCTCGCCACGGCCCTTAGCCAGTGCTCTGGCCTGGGGGTTTGTTAGCTGAGCTTGTGCTCTTGTGGGACGGTGCATTGCATTCATGGGCCAATATCGTAAAGAAGCAGTGGGGCAAGGAACAATCTACATTTCTCTGTGTCTCTAAATCAATAAATCTTGCTTGACCCATTTCCCTCTTGTCAGAAAGGGCAAGAAATATAGCTTGGTTTATGTTTCAGGGCAGCCCTGCCCCATCCCTGGGTTGTGTGGGAAGCCCACAGAATTCACAAGGTTGGGAAGCTGGGGAAAGGGCTGCCTTGAGTATAGCTCATCGTGGTCCCTTTGAGCCTCTGGGGGGCTGGGTTTTCCTAGGCCCCTTTCTGAAAGTTTGGATGCCACAGGGCTTATGTTTGAGCCCCCTGTTTCTACTTATATGTTCTTGGGTGGTCCTGCCACCTCCAGGGTTGCTCCAAGGAAGAGAGGCTAAGTGCTACTTTCTCCTCCACCCTCTCCTGTTGGGATTTCTGACTGCTCTCCTCGCTAGGCCACTGACCTGTCCTCTCCCTGGGGCTCTCCCTTTTGTGGACAATAGCCACAAGGCAACAGATTTTGCCCCGATTCGAAGGACAGAAATGCTGGGGGTGGTGGGGTGCCTGGGTGGCTCGGTCAGATAAGCATCTGACTTTGGCTCAGGCCATGATCTCGAGGTCCTGGGAGGGACCCCCCGGTCAGGCTCCACGATCAGTGGGGAGTCTGCTTCTCCCTCTCCCTCTACCCTGTCCCCCACTCATGCACGTGGGTGCACACATTCTTTCACTCTGTCTTTCAAATAAATAAATAAATAAATAAATAAATAAACAAATATTTTAAGAATTAAATTTTAAAAATTTAAAAAAATGCTGAGGGGATAGAAGGGAAAGTACTTCTCTCATTCTTTTGTTGTAATCATACTAAGCTGATAGTCACTGATGTTTATTTACCTCCTCCTGTGTATGAAGCCTGCGCACTATTTAATAATACTGTTGTGAAAAAAAATAAAATAAAATAAAAATAATACTGTTGTGGTCATTGCGTTTTGCAAACAGGGAAACTGAGGTCTACAGAGGTTAAGTAATTTGTGTGGGGTCACGTAGCTGGTGCATCTCACTCTGAGATTCAAACCTGGGCAGGCTGACTCCAGGGCTCACGCACTTTACTGTATGGTCTTCCTGTTTACAACATAACTGTTTAGGGTGACTCTGCATATCCCTCTTCCCCTATTGGGTTGGTGATTCTCTCCATTCTAAATATCCTGTCTTCTTAAGGTCTCTTAATTTGAGCACAAGCTTATACCTAATAAAGCTGTGAATGCGTATCCTCACAGATTGGCTGAGAGTCCTGCAGAAGGCATGCTAGACCCGAGGGCCAAGGAGGAGGGGTATGTGAGAGATTGCAGAAATGGTCACACATTCTTTCCTGCCTTGTTCCCATGCCCTTGGAGTGTGACTTTAAGCTCATCCCACTGACATAGGAGGATCTCTTCTTTTGTTCTTTGAGTGTAGACTAGCATGGAATGCTATGGAAGGGGTGATGTGCCAGTTTCAGCCCAGGCCGTGCGCTGCTTGTCTTGTCATAATGCTGCCACTGCCATGTATACAAGCCCAGGGAGCTTGCCAGAGGGTAACAGGCATGTGGCCTAATCTTTCCCATCACCCCAGTTGGAATACCTGCCAGCTCAGACATGGAGCTTCCTGTTCACCATCAGCTGACTGCTGATGCCCTCGTGAACTGAGACCAGAAGAATCTCCCAGCTGCACCCAACCCACGTTGCCGACTCTCAGCACCATGCATTAAATTCATGTTTATTGCTTTAAGCCATTAACTTTTGAGGTGGTTGGCAGTTATGCAACAAAACCTACCTGATGCACTTAGCTTCGAGTCACATGGGTTCATCCCAGAGTTGAGTCGTGAGACTAGGGGCACGCTCATTAGGAGCAGATGAATTAGAGCCACACTTGTTTTTCCTCAGTGTTCCATGCAAGTACATTCCTGTGGGTTTGTGCCACTGATGCCCAATACTGTTTCTAGTTCTGAGCACCTCGACAGAGGAAATGAATCTTTGGTGAGAAATGTGATCTGGTCCCAGCCCTGACGCTAACTTGCCATGTGGTTTTCAGTGACTTCCTTCACTAATCTGGCTTGTAGTTCTCGCATATTTAAGAATATGAGACTGACACACATACTTTATGATTTTTGCCAGCTTTATTATTTGTGACTCTATGAGGCATCACTAGCATGATGTTCATCCTGTCCACATTTGATCTGGATGGTTTATTCTGGACCACTGGAATGGTACAAAATGATGAGATGGTGGTGGCTTATGTTTTGCTTTTTTGTTTTTTTTTTTTTACCATCCACATAAAAAGAACAGACCATAAACTGGGTTGTGTCACTGCAAGAAAATTCCTTTATTGACAGTGAAGCAAAAAATGTCTTAACTATAAAAATATAGGTTTGGAAAGAAAATGCTCATGTTTCCTGACAAATAAGTTTGCATTATTAAACTAGAGCATTTTATGGGCTTGTTGTTGAAATTTACATACTGCTATTGCTTTTGGCTTTTCTCCTAAATCAGAAAATGGTTTGGTTGACCTGACTGCATAGGTTCTATAAAATGTGTCTGTTCCTTCATTCCTTCATTTATTCAGCCATTACTTGCTGTGAACCAGGCACTCTCCTCCTTCCGGGAGTATGGAACTGAACAAAACAGGCAAATCGCAACCCTCAAAGAGCTGACATTTTAGTGATAA
Source organism: Canis aureus (assembly GCF_053574225.1). NCBI lineage: Eukaryota > Metazoa > Chordata > Mammalia > Carnivora > Canidae > Canis > Canis aureus. Next base: position 10,698,521 of record NC_135629.1, read on the forward strand.
AAGCCAGTCCACAGAATTAGAGTCATCTAGTGATTAGTGTTACGAAGAAAGAAAATTTTTGCTAGAGGACAGATTAATACTGGGTATATTTCTCATGAGCAGGACACACATTTATTACTTCCATTTATTCCCACCTTGCCCTGAAATTTCTCATTCATTCTTAAATGTGGTCAATTGGAACTGAGAGGCCTTCTGCATTCAATGATGCCCATTACACAAGTATCCCCAGTCAGGAAGAAAGCCCAAGGATGTGGAATAGGGAAGAAAATGGCTCTTTTTTGTTTTGTTTTGTTTTTTGTTTTGAAGATTTTATTTATTTATTTGAGAGAGAGAGAGAGAGAGAATGAATAAGCAGGGAGGAGTGAAGGGGAGACGGAAAAGCAGGATCCCCACTGAGCAGGGAGCCAGACGTGGGGCTCGATCCCAGAACCCTGGGATCATGACCTGAGCCAAAGGCAGACACTTAACTGACTGAGCCACCCAGATGCCCTGAAAATGACTTTCAATAGTCCAAATTTGGGGGATAGGTTGCATTTGAGGCTGGGGTACAGGGCACCACTGTGGCTTTCTAGAACAGGCAATATTATATCAAGGAACAAACTGTGCTGGGGTTTGAGGGCTTGGGCTCTGATTGCATCTCAGGACTGGATTTTGCATGTTATTTTGAATATGTCTCTTATCCTCTGTTTCTCAATCTGTAAAACAGGGATATTACTAGTAGTACCTACCTCTCCACATTGTTGGAAGATCAGATGCCATAGCATAAACAGAGCATTTTTGTTCAAGTTATCTTCTAGATGCGTGGCACATTCTCTAAGGACAGGACCATGTCTTGTTTATCTTATTTCCACAGAGTTGACATATCAAATACTCAATAAATGATGGTTGAGTGAATGAATGGGTCAGAGAATAAATTAGCACAAGGATGAAATTGAATCTTGTTGGCCTCAATTTTTTTTGTTTTGCAAGTTAGGGCTCCCCTGTATAGTTTTGCAGGTTGCACACTGCACAAGTGAACTTGGTTGAGGGGGCAGGAGGAGATTAAAACCTAGATTTTCCACCTGCCAAATCATGTGCCTGGTGCAGAGGGTGCCTTTCATAAAGGTCAGCAATGGGTTTGTCTAACATGAAGGAGTTGGGCTCTGTTGCCTCTCAGAAACTTTAATTATATCATTACATGATAGGGCCCTGATGCTGTATTCCTCATAAAATCCCCAGATGACTCAGATTTTCCTCCTAAGTTGGGTAACATTGGATTGGTGGTCTTTTAAGGCCCTCTCACTCTAGGGAGGTGATTTTGGATTATATTTTAGATTTCTTGAATTTATCATTTTCTAGTATTTCAAGTTAAATTTTCTTTGTTAATGAGTACATGAGCTGCCATCTCATGATGCTCTTACCCACCCATTTGGCAGGGTGTAGCATTTGTTGTACGTGAAGTATGTGTTCCCCATTCATTAATAAGGAATTCCGTGCCAAGCTAAATTTTAAAAATTTACCTGGGTTTCTCTTTTTAGAGAGCAGCATTTGTGTTTTTCCTGAGTCCATCAGCAATATCAAATATTAATGAAAAGCTGGATTCTTTAGACAATACAGAGCTGCTAAGACAAACACCTGGCGATGAAAGCTACCAAGGTCTAATTTAATTTATCTGCCTTTGTTTCTTTCCCACCCTCTTTGTCAGTCAGGCTGCAATGAGAAGAAAGAAACCACATAGTAATTTCAGGAAGAAAAATTTACTGTGAAGCAGGGTTTCTCTGCAGTCCACTCTGTGGAGGCATTTTCTCCGTCACTCTGGGCTGGGGCTGGTGTATAGCTGCTAGGCAAGCAGGAAGCAACTGGAAGGGAGGCAGAGACCAGCAGCAGGAAACACCCCTTCCCGATGCAGGTGAAGTGACTGCAGGGTTCCTGTTATTCACTGGATACCCATCCTGGGGGTGTTGCTGGAGCTGATGGGAACGTGTCCCTGTGCACCCTGCAAGCCACTGCTGACAACAGCTCTTGGTAGGAACCAGAGAAGCAGCACTTGTAAAGGCTTAAGAACAAAAGCAGCCCCTTCTTCCTGCAGTGTCTCTGCATCGCCCTCTATAGGTAGAATTGGGCATTACGCCGTCTTCAAAAGAAATATTTTCCTTGAGCTGTCAATAAAAGATGATTTGGATCTGAAAAAGGCAATAAATTGATAGCTGGTGCATTCTTGTATTGTACCTTCCTCTTAACCACCTCTTTACCATCTACTTGGCACAGGTCTGGCACTTAGTATGTACAAAATTAATGTTAACTGAATGATCAAAAGAAAAAAATGAATGAATGATGAATGAATGAACAAATGACAGAATTTGCTTTTTTTTTTTTTTTGTTTTTTTTGTTTGTTTTTTGTAGCTCTTTTGGAGAATTTACCACTGGTGTAATTTTCTTCTACAGAATAGCAAATGGTGGTGTTTACTCCCTCCAATCCCACTTTCCTACTAAATTTAAAATTAATTGAATTATCCCGTTATATCTTCTCAACTCATGTAACGGGTCAATTTGATAAAAATCAATTAAAGAATCGAGCAAGTCAGTGGAAACAAATTACTTAACCTAGTTTGAATTGATTCATTGATTAAATTCCCCAATTGAGCTACGAAAACACGAGACAGGTATCTGTTTTTGAGACGAGGATATTAACCAAAGTATTGCTGGCCAATGAACTAAGTTCAACAAAATTGTTACCCAGAGGGATAAGAACATTAATAATATGAAAATTAGAATTAATTTTGATTTAGGTGTCAGATGATTCCTTGCTGACTGCAATCTGGTAAGTCAGCAGTAACCAGGGATTAAGTTACACTGTCATTTAAAATGAAGAAGCACAGTGAGAAGATAATTGGATTGGGATTGGATAAAAGTGTGGTGTGGGCTACCTGCTAATGTAGGAGGACTAACGTAATGTGGACGAGTCACTTGCCTTTTGGGTCTTCCCTTTCTTCTGGAATGCAAGAGTAACTATATACTTCATTTAGGGGAAGAGTAAACGTAATATGAATGTAAAAGTATTTTGGACATTGAAAGCACTGCAAGGGAGCCTGGTTCAGTCGGTTAAGCATCTGCCTTTGACTCAAGTCATGATCCCAGGGTCCTGGGCCTGAGCTTCATGTGGGGCTCCCTGCTCAGCAGGGAGTCTGCTTTTCCCCTCCTCTGCCCTTCTCCACTGCTCCTGCTCTCTCTCTCTCTTTCTCAAATAAATAAATAAAATCTTTTTATTTTCTTAAAGAAAGTACTACACGAACTTTGGATTCAGAAGTTTGGGCCTTGAGTTTTCTCTCTGAAGTTTACAGGCTCAGCTTCCTTGGTGAGGATGTTTAATCCTGCTATCCAGTACAGTGAAAACAGGCTCGGAGGCCAGCATTCCTGGGTCCAAATCCCATCTACTAAATGTTGGACAAGACATTGAACATTACTATGTGCAAGTCTGCTCATTTACAAAAATGAGGGTGGTTATCAGTGTCCCATGGTTATTTTAAGTATTAAATGAGAAAAATTATTGAAAAAGCCTTGCCTAATACAGCACATATTAGGTATCTGTGAACGTTTGTCAGTACCCCCCTTCATCCTCCATCACATGAGAATAATATCACCGACTTCAGAATCATTGTATCTCAAACAAGATTATGTATATCATAACCTGAGGTGCAAGATACCTTTCTTCCCACCTTACGTCAATAGAAAAATATGCGCAGAATCAGAATCAGTCACCAGGTGGCACTGTGGTAGTATCTTTGATTTCAGGGTTTCCGCATAACAAAAATATCACCTTAGTGTACCTTTCAAACTGAAGTCTTAAGGTAAGAAAAATGGGTTACATTTAAGAGGGAAGCGTTGCTCGATAATGGAGTAATGTCTTCTGTAAATGATATTTTAATGTCCAGATTCTTACTCTGGAGAATCAGGAAGGAAAATTTTAAATCATTCCTTTACATTCTTAATTTGGAAACATAAGAAGCATAAGAACCAGGCAAGTAAGGGAGAAAAGCTTTTATTTGCTTTATGATAACGTCATGTTATCACAATTTACAACTTTTTCTCTTGGAGATACATTTTGTTTTCTCAACTATTCTGCTAACATGCTCATTTCCTCTTCTTTTTCTTCTTCTTGTTCTTTTTTAAAAAGAAATGTTAGATTTAAAAAGAAATTTGTCTTAGACAAATATTTCTTGAGTATCTAATGTATGCCATGCACTGTTCTGGGTGACTGAAATAAGACAATAAGCAGAGAAGTCAAAACTCCATATCCTGAAGGGGTGAGGGACCCATTATCAACTAGTAAAAAAATGAACAAAAAGGGAATTTTAGGAGGGCGATAGGATAAAGCGTGACTTAGGTATGTGTATTTGGGAAAGACACTTTAGATAGAATGGTTAGGTAAGGACTTTCCAAGCTGGAGGTTTTGTTCTACAACCTCAATTGGAAGGATCTGGTCAGGCAAATGCCTAGGAGAACAACAACTCAGACGGAAGGAAAAGCTGGCTGTCATGTGGGAACAAGCATACCAAGTTCAAGATAAGCATTTTTGGTAAATTAGTACTATCCCAGTGATCTATTGCTGCATAACAAACCATCCCCAAACTCAGTAGTTTTAAATGACCAATCCATTTTGCTGACAGTTTTGTAGGTGTTAGGAATTGAGAGAGGTTCAGCTGGGTGGCTTGTTTTGATCCACCAGGTGTCACCAGCAAGGGGAGCTGGAGATGGCACCCTGATGCTGCCCCGGATCTCTCTTCTGTATGTGGTGTCTTATCCTTACAGCCTCTCTATAGGGCTGGGGCTTCTCACAGGAATGATACTCCCCAAGTGTTTGCCCTTCTTACGTGGCTACTGGCTCCCAGGAGACCAGGGTAGAAGCTGCCTGTCTTCTTAAAGCTGAGGCCAGAAATTACTTCTGATATGGCATCACTTCTGCTCAATTCTACTGGTCAGAGAGTCCAGTCCTCCTTCTTCAAGGGGAGAATAAATAGACCCTACCTCTTCCTTCCTCCCTGCTTCACTCTCTTTACTTTCTTTTTTCCTTTATTTCTTTCTTTTTCACTTTTTAATTGAGATATAATAGACATATAACATTCTATTAGTTCCAGGTGTATAACATAATTGATTTGAAATGTGTATATATATATATATATATATATATATATAGAGAGAGAGAGAGAGAGAGAGAGAGAGAGAGTGATTGAAATATATATACATATAGTGAAACACTCACTGCAGTAAGTTTAAACATCCATTACCATGCAGTTACAATTTTTTTTTCTTGGAATGGGATGAGAACTTTTAAGATCTACTCTTGTAGCAACTTTTAAATATCTAATACTGTATTATTATTATTTTTAATTAATTACTTAATTTTTTTATTGGAGTTCAATTTGCCAACATATAGTATAACACTCAGTGCTCATCCCACTAGGTGCCCCCCTCAGTGCCCATCACCCAGTCACCCCAACTCCCTGCCCACCTCCCTTTCCACTACCCCTTATTCATTTCCCAGATTTAGGAGTCTCTCATGTTTTGTCACCCTTACTGATATTTTCACTTATTTTCTCTCCTTTCCTTTTATTCCCTCTCACTAATTTTTATATTCCCCAAATGAATGACCATATAATGTTTGTCCTTCTCTGACTGACTTACTTCACTCAGCATAATACCCTCCAGTTCCATCCACGTCAAAGCAAATGGTGGGTATTTGTCGTTTCTAATGGCTAATATTCCATTGCTAATACTGTAGTATTAACTGTAGTCACTGGGTTGTACATTCATTACCTAGGACTTGTTTTATAACTAGCAGTTTTTACCCTTGACCATCTTCACCCATTTTTGTCTGCCCCCGCTTCCTACCTCGGGCTACCACCACTTTGTTTTCTGTTTCTAGAGTTTGGAGGTTTTTAAATTTTATTTATTTTTTATTTTTTTAGATTTCACATATAAATGAGCTGATAGAGCTCATATGTCTTTCTCAGCATAGTGCCTTCCACCTCTCGATGGGAAGAGTATAAAAGAATTTGTGGCTGTCTTCAATTGCAAGAGATCCTTAAAAAATTAACAGATATTCCCTCTGGATAGCTGGGGTCCAGACTTCCACAGCTCAACACCACAGATCTGGTCTGGCTGTAGCATGGACATCAGGAAACAGCTTTGGAGAGTTTTCTTTGGGGTCCAGACCCATAATTAGGAAAGTCTGCATTGAACAAAATCCACTCTGTCCATTTCCCATCATGAACGTTGTCATCAGCATGGATGTAAATGCATAGGAGGTTTCTTAAGTCCTAATTGTGAATCTGCAGCTTAGGGTTTGGGATAGAAAGCAGAGCAAGCAAGAAGTTGCTGCGGCCAAGAGCTAAAAGGTTGCTACCTGTCTTCTCCTCTAGTTGGCTAATTGAATTTAAATTAAAAAAAATTTTTTTTAATTAAAAAAAAGAAGAAAGCAGAGTTAGATGCCAGCTTCTGTGTGTGCATTTTCCTATGCAGAATAGTTCTGGGATAATCTTAGAGAAATAGGAGCAAAGGGCAATACATAATTATAGTTCAGATACTAAGAGTGTTTGGCATTGAAATAGCCTACAAAACAACTATAACTATACCCTGGTCACCATGATTTAGCCAGGAGAGTGATTAATTAGATTTGTCCCCTTAAGAAAGGTAGTCAAGCCAGTTGGAATTGAAGTCCTCTTCTGACTGAGTTGGAAGAGCAAAGAAGCAAAGGAAGGTGAGAGCCTGCATTTCTGCCCTATCAGCCTTTAGGAAGAAGGAGAGAGACCAGTGGGGACTGAGAATTTTCTCTGGTGGACAGGAGATCGGGGGGAGGTGAGGTGAGGATAAAGTAAGCTGATTGCTGGACCCAGCTGGTCCTGAGTCTGTTCTATGGCAGCGTGGCAATCAACAGAGCAGATCATTTTTGTATTGACACGTGTCCCAATTTGAATGTTTGCCTAATGATGGTAGCTGGCTTCACTCAAGATTCAATTGAACCCACAAATGTTTGTTTAGTGATGGTGACTGCTAAGTCAAGATAAAATGGAACCTGAGAAAACGTCAAGAGAGTTTATATTCACAGTCGTCACATATCTTCCCCAGGTAATTACTTATTTCTTCTAGCACCCTTTTGATGTGCTGAGACTCCAAAAATGATCCTGTTACATGAAAAGCTCTGGCCCTAAGTGATATGTCAGCATGGGCAACATTTCTAGTCTCCTGTTTACTCTTGGATGTCAGGGGGGGACACTAATAAACTTCTCCTGGTTCTATTGTTTCATCTGGAGCAGTGTTTTTATTATTCTTTATTTTGATTTACCATGTTAAAATGGATGGATTTACCTGGATGAAGATTTCCATGGCAGCCCTAACAATTGACTGGGGAAGTTCCCTTGTGGTCATGTTGTAATTTTTTTTAAAGATTTTATTTAATTTATTCATGAGAGATACACAGAGAGAGGCAGAGACACAAGCAGAGGGAGAAGCAGGCTCCATGCAGGGAGCCCGATGCAGGACTCGATCCCAGGTCTCTAGGATCACACTGAAGGCAAGTGCTAAACTGCTGAGTCACCCAGGTTGCCCATTATGTTGTAATTAAAATAGGGCTTGGTTGTGCAAATCCCACACTCAGATGCTGTTGCTATGGACAGACCAATTGTCTGGGTTTAATGAGACATGTTTTTGGAGGGCTTGACTTGAATGCAAAAAGCAATTGAATTAATCACGTGTCTCTTGGCTCTCAAGTTTTATGTAAATAAAGGGAGAATGCATCAAAGATTGCTCTTCTGAAACTGAATCTGGGGTTGGATTTTTTTTTAAAGATTTTATTTATTTATTCATAGAGACAGAGAGAGAGAGAGAGAGAGAGAGAGGCAGAGACACAGGCAGAGGGAAAAGCAGGCTCCATGCAGAGAGCCTGACGTGGGACTTGATCCCGGGTCTCCAGGATCACACCCTGGGCTGCAAGCAGCGCTAAACCACTGAGCCACCGGGGCTGCCCTGGGGTTGGATTTTTATCTTAGCCCAGTATCTATGTGCCTGTGGGGCCAAATGGCATCATACCTATCACTTGCAATGGCTCTTGTCTCTCCTTGCTCACACAACTGCCTTTTCCTTAATAGAAACCCTCAAGTATTTTGCAGGGTCTTGGCAAGGAATTTTCATGTACTCAAGAATGAATCCTGCCACTTGTGTGGTCAGGGGCTTCCTGGAATTTTCTGTTTCTTTTGTCTCCTGCTGTGGTTGTTGATATATCACGAGGAACTGTGGTCTTTTGGCGTGCCCAGCTGTGCTGTTTCTGTGGCTGTCTGTCTCCTCTGCAGCCAGGCCAGGGGCTTCCTGACTTTCCAGACTGGGTGATGTGCTTCTGTGAAAACAGGGGAAAGCTGCTTTCCATTTTTTGCATTAAACTTGGTACCTAAGAGGGGATTCCTGCCATGTTGCTTGTGCCGCAAAGGGTTATCAGATCGAATCAACTCTTTCCATTTTAGTTATTGTTCTCCTCTTGATAGTGTAAGCTGTGAGTCCATGGGGTTGAATTGAGGACACATCAGAGTGAGAGACAGTCTGCTTCATGTGGATACATCTTGCTTCTCTGCTAGATTTTGGGCCTGGGTCAAACCCATGTGTCTGGTTATAAAGGAAAGAACCAAAGAGGGGTGGTCTGGGTGGCTCAGCTGGTGAAGTGTCCATGCTGGGCATGGAGCCTGCTTAAGATTCTCTCTCTCCCTCTGCCCCTTCCTCCCTCTCCCTCTTTCTAAGGAAAACAAAAGAACAAAAGATGAGGCCATAACGTGAGATAGACATTGTGTGTGTGTGTGTGTGTGTGTGTGTGTGTGTGTGAGTTCCCAGCTCTGTCACATACCAGTTGTGACCTGAGGCAAGTAAGTCAACCTTTCAGCCTCCTGAAAAGGGACTAACTATGAGATAACATACCCAAAGAGCTGGGGGTAATAGACGGGACTCATTCCTGGCACAAGCCTCCTGGAACCCTGGAATTTCCTTAGTGAAAGGGGTGTCCTTTGTATGCTAATGAGATGAAGGTCCCTAGTTTTAGGATTGGTGCTGGTAGCCAGAAAACCAACCACAGGATAACAGTGGGAACTTTTGTCCTACCTCTGACCTCCACAGAGGGTAGAGGGATTGAAAACTGAGTTCAGCTACTGAAGGCCAGTGATTAGCTAATCTTGCCTGCAATGAAACCTTGGTAAAGCAAACAAACAATGTCGGAATGATAAGGATTGAAGGAGCTTCCAAATTGGTGAATACATCCATGCTGGGAGAGTGTGGCACACGCCAGTTCCACAGGGGCAGAGGTCCTGTACTCAAGACACTTCCAGACCTTGCTCTGCGCACCTCTTCATCTGGCTATTCATTTATATCCTTTAAAATAAACTGCAATAATAAATATAGCTCTGTCATGCATTCTCTGAGTTGTTCTAACAAATTATTGAGCCTGAGGAGGGGTCCTGGGAACCCCTGAAGTTGTAGTCAGCTAGATAGAAGTGACGGTAGTCTGGGGACTTTATTTGTCTGAGGTGGAGGGCATTCTTGTGGGACTGGGTCCTGAGCCTGTGGGGTCTGTGCTAACTCCAGCTGGTTCGTGTCAGAATTGAACTGAATTGTAGGACACCTAGTTTGTGTCAGAGAATTGGAAAATCGGTGTTGGATGATGTATTTGGTGTCCAGAAAAACCAATCAGAGCCTAGTGACATATTTGTTCGCAGTAAGGACCTAGGAACTGGGAGCTCACACATTACTGTAAGGCTATTTACTAAAATAAAAAGAAAATTAACAAAAACCTAAGTAGTGCTAACTAAGTGCAAGTGGCTCATTTAACTTGTTTGCTCCTTATAACGGGTCGAAAAGCTAGGTACTATTATTCACATTTAAAAGAGGAGGAAAGCGAGGCACAGAGAAGTTCAGGTGCTTGCCCAGGCTCGTCACATGGCTAGTACGTGGCAGGGTTTGAATCCAGGCAGACTGTTACCTGAGTGCATGACCCTCATCTTTATAGTATGTTTTTGTAATTGATCTTATTGTTACTTCCATTTGTTCCGGGAGGCCTAAGTAGCCAAAAGAAGATTAATCAGGCATGAGAGCTAATCAGAGAAAGCTCACTTCATGTTAAGACTGTCAGAGGTATTTGTTCCCAAAGTAAGTGCAAGCCTTAGAAGGTATAATAGCTTATACAGGGCTTGGATTATTAATAACTTGGACATTTTGGGAGCATTTGGGTGGCTCAGTCAGTTAAGCGTCTGCCTTCGGCTCAGATCATGATCCCAGGGTCTGGGATGGAGCCCCACATTAGATTCTCTGCTTGGTGGGGAATCTGCTTCTCCCTCTCCCTCTGCCTGCTGCTTCTCCTGCTTGTGCTCTCTCTCTCTGTCAAATAAATAAATTAAATATTTTAATAACTTGGAAATTTCTCTCATCCCAGGGTGACATATAGAAGCATGAATGTCTATATAACTTGGGATGTGCAGAAATGCTTGGGTTTAACTGACTTCTCTTGAGAAAGTTCAACTAACTGGAGCCCAATGCTGAGCCTGTCATAACCCTGAAAACCCCTCTGTGTGGTCAGCTCTGTGCATACAGAGCAAATGATAAATGGACCTAGAACTGCCTTCTCCCGGCTGGGCTCAGAGGGAAACCTGCCAGCCTGTGGTGGTATCGTGCAGATGGAGGGAGGGAAGGCCCCGTCGGTAGCCCTGCCAAGCGGTCAGTGTAAAACGCACATCCATTTATCATAGCAGATGCAGCAAGGTGCCAGACCTGCACAGATCTGTAAATAAAAGGCATTTGAAAGCCAAACCCATTGGAACACATAGGCATCACCAAAATAACTACCTTTTTTTTTGGTTTTGTTTTAAACTTGGTGTATATAATTTTTATAAGGCTACCATTTTGCATACTTGATGAACCCATTATATTACTTGATCCCCACAAAACCCAGGAGGAGTAGGGCATTAGGATGACTAAGCATCCTGGTTTGCCTGCTGTCCTGATGTCAGTATTAAATGAGCCCTTTTCACTTTCCAACGTGCTCCAGGTTGAACAATAAATTATATGGCCACCCAAGATATTGTGTTTATTTTATGGAAGAAGAAACAGGCATGGGGAAAGTAATGAGTCACTCAAGGTCGTGTAGCAGGTGGGGGATGGAGCTGGATTCTAACTCAGGTCAGTCTGTCTCTGGTGTTGCAGTGCTTTCTGCCCAAGAGTCTTCTCTGCTTGTCGGTACAGAGATGTGAGTACATCAGCCCCACATCAGGAGGCGCTAGAAACTTACCGGAGTGACATACTATTGTTTCCAACACTGTTGGGCTTCATTTAGAATGACCTTTAGAGTACATTTTTAAAAATATTTTTAAGAAGATTTTTGATGTTAGTAAATCTTGGTCCTTTTGGGATAGATTTCATTTTTGGAAATACTCTCAACACTTTTGTAGGCAACTCTTGTGAATAAGGTAGGAGATTATCAGGGTGCAGCTGGTTGAGTGTTCAACTTGTGATTTCAGCCAGGTCATGATCTCAGGGTCATGAGACCAAGCCCTTTTTGGGCTCTGCGCTCAGCGGGGAGTCTGCTTGAGGATTCTCTCCTTCTCCCTCTGCCCTTCTCCCTGCTATCTCTCTCTAAAATAAATAAATAAATAAATCTTTAAAAAAAAGTGGTAAATTATTCTGGGAAACACCATTTTAGAGCCAAATCAAGGGCTTAGTTTGAAATAGTGACTTTTTTGCTTGTTTGGCTGGTGAAATTGGCTTTGGAAGAAAAATTCTCAGAGTCATTCTGCAGATGCTTTGAACAGTAACAGTGTCATTTGAATGGATTTAATTTCCCAAATTATTTTTTTAAGTCTCATTTCATCATGCCTGATAAATGTGACATATTGAATCTAGTTTTTCCCAGTAGCAAGCACATTTAACTTGGAATGAATACATTAGCTTGCATAGGTTGTTGGAATTCCTACCCTTAGATAAAGAAAGTAAACCAATTCTTTGCCCAGAATTCATGTTTCTCATGGTCATATTCCCAAGCCTTCACGTTCCACCACGTGAATTCCAGCATGTGTCACTGTCTTACATTTTAAAAATTAGATGTCTTGGTAACCTATGTTTGCAGTACTTAATACCTTTCTTTCAACTTATGGTAATGTTTTGGATGGATTCATCTATTAAAAGTAATCATTATACATTTTTAATTGTACTCTTGAATTCATAAAGCAATGTCAAGTCTACTTTTTCTTATTTAAGTTCAAAACAACCAAGGGAATAAAGTGAGCCAGGTGTTGTCACCCACATTAATGGTAAAGAAAGGGAGGCTCTAAAGGTTGTGTTGCCCACGGTCACATAAGTCTAAGTGGCAATGTCTGGAGTTTAGGGTGTGTATGGCATTCAGTTACTTGTTATCTTCCTTTCTAAGGGAATATATCCCCTTCCTCTTGATTGTTCTATTCTCAGAGATCATTGATACTTTCAAGTGTGTATTAGTTTTCTGTGGTGACTGTACTAGATTACAACAGACTTGTTGGCTTAAAACAATAGAAATTGATTCTTGTACAGTTCTGGAGGCCGGAAATTTGAAGTAAGTTTTATGGTGCTAAATCAAGTATCTGTAGACCCATACTCCATCTCAAGGTTGTAGAGAAAAAAATCCATTTTCTTGCCTTTCCTAGTTTCTAGTGCTGCGTTCTTTGAATTTTTTGGCTCATAGCCCCTTCCTCCATCTTCAAGGACAGCAGAGTAGCATCTTTAAATCTCTCTTTCTTTCTTCTGTTGTCATATTGTATTCTCTGTGGTTAAGCTTCTTCTTATTCCCTTTCATAAGGATACATTTGATTGCACTTGGAGCCCACCCTGTTAATCTGGGACAAACTCACCATTTCAAGGTCCTTAATTTGTTACACCTGCAAAGTCTGTCTGTCTATCTATCCATCCATCCATCTATTCGTTCATCCATTTATCCATTCAGTATGAAGTAACAGTCCCAAGTTCTAGGGGTTAGAATGAGGTATATTATTTTGGAGGGAGAGCATGTTATTATTCAGCCTATCACAGTCCACCCTTCAGCCTTCAAAAGATTCATATCCAACCCATGTGCAAAATGCTTTCACCCACCCCATCTCAGCATTGTCCTAAGTCTCAACCCATTAAAATATTAACTCTAGTCCAAAATCTCATGTAACTACCAACAGCTCAAATATAAAATATCGTCATCTAAATCATATAAATCAGGTGTCAATGAAACTCTTGGCATAATTCATCATAAGGAAAATTTTCTTTCCATCTATACACCTGTACAGCAAGAAAACATACTTCCAAATACAGTGGTGGGGCAGGCTATAGAATAACAGGCATGCATATTCCCATTCCAAAGAAGAGGAAATGTAAGGAAGAAGTCACTGATCCTAAGCAATTTTAAAATCCAGCAGGACAAGTTCTATTAAGTCTCAAGGCCTGGAAATAATCCTCTGTGGTTCATGGCTCTGACCTCTTAGCTTAAGACTCCACTCTGGGTATTGGTCTTCCTTTTTCTTTTAAAGTAGTATATATTTGAAGGTCAATGCTTTTATGAGCCTGTTTCTTGCCCTCTCTTCATTTTGTTCTCTCTCTCTCTCTCTTTCCATCAAAACTAGCATGGTTTCTACAAATAGAACACTCAAAAATCTTGTGGCTCTCCACTGTTTATCATAGGCATTCATGCTATTAGATAAAGGATTCCCCACAGATATTTCCTGGACAATCCTATCTGTATTCCCAGCTTCTGCTGAGATGATGAAGTCTCATGCCCAGTTTTGTTGGCTCTCTCAACAGATTGTCCAGCCACACTCTTGACCTAATCCTCAGAGCATGATTTCCTTATAGTGATTACCTTATCTACTAATTTTGGCATCTTTTGCAATCTGGATAGGAAGTTAATACCCAAAGTCGTCAAGTTCTGATTCTTTTTTGCTTAATGTTTCTTCTTCATATTATGTCTTTCCTCTCATGTTTTACTTCAAATAGCAAGAGAAAATCATGCTGTACCTTCACTACTTTACTTGGAGATCTCTATAGCTAAGTGTCCAAGTTCATAACTTACAAGTTCTGCTCTCCACACAAATGTAGGATACATTTACGTTTAGCATTTTGCCATTATATAAACAAGGGCTACCTTTCCTTCAGTTGTCAATAACATGTTCCTCACTTCCTTCTGAGACCTCACCAACAGTGCATTTTATGTTCACATTTCTTTTAATGTGCTAAGGCGATCTCTTTTTCTCTCATAGGTCTCAAAATCTAACCTCCACCCATTACCCAATTCCAAAGCTATTTGTAGGAATTTATTACAGCAGATACCAAAACCTGTAATTGTTTCCAATTGCTATTATAGTGAATTACCATACTCTTGGAGGCTTAAAACAGGAGAAATTTATTCTCTCATAGTTCTGGAAGGTAGTAGTCTTCCTTAGTTTCACTGGTCCCAAACCAAGGGCTGTACTCTTTCTGGAGACTCAAAGGGAGAATTCCTTCCTTGGCTCTTCCAGCTTCTGGTAGCTGCTGATATAATATTATCTCTTTCATCACATTGCATTTCCCTTTTCTATAGCTGTGTTAAATTTCTTTTTGTCTCTCTTTTTAAAATAGGATATATTTTATTACATGTACTGATCATATTTGATTGATTATATTTAGGGCCCAGCCAGATGATCCAGGATGATCATCCATTTCTGGGTCCCTAACTTAATTACACATGTACATTAGATTTTGTTGTTGTTGTTATTTTGCTGTATAGGGTAGCATTCACAGGTTCTAGGGATTGACAATGTGTCTTGAGGGCATTATTCAGCCTTCTGCAATTTTATTTTCCATATCTGCATCTTGCCATGGTTACATGATATCTGGGAATATCCATTGTGTAGCAGTGTAGTGTACACACGTTAGGTTGTTACTTGCCTCAGAATGTCTTGTTTCACTCCCCCAACCTCTTGTGAAAGACCTATACTCTAGTCATGGAGTAAGCCAGACTGGACCAGTCACAAGTCCTCATGTACCCTGACCACTGTGGTGGGTACATGACCCAATCTAGCCAGAATTCTTCCCTGAGATTTTAAAATTGAATCTAGAGAGAGAAATGCTACAGGGATAGGAGACTAGAGCTTCCTTTCTTCACCGTGTGGTAAAAACACAGGACTCAGCTTGGCATTTTTTCCTTTATCATTCCTGAAATACATAAAATTTTGCTAAGAAAGTCCATTCCTCAACGATGTACAGGCCTCTGACTTCCTGCCTAGGTGGAAGTTAGCAGGTGAGAAGTGGCAGTACTGATGTGTCTGAGCTCACTAAAAGTTTTAAAATTTTCAAGAGGTTACTCTGGTACATTAAATAATCAATAAATCACCTTGGTACCTTAATGGCTACACAAAAGATATCTTAAAGTTTGTTTAAACATAGCACATAATGATTTCTGCTTCCTCCTGAACCCCACTAAGACAACAAAAAAGAAATAAAAAGCTATAAGCCTACCCAGCAAAAAGTACAGGAGGGGAACCAATAGCAAATTAAAGATGTCAACAAGCATAGAAGATGGAGAGCAGATGGTTGAATGGCAATTGGATAACGAGCAAAAAAGGTGAAACAGCGTGTCTGGAGAGTGGACTTCCAACAAGAAATAAGCCAACTTTGGCCATGGAATTCTAGAGATGTGAAAATCCAAGCCCAGATACCTATAAAGACAGAATGTACAGAATGAGTGCAGTAGAGGATAGCTCTCATATTTGTGGCCATCTGTCATCTTCTGAGTAGTGTTTTTATATTTAGGGAAATCTGTAGTCTTGCTTCCCCAATCTAAACTCTAATTCCCAATTTCCCCTTCAGTCATGGGACCTGGTTGTGCCAATCAAATACACATGACATTTTAATTTACAAGTGAGCTGAGGAAAGAGTCTGGGTGTGTTTTCATTATTTAAGCAGAGGGAAATCTAGCTTTTAGTGGAAGCAGTCAGCCAATGGTTGTAAGGTCAAGTGTCTTTATAAAACTGGCTTTGGTGGGGTGGTGGTGGGAGAAGTGATCATCTTCTTTAGTGCTGGGTGGGTAGTAGAGTCTGTGGACATTTACTTACCAGGCCTGTTCTGGTGGGTGATTTTGGGCTTACTTCTAAAAGATTTAGCTTTTTAGCCTTCCCAAGGATTCTGTGAAGTACCTTCAGTTGATAAAGTTCTTTCTCACTTAAATTGCCTAAGTCCATTTCTATGGATTGCAGTTTTTTAGTAAAGCAGAAAATAGGCCACCCCCCAATACCTTATTAATACTGCATGTATAATGGATTGTTTTATTTGAGATGCCATTTCTTACTCCAAATAACCAGGTAATGGATTTTCCTCACAGCATTTGGAGACACTCAGAGAGAGTTCAGATTGAGGACATCAGGAACAATGAATGGCTAGCTGGCCTCAGATATTAAAATGAAATAAAGATAGAGACTTCTCTGCCCAATCCCCTTCCTCTCCTCAATTTCCAGAACAGAAGTAGCAGGGTATATGTTCTCCAAGCAGAAATGGGACAATTTTTCTTGTGAGTAGTTGATACTCCAAGAGAAAGGCCTCCAGTGAATTAGATAAATTTCTGTCCAGTCGCTCTCAAGTAAAGCCCAGGCTACTCAGCATGAACTGCCAATGAGCATTTTTTATTGCCTTTCTCATATATCAGTGGATGTGTAAGAATCACCAGATTTTGAGGAAATTTTCTATTCTAAAATGAAGAAAGACCAAAACAAAGACTGAGAGGAAATGAACTTGATGAACACTGTGATAGTAAAGTGAGCAAGAGGCAACTTAATTTAAAAGCTATAATTAATTAATATTTTCAGAAAGAGAAGATATTTCACTGATAAAACAAAATACAATCTATTTTTAAAAAAGGACTGGAGAACAAAGAGCTCTTGGAAATGAAAAATATTATAGCAGAAATGAAAAAAAAAACATCAGAAGTTTGAAAATTAATGTTGAGGCAATCTCCTGGAAAGTAGGGCAAGAGAACAAAGGCATGGATAGCAAGAGAGAAATTAGAAAATCAGGGAATCAATCAAGTAGGTCCACCAAGAGAGACACAAAAAAGGGGAAAATTTTTTTAAAAATCCTTTATATATTGATAACAAAAGAACTAGAATCTTGAGATTGAAAAGACTCACTGTACTCAGCACATGAGTCTGCATCAAGGCACATTACCATGGAATTTCAGGGCATGGGAGATAAAAGGAGAAGATGTTAAAAGTACCCCGGAGAAAAACAAATGGGTCACATATCAAAGGATCAGGAATGACAATGAAATCTTACTTAGTGGCAAACATGGAAGCCAACAAGTCAAGGGAGTGGTGTCTTCAGGCAGAGCAAAGGCTTCTTGCCTACACATCCATTAACTTCTAAACTGTCAAATGAGTAGATGGAATGTAGATGTGGGAGCCTCAAAACATTTATACTGGGAAACTACTGGAAGGTTTGTTCCAACAAGCAAAAGAAAACATCAGGAAGGAAAATAAGATTCTGGAGATGGGGGATCCAACTCTGAGGAGTAAAGGAATTCCTAGGATGATGAGGAAGGGATTTCCTAAAATGACAGCTGTTCAGGAGGCTCAGTGAGCAGGCCTTTTGCCAAAAAACCCCCAAACTCTCAAAAACCTCATAAAACCAAAAAACCTCACCAAATTTCAAAGGGAAAATGCAGTACTGATAGATTTCCCAGGGAACTATAGTTTTTTGAAAGAGTGTTTATAATTCTGTCTAAGAGCCTGAGACAAAATGATGAGTAGATGAAAAATAAAGGCAATTACTAACTTTAGAGAAAACACAATTTTGATAAGAAAGGGAATGCAGTTGTAGTATACTATTGGCTTCATTTGTGAATAATTATATAATACTAATTTAGATAGTAACTACTGTTAAAATCAACATTATAATAAAGCTGTATGAAGAAGATAGAGGTGCAATGCATGTGGGGAGGGTGGGAGCATAGGGTGTAAGAGTGTTAAAACTATTTTTCAGTAGAAGGAAATCAATGGATAATCCTTAAAATAATTAAGGAATAAAAATCAAAACACAAAGAAAAATGTTGGAAAAAGGAGCTAAAAGAATTGAGAATGCTAAAAGAATTAAAAAGTCTGGGGAACAGGACTTAAAGGTAGTGTAGGTGATTGTTCTTTTGCATTACAAGCCTTATGGTATTATTTGTTTTTTTAAAACTTTGAACATGCATTACTTGATGAAAATTCAAAACCAGTCAAACCTTGGAAAAATGCTTAGATCAACAGGAACTCTCATACCCTGTCATGGGGAATGTAAATTAGTGCAATCAGTTTGGAAAACTGTTCACTAGTATCTATTGAAGCTGACTATACACATACTGTATGATTTAGAAGTTCAGTTCCGACAGAGATATGCAAGTCATGTGCCGAAAGCTGTACAAGCATGTCCATGGCAGTACTATTCATGGTACCTGGGGACAGGAGATAACAAAGTGTACATCCGCATTGGATATTGTATGGTCATGCGAGGAAGAATGTCACTGTAATGCAAATGAAGTGCTGTTACATGTGACAACATGGATGAAACTCACAACACTGAGTTAAACAAAAGAAGTTAAGCACCAGAGTGCATGCTATTTGATTCCACTTACATAAAATTCGAAACCAGGCAAAACTAACCTAGGATGGTAGAAGCTAGGATACTGGTTGCCTTTGGGGAAGAGGTTGGGGAGGGGAGAGACTGGGAGGGTTGTGAAGGGGGTTTAATGTGCTGGGCATTGTTCAAGTTCCTGATCTGGTTGCTGGTAACATGAGAATGTTCATTTTGTAAAACTTTTCAAGCTATATTCTACTGATTACACATTTCTGTGTATATAATATACTCAGTTAACTGAATTACCTTTAAAAACATTATTTAGTAAAACACTCATGCTTCTACAAGAGTAACTCAGCCCAGGAAGAGATGCCCATCTTTACCAGAGAATCTGCTGTTCTGGAGAATTAGGAAATTATCTACTAACTTATAAATATACATTTAGAAAATCTCAGCAAGCTGAATATGGTTACTTCTTTGTTCTTGACTTTTTACTTCAGTTTAATGATTTTTTTATTGGATTTGTTTTCTCTGTATATTCTACTTTAAGCTGCCTCAAGGTTTTTGTTTCATTTTGCATTATTAAGGATGTCTTTGTAACTATTTGAGGAGTGCCTGGATGGCTCAGTCAGTTGAGCATGCGACACTTGATTTTGGTTCAGCTCATGATCTGAGGATCATGAGATCAAGCCCCACATTGGACTTTGCACTGAGTATGGAGCCTGCTTGGGATTCTCTTTCTCCCTCTGTCCCTCTACCGCTCTTGCTCTCTCTCTCTCAAAAAAGAAAAAAAAAAAAAAAAGAAAAACAAACATTTGAAACATTGGGATGGGTCTGCTCCTGCTTTTAGATGCAGTTCTGGTAAAAAGAAAACAAAGGCAGAACACAGGAAAAGTAATAGTCTTGTAAAGAAAAGAGTATGCAATGACCAGATTTCCTCGAGGGAGGAGTCAGGCTGAATTCTCCGGTTGTGCCCTTTTATGTTGTTGCAGGAATCTTACCCCCTGAAATAATATAATGCATCGATGACCTTGATGTTTCTAAAAAATGTGTAAGAAGAGGTGGCATTCATATTGCCTTTGCCCTTTTACATTATTTGTGTTGGAAATCTTCATTGTGCAAGCTTTGAAAAGAGGGGAGAGGAAGCAAGTTACCTTCTGCTGACCTTCATATCACTGCATGATAAAAGCCCTTCAATTGCACGCATTTGCCTTGCTATCTTGTTCCAGATCAAGGGATAGCAGAGGGAGACACTCTTGAAAGTTCAGCCACTTACACTGAATTACAATGGGTGGCATTGCAGGATACATGAAACAACAACCAAAGTTGGTTGGTAATTGGATTCATACCATGGATTTGTGCCTGAAGTCAGCAACCTGCAAGGGGGAGTCCTTCTCATGAAACATTCTGGTGGGGGGGGGGGTGGGGGTTTCTAGGGGGAGAAGATGTCAAAAATTTTTCAGGGTATAAATTAGAGTTTGGATACCATGAGACTGCATTTGGTCTCTTCCTTTTCACCCTAAGACCCTCTGAGAAAATTATCTGGGGGCAGGTGCAGCTGTTCAGTAGGTTGGGAAATATAGAATAGCAGCAACTGGTCATTTAAATGCCTATAATTATCATTGGCTTTACAAAAGATGTAACATCTTATAATACTTATTGTACTAAACCTATATAGCACTATTATTATATAAAAACAGAATATGTATAATATATAGTCATAATACTATAATACTTACAAAGAGGAAGTAATTTGCTATAGAGCCAGGAGACCTGGATTCACATCCCTGGTCTTTAACTGTTTGTGTGAATTTAGGGAATTTAGGCCACTTTTTTACTTTCTTTGTCCCCCATTGCTGTTGCTGCTACATGAAGGTAATTAAGCCTGTATCAAAAGCTTTGTTATGGCTAGTACATAGTAGGTGTTCATTAGCTACTAGGCATTTCCCCCTTTTATACCCCTCAAAGTTATCTCTTGGACAAATCTTAAAGAGTTGCTATCTGTCCAGACTTGTGTATTGGGACAGCTCACATAGAGATATATGCCTCTGGGTATTCCTACTCCTTACAGCAGTCTTGCAAAGAGCAAGCCACTGGAGTCATCTCTTAAAAATGGGGATCCCTGGGTGGCGCAGCGGTTTGGTGCCTGTCTTTGGCCCAGGGCGCGATCCTGGAGACCCGGGATCGAATCCCACATCGGGCTCCCGGTGCATGGAGCCTGCTTCTCCCTCTGCCTGTGTCTCTGCCCCCCCCCCCCCGTGACTATCATAAATAAATAAAAATTAAAAAAAATGAACAATAGATTTTGTTGTTTCTTGGCATACAACCCTTCATGTATCTTTCCCTACATACTAAATGAAATCCAAGCCCCTTGTAATGTTCTACAGATCTCCTCGTGGTCTGGCCCTTGCCTGCTTCTCTGATTCCATCTCCTAACCGGTTAGATTGCTGACTGTGTCCCTAATACTCTCTGGTCCTTAATCATGCCAACAAGCTCATGCCTCCATGACTTGGAATTTGATGTTCCCCTAATCTGGATTGCTTCCTTTGCCTCTTGGTATGGCTAGCTCCTGCTCATCCTTCAAGGCTCAACTTTTGCCTATCCCAGGAAGATGCTGAGATGTAATTTAGCATGAAGTCTTTTTTTTAATGGGGACTCTTAGGCTCGCCTACTGTGGGAGAGAGGAGAATGGAGCTGGTGTGGGCAGAGGGAGACATGGAGCAGAGCAAGCCAGGCACAGCCCTGGCTGACTACACAGGGAGCTCTGGATCAAGAGTGGTCTTACAGTGTTTCTTCCAGCTGGAAGCCATGGCCAGGCCTTTATACTCTTTCATGGATCAGCCTTAAGTGGGGGTTTACCTTTCCACTGGGAAGGATGTGATCTTGGAGAGTCATCTCTCTGCAGCTGAGGCCACCCCTGAAAGGATTGACAGCTGAAGGCTGAGAGCTGATGGTACTGCCAGGCATGAAGTCCTACATTGAAGGAGCATCATAATCCACCATACAGCTTTCCCTGAATACCAGTATCTGTCCCATTGTTTTCTATTTGAGAGTCTGATTATTTCCCTATTTCCTCATTGTTTCTTATGCTGGGCTGGGAGCTTCATGAAGACAGAGCTCATATTTTTCCCCTTCCCTGTTATTTCACCAGCTCATTGCATCGGGCTTAGTATGGTAGGCACTTAATAAGTGCCACTTCATTCACTTATTAAGTGAATGAATAAATAATGAATGCTTAATGATAATCATGAGAGTCATCAAGGAATATATGTCTCTTAGTGTAACATTGAATTTACAAAAGAGGGATCATGTCTTTGCTCAGTCCCTCTGCCATTTATCATTGGATAAGACCATGAGCAAGATGACATCAGAACTGTGTTTTAATACTTTGATCTTTATGAGCAAAAGAATGAGTAATGTCTGTGGAATGGAAACGGCTATAAGAGTGGTAACTGTGTCTATAGATGTCCTGGTCCTTGTCTCATGAAGCAGTGAGATATAATAGAGAAAACTCTGGCCAGCTCAGAGGACACAGGGACACTGCGGACAGTACCAAAGGCAGAGAGTGCCTCCAGTGAGTTGAAGACAATTAGGCCTTGTTGCCAAATTTTTTTGCCTCATCCCTGTGCCTCATTCAATATGAACACTTAGAAGCTGAATAGTTTAAAACCCATTAGGTAAAAAAAAAAAAAATAAAGTGCTGCAAGTGAATTGTGCCTATCAAACTGAAGATTGCGAAAAAGGAGTTCAGATATTCCTATAGCAAGACAGACAGGACCTGATGGCAACTCTTCCTTATGCTGTGTTGCTGTTAATTGTTTATAGGCCAGAAAGCAGCTTAGCAGACAGCTTCATATTTTCTTTTCCAGACCAGGAGACATTTACTTGTCATGCATTCATTAATTCAGACTTAATTCTTTTATTTATTCATTTACTCATTCTTGGGCGAAAAGAATTTCCCATGATGCTTGGGGAAGGAAAGGATGATCAATAGTTTTGTTGGGTTGACAGGATTTGTTTACTTTTTAAATTTAGTTCATTTTTGAACGATGAAAGAAGACACAATATATGCTTGTTGAGTTAAGAATATTTTGATTCTCTGTTCATATAGTCATATATTACACAGATTATAAAGCTTAAAGCTGTAGCTTGGGAGAAAAAGGGGAGAATTTTGGGTAAAACTATTAACTGGCTATCTTAGGGGCACAGGTTGAGAGGGAATATGTGAAAGTTATTTGTGCTTTTGTTTGCTTTTTGTTTTTCTATTTTCTTCAGTTTTCTGCTTTGTGCATGTATTACAATTGTGATCAGAAGCAAAGCTATAACTAAAATAAATATAGTTTTGTTGAACTGCTTTGGAGATAGAGGTCAGTAGAAAAAACTCTTCAAGAGTCTAAGCTGTTTTGTTTTGAAAAAGAAAGAAATCTTCCCAGTATTTATTTAGAGGCTACAAGAAGCAGTCATTTTTCTTTGAAATCATCATTTTATATTTGTCCTTGCAGATTACAATTTGTCATCTTTGTCAGATTGTTTTCTTTTTTGTTCAGCATTATAATGCGAGCATTTTCCCATGCCACTGGGTATTCTTTGAAAGCATTTAAAATGGCTATGTAGTCTTCTGTTACATGGTTAAATCATCCTTTAGTTAACCATTCCCTTGTTCTTGGACATTTATGTTGTTTCTTGCTACTTTGCTTTTATAAACAATGTTCATAAATGTCTCTGTATATGAACAGTTGTATGCCTCTTTGAGGATTCCCTTGGGATGAATTTTGAAAAATGAAATGCAGAACCAAGAGCATGCCCATTTTAAGGCTCTTATGTGGAGTGCCCTCCCTGGAATCTGTCTGTGTGTGAAGGTCTCCATTCCTCAGAGGCTTCTTGGCCTTGCATTTGTCTCAGGCACATTCAGCCATTTGGAGAGAAGCTGCTCTAAAGAAAAATCCTCATCATTCTTAGCTCAAGTCATCATCTACCCCGTAAACTTGGGTAAGAGATTCTCCACTCTGGGTCTCACTTTCCTCATCTGCAAAATTACAGGAATGCCACGGGTGCTCCAGGTTGAAGCAGAGCTCATTCATGATCTACTATCAGCCGTCAGTTGTACTAGCGACTTTGCATTTAGCTCCTTCCTTGTAAATGTGGAGATGAAAATGAGATATGTATGGGAAGCGGTATATGTGGAAGAGTTTGGTAAACTGGGTTTTCTTGTCTCTAAGAAACTGTTGTCATAGCTTTTAGGATCAGCAAATGGTAAATGGTGTCACTTAATGAGAGTGGGTAGGCGTGCGTTTTGATAGAGCCATTCACTTTAGGGTTTATTGTTTAAAGTAACTAAAGCTTCACTTTAAATAGCTACATTAGAAATAGTAGATACTTGACTTGGAAGTGTTATTCATTTTTCGAATCTTATCTTTCTTGACTAGGAAAGGGGACTCTGGAGCATCCCCCATTCCTTTCCCTGTTTGAATTCTTTGATATGACTTAAGGGCATTAGGGAATGGCACAGTGTTTTCAGCTGAAATTTAAAACCTTGATTTTCTTGCTGATTTGAGGCATACCAATGCCTAGCACTTATTTTCCCCTTTTTTTTTCTGTTGTCTCAGCTAACAGGGTATAAGAATCATTCCAAATCTCATGACTCAGAAGTAGTCTGTTATAGCTAATATTTTGATGTACTTCCTGATTGAATTCAGATGTAATCCCAGATATACAGATAGAATATGTTAAATGGATTGGGTTTCATGGTATCTGTTTTATAATAAAATAACAGTTTTTTTGTCATTAATATTATACCCTGAACATTTTGTTTTATCATTAAATATTCTCCAACAATATGGTCGTGGAGTTTTCTATCATAGGAATATACTATAATTTATTTAACCAGGCCTTATTGTTAGACACTTAATCTTACAGCTTTTCACTTTTATAAATATTGCTACAGTTCTACAGATATTCTAGAACATTTGTACGTATATCAATGGTAATAATGAGTCAAAGGTAACAATATTTTAATACCTCTTGCTGCTTTTTTCAAACTGCCTTACAGATAGATACAAGGAACATCTTTACTTCAGTTCTAGTTAAGTATGCCTGTTTCATCAAAGCCACTTACACTTGCTATCACCTTAAAATATTTCTTCCAAATTTGATGTGAAAAAATACTTAAAATTGTGTTTTCCCTTCTGATCTTGGTGAGGCTGCACATTCTTCACGTGTTTTAGGGCTCCATTATGTGGAGGCCGAGAAAATTAAAGCCATTCCACCTCAAGTTTAGTGTTAGCACAAGTATAGCCATCTCAGGCCCCTGTGAATAAGAGCTGAACTTTACAGGAAAAACCGCAGAATGCCCTTGACAGAGAGTCCCATATCAGAATGAGAACAGAGCTCAGAATGCCCTTGACAGAAATTTCCGTATTGTAATGAAAACAGAGCTTAAGAAATTCCTCTACCCCTTCTGGAGGTCCCCTAGACCAGCCCATAAAAACCCAGCTGTAAACCACCTCGGGTTCCAAGTCCCTGCTCCACTGTGTTGGTTATACTTGGACCAAGCTCGAGCTTGTTAATAAACCCTCATGTACTTGCATCCGTGTCCGCTCATTGGTGGTTTCTCAGATTCGCAATCTTGGGCACAAAAATTATATGTGTCTGACAGTATCGCTTTGTCTCTCCAAGTGTCCTCTCTTCTCTTTTTTTCTCTGCCTCTGGGAGGTGATCTCTGGAAAGGTCATCAACAGGCTCCCCTACCTGTCCTTTCTGTGGGGTTTGGCCAAAGAGGAGTCCCAGCAAGAGATGGGGTGGGAAGGGAGAAGAACAAGGTCACAGTGTTTATTCTCTTGACTTCCTCCATCCCTGTGTAGTCAACAGTTGATACAGATTCAGTACCCTGTGTGCCCAAGGTAGCTGTTCTACACAACTGTCTTTGCTTCCATGTTCTGGGACCCACTTTTTCCTTTTGTCCTTTAGTTCCTAAGCATCCAGACAGCTCCACTGCTATTAACCCACGTTCCTGCACTGTCCCTTGAGTTTTGAATGAATCTCTTTGTAAATACCTCTGAAATGTTCTTGAGTGTTGCTTCTCTTTCCTGTAGGTATCCTGCCTGATAAACATGATCTTAGTACTTGCAATAGGTTGCACATACTGACTGATGGGTCATCACCCCGTTTTATAAACCATGAAATTTAGGCCCAGGAAGACTAAGAGTATGACCTCAACTGAGTTTTCTGGTTGTGCTGACAGAAGGACAAAGCATGGTGAATTTTCATTAGCAGCGATTTTTTTTTCAGGAAAGGTAAATTCTAGCATTTAACTATAATGTAATGTCCAAACAACACCATTAATCCTTCACTTGGTCTTCATTAACAGAATCTTCTGGTGCTGCTTTTGTTCCTGTAGCTGGAACACATATGGGCTTATCAGGCAGGCTGTGCTCACATCCCAGCTCTGATAAGTCCTGGCTAAAGGACCCTTAGCCAATTAATTACTTTCAGTATACCTCAGGGTCCTCATTTGAGAAATGGGTGTAATAACAGTAGTTGCCTCAGAGGTTTTCATGAGTTCATTCTTGTTTGTACTCTCCATTCTTGTTTTAGAGGATTATATAAGACATGCAGAGGAGTTAGAACGAAGTGCTAAAAAAAATGGTAGATAAAGTAATTATAAATAATGATCACATTTTTACTTTCTATTCAGTTAAGTTATTGTATCTGCCAAAGGAGAGAGATTAAAGATGTCTTTTCTCCATTCCATACAAGATTCCACAGTTGTGAATTTTAATTTTAGCTCTGCTTGCAGAGTACTATGAGATTGCACCTAAATCATTTGACTTCTGACGTTTCTTCATCCTTAAACTGGATGAAGACTCATAGACCACTCCATGCAGCTTCCTATAGATGTTTGAGAATCACTTGTAGTTCAGGATTTGGATCTTCTCTGTAATATCATGATGACCTATAGTTTTTCCCTAGAAATGTCCTGCAACACAAAACTCATTTCTTATGGAGCTACTGATTCCATGTTTGCATAGTTCTAAAAGAATAGTATTCATTTTATTAGGTAGATCTCTTCCTTCTTTGACTCTGATTCAGGATTTCTTAAGCTCAGCACTATTACCATTTTGGTCTGGATCGTTTTTTATTGAGAGAGGGTATCCTATGCATTGTAGGCTTGTCTCTATGTACTGGGATGCCCGTAGCACACCCAGTTATGGCCATCAAAATGTCTCCAGACATTAACAAATGTCCTCTGGAGGGCAAAATCATTGCCAGTTGAGAACGCTACTTGAATTTTTAGAAAGCTGCATTTCCCCCCACTGTTTCCTATAGAGCATTTGAAGTTTTTGGCCAACTTTCCTAACCTGGACACTCTCACCTAGATACATTCTTTTTTTTTTTTTTAAGATTTTATTTATTTATTCATGAGAGACACAGAGAGAGAGGCAGAGACATAGAGAGAAGGTGGCTCCATAAAGGGAGCCCGATATGGGACTCGATCCCAGGACTCCAGGACCACATACTGGGCTGAAGGTGGCACTAAACTGCTGAACCACCCAGGGATCCCACCAAGATACATTCTATTTTCTTGTGGTTTGCTAATAGTGTTCACCTTTAGAATTTACTGCAATTGGGCATATTCCAGGGATAGTTTGAAGAACAGGACAAAACAAGCTATCTCCCTTTATTGTTGTACACTGTCCCTAGGTTTTATTTTGTTTCAGTTATTTATTTTTGACTACTTCAACACATCTTTATTTTATTTTATTTTTTTTTTCCTTTTTTTTTTCAACACATCTTTAATTCTCATTTTAGTCTTAGTTAATACCAACTCCTGAGGACTATTATGAGGAAGTGACCCTACACAGTCCTCAAAGACCTAGGCAAGATCATAAACTCTGAGAGGTCAAGAGTCTTTGCCTCTTTTTGTTTCTTTATAAATCCCAAGTGTTTAGGATGATGCTGGGCCATGGTAGGTGGTTGTATTACGGTTCTCCAGAGAAACAGAACCAGTAAGAAAACCAGTATCTGTGTTAAGCAATTGGATCATGTGATTGTGAAAGTGGACTAGGCAAGTCTAAAATCTGCAAGATAGGCTAGCAGGCTGGAAACCTAGGGAAGACTTGTAGCTCAGGCCTGAATGCCATCTGCTGGTAAAACTCCCTCTTGAGAGAGGTCAGTAAAGTCTCCAACTGATTGGATAATGCCCATCCACGTTATAGAGGGCAATGTGATTTACTCGAGTTTACGGACTTAAATGTTAACCTCATTCATAAAATACCTTCTTAGAAACATCTAGAATACTGTTTGACCAAATATCTGGGTACTGTGGCTCAGCCAAGGTAACATAAAAATAACCGTCACAATGTTCAGTGAACATTGTTGAAAAACCATAGACCATTAGGATTAGCAGAGATTAAACCAAAATCATTTTACTGATGAAGAAACAGAGGCCTAGAGTAATAGTTATACACCAACACTTGGAGATATAGTCAGGACCACAATCTAGCTTTCTGACATTATTTACCTCCTTCCCTCCCCACTTGTCTCAGTTCTTCTTTCCCTGTGGAGACCATTGAACACCAAAGGTTCTGCTTCCCTTTGCCCCCAGGGTAGAGGCCACGCCAGGAATTACTCAATACTTCTCTTACTCCAGACTCCCTTGCGACTTTCTTCTTAAATCATCTCCTGGAGCTTCCCCCATCCAAGCTCAGAGCAATCTCATTCAGACTGTGTGATAGATTTTTAGTGAAATGGCACCTTCTTCTTTTCTTAGAAACAAGTTGATAGCAGTGAGAATGTTTTTCTTGTCCCCTTGGAAAAAAATAGGCATCAAATAAAAACAGTGATTTTCTCTATAACTAAATCAGACAGTTTATCCCCCCAGGCTATTGACACAGGAGAATCTAAAGGGGAAAAAAATAGTAAATATTTTCAGCCAGGGTAATTCATAGTGAATAAGACAGCAACATATTCCAACTGATAACAGAAATTAATTCAATATTTCATGTAAGGGCAAGAGAGTTCACATCAAATGTGGTCCCCAAGTCCCGAATTGAAACTATAACAATTTCCTCTTCCCTACTAGAGGAAACACTCCATGGCGAGGTTATTGTGATTGTCCTGACTTTTATTTATTTATTTTATGAAGAAATACTTAGCAATTTACATAGTGTTACAGGTTTCTTGAAACCTCAGGTCAAAATTCTTGGTGACATTCAAGCCAATGGTACTGTTGCCAGTTTTAAAAAAGTCATAAATTTAAAATGCTTCATTGATTGAAATGATTTCGTTTCGGTGTACAGGAGATGATTTCAGGCAGTGTTCTAAAATTGTGCTTGCTGCTATAGCTGCTAAAAAACATTCTTTCAGGGGTCAGTCAGTCCTCAGCAGGGGCAGTCACAGCCAGATCGTGAGGCACTGGGAAGGGAAAACTTTGGGATTATAGGGCAGCAGTGACTGATCTTGAAACTGGTTGGGAAAGTCATGAGGAGGGAACCACACCTCCTGGTTGGCTAGGAGCTCTCTCAGTTTATGCCCTTTCTCCTGATTTAACTAGTACAGCACATGCGACTTTGGTTGGTTCTTGGAATATGCCTAGTGAAGTCGTTGCATTTGCTTTTCCTTCAGCTGACAGTACTCTTCTAAATATGGGCATGGCTGGCTCCTTTATATCTTTCAGGTCTTATGTTAAATTGTTAGCTTTTTAGAGATGCTTTTTAATTGCTATCACAGCAATGCTTGTTGTTCTGTTTGCTGTGGTCTGAATGTTTGTGTCCTGCCCCCCATATGTTGAAATCCTAAACCCCAAAGGTGATGGTATTAGTAGATGGGGCCTTTGGGAGATGACTAGGTCATGAGGGTAGGGTCCTCATCAATGAGAATGATACTCTTATAAGGAGACCCTACAGAGCTCCCTTGTTCCTTCTACCACGTAAGGACATGGCGGGAAGGTGCTAACTACGAAATAGGAAGGGGGCCTTTACCAAAATCCAACTATGTTGGTGTCTTGATCTTGGACTTCCAAACTTCCAGAACTATGAGAAATAAATATCTGTTGTTTATAAGCTACTCAGTCTGGTATTTTGTTAGAACAGCCCGAGTGGACTAAGACATCTTCGTAGCATTTCAATTCTCTTGTGTATTTATCTTTTTGCTTATTTTCTGTCTCTTCCTACATATAGTATTCCAAGTGCCTGGCACTATGCCTAACTAATAGTGGGTTCTCAATAGTGTGTTGAATAAATAAAAAATAAATGAATGAACTGAAAGGTACTGTATGTGTAATTAATAAAAAGAGCAGTAGTAATAAACTTTCAATATAGTGGCTTAATATAAGTTTATTTTTCACTAATGTCAAGTCCAATAGTGGATTTCAAGCAGTGCAGAGCTTGAAAGCAGAATCTCTGCTCCATAGAGTCATTTTGGGATCCAGGCTGACATGCCTTGTCCTATCTATACCATGTGGCTCTCACAAACTTTTACATCCAGCCAATAGAGGGAGAAGAGAGAGAGCACAGAGGATTGTGCAGAAAGTTTTTATGATCTGGGTCTTTTTCTCCATTTGTTTGTTTGTTTGTTTGTTTAGGGTATGATGA
This sequence comes from Canis aureus, assembly GCF_053574225.1. Taxonomy (NCBI): domain Eukaryota; kingdom Metazoa; phylum Chordata; class Mammalia; order Carnivora; family Canidae; genus Canis; species Canis aureus. The sequence goes on from NC_135629.1 coordinate 10,728,710, forward strand.
GCATGACCCAACCTAGATGCAAAGGGGCTAGTAACACCGTAGGCAATTGCTTCCCAGCAACTACTTTTTGGAGGGAAGCATAAATTGGTGACAGGCAGGTAGTCACCTCTGCCTCTAGTGCTATGGCGTTCAGTACCTAGTCCCACTGGCATTTCCATTACATTGGGAACTCCATAAGGGCAGAGATGATCTGTTTCACCAACTTGAGCTGAGAACCTAGCACAGTCAATGTTTGAATGAATAACCAAGCGTCTCTGGATCACCAGCTGTATTTGGGCACCAGGCCAGATACAGAACTTAACATGGTGTGTGAGCACATAGTAAGAACTCCATAAAGACTTGGAATCAACAAAGAATTCTTTGTCTTTTGAAGACAGACCAACCTCTGACTCCATGAAACACAGAAGGTAGCAGAACAAGTTCTGAAATGACTTTCTATGCCCTAGAAGAAGCAGAATACTATAAAAGACTCCAAGAATAAAATACATCAACTCAAGAGCTGTGCAAGGAAATGACCTCTAACCCTGCTCTTTGGGTCTCTCATTGTATTTTGCTCCTTGGAGAGCAGTGAAAGTCACTTCAGAACATGATCTTCCATTTTCCCATTTCTTCCCAGAGACACAAAGTGAATTTCTGTTCTACTTTTTTCTTGACCTCATGTTCTGTTCCATTGTGTGTGCTGAAGTGGATTAAAAAAAAAAAAAAAAAAAAGGAATCAGACTGAGGCACCCAGCATATTTTAAACTTTAAGCAGGGAGTCTTTGGATTAAGATCGGTGAGTGGAGCCTTAACCACCCTTTTGAGGGAGGCTGAACTCTTCAGAGGGCTCTAGACCTATGTCCTTTCACAGAAGTTCATCTAATAAAGGGGAATGTCATGTTGGCCACCATAAATATGCTGACAGGCTTTCATTGTTTTTCTCCTTATTGCCACAGTGAATGGTTTTTCTGAGCTCTTGCACAAGGGAGCAGAGTTGGGAGCCAAATTTGTCTTGTGACAATTATTCTAATTCTGAGATGTCCAAAACTTCATTGGCTGGCTTGAAAGGGAATATGGGATACCATTCTGGAAATTTCACACTCCTCTGTGCATCTGACTCTGTTCTTATGCAGAGGATACAAAGAAGGAAAACCACATGCCTATGGCTCATCCCCATCCTTCTTCTCTCTCCTCTTTTCTATCATTCTGGTTCCATGGCTCTTGCAAAATGATGCTCCTCAGTGTTAATTGTCACCCTGTGTGTCAATAGTAATGCTGTCATCGTGCCTTACACTTTATCAAGTAGTTTCTCCCAAGGCATATTGGTAGAAATGCTTTGAAAACTATGAGTGCTTTGCAGATGTGAAAGAATTTCATGTTCTCAAAACTAGTCAATTGGCCAAGAAGCAACATGTCTGATGGCATCAGATGATTCCTTTAAATTTTCATTATTTTCTCATTTTTATCCTCATAAAAATCCCCAAATGTAGCCCCAAGCAGGCATTATCCCATCATATGTTCCAGTGTTTGCATGATAGTTCACAGATGAGAAAAGGAAGGCTTAGGTGAATTGCCCATGGCATGGAGCTGTCATGTGACAGAGTTTCCATTAGACTATTAAAAGTCTGTTAGTCTTAAGAAATTCTGGTGATTAGGCTTGGCATCAGATGTTACACCAATACACTCTTATTTATATTGCATTTATTTTTTGAGGTATTTTGTTGCGGTGATCGACCCCTTTCTGAAAGAGAGGCAGCATGACCTGTAGATAGTGTATACACTTCAGGGACAGACAGATTAGGGCTTAAATGGAGGCACCACCATATAACATTGGGCAGTTCACCTATTGCCTAATCCTCAGCCACACCCACCTGAATGTTAGGGAAGCACCTGTCTTCATCAAATTCTTACAAAAATTAGAAATAATGGCATTAAAGTGGTCATTCCAGGAGCTATGGCTGTGTAACAGACACTGCAAATTTAGGGGCATAAATTAATAGCCATTTCCTTGTGCTTATGGTTTCTGGGGGTCAGGAACTTTAGTAGGGTATGGCTGGTAGCTTGTCTTTGCTCTGGGATATCCAAGGCCTCAACTGGGAAGACTCCACTGGCTGGGGGTGGGAATCTTCTGGTACCACATATGTGGTGCCTAGCTGGGATAACTCTGAAACTGGGCTTGGCTATGGTACACAAATGGCCTCTCTGCATGGCTTAAACCTCTCATAGCAGGGTGGCTGTGATCCCAGAAGGAGTGCTCTGAGAACCAGTATGTCAAGGGAACCAGGCAAAGCTGCAGTGCTTTTTGTGACCTAGCCTCAGAAATCATGTAATATCACTTTTGCTTAAAGGAATATGGCATATTCATTAAGATGTAGTAATAGCAACGTTGAAAAGACAAAGGAGACCAACTGATGGTGATATTTTTATTTAAAAATCTCTATTATAGATGACAGGTCTTAAAGCCTTTTAAAAAATTATGAACTATTACCATATACAGAAAAGCCTATATACATAACTATAGAGCTTAATGTTTGTTTGTTTATTTATTTATTTATTTATTTATTTATTTATTTAAGCAAATCCCTATGTAATTACATAGGTCAAGAAACAATGGCCAGGACTTAGAACTCTTAGGATGCTCATCTTGATGCTTCTTCCTGCCTCATGAAGATGACTACGGGCCAACTTCTGTTGTAATCACGGGCTACATGTTGCTGTTTGTGAACTTCATATAAATGGGATTATTGTATGTGCTCATTTGTGTCTCTTTTTTTTTCCTTATCAGTATGAGTTTGTGAACTTGGTCCATGTTGTATGTGTAGCTTTTGCTTGTTTATATCACTGCTGTAGAACATTCCATTGTGTGAACATTTATTCATTCCACTATTGGTAGACACACGAATTACTTCCAGTTATTTCTAGCAAATAATGCAGCCATGCACATTCTTAAACACATGTTTTATTATACCTGCACACACATTTCTCTTAGGTATCACCTAGGAGTACACATTCAATATAGGTTGTGGCAAACTGCTTTCCAAAGTGATTGTACCAATTCATGTTCCCAAAACAGTAGAAGAGAGCTCTGTTGTTGAAATTCACCAACATTTTGCCTTTTCATTAAGGTTTTTATTTCCTGAGGGTTTATCTTGTTCTTTCATTTGAAACATAATTTTCTGTTTCCTTATTTTGCTCAACTCTTGTGTTTGTTTCTCTGAGATGAAACAGCCACCTCTCCTAGTCTTGAAGGGGTGGCCTTGTATAGGAGATGAATCTTATCATTCAACCCTACCTTAGCTCTTGGTTGTCTCTTAAACTTTTATGATTGTCCCCATAGCCTATTTTGTTTTTAATAGCTCTCACTTTTGAGGATGTGCCAAGACCTGTCAGTGTTCCAGAGCTGAGGCATCTCAGCACCTAGATTCAGACTTATTGGAAGCCAGATCCTCAGGCATTAGCTTTTAAACTATGAACAAATATATAGTCCTATGGGACCACATGCATAATCCCTGGTGGCTCCCAGAGCCAGGTGATCTAGAGGTGTCCCCTGGGTGACGGTAAAAAAATCAGGGCTCCAGATGAATAAATAAGCTCCTTTCTGGGAGTTACTGGTGAACTGGAGCAACACAGAGAGAACATGTAAAGATGGCGCCCCCAGCCTACATCCCTTGAAAGCCTGTCTGTAGTTACCTGGACATGTGCTAAACCTGAAGCCTGCCTCAGATGGCAATTCTCTTTTACTCCTGAATAAACCCATCTTTTCCTGGTAAAATAACTGGCAGTTTTTATTTTTAGGTTAACAAGTGTCAGGGGACCCAGAACACAAGACTTTCTGACACCAGAGCCAGATATTCAAGGGGTGTCCCCTGGGCAGCAGCTGTAGGAACCAGGGCACCAGACACATGTCAGAGCTTTGCTCCAAGAGATAGATACCGGTGCTCTGGAGCACAGTAGAGGGAGAGCTTGAGTAGTGCCTGCTTTCTGAGGTTTCTGGAAAGGTTTACAGCTAGCCCTTACATATGTGTTTAATCAGAAGCCTGCCCTTCAGGCTGCAGCTATGAAAATCAGCGTATAGGCCTCTTCAACAGAAACTCTCAGCTCTTGGGTCTGTTGCTTCTTGCTGTGCCCTGGGGGTATCTGTTTAAGAACTCTTACTCCATTGATTATGGTCCTGTGGGACCCACAAGCACGAGTATAAGCCCTGCAGGCCTGCAGAGCCAGCTGATAAAGAGGTATCCAGGAAGCAGCTGCAAAAATCAGGGTGCTAGATAGGGCATAAGATCCTCTCTGGGAGATACCGGCAAGCTGGAGCACAAAGATTGTGTCCACCTGCCTCTCCTCCTTGAGAGCACCTCCGTAGGCCTCTAGATGTGTGTCTCCACTCAAAGCCCCTGAACAAGCAAATAGGCCTCCATCCCAGAAAGCCTGGAGGAATATTTCAGTCTGGAGTCTGTGCAGCGCACTGGGAGGGGAGCCAGCCAGGGACTGGGGCTCTAATTGCGTAGGCCCATGGGATCAGGAAAGCAAGCTGCCCTGGCCTCCGGGACCAGGCCTTGAAGGGGCCTTCCCTGGACTATAGCTGAAATACCAGGACCAAGTGTGTATAAAACTCAGCTGTGGGAGATACTGGTTCTGTGGAGCAGAGTTGAGGGAGGGCATGAAGGTGGTACCCGCCAACTGGAGGATAATGATGGCATTTGCAAGGAGGAAAAAATGTCCAGAGGTGGAAGTAGGGAAACAAGGGGCCTGCTGGCTTTAGCAAGGTAGAAGGAGGATGTAAAAATTGTGCCAGCCTGGGTCTACACTGCCCCTCAAGCTGTTGCTTTCAGATGAGCAGATGAATCTTTCCTCCCCTTAAGTCTGGGTGCTTTTCAAATGAAAGGTTCCTCGCTCGGCCCTGGGGCAGGTGAGTCTGCTCCAGCTCCTCAAGACCAGTCTCTCACTTTGTTCCCACCCTTGTGCATCTTGTGGGAGGATGTGAGCCCTTTTGCTTCTTCAGTTGGATATTTGGAGGTAATGTCTCTCAGATGCAAGTCTTAAAAGTTGGGGGACGGGCAGTCCCGGTGGCGCAGGGGTTTAGCGCTACCTGCAGCCTGGGGTGTGATCCTGGAGACCTGGGATCAAGTCCCACGTCGGGTTTCCTGCATGGAGCCTGCTTGTCCCTCTGCCTGTGTCTCTGCCTCTCTTTCTCTCTGTCTCTATGAATAAATAAAATCTTAAAATAAATAAATAAATGGAAGTTGGGGAGGATGCCTGATGTGGGGTATAAAATCTTTGCTCCTTTGGGAGAAGTTCCAGGTATGTGAATTCCCTTCCAATTTCAAATAGCTGCAAACTGGGAGTGGGGTGCTTTCTGGTGAGATTGTCTCCCACCCTTTCTTATGCACTTTGATGCTGGTCTTCTCCTTTATCCTGATGGGAAGGAGCTGTCTGGCTAGTTTTGGGGTCTTTTAAAGAGGAAATTGTTCTGTATGTTGCTGTAGATTCAGTGTGTCCCTGAAAAAGGTGAGATCAGATACTGTCTCGGACTGGCTCCAGCCTTTTAAATTTTTGCCACTGGAGTGAGCATGGAGTGGTACATCACTGTGGTTTTGACTTGGGTTTTCTGATTTCTAATGAAGTTGGTCTTATTTTCATATGTTTATTGGCCATTTGGATATGCTTTTTTGGTGAAATGCTTATTTTTGCCCTCTTCTATTTTTCTATTTCACTTGTCTTTCCCTTTTTGATATGTAGGGGTTCTTTACTGTACCATGGGTTGTGATATTATGATTTGTAACAAGAAATATATATTTGATCTTTGTCCCTGTTTCTGGCACAGAGCTCCTACCATTTGTGGCAACTTCCTAAGTGTTGAGAGCAATAAAGATGTCTTTTTTATGTTAATGAGGTGACTTTGAGACCACTCTTTAGATGGGTGGGGGCTGCTTGCTGGGGAACCCAACCTTATGATTAGAAGGCTGGAACTCCTTTACCTCTACGGAGGGGAGAGGAGCTGGAGGTTGAATCAAATGCCACTTGCCCCTGATTTAAGCAATCAGCTATGTAATGAAGCTTCCATAAAAACCAGGGTCTCCAGGATCACGCCCTAGGCTGCAGGCGGCGCTAAACCGCTGCGCCACCGGGGCTGCCCTCATATTTTTTTAAAAAGACTTTTTCCATATACTGAGGTCTTATAGATACTTGGATGTATTATCTTATAAAAGCTTTATTATTTTGTCTTTCCTCATCTTAAGAGTCATCAAACTATGGCTGGCAAGAAAATCTGGCTCACTACCTGATTTTATGAATAAAGTTTTATTGGAACACAATCACAGTCATTTGTTTACCTATTGTTTCTGGCTGCTTTCATTGACTATAGCAGAACTGAGTCATTGCAACAGAGACAGTAAAACCTATAAACCTTAAATATTTACCACTGATCCTTTGCAGAAAAAAAATGTCATCTTCTGATTTAGATCCACAACATAGTTGGGTAGAAGTTGTGTTTTCATATCACCGAATGGGTTTTTCGCCTCCCGGTAAAAATCCTTCCTTCTTTCCAGAAATATTTCATTCAGTGGCTTCCTTGTGTGAAGTCTTTTTTTTTTTTTTTTAATGTATGAAGTCTTATTGATGATAGGCATTGATGATACATAGACCAGAAATATGGTTTGTGCCTTTTTTGTCTTCACAGCCTGGTGGCATTGTGCTTAACTTGGATGGGCTTTGTCATACCAGCAGAACCATGTGTAAGTTAACAAACATTTACTGAAAAGATTTAAAAGGTGCCACATGTTATCCTATGGATAAGAAACTCGTAGATAAACATGACTTTCCCCCAGCCCCCAGTGGGGTTTACAGTCTAGTAGGGTGGCCATCCGGAGAGGTAAGCAGCTGACACTGCAATGAGCCCACACTTGATGACATGATGACATAGTAGGTGTTCACAGGAGTGGCTGTGTGGACCCAGAGGAGTGAGCAACGTATCATTTTTGGCTCATGAAATATGACTATGACAGAATTGGGCAAAAAAAAGTCATGATTTTAATGTTATTTGTAAAGAGGCTGTGAAGTCACCCCTTCCTTATTCTGAACAAACCACACTATACACCCTGCTATGAGGGGTGTGAACACTGGTCATGGTATTCATTAAATTAGTCATCCTGGTAATTATAGGAGTTCAAAAATAACTACTAATCAACCTGAATAGGGAGCTAATCCCAGGATTCATTGACATGCATCTAAGATAGCGTTGTTAATTCTGCATACATGTTTAAAGGAAGTTATATATAAAAAAGAAGTTATATATTCCCTTAGGGCTCTCAATAACCTTATATGGCATTAGAATGTCAGTTCAGCATCCGTCCGCTCAATGTTTTAAAACTACATGTGAGACTAGATGGTAAGATATTTGAAGCCTCTATACATAGGAGATTTTTTTTCCCTTCTCAGTAGATTCCATTGTAAAGTGACAGGAATGGGAGAGACACTTGTCAGGAGACTGTAATTACAAAATAAAAGCACTAACAAAATCAGCTTATTAAAAAAAAAAGATGGGCGGGCATGAAATGGGTTATGACAATCCAATAATTAACCAGTGGCTAAGCCAGTGTTTTTCATGTTTGAGTGATGGATTAGAATATTCCACATATAGTACTGAAGACCAAGTTGAAATGTAAATATTATTCAGTTTATTAAGAGCTCTGATCTGGGCTGCTGGTATCACTAATATTTAATTTGACTTCGTATCTTCTTGGTGTCTTTACAATTTTGCTTTCAAATAACCTGATTATTAATATATTATTTGCTTTTATTGACTAAATGGTCTAATGCAACTACTTTTTCTTTATAGATACTCCCATTTCTCATTCAGTGAGTAGTTTGGGATAGGAGTCACCTGAAGTTCCTATTTTTTCACCTGAGGGTTCCTGGATTGGGACGGTGCTCAATGAGAAAGGGAGTGACATAATTACTTTATCGGTTGACATCAGAATGATAACTGATTGACATTATTTGAAACTCAATATGCCATATCTATTCTCTTTGTCCATATAATACTTTCAGATTGGCTTCTTATTGGAAAAGTGTTCCGACTAGCAACTTGGCACCTCTTTGCTTACAGTATAGAATGGGACAATGGGAAGAATTGATTGATTGATTATTGACTATGTGCCAAGTACCAAGATGAAAGTATTTAGAGTAGAGATTGTCAAACTTTTTCTGTTGAGGGATAGAAAGTGAATATTTTAGGCCTTTTCACAAGTCCTCAACTCTGTCCTTACAGCATAAAAATACCTATACCTATAGACAATACTGAAACATATGGCTGTGTTCCAATAAAGGTTTTTATGTTTGTTTGTTTTAATCAAAGCAGGTAATGGGCTGCTTTTAGCTTGTGGGCTGTAGTTTTGCAGAGTCCTGGTTTTGAACATTGGGACCTGGATCTCCACATTGGTGGTGGTCTAATGGAGGGAAGATAATCAGTTACCTGCTCCATAGACTGACTCCCACAGGACTCTGACTGCCACCCTGGAGTGCATTACGGAAATTTTGTCAAACCTTCCAAGGAAGGAAAAAGCCCAAACTAATTTTCAATTTTATGTAGTCTTTTGAATACAATGTAGTGGAACCTTAAACAAAGGTCATTTCAGACAAGGAATAGAAGAGTTTTACCCAGTCAAAGAAAATGTTTCTCCTAAACTTTTAGGCTATTTCTATATATATGGCTTATTTTGGAGAGAGGAGAGAAGTAACCTGATAGAAACTTCTATTCTATATAACCAATAATGAGTCTTCTTCCCTCCTGTTAAAAATATCATTGATTTATAGATATTAATTTAGGATCTTTTCTACTGCTTTCTTCTTTTGCAGAGTTAAAACACCATATTCTCTAAGGCACATAAGATATGGTGTTTTAATTAACATCATCTGATTACTGTATTTTGTTGTTTTTGGAGTGTAGTATCACTTTGAGGACTATATGTAAGACAACCTGTAAAAGCCATCTTGATGGAATTCCACTCTGTGTGTGTATACGTGTGTGTATTTTCTCAAGGAAGTAACATTCAGTGAAACAATCAGAGTTTTTATTTGCCTGGATCATTTTAATTATTTATTTGTTTTAAGAAAAGAGCATCATTTATATGGGAGTAATGATAGCACTTGTGAGAGAAAATTTAAATGTTTTCCTGATGGCTTTTTTACTATAGCTTATTGTTATTTTTAAATTGACTTTTAGTTTAAGAAGAATTATAACAGCATTATAGAAAGTACTGAAAGCAGATGGAAAATACTACCTATATGTTCAAATGATTTACAAAAGATAGATTTGGATATTTTCAGGTTTCTCCTAGTTCTAAATTTTATAGAGTCTTCTTTTTTCAGAATTCCAGAGATTTTCAGAATTCCAGAGAATTCTGTGAACCTTGAGTACCCCTAGCTTCTTACCTGCCTTAAAGTCTGATACATCTCAAGACTGTGGATAAATAAGAGTTTAGATGCCAGAGAAGAGAGGAAAGGTCACTCCAAATTTGGGGGATGGGGAAGCAAGTGGACAGGGCCGGACAGAGGACAGAGATGGCAGATTTGGCAAACAGAAGTTTCAAAGACCTGGAACTTAGGGTCTCTGGAGTGGAGTGGCAGGAGTGAGGTTGGAGAGAGTTTTGAATCAGATTATAAATGGCCTTAAATGTTCTGCTGAGGAATTGAAGTTTTTTCCTGTTAGTCAGATGTGGAGTGAAGCTCCCATCAGAAGGGCCTGTTGGAGTCTACTTAAACCCATCAAGTCCATGGAACAAAGAAATAGATTGGTGGTTATGACCAGTCAAGGAGAAGGCTCATTGCTGCTATGGGATAGTCACAAAAGAAGATGTCTATTTCCTTCTCCTTCTTCTCAATTTGACCACCATTCACAAAGTGAGAATGTGAAAGAAACTTCTGGTATTGCCTACCTCCTTCCTTTTCAGGATCTTGAGCTGCCATTTTAGTGTGTAGTGAGAGGAAGAGGAAAGAGGCTAGTTTGGGAGCAAATATGAAATTGATGCTTTGAGACAAATATGACATAAGCATAAAGACCAAACTGAGACTGTTTTAATAGGTGACCAATAAGTTACACAATCAGACTTCTATTCAGGGAGCAATAGGAATCCTACAGAGGATAGTTGGTAGCAGTTCTTGGAAAAGATAAAACCAGTTCACAAAAAACAAACAAACAAACAAAAAAAACCAGTTCACATTTATACTCCCGTGAATGGAGACCCCTTTCTAAATATGTTGTAGTGCCTACTAAGAAATTTAAGAAAAACTAATGCAAAGGGATTTACAGAAATAGATAATTGTTGAGATATCTGTATTCTCAGGAGAGAACTGTTTCTAGGGGCTAAGTGAAGATGTTTAAAAATCAAGATAATATAGTTACTTATTATTATGCAGAAGATTCCTTTGCATTTTGCTCAATTTTAGAATGCAATAATGTAATTTTGTTGTCTTAAGAACTTAATAATTTAAAAACCCCATTCTTTCCCCATTGAGTTGAAATGAATGTTTTTAGTCTTATTAGTTTCTCCTATTATGACTGCTAAAGGACTCCTCCACGGCTTCCTCTCCCCACCCTCACCCCTCAACCTGATGAACATTTCAAGTGCATTTCTCTGCAGAGAAAGTCCTTTAATGGTTGTAATCTATCAAGAGGTTCTTTTGAGATTATTACGGAGAAGCATTGTTGATTAATCAAAAAATAAAGGAAAATAGGAGGGAACAAAGAAGACACTGTAAATGAAGCAAGTGCCTGGTGGACTGAGGATTCAATGGTCAGGTTTGGTTAGGGTTAGAAGAGAGACATGAATGGGGAGGACTCTGTCAATTGTTTGACACTGGATCCCTAGAGGGCACAGTTGACTTGAGGGAGTTGTCTATGGGTCATCTGCATTTTATTAACTTTAATTTTAAGGGAGAGAATGCATGGGAGAGGAAGAAAGAGATAGAGATGGTAAAAGGGTGACTCAGTGGGTATTTCTTTGAAGGATAGAGATTTACTTATTCAACACACATGGGCAGAGGACTAAGTTTTTATTTAAATTTTTACAAAAAGGGAGATTTTTTTTTTTATCACCACCTTTCATGGGGAAAAAACCAGAATCAGTTATTAGAAGTAGAAGATTTACATTAATTCATGTTAAAATATAACTTGTTATTACAATGAAAATAGTCTAAGTACTGCCAAAAATCATCTCTGGTCCCACCCGTGCAGTACAATCTCTGTGAGAGAAGTACTTTTGTTAGCTGACATAATGCAACTTCAAAAAAAAAAAATATGGTATTAATCTCGATTCTATTGTCATCTAATTTGGAACAAAGGCATTAAGTCCAAAGTTAGATTCATCAGTCATAACACAGGAAATGTTACTGACATCCATTATGAACTGCACAGTTGATTAGTTCCCTTGATTAAATAGTGGTGCAGCTGATGGGAAAACAGGAGAGGAGCCTGCCATTCTTACAAAGCGAATTCCCAGCTCTGAGTCCCCACGGAGTTAAGAAAAGAGAAGTGACAAATAGAAGGCAAAAGTAGAGCTGCTTCAATAGTAACTTGGTGTATTCTCCAAAACCTCAGTCCCATGAGGGGCTCCAGAAATATTGCTCAGTCTTCTTCATACACAGCCAAGGGTACTAGTGGCTTTCTCTCTCTCTCTTTCTCTTTTAGCAACTGGAAATGTATATGTGGGGATAACCTTAGCTGTCTAGCTAGAAATTCTTAGCTAAAAAAGTAAGACCCTACGTTAAAAGAAATAATCACATCATCTGATGTGAATACTACCTGAATTTTGACATTAACCAAATGCCACTTTTTTTGGACAGCAGCATAGAAATAACGTCAAAATGTTCTGTCATGGTTTTTTTTTTTTTCTTTCTTTCTTTTTTTTTTTTTTTTTGAAACAGCAGTTTTCCTGAGAGATTGGAAAAACAGGAGGAGGCACATTGATGACATTTTGATTGCAGGCCCTGCTTGGAAAGGCAAAAGGCATTGGAGAATGCTGAACCAAGTTGAAAAAGACCCCTGCCACCTCAATCTGCATTCTTTTTTTTTTTTTTTTTTTAAGTAAGTGGTAAAACTTTCCAGGAGTTGTTTGCAGAAATTGTTACATGTTTCAGTGGTAGCTAATAAACTTACTTTGAGACAGCTAGCTATTTGTTAATAATATTACTTCATGGCTCAACCTCACTTGTAAGGCACTGAAAAAGATGCTATTGTGCCTTCAGTTGCACCTTCAACCTTCTCCTTGAACACTTCTTTTTTTTTTTTTAAGATTTTATTTATTTATTCATGAGAGACACACACAGAGAGAGAGAGAGAGAGAGAGAGGCAGAGACACAGGCAGAGGGAGAAGCAGGCTCCATGCAGGAAGGCCGTGGGACTCAATCCTGGTCTCCAGGATCACGCCCCAGGCTGAAGGCGGCGCTAAACCACTGAGCCACCCTGGCTGCCCTCCTTGAACACTTCTTGATCTCCTCTGTGCGATTGTTCCTGTCTTCTTAACTCTCAGTATTTTATTGGTACCTCTCCTATATCCTATCTCTGTCAGCTTTGGTCTAAAATTATTTGTTAATAGTTCTTTGAGGTTAGGACTTTGTATTTTGTAGGCTAACTGAACATTTGGTGAATGAAATGAATTCATGGATAGAGAGATGGATTAATGATAGATGGATGGGGATATGGATGGATGGAGGATGGTTGGATGGATGGCTGGAGGATGGATGAGTTGGTGAAAGAAATGGAAAAATAGTTGTGACTTCTGCAATATTTGACATTAGAATGATAGACACTTTGCCATCTTTCTATAGACCTTGAGGATGATTTAATGAGTCGCAGTATTATTTAAAAAATAAAATAAATATAATATTTTATATTTTAATTTTTATAAAGATTTTTATTTATTTTTTAAATTAATTTTTTGTAAAGATTTTTATTTATTTATTTGAGGGAGAATGAGAGAGAGAGAGAGAGAGAGAGAGCATGAGCAGGAGTTGTGGGAGAGGGAGAAGCAGATTCCCTGCTGAGTGTAGTGCCTGAGGGTGGAGGGATTCCATCCCAGGATCCTGAGATCAAAACCTGAGCTGAAGTCAGCCACTTAACTGAGCCAGGTAGGTGACCCTAAATGTAAATTTCTAAAATAAAATGAGATCTTTTGCTTTATTCTGTATCTTTTTCCTATTATCTGCCTTTATTTTTCTTTCAGAATTCAGGTATAATATTTGCTACAGCTTCACATATAGACTGACTAGAAGAGAACTAGAGGGATAGTTTTATTTTAAACTCAGGACTTTTTTTTTTATCACATCTTGAGATGTCACATAAAAATTTTATAGGACAGTATTGATAAATTGTAACAATATAATGGCCAAAAGCCTTTTTCATTTTTTCCTCCTTCTTTCTTTGTTTCTGAGTGTCCCTAGTACTTATGCTAGAGGGTTGAAAAAATTAAATTTTCTCATTTTTTTCTACATCTTATTTTTAATAGAAAAAATGAAAGGATAGTTAAAATTTACCCCTGAAGCTACCAAAATAAAAATGATCTATCTTACAAGGACCTCTATAAGTGTTCCTTGATATTAAATCGACTGTCTTGAAAACAGGATACTAAATTTTATGCCAGTTTCCATTTATACATAGATGTAGTATCAATTGTGTCTCCTATTATTGCTTTTGTAAGTGTTTTGTTGCTCTGAAAAGCATGCTTCAAACATATTGTAATCTAATACAGCATGTGTAAGAGAAAACAAACAAGCAGTGGTTGATTTGGATAGATATAGATGCTCTTTTTCTTTGTATTTTCAGGCTTCCATTTGTATCTAAAATATCATCTAAAATATATAAATGTCTATTTTTGGTTTGCACATCTGACCATACAGCACTACATGAATGTTTGTGTATTTTAGAGGCAATAAGTTAGAAAATGAGGTGGTAGGAGAATTTATCTGAAGATCTTTAAAACGATTTATTCAATGTCACTATCATAACTATAATGAGCCTGTGAGCCATGTAGTTCATGGGCAGAGTGGTAGTAGGTATTGGTCAGAATAGTGATAGGCTATGCTGCAATAACAAATAAAACTTGATGTCTCAGTGATGTAACATTTCAAAGGTCCAAACATTTCAGCATTTGTCGCTGTGGTGGCCTCTTCCATCTTGTTAACTGTGATATCTAGAATATGTGGTTTATAGACCGTCAGGTAGTTGGAAAAGACACATCATCTCTTAATTACATTAGTCCAGAAGGGATATATACCATTTCCATTTATAATTCATTGGCAAGAACAAGTTACATGGTCCAAACCCTTAGTTCAGGAAGTCTGGAAAATGCAAGGAAACCCATGACATGTTTGGTGAAGTTGTCTTTGCTACACATTATGTTCAGGAGAACACAATCCAAGCAAGGATTCTGATTTCAGCCTGCACCTTGTGTAGAACATGGAGAGCACCCCACTTTTGTGTCATTTCTTAACTTCTGAGTCCAGCAACATTTGGGAGCTACTAATTTATACCCAGGCAGAGTTGTCTTCCTCATTTTAGATATTCTGTCCCTACCACACACCACCCATACACAGCAGGGGTAGGAGGAGTGGTATAATGCATCATTAACTCTCAATCTTTCCTTCACAGGAATCAGTATGTATGTGGATGTTTTTTATTGTTTTTATTTTGTTTTGTCCTTTTTTCCAAAGATTGGAAAGAAGGTCTGTGACAAGTATCCTTTTTACAGGGTGTAGAAAGGAAAAAAACTAAACAATTATCTTCTTTTGCTGTCAGGGAGAGGGGAAAGACACTAATTCCCATTTGTTAACAGTTATTACTCAACACTATCAATAAATGTATGCTCCTTCCACCTATCTATTCATCCACCTACTCCATTCTCTACCCACCCATACATACATCCATCTACTCATCCATCCATCCATCCATCCATCCATCCATCCATCCATCCATCCATATTTAGTGGTACCGGGCCCAGTACAGTGCCCTTGAAAGTCAAAGAAGACTCTCTTAGACCTGGTAGCCTTCTGATGATCTTTCTCCTTGGATAGATACATTGTTTTTTCCATCATATATGTCTTAAAACATTTTCAGTTGTTAACATGTGCCGGATTCAATGTATGTGAAGTACCTGAGTGGATGCTTCTCTGCACCTGGCCTGGGAAGCTAGTTTGGCTTTGACCTGAATCTGTAGCTAAGAGAGTCTCTTCCTAGCTTTGTGCATAGCTCTCTCTACCCTGACGTCTATGCATTCAGAAGTGAGTGATTCTGATGGTGGCCTCTAAGCGACCATACCAACAGTCAGTGCCAGGGCTGCTTTGGGGGCTTGTTTTGCTAGGGGGGAAAAAAAAGAAAGATTTCTTTGACTCAAAATCATCTATAGCCCTGGATAGGAACTATTACCTCAGAAAATAGTGTGTTTCACTTCTGTTTTCTTCACATGACTCTCTTCCTTCAGGCTGCTTCCTAAATAGAGTTTTTCTTTCAAGGGGCCTCTTGACCATCCTCTCTCTCGTCTTCACTGAGCTCCTACTTTCTCATGACTGGATCTTTCCCTTCCATGTCTCCACCCTCTCTTTCCCCTCACGTTCCAGGCCTGTATTCTCAATTTCTACCTGGAAATCTCAACAGGATGTCTTACACACTTCAAGCTCAGCATGCTCCAAAAGAAATTAACCTCTCATAGTTAATGATACTGTATGTTTTCACTCAAACTCAGAATCCCAGAGTCAAGATCTACTGCCCCCCTCCTCTTTCTCCCTCCCACTCATAGGCCAGTACCCCATCATTATCTTCTCCATGATGCTTTTTCCAACGGTCAGTTTTCCCTTTCATTTTGAGACCTTCATTCTTTCTCCCCTGTACGCTTCTGATTGTTTAACTCCTCTCTCTGTATTTTGTTTTTGATTCCTTCTGTTATCTTCCTAGAACCCAGCCAATGGCATTTCTAAAATGTAATACTTCTCTGATAGAATATTTTTGAAGGTTATTTTTACCTTCCAAATAACTTCTAGTTGCCAGTGTAGAACCTAATGCCTCAGTCATATGTAGCCTCATTTTCACTCTTTGAGATGTCAGCCAAATTATACTGCCAAATTATACTACCTTCCCATCTCATTCATGGCTCATGTAGTTTCTTCCATATGGTGAGAATGTTACTCAAATCTCTAAGTGGAGACATTCTAGCTACTTCTTTAGTACTAGCAATCTCTGCAGTAGGAATCAATCTCCTTTCCCCCAACTTAGAAGTGCCAAGTACGTTTTAGGAAGGAAACCTGGTTGATTAATAATAGTTGCCTGGAAAGTTGTGTTGAGAAGGATTCTGAGGTTGTATCTAGGGGGAAAGATAGTCATAATCATTAACAGTATCCGCCTAAAGGAAGAGGAATTGAAACATGAGTTTCTAAACAAAATAAAACCAAAAAACCCCGCATGAGTTTCTTAAATGCCTTCTCTGATGTACTACTGTTCTTCTCTTTTGCACACAACTTCACTAATGCTAACTGGTAAGTCCTTTAAGGGCATAAGTAATATCCTGCTGAATTATATATACAACAGCCAGAGCTTACCTACACAATGTCCTATGATCATTAGGTATTTCAAACATGTTTGTTAAATAAATCCTCTAATGCTGGAATATGCTGTTTAGTTACAGAAGATTTAAGAGCTATGGGCAGGACTGTGATTGCATTGATTGGGAGGCTGTATTACATTAGATGTTTCAGTTTCTTAAGGAATCTGACTGTGCCACCATGAGAACTGCTTCATACCTTTGGTGATAAATGAGAGCAGGCAATGCTGGATAAATGGAGAATATTCAGTACTCCAGTATTGCCTATAACGGAATTAACTTTGAAGTACCACTGATGGGTTCTACTTTTAGGCTTACTATCCCAGACCAGAAAAGCATGTTGTCAGATTTTCAGTCTCTCAACCAAAGTCAAAAGCCAAAGGCTGGCTTGAAATACATTCAAAAGGAGGGCATTATTCATCTGGTGGTCCTTAAAATGCTCCAGTCGTTCAGACAAATAATTGTGTAAATAACTATAAAATTATAACTTCTCCTGTTTTTTTCTTCCTAGATAAACATCTCAATTATATCAGTCACTCTTATGACATGATTTTGACATACTAACTTGTCTTGCTTTCCCTTTTCTGAGTATCTTCCATTTATTTGGTGATATATCCAGAATTTGTAAGTATTCTAGATGGGATCTGACCAGCCAAGATCAAGAACCCCATCTCTGTGGTTCTATACTCTATATATCTGTCATTACATTCAAAAGACACATTTAATCGCCCAGTGGCCACATTACATTGTTGCCTCATGAAACTGATGGACATCTGAAATCCCTCATCAGAAAATATCATCAGGGCTATTTCACTTTGGGTTGGTTAACACTGTTTCTGTTTATCAGAAAATCTATTTTGAACTGGCTAAGCCATAAAAGAGACCTTACTGGGTTCCATCGTCCAAAACATCCAGAGCAGTGAATGTTTCGTTCAGGGTGCAAAGAGTATCATCAGGGTTCCATTTCCTTCTCTTCATCCTTCAGCTCCACTTCCTCCATTAAGCTGCGTTCTCAGATAATCTCTCCTCTTGTGGGAGTAAAGTGACTGTTGGGAGCTCTAGCCTAAACAGCTGTAGTTCAAGTTTGACAGAAAAAGGAAGAAGCACCTCTTCCTGACAAGTCCCACACAAGTCCTGAAGTTTACTCTGATAGGACATGATCATGTGGTTACCTCTGAACAAATCAATGTGTCTTAGAATATTCAGTGAACTGATTGACTGGCCTGGATCCCATGACCTGGGGTAGGTACAGGTCTTTATGGGGACTATAGGCACTGCTTTGTCTTGCACTTCACCACTCCAATCAGAACCCTGAGATTTGCATCCAAGGCCCTCCACATGACTCTAGATGGAGACCATGTACTGAGATAGAGGGCCACCACTGACAGGGAGGGAAGGATGCTGGACAGACCCAAAATAGCAAATGCTCTTTGCAACACTCTTTCAACACTATTATACCTTAAACTCTCTCAAAGGCAGAGATTATGGCTTATTAATTTTTTAACACCCCCCTCTAGCCTTTAATAAATTGCACAATAAAAATTGAAAAAACTAGTTGTTGATTCAATGAGTGCCTGAACAAAGGGCTGCAAAATGAGTGAATTTGATATGGCTGCTTAATGTTAAAAATATCTTTGTCTCTCATTTATTGCATTGTAAAATATAGACCGAGCTAACTTGGATGTGTTATTTGTGTTTATGTAAAGGAAAATAAAAGTCTTGAAAAGCTTGGTATGTCATTACAGGTATAGTTTTGCTCCGTAGTACCAGTGAGGAGAAATAATACAATTTAAGTACAGAGAAAAGGGGACATTTTCTTCTAGGACAAATGAAAACAGAGCTTGATTGACAGTCTAGTAACATTAATAATACCTTGAAGGTAGAGAGCTGCTCTTATTTTAAACATCCCAGAGCAATTCGATCAGAAGAATAAATACTTTCTGTTCCAAATTCAAACATTTTCAGTTGCCTTTGGTTAAGGCAATTGTTGTCTAACAGCCACATGGCAGCTGTATTTAACAAGCACGTTTCAATTTCTACATAAAATTGCAATCTTCCATAACCGCCAATCCCATCCTCTCCTTCCACTGGGGGTAATTTATTTGACACAGTGTTGTTTCTAATGCTGTAGATGCCCCATCCCCCTGCCTCTTTACCATTTCAGTGCACTTTGGTCTGACTTTCAATTACTATCCCTGCATGCCTGGCAGGCTGGGAGGGCAGGTAATTAACACCTTAGGGAGCATCCCTCAACCAGTGACTTATCAGAATCCGTGGATAGAGCCTTGAGAGGGCACTCCTTTCCCCTTTGAGATGACTTGGAGACAAATGTTCTGAGCTGTATCTCAGAGATCCATATCAGAGCTAAGTGCCTGTTACCCACCCTTGTAAGTTTCTTGATTATACACCTTTTATTTGTTTTTTTCCCTTCTCTGCTTTACTTCCTCCTCTTCTTCCAATATCTCTCAAGATTACTTCCCAGATAAACTACTTACATTGCAATCTTGTCTCAGCGCTGCTTTTTGGGGAACCCAAACTATGAAGATTGTTGTCAAGGAACAAAAGTTATTTTCACTCTTCAGAGTAGAGTAATTAAAGATCCTCACCTCATTAGGCTGATGTCAGAGTGAAGACTGGGGCTCTTGCTCTGTGTGGGTAGAATGTGGCTGCTATGAGAACATGCTGCCTTAATGTTGTTTACAGGGGGGTGAACGCAGGGAAAGAATTGCTTTTCTTTAACGCATGAGGACCTAGAGCAACAGCAGCTGTTGGCCCATGCCCTTGGATGGATATTCCTAGGGAGGAAGTCCAACTCCAAGGGTGAGTAGGTAGGAGTGGGTCCTACCATATCAGAATCCACTGGAAAATAGAATGGAATAAAGATTTCAGAAGTGGTAGGGCCTTGAATGCAAATCTGAGAGGTCTTATTGGAGTGGCCAAAGTGTGGGACAAGACAGTGCATTGAGAGGACAGAAAGATTAGGAGGGGAAGATAAGGAAGAGTAGACTAATTCTTTCATCATTTGAGAAGTACTAGTGGGCAGAGGATGTGGGTTGGTATAGTAACAACACCTAACTCTTTGAGTTCTTACTACATTGCTTACCAGGTACTGTTCTAAGGGCTATGAATTTTCACAACCCCATGGTGAAGTTCTTTTTATTATCCCCACTTAGTTACAAGGAATTGAAATGCAGGTAGGGTACTTAGCTTGCCCATGAACTCAGGGCTGTAAAGCACATAGCTGAAATGTGAACCCAGGCATTTTATTCCTGGAGACCTGGCTCTGACCCAGGGATTAGCAAACTTTTCCGGTCAAAGGCCAGATAGTGAGAGTTTTAGGCTTTGTGGTCTATAAAGTCTCTGTTGCAGGTACTTAACTCTGCCTTTGTAGTATGAAAGCAGCTATAAATAATACGTAAGCAAACGAGCAAGGCTGTGTTCCAATAAAACTTTATTTATAAAAGTAGATGTGGGCCAGATTTGGCTGTAGTTTGCTGAGCCCTGATCTAATTCCACTGCTTCACATTTTAATATAAGAGGTTGTTTTTGGTCAGGGGAGTCTTCATGTGTTTTTTTTTTTTTTTTTTTTGGCATGAGTTTTGTGACAAGCCATGCCTCACAGGAATGTCTTTGTGATGGAGTTTCATGGGGTGGGAGGAGAGGCTGGGAAGATGAGGGGAATAGAGGTATAGTGTAGGAGCTAGGTTGGAGGAAAAGGAAGGGGGCAGGAATAGGAACTGAATGTCCAAACTCAGTAATTTCCTGGGAGATGGGGGTGGGAGAGAGAAGCACTAAATTCTGACCAATCTTGTAGGGCAGCTATAAGTAGAAGGAACAAGTTTAAGAAATGCTATAAAATTCAACTTTACAGGATTCAGGCTTTATAGCATATGTTGTAGCAGCCACATTGAATAAATGTATGTTTTTCATTAGATTTTTATTACACATTTAAAGCACATTAAGGCGCACACAGCTATCAAAGAAGAAAAAGTAGAGAAACTTTGGCTTCACAAGTAATCACATCAATTTTAAGGACGGCTGTATTTTATGAAGACAGAGAAAGATGCATGGCTGTTGTCCTTCCTGGTTTTATACTAACTCATTCTTCTTCAGGGAACAATATTAATAGATGTTTTGCTACATTTGTCTCCTGTTGAGGGAGCATTTCCCTTTTTTTTTTTAAAGAATATCATATTGTGGTTGTTTATTCAGTTGCCTTTGAGTTGCAGGTAATTGGTTGGCATTCTCGATCTGTAAAATACCCTGGTTTGTTGGGTTTGATAAAAAAATTGGAAACCATTTCAACAAATTATAACATGAAATTACTTCAGGCTCTGAGAAACCATCTGATATCCAGTGGCATTTGATGATAATTTAATTCTTAGCACCTGGGGTTGCGCAGAGTTGGTCACTGAATCATGTATTGTAAGGTTGTATGTTAAAGAAACGCCCCTGGGGCTGAAATGGAGTCTGTGCTCCTCCCCAAGCTCTATGCCCTGTGTCCGCCTGGAGGAAGTGGCATCTGTTTCTTCAGTGCACCATCCATTTGCTGAGCCATGGCCTTTGCTTATTCTAATTTGTGTTCACCAGGGGTGGGAGAGTGAGAGAGGTTTGCAAAGTGTTTATCGACACATTTAGGATGCCATTTTTTGTAAGATGCACCACTATTTTATGTACAACTAAGAAAGATGAGATGCTGCCAGTCAAATCTTGATAGACCATTGATTATAAGACATGTCAACTTTAAGGATGTTAAAAAGTAAAAATGATGCAATGCAGTAATTTGTTCAATGAATGTAACTTTCTTAAGCACAAAGGTGCTATTGAACTAGCTGCTATCCTATAAGGATGGTGCCTGGGTGGCTCAGTTGGTTAAATGTCTGCCTTTGGCTCAGGTCATGATCTCAGGTTCCTGGGATCAAGCCCCATATCAGGCTCCCTGCTCAGCAGGAAGTCTGCTTCTCCTTCTTCCCCTGACTCTGCTCCTCGCTTGTGCTCTCTCTCTATCTCAAGTAAATAAAATCTTTAAAAAAATAGTGAGTTATGCTTGTCCAGGAAAGGTTTCCACTAGATTTTGTCTATTTCCTGTGACAAACAGCATCACGAACCTCTCTGCTTTCCTGGAAGATGTCAATTGGTCAGAGTTCTAATAGAAGTAGAGATATAGAATGTGAAAGTGAGATTGACCTTGGGGAACATCTCTGTTCTCAATTGGGAGCAATTTTTGCCCTCTAGGGAACATTTGTTAATATCTGGAGCCATTTTTGGTTGCCCTAACTGGTGTGAGATGTCACTGGTATCTAGTGAGTAGAGGCCAGGGATGCTGTTAAACATTCTAATGCACAAGATAGGTCCCCACAGAAAAGAATTACCTGGTCCCAAATGTCATAGTGCCAAGGTTGAGAATCCCTGATGTAGAGGGACCATATGTAGTGTGAGAGCCTGGACATTGGAGTCAGGCAAACTTGGATTCGAATCCAATTTTATACATAAGAGATTGTGTGGCCTTGGGCAAGTTAATTAGCTTTGCTAAGCCTATGTTTCCTTATCTATAAAATGGAGATCCTAGTTTGTACTTCAGAGGGCTGCCAAGAGTATCTCTTTAAAAGATTTATTCATTTATTTGAGAGAGATATGAGAGTGTGCTCGAGTGAGTGCAGGGGGGAGGGGCAGAGGGGCTCTCTTTTCAAGCAGAAAGAGAGCACTTGACATGGGGCTCAATCCCACAACCCTGAGATCATGACCCGATGGGCTGCCAATAGTCTGAAGGGAGATGATTAAGGCATAGGTTGTAAAGACAGCAACAACACAATCTCAGTCCAAATGCAGCTCTAGGTACCTTTGTCTATACTAACTAAACCCTCAGGGCAACTCTCATGTAGATATTCTTTTTATCTGCAATTTATACATAAGTAAACTGAGAAAAGTAACTTGTCTGTGGCCACTCATGATTAAGTGGTAGAGCCAGGATTTGAGTAGAGTCCATGTTGCCAACTTTCCCAATCTACCTGGCAAAGTACCAAGCACTGCAAAAGGAGTTAGGGAAAGGAAGCTGTATTAATTGCATCTAATAGTATTGTTATTAATAGTATCCAACCCAAAGCCCCTACTTATAGATGGCAAGTAACTCAGAGCCTAGGGAGAAGGGTGTGAGTTGGCAAGATTCCCCTTGAGAAGGCAGCTGACTCTGGCTGAGTTTCTGAGTATCCTGCTCCCCAGGGAATAATCTCTTTCTCTCTCCCATGCCAACCCTGCCAGGGAGCTAGTACGGAACCTGTGATGATGCAGCAGGAAAGAGTCCAGATTTAACTTTGGGTCTTGGCATTTGCTGAGTGATGTTACAGTCTTGTGTGACTCCTTAGCTTTCTCATTAATATATCTGTGATGTAATCAGGTCTTTCTCACAGGGTTAGGATACTGACATGCAGCAATAGATACCAGATATCAGCTAACAGTAGATATTTGAGCACGTGGCATATAAGCTGAGAACCAGGGTTCTGGTGTCATCTGGAGCAGCCTTCCCTGATGAACATCTGGAAGTGGAGAGGACTGAAGAGTGACTCCCAAGATGGGCTGCAGGGTCTCAAACAAATGCTCTGGAAATGGTGGGCAGGTGGTGCCCTGGAACATCCTGGCTAAGTTCGGCCTTCCCCAAACTTATGATATTGCAAAAGTATTTGTGGGGGCGGGGAGTGGAATGAGGGAGGAAGGAAAGAAGGAGAGAAGTGGCAGACAGGCTTCATGGAGGAGGTGAGAACCTCAGGGTGTCTGGTAGATTTTCTATCAGGTGGTGGCTCTGATGGACTTGACAACATGATGAAGACTTTGGAGACAGAGTGGAGAAGTCCCAACAGTCCTGTAGTTAAGTGGGTAAATGGATACTCCCTTCTGGCCCAGGGCAGAACAGAGCAACGGAGTCCAGAGCATGCCGCAGTGCAGTAGCTGAGTGCAAGAGAAAGGTTTCAGGAGGTGCTTAGGAAAGTGTTCCAGACCTCACGGTTGTGAGGAATCTTGGAGCGGCCACCCCATCATGCTCAAGGCCCAGGAGCACCTCTGTGTGATCTGCGGCCTCACTTCACATTTTCCCAAATGCTGTTACATAGGCAATACTGCATAGTGGTTAACAGGTCACAGGCTGTGTCATCACACTGTGCAACTTCAAATCCTACCTTGACCACTTGCCAGCTCTGAGACCTTGAGCAAGTTAATTCAACTTTCAGGGCCTCTGTTTCCTCATCTGAGAATTAGGATCTGTCCCATACAGATGTCAAATGGATGTCAAAGGATTAAATGAGATACTGTTCTGAGGTCCTGAGCACAGTACTCCATAATGTTCATTCCGCCCATTATTTAGTATTATTGTTAATATGAATTTATTCCCAGCAGAGAAAGTGAAACAAAGAAGCACTCTAGACCCATTCAAACCAGGGCTGGAATCCTTCCTATGTTCCTGTTCACAAACTGTGTAATTGTAGGCCAGTGACTTTATCACCTGGGCCCATTTTCTTACCTGTGTAACAAGAAAAATGATACCTGCCCTACAGAGTCATTTGAGAGTTAAGCAAGTTAATATTCAAAACTTGCTTGCCATGTTTGACATTTACTAAGTCCTCATTCCCTTCCCTTCCACATCCCTCCCCTTCCACATCCCTCCCCTACTACCTCATTGTCCTCGGAGGTGAATCCCTGACTCACCTGTTCAAGATCATGCAGTTAGAAAGGAGTGGAGCCAGCCTCCAACTCAGATTTGGTTGGGCCCATCTCTCTTGCTCTTCCCATCCAATTATACCTGCCTGGTGTATGAAGAATAGGTGAATGGAGGAGGACAGACTTCACCTGGAAGATTGGTAATTTGCGGGAAGCTCCAGAAAGGGATACTTGAATTCTGAGTCCCATAGCTCTTCCCCATGAAAGTGGTAGATGCAATAACAGGACTATCCATACATTGCTTATCTATTATTTCATTTCCTTTTCTCAGTCACTCTGGAAAAGTGGTCCCAGCACTCAGTATCGTGATCATTTTATAGAGGGGGGAAATGGAGGCATCAAAAGGGGAAGTGGCTTACCCAGGGTGGGGTTAGATCTGGCTATGTCTGGTTCAGTATACTTTTCACAGCATTTAGATGACTCTCCTTACTTTCTTGTACTTGACTTTTTAAACTCTCACTCCCTGACCCTCCTTCCTTCACCCTCTGTGCTTACCCTCATGCTGGCCCCAGCTGTAGATGTATCACTTGGAGGATGATTGAATCTAGCTAAGGCTTGGCATCACAGAAAATAGGATCAATTTATTACACTTACTCATTCCAAATTCTACATTGACACAGCTGTAAATTGAACAGTAACAAAGTCCAAATAACCTGACAGTCAAGACAATTCAAGTGCTTGAAGTCAGACGTGCAAGGAGTAGACAATCTAGGAGCAAGAAATCTGAAGCTTGATCCTTAGAAAGTGGATTTATTGTCTACTCTCCATTGTGACCTATAACCTTATCAGGGTCCTAGACTGAATTGGCTGTGTGGGAGCTGAGGAATTCTGAGTAGACAGACTTTGAGTTTCTTTTGACCAGCCCAAAACCTGACTTAAGCAAAAGTAGGAATTTACTGGGTCACATAACTGGAAAGTCTAGGGGTACCACTGCATTCAGATATAGCTGAATCCAGGAGCTCAAATATGGTCATCAGGAAATGTCTCTTATTCTTCGAATTTTGTTTTTCTCTGGTGTTCTCTTTCCAGGCAAGCCCTCCATAATGGTGGCAAAGATAATCATCAATAGCTCTAGTTTTATAAACCACCAGCATCGTAATACCATCAGGACCAGTATCCTATTTCCAAAAAATCCAGTCAAGATTCTTTGTTTTCTCTTCTTGGCATAGGTTGGGTCACAAACCTGTCCAGAACCAGTGTAGGCTGGGGATGTGTGCTCTCATTGGCCACATCTGAAATATATGGTTGTCCCTACAGATAAAGAGATGGGGCCTTATGACCAAAAGGGAATGATAGACATCCCTCTCAGAGCAGATGGCTGCTTTAACATTCCCAGCCTCAGTGTCCTTAACATTACTTTTATAGATTATAGCCTGATGTATCCTGTTTGAAAATGTAACTTATCTGGTCTTACCTAATTTCCTGAGGAAAAAATTGATGAAACTGGATAAAACTCTTTCTTCTTTATTAATGTTGTGTCCTCAATTTGTATGATATAACATGACTAGTTTCTTTCAGATCCAGAATCAAAGTTGGAGATACAGTTTCCTGAACATCTATCAGGTGCTGAAAACTGGGTTTGGTGCTCATAGTGGGGGTTTGGTGTTTGCCTTCCCAGAGGCCGAACTCTTCTCTTCCAGAAATGGTCCCCAATGCTTGGAGATAAATTCCTCCCACACCAGGGCACCTGAATGGCTCAGTGGTTGAGCATCTGCCCTTGGCTCAGGTCATGATCCCAGGATCCTGGGGTTGAGTCCCCTATCGGGCTCCCTGCATGGAGCCTGCTTCTCCCTCTGCCTATATCTTTGCCTCTCTCTTTGTATCTCTCGTGAATAAATAAATAAAATCTAAACAACAACAACAACAACAACAACAACAACAACAAAGCAAACAAAAACTCCTTCCACATCCTCTGGATGGAGTTCTACCTCAACTTAATGAATGGAATATGGGACATAGACTTTAAACCAATCAGAGTATCCTATGTCCTTATCCACAGAGATTGGGTTAGGATGATCATGTGCTCTAAGCCAGGCCAATCAGGAGGAATTAGGTGACTGTGAATCAACAGGCTCTATCTTTCCCATTGGATTTAGGGAAGGTTGGGGGAGATGGTGGTCACTGTCTGGCGTCTAGGGGAAAATGTGAAGGCTGGTATAAAGCCAGAGTAGAAGAAGGCAGAGCCAAGAGGGAGAGAAGTGGAGGCCTGATCACACTGATTGCTGTCCGAACTAGTACATTTGAGCCAGAGCTATGTAGCCTATCATCTACTTGAGCCAGGACAGTCCATTCATGGAGATGGATTTTCTGTAGGTCCCACTACAATGAAGTGTTGATGTGCCCCAACTCCAGCAGGTGTCAAAATTTGAATTCAAGCTTGTTGAACGCTATTTTGAAATATTGCAAATTGTTTTGAAATCATCAAAAAAATTTTTAACTCCTTTCAAATCATGAAGCTGAGAAAATAGACATTATACTCCCTGCCAAATCCATTTTTCACCTGACTTTTCTTGTACACACCCCTGTGCTGTGGCTTTATGTTTTTATTTTGTTTTGTTGTTTTGTTTTTACATCTCCTGGCCCATTTTCCTCTTGGATATTTTTTGGTTTTGTTGTTTTCATTTTTTAGCCACTATAGTGAGGTACGATTGATGTGTAGTAAACTATACACATTTAAGAGTATGATTTTATACACCTAGGAAATTATCATCACCATCAAAATAATGAATATATACATCACCCTCGAAAGTTTCTTCATGCTCCTTTATGATCCTTCCCTCTGGCTTCTCCTGGACCCTGTCCCAAGCAAAGTGGTCTACTGTCTGTCACTATTAACTAGTTTGCTTTCCCTAGAATTTTATATAGACTGAAACACACAATATGTACTCTTTCTGGTGTGTATTCTTTCAAAATACTCATTTTGGCTTGTCTAAAATAATCAATGAAGTTTATCCTCTTTGATTATTATTTTTTATTTTTACTTTTATTTTTAAAAATATTTTATTTATTTATTTATTTGACAGAGAGGGAGAGGTAGAGAGAGTGCACAAGTAGGCAGAGCTACAGGCAGAGAGACTTGTCTCTGAGCCAGGAGCCTGATAGGAGGCTGGATCCCAGGACCCTGAGATCATGACTTGAGCTGAAGGCAGATGCTTAACTAACTGAGCTACCCAGGTGCCCCTCATTGACTATTTTACATGTAGTGTATGTCAGTAGCTCATTACTTTTTATTGTTAAGAAGTATTCCATTGTATAGATATACCATTATTTATTCATTCATATGTTGAATATTTGGGTTGTTTCTAGTTTTTAGTTTTTTAAAAATATTTTATTTATTCATTTAAGACAGACAGAGAGAGAGAGAGAGAGAGAGAGAATGAGTAGGGAGGAAAGACAGAGAGAAAGGGAGAATCAGACTCCCTGCTGAGCTGGGAGCCTGATGTGGGGCTCAATTCCAGGACCCAGAGATCATGACCCAAGCTGAAGGCAGATGCTTAACCATCTGGCCACCCAGGCACCCCTTGTTTTTAATTATTACAAATAAAGTCATAATAAACATTCATGGACAAATTTGTGTATGAGCACAAACATATAAACTTTCTTTTGGGTAAATAGAGTAGAACAGCTGGATAATATGATAAATGTATGTTTAACTTTAGAAACTTAGTTTCCTACATCTTTTTTTTTAAAGATTCTTTTTTTAAAAAAATTTATTTATTTATTCATGAGAGACACAGACTGAGAGAGAGAGAGGCAGAGACAAAGGCAGAGGGAGAAGCAGGCTCCTCACAGGGAGCCTGATGTGGGACTCGATCCTGGATCCTAGGATCATGACCTGAGCTGAAGGCAGGCACCCAACTGCTTAGCCACCCAGGCGTCCCAGTTTCTTACATCTTAGCCAGCAGTATGAAAACTTCATTTCTTCCATATTCTTGTAAGCACTTGATATGTCCAGTCTTTTATGTTTTACCTCTTATATTAGGTGTGTAGTGGTGTCTCATTATGATTTTATTTTGTATTTCCCTAATGACATAATATCAAGTATCTTTTCCCATGTTTATTTTCCATTTGCATATTTCTTGGTTTGGAAGTGTCTGTTAAATTCTTTGTTCATTTTTTTTCATTTGTCTTTTAATTTTTTATTACTGAGTTTTGAGAGTTCTTTGTATATGCTGAGGACATGTTTTTAACCAGATATATAATGTGCAAATATTTTCTCTCAGTCCGTGGAATGTCTTTCATTCTCTTTTCATTCAAAAAAACTGAAATGTTTAATTTCGATAAAGTTTATCTTTTTATTCTTTCATAGAACATGCCTTGGTGTCATATCTAAAAAAACTTTAACCCAAGGTCACAAAAGCTTTCTTTTGTTTTGTCTTCCAGAAGCTTTATAGTTTTAGAATTCACATTTAGGTCAGCGATCTATTTGAAGTTAGTTTTTGCATGAATTAGATATTCATATTCAATTAGATATTCATATCCACAAAACTTTGATTTCTACCTTGTTTTTTTTTTTTTAAAGATTTTATTTATTTATTCATGAAAGACAGAGAGAGAGAGAGAGAGAGAGAGGTGGAGACATAGGCAGAGGGAGAAGCAGGCTCCATGCAGGGAGCCCGATGTGGGACTTGATCCTGAAACTCCAGCTCACACCCTGAGCCAAAGGCAGATGTTTAACCCCTGAGCTACCCAGACATCCCCATAAGAGGAAATCTTAAACAGTTTACCCATTAGTTATTGTTTTTGGCATTCTTCCTTTGTGCAGATTTGTTTTTCTACCTGATATTATTTTTCTTCTGCCTGAAGGACTTTCTGTAACATTTCTTACAGTGCCTGTCTGCTGGTGATGAATTCTGTTTTAATATACCTGAACACATCTTTATTTCATTTTCTTTTTTGAAATATATTTTCACTTGGTATACAATTAATTCTATGTTTATGGTTTTTCTTTCTGTGCCTTAAGATGTTCTACTCTCCTCTTGCTTGCATTGTTTTCAAAAGGAAGCTGCTCTCATCTTTTCCTTATCTTTGTTTTTCTGTGACAAGTCTTTTTTTTTTTTACTGATTTTGATATTTTTTTCTTTTCCATGATTTTGAGCAGTTTAATTATGATATGCCTTTAATCTGTCATCTATCTATCTATCTATCTATCATCTATCTATCTATGATTTTATTTATTTGAGAGACAGAATGAGAGAGAGAGCATGAGGAAGGGGGAGGAGTAGAAGGAGAGTGAGAGTTCAGAAACAGACTCTTTGCTGAACAGGAAGCCCAATGCAGGGATCTATCTATCCCAGGACCCTGGGATTATGACCTGAGGGAAGGCAGATGCTTAACCGACTGAGCTGCCTAGGTGCCCCTATATTTTCTTTTGTGTTGCACTTCAGTGAATATCTTGGGACTATAGGTTTATAATTTTAATAACATTTGGAAAAATTTTGGCCTTTGTGTTTCAAATCATTGCTTATTGCTATGTTTTCAAGTTCACTGATTTTATTTTAGAAAATATAATCTGTAATTCCTGGTATATTTTACATTTCCATGCTTCAGTTTTTCTGTCTGTAAATTGTATTTTTGACTTTTAAATATATTTTTCTAGTTAAATTTTGAACATATAGAATAGAGTTATAATAGTTCTTAACATCTTTGATCATTCTAACATCTGTGTAGTTTCTGGGTTGGTTGTGAGTGATCGGTTTTTCTCATTATATCTACATATATATGTATATATATTTATGCTTTTTGCATATCTGGTAATTTTTCATTGGATGCAAAATATTGTGAATTTTATCTTGTTTGTGCCTGGATATTTTTGTATTCTTACAAATAATTTTAAGCATTGTTCTGGTATGCAGTTATGCTACTTAGAGTTTAATCTTTTTGTATCTTAAGATTTTTTTCAGTCAGGAAACTCTCAAAGCACTCATCTGGGGCAATCCTAGAGTTTACCTCATCTCTCAAGTATCAGTATCCTTCATTACCTATTGTTCAGTGTTTTTGAAAGCCATTGTTTCATATTTTCTGTCCATTTTCCCCTTGTTTTAGGTGGGAGGGTAAATCTGATAACTCTTCCTCCAGTGTGGTTAGAAGCAGAATTATGGGCCAGTCTTAGTGTTATCCCCATTTTAAGATGGGAGAATAGAAATTCAGAGACATTAAGTCATATAAAGGCAAAAGTAGTTTTAGACGTTGAGTTTTTTCCTCAAGCTAAATGCAATAATCAAGAAAGTGAATTTACAAAGAAGAACCCATGTTGGTGGCCTGTTTCTTATCCTTCTGTCTTTAAAGATAAGTTAACTCCTGATCAAAGCATGATGATTTGTACCTTCCTTACCCTTCTGGAGTACCAGCTTCTCTCCTTCACTGTTTTTTTTTTTTTTTTAACCATTAACTTCTTTTTTATTATTTATTTATTTATTTAAAATATTTTATTTATTTATCCATGACAGACACAGAGAGATGCAGAGAGAGAGGCAGAGACACAGGCAGAGGGAGAAGCAGGCTTCCTGTGGGGAGCCCGATGTGGGACTCAATCCTAGGACCCTGGGATCACGACCTGAGCCAAAGACAGACGCTTAATCACTGAGCCACCTAGGCATCCCTGAGCCACTAAGTTCTACCTACAATACGTTTTCCAGATTTTGACTTCTTTAGAGAATAGCCATCAATAAATTAAGTGTTCTTTCAATAATGAGGAATAAAAAAGGACTACTGTCTTGGAAGGAACTTCATGAAGAAATGAATATCTGTTTTCAATATCTTCTCTGAGGTGCTGCCAACAGCCAGTAGTAAGAGACGAGAGCAGCCAATGGTGGCACAGGCCCCCAGAGACTTATTTCTAGTTTTAAAGACTCATTATCATTTTATGATGTGATCCAGTGGAAGGTACATTGGACTGAAGGTACCAGGAATGTGAACTTAAGTTCTAGCCCAATCACTAATTTGCAGAGTGATAAGTCACTTGGCCTCCACAATGTTCCCTATAAAATGGAAAATATTCCAACTTATCTATTCTTGTGGGTCATTGGGTAGGTCAAACACAATCATGGATGTTGCATTAGTAGAAAGAGTTTAAAAGCTGAATCAAAGAAGATTATTACTTGAGAGTCTCTTCCTTTGGTAAGTTCATTATAAATACCCTTTAATCTTTAGAAAGAATACTTTATATGAGAATGCTAGATTCAGGGGCTTCTTATCAGAGGAAAGCCTCAGGTTTAGGAGACTTCCTATAGGTTTGGGAATTGTACCAAAATGAAGTCTGTGCCTAATGCTTTTACTTATTTACATTCTCTTTTATTCCAAAGCTTATCCTAACTTGGGCTCAGTCTTCCTAGCTGTAACCATGAAGGAATTTTGAGCCCATCTCCCAGTCAAGCTAAATTGCCACTTTGTTCCTTCCAATATGCCCTTTGCATGTCTTAGCTCTGCTAATCCATCTTTCTGAAATGTCTTGACTCAGATCAATCTGTCCCACAAGAACTGGCCCAATTATCTTCTGGGAAGGATTTCTAACAGAGTGAGATGTTCCTTTATCTGTTCATCTCCTAAATTTTGTGCTGTTGCTATAGAGCTTATGATATTATGGAAAATTATTCCTTAACATTTCTGGCTATTTTATTATATTTTAAGTCCTTTAAAAGCTGGGAACAGATTTAATTCATCTCAGTATCTCAAGCCCTCTTATGCTTAAAACATTTGAGACTGTTTCATAGTTTTTATTTTAATTTTTTTTTTTTTTTTTTTTTTTTTAAAGATTTTATTTATTTATTCATGATAGACACAGAGAGAGAGAGGCAGAGACACAGGCAGAGAGAGAAGCAGGCTCCATGCACCGGGAGCCTGACGTGGGATTCGATCCCGGGTCTCCAGGATCGCGCCCTGGGTCAAAGGCAGGCGCTAAACCGCTGCACCACCCAGGGATCCCTATTTTAATTTTTTAAGGAAAAAAATCCTCATGGATAATTCATCACATTTCAAAGAATTTGAAGACATAACAAAAAGTGGTAAATTACTAAAAGTCCTCCTATTTATCTAACCCAGTCTCCTACTCTGGGGGCAACCACCATTAACATCTGGGGAGAAATAGCCCTCCAGAGAGTTATAAACATGGGTATGTCTTATGGACAAATACATTAAATTGCCTAGAAAAAAACGTAAGTGGGATTATGATTTACATATAATTCCACAATTTTCTTTCTTTGCTGAATATGTTCGATATTTTTTAATATTACATTTTAAGATGCCTTATTTATTTGCTAGTTTTCCTATTGACAGACACATTTTCAGGTTTTTATTATTAAGTACAAGGCAGCAAGAAGTATCTGTGAACATTTTCAATTTGCTTCACTCCAAATTTGGAAATGTTGCTTTGTAAATGACTGAAATGTTTGATTTATTCTCTGTCCTCACCCAGATAAGGAAAACGTCAAATTTTAAACATGATCAGCTTGAAAACAGTTGGCATTCACAACTGTTTCCAAATAATTTTTCCTCCATTTTGAAGCCAAACATCTTAAAGCACAACTTAAAAACATTTTTGATATTAAACTAGTTTATTTTGTAAGCTTACTGATGAGTTGAAGTTTTTTGAAAAAGATTTAGAAACAATTTGATGTTCCAAAATAACTTCCTGATGTTTTGAAGTATTTGAAAATTCATTGCACCTTTAAAAATATTTATGAAACATTTAAAATAAAAGTGACTAGAATTCCAGAAAAAACACAGAGTGTTCATCATATAGGTTCTCTGTTGCAAATATTTTTTTCTTCTAAATTTTGCCTTCTAAGTTTAGAAAATATATTTAAAATATGTGAGTTCCACCAGTAAGAATGGGGAAAATTAACAAGGCAGGAAACCACAAATGTTGGAGAGGATGCGGAGAAAAGGGAACCCTCTTACACTGTTGGTGGGAATGTGAACTGGTACAGCCACTCTGGAAAACTGTGTGGAGGTTCCTCAAAGAGTTAAAAATAGACCTGCCCTACGACCCAGCAATTGCACTATTGGGGATTTACCCCAAAGATTCAGATGCAGTGAAACGCCGGGACACCTGCACCCCGATGTTTATAGCAGCAATGTCCACAATAGCCAAACTGTGGAAGGAGCCTCGGTGTCCATCGAAAGATGAGTGGATAAAGAAGATATGGTTTATGTATACAATGGAATATTACTCAGCCATTAGAAATGACAAATACCCACCATTTGCTTCAACGTGGATGGAACTGGAGGGTATTATGCTGAGTGAAGTAAGTCAGTCGGAGAAGGACAAACATTATATGTTCTCATTCATTTGGGGAATATAAATAATAGTGAAAGGGAATATAAGGGAAGGGAGAAGAAATGTGTGGGAAATATCAGAAAGGGAGACAGAACGTAAAGACTGCTAACTCTGGGAAACGAACTAGGGGTGGTAGAAGGGGAGGAGGGTGGAGGGTGGGAGTGAATGGGTGACGGGCACTGGGGGTTATTCTGTATGTTGGTAAATTGAACACCAATAAAAAATAAATAAAAAAAATAAATAAAATATGTGAGTTCTTTTTCATTAAAAGAATATGGACTATTTCTTATCATCGTGCATTCTATTTGCTTTTCTCCTGCTGGAATGGAATTCCCTTTCCTTCATTTACTTAATAAATATTTATTAAATGTCTTCTGTGTGTTAGCCAGTATTCCAGATGCTGAGGACACAAAAGTAAATAAGAGACAAAAATGCCCACACTCATGGAGCTTACATTCTAGTGGGGGAGATCAAAAGTACACAAACTGATTAAAATATACAAGAGAGTGGTAAGTTCTAAGCAAAAATATAAGGCAAGGAAGAAGCATAGCAAGTATTGAGAGTACAGCTTGCACTTTTAGATAGGGTGGCTGGGAAATGACTTGCAGAACATAACTTTTGATAGAGTAGAAGGCCTGGAGAAGGTGAGGATGTGAGCCACGTATGTATTTGGGGAGAGAACATCCCAGGTTGAGGTAGCAAAGTACCTGGTGTGTTTGAAGCACAGCAAGGAGCTCATGTGGCTGAAGTAGAGTGAATAAGGGGTAGAGTAATGAGAGATGAATTCAGGCAGGTAATGTAGGTAGAACAAATCATCTGGGCCCTAATACGTAAGGACTTAGGTTTGTTCCCTAAGAGAAAGGCGAGGCTGTTGGTGGCATTGGACTTGACTTGAATTATCTGTCTTACATTTTGACAGGATCACTATGGCTTCCATGTTGAGAAATGCAGGTGGCTAAGGGTAGAAGTATGGAGATCAGTTAGGAGGCAGGGTAATAATTCACATGAATAATGATGGTGCTAGAGCAGACATGGTGGAAAGGGATTAAACTCCAGATAAAAGGAAGGGATAGTGGAGAGGATTTACTGATAGATTAGTTAGAAGTTACCAGCAAAAGAGAGGAGTTAAAGTTTTTGCGCAGAGCCACCAAGTGAATGCATCTGCCGTGTAGTGAGTTGGAATGGAATGGGAAGACTGGAAGAAGAG
Organism: Canis aureus; assembly: GCF_053574225.1. Taxonomy (NCBI): domain Eukaryota; kingdom Metazoa; phylum Chordata; class Mammalia; order Carnivora; family Canidae; genus Canis; species Canis aureus. The sequence continues at coordinate 10,763,463 of NC_135629.1, forward strand.
TGGTTTGAGGGAGTAGGTATCAGAAGTTGGTTTGAGACATTCTATGTTTGAGATATCTTTAGACATCCAAGTGGAAATATTAGGTGTGCCATTGGTTATACAAGTCTGGAGTCCAGAAGAAAAGCCATGGCTGGAAACATAAATTAGGAAACCATCAGCATACAGATAGCATTTACAGTGATAATACTGGATGAGACTACCAGGCAGGAATGTTAATGCAAAAGAAAAGAGATCCAAGCACTGGACTCTGAGATTCTCCAAAATTTTGAATTCAGGAAAATGAAGATAAATCAAAAGGGAGACTGAGAAGGTCTAGTTCCAGAGATGTAGGAGGAAAACCAGGGGAGGATGTTGTGCTCTGTCAACCAAGTGAGCCAAGTACATCAAGGGGCAGAAAAGAGGAAGAACATAATCACCTGAGTAAGTCCTCATTAGTTATTTATTTGGGTATTGGCTCTTCTAGAAAGACTTTTTAAGTTCCAACTCCATTCTACTCCTTCCCTGCATCCTCAGCCTTCAAGATCCACTTCTGCTCTGGGTTCCCAGTCTCTTCAAGGTAGAGCTCCATGATTGCACACCCTGCATTCTAATACAAGGATCAGTTCACATGTTTACCTCTCCCATTAGACTGAGAGCCCTTGGAGGGCAGAGCCTGTGTCTTATTCAATTCTACAGCCTACTACAGGGTATGTAGCCAACACGGTTTTAATACAAATATGTGATTTATTGTTTATTTATTTATTTAAAAAGATTTATTTATTTATTCATGACAGACATAGAGAGAGAGAGAGAGAGAGAGAGAGAGAGTCAGAGACACAGGCAGAGGGAGAAGCAGGCTCCATGCTCCAGGAGCCTGACGCAGGACTCTATCCGGGGTCTCCAGGATTGCGCCCTGGGCTAAAGGCAGGCGCCAAACCGCTGAGCCACCCAGGGATCCCTGATTTATTTTAATCCAGTTTTACTTTGCTGTTTTTGAAAATGATTTTGGAGCAGGTATATAATAATTTGAGTTTAGAGATCTAACAGTTTTGAAGGGTAGAAAAGAAAGTATCACATTTACTTTTTTGGGATAACTTTATACTTTTTTTTAAAAAAAATTATTTATTTATTCATGAGAGACACAGTGAGCGACACAGGCAGAGGGAGAAGCAGGCTCCACGCAGGGAGCCTGATGCGGGACTCCATCTTGGGACTTCAGAATCACTCCCTGGGCCAAAGGCAGGTGCTAAACTGCTGAGCCACCCAGGAATCCCTTTATCCTTATATTCATAAAGTTTTATACTCATTTCCAGATATCACAATACAGGTGAAATCTCTAATCCCATGGTTGAATTATTATTTGAAATATTTATTCATGGGACATTGGTGGTATTTGACCAACTTTGTCTTAAATTCTGGATGAGGAGTTTAGAAACTGGGAGATTCTCTTGCTCCTCTGATACAAATTCCACACATTTGTAGTTACCATTATTACCATTTTAACCATACTTTTGTTTGTTCAGTACTTAATATTTTCCTAGGTATTCCTACATATATTATTCACTTGAAGCTCAAGGCTCAGAGACAGGTTTCGCAGATTTCTTTTTTGTTCCCACTTTGCAATCACCCTTCAACCTTTGACCTCCTCACCACTTATGAGGTTCATGGGGACAGAGACCCTAGGTCTGTCTCCTCCACTGCTGTATTTGTAAGTGTTTAAAACAATGCCTACACAATGGAAACTTAGTAAATATCTATTGAGTGATTGAATGAACAACCTCTGAGTACATTTTTGCTCAGAAAGTTATAATGTGGGCTGGTTTGAGTAAGAGAAGGACTTGGAAAAATCAATAGCAAGTTATATGGGTTCCTGGATAATAATAAAAAAAATCAGAAATGAGGATTTATAAGCATATTCTCATTGCCACATGAATTACCTGATTTTGGTGGGCAATAAATGGGGGTGGGGGGTGGGTGGCAAACCTAGAACTAGAACCAGTTGGTCTCCTACACTATGCTAGGCATTATGCCGGCTTTTAGGGATGCTTTCCTGCTGTGATGTTTGGTATATATTATATATGCTCAACAATCATGAAATGAATGTTGCAATGTGTTGAGGAAATCACCGAGTAGGGGTAGTGAGGGAGAGAAGCATGGTTTCCAGTATTAAAAATTACCAGCTTGCTATGGGACCTCTATATGTCTTGGCCTTCTTATCTGTAAGCTTGGAATGCTAATCCCAACTCTTCTGTATAATCCATGACTGTGTTCAAATGTGAGATAACTGACATGAAGTAATTTCATCGATTAGAAGTTCTTTATGTACTGCCAAAGGATGAGCCTTGTTTTCAGGCAACACACTAGGAATTTTGAAAAGTTATGGTTCCAAAAGCAGTTTTGGTTTATTTAAAAATTGAAGCATTTCTCTTTAAGTTATATACTCTTAGGTAAGTTTCTTGGTTCTCTATGCTTCTCTTTCTGTCTCTGTGTCTTACTCTGTCTCTCTGTTGTTTCTCCCCAGTAACTTGAAGCCAAAGCTCTACTGCTCAAAAACATTTTCACACTCCATTATTTTTTGGAAAACTCCAGTGTTTCCTGCCTGGTGTTCTATGCTTTCTATTATCTGGCCCTTAACAGCCTTTTCAACTTTCCACTCCAGTTTGCCCCATCACATGTCCTCTCCTCTGCTTATTTTGGGCAGCTGCCTTGTGTAACATGCTTTGTCATTCTTAACCTCTCTATACCTGTGCTGAAGCCTGTTCATCCACCTGGAATGGTCTTCCCTTCATAACAGATCTTTGGACTCTACTTTGCTCAAAGGAACCTTTTCCAAGAAGCGTTCCCACTCACCACCTCTGCCGCAGGCATATGTTCTAATAACATTTTTCTTGCTCTAATATTAGTATCAATCTGCATTCTTAAGTTTAAGATTAAATGGCATTTATATCTTTGCTGGAAGCCAGCAACTCTGATTCATTTTTCTGTGGTTTATAGCTAGTAGCACAGCATCTGGGTAAAGTAGGGACCCAGTAACTTTGCAGAATTAGAATTATTTGAAAATAAGCAATTTTCAGAGGCAATGCATATTGAAGTCAGCCATTGTATAAGAGTGCTGAATTGATTTACGGGCCTTCACAAACGGACATCTTCCTAATAGAAATCAGTGCAATGTTCCTGCCCATTGTTCAGCCAATGGACCTTCTAAAAGCAGTTAGGCATTGTTATATGTTCAGAGGATCTTGAGAAAGTAAATAATTTAATGCACATAATTCTTAGCCTCATGTAATTTCACCTACTCTATGTTCCGTTAAAGGTCGAAGGCATCAGTCACTATAGTTATTTTATGCTCATTAAAGATTTTATACAAATAATTAGTTGGTCACTCAGTAAACATTGACAAATGACTTACTATGTGGGAGATGTGCTGTGGAGAGTCCAAAACACTAATACATGGTTTCCATCTTCAAGAAATTGCTATATAGCATAGTATTTGCCACAGTAAAGGACATCTGCAAATAACTCCCTAGTTCTTTCCATGGTGGACATTAGTAATTGATTATCAAACTCTGTATTGATAATCCTGAATATGATCTAAAATCCTTCTCTTAGAAGCCACTGACAATTGGAGGTCACACCTGAGATGAGAACTCATTGCCATTCCATATATTGGGTTTCAGGAAACAGGTACAAGGAGGCAGTGAGAGTGAAACAGAACACAGCCATGAGAAATGGGAACTGGTCTCCCTTTCATGTGGATTGGGCACTGGACAAGAAGGTAGGAGGGCTGGGCTCAGTGCCTATTCTGCTAGTGGAAATGTGATTTGGGACAAGTGTCTTCAACTTCTGGATACTCTTCTTTTGGATAACCCTTATGCAGGCAGAGTGTTTTTATAGCAGCTGTTTCTTCATATGTAGGAGGTTGAACTAGATTCTGGGGTTAATATTTTTCCTACCCACACTTCTGCTACTAAACTTTCTGTGCCAGGCATTCTGCTAAAGGAATGGGTTCTGGACTCTATTCCATTGTGAGTGTTTGTGTGTGTGTGTGTGTGTGCATGCTGTGGGGAGTTCCTCACACTACCAAGTAACTCTCCCATACCACCTGGGTGTCCTAAAATTCAGCTCACTTCTCATTCTATCTACCTGCAGATAGCAACAGATTCACCCACTTCAGATGGCAGTTACAAGTCCAGATTGTCACCTGTATGTCTAACTGATTGGATATAAATCGGAGGCTCACATGACCTCTTTCTTCTGGAGTGGAGAGAGGCTGAAAGTTGAATCAATCAGTTTTGTTAATTTGGTTCAGTTAATTTGGTAGAGCAGCTCACAGACCGCTGAGAAATCTGTTTACTCACCAGATTACCTATTACAAAGCATATTAAAGGATATGAATCAATAGCCTGATGAAGAGATACATAGAGTGAGGTCTTGAAAACAAAAGGAGTTTCTATTCCTGTGGAGTTTGGGGCCCGGCATGGTGGTGCATGGAAGTGTCTGGTTTACCAACATAGAAGCTCTCTGAACCTTTTCCTTTTGCGTTTTTATGGAGGCTTTGTTACATAGGCCGCTGGCCATTGGTGGTTGATTCAACTTTTAGCTTCTCTCCCCTCCAGAAATCAAGGGATGACTGAAAATTCTAACCCTCTCTTCGAGGTTGGTTCCCGGCAAGCAGCCCCATCCTTACCTGCTTTTCAAAATCATCTCATTGACACCCAATTGTGATGGAAAGGGACTTGTTATGAATAACAAGACACCCATTTCACCTTCATGACTCTGAAGCAATTTTAGGAACTGAAGACAAGAGACCAAATATTTTGATAAAAGATGTTCTGATTGCTTTTATACTCAGAAAATTCCAAGGGTGTTGGGAAATGTGAGCCAAGAATAAGGGTAAAGACCAAACCATGTTTTTATTATAAGTCACAGCATCATGAGACTGCATCTTCACCAAGAAGCTTAATCTTCTCAGCAGCCTTATGTAGGAGGCAATACAAATAGACAGATTTGGAATAGACTGGACAGATAGAGAAACTGAGGCATAAAGAAGTGAAGTAATTTGCCCAAAGTCCCACAGCTAGGGAGTATCTAAGTGTAAATTTTAACCCAGTTTGTCTGACTTCCAAATAACTCTGAAGTAGGCTCACTAAATCTGCACTTTACTGAGGCCATGTCATTTTCAAACTACTCTGGATGGAGCCAAAGACGTGGAGAGCAAACCCTGCTTCTCTGGCCTCTGGTGTTTTCCTCCGAGCCCTCACATTTTCTCAGGCATCTCTGGAACCCAAGGAATCCACAAAATAGCCTCAGAACCTCTGGGCTGGAACACTCCCCATGACTTTTAGCTCCCATGTTCTCCTTGAATATGACTAACACAGCAGCATGAAATTCCTCAGCTCTCAGGAGGACCACTGAAATGATAGATGATGCTAACGTTGGGGCAGAAAAATCTTCCTTCTACCCTTCTAGGTTGTTTGGCTAGTCTAATAATCACATTGACATAAGATAAATTAATGGGAGAAAACAAATTTAATTTCATATGTACAGGAGTGCTGTAAAAATGTGAGACCTGAAGGCAGTCGGGCAACTGAGGCTTCCATGCTGCCAGACCTAAGGAATAGGATAGGGGTCTGGGGTTTCAAAGGGGAGGACGATAATTCATAGGGAGAAAAGAGCAAATGTTTGGTTATCAGTTGTTTGTTGTGCCACGCAGGTAAGTCCTTCAGATAAAAAGTTATCTCTAGTAATAGCTCTCTTTCTGGGCCAGGCCTCTTAACTAGTTTTAGGCAGTTAAGGGAAAAGTAAAATCTTTTCTTGAGTCTGCTGGGTCTTGATTGCCTTCAGCTCAAAATTATCCACTTACCAAAGTGGCACATTTTGGGGTGATATACTCTCTCCTTCACTAACTTGAATCCTGGCTTTATAAAACATAGCAATTAGGCAGGAATTCTTCAGGCTTGTTCTTGGGGCTGCCAAGGATGCTGTTTGTTACATTATTCGATGTCTTCACTCTGAGGGCCCAGGGGAGGCATCTTTGTCTGGCCTCTGTGTTAGGGGCTTTTCTTTAGCACTACTGTGCTTCAGCCTTACGGACACTGTGAATCCTATAACCTACTCTGACTTCCTTGACATACTGACTTTGGGAAAACAGCCAAATTAGTGGCATAGTCCTAGGGAGTTTACTGACTTTATTTACGGCTTTGAATCTCTTTCTTTCCCTTATTTTCTTTTTGTCTCATTTTTTTTTCTTCCTTTCAGTTTATTTTTCTGTGGCATGCACATTTTTGGAAGCCATCTTAACTCCTGTTTGGAATAGGGTGGGGTATAAGTGAAGAAAAAGTATTTTCTTAAAAAAGAATTCCCTCTTAATGACCATATCAATACCAGATGAATGAGTTTCCGTTGCTTTTGATAGCAGTTTAAGGTTCATCATAAAAATGAGCCCTAATCTTGCTAGACGTGAAAAGGAAATAGGAATATATTCTCTACTTCTAAGTTGTCGTGTGGTAGACTGGCCAAAGTGGAATACAAGGGTCATTATTCAGGACGAAGGAATGAAGGCAAAGCAGAAAAACAAGGAAAGGACCTCAAGGATAGAACTCCTATTAGTTGAATCCTTATTTTGTGTTAGAGCCTTGCTAGGTGCTTCATGTAAAATGTTAATTTAATCCTCATTGCAAATTTGTGAGTTACATCCCCATTTCACTGATAAGGAAACTGATGTTCAGGTTTAATAAAAGCAATGAGGGCAACAAGAGCACGATGACTGGATGTTTCAGGGGGTTCCTTACATCCATTTCTTATATTTTTACACAGCTGTCGGCATCATCCAGAGTTCAGACTAGAATTGTCCCTTTCCATCATCTCTCTGGTGAGGACAGCTGGTCTTGCCACCCACACTCTAGCGCCCTCTATAACTTCCTCTTCACACTGCAGCCACAATGATAGCAAATTGCAAATCTGCTCAGAATTACCTGCCTGCCTAAAACCATTCAACAGCTTCCTTTTGTCCTTAAGATGAAGACTGACCTCTAGAACGTATCCTTAGGCCTGCATGCTTTATTTAGCCTTTGCTGACTTCTCCAGCCTCATTTCTCACCACACTCCTCTTTTCCCTTTCATTCTACCACAGTGGTTGGTGTGCATCAGAATCATCTGGAGAGCTTTCAGAACACAGATGGCTGCATGCATGTCCTGGAGATTCTGAATCAGTAGGTCTGTGATGGGGCCTGATGAGTGTATTTCTGACACTTTTCCAGGGGATGCTGATGCTGCTGGTCTGAGGCTCACACTTTGAGTAGCACTGCCTACCATATTTTTGTCTAACATTCAGCCTTTGCATAGAGAGAGGTCAGTAACCTTTTTCTGTAAAGGATGGTAAATATTTTGGGCTTTGCAGTGCCTTGGGCCTCCCTTGCATTTACTTATCTCTGCCTATTCAGCTCTTTCTCTTTAGTGTGAGAGTATTCATAGACAATATGGAATGAGCATGGTTGTATTCCACTAAAGCTTTATTTACAAAAACAGATGATGAATGGGATTGTTTTGTGTATATCAAACCACAAGCTGTAGTTTGGTACAGATAGTGTTCCTTCTGACCATAGAGTTTTTGCACAAGGCTCTTGTTTTCCTTTGACTGGAATGTCCTTCCTTTCCTTATTTGCTCAGTTAACTTGTTCTTTCGCTTTCACATCTCTCATCAATCATACCACCCATTTGCTTTTCTTACTTTCTTTCACACATTCATAGCGTTCATCCATCCAACAATACTTACCGTGTGCCTTCCAAGTGCTAAGTATTGCTCTAGGTACGAAGGTCATGGAGAAAAGGCAGATAGATCCCTGTGAAAAGAAGACCTTTATTTTAGTGGAGAAGGTATGTAATAAAGAGTTAAACAAATAGAAAATTCAGTAAGCTCTATTAAAAGGTAATATGAAAATACAGGGTGATATGAACAATCACTTGGGAAGGGGTCGCTCCCCTTTGTACCGATTGGCACAGTCCTAGTTTCACATTTGTTTGTGGGACTCTATGATTTGTATTGTGCTACTTCATCAGGTTGACACTTTTATGACTTAGAGCCTTTGTGGCTCTGCTCACCAATGCTTACTTGTTGTCTAGCATAGAGTCTAGCAGAGATAAGGATTCAGAAAACACAAACTTGAGCTCTGGATTTAATGAGTCACACCTAGAACTATTTGATTTATTCTTTTATAAAATGCCCATTCAAGAGTACTGAGTTAGTACTCTGTCAGAGATACTAGGATATAAGATTTGTTTGTTTTTTCATCAATTCACTGATTCAATATTTATTGAGCACCTATTATATGCCAGGCTCTGCTGTAGGTCAGGGGACAAAAGGATTGGGTGAAACAGAGAAAGATTCTTGCCTTCATGGAGTTTACCTTCTGGTTGGGGACAAAGGTAGGACAGAAATTAAATTCTCAAAAACGTTATATTTGACATAGATCATTGCAGCTGACAAAAATAAAGTAGAAAATGGGAAGTAGAGAGTGCTGGGTAGGGAGGCAGGCAATTGCAATTTTAAATAGATTGGAGCAAGGGCCTTGTTGATAAGGTGACTCCTAAGCAGAGATCTGAAGGAGGCAGAGAGGTGAGTCACTGAGCCAAGTTAACAACTGAACATCCCAAACAGAGAGCAAGCAAGGTCACAGGCACTGAGCTGTCTGGCACATTCCTGGGCAATGAGGAATCCAGTGTGACTGAAGTGGAGTGATCAGTAGACTCCATCTGTTGTGGAAATCAGCTCTATATCAGATGTTATGTCTAAAATGAGATGCAGATAGTGTGGATTCAGGAAATTCTCTGGGTAATGAACCTCCACACAATCGATGACTAGCTTCTCAGAAGCAAGAGTCTCTTCAGTCATGACCATGAAGGAAAAGTTGAACTTTACAAATTTTTTCAAGTTTAAACATCCTCTTCTTGTACTAGCTACTTCTGAAATAAAGCCATTGAAAAGTATATTCTTTCAACAGCATGGAGTTAGGGAATTTTGAAGCTCAGGTTTACCAGGAGATATTGCAGAAAGAACCTTAATTTTGAGTGCTTATCTGGAGAAGTTACTGGGTAGACTTTAAGGGGATCATGCCTTTTCCTTGACATGGTATAGCATGGAATGTCAGTTAGTTTCTCATATCCATTTTCACTTCTCCTACAGCAATAGAACTCCCAATTTTATTTGAGGATGTGGCTGTGCACCGTAAAGGCATTTGCCAGCCTCTCTTGCATCTAGGTGTGGCCATGTGGTAAGGTCTAGCCAATGGATAGGATGTATGGTATGCAAGCAGTATGCATAGTGCAGTCAAATGTCTTGAAGGGAGAGAGTATTTCTTCTTTCACCCTTCCTCCTAACTCCTGGCTAGAATAGAGTTAAAATGACCAGGACTTGGGCAGTCATCTTGGAACTTTCAGAAGAAGCCACGTTCCAGCAACAATGAATGGGGAGGTCTGGAAGGTGACAATGTTCCTTAGCATTTGTAAGCTGTCAAGTTGACCCTAGACCGTTTATAAATTTTATGGGAGATAATAAACCTTCTCAGTTCTAAGCCTTTCTTAATTTGGGTTTTAGGTTGCATATAGCAAAACCTAATTATAACTAATATATCTGGATTTTATGGAGCCCCAGAGGTATGAGAAAATAGAACAAATATAGGTGTTTATTTTTTGAGCCCTTAAATTAGGTACAGTCAGTATGAGAACTGCATGAGTATATGTTTCAAAATGAAATTTCTTTTACTATTTGTTTTATTACAAAAGCAATCCATGGCCATTTAAAAAAGAACAGACAGGCAAACAAAAAAGAGAATTAGAATAAGCCCATCATCCCACCCACCTAGAAACAATCAGTTAATACATGGTGTATTAACTTTCATATATATATACATATATGTATATATGTATATATATATTTAAGAAGGGATAATATTTTATAAATAGTTTTGTTACTTGCTTTTTTTTAGCTTAATGTATTGTGAACATTATTCTGTATCAAGGAATGTATTTTTGCATTCAAAATTTTAATGGCTTCTTTATATAGCATTGTGTGGACATGTGATACTTTATATGACCAAATTCCTGTAACTGTCTGTTTAGGTGGTTAATAATGTTGTGATGAATATCCTTGTTGCTAAATCTTGGCACGGACTTCAGAGTATTTCCTGAAGATGTATACAGTGTAAACAGTGTAGTGAGCACATGAGAGCTGGGCTATTTACCAGTGAAGAAGATGAAAGGGTGAATAGGGGGCCTGAGGTCAATGCTGCCTCACAGACTAATGCTTTTGCAGAGCAGTTCCATTGGGGTGGAGTTCAAGGTGATGGGTGATAATGCCGACTGGTCTGGGTCGTGACTACCAGTGGATAGGTGTGAAGTTGATAACCCTATATGAGCCTTAGGAACTGAGGTTTGGAGTGTGGGGGACAGGTAGCTTTCCAAAGGCAGTGGTTCTCAAACTGCCCTCCTGGACACCCACAACATTAACATCACCTGGGAACCTACTGGAAATGCAAATTCTTAAGGCTCACTCCAGAATTGTTAGGTCCAGTAATCTATGTTTTGCCAACCCTTCCTGGTGATTCACATATCCCTAAAGTTTAAGAACCACTATGCTAAGGAAAATAAGGGTGCTTGTACCAAATAAAGAACAGCTCCCATATAGGCAAAACAGAGCTTATAAAAATTTAAAATTTTCTTTCCACTAAAATTCTATAATGCTCTGTTTATGGTTTATTTAATTTATACTCCTATATTCTTTCTCTCTCACAGATGACACAGTTCTTGAGGGCAGATAGGGCTGCTATTCAACTCCATGTCCTCTTAGTACAGTGTGGTAGATGTGCTTGACATCTTCTGTGTGCCCATCCACTTCCCATCCTTTTCTGCTCTCTCTCCCCAAAGGTTGACCTCTGCAAATCATGTCAATGGTTTCTGGTATCCTTTTTATCCCATTTGGGTTTGTTCAATGGATAGTCTAGACACCCCCAAAAATGGATGGAGAAGGAAGAGTGAGATCGGGATTTTTATTTTTTCCCTGGGAGTGCTCTTCATACCCGGTATATATCCCTCATCCACCTATAGGCCTTTATTTCTCTAAAAGTAGCTTCCACTATTGGAATCTCCCTTTCTAGGGTTTAGGAACTATTCCCTACTTTGATCCATCTGGCCTAAGAGCCACACAGTGTCCCTGCTGCTAACACTAGGTACCCACCACCACCCTTTGTGATTACTTACTATAGACCCATGCCTTTGTACTGGGCCCCTCTGTGAATAAAACATCTAAGATTATTTATTTTGAGTGTGCATCTGTTTACAGCTGAGACTTGATTGATAGAATAAACATCTAATAAATGTTTGTTAGTGAAATTAGAACATTTTCAAAAATATTTTTTTCTGTAAAAACTAAGATATACACATACACTCTATCATATAAAATCCTTTGGTAAAGTTCTTCTAAGATGGAAAACTTAAACCTTCATTTAGCCTTGCTAAGAAAAATAAGTCCTAAAATATTTATAAGGAATTTGTACAAATATTCTATTATTCATATTCTTGGTTAAATTATTGCAAAAGGGTAGGGCAGGATCTTTTCTAACTCCCATTTATAGTGATAACTTGAGCCTTTGGCCTATGCAAACTCCCAAGGGATATGCATATTTGTGAAGATGGGCAATGCTTTAATTTATTTTCAAAGTTAATTTTTCAAAATTATAATGACATAAATTAAAGGCACTTTGAGTTATATTGTAAGCCAAATAAATTAGTTTTAGTCTTGACGTGTGTAAATTATACCTTGGTATTTCAGAAGAGAAATGTTCCCCATGGCCATTGATGGGCCCTCACCCTGCGGTTTATAAATCAAAGGTACAATTTGAGAATAAAACACTTTTTATGAAATAGAATGTCAAGAGCTCCTTGTTAAATTTGCTGTAGCAATTAAGTTCTCAGGTGAGAAAATGCCTCTTTTTCAATGTTTTATTAACTCTGTCATTCAGTACTCCATTTATAGGAGCAACTCTTCATAGTAAGTACACATTAGGATGGCTTTTCACCTCCATTTAGATGAAAAGTTTGAGAGGAGGAATTGGTTCCTATTCATGTGCTTGAATGGCAGTGGAAACTGGATCTCTTCCAGTTTGCAGAAAAGAGCAAGAAGGCGAGAAGAATGGCACTTGGTCAGCCTGGCCCAGGCTGGCTGGTGTTGAGATGGAGACATCCCCAGGGACTGCATGCCATCTGGGCCAGCTATCTCCACGTGCCACCAGCATTTTCTCCTAAATTGTGGCAATGGCCCTTGTCTCCAGCCAAGCCTCACATTCTCATCGATCATGACTTCTAAGTCAAAGTGTGACTGTTTTGTGTTGTTCACATTGGTTTTTAAATCAGGAAGAAGGCTGTATGAAAGAGAGAAAGAGGAAAAAGGTGATGAGAGACCCACAGCTAGCTATAGATATGACTGTCTTTGGCTACTGTAATCATTTCAAGGAAGGCAGTCACATTAAGGAAATTATTTCCTTCTGCAATAAGGAGCACTGGATTTAGAATCAGCACCATATTTAAATTTGGCCATTGCAGAGGACCAGTTGTGCTTCCACGTAATCTTTGCTCAACCTTACTTGCTTCACTTACTGATGAGTGACAACTTCTATTCATAGGGCAAATATGAGGTTAAATGACTGAATTTCACACAAGCAGACTTGCTTTATAAGCTATAAATCATGTCCATGCCCTCCAAGAACACACCTGTAGTTGTACAGGTTGGGTCCACTACTCATTGCAGTAAGGAAAAATGATCCCACAGGGAACTATGGGACGTCTTGGTGGGTGTTCGAAAGATTTTGATGAGATTTGGTCCTGGGTCAGGTGGTTTGGGGAGGGTTTAAAGAAGAGGGGCTTATTCTGTGGACCAGATAGTGTCAGGATGCAGCTGTGATTCTGATTTAGATAACTTAATTCATTTTATCTAGGGAGAGGGAAGATGAAATGGAGACTGATGCTCTAATCAGTCAGGAGTTGTTGGGTGACTTTTGTGGTGTCTTGGACAGTGTTCATGTTTGTCTGTGTTCAGACAGGGTTATGGTCTTTTTTGTGTGTGTGTTGACTCATCATACTTGTAGCATGGCCCTGTCTAGTGTTGATGTACTGTGACATTGTCTATGTTCAACAGGAGAACATCAAGGTCTAGCTGGATATCAGGGGCTCCTTTTATCTTTCTCAAGCTTTATTGAAAAGTGGAACTTTTTATGTTTGCAGCTGTACAGATACAGAGTTCATGGTTCTTCACGTGTGTGTGTGTGGGTATATACACTTGTATGGGTATCTGTACACATGTGTGTGTGTGTTTAAGCCACAGCCTAAACATGGCCACCATTCTCTGGTAAAAGCGTATCTTTTAATAGAGACATGAACATGGTATAGTAGCCTTGCTAGATTCTGGTGTTCTCATTGAACACAGTGTTCTTCCAGAGGAAACTGCCCCACCTACAAACACTGCTGAGGAGTGAGACTGTTTTATCTCACTGAGGTGGTGCTTTCCTCATTGATCACAGCTGAATGCATCAAGGCTGGGGCCTGAACACAAGTGGCCAGTCCATAGGCTGAATAGTGACCCATGGCCATGGCCATGGCCTGGCCAGAAGTGTTTGCTTGGATGAATTAGATAATTCTTCCAGAAACTGGAAAACTAAGAGGCTGACCTACCTAATGGTGGGTGCAAAACGCTGTAGAATACCATGAGGAAAAAAATGTGCAAACTGACATTATTAGAGTCATGAAAGAACAACAACAACAAAAAGAGAGAAAAACAGATTAGAGGTGAAGATCCCAGATGGATAGAAAAAAGAGGATAACAGAGTTGAAGCCCAGATTGAAGCCGAGACTCCCTGATAGAATTGCTGGCCTCAGACTTCCTTAGGGCTGGACCACTTTCCATGACCATACTATGAAAAACCTCCTTCCTTCTATGAAGCACTAGTTCCAATGGACCTCTGGGTTTTTTTTGTTTTGTTTTGTTTTTTTGTTTTTGACAAAAGATTGATTTAAGTAACTATCTGAAATGTTAGAGATTTAAAGACCTGTAGACATCATCTAGCCTTTGCTTTCCAGTTGAGAACACTTAGTCTGAGGAAAAGGAAATTACTGCTTAAGCTGACACAGCAGGCTGGAGGTGGGGTGAGAATAGAACTACACGTCCGTCTTTAGGATGTGCACACATGAACACACACTGTGCTTCTTAAGGATGATGATCACATTTGGGAGAAGTCTGCTTTCCAAAAAATTTCTTGTTGTAAATGGAGTAGACAATTGCCTGCATGGTATTAGAGCAGCACTACCAAGTTCTCTTAGTCCTTCCTGCTCTCCCCATCCCACCGTGGATACTGGCACTTCATTTCTCAGATCATTCAAAGGTTAAAAGTTTTTTGTATGTGTGTGTGTGTTAAATCCTTACCACAGTGCTTGGTACATAGTAAAAGCTAAATGGATAGTATTTATATAAATATGTAAAGCCACTGTTCTAACTCATTTATGCACGGCTCCAGAGTTCATGAGAGTTGAAGATGATGCTTTTTTTTTAATAAATTTATTTTTTATTGGTGTTCAATTTGCCAACATATAGAATAACACCCAGTGCTCATCCCAGAAGATGGTGCTCTTAATAATAATGTTAACTTGGCTTATTATATTTAGCCTAAAACAATAACTGGAAGATACAATCAGTAGTTCATAGTTAATATCACCTGTGCTGTTATAAATGGAAAATTTCTTAAACTAGTCTAGCACATACTCAGATCTAGCTACTTTAGTAGCTCCTTTAACAAACACAAAAATTGTAATATTGTTTCCCCCATTTTATAGATGGGGACCCCAAGGCTCAGAGCAGCTGAGGGGTATATAGGGTTGTTTTCTCCGTAGGCAATAGTGTGAGACAGGACACTTGGAGATGGGGCAGAGAGTATGCCAAGTTCGGGTCAATTTGCTAACTTCACTGTTTTGTCCAGGAACCAGCTCTCCATCCCAGGAACTTGCAAATAAAGGGCACTCTTTCCTTCTAACTCTGAGGGTAATTCTTCTCTGTCTAGGCTTAATGTCACCAACATTAGTACTTCTATCAGGGAAATCGCCTCCTTGGTGTGCATCCACCTCTCTCATTCATCTCTGTCTCTGCAGGTGATGAGAATGGCTGCTTGAGGTTAGAGAACATTTGCAGCATAATGAAAGTAGCCTGTATGAGTTCTGTGGAACCTTCAGATCAACAGAAGTAGGAAATAAGTAGCTGTGTGCCTTTCTTCAGTGCAATATATGAAGTTTATTTTGAAAGTTCTTTTAAAAACTTGGAAAACATGACATTCCATTCCTCTCAAGAGATTGGGTTGAAAAGCCGTAGTTCTAGGTACACAGGGTCCTAATGCTGCTTATGAGCAAGGCAGTGCTGATTTGGAAGGCAGAGTACTTGCTGGATTTTGGTTATGAGTTTATCCAGGCTGACTGCCATACATTTATTTAAAGGGTATTATCTTTTAATGAAGTGACTCTGTAAGAAACTATGTGGACTGAATACTTAAATTTTCTAAGCTTTCTAACAGTTTTAAAAATAATTCTAGACATAATTTTAAAGCCGTCACTATTCTGATTTTAGTATTTTTATTCACGTGTTAAATTCACTTGAGAGAAATCATTACTGGTATGAATTTGTACACAGTACCCCTCTGATGGACCTTAAGAACCTAACCTAATTGTAAAATAAATTTGTTGATTGCTATTTCATGCTATTTCATGTGTTAAGTGCCCAATTTCCATTATATGCTCATTGATTTTTTTTTTGAAACAAAGTTTCATCTAAAATAGAATATTATACTTATGGACAGTACACATTAAGTATGACTTTGTTATTAATACAAGTATATCCACCTAGAGTCATAAACTCAGTCTGGATATTAAAAGCTTGTATTCATATCTTTGGGACTGTTAAAGATAGTTGAGTAAGATTAAATTGTCTTAAGTAATGGGTTACTCTTAAGAGAACATTCAAAAAACTATTTGAAAAATTACAACTAAATTTGCCCAATAGCGTTAATTTCCCAATTTTTTTTATTGATACACTTGTCTACAAACAGTTTACTGCTATGTGTGAGTAAGTGTATGTGTGTGTACTTTAAAGATTTATTTATTTATTTTAGAGAGAGAGCAAGGGTAAGGGCAGAGAGAGAAGGAAAGATTCTTAAGCCAACTCCCTCTTGGGCACAGACCTGATGTATGGCTTGATCCCATGACCCTGAGATCATGACCTAAACCTAAATCAAGAGTTGGACGCTCAACTGACTGAGCCACCCAGGTGCCTCTACTTTTAGAAGTATCTCACATTTTTGGTAAAGGTAAGCAGACACCAACTTGAGCATTTTGGGGCTGACTTTATTATAATATCAGAACTTATTTAATAGTACAGATATACATTTACCTGAATAATATGACCCTTCTCTTCTGGTTTATAGTCATTAATCTCTGTTTCATGAAATTAAGCAGGTGAATTAAATGACATCTCTGTGATATTAATAGTATTAATTCTTTTTAATAGGTTGCTTGATCCTCTCTTTTAGGAAAGTCTATCTTGCCAACGTGACCTTCTTTTCAGCTTGCTGTTATCTGAAAAATAGCCTTTGTTATTCTTTGGAACTTTTCCACTCTTTGTGACCTCTGATGTTTTTATCATTGTTCAGACACTTAGCTTTGCTCACATAAAAGTGCTTTTTTTTTTTTTTTTACAAGTTTTAATGTACTTGCCAAAATACAATAGCGATTGTTAACTAATCATTATTGTATGTGGAGCAGACAAAAGCTCTTTAAAATGAGCGTAGGTTTGTTCTCCAGCAACAATAATTCAGAAACTCAGTTTTATCTATCATTCTATGTCAGTGACAGAGGCTGAAGCTTGACTCGAACCTCTGATAAGGGATGAAAGAAAAGGAAATGAACATCAGTGAGGACCATTTATCTGGGTTGGAATGAGAATGAAATTCAGCAAAACTAGATGCTTTGCCATGCCTATGTCACGGATATTTCTAGTCTCCCTGTCATTATTCCTACCCCCAACATGGCTAACTGTGGGCCTGGTTGGACAGACAGAACTGCTCATGTGCATTGTGGATATTTGTTGTTTTGTGGCCACACAGAATCTTCTGAAAAGTCTTTTTTAATATGAATCCTTTGTACACCAGGTAGGAGCTGAATACTTACTTTCCCACACCCCCTTGCTGCTGGGTGCAGACGTATGACTTAGGCTCAGTTAATAAGATGCAAATGCAGGCAGAAGGAGGGAGCAGATGGGGCATAGCGTCCTTGTTCTGGGGAGTATCCTGGGGGAGACATCTGGTTTTGGGGATATTTGTAAGTGTGGGAGTCCTGGTATTTTAGGGCCATCAGTGGACCAAGTTCAGTGTCTTTGTTCTGGAGGCAGAGGGGCCTTCACTGGGGCAGTTCTGAAGTATGGTTCAGAGTTAACTCCTTGCTGCATAACCTCACTGCTGCCTCTTAAAAATAATTTTAAGAATTTACTAATTTTGAAAAATTTATATATTTTATTTTTAGGTTATATAAAATGATTTCATTTTTAAGGTGTATAATGTGATGATTTCATATATGTATACATTGTGAAATAACTACCACCTCACAAAGTTACTTCTTTTGTGTGTGGTGAGAACACTTGACATCTACTTAACAAATTTCAAGTATATAGTGCAACATTAATCACCATTCTGTACATTAGCTCCCCAGAACTTATTTGTCTTACAACTGGAAGTTTGTGCCCCCTTTTTTAAAAAAGATTTTGTTTATTTATTTATTCATGAGAGATACACAGAGAAAGGCAGAGAGGTAGACAGAGGGAGAAACAGGCTCCTCACAGGGATCTGGATGTGGGACTTGATCCCTGGACCCATATCATGCCCTGAGGGGAAAGCAGACATCCAACCACTTAGCTACCCAGGGATCTCAAGTTTGTACCCTTTGACCAACATTTCCTCTAGTCCTAAGCTCCTTGCAACCACTGTTCTACTCTCTGGTTATAGGAGTTCAACTTTTTTAGATTCCACATCTAAGTGAGATTGGAAAGTATTTGCCTTTCTGTGATGGGCTTACTTCACTTAGCGTAATGTCTTTCAGGTTCATCCATGTTGTCACAAACAGCAGGATTTCCTTCCTTTTATGTCTCTTTTATGAGAAAACACATAAAAGAACGAGTATGAGAAGAATCTAAACAATCTACCATAGAGTTTTACCAAATAGTTAACTTGGACATATGCCTAATTAATTATAACATTGTAACTCTTGGCACAGGTGCAGTCTTTTAGCCAAAGGAGGTAAAGAAGGCATAACATCATCTCTGACTCTAGGCTTTTGTGGTCATTCTTTTCTTCGGTTCTCCCCTCAATTTGCTAAGCTTTCATTTGCTGCTGGCCATCCATGTCTAGAAAAGGCTAATTACAGGAAGATAGTCTGGAGCTTACGTCTCTGTAGTTTCAGTTAATTTTCTGAAGTATAAGGCTTTCTGCCCCTGACACCATCAATGTTGCTGCTGTCGTGGTGTTTTCTGATATTATTTTTATTTATTTACATTTATTTATTTATTTATTTATTTATTTTACCTTTAGGTCTTGCTTCAACTTTGCTGCTTTGAGTTCCGTTTTTGAGAAGGATGTCTACTCTGGGGTGTCAGAGAAACCATGGTGCATCGCTAGTCCTTTGTATTGTACCACTTGGTGGTGCTAGGTTCTAATACCTCGTGTTGTTTTATGTGATGTGCCATGCTAACCTGAGCTGCTCTTGGAGTCTCATCCTAGGCTTTTTTCTTTCTTTCTTTCTTTCTTTCTTTCTTTCTTTCTTTCTTTCTTTCTTTCTTTCTTTTGGTTGTCTGGTCTTTTCTGGAATATAAGGTCCTTGAAGGCAAGAATCTTGCTTTAGTCCTTTCTTAGTTCTCAAGCTCAAGAGCAGAGCAGTGCTGGATATATACCCTGTAGTACTTAAGAAGACATCAGAGGCCCTGTCCCTTGAGAGGCCCTAAGAAATACTGGGACTGCACACACCAAAGGTGTTCATATTACCTGTCTCTTTGGTCTTGCTTGTTCTCTTGGGCACAATGACCAGTAAACAAGCCTATTCATTTGGTCTCTAAGCGAGACAGCTTTATCTTCTGGTGTTGTGTCTGATGTCTTATAAGTAGCCTTCAAGACTCCTTTTGTTAAGGCTTATTAAGGTGCTTAGGAATCTCCTTTGGACTTTAAGGGCAAGTGTTTCTTTGGACCCTTAAGGAAAACAGATTCTTTTCTCTATGATTCTTTCCCCTCTTCTCCTTTTTATTTTCGTTTTTTTTTTTTTTTTCCAAAATAGGTCCCATTTCTCCCACAGCTGCTGGACAGTGGACAAAATAGTGACTCTTAATAAAGTCACAATGTACATTTTAAATTGCTGTGGTACTAGAAAACAAAATAAGCAAGGTTTTGGAGTCTTTTAAAATTTATCCATGCTTAGTGGATTACATCTGTAGAAAATGCAAATGATTAAGTGAGAAGTAAAAGGCTTATTGTACCATTCGATTCCATAATTACAAGTATCTGAATATTCAGGAATACTTCCAAACAATGGTATATTAAAATGTGAGAATCAGAAAGAACCTTTAAACTTATTTTATACCATATAATAGAAAATAACATGTATTCAGAATATATAACAGACTTGTATAACTTGATAATAAAAAGCAAAATAACTCCTTAAAGACAAGCTAAATATTTGAATAGACATTTCAAAAAATAGGTTATAACAATGGGCAATAAGAATGTGAAAAGATGGTCAGGATAATTATTAGGGAAATGCAAATTTAAACCACAGAGTGATAACACTACCCACCCATTAAAATGGCTATGATGAAAAAGACTGACATACTATGTGTTCATGAGGATGTGAGGAACCAAAATTTTCATACCCTGCTGCTGTGAATACAAAATGGTACATCACAAGATGTTTGACAGTGTTTTTGCAAAGAGTAAAACATATGCTTACCACATGACCAGATATTCCACTCTTAGGTACTTACCCAAGGAAGACCAACACATATGTCCATACAAAGATCTACCCCCACATTTCCATGGCAACTTTATTTCTAATACCCTGGATGGAAAACTGCTTAGAAATAAGAAGGAATAGACTATTGATGCACATAACAACACGGATGAATCTCAAAATCATTATGCTGTGTGGAAGAGGCCAGAGCAAAAAAAGAATATGTAATATATGATTTCATTTATTTAAAATTCTAAGAAGGCCATCAACCTAATCTATAATGGCAAAAGGCAGATCAGTGGTTGCCTGGGGACAGGTATAGAGAGAAGAATGAATTAGAAAGGGCACAGCAAATTTTTACAAATGTATTTATTTTGTTCAAATTACATATAGCATGTTTCTCCCTACACTCCGGATGAGTAGATTATTTTTTGAAGATGTACTTTCTTTTTCATATTTCCTGTCTATATTATTCCTACAAAAGAAAGTTGCTTGGTTGCTTGTCTTTTCTACATAGTTCTTTAGTTATTTTTGTCATTCATCAGAAACTAGTATTTCACAGTTAATGAGAATCTTTTATACTTTTTCTTCACTCAACTGACTGTATGCTCATTCACTCTGGGCATAACTTTTTTTCCTTTTAAATAACCCAGAAATTCAATAAAAGTGATGCAGTGAAGAAAAACAGCTTTGTCTGCCTGAGAGGAGTCACCCAATAAAATTATAGCTTTAATTTTCAGTCTGACCTTTCTTGTAATTTGTTTGAAGTTTCGTGATTTCAAAAGAAATAGACTGTTCACCAAGGAATGCATCATCCTCTTTCCCATGAGAGATTATGAAAACTAAAGCTTTGGGTCTGATAATCTAATAGCAACAGTCACATTGCTATTTGCTGTCCATTTCTGTGCCTATAAAGAGTGGAAATTGGTTACATCCAATTTTGATCATCATCATCCAAAGTAACCTCTTGGTCTCTCCCTGAATTTGAAGGAATCATGGCATGGTTTAGTGTTTCTTAAACTTTAATATGCATACAAATCACCCAGGGAATCTTATTATAAGGCAGGTTTTCATGCAATAGGTCTGGGGCAAAGCCTGAGATTCTGCATTTCTAAGAAGCCTGTGGGTGATGCCTAAGCTGCTGGTCCATGGAGCATGCTTGGCATAAGGGTACAGATAACACCAAAATGGTATACAACCCTCCTTTTATTAATTTGCTTTTAAAACAAATTTCTCTTTGCCTAGAGACTGCCACACACTAGAAAAGATCAAAATACTGACTGTTTTTTCAGTCTTTCTCATGAAATAGTCATTGTGAACCATGTTGTGTGAAGCTCTTTGTGAATGAGACCAGAGAGGATGCAGAACTGGTTAAAGGACCAAAGAGAATCAAGGAAAAGGGACTGCTAGTGTGTTTCCAAGTTGTGCTGTGTATGAGTTACTAGGATTATGTTCAAGTGGATGTCAGGTCAGTGTGTGGGAGTAAATTGCATCCTTAGCCTCAGTTTTTCAACGATCTGTATATCCATGCCTTTTTCCCCTGTAGATTTACAGTGGAGGAATGACAGTCTTGCTCCTTGATTCTGGGCTTGGCTTTGTGACTGGCTTTAGCCAATGGGCTGTTAGTGGATATGACACAAACTTTGGATAGGTCCTAGAGATACTTAGGAAGTAGGATCAATAGCTCTTGACATTTATTGGGATGTGGTTGGTGAGAAAGGAGGAATATTGACTTTGAAGTTTCTAGTTTGTAACAACTGATGATGCTATTCGTGGAGACAGAAGACTTTGGAGAAAAATGAGTTAGGAAATTATATTACAAGTTTAGTTTTAGATACATGATTTTAAGGTACTTGTGGTATATAGGAAAATGTTAACTAGGCAATTGAGCATATTGTTTTTCGATCAGAGGAGAGGCATGAGCTGGGCACATAGATTTTCAAGCCATTACCCCAGAGATGGTAATGGAAGCAAGGAGACAAAGTATGAAGCCAGGAGGAAAGGTTGTAGAGTCCTCCTTGGGGAATATTAATATTTAAAAGAGAATTAGTGAGCAAAGGATGCCAAGAAGGTATGAGGAGAGCTACACAAATGCAGTGCCATGGAAGACAAGGCTAGGACAGAGTGGTCAGCTCTATGGAATGCAGCTGAGAAGATCAGGAAGCTGAGGAATGACAATTGTCTATTGCATTTAAGCAACAGAGAAGTTATTAATAAATTTGGCAGTAGTCAACCAGCAAGACAGAGGCAGAAGCCACGTTTTAGTGGGCTAATGAGAGAATAGATAGTGAGAGCATAAAGATGGAAAAGGCTAATGAGAAAGGGAATGTATCCTCCAAGCATCCACATTCTGTTTTGTGCAGAAGCAAGCCTGATGTGCATGGCAGCAGGAAAAACAAAACAAAACAAAACAAAAAACCAAAAAAAAAAACTACATGTGCTGAAAAAATGTTCATGGATAGTTCAGAAAGTAGATATTACCTTTACCAGTGCAACAAGGAGTTAGGTCACATTGGTTTAGATGTCAAGAATTCATGATTTGAATAATGGCTTTGCTCAAAATTACCTACAATTGTGTTAAGAAAGAAGGATAAATAATTTTTATCCTTGTGTAAATAATGTTAGTGGGGATGGTTGCCATATTCAGAAGGAAATGTTTTTGATATATCTTTTCATAAAATCATCGATTTGATGATGACCTGTTTTTCCCATTTCTGTTGGATATGAAGTCCCATGCAGGAAGAATCCCAACTGTTATTTCATAATTGTCTCTGGCACTAGGACAGCATCTGGTACAAAGAAGGGGTTCATTTACTGTTTGTTGAATGAATGAATGCTAGTTCTTTCTTTATTATTCTAGGAGTTGCTAAGTACTCAGAAGGAATACACCATACCTTGGCCACAGTACTCCATGCTCTTGACTCTTCTGAACGTTGAGTAACTCAGTCTTGACATTTTACCAATAAGCCCAAGTCAGGGAGGTTGTAGTGTTCTGGAAAACTTGCCATTGAAATGAGCTCAGCATGACTTAGACTGGGCCAGATGGAATTCTGCTTTCCGGAAACCTTGGGTAAATAGCAAGTGAATGGAATACTGCAAAATGTAATTGTTTGCATTTGCTAGCAAACCTTTGCTATTACCCAGCCTTCAAAGGGAGCGTGCTCAGAATGTGAGTGCACAGAACTGAATGGTACCTGAGGAGCCCCAGGAGTTTAGAAATCTCTCTCATGATTCCTTCTCAATGCCAGCAAGGATATGAAAGACATTGGGTTTGGCTGTAACAAGTGCTCTCACTTTTTACTTAATCAGAATTTGCATTGTTTTCTCATTACAGTATTAAAATGTGAATTTTGCCTCCATGTACTGTGGAAATAACAAAACCCCATAACAGTTGGTTTTATCCATAGCACCTTCCGTCTTAGAATCTCCAAGGATCTCATAAGCTGATAATGTTCTTTCCAAATGAGCTATTTTGTAATCACACTCCACATGATTGTTTAAAATGATTATTATTGTTTCACCTTAATATAAAAAGATTTATTTGCCAATAGAAAACTGAGTTTACCCAGGAATGCTTGTGTTAACTGCCTCTCGGCTCATCAAGGTCTGTGGGAATCTAGAGACTATGAAATGCAAATGTTAGTTTCTGGTTCTGTACATTTCAAGCACATAAGGAGCTAAATTTACATATTTAAAGACAAATTTTGCTATTCCACCTCAGTGCTCAGGGTAGGGTATGACCTAGGTGGGAGGAAGGAAAGAAGTGGATGGAAGGTGCTCATTTTGGGAAAATAGGGGATGAGGGCATAGAGTGAGAACTACAGATGCATTTCTTTTTTTCCCTGTTCTAGGATTTAGGATTAGGGTGGGATTTCCAACCATGTGAAGTTTTCTTTGTTCAGCATTGCTGAATTTCTGACACTCTATTGGATACCTATTGGCTGTTGTTTTGTTTTGTTCTGATTAAGCAGGTGTCATCTTGCTCAAGAGATCATACTAATGACTGATTTTAGTGCCTCTCTTCATTGCCTCAATCACTGCCTACTACTTGATACTTTCCTGACAATATCCAGACTGCTTTTAGGTGAAAAAATGTTTTTTATTTGAGTATAGTTGACACACTATGTTACATTAGTTTCAGGTGTACAACATAGTTATTCGACAACTCTATACATCATTATATGCTCATCAAAGTGTAGCTACCATCTGTCACCATAGAATATGATTACAATACCACTGACTATACTCTCTATTCTGTGCCTTTCACTATTATGACTTATTCATTCTTTAACTGGAATGAATCCCTTCAGCCATTCTGCTCCTCCCCCCATCCCTTTCTCCTCTGGCAACCATTAGTTTGTTCTTTGTATTATAAGTCTGATACTACTTTTTTAAAAAGTAGGTGAAAATAAAAGTAGGTGAAAAATTTTGTGATGTGATAGTTGGAGGTTTCTATTTTGTGATCCTTCTGCTTACACAAAGACTGTACATTATGTAGGTCAGAACTTTTTACTAACTATGTATGGTTATTTTCCTATTCTGAAATCACTTTTCCTTTATCACTGAGATGACTAACTCTCTATATCAGGGTTGGCAAACTTTTTCTATAAAGGAAAGGGTAAATATTTTAGGCATTTTGGTCCAGGCAGTCTCCATTGCAAGTACTTAGCTATCTATTGTGGTGCAAATACTACCATATGCAATATAAGTGAATGGGTGTGGCTATGAGCCAGTAAAACTTTATTTACAAAAAACAATTTGGTGGTGGGCTGGATTTGGCCTGTGGGCTATAGTTTACAAAGAGCCTGTTTTAAATCACAGTTCCCATGGTTTCTCCAATTTTGTAATGTTGGAACAGGCATACACTAGGCTCCAGTATCCATTCAAAATTATGATGACTCCCAGCTTTGTCATTCTCTCCCTTTTTACATATTCAATAGGGGATGTTGGATTTTTTTTTTTTTTTTAGAGTAATAGCATCATCTCAGTAGTCTTATGATCTGTTCTTTCTAATCTCATTTTCTGTTCTCTGCATCACACTGCTTCATCTCCCCTGGCCTCCTTACGTTCCCTGAAAATACCAGATATGCTCCTGCTTAGGACCTTGGCACTCACTCTTCCTCTGCCTGGAATGCTTATCCTTCAGTCAGATAGTCCCAAGTCTCACTCCATATTCTTCACATCCTTAACTCAAATGGTACCTTCTCAGTGAGACCTATTGTCCTGGTCACTATCTAGTTAGAAACACAGGAACAACTAGGTTTTGCAAACAGACAATATAATAGAGGAGATTGGTTGCAAATCAAAGCCTAGAGGTACAGAAGGGTTAGGTGGACCTACACAGAGATTCTTGACCGCAGGGGGGCTGGAGGAGAAAGGGGGAAATGGTGTAACCCAGAGCCAGTTCCTGATCTGCCACAGAGTTGGATGCTGCTGGCTCCACCATGCCACTACCTTGCAGCAAGACCAGAGTCTTCACTTCCACTGGTGCTTGGGAGCTAGAAGAGCCCCTCGCCTCTGGTGTTACCACTGCCAGAGCCAGAGCCATTAATTGCCTCATGGCTAATGCTCTTGGCATTACTCTGTCTTATCAGGGACTCAAGAACCCTCCCACCCCTGATTCCACCTTGGCAGCTACAGTTGCTTAAATACCACTAGAAGCAGAAAGAACTTTGCTTCTTCCTTCCTTCTGCCTTCCAGTCTTCCATCAGTGCCTCCCATTGGCAGAGGGAGCATTGGCAGGGCCTCACTAGTGCCAGCTGCAATGGGATCTTGGAAATGTAGTTTGCAAGCTTTCAGCCCCCTGCTTTTCAGAGCTGACCCTGAAAGGACTAGAATAGAGCAGAGAGGCATTGGGTCAATAACCAGCATGCCCTATCTGCTCTGTCTAAGGTGACAGCTCTCAACAATTCATCCCTTTTCCCTGATTAATTTTTTTTCTCCATAGCTTGTATCACTACCTAACATACTCCCTATGTATTCACTTCTTTTTCACCTATCTCCCTTCCTAGAATGCAAACTCACTGACAGTAGGGATTTTGTTCATACCTATAACGCCAGTTCCTAGTAGAATATAGGGAACATCAAATAAATGTTTGTAGAATGATTTAATGAATCCCTTAACAACATCAGGGACTGTTAATAAAAAGTACTGTGCTTCAGAGCCAAGTTTGACAACTTCCAAGTATCATAGAAAATAAAGGATTAGGGGAAAGTACTTCTCTTTTTCTCTTCTCTCATATATGCATATTATATTTACATTTTTTTCTTCTAGAAAGCATGTACTTTGAAACACCATTTTTATTGGCATTGTAAACTTGTTCAGAGAAGGGTCCCTACATCCGAATATATGACTTCAGTTGTTTGGCAAATGTTACGCTGTCTTCAGGGAGAGTTTTATGAATTTGCTAGGGCTGCTGTAACAAAGTACCACAGGTTGGGTGGCTTAAACAACAGAAAGTAATTTTCTCACAGTTCTGGAAGCTAGAAATCTGAGATCAAGGTATCGGCGGGGTTGGTTCCTTCTAAGAGCCTTGAGCCATATGTTCCAGGCCTCTCTCTCTCTGATTTGCAAATGCCCATCTTCTGTGTCTTCACACCATCTTCCTTCTGTATGTGACTTTGTCCAAATTTTTGCTTCATATAAGATCACCAATCATATTATATTGGAGCTCACACTAATGACCTCATTTTAATTTAATTACCTCTTTAAAGGTATACTTTAAACTCCAAATGCAGTCATGTTTTGAGATTCTGGAGGTTAGGAGTTCAACATATGACTTGTTGTAGAGACAAAATTTAACCCAGAACAAGAGTCAAGGCAGGCTCTCCAAGTCTATATGTTGCATGCAACCTGGGCTTCATCTTTACAGTTTATGAACAATTGCTTACAGGTTTAAAATTGAAAACCTTTTTGTACTTGAGATTTTCTGTTTTATTTTCCTAGTTTCCTCACAAATAAATGGGGGAATATGGCAACACCATATTTTTTCTTTCTTTCTTTTTTTTAAAGATTTTATTTGAGGAATACCTGGATGGCTCAGTGGTTGAGTGCCTGCCTTTGTCTCAGGTTGTGATCCTGGAGTCCTGGGATCAAGTCCCGCATTGGGCTCCCTGCAGGGGAACCTGCTTCTTCCTTTGCCTCTGTCTCTGCCTCTCTCTGTGTCTCTCATGAATAAATAAATAAAATCTTAAAAAAACAAGACTTTATTTGAGAGAGTGGGCAAGAGAGAGGACAAGTGGGGGAGGGACAGAAGGAGAGGGAAAGGAAGAGGGAGAAGCAGACTGTTTGTTAAGCAGGGAGCCTGACTTGGGGCTCAATGATCCCAGCACCCTTGGACCATGACCTGAGCTGAAGGCAGATGCTTAACTGGCCAAGCCACTCAGGCAGCCTGGTAACACCATACTTATGTTGTTTTCCTGAACCAGGAAACATCTGTGCATGTGTTCAAAGGTGGAGGCTGAACAGATGTTTCTCTACAAGCACTTCGTAGAAATGATTGGGTGAATATAAGTACCTGTCAAGAGATTAGACTTAGCTATTGCAACAAAAATGCCAGTATTGGTAAAGAAAGGGGCTCTGTGCTATGTTGTCCTACATTAAAGTCCAGTGATGAATATTTCAACAGATTGATAAAGCAGATTGCATAGCAAGGGACACCTTAGATCACAAGATTACACAGCACCTCTTGACTGGTGAGGCTGGCTCTGTGTTTGTAAGTCGGTGTTCCATTAGGGAGGACCCTGAGTTGGTAGCTGATGGACTAGCCAGAAACTGATAGGGGAGGGTTCAGCAAGAAAACATACCCTCTTTGACCTTGATGTAAATCGAATCTGTCATGGAACACACAGTTGAGCTCACATCTTGTCTGCTGGCAGCCTTGTTCTATGAACAGCCCAACAGATATCTTTCCATTCGCTCCCTGAATATTGAGTGACCTTGGAAATAGCCTAATCTGTCTTGGCAGATTGAAGATAGAGAAAACAAGCAGGAGAGACAGACCTGCTGGTTCCTGCTATTGATCAGTGACTTGAATGAAAGCTCATTATGAGCTGGAGAGATGTGTCAGACACGGGTGTCAAGGGTGGAAAAACTCAAAACAGACCCTGGCAGCGGGGAGAAGTGATGAAAACAAAATGTACACACACACACACACACACACACACACACACAGAGGCGTGTTCGCACATGTGTGCACAGACATACATACACCAGAAATCTTTGTTCCTTTCTTGGATTAGTTTATTCCTGGTGCTCAGCTATTTCTCTCCAATCATGGCACTTTGGAAGCTGCACAGAGAGAGACCCTTCCTAGAAATTAATCACCTACTTAGTCCAATCTTCTCATTTTACATTGGGTAAACCAAGGCCAAGAGAGATTAAATGGCTGTGCAAGATCCCACAGGGAGTTAGCACAGTTGTGATGCAGGTTTGACAATCCAAATCCAAGTTCTTTTGCCACATTTTTCATCTTCTCCTCCTGCCTGACACTGTGTCTCAGGGTCCCACCTTTAAATACTGTAATGTCAAGAGCTTGGGTCTAGGCAGACCAATACAGCTTCAGAAGAAGGCCAGAACTGAGGACAAACAAACATGGATTTGAGTTCTGACTGACAGTAGACATGTGAATTTGGGCATCCCATTTGACCTCCCCAGGATTACTTTACTCATTTTTAAAAAGGGTTATATGAATGCGCATTCTCCTTGCTCATCTGGGAGAATGGGAGATGAAAATCAGTACATGGACACAGTTGCGAGCCCTAGCTACAATGAATGTTTTCCCAGAGGGGTGATCTCTTTCTCTGTTTGTATCTAATAATGCTGCAGCCAGAAATAGTTAATCAGATTGTCCCAGCACGCCCAGGGGGCCAGAACCAGAGCTGTGCCTTGTGATTAGAAGGAGGAGGAGTGGTGTATTAGGGTTCTCCAGAGACACAGGACCAATAGAATATGAGTATATGTGTGTATGCACATGTGCATATATCTCTGTGTACAGACATACAGAGAAGGATGTAGAGAGGGAGGGAAATACTGAGACTGGGAGATAGAGCTTTATTTTAAAGAATTGGCTTAGGTGATTTTGGTGGCTCAGTAACGGCAGGCCAGGCCAGCAGGCAGCCGGGAGAAGAGTTGATATTAAAGCTTGAATCCAGGGCAGTCTGGGTGGCTCAGCAGTTTAGCGCTGCCTTCAGCCCAGGGTGTGGTCCTGGAGTCCCGGGATCGAGTCCCATTTCAGGCTCCCTGCATGGAGCCTGCTTCTCCCTCTGCCTGTGTCTCTGCCCCTCTCTCTGTCTCTCTGTATCTCTCATGAATAAATAAAATCTTTAAAAAAAGTAAAAATAAAGCTTGAGTCCAAAACAGTCTATGAGCAGAATTCCTATATCCTTGTGGAATATGTCTTTTCTCTTTAGTCCTTTAACTGATTAGGTGAGACCCACTTAAATTATGGAAGGCAATTTTATTTAGAATCTACTGATTTCAATGTATTACACTAAAAGACCATTTTTATGATATCTACATTGGTGTTTGACCTAAAACTGGGTACCAAAGGACCAGCCAAGTTGACACATGAAATCATCCATCACAAGTGGATGATGTAAAATCAGACTTAGAAAATCTGGAGCATTTGGGGGATGGAGGCTGGGCCTCCCTGAATGGAAGGCAGGGGGTTCAGAGGGCTTAGGTGCAAACTATCAGGCCTTCCCTAAAGCACCTATTTTGCTGAGAACTAGACTTATCTTAGAGCCTTGGGAGAAGCCAGAGTTTTCCTCCCCACCTTTGATTAGAGAAAACATAAAGGAGAGAGGGAGAGAGAGAAGAAGAGGGGAGGAGAGGAGAGGGGAAGGAGAGATGGTGTCTGCTTGCAGCCTCTGTTCTTCTCTGTTAGCTTCCATCCTTCAGAAGTTCAAGTTCCCCTTTCCTATGGTCCCCACCATCTACCCCACCAAAACCAACTTGCCAAAGGACTGGACCATCTTCAAAAATTCTTCTGTCTGCAGGAGGCAGGCAGACTGATGGCCTCAGTGTTACCACATGGAGAAAATCCAGCTATAGCTTAGGTGAAGGCAGATATACAGAAAGAAAATCTGGAATATATATCAAAAGATACAACCCCCTACCTGACAAGTATCATGTGTTCCCTGTGCCACCAATGTATCCTGCAAAATGTCTCTTCCTTTAAAGGTCACAAGCTCCTTTGATTTCTGATTCTCTTTTTGTGTAGCAGATTCCAAACAATTGCTTACATGATAGATTAGATGAGTGGATGGTTTAAGACAATCTGGACATCTTGTCAAAATGGAGAGAAAAGTGGTATTTTCTTTAAGAATCCCACAGTTCTAATAGCATAAGCTATCAGTGATAATTCTATGTATTATGTATCACCTACTAATCATGGCTTTGCAGGCTCTTGTCCTCCTCCATCCCTCCTTACTTCCCTCCAAACCACCTCCCTTCTGCTTTCTACCTTTCCCTTTTGCTACCTTTTCCCTCCTCTTTCTTTCTTCCTTTTTCCTTTTTTCCTCCACTTTTCCCTTCCATAAATGTACATTGAGTGCCTACTGCCTGCCAGGCTGCTGTGCAATGTAGTGGTATAATAATAGTAAACAAAATAAACATAGACTCACTATCACAGAGCTTATATTTTAGGTGAGAGGTGTCAGAGACAGACATTCAACAGAAATAGTCAGAAATAATAAGTGCTATGAAAGAACGGTATTGGAGGCATGAGAGCCTATAGCAGGAGGACTTGATCTAGTTCATGCTGTAGAGTGCTGAAGAAGGAAACATCTTAGAACTGAGAGAATCTGGAGTAGAAAAGTTTATTGGGTGAAAAAGAGGGATGGAATATTCCAAAAAGGGGAAAAGTATGTGTCAGGGCCCTGCTGTGGGAGGAAGTGGCCTCATATTTAGAACAGAGGGAAAACCAAAGAGGGGATAGGTGTGGTAAGGGGAGGTGGAGATGTGGGCAGGGGCTTCCCTAACAGATATGGGCTCTGACTTGGGAGGTTAACATCTGCAAGGCCACCAGACTGGTACGTGAAGAACAGATGGTAGGTACTGGAGGGGACACTACCAGAGCTATAAGAAGCCTAGGTGAGACATGACAACTTTGACTTGGGTGATTTCCATGAGGATGGAGGCAAATAGTTGGAATCCAGAGACATTCAGGAAATAAAAGAAGTCAAACTATTTAACAAGCATATGCCCTTGCATAAGGAAGTCAGTCAACTACCCTGACCTCGGACTCTTCATGAGCAGAGTGGGCTAATATCACCTGCCCTATTTTCTTTGTTCCCAAGGAGTCTTTGGATACCTACCAGATATAATTCACACTGCCATAAATTTTGGATGGTGTAGAATGTGAACAGTAAGTGACCCCTCTTCCCAAGGGACAATATTGGGTAATGGTCATAAAGTATGACACTTGCATAATCCAGGTGAGTGTGAGTTTTGAATAGAGCCAGAGAAGGGCCCCTAACTGACTCCAGGAGGCCAAGGAGGACTTTCAGGAGGAGGCAATGTGTCAGCCAACTGTGAAAGGATGAGTAGGAGTTTGCCAGTGAGGCAGATATAGAAGATGGAGTAAGGGGCATTGAGAAAAAGTAAGGTGATACCTTATTGAAGAAGTTCTTACTGGGGGCAATTTTGCCCCTTGAAATGTCTAGAGACACTTATGATTGCCACAACCAGGATGGGTGCTACTGGTAGATAGTGGTTAGAGGCCAGGGATGCTGCTAAACATCCTACAATTCACAGGACAGACCTCTACCACAAAGAAATATCTAGACCCAAATGTC
Organism: Canis aureus; assembly: GCF_053574225.1. NCBI lineage: Eukaryota > Metazoa > Chordata > Mammalia > Carnivora > Canidae > Canis > Canis aureus. The sequence goes on from NC_135629.1 coordinate 10,795,308, forward strand.
AGCCGTACTGAGGTTGAGAAACCATGTCTTTTAACATAATTGATGGAATAATACATATGCAAAGTTTTAGCAAATTATAAAATTCTGTAGATGGGTAAAGTCTTCAGATTTTCTAACCTCGATAACATTATTAGGAGATATGATTAAGGAGTTAAAATGACTGTTCTAACACATATGGGCATGTATATCCAGACTCATACTTTATCATAGTACCGTACCCATATGTCTGCTGAGAAGCAGGGAAGACAGAAATGGGAGAACAAAATAAGAGTGTGGGTAAATGCAGTCCCTGTAGGGAGGATGTGGAATTGGATGTTGGAATGGAAATCTTATAAACTGTGTGAATTGACAGGTTCATTTTGATAGATAATCCCATGTGTTTGCATGTGGAGGCAGGTCTGTGATACCCATGACTGTCTGCTCTCATTTCTGAGCATCAAATCCCAAAGCAAAATGAAGCCCCGAATGATCTAAAATGGGGCATAATCATTGGATGCTTTTGTTTCTTCCTCCCTGTCCTGAGGAAAATCCAAGTCCACTGGCCTTAGGCAGAGCTCATTTCATCCAAGTACAGCTTCTTGAAAGGTGGGGAGTGACAAGAGTTTAAGAGCCTGCCTTATCATCAGGAAAAATATTGAGTCGCAGGACTCTAGATTTTGGACAAGACTAGAATTTTTGGGGGGTGGCGGAATGCAATAATAATATTGACACACTTAAAATATCCAACACAAATCAGTTTCCTGAGACCAAGTAATAGAATGTCACATGTAACCTTAATATTCTCTGGTACTGTGAAATCAAAGTTCTCAAGTAGGGAATTCTCAAGATTAAGAAAGAATGTGCTTCTGATGGTCTGAAATGAAATTTACCTTGCTTTCCGTGATTTCTTTGTTGATATTTCAAACCATCATTAGTCACATTGTTTATGGTACAAGGCAGGTGACTATGGCTCTGTATAATTATTGATGGGCCTATCAGTAGACAGCCTTCTTATGCTGTTTTATATCTATCCCTATGGATAATTTCTGCAGGCCTGATAATAACAACCCCCTATTCTAAAAATCCTTTAATGACCCTACATTTCCTATTTAATGAAGCACAGATTACTTAGCTTGTGTTAAAGCACTAGAATCTGCCTCAAGCAAATGGGATAGCTCAGTAAGTCAAAGGAAGAGACAGATAACCAAGCCTGGGGAATGATGGGATGCAGGGTTGTCCAGATGTCTCCGAGGCTAGAGTGCATGGCCTACTGTCTAGAAAACTGCCAGAGAATGACTTGGGTTCAACCACTCTTGGTGATTAGGTGTCTGAAGAATAGTCATATTCCCAAAAGAGAGAATATGATCAGTCTAGCTTGAGTCAAGTACCCTGTCAATCACTGTGGCCAGGGGGAGCTACTAGAATTGGCCCAATTTGGGTCATATGTATGTGCTGGCATCTGTTACCAGTGCAGGGGGAGATTCTGGGGAGGCACAAGGAATTTTCTACAAATTTGTGCCTAGTATTCTCCACAGCTTACCCAGACAACCTATCCGAGTGTTAGATATATACCCAATACATGCACTCTGTTCTTTATCAAAACTGAACTCTAATTTGGGATATATTTCATGTATTTTATAACTTCCCTGCTCTATACCTTTGTTTATAATATTTACATTTCTTCACAACTTGGTTCCTCCTGAAAGCTTCAAGGCCAAGGCTGCCTTTCTCTAATATTCTACAGATTCCAGCTGCAGGGGGTTGGTTTTTCCACATTTTTCGTTCTAGAAGCATTTTGTTTCTTGACACTGGTTGTGGGTGTGAGACATGAGGTGGGGACAGCGAGGCAGAGTGTGGCATAATAGGAAAGATGGGGGAGGGTGGATGGTGAAGGGTCCTCTTGAGAGTGTAGCCATTGACAGGCTTGGGGCAGGAAGGTAGTGGAGGGTTCTAATCAGAAGAGAAGGCAGTGTAGATGAGGAATTAAGTGGTTAAGTGTAGAAGATAGTGTTGAGAGTGAAACAGGCCTGGATTTGGAAGCTGATTTCTATTTTCTGACTATGTGACATTGGCTTTATCTTCATGTCCCTTCCCGGTGTCTCATTTCCTTATCTACTAAGTAGGAATCATGATGTTTACCTCATCATTTGTTTATTTGTAAGGGTGGAGCATAGTTACTAAGGTAGGGCATGGAAGTCAGAAATCAGAGGCTTTGATTTCTTACATCAGCCATAGTTGTTAAAATATAAATTGTAAGTGTAAAAAACAAATCAAAAACCTTTGTAAGGGGATCCCTGGGTGACTCAGCAGTTTAGCACCTGCCTTCGCCCCAGGGCGTGATCCTGGAGACCCGGGATCCAGTCCCACGTTGGGCTCTTTGCATGGAGCCTGCTTCTCCCTCTGCCTGTGTCTCTGCCTCTCTCTCTCTTTTTCTCTCCCCGCCCCGTGTGTGTCTCTCATGAATAAATTTAAAAAAATCTTTAGGGAGGGGAGGGGCAAGATGGCGGGAGAGTAGGGTCCCCAAATCACCTGTCCCCAGCAGATTGCCTAGATAGCCTTCAAATCATCCTGAAAATCTAGGAATTCGGCCTGAGATTTAAAGAGAGAACAGCTGAAACGCTACAGTGAGAAGAGTTCGCGCTTCTATCAAGGTAGGAAGACGGGGAAAAAGAAATAAAGAGACAAAAGGCCTCCAAGGGGGAGGGGCCCCGAGGAGCCGGGCTGAGGCCGGGGCGAGTGTCCCCAGGACAGGAGAGCCCCGTCCCGGAGACGCAGGAGCTGCACCGACCTTCCCGGGGGAAAGGGGCTCGCGGGGAGGTGGAGCAGGACCCAGGAGGGCGGGGATGCCCTCGGGCTCCCCGGGACAGTAACAGACACCTGCGCCCCGGGACAGTGCGCCGAGCTCCCTAAGGGCTGCAGCGCGCACGGCGGGACCCGGAGCAGCTCGGGGGGGCGGGGGGGGCTCGGGCGGAGGAAGAGGCTCCGTGCGGAGGGGGCTGCGGGGCGGGAGCGCGAATCCACCAGCGCAGGCCCCGGAGCACAGGGCGCCGGGACACAGCCCAGGATCCCGCCTCCCCCGGAGGCCGGGAGGGCCCAGGACCTCAAGGACGCTCCAGCCCCAGCTGAGCAGATCAGCGGCCCCGCCCCGGAGCCTCCAGGCCCTGCACACGGAGTTCCTGCCGGAGCTGAATCCAGGTTTCCAGAGCTGCCCCGCCACTGGGGCTGTTCCTCCTGCGGCCTCACGGGGTAAACAACCCCCACTGAGCCCTGCACCAGGCGGGAGCACAGCAGCTCCCCCAAGTGCTAACACCTGAAAATCAGCACAACAGGCCCCTCCCCCAGAAGACCAGCTAGACGGACAAGTTCCAGGGGAAGTCAAGGGACTTGAAGTATACAGAATCAGAAGATACTCCCCCGTGGGTCTTTTTTTTTTTTTTTTTTTTTTGGATTTCTGATTGCTTCCCCCACCCTTTTTTTTTTTCACCTTTCTTTCTTTTTCTTTCTCTTTTTCTTCTCTTTTTTCCTTTTTTCTTCCTTTTTTCCTTTTTCTTTTTCTCTTTTCTTTCCTTCTCTCTCTTTTTCTCCTTTTCCCAATACAACTTGTTTTTGGCCACTCTGCACTGAGCAAAATGACTAGAAGGAAAACCTCACCTCAAAAGAAAGAACCAGAAACAGTCCTCTCTCCCACAGAGTTACAAAATCTGGATTACAATTCAATGTCAGAAAGCCAATTCAGAAGCACCATTATTAAGCTACTGGTGGCTCTAGAAAAAAGCATAAAGGACTAAAGAGACTTCATGACTGCAGAATTTAGATCCAATCAGGCAGAAATTAAAAATCAATTGAATGAGATGCAATCCAAACTAGAAGTCCTAACGATGAGGGTTAACGAGGTGGAAGAACGGGTGAGTGACATAGAATACAAGTTGACGGCAAAGAGGGAAACTGAGGAAATAAGAGACAGACAATTAAAAGACCATGAAGACAGATTAAGGGAAATAAACGATGGCCCGAGGAAGAAAAACCTACGTTTAATTGGGGTTCCCGAGGGCGCCGAAAGAGACAGAGGGCCAGAATATGTATTTGAAAAAATCCTAGCTGAAAACTTTCCTGATCTGGGAAGGGAAACAGGCATTCAGATCCAGGAAATAGAGAGATCCCCCCCTAAAATCAATAAAAACCGTTCAACACCTCAACATTTAATAATGAAGCTTGCAAATTCCAAAGATAAAGAGAAGATCCTTAAAGCAGCAAGAGACAAGAAATCCCTGACTTTTATGGGGAGGAGTATTAGGGTAACAGCAGACCTCTCCACAGAGACCTGGCAGGCCAGAAAGGGCTGGCAGGATATATTCAGGGTCCTAAATGAGAAGAACATGCAACCAAGAATACTTTATCCAGCAAGGCTCTCATTCAAAATGGAAGGAGAGATAAAGAGCTTCCAAGACAGGCAGGAACTGAAAGAATATGTGACCTCCAAACCAGCTCTGCAAGAAATTTTAAGGGGGACTCTGAAAATTCCCCTTTAAGAAGAAGTTCAGTGCAACAATCCACAAAAACAAGGACTGAATAGATATCATGATGACACTAAACTCATATCTCTCAATAGTAACTCTGAATGTGAACGGGCTTAATGACCCCATCAAAAGGCGCAGGGTTTCAGACTGGATAAAAAAGCAGGACCCATCTATTTGCTGTCTACAAGAGACTCATTTTAGACAGAAAGACACCTACAACCTGAAAATAAAAGGTTGGAGAACCATTTACCATTCGAATGGACCTCAAAAGAAAGCAGGGGTAGCCATCCTTATATCAGATAAACTAAAATTTACCCCGAAGACTGTAGTGAGAGATGAAGAGGGACACTATCTCATACTTAAAGGATCTATCCAACAAGAGGACTTAACAATCCTCAATATATATGCCCCGAATGTGGGAGCTGCCAAATATTTAAACCAATTAATAACCAAAGTGAAGAAATACTTAGATAATAATACACTTATACTTGGTGACTTCAATCTAGCTCTTTCTACCCTTGATAGGTCTTCTAAGCACAACATCTCCAAAGAAATGAGAGCTTTAAATGATACACTGGACCAGATGGATTTCACAGATATCTACAGAACTTTACATCCAAACTCAACTGAATACACATTCTTCTCAAGTGCACATGGAACTTTCTCCAGAATAGACCACATACTGGGTCACAAATCGGGTCTGAACCGATACCAAAAGATTGGGATCGTCCCCTGCATATTCTCAGACCATAATGCCTTGAAATTAGAACTAAATCACAACAAGAAGTTTGGAGGGACCTCAAACACGTGGAGGTTAAGGACCATCCTGCTAAAAGATGAAAAGGTTAACCAGGAAATTAAGGAAGAATTAAAAAGATTCATGGAAACTAATGAGAATGAAGATACAAGCGTTCAAAATCTTTGGGATGCAGCAAAAGCAGTCCTAAGGGGGAATTACATCGCAATACAAGCATCCATTCAAAAACTGGAAAGAACTCAAATACAAAAGCTAACCTTATACATAAAGGAGCTAGAGAAAAAACAGCAGATTGACCCCACGCCCAGCAGAAGAAGAGAGTTAATTAAAATTTGAGCAGAACTCAACGAAATCAAGACCAGAAGAACTGTGGAACAGATCAACAGAACCAGGAGTTGGTTCTTTGAAAGAATTAATTAGCCAGTCTTATTAAAAAGAAGAGAGAGAAGACTCAAATTAATAAAATCATGAATGAGAAAGGAGAGATCACTACCAACCCCAAGGAAATACAAACGATTTTAAAAACATATTATGAACAGCTATACGCCAATAAATTAGGCAATCTAGAAGAAATGGACGCATTCCTGGAAAGCCACAAACTACCAAAACTGGAACAGGAAGAAATAGAAAACCTGAACAGGCCAATAACCAGGGAGGAAATTGAAGCAGTCATCAAAAACCTCCCAAGACACAAGAGTCCAGGGCCAGATGGCTTCCCAGGGGAATTCTATCAAACGTTTAAAGAAGAAATCATACCTATTCTACTAAAGCTGTTTGGAAAGATAGAAAGAGATGGAGTACTTCCAAATTCGTTCTATGAGGCCAGCATCACCTTAATTCTAAAACCAGACAAAGACCCCACCAAAAAGGAGAATTCTAGACCAATATCCCTGATGAACATGGATGCAAAATTCTCAACAAGATACTAGCCAATAGGATCCAACAATACATTAAGAAAATTATTCACCACGACCAAGTAGGATTTATCCCCGGGACACAAGGCTGGTTCAATACTCGTAAAACAATCAATGTGATTCATCATATCAGCAAGAGAAAAACCAAGAACCATATGATCCTCTCATTAGATGCAGAGAAAGCATTTGACAAATACAGCATCCGTTCCTGATCAAAACTCTTCAGAGTGTAGGGATAGAGGGAACTTTCCTCGACATCTTAAAAGCCATCTACGAAAAGCCCACAGCAAATATCATTCTCAATGGGGAAGCACTGGGAGCCTTTCCCCTAAGATCAGGAACAAGACAGGGATGTCCACTCTCACCACCGCTATTCAACATAGTATTGGGAGTCCTAGCCTCAGCATCAGGCAACAAAAAGACATTAAAGGCATTCAAATTGGCAAAGAAGAAGTCAAACTCTCCCTCTTCGCCGATGACATGATACTCTACATAGAAAACCCAAAAGCCTCCACCCCAAGATTGCTAGAACTCATACAGCAATTTGGTAGCGTGGCAGGATACAAAATCAATGCCCAGAAATCAATGGCATTTCTATACACTAACAATGAGACTGAAGAAAGAGAAATTAAGGAGTCAATCCCATTTACAATCGCACCCAAAAGCATAAGATACCTAGGAATAAACCTCACCAAAGAGGTAAAGGATCTATACCCTAAAAACTATAGAACACTTCTGAAAGAAATTGAGGAAGACACAAAGAGATGGAAAAATATTCCATGCTCATGGATTGGAAGAATTAATATTGTGAAAATGTCAATGTTACCCAGGGCAATTTACACGTTTAATGAAATCCCTATCAAAATACCATGGACTTTCTTCAGAGAGTTAGAACAAATTATTTTAAGATTTGTGTGGAATCAGAAAAGACCCCGAATAGCCAGGGGAATTTTAAAAAAGAAAACCATATCTGGGGGCATCACAATGCCAGATTTCAGGTTGTACTACAAAGCTGTGGTCATCAAGACAGTGTGGTACTGGCACAAAAACAGACACAGAGATCAATAGAACACAATAGAGAAACCAGAAGTGGACCCTGAACTTTATGGCCAACTAATATTCGATAAAGGAAGAAAGACTATCCACTGGAAGAAAGACAGTCTCTTCAATTTATGGTGCTGGGGAAATTGGACATCCACGTGCAAAAGAATGAAACTAGACCACTCTCTTGCACCATACACAAAGATAAATTCAAAATGGATGAAAGATCTAAATGTGAGACAAGATTCCATCAAAATCCTAGAGGAGAACACAGGCAACACCCTTTTTGAACTCGGCCACAGTAACTTCTTGCAAGATACATCCATGAAGGCAAAAGAAACAAAAGCAAAAATGAACTATTGGGACTTCATCAAGATAAGAAGCTTTTGCACAGCAAAGGATACAGTCAACAAAACTAAAAGACAACCTACAGAATGGGAGAAGATATTTGCAAATGACGTATCAGATAAAGGGCTAGTTTCCAAGATCTATAAAGAACTTCTTAAACTCAACACCAAAGAAACAAACAATCCAATCATGAAATGGGCAAAAGACATGAACAGAAATCTCACAGAGGAAGACATAGACATGGCCAACATGCACATGAGAAAATGCTCTGCATCACTTGCCATCAGGGAAATACAAATCAAAACCACAATGAGATACCACCTCACACCAGTGAGAATGGGGAAAATTAACAAGGCAGGAAACCACAAATGTTGGAGAGGATGCGGAGAAAAGGGAACCCTCTTACACTGTTGGTGGGAATGTGAACTGGTGCAGCCACTCTGGAAAACTGTGTGGAGGTTCCTCAAAGAGTTAAAAATAGACCTGCCCTTCGACCCAGCAATTGCACTGTTGGGGATTTACCCCAAAGATTCAGATGCAGTGAAACCCCGGGACACCTGCACCCTGATGTTTATAGCAACAATGTCCACAATAGCCCAACTGTGGAAGGAGCCTCAGTGTCCATCGAAAGATGAATGGATAAAGAAGATGTGATTTATGTATACAATGGAATATTCCTCAGCCATTAGAAACGACAAATACCCACCATTTGCTTCAAAGTGGATGGAACTGGAGGGTATTATGCTGAGTGAAATAAGTCAATCAGAGAAGGACAAACAGTGTATGTTCTCATTCATTTGGGGAATATAAATAATAGTGAAAGGGAATATAAGGGAAGGGAGAAGAAATGTGTGGGAAATATCAGAAAGGGAGACAGAACATAAAGACTCCTAACTCTGGGAAATGAACTGGGGGTGGTGGAAGGGGAGGAGGGCGGGGGGTGGGGGTGAGTGGGCACTGAGGGGGACACTTGACGGGATGAGCACTGGGTGTTATTCTGTATGTTGGTAAATTGAACACCAATAAAAATTATTTAAAAAAATATATATAATCAATAGCTTAACTTAATACTTAAATTAGAAAAAGAACATCAAACTGACTTCAAAGTAAACAGAAGAAAGAAATTAATAAAGATTGGATCAGAAATAAATAAAATAGATACTGGAAAAATAACAAAAAAAATCTTTAAAACAAAACAAAACAAAACAAAACAACTTTGTGAAATCCAAAAGATGCCAGGATAACTTTTGTCTTTCTCACTAAAAATAAGGAGAAAAATGTTGACAGGCACTGAGGGGGACACTTGACGGGATGAGCACTGGGTGTTATTCTGTATGTTGGTAAATTGAACACCAATAAAAATTATTTAAAAAAATATATAATCAATAGCTTAACTTAATTCTTAAATTAGAAAAAGAACATCAAACTGACTTCAAAGTAAACAGAAGAAAGAAATTAGTAAAGATTGGATCAGAAATAAATAAAATAGATACTGGAAAAATAACAAAAAAAATCTTTAAAACTAAACAAAACAACTTTGTGAAATCCTGAAGATGCCAGGATAACTTTTGTCTTTCTCACTAAAAATAAGGAGAAAAATGTTGGAGCATATTCATCCCTAAGTATTAAAAAGAAAAAAGGACCAGGTGGGGCAAAACCTTTGAAGAATACTTATTTTCTTATGTTAAGCATAATAGTTTCTCTATAATTTTAATGAGTTCATGAGATAAAGTGAAGTATCAGTTTCACCATTAAATGTGTAAATTACTTAGAAACTTTGATTACTTAAAATCATAAAATATATTTATGATAGGAAATCTATTTTATTCACCTAAGCTATAAAATGAACTTAACTGGTTTTATTTTAATTTAGTCCACCATTACAAATATCACATAGATATTGTTGCTGATCAGAAAAAAAGGTAAAGAAAATAAGTCCTCAAGCTCCAAGGTCTAATTTTTCTTTTGTATTGATAAGTAATGATAAATGAATAAAAAAGTGCCTTTAGCAAATTCATGTCAAAATACAGCATGTATTGGTTTGCTTGGCTGCCATAACAAAACACCATGAACTGGGTAGCTGAAGCAGCAGACATTTATTTTCTCATAGTTCGAAGAGCTATAGCTCTAAGATCAAGTTTTCAACAGGGTTTGGTTTCTGGGGAGAACCTTCTTCCTGGCTTGCAGACAGCACCTTTCTTATTGTGTCCTTACATGGCAGAGAACGAGAGGGAGTGCTCAGGGGTTTTTCAAAAGGACACAAATACTATTAGATCACGGCCCCACTCTTATGATGATTTACCCTCACTTAGTTCTTCAGAGGCCCCATCTCTAAGTATAGCCACATGGGAGATGAGGGCTTCAGCATATGAATTTGTGGGGGGGGCATAAGTTCAATTCATAACAAAGCACAAAACCTCATTTGTTCACACTAGGAAGTGTTAAATGCAGATTGAGTGGCCATGAGCATTGCAGAGCAGTGGATGTTCAGGTGCATCCTGATCCACAAGGGATGGTGGGTGTCCAGGTAATTAGTTCCATCTCTGGATCTTCAAGTTTCCACTGAATGTCACTTCCCTCATTGAGTTTGGCTCCTCTATTCATTTCACAAGACTCTGAACCTCACCTCCATTGCATTGATCTCTGTTTGTAATTACTTAATGGTTAATGTCCTTCCCTATTAGCCTCTAAGTCAGATTTCCAGGTGTGGAATACAGAATCAGTCTAGTATCTTTGTGATATCTCAGTCCTGGGCACCTGTGTGAAATGAATGAATGCTCAAGATCCAGATGCTAGCCCACTTCAGAGAGCTAACAGGGAAGTTGCTGAACATCAGCAAGGGCTGTGTGCCCTGAAAGACTAGAGGCTTTAATCTTAATAGGTTATTTGGCAGCTAAACAGGAAAAACAAAGCCAAAACCCAAGTGAACACATTAGGACAACATGGATCAAGTATAAGGCTTAGGGAGGCGTAGAGGTTTTTGTCCACCAGCCTAACTTCAGGTAACATCCAGAAGGGTGGCTGAGGTCATGGCCAATCTATTTCCCTTGACAGGATGGTGGCTTTTGTGCCAGATGGGGCCAACTGGCTGAGGGAGGGCATTGGGGTTTCTAGTTAGGGAGAGCTAATTTGGATGGTGTGCATCTCTTATGTCACGAAGCTTCTGTGCTTTGGGTTGTGTTTGTACCTTTGCTTATCAGCCTTGTACTTTAAAACCCACCCTTTTGTTCCCCGTTGCTAATGCTGAGTGCATGGACTCAGCAAATGTTTGTTGAATTGGATGGACTTGATGAGTTGGCTTTGCTAAGATGGTTAAACCTTCCCCAGGATTACAAATCAGCAATAGGTGAATGTCTTCCTAAAATCCCTAAATTGGATCTATTTTCTCTCTTACAGTCCTCCCATCTTGGTATAACATCTTTCACTTCCAGAAATAAGCATAGAACCCTACATCTAGACTTTGAAAAGACTGTAAAACAGCATTGGTTATCAAACATCATTGTGCCATCAGCACAATCTGAAGAACTGATAAAAATACAGATTCCGGGATCCTACCCTCAGAGAACCAGTTAATTCTGGTTCTAGTTGGTTCTACCCTCTAGAACCAGTTAATCCTACACTCAGAGAATTCAGTTAACCTGGAGTGGAGCCCAGATAAATGTCTTTTTTCCATAAGCACTCAGGCGATATGCACTAAGTGGTCTGTGAACTAAACCTAACAAGAGTTAGCACAGGGTCTCCTGAGAATCCTGGCAAAGTGTAGGCTTGCTTTCATTAGATCTGGGGAGGGAGGCTGATATCCTATGTTGCTAACAAGCTTCCAGAAGTCAATTGCTGTTGGTCCACGAACCACACTCTGAGTATCAAGGACAGAAAAGTCACTGATGTGACATTGGATTAAGGCTCTGGAGTCAGTCATTGTTTGAATCTAACTTGACCATTGCTACTTGACAGACTCTCCTAGTCTCCAAATCCTTGTGTCTCAAATGAGAATAGGTGCAGGGATTAAATGTGACAATAATATACATAAAACATTCATTGTATTGCTTGACATGCCTATTAGTTCTCCATGAAGGGTGGAGGTATGCTAGCCATTATGTTGTTATTAATAATAAATTCTGCTAATTCAATGCAAATTAGTCAGAGACGTTTGTTTTATAATCTTGTTTTTCTCCATTCATTTTGTTTCTATGAGAATTGAGACCATGTTTCCATTCCTACTGTACAACACATCTGGTAAATAGGAAAATAAGAAAAATGAACCAGCCCCCTACCAGATACCCAGTATATAACATTCTTAAAAGATGTCACATTAATGAACATCAAAACACCTGGATGAGGGGCTAATTTATCTCATCTTGCTCCAGATATTGGCTATTACATTTGTAGAGCAGGTGCACTCAGCACTGGGTTGATGTGATTCAAAACTGAGAGGTCCCCCACTGAAAGTTTCAGCCCAAATGGGCTGTTTGACATCTTGGGAAACAGCAGCCTACAGATTGGCTGTTGCTTGGTCTTCAGCTTCTCGCTACATGCATTCATAGTGATGTAGTGGCCTGTTTTTCTGTCCTCAGTTTGTTTAGAGCATCTTTAAGGTTTTTCTTTGAACAGGCAAAGGTCCTGAGGGCAGGGTGATGTTTATTCCATAGGCATATGTTACAGCATGACAGGTAAGTTCTCAGGCTTTGCCTTCACACCAATCTAGATTCAAACCTTGGCTCTACCATCTTACATCTGTGTGACTCTGATTCACTTGCCTAATCTCCCTGAGTCCCATTTCCCTTAGAGCACCACTGCTGGGACTTGCCTTTTCAGCTGTCACGTGACCTCAACATCATGTGCTCTGTTCTTCTAGGTGAAACCAGAGTTAGGTGCTGTCACTGCAAAGTGTACTGAGGTGGCTTGAGTCATAATTCCGTGTTTCGGGACACATTTGCTTTACAATATAAATTCACCTTTAAATTTAATTTTTGCTATGGACTGCCAGTGTCAGAGTGAAAAGAATTTCTGATGATTTTTATTTTCTTTTAAGACTATAGGATACTGTGCATACTGTTTGGGAAAAAAGGGTGAAGGTTTTATACATGATGGGAAGGCATTACACCTCTCAAATGCAAGAAAAACTAAGGCCCCTTTCACATCTGCTGTTACATCTAACTGGCATTATTCTGCTGATGGTTTTCAGAGGAGAAGCTGAGGCACAGAATGGCAAAGATTTTCTCCAACATAATGGGTGGCATTGTTGGAATTTGAATCCATTTAATTCGTCTGATCCCAAAAACATATATTCAAATAGCCCTTTTCCAGACCACACAGTTTCTTCTCACAAGATAATTTTTTTAAACTAATAAAAGAGAGGAGTCAAAGACTGTAGTTAACTCCAGGAGTAGGAATTTATCTTTCTGCCTTCAGTAACTGGATGAATTACAAGTTATATGTGAAAAAAGATATTTGTGTTACAATGTATATACATAACTTTGGCATTACAATCAATGTTTAATTACAATTAATGTCTATTGTCCTGATTATTTTGCAAACACTCTCATCTACACGAAGAGCCGTTGTGATTCTAATAGTAAGAGCGAGTTTTCATGATTTATAATCTCCAAGTATATCTGATTAACCAATCAAAAAGCAAAACAAGAAACCAAGTGTTTCAGCTTGTAAGGTATAGGACCAGCAGAGATTTCAGCAGAAGTTGCCTCTGAATTCCATACAAAGCACACCTTGATTGATTAATTGATTGATTCATTCATGCACATTCATTTTTTTCTCTCTCTTTTGACAGATTTCATTTTCATTTTTTGCATCTTCCATAAATATCTTTCGCTTGAATGAGTGGATGATTAATTACCTCCTCCCAGATGCAGGGAACTTTTATAGCCCTGTGACTGTTTTTTGCTCCTGTATATAGCACATAGTGGTCACACTGACTTTAAGGTTGTGGATGCAAAGGAATGAGATTCAGTTTAGTGAATACTCTTTGGAGCTTCTACTTTGTGTTGGGGCCATGGTGGCACTCAAGTATAGGGGTGAGTAAGATGATGGTGACAATCATGATATGTCTATTGTGGACTGAATTGTGTTCCACCTAAATTCATATGTTGAAGTACTAATCCCCAATGTGACTATATTTAGAGATGGGGCCTTTAAAGAGGTAATTAAGGTTAAGTGAAGTCATAAGGGTGGGCCCTAATCCAATAGGACTGGTGTCCTTATAACAAGAGGAAGAGCTACCAGAGAATTCTCTTTCTACACATACACAGAAGAAAGGCCATGTGAAGACATGGTAAAAAGTTGTGTCTGCAAGCCAGGAATATAATTTTCACCAGAAACCAACTGCTGACACCTTGATCTTGGACTTCCAGTCTCCAGAACTGCGGGGAAGAAAGGTGTGTTGTTTAAGCCACCCAGTCTGCGGCATTGTGTCATGGCATTCCAAGCTGACTGGAATAGAAGTGAAACAGCTAACTTATCTTGAGAGAACATTCTCAGTGAGCCATGGAGCAGGACACTGGGCATCGTAGAGACAAGTAAGCCATGGTCCTTGCCCCCTGCTGAATACATCAGATATCCAAGTTGGTGAGAACACCTTTAAGTATACATCCCATAGTGCGAACAAGTGCAACTAGGTACAGAGAAGAATTGGGTGAAATTCACACAGGTGAATCTGGTAGAGGTGTTTGGTTGGAGAAGAGGGTAAATACATCTCCCCACTTCGTTGTTCAAGGTTCATTCTTTGTCTTGTCTGCCAAATCTTGTATTTTTAACTTCTTTCCTGGTAATGTTCTTTGTAGTGAAGTTCTGCTTTAATAGAATCCCTTTAAGGGGTTTTATGATGGCAAGGAGTCTGAAAGTTAAATTGCAGCAATCTAGAGCATCCTTTTTGCATAGATTTCCTCTAAAAAGTTTGATTCTCTTATTAGAGTTTTTCCTGGCCTGAGGTGTATGCTAGGAAAATAAAATTCACTCCTTTCCCCCTTGCCTGAGTAGAAGGGTGACTCTTCTGTTCTTGGGTCTTGGCATGGGCTGTAGGGTAGAGTTATGGTAGGCTGAAAACAAGGTTTCCCTGTGGATGACTTCCTGTGTGATCCAAGCCTCCTGAGTCCTTTAAGCCTGTGTTAAGTTAAGGTACACTAGAACACTGTGTAGCATGTGTCCGGGAAGTGAGATTTTGGTGTCAGGCTCTGATGAAGAGTCCTGCCTCCTCCACTTAGCAGCTGTGTGGCTCTGGGCACATTATGGCATCTCTCAGAGCCCCAGTGTACCCCTTCAGAAAGGAGAATTGTGGTATCCAGGATGAAGTCAATGCTGCACTTATAAAAAACACTGGACCTAAAGCCTGGTACATGGTAGAGGCTCAGTATATAGTTTTATTGTTTTGTAGTTTGGAGAAGACTGGCAGGAAGGTAATTATTACTCTTTTGCAACCATTGTGACCCCATGGTCTACATTATGTCAATTTACCAATCAGTTGAAGTTGACATATCCATTTCATGTGGTTTTTTACAAAGACAAAATGCAGTAGCACAGACCTATATCTGAATCATAGTAGGTACTCAATAAATGTCAGTTTTAAATTCCTTCTCCTCAAGAGCAGATATTGTTTATACCTTTGCCTCATGGGTTAACAATTACTCTTCCTGACTCCTGCTCACACCAGTGGTTACTTATGACTCCATGCATTAACCTCTCAACATGGGTAGGAGGAGTCTGCATTATCAAAACTTTTAAATGTGAAACCTGTGAGTGGTATTTGGAGATTGAATTTTAAATATTATTAACATCCCAATCACTTCCAAGTCAAAGGTGGCCCTGCTGAAAATGCAGTCAACTCAGGTTTCTGATTTAATTCCTTAGTTCTGTTTAGAGAACTGAAATCTCTTGGTATCCTCTATTGAAATAATTGAGGTTAAGGACTAGCAGGTGTATAAACTAAGGCACTTGCCCTCAAAGCATCCACAGTCTGTTCAGCAATAGGCATGTAAAAAACCTTAAATAAGCTGAAATAGAAAGGTTGGGCTATGTGGCTTAGTTGTTCAGTTTTTATAAACAGTGAGCACCTACTCTGCCTGGTAAACTCCCATTCATTTTTCAGACATCAGTCCAGAACATCAGTTCTTCCCGGAGGTCTTCATGGGCCAACTTCCCCAAATCCCCCTTACACACACACACACACACACACACACACACACAAACACACACATACTCAAAGAATCTTGTAGTTCTTTTTCTGCTGGTCTATGTTTACGCTCATCATTGCATCTTTAGTGTCAGACAGCTTGGTGCATAGTTGGTGTTGAATAGAGACCAGATAGTTGACTGGCTGCTTATAATAGAATGGGGTACAGCTTTACTGTAGGTGATGAAACTGATTCCTTGAGAGGAGATTGGTAGCAAGAATGACTAGACTTAGGGATTCCGATCAATAGTATTTTCACTGCTTATGACTCTATCACTTGTTCACAGTTGGTTCTTCAGACCAGGGTGTGGCATACTGAATACTGGCTTCTTCAGGGTCTAGAAAGATTTGGTATGAGAAGGCATGCTCCTACCTCCCAGTTCCAACGGACTAAGCAGCAAAGCTCATGAAGTCCAGTAGGGGGAGCTCCCTCATTTAGAAGTCATATTGGTCTCTGTTTAAAAACCTTGGGTAAGTCTTTCATACACTTCTCTTTTTTCTCAGAATCAAAGAATCTCAGAAATAGGAGGGACCAAAAGTCATTTAATCCAGCCACGCTCTGAGAGTAAGAATTCCCTCAAGAACCAGGATTGTTAGCTTGATTCTTTATGTCCCCTTTCTTCATCTCTTTCAGAAGTATTTATTGAGCACCTATATGCTAGGCACTGAGGTTATAGAGCCAAATAAGACAAGCATGGGCCCTTCCCTTTTTCTACTACAGCCTGGCTTGATTACCTCCTCAAGCCAGGAAGCTCCTTACTCTTTCATGCATCTTCTCTTTCTTTGGGCAGCTCTGACTGTTCATATGTCCTTTGCACTGAGTCAGAAACTATTCCCTGATACCTTCTTTCCTTGATTCCCATTTGTGTGTCAGCATTATATCTTGTATATAATAGGCATGGAACCCTTTGAGCCTTTTGGCCTCTGATGTCCCTCCGGATAATAGAAAAAGTGATTGGGCTCCTTGGACTTATTTCTTTATTTTTCATCATTATTTGGACCTGACTTCAGAATATGAGCACTTCTTTTGGTGAGTGAAGTCAGCATGGAACAGGCAGGTAATGTGCCTTAATGCAGACAAAATGTAAATGTCAGCCAAATTAGACATTAGTCCTCCTTGTGACACCTCAGAGTCCTCTCCCCTCTTGTAAAAATTTCTATCTCTAGGAGCTCAGAGGTGTTGTGTTACCTTGTTGGGGTGACCACACCCAAATGCCATCCAATGCAGCTCAGAGAGTTTTGGGGACTAACTGGGGGAAATTTCTTTGGGAGAGTTGCTGTTGAAAAAGTAAGCATAGGAGATAACCAGCCATACCTGGACATTTTAGTGCCTTCTGTTAGGGAAAATGTCCTTCACTGGAAAGGACAATCAAATTAGAATAGGCAATCCCTATCCAAACACGTGAGCCATTGTCAAGAGTCCAACTGGTTGGGCCTGGATGTGGCTGCTACCCAAAAAAAACTTAAATGAGTCTGAATGAATGAAGGAATATAATCTAAATCTCCTGACCCACAAATAACATTTGTAGGTTCTCAGATTATGTGTACACAAATATTTGATAGTCCTGAGGAGGTAGAGAGAATAAGAAAGATGCCAGGGAGGAGATGAGCAAATAAGTAGTGATTAAAAAAAAAAAAAACTCCACAAAAAAAAAAACAAAAACAAAAAAACCCAATCTCCCCAAACTATTGACCAGTTGCCCTTGATTTCAACACAATATAGCACAAATTAACTAATGGGAAAGATGTCAAGTTTTACCAAATTTGGGAGGTAGCAAAGAGGCTTAAGACAGTGTGCCAGTTCTGATCTGTCAGGAATGCTTTCTATTGTGGGGCTACTTGGATAGCTCAGTGGTACAGCATCTGCCTTTGCTCAGCTCATGATCCTGGAGTCCTGGGATTGAGTCCCACATCAGGTTCCCCCCGGGGAACCTGCTTCTCCCTCTACCTATGTCTCTGCCTCTCTCTCTCATGAAAAAATAAATAAAATATTAAAAAAGAATGCTTTCTATTATAAATTTTGACTTTTAATTTTGGCTCATTGGAAAATGACTGATGAGTGATGCATGCCTTGGGACTGGGGATGGGACCTGGTCATATGCATTTGCTGTCCCCCAAGTAGTCCAGTAGTCTCTACTATTCTAGAAGGGAAGAGACTCCCAGTCATAAGGCATGTTAGTGGCAAGGGATAGGCTGATACATCCAAGTATCTTGACCCAATTCAAGTGCTTATTATTTATCACATTGATCACTTTCTGTACTTAACCACAATTTAATGTTTTCTCTTACTTGGGGAGGCAGAAGCAGTGGGAATAAAATGTCTTCCAAGAATTGATGTAGCAATTGTGTGCAGTCCATTTGTCCTGCATGAAGGGTCTATGGGTTTACTATTCTGACTGCCTGGACCCTGGGGAAAACAGGGGTACATGATCACATAGGGTGGGGATGCAAGGTATGTAGAGACAAGCAGAAGTAGATGAATGGACACTGGATGAAATTGCTCACAGGTAAGGAATGAATGAGTTAACCATGCATTAATTTGGGAGGGATGGGTGCTGGAGTCCACAGTGATCTTTAAAGCCTTGAGAAGACACCATTTTTGTTTCTTTGTCATCAGAGGCCATGTTTGTGGGAGGGGCTGCAAAGAGACCATAGTAATTTAGAAAAAAACCATCTTCTCTACCTATCTCTTCCTTCCCTCAGCCAGCATTCACTGAATATCTACTTTGTGTAGAGACACCAGGTTACTGGACCCACCTAAGCAGGATGGTTGGGGGAGGGGTGTCTTCATTGTACTTACATAAGAGCATTAACAATATCAGGGACACCATGTTCAAATGTGTTTTGTTTTTTGAGGGACGATTTTTTTTTTAATTCCCCTCCAAAACTCTTCAAGTGTTTGGGTTAAATTAATCAGAAGCCTCCCTTGAAATGCCTCTGCCCTTTCTGCTTTGGCCAAGTTACTTTATCTGTGTCTCCATTCCCTCATCTGTAAAAATGGTAGCCAACTCCTATGTGGCTGTGAGAATGAAATGAGTGGATATACATAAAGCATTTAGAATTTAGTAAGCAGGCTACAATGTAGTGGTTATTGTCCTACAAAACTGCGTTACAATATTTAATACTGTGTTTTGTTTTGTTTTTGCCTCATTTTCTAGGTAAAAAAAAAAATAGGTGCCTTCATACCTCATGGAAAGCCCATACAGCTGCAAATAGGAATAGTCCCTTGGGAAAGAAAAAAAAAATCACCTCTTCCTGATGATGAAGATTTAAAACCCTTGAGTTGAATTTTCTAAATCAGGAATCAAAATATTCAATTTCTTGGTAGCATAGCCATAGATTGAAGTAAGTACTTTGCAGAATAGAATCGATCGAAGAACCTTACAATTCTAAGGGTCTCAAAACTTAGTTTGAATGACTTGGTGTATATTTTAAAGCACCAATTGTGCTGTTAAAGAATTCTCTCCTTGGCAGATAATGCTCTGATAAGAGATCTTTCTGGCCGCCAAACATGGGTTATCAGGAAGGTCCAGAATACCCGAGGGGGGGCATGGCCATATCTGCTGCAGGCACCACCTGGGTCAATAGCACTCTCTTGTATAGGAGGGTGGCATGTTGCCAGTTGATTCTCAAGGTGTTGAGACTGCCTCAGCTGATTGAGTATTGATCTCAGTCCTGTAGGTTTCAATGGAATTCAGGAGTGAGTTGCAATAAAACAAGCGTGTATTTCGTTTTCTAGATAGTTGTCATCCTGTTAATTTCTTTTTGCGTGTAACTTTGCCTTCCATTCTCAGAAAACACATGTTGCCTTTCTTGCAAAAATGGACCTTTATGGAACTACAGTAAAATATGTTAAGGGAAATACGTAATTCCTCCAGTGTTCTATCTGTTGGCTTTGTGAGAAATAGAACAGCTCCAGGGCAGTGATGATTTTGAAAGTCACGTTGTAACCAAGGCTGTGTGTTCACGAGATGGGTTCATAACTGCAGTGCGATATTTCAAATGTTAGGTAATCAAATCTGATGCAGGAAGAAGAGTCTAAACTTCCAAATTAAGCATAATACACGTTCCCTGTGTCTTTGAGACTCCTGAGGTGGGACTGAGCTGAGTGAATTAGAAGCTCACTTCACTTTGTTTCCTGGTGTACTATCAATTAAGCAATTTCCAGAAGCAACAGCACAGATGGTGTTTTACTTAGTTTTATAGGGTAGTTTTCTACCCTGTGATATAAGGAGAAATGGGAGCAGGTGGCACTAAGGCTTTCCTTATTACCCTCTTTGTACTTCCTTAATGAGACTACTTGGCTTCCACTCTGTGTCTTCTTGGGCACGAAGGGCAAAGCATTTTCTCCTGCCAGGTTCCATACTCAACTCTCCATCTATTCTCATTTCTAATAAAAGGTTTGGCATAAACCCACACAGAGTGTTCTTTAAGAGCAAGCTCTCTATGCGAGACCCACATCCACAAAATAAATGTGCTTGATAGGATCAAATATTTATCTTAAGATGCGTCTTAACATATATGCATCTGCTATGTACTGAACTGTGCTGCCCCTAAAATTCATGTTGAGGCTCTCACTCAAAATTTGATGGTATTTGGAGGTGAGGCTGTAGGTAATTATGGTTATATGAGGTCATGAGGTTGGGGCACTTATCTTTGATAAGATTAGTGTCCTTTTAAGAAAAGACACGGAAAGCTTGCTGTGTCTCTGCTCATCATGTGAGGACACAGTGAGAGGCGACTGTCAGCAAGCTAGGAAGAGTGTTCTTCACAGGAACTGTCGATGCTGCCTCTTTGATTTGCCAGCCTCTAGGACTGTGAGAAAATAACTTTTGGTTGTTAAGTTACTTAGTCTTTATTATTTCATCAGGCAACTCAAGCTAAGATAGCATCTTACGTATATATGGACTTAAACATGGCATAATGAGGCAACCTTGCCAAGCACTGGGTCAGGCTACTCCTAATAGACAGAAGGAGCAAGCAACTTTCATGGAGGGCCCTCCAAGTCTTCAAATAACTTTCCCATCCTATGCCTCAGTGTTGTCAATTCACTCTTTGTCATTCTTTGTGTTGGCATTATGGCAACTGATTTCCGTTGGGTTGGCGTTTTTTTTTTTTTTTTTTTTAGTTTAAAATTGACAAGTAGTACATGGACATAGCAACAGATAGACAGCAACAACACATTACAAATGGGTAGCTACTGAAAAGGAAGTCTCTTTTTTCAGCATGGATCCCAAGATTTTCAGTTTCTTCCCCAGAATCAACCATAGTTGTTGATGTCTTTGAGTCTTTTTCAGACATTACATACATATATAAGGATATATGTATATAGCAACCCTCACTTTTTACATTTTACACACAGGTATGGATACTATTTACATTCACTTTCCTGTGTCTTGCTGGTAGTGTTAACAAGTACAGGAACTCCTGGTTGATGAACACATCAAGTCTCTAACACTTAACATGACTGGTGCTCTCCTGACAAGGGGACACCTCAAGCTAAGGATGTGTAAGGGGAGGCTGAAAGTGAAGGAAAGGGATGTCAAATACAAAATTCAGTTTTAGCTAAGTAGTTTAGAAATTCTGTGGTAATGTACTTAAATCTCATCACAATCCCAAAACTGATCCTTTCTGATTGCTGTCTCATCTTCAGTGTCCTGTCCTTAAGAATCCTTCTCTGAATATTCTCCCTAAAATAGTTTTTCATATTGCTCTCAGCCAGAGGATTAACACAGCCATGAATAATTTTAGCATTTTACAAATGTAAAGTTATTTTATAATATGGGAATATACTCTTGCAAGTGATTACCTTTTCTCACTGGAAGAGTTTTTAGCATTTGCTACCTTCTAACTTCAGTCTTCCCTAGGTAGGCCCTGATTTTACTGAAAATGGGGACTACATCTTATTTCTTATATCTCCAGGGTCTAGCCAAGATTTTAGTAAATAGCTGTTGGATAATGCCAAGAAGCATTTCCCCTATATTTTCTTCTAGTAGTTTTATGGTTTCAGATCTCATGTTTAAGTTGTCAGTCTATTTTGAGCTGATTTTTGTGTACAATGTGACATAAGGGTCCAATCTCATTCTGCGTGTGAATATCTAGTTTCTCCAACACAATTTATTAAACTTTTCCATTTTGTATTCTTGATATCCTGGTTGAAAGTTGTTTGATGGTAGATGCATGAATTTATTTCTGGGCTTTCTAGTCTGTTCATTGACCTATGTGTTTATTTTTATGCCATTTCCATACTGTTTCGATTAATGTAGCACATATATGTGTCTATATTGAAGTGTAGTTGACAAAAGATGTATTAGTTTCAGATGTGCAACATTGCAAATCAACATTTATATGCATTGGGAAATGAAGTGATGATGACATCACAATAAATCTAGGTACCTTTTGTCAATATACAAAGTTGTTAAAATATTAACTATATTCCCTATGCTGTGCCTTGCATCCCTGTGTCTTGCTTATTTTATAATTAGAGTTTGTGACTTTTGATCCCCTTCCCCCTAATAGCTCATCTTCTCAAACCTCTGTCTTCTGGAAACCACCAGATTGTTCTCTGATCTGTGAATCTATTTATATTTTGTTTGTTTTCCTTTTTAGAATCCACACATAAATGAAATTGTAGGGTATTTCTTTTTCTGACTTACCTTAGTAAGCATAATGCCCTTTAGGTCCATCCATGTTGTTATAAATGGCAAGATTTCATTCTTCTTTATTGCTGAGTAATACAACATTGTATGTATATGCCACATCTTCTTTATTCATCTGTTGATAGATGCTTAGATTGCTTCCATATCTTGGCTATTATAAATAATACTGCAATGAACATAGGCATGCATATATCTTTTCAAATTAGTGTTTTTGGTTTCTTCAGCTAAATACCCAGAAGTAGAATTGCTGAAGCGTATGGTAGTTCTATTTTTAATTTTTTGAGGAACCTCCATACTACTGACTCGTGGATATACCATATTGCATTCACACCAACCGTGGACAAGGGTTCCATATGCTCACCAACGCTTATTTCTTGTCTTTTCTTTTTAAAGATTTTATTTATTTATTTGACAGAATGAGAGAGAGCAAGAGAGAGCAGCAGGGAGGAGCAGAGGGAGAGGGACAAGCAGATCCCATGCTGAGTGTAGATCTAGACGGGTTTGATCCCATGTCATTTTGATAATAGCCATTCTTACAAGTGTAAAGACATAGCTCATTGTGGTTTTAATTTGCCTTTCCTGATAGAGATGTTGAGCATCTTTCATGTGTCTGGTGGCCATCTGTCTTTAGAGAAATATCTCTTCTAGTCCTCTGTCCAATTTTTTATTTGGATTTTTTTTTGATAGTGAGTTGTGTGAATTCTTTATATATTTTAGATATTAATTCCTTATCAGATATATGTATATATATTTCAAATATCTTATTGCATTCAGTAGGTTACCTTTTGGTCTTATTGATGGTTTCCTTCATTATGCAAAAGCTTTTTAGTTCAGTGAAGTCGCATTTTTTTTCCTTTTGTTGCCCTTTCCTAAGGAGACAGATCCAAAAAATTATTTTCAGATCAATATCCAAGAGCTTACTGCTTATATTTTCTTTAAGGAGTCTTATGGTTTCCAGGCTTAGATTTGAGTATTTAATCTCTTTTGAGTTTATTTTTATATATAGTGTAAGAAATTGATCCAGTTTTATTTTCTTGCATGTGTCTTTCCATTTTTTCCACTGTCTTTTCCCTATTCTTGCCTCCTTTGTTGAAGATTGGCTGTATAATTATGGGTTTGTTTTGTATTCTCTTGTTGCATTAATCTGTGTGTCTCTTTTTGTGCCAGTACCATACTGTTTTGATTACTATAGCTTTGGAGTATAGTTTGAAATCAGGGAGCATGATAACTGAATCTTTGTTCTTCTTTATTAAGATTACTTTGGATATTTGGGATCCTCTCAGGTTGCATGCAAATTTTAGGATTATTGGTTCTAGTTCAGTGAAAAATGCTATTGGTATATTGATATGGATTGCATTGAATCTATATATTGTTTTGGGTTGTATGGACGATTTAACAAAATATAAATTCTTACATCTATGTACTTAACAACTATGTACTATGTACTCTTTACATTTATATGTGTTATCTTCAATTTATTTCAGCAATGTCTTATTCTTCAGATCAATAGGTCATTGATTTCCATGATTCCTAGGTATTTTATTGTTTTTTTTTTTAATTCAGCTATAAATGAGATTATTTTCTTAATTTCTCTTTCTGATAGCTCATTCTTGTATAAAACTATAACATATTTATGTGTAATAATTTTGTGTCTTGTAACTTCATTGAATTTCACCTGTTAGTTATAGTGGTTTTTTTTTTGGTGGAATCTTGAGGGCTTCCTTAGTAGCCTATCATCTGCCAATAGTGACAGTTGTAATTCTGTTTTCCAATTTAGATGTCTATAATACATTTTAAAACCAGGGAATATGATGGTTTTGAGCTTTGTCATTCTTGTTCAAGATTGCTTTGGCTTTTATTTACTTAAGGATTTTTCCCCCTATTTTTGTAAAGAATACCATTGGAATTTTTATAAGGATCACACTGAATCTGTAGATTGCTTTTGTTGTTTTTGTTGTTGAGTCTTCAGAGTTTTTAACATTTATGATCCTAAAGAGAAGAATACAGGAAAATGCAGCTTGTGGCAGTAAACATGTTGCATGAAACCTGACTGGTAACTGAAATGTGATTTTGACCCAACTTTAGGAAGATTCAGTTTCACATGGGGCACATTAAATCTCATATGTGAAACTTTTGAAGAAGTTGCTGTTGGTTTATTATGTGCCCCGGTTCCTCCCTGTAGCTTTATCTTAATGGCTTTCAAAATGACCAGTGAGGCCTGTTTTATTCCAGCCTTTTGATTTAAACATGATCTTGAGGGATGAAAATGTTATATACAAACAGCTCCTGCTCTTACCATGGTTCAACTGGTCTCCATCACTGCTTAATTTAGCAAGGTTTGCATTAAGCTAGTGTGGACTTACTGTGGTTTTTGTTCTGTATTTGAAATGGAAAGGTCTTGAGGTTTCTCTGTGGCTTTCACTAGGGTCAGGAGTGTCCTCCAATTAGTAAGAACTTTGCGTGGGATTTCTATCTGCTTGTCTCTAAAAGAGCTCAGATTCCCAGGCATGCTTGCATTTTATTCACATAAGAGAGAATTACTCTTTGCATCTTCCTCTTTCTATAAGCAGAATGTATTAAAGAAAAGTTACTATTTTATCTTTCCCTACCCAATATTTTCTAACCAGGAGATCTACTCCCTCCATCTAATAATAGCTCTTAGGTGGCAAGTCCTCTGAAACTTAGAAGTAATTAAAAAGTGTTTTCTTGTTTGTTTTTTGTTTTTTTTGGATTATATATTTAATATTACTAATTACCTTAGAGGGCTTGGAATTCAGACTAAAAACAGGTGTATGATTTTTACCCTGCTGAAACTATAGTTTGACTGTATATTTTAAAAAGACTTTCGCAGAAAGTTTTACTTCTTTATACTTATTTTTACTGAACCCTTCAGTGGCCTTTTCATATCCTTTGGAAGTTTCTTTTATTGACTTTTCATGTTGTCCATGATTGAGGACAATCTCTCCCACACCGAGAAAAGAACTTATAATTGAACTCTCCAAACTTGGCTATCCTTGGCATGTGGCCTTTGGGATAGAAAGAGACATATCACTAAATGTTGAGTTTATTGTCTTCCTGAAGGTTTTTGTCTTTAAAAAGAGTAAACAAATTCAATGAAATGAATTCCAAACTGCTCATAATATTACATGGCCCTACATTATTCTAACCCTCACTGTTGGAGAGAGAGAATATATTATTTTAATTCATTAAGATGGCAGTAATTGGGAGCCTCAATCCTTGCAGGAAATGAAACAATTAAGAAATCACAAAATCAAAGACAAATAAGATGCCTAAATAGATTAAGCAGCAATGACTTCCAGAGTGCCACCACTTAGCTACTTGATACTAAGAGACTCTGGCCACATACATGTCAGCTAACTGCAGAAATAAGGGATTCACCCCTGCTAGGGACTGAAAGCATATGTATTTTTTTTGTTCTTGTACATTTTCACCCAAAACTCTTTCAGGCTTTTAGAAAAATAAATCTGATAGCTTTCTTCTTCTAGGCATGCTAGGTGATATAAGAATTTAGAGGTTTAGTTCTTTTTAAATTAAAATTTTTTAAATTAGTTTCAGAGGTAGAATTCAGTGATTCATTAGTTGCATACAATACCCAGTGCTCATTACATAAAATCCCCTCCTTAGTGCCCATCACCCAGTTACCCTGTCCCCCTAACTACCTCCCCTCCAGCAACCCTAAGTTTGTTTTGTATAGTTAAGAGTCTCTTATGGTTTGCCTCCCTCTCAATTTTCATCTTATTTTTTTCCTTCCCTTCCCCATGTTCATCTGTTTTGTTTCTTAAATTCCACGTATGAGTAAGATAATATGGGTTTTGTCCTTCCCTGACTGACTTATTTCACTCAGCACTCTAGTGCCA
Organism: Canis aureus; assembly: GCF_053574225.1. NCBI lineage: Eukaryota > Metazoa > Chordata > Mammalia > Carnivora > Canidae > Canis > Canis aureus. The sequence goes on from NC_135629.1 coordinate 10,821,583, forward strand.
TCCACATCATTGCAAATGGCAAGATTTCATTCTTTTTTATGGTTGAATAAAATTCCATTGTCCATATATACCATATCTTCTTTATCTATCCATCTGTTGATGGACATCTGGGCTCTTTCCATAGTTTGGCTATTGTGGACATTGCTGCTATAAACATTGGGGTGCAGGTGCAGGTGCCCCTTGGATTAGTGTTTGTATCCTTTGGATAAATACCTAGTAGTTCAATTGCTGGGCCTTATGGTAGCAATATTTTCAACTTTTTGAAGATCCTCCATACTGTTTTCCAGAGTGGCTGCACCAGCTTGCATTCCCACCAGAAGTGTGAAAGGAGTCCCCTTTCTCCATATCTTTGTCAACATCTGTTGTTTCCTAAGTTGTTAATTTTAGCCATTCTGACTGGTGTGAGGTAGTATCTTATTGTGGTTTTGATTTGTATATCCCTAATATGGAAAGATGTTGAACATTTTTTCACGTGTCTGGTGGCCATTTGTATGTCTTTGGAGAAATGACTGTTCATGTCTTCTGATCATTTCTTGACTGTATTTTTTGTTTGTTTGTTTTTTGGGTGTTGAGTTTGATAAGTTTTTTTTTTTAAGATTTTATTTATTTATTCATGACACACACACACACACACACACAGACACAGAGAGAGAGAGAGAGAGAGGGAGAGAGAAAGAGGCAGAGACACAGGCAGAGGGAGAAACAGGCTCCATGCAGGAAGCCCAGAGTGAGAGTTGATCCCGGGTCTCCAGGATCACGCCCTGGGCTGAAGGCGGTGCTAAACCACTGTGCCACCTGGGTTGCCCTGATAAGTTCTTTATAGATTTTTGGGTACTAGCCCTTTATCTGGTAAGACGTTTGCAAATACCTTATCCAATTCCAAGGTTGCTTTTTAGTTTTGTTGACTGTTTCCTTTTCTGTTAAAAAGCTTTTTATCTTGAAGAAGTCCCAAGAGTTCATTTTTTCCTTTGTTTCTCTTGCCTTTGGAGATGTGTCTAGCAAGAAGTTGCTGGGTCGAGGTCGAAGAGGTCGCTGCCTATGTTCTCCTCTAGCATTTTGATGGATTCCTGTCTCACATTTAGGTCTTTTATCCATTTTGAGGTTATTTTTATGTATGGTATAAGAAGGTGGTCTAGTTTCATTCTTCTGCATGTGGCTGTCAAATTTTCCCAACACCATTTGTTGAAAAGACTGTATTTTTTCCATTAAGTATTCTTTCCTACTTTGTTGAAGATTAGTTGAGGGCCCATTTTTGGGTTCTCTATTCCGTTCCATTGATCTATGTGTCTATGTTTGTGCCAATACCATACTGTCTTGATGATTGCAGCTTTGTAATAGAGCTTGAAGTCCACAATTTTGATGCCTCCAGCTTTGGTTTTCTTTTGCAGCATTACTTGGCTATTTATAGGGGTCTTTTCTGATTCCATACAAATTTTAGGATTTTGTTCCAGCTCTGTGAAAAATCCTTATGTTATTTTGATAGGGATTGCATTGAATGTATAGATTGCTCTAGGTAGCATAGATATTTTAACAGTATTTGTTCTTCTGATTCATGAGCATGGAACGTTTTTCCATTTCTTTGTGTCTTCCTCAATTTCTTTCATAAATGTTCAATAGTTTTCAGAATATAGATCCTTTATATTATCTTTGGTTAAGTTTATTCCTGGGTATATGATAGGTTTTGGTATAATTGTAAATGAAAGTGATTCTGTGATTTCTCTTCCTTCTGTCTCATTGTTAGTGTATAGAAATGCAACAGACTTCTATGCATTGATTTTATATCCATTCACTTTATTGAATTCCTATATCAGTTCTAGCAAATTTCGGGTGGTATCTTTTGGGTTTTCTACATAGAGTATCATGTTGTCTGTGATAATGAAAGTTAGACTTATTCTTTGCCAATTTTGATGCCTTTTATTTATTTTTGTTTGATTGCTGAGGCTATATTGAAGAACAGTGGTGAGAGTGGACATACCTGCCATGTTCCTGACCTTAGGAGAAAAGCTTTCAGTTTTTTCCTGTTGAGGATGATATTTGCTGTGGGTCTTTTGTATATAGCTTTTATGATATTGAAATATATTCCTTCTATTCCTACATTGCAGAGAGTTTTTATTAAGAAAGGATGATATATTTTGTCAAATGTTTTTTCTGCATCTATTGAGAGGATCATATAGTTCTTGTCCTTTCAGATGTTTAGTTTTTAAAATCTTTTTACTTATCACTAAGTCCTTAAGGCATTTGGGCCTTTAAACATGGGTAGGGGATTGCCAAGCAAGCAGTGGGGAGAGGGACATATGACAGTTTATAAGGAGTGGTCAGTGTTTGCTGGAGGTGAAGCTCATGAAGTTTTAAATGCCACCCAAACATAACTAAACATTGTACTTTAGACAAGGAGGGGATTTATGGTCTATAAGGAGGAAAAAGATATGGTCAAGTGATTTAGAAGGGTCATTTATATAGCAGGGTAGAGAGAGAATGAGCCTAAGAGTGACTGGGGGCAGGCAATTGGTGGGAGACAACTTCAGAAGAGATACAAACCATAATATTTAGTGGCAGGTTGCCTGAGGATGGTGAGTGGGGGGATGAGGAGACAGGGCAATGGGAAATGGGGAGGAAGGGAAGAAGAGAAGAAGGACTGGAGTATTTGAGATTCCTACCTTCAGTAAATATTTGGCTGAATTATTCCATTTGTCTTGCTTCTCTACTTATACTCACATGAAACACAAAAACAGATGCTGGAAGGGTAACTTATCTTTTGCTCATTTATTTTTTAAGGGGGTTTAATCAGCTTAAAATGTACAATGAGGGGATCCCTGGGTGGCTCAGTGGTTTTGCGCCTGCCTTTGGCCCAGGGCGCAATCCTGGAGTCCCGGGATCGAGTTCCACGTCCGGCTCCCGGCATGGAGCCTGCTTCTCCCTCTGCCTGTGTCTCTGCCTCTCTCTCTCTCTCTCTATCATAAATAAATAAAAATAAATCTTTTAAAAAAATGTACAATGACTGCTTGACTCCTTACCACAGCATCTGATCTTTGGCATTTCATCCTTCTATTTGACCCTAACTTTTAAGTCCTGTGACTCATTGTTTATTAAATAAAGGTTTATGGTGTGCTTACTCTGCCAGGCACTGTTCTGGAGGCTGGGAGTATTACCATGAACAAAACAAATAAAATGTCCTGGCTTCATGGGGTGGCCTCTCTTTGGACCTTTTCAATCTTAGTTTTTAAATTTATTTTTGCATCAAAGTCATGTTTGAGCATCCCTGAAAATTGCTCTATTTTCCTTAGAAGTAATTGAAACCTAAAACATAGTGAAGAATAAATCCATCCATAAGTTGCTCTTATTTTGGTTTTCTCCCAAAGAGCCTTATTTAGAATATTCAGGACACAGAGGCTCCCTGTGGCCTCTGATGTTCATAATAATTAGGAATTAGCCCCAAGTCCCAGAGAAGAGCGCAAAGTGAACTTTATGGCTGGTTATTTCTCTAGGAGGAGGTGGGAGTTGTTCTGCAATTGGGATTAGGAGAGGTTTCTCTCATCTCTTCTTATCAACTAGAAAAGAGTTTTGTTTTAATCTAAAAAGTGCTAAGTTATCAAAAGATCCTTGAAAGGTGTTCAACTAACACTGGGAGGCAGTTGTTCTAAATGTTCTAAATGATCAGTGACACTGTTATAATAGAGAAGGCAGGAGAAAGAGTATATGTAGGGAACCAGAGGTGGAGGCATATCTATTAATAAACTGCAGAAGCAGGCCTGTGGATGCTTTGTAAATATGAGGGAAGCAAAGTGTGATGAACTGAGGTGCCTGCTGAGGTCTCTGGCGTCTGATGAATTTAGAGAACATTTTTCTATTTCCCTTAATGTTTCTCTGCAAGTTCCATCTCATTTCTTGGTTTAATGAGGACATTCTTTATGCCTAAACAAAACCCCTACTGTTAGAACTCAAGCCTGTTACCCTCACTGCTCTTCTTTGCCAGGCTTACACAAGACTGAGTAAAAGGGGAGATTTTAGTTGCTGTGGGCTGCAGGGATGATCACCTACTTCGAGGGGACTGCCTCACCCTAAAACTGACAGCCCCTGGTTGCCCATGTGATGGGGGAACATCACTACCCACTCTCTCTCCCACATCCCTAGGCTCCCAGATTGTGCTACCATATTATGTACGCTGACAAGGCAGCTGGGTTTCTTTTGGTTCATTGCAATTGTATGAGCTTTTGCTGGCCGCTGTGCTAGCCATTGACTTAAGTGAATAAAGTAGCATCTGATCAGTGCATTAGTCAAATATAGAAAGCTGTATTGCCACATGGTATTACCACTAGAGGAATGTACAAAGTGCAATGGGAAGACAGAAAAAAAGAGCAATTAATTCTGGGAGATGCAAAACAAGGGCTAGCAAGGAGGCAGCATTTGAATTAGTACTTCACAGAAGAGTGGATTTGCCAGGAATACAAGGGAGGAGTGATATTCCACATCCAGAAAACATGTACAAATGCTCAAAGCTGCCTGACACATTCAAGACTATCGATTAGTTTAGGGTCCAGTGTATCATCTCCATTTGTTTGGCACTAATAAGAGAGAGCTCAAAATACAAATTTGAGTGCCATATTGTGGAATAGTGTTTAATTTGGTATTGAATGGGAAATCAGAGATTTTTAAGCGAGTGAGAAATGGAATTGATTCTGGCTTTAGAGATACTTGTCTGGTAGAAATGTGGAAGGCAATTGCAGAAAATAGAAAATTGGAGTCACAGAGCCCAATTACGAGATCATTGCAATAATGCAGGTGAGCGATGATGTGGACCTGAACTCTATCTCCAGGCTAAACCTCCTTCCTGAATTCTAGCCTATGCAACTATTCCAGTTATGCAACTGCCTACTTTATGTCTCTGCTCAAATGTCTAATAAACATCTCAAACTCTGCATGCCCAAGACTGGTGATTTTTTGCTTTCCTAAACCTGCTTCATTCCCAGCTTTGCTGCTTTCATTTGGTCAGGACAAAACTTTAGAGTTGCCCTTGACTTGGCTCTTTCATATTCCATAGTGGACCAATCCTAAGATCCCATTGCCTCTACCTTTATCATTATCTTCAATGCTACCAGTGGTCTAAGCCCTCATCACATTTTTGCCTGAATTATTATAATAATGTTTTCTTGCTTAAGTCTTGGCTTCTTCAAATCCTTGCTCAAACTTCATCTTTACAGAGAGATCTATCCTGCCCACCATATCCAACACTGCATCCTGTCCTTCTTCACACAGCCCATCCACTTGCCCATTTACCATCCATTTACTGAGCTTTGTTTTCCCTAACACTACCACAATTATATATTTTCTTATTTATTTGTTTATCGTCTCTCTTGCCACACTCAAAAGTAGCTCCGAAACAGGAGGGCTTTTGGTCCGCTTGTTCACTGCTGTATCCCAAAAACACCTAGAAAAGAGTCTGGAACAGAATAAGGACTCAGTAAGTATTGGACGAACGAGTGAATGGGAAGTTGGCTGGAAAGAATGGCAGATGTAGGTTAACAGAGTAGAAAATGAAGCTCTAGGGTCCTAGGCATCCTACTGGCTTTGAGGGTGGAAAGAAGAAAAGAGTAAAGAATGATTCTAAGTCTCTTAGCTCGGCTGATGCCTTTACCTGATGAAGGAAAAGCAGGAGAAGAAATACATCTGGCAGAAATTAATGAATGCTACTTGGCTCATGTTGGGTCTTGGTGCTTGTAAAATAAGTAACTTTCGCCATTTAACATAGGAATTTTGCTCAATAGAGAGGTCAGGTGGAACTAGAGTTTTGATAGCCATCAGCTATAGAGTAGATGAGATCTTCAAGGGAGATGGAACCAAATGAAAGGAGAGAAGTTGGTGGAAAGATGCCTGGAGATATACACCTTTATTTATGAGATGCACCCAGGGTAAGCCAGCATGTACTAGTCAGTATTGTTGGGTGTACAGTTTGGTCTCCTTGGCATCCTTGGACACCTCTTTGGAAGCTGGAGGAAGAGGCAGATAAGTGGAAGAGGCAAAAAGTGAGATGATTACACTATGTTTTTACATAGTCTTGGTGAGTTTGTGTAATGTTTGGGCTGCTTCCTAGGCTCCTAGGTCCTTCATCCTCATCTTCCTGAACCCTACCTGCAGCATCTATCACAAGCCTTGGGTGATTCTTCTATCAAGATGGAAGACAGCAGAGCCTTAATTTAGAGCATTAAAAGTAGCAGTAATTGTTTTCCTCACTGAGTTGTCATAAAGGCAATCCTGCCTATATCACATGCATTTCACATTCCATGATCCGTTTGAGACAATTTGCTACAAGGCTTCAGATTCCAATTTCTCAGAACAGTCAGAGATCACTTAAATGAATTTTGCGTGTTTACCAGAGCTGATGATGCTTGCTTCACCAAATGACTCTTTAAGGAAATTCAAACAAAAAGCCATTTTCTTTTTCATTGCCTTTTTTTTTTTTTTTTAAGAAACTTCTGAGGAAAAAGTCAACAAATGTATATGCAAGCATTAGTATTTGTCTCAAAATCAATGCTGATTGGAAGAATGAGGGTCCTGGGTTTGCATTTAAGTCACCAATACTGAATGTCACCATTTGCACATTAATGCTATCAGCAGCTATTGTTACAATGGTTGTGCCCACTCAGATCTGTGAGGACCTTTGAAATGATTATTTTAAAAAAGGAACTTAATTGATTTCTTCACTTCATGGGAAAGGGGGAAGAAAATATAGGGTGCATTTTTCTGTTTTTCTTCTTCATTTGAGAGGATTTTCTCCATGTGATAGCTCTTACTTTCAAGGCAGGTCTTCCACATTTTTGTGGGCTAGACAAACAAAGCCTTTGGGTCTTCTACTTTTTGTGTCTTCCACTTAGGCACTAGGGCTGTTATGGTGTTTTCTGTTTTCCCAGCAGAAGCAGAGCTGTCATGTGCTTGGGGTCTGTGTCATTTTCATAGCAGTGATAGAATAGTGATAGTGCTGTTAATATTACTGGTGGTAGTGGTGTATCTTTATTTAATATTATAATAATGCTGCATAACCAAGTACTACAAACCCAGTGGCTTAAAATAAGTCATTTATTCTTTAAATTTTTTAAAATTTATTTTGTTTCACTTTCTTGAGGAAACAATTGACATCACTGTATTGCAGTCATTTATTCCTGCTTACCTGTCAACGGTTTGCCTGACAGTTGACTGTTCTAGCCTGGCTTAGCTGGGAGGCTGTTTGTCAACTTGCAGATCCAGCTGGACTTGGCTCCTTACTGCAGTGTGAGCTCAGGTTATTCCATCTGTGTTTATTTCAAATCCCAGGCCAAAGGAGCTATGGCTACCTTGGGGAGAGTGAGAGTTCTAATTTTTTTGTTTTTGAGAAAGAGAGAGAGAGAGAGAACACGAGAGAGGTGCAGGTAGAGAGAGAAGGAGAGAGAACCTTAAGCAAGCTTCATGTGCGGCATGGATCCAGATGTGGGGCTCAATCTCATGACCCTGAGATCGTGACCTCAGCTGAAATTGAAAGTTAGACACTTAACCAACTGAGCCACCAGGTGCCCTGAGAGTGGGAGTTCTTATGATGCTGAAGAGAGTATAATAAGATGTTACATTGCACAATCTCTATTGCATCACGTCTGCCTACATCCCACTGGATGAATCAAGTTATATGGCCCAACCCAAATTAAAGGTATGGGAAGCAAAATCCATCATCATTATAACAACAATACAATTCTATGGCCAAGCAAGTAAGATTATTTCTTGTGTGGGAGGGGAGTATAGAATTAATCTTACCAAATAGTATTCTAATACCATCTACCATTTTAGGAGTATGTGCAAATTCTCAACACATTAATTTGCTTATGCAGTCAGTAATATTTGAGTTCCTACTATGTGCCAGATACTATAATAAGCACTGAAATTATATTAATGAAGACCTAGAAGAAATTTAGAGCACATGGATCCTGGGATCCTGCTAGAAAACTCAGAATAGAGCCTGATCTGATGGGCTAGAGAGAAATTTGATCCTGGGTATTAGGAAGGGTTTAAGTTTAAGGTTTTGGAGGTTCTATATCGTAGGGGTAATGAATACAGTTAACATTTCACATTCTTAGAGATTAAGCTCTTTCTACCAGCCTCTGGCATTATACAAGGTATCAGGTAAGATTTTCCTGGTCTAGTGGGAATGTGTGTGTCTTGATCTTGAGTTCAGAAAATACTCAACATCAGTGAATCAGGGAGACTAGCTGCACCACATAATGATTTCTGGAACCAGGGCCTCATCAAATCCAGGAATCAGTTGGCCAGATTTTGATGCCATCAGAGAGATGGCTGCCATCTCAAGAGTTTTAGGACTTGGTCAGATTCAACCCTAAGTGATCCAAATAGAAACTCAGAACTCATGGAAAAACAGTAGACCGTATGGCTAGGTGGTGGCAGAGTTAAGCCTTGTGTCTGTATTTTCTGTAGTTGTGGCTGGTTGATGATGTAAACCTAATTTTTCTCTGATCATGACTGATGCTCAAGGGTGTCTTTGAATTGATTCATACACATACTGCTGGCCATTCTGATTGCATTTCATAAGAAAGTCATAAAGCTACCTGGGTAAATGTTTTGACTGCTTATGTCAGTGGAGCACAAAGTTCTAACAACTATTTCAAGGGAAAAAGCTCTTCTAGGGAATAATGACGATGGAAAGTGAAATAACTAATAGGCTGGAAAGGAAGTTTCATTGTCCCTCAGCAAAGGGATAAGTGAAGCTCGGTGATGTCCCAGGATGACCACAGTCATCATCAAAAATGTAATACACAAAGATGGTGTATTAAGCAGCATTGCTTTTTGCTGATGTGGTTAATACTGCCTTGTTTAGTCAACTAACTTTCAAAGTTGCACTGTATTTAGGCCTAAAAAGTCCGGTGTTACTAGCTAAATTTTATGAATTCTGGGTATTTCACATGTTGGAATTCACAGAGTGGATGAGAGGAAACACTGCATGAATGGATAAGAATCTGTTATGTCATCCATACTATTAATAAGCCATTGAAGTAAAAAATAAAACAACACCTCCTCCTCCCCCAAAATCCCATTTTAGCCATGGAAATGACTTTTAGAGGCACCCCTATGACATTTACTTCTTATAGAATTTTTGAAGCACAAATTCAGTGGTCATTTATGAAATTTACCATCTAGGGTTTCCATAGAGCAGGGGTCAGTAAACTACAACATAAGTAGGAAATCTGAGTTGCCAACATGTTTTTATAAATGGAATTTTATTGAAACATAGTTCTGCTCATTTATTTACATACTGTCCGTGGCTATTTCTATGCCATAACAAGAGTTGAGTAGTTGCAACAGAGACCTAATGGCCCACAAAACCTAAAATATTTACCATCTGGCTCTTTACAGAAAGACAGAAAGAATTTGCTAACTTCTGCTGTAGAGAGTAGACTGGGTAAATTGGTATGTACATGAACTCAGGATATGAGGAGGCTTTCTTTTGGTTGTGACAGGACCCTTTCTGGAGTCTGGGCTTGCAGACTCCCAGTATGGATGGGGCTTCAGTTATGGCTGGATCTGTGGGCATAAAGAATGGCACCAGGATTCTCATTCTCTACTTTTTGCACCTCCTTTCTGTTGTATTGGCTTCATTCTCAGGCATGCTCTCTTTACATGATAGAAAAGATGGCCAATCTTTTGAGCTTATATGGCCCTTAGTTCTTACCGATGTACTTGCTGAAAAAAAGGGACCCTCTTACTTGCAGCATCTATTGTAACTCCTTCTCCATTCCTTAGGACTCTGATTGAACTGGGTGCTGAACCTGAACCTGTTATGTGTTCAGGAGGGTAAAGGGCTCTTCACCAAACATTTTGTGTTGCAGGCCCCTCCTCCACTGAATTGGAAAAGAAGGGCCATGTGTTTGCAGCCCTACCAGTTGGGAGAAGAGGAGTTCCCAAAGGAAAACTAAGAATGCTGGAGGTTTGGAGAAGCTCAGAATTTAAGAATTCTTTGGAAGGCTTGTGTTCCTACTATTTTACCTCTCACTGTGATTTCTTCCAGCTGCTAAATTTCTCACCTCTTCAACCTGACTTGGATCTTGCAGCTCCTGTGTTCTTCTATGACTACTTTGCTCTGTGTTGCCCAGAATCTTTATTCTTTCATTTCTTCCAAGTTCAATTATAGAATGCTGTTGTGTGATGCAGACATTACTTGTTAGGTGCACAGTATTTGAAGGGAAAAATCACTGCACAGTACAATAGAGGCAACTTAAAATTTAACATCAGTCCTTACTCCCAAGAAGACTTAACCATAACTCATCATAGTGAATTTCTTTACTAACCATGTACCTCCCTAATTCCCAGCTCAATACAATATTCTTGGTCTATTCTTCCCTCTTAAGACTTTTCCTCTCACTAGACACCAGACTCCAACATCCCAAAGTTTGTAACATGTTGCTCAGAATGGTTTTACTTTATCTAACCTGCCTTAAAGTAAGATCCAGAGCAATTTATGTTCCCCAAACTTAAGGAGCTCTGAGAAAGGAAATGCATCCCTGCAAGGTCATAAACCTTAGAATACTAACAAAAGATTTGAAGGTATTATGCTATTGTCCTGTGGTTGTTGTAGAAGTGAGAGAGGTAAGGGTTGGGGATGGTTTTGCTTTCACATGCATATAGTTCTTGATATGTGGAAATTACAGCCTTCATAAGCGGTCTCTTATATAAAGAAAATTTGACTCCATTATGCTAACTTTTAACTTCTGCTGTAGGCTCTTAGGCTCATAGGCCCAAAATCAAGGATCATGTGCCTTTATTGTGTAATAAGAACATGTTTCAGAGAGTCACTGGTTCAAGGAGGTGAGACAAAAGTAGAGAAGACCTGAATTCAAGGCACAGTCTAGACCCAATTCCAGGATTTCAGGAGGAGCACATTTTAGATCAGCTAAAACCCAGGTGTCCTGCAGAATGAGAAAAATGTTTGATATTGTAAACTATTGTTAAAAAGATACTTGTTACACTGCATTATTGCAGTAATGGCTAAATGATATCTTAAGGGGGAGAGTCAAACCTCATGTCTGTCCACAACTCTTGCTCTTTGCTATCCTGACCACTCCCTCTTCTACTGTCTCACTTCTAAGGGCACTTACTTTTGTTTTAGCATATTAGTGCCCTATTTCTCTTCCTCCCACTTGACTGTCACTTCCTAGAGAACAGAAAAAATAATTTCTCCCGTGCTGTCCGGTCCCTAGCATAAATCTTTGTAACTTTTTGCTGATCAGTGAAGATTTAGGGTGAATAAATTTGAGCCTTATGTTGGGGATAGCTACAGATAGAAATTATCTCTTAATTACCTCCTGGTAAATACCTATCACTGGTCCCAGGTGGGACCAGATGAGATTTAGAAATGAGCTGGCACAAACTCATCTCTGTAATACTGACTGAGCTTAGGCCTGACAGCAGAAGTAGTGAGGTGAACCACGGTCATTTGCTTATACCACAGTGGTCTCACCATTATTTCATGTTAGCACACAATGAAAGGTATTTTTGGATTCATGTCATAGTTTGTGACTAAGGTAAGTGACTACATCAAATGGAAATAATTTGCAGAAGAGATTCTCTTCCATCCCAGGAAAAGCCATTCTGGCTATTGAGAAAATTGGGGAGTGTTCCTGTCTCTACTACTTACCTCTTTTCCTTTCCTGGTTTTCATCACATAGACTTCTTTAAGATGGCCAGAGTGTGATGTATTGATATGTAGTATACCACTATGCCTGTGTCTTTTTATGACTTCTGGTGGTACTTAACAATTCTAACAAAAATATATATCAAACTATTAACAAATGGAAAGAAAACACAAAAGAATGTGATACCTTGTTTATTTTCAGAGTAATATACAAATAGAGTATTCAGCAGATCAAGGTGAAAATATAGGGCAAAGATAAGTGGGAGTGGAATGGCTAAAAAAAGTCAACATACCCAGAGGATTGTGTGATGATTCTTTGTCTTGATCCTGAAATAACTTTGGCTGTTTTTCTTTCTTTCTTTTTTGTCAAATGGTAGTAAAAATAGGGAAGGCTATTTCAGACAAAAAGACTCAAAATAGGGCTGTGATCATCTCATTATGTGATAACAAGGAGAACAAATGTGGAACTCTCCAATATGTTCAAACCATCTCTGCTCTGGCAAAACCAAAGGACCTGGCAGTACGTCAGAAAGGACAGAAGAGAATAGTTTCAGAATCTGGCTAAGGTCTAAGTAGGGATTGTGTCTTACTTATGTCTAGTTCTAGACTTCTTACACAAGGTTCATAGGGACCACCTTTTGTAGAATAGGATGAAGTCTCACAAATGTTACTGTGACCCTTTATGTGACATAAAGCCCATGTATTCTCCTCAGTCTTAAAGAATAGAGTTTGGTCCACGGTGTATGACTTTCTGAGACAGAAAGTGCTGGCATTTCAAAGAAGCTTCATAGAATTGTTAGACCATCTCAGCACAGGTCAGCTGGTCTACCTCCCTGTGGTACCACAAGGTGGTTCATTCACTAGAGTCTAGCTTCTGACCTTCACTTTTACAGAACCAAATGTTCAATGCTATTGGTGACTCTTGAGGACATTAATCACGGATATATTGAGCTATTCAAACTTTACTGCAAATGTGCGAATTTATGTGGTGAACTGGAACAGTCAGGGAGATTAAATATTCATACTTGTGTAACTAGAACATCTTAAAATCTCTGATCCATTTACATCATTCTTTCAACAAATATGCACTGAGTGTGTGCTGTGTGCCATATATGTAAGAACCATGCTAGGAGCTGTGATGTTTGGTAAATAAAACCGAGTGACCCATGTCCTTGGGAAGCTTATATCCTAGGAGGTTGGGCAATTCAGTAAGTGAGGTAATTTCAGATAGTGGAAAACAGTAAAAGTAACATAAAACTGGATTAGGAGAGTGAATAGGGGTGGAGGGTGGGGGTACTACTACCTGTGATTTTTGATGGTGCTCAGGTCCCTGGTTCCATTTATCCCTAAGGACCAGCTCTAACCCTTTTAATAATTGGATTATGAGTAGAGCCTGTAAATCCCTGTTTGCTTAAGCTTATGCCATTTGTGTTTCTGTCATTTCCAGTCAGAGCTGTGAATAATGTACTTTATTACTAATAAAGGGAAGCTTGGACTCCTGATTGTGGCAGTTGAGGCTCCTCCTCAAGCCTTGACAAAGCTTATTCCCTCCTGCAACCTTTTCCTTACACAAGAGAACAGAGGAAGTGGGACCTTTTATTGTTTCCCATTATCTATAATTTTCTCCCTTCCAGAGACTGTTGGCCAGTGTCCACCTGTCAAAGTATAAATTGTGCCTCAAGGCCCCATTCATATCTTTATTCCTCCAGGAACATTTCAATCTCTTCAGGTAAAATTAATCTCCCCCTCCTCATTGCACCTTGAGCCTCTCTTAAAACATTTAATAAAATTTGCCTTGCAATATTATTACTTACATTACAGATCTAATTGCACCACTAGCATATGAATCCCTGAAGAATGGAGTCTCTGAGTTTTATTTGTTAACTTTTTATCCTCTTCAGTGCTTGGCAACATAAATTGAATTAGTCTGTCCAATATAGTAACATCCTAGAAGGCATAAAGTACTGTACAGAGTTAGGAGTAACAAAAAGAAGAGCAACCATCTATTTTGTGTGCTTACTCTGTCAAACATGGTACTCATTGCTTGAGATAAAGCATTTAATCCTTGTTTGGCTAATTTAAGATTGGCTCCTCTAATAGGCAACCCTGAAATCTCAGTGGCTGAATATAGTAGCTTATTTCTATGTATTCATGAATCCAATATGGGAATTTGATTGACAGACCTCCTCCTAAAAGTGAGTGAGAAACTGGCTGTCTTTTGTCTTCTGGTATGAGACCTGGTACAGTCTAAATCCATTTTCTGGATCCTGTAATCAGGAGGCTTGTGTGTGTGAGTGTGGAGGACTATAAGAAGGTTCCTGGGAACCAGAACTTGATAACCTGATCCTATCTAGATGTAGAGAAGTCTGAGAAACATGGTCCTTGGCTGAGCAATGCTCACAGTACAGCTATATATTATGTGCTGAGAGCATGATCCTCAGCGGGCAGCTAACCATTTATGTTCTGATAATCATAACTCTGGGTTAACTCTTATTTTTATCCTCTTCTTATAGATAAGGAACCCAGAGAGATGAAGTCACCTATTCAAGGTAGCTCTTGGAAGGGACAGAACCAGGATCTGAATCAAGGTCTTTCTGACTTTCAAAACCAACTTGGCATTGACACACAAGGAAGCATCATTTCCTTTTGCTGCTCTTTCTGCTGCATTTCCCAGATAGCAAGAAATGGTTCTCATGTCAGCCTTCACTATTAAGCATGCTCATTCATCCTTCTCTCTCCAAGCCCTTTATTCTTTCTGATATCTCTGTTGTGTCTGAGGATGGCAGGATCCCTTATCCCTTTTGTGTCCAGACCTGTACCCTTTCTCTTCAATTTCTGTGGGTCTGGTGCATTCTGTGGCTTATGCCTGAAAGACCATAACACCCAGAAGCTATGGATCTGCCTCTCAGAATAAATAGAGATATTGGAATAGGAGCATTTGATCCAAGTAGTGCATCTCATCTTGGGAAGGATTTGGGAGTGGACACAGAGGAAGAGAGTGGGGGAAAAGAGCCTACTTCTCTTTCTCAGAATGAAATGTAGCTCAATCAATATTGAAGAGTAAACATGGGGGAAAACAACGGACATAGTTCAGCCCATTGCTTGGAATACTAATTACAAAGAGTGCTAAAACTAGGAATCATTTTTGGCTCTTAGCTTTAGTATAATAGGGGCTCCTGGGTGGCTCAGTGATTGAACATCTGCTTTTGGCACAGGTCATCATCCTAGGGTCCTGGGATCAAGTCCTGAATTGCGCTCCCTGCAGAGAGTCTGCTTCTTCCTCTGGTTATGTCTCTGCCTCTCTTTGTGTGTCTCTCATGAATAGATACATAAAATCTTTTTAAAAAATCTTTAGTATGATAAACTGTCAATGGACTTATTTTTTTCTGAGAGCATCCTCTGTTTCCTCATGTTCTGCACTGTAGAAGATTCAGAAGGTCTTTTATTCAGGTCTCGGTTAACAGACCATTTGAGGAGGTAAAGCATTAGTATAAAAATAAGAATAAATGGATTATTTTCACCAGAAGGCATGCAATGACTGTGAGTGTGGTTGGTGGTCAGAGAAGGGAATGGACTGTCAGTACTAAGTGGTCAGCAAAGGCTTCTTGGAAGATAGGGAGTTTTCCTTGAAGCTGGAGAGGTGGGATAGGATCTCAACAAATGGAGAAGGAATTGCAGGCCATTTCTGGTTAAGAGGAAAGTCTGAACAGAGTTATTGGGGATGAGTGAATAGAGGTATAGCCAGGATTCAGCAAGGGAAGAGGGAAACCCACCCACCTGCCATAGTGTCTGTGGTTGGGGGAAGCAGTGAGGAGGGGAAGTAGAAGGTAAGAGGGGTCAGAGGACACAGTATCTTTGGAAGGCAAAGGGAGACATTTCAACAACTATGCAGAGTGACCCACTTGCTGCTATTTACCAGTGAGGAGGGCTTGTTCTTCCCTCTTACCCATGAGGGAAGAACAAGCTTGGTGGGTGGGCCTTGACAGCTATAATTTTTAAGAAGAATTATTCATCCTGTGTCCCTATAATCCTTGTCCTTCCAGCCTTTTTTTACCCTGAACCATCACCACCATCACCCCTGCAGATAATGCATCCCTCCAATTTCTAGTCCTCAGGACATTCATGCATGAGGTGAGGTGTGCCAATGGCACTTTTTTGTGCTTTTCCAGATATTTTGTTCAATCCTAGGGACAGATACAAAAAAAGTGACTAAGTTTGAACATACATATCACCACTTGGGTGAGTGAAGAGCTTAATTAAATTTGAGTCAGCAAAATAAGGCAATATGCCATGTCTTGCCTTTCAGCATTTTAGGGTAATTTTTTTTTTCAATTTTAGGGTAATTTTTTACGGCTTCTATCATGCACCAGTGTGGCCAAGGCTGGGGGTGTACCCACTCCAACATCTCTTCAGGTTTCTTTGCTGTTTTTGATCACACTGGCTTCTGAGATGCTTTCTCTCCTGACCCAAGTTTGCTTTCTCAACAGACTCTGAGGCAGAGATTACAAAGAGGTTCACTGAGGAGAGCTTTGGAACCACACCTTTAAGAGAGTGATTGGGCAGAGGGAGACTGACACCCCGCTCCAGTTTTGCTGCAGGGAGCTCTGGAGAGGAATAAGCCCTTCTGAGTGGACCATAGGAGGCCAGGGACCTGGGCATTGTGACCCCACACTGACCAGTCATTAGATGCAGCTACTTCCAGTAGGGGGTGGAACTTGGGCAAGACTGCTCTGGCCAACTGCAATTTCTGGGCAGGACTGCAGCTGGAGAGCTTTGATCCTGAAAGGGGGTGTGGGGTATTGGCAGGACAGCACAGCAGGAGGCAGTACTTGCATTTTCTCAGCAGAGACTAGGAGGCCCTCAGGTTGCTATATTCACTTTGCCAGTTTCTTCAGAAAGCCTGGGAGTGTCTGGGAATTTACATACCCTAGGGGCAGCCCTTAACCAATGACTGATAGAAGCACCCCAAATTCCTTACCCCCACAGTGACCTTTCTGAAGTGGCTCATGCTGTTTCCAGAATTCCCTTCATATGATAAGGATATTTGCCTGATGTCTCACTTCCCTACTCAGATAGTTGCTGATTTTTCCCTGGAAATGCTTTATAGTAAATAAATTTCCCTGAGTCATCAAGTCTGCGATGTCTTCTGAGGAAATCAATCAGACAACTGGCTTTGTCATCCCTGGGTATGTAACTTAACTTCTCTGAGCTTCAGTTTCCTAATCTGCAAAATGAGGTTAACAACAACGGATTATGGAGTTGTTATGGAAGCTATGAACAAGCACTTTGCACAAAAGCAAAGAAGTACTGAATAAAGACAGTAGTGAAAGAATAATATCTGGTGTTGGAGAGAATGGAATCCCCAGATAGTGCCTCATTCTGGCTGGAAAGTATGTGCCTTGAATTCTCTGTAGTGGGAACTGAAACTCCCTGTACCCCACACTCTCTGCCTGTTTCAGCTTGAGTCATAAACACTGGCCACAAATAGATTGCTGGTAAGGATCTTTAAGGCACTGGCTACTTTTTTTTTTTTTTTTTTTTAATGTGAGAAGAGGCAATCTCTAAAGAAGAGGCTCTGAGTATTCTTTTGAGTTTCTGTATACTGAGCATCCTGATTAGCTTCTCCTTAGAAAGCACCTCATGAACTAATTAAATTAATTTGAGATGAAATGTTGGCTCTTTTACACATGCCACTCAAGTAGGAGTGCCTGGTGTTTAAGGATGTAAATTTCACTGTTTTTTAAACTGTGCTTTTCACTGGTGAACCTGGTGGTCAGGGGAAGAAGGACTCTCTTCTTCCCTGAGGTCACCTCCACTCTAGATCTAGCTCTCATGCCCCTCCATGGTTGATAGGGTCCATCGTTCTGCCACCAAGTTGAGGTATGATGACAGGGAAACTACATGCTACCCTTGAGGATTGATGGTTCTGCAGGACCACCCTTGGCTATAATTCTCAGTCTCAGCTGTCTAGACTAAGTCTGGCATATTGACTTGAACTTGCCAAAGTACTGCTTGGTTGACTGTCATTGTCTGAAGAGCTGTGTTAAAAAAGATTCTGAGCTCCTTTTTGGCTTCAGTGAAAAAGAGTACAAAGATTGTAATATCTGTCAATGAATATGGGATAGGAGTTAATGGCATGTGTTTGCCGGCCAGGACTAGAGTTCCATGTTTTTGCAGATATTTCAGGTCTTTTATCAGTGAAAGTCCCTGCTACTTTTATAATTAGTATACTATATACTGGATTTTGTCGTGATTTGGAATGTGTTTATGTATGATCACGTGTGTAATTATATGTAAAAATAAAATTTTATATAAAATTTAAATCATGTAATTTAAATATATCAATATATTTATTACACTATATATTAATATATATTAAATGTTATTTTATATAAATATGTATATACAATTACATATATATAAATCCATTCCAGATTATATGCCATGTATATGATTTTCAAAAGAGGGATAACATGAAAAATATCATCCATGCTCTTTAACCTTCTTCCGAATCTTATTCTCAAGATGAATTCCATTACTAGCTGAGATGAACTCTACTTATAAAACATACTAGCTTTGATAACTTATTCAATTTCCCTGTGACTCCATTTCCTCATACGTTAAGTGGAGGTAATGAAAGGATCTGCCTTGGGTTGTTGTGAGAGTTCTAGGAGTGCTAGATCTCTGGTACTCAAAATGGTGCCTGGTACATATCCAGATTGAGATGTGTGACCTGCTCTAATATTAAAATTGTGTTATTGTTTAGGAGGAACCCGCTGTTTGGCATCAGCCAACATTCTGTGGAAGCTGCTTTTAGATCTCTGAGGTTGTTCACATCGTTCCCTTTTCAATCAGGAGGAGGAGAAAGTAATTTTAACTTTTACATCCACACTGCTGATTTTCTGCCGTCATTTCCAGGGCATGGAAACCCCAGGGCAGGGACGTCTTTCTCAATAAAGCTGAAATCAAGGAAAGATCATATGTGACAGAATCTGAGTACTTTGGTTTAAGGCTTGGAAGATGAAATTAAAACTTCAATTGTTTTTCTCTTTTTACCATAATATAGAATGAATTTAGCTATAAAAAACACATTTAAAAACTTTAGGTCATCTAGTTTTCCCATTTTTAGATACAGAGATCACTGTCAGTAAGGCTTGCCTTTGCAAAACAGTAGGAGATTATGGCAAGAGCCAGGGTTTTGATGTCAGAGCTGGATTTGAATCCTTGGCTCCATTGTGTGTCCATGGAACTAGCAGTTACTTGACCTCACCAAGCCTCTGTTTTCCTAGCAGTAGAATGGAATACTAGCTAGTTCCTGGTAATCCTGGGCCCCTGAGAATTGGTGCTTTGGAGCCTACTGTTTGGTGAGGATTTTGCTTTATAGTGAGAGTCCGGAGGTCCAGCAAGTTTAGAAGGACCTTCTAAATCTTCACTGAAGAAATTAAATTATATCTAACTGGTCTCATGTGGGTTGTGTTGTTAAGGCTTTGAGCATTGATAAAACTATTTAGGCAGATCTGGTCATTTTGTTCAGATTATAAGATCATTTCTAGATCAAGGCAGGTCGTTAGAGTCCATGTCAGGTGGTATGCTTCTTTTTCCCATACAGACATAGTTAGACATCAGCTGCCCAGAATAGCTCACAAATGCCCCTTCAGCACATAAACCCTTTGGAATATGGAGTGAAAAAGTTAACTGCACTGGACTTAAATAATTTTCAGCATACTTGAGTTTAATTCTAGCTCTGTCACTTACTAGCTTTGAGATCTTAGCTTCTTTAAGTCCTTCCTCTTCTGTATAAACAAAACTAAAATGTTTTCTTTATGTAGTTGAGGAGAAGAAGTGCTCTCTGGCCCACAGTAACTGTTGAGCTTACTCCTCTATCATTGTTGTTGTTCTTATTTGAACTGAACATATAAACACTTTTTGTAGAAAATGTGTAAGGAGAATTTCAGCCTTGAATTTCAGGAGCACCTCTTCCTGCACAGTGTTGTTCTGGAACTAGAGTTTCCCCAGGTCTCATTCTTTCATGGCTGCTTCTACCATCTGAAGGAAGTGTCCCAGGAACCAAGATGGGGGGAGGGGTACTGAAAGAACAGGGGTCAGAACTTCAAGGCCTAGAAGTTGAAGATGGCCTGACCAGATAGTAAATATCATTGGGTTGGATACCAGTGTCTTTATGACCTCTCATTTGCTGCCTTTCTCTTTCATCAGCCCTAAAACTGAGTGTTTTCCTTTCATCTCCTCTGTGGTGACAGTTCTTCCTGGGGCCCCAAGAAAGGCAATTTCATGGTTTCCCCCCACTCTCATGCTCCTTGTGCAAGTTTCAGACTCATTCAAGTTTTCCTTAAAATGTTTTATTTCATATTACAAAATTTTAAGTTCACATTTGGTAAGAGTCACTATTTCTGGTTCATAGTTTTATGAATTGGGGCAAATGCATACAGGCATGTAATCACCACCAAAACATGACCCCCAGTTTTCTCCCACTGGGAGAACCCTACTCTTATACATTATCCTTTGTGTGTTACAGTCCTGATGAGAGGGGAAAAAATGTCAGGCAGAGAGGGGTAACAAATATGGATTGAAACTTACTTCTTATCCCTTTTTTTCACATAGAGCCTCTGAGAAAGGTAGAGTCCCCTATAAGATACTAATGGGCACAGAGGACTGTAGCATAAGTCTATGGCTTTTTAGATTCTCCAAGAACTTTCATGGGAACCAGAACAGAGGTGGGGGCTTCAAGACAAGGGATTCCTAGGAGCAGGGGGCCCAGACAGACCAAAGAAACTGGTGGGGTTTAGATTAAGGGATTAATGGGACCTAGGAAAAACTCTGAGAATTTTTCTTCCTTTGTTCTCTTGTCACACACCATCTGCTACAAAAAAATTCTGGACTCTGATAGAATGAACTGAAAAGCAATGACTGGCTCAGGGCAGAGGATATAGGAATATATGAGGAAGAGGGCATAGGAGGGGAAGGTGGAGTACCAGGAGGCTGAACTGGATGGAGAGCAGAGAGCAAGTTTGTTCACTGAAAGGGTTTCCATCAGGACCCTGCCAGCCCTTTGTCATCTTTGTGTGAGCAAGAAGGTGTAGCCCTCTCCTCTCATGTCCTGTCGGTGGTTGAGACAAGCCTGGCTTCGGTCTCTGCCCCCGCTCTCCCCTCAGCAGGGCATCTTTGAGCAGGGTACAGCTTGAAGGTCCTCTTGGTGAGAATATCCATTTAAATTCTCACTCAGATCAGGAGTATGTGTTCGATTCATCATTCCCCTATTACCTATGATGGCAGAAATTTTGCTGAATAAAAAATTATTTGTGGAAAATGTACCAGCTTCAGCCATCAAACTTTTTGACAGAAATATTAAAAATGCAGGCAAAATTTTCCATTAGGACACTGGCTGTCCATATTTCTTGATGAGATCTTATTATTGAACCTGAGGTAAATGCTTGTACTTCAGTAGCTGGCAGCAATTCCCTGCCTTTGTATTTCAAATTTCAGTAAAAAATCTCAAATGTCAAAATGTATGTCACTCTCTAAATAAAATTTTACACCAGAGAATGGGAGAAATGTTGCTGTTGAGTCATTTGATGTCATGCCTGACAGGAATACTGATGACTTGAATGAGCGGGCTGATGAAGACTGAGGGGGAAATGGGAATATTTTGCTAGGCAAGAGACTTGAGATTTGTGTCTAGCAGTGTTGAATTTTTCTCACTTGATTTTGAACCACCTGCAACAAAGTCATAATCTGAATCAGAGTTCCCGTGTACAAATCCTGTTCATTCTGGGTACGGCATCCTGTCGACTAGGAAATGGACTAATGTCTTGTAACCTGGAAGCCTTGAGATTGGTTTTAAGCTTTTTAAAGGTGATAGTTTCATGTGTGTGTGTGTGTGTGTGTGTGTGTGTGTGTGTGAGAGAGAGAGAGAGAGAGAGAGAGAGATACTCCATGTAGCTAAAATTTTAGACACATAAAAGTTACTGAATACATAAATCTATTATATTGATAAATTGAGTATGCATAGCAATAACCTATAACGAGCACTTCTGTTTTTACAACTGTTCCATAGCATTGCTAATTCTCCATTACCGTGTTTGTAAATAATGTGCTTAGTCGAAAGAGACCAGACTGTGGACCTGGGTTCAGATCCATCCCTTTTCTGCTTTTACTATTTGTATAACCTTAGGGAAAACCTTAATAAAAGGAAAATCTTATGTCTGCTTTTTCTTTTTATAAAATGAATAAGAGTATCTACTTCACAAGAAAGAGAATCCAAGAAAGTATATAGAAATATACTTAGTGTGGTTTCTAAAATATAGCTATTGCTCAATAAATTTCATTGCTCTTTCTTTAATCACTTGGTATTTTCACGGAATAAACTGTTATACATGAGTAACTATTAAGTAGATGACTCTTCCTATAAGATATTATAAAGTAGATACTGCCAAAAAAGGTTAAATGAAGTGATAGCCATTTGACTGCTAATCAAATACTTTAGGGTATTCTCTTTCGTGGGCACAGGGTAGGGTTTTATTTTGACATATCATTTTAAGTTAGATGTGATCATGTCACTTAATTTGGTCAATTAAATTTGAAAAGTCATGTGAGGGAAGATTGAAGAACCAATGTGTAATTTGACATTTTCTCTTCCCACGTTTTCATTGATTGTGGTAGCAAATACCTAGAGTAACAGCAATGAGAGGGGCCCACTGTCCACCAGCAATGGACATACATCATGAGTGAGAAATAAACTTGTGGTGTAAAGCCACATTTTGGGCTTGTTACCACAGCATCACCTAGCTTATCCTGACTGATAAACCAACAAAGTATTTGGTGAGTTTCATGGACTTGATTCAGTGATAAGAACCTTATAAAATAGTCTTAGAAGAGTAATTGTGCTAGCTTCCACCTCACAAATAGTTTAGAAAGTTTGAAGAACTGTTAAATATTTACTATGACTTAATTAAAGACTACAGCTATTTTGGGAAATTTTCTTTTCACCAGTGACCATGTAAAAGTTGGGACTTGGGGAAGATTGGCTCCTCATATTTTATCAGCCTTATTTGTGGGTATAGATTTACATAATCCTGTGGAGTAGCCACTTGTCTCCAATGACTTTTACACTTAACTAAAACTAGGCATTCGATTTCTTAGTCACATGTCACATTGCAAGAGCTTAATAGTCTCATGTAGCTAGCACATGTATAGAACATTTCCATCATTGCAGAAAGTTCTATTAGGCATCCCTGATACAGACACTTGAAATTCTCTCAATCATATGTAAAGTTCTATAAAATTGAAGCATCTCTTCTAATGAGATTGTCACCCCTTTAGCCCTCCAACATAGAAAAAAATTGCCACTGCATCTGCATCTTTTTTTTAAAAGATTTTGTTTATTTATTCATGAGAGACAGAGAGAGAGAGAGAGAGAGAGAGAGAGAGAGAGGTAGAGACATAGGCAAAGGGAGAAGCAGACTCCCCACAGGGAGCCCGATGCAGGACTGGATCCCAGGACCTTGGAATCACGACGTGAACTGAAGGCAGCTGCTCAACCACTGAGCCATCCAGGCATCCTGCATCTACATCTTATCTTCCATTTGAACACTGTGAAAAAAGCAAAGGAAGGGAAAATTTCCCTAGGCTTTCCAGAGGAAATGTACTTAATACATCCAAGGCTGTAAGTGTATAATAGTATAATAGTAATAGCATAATAAATATCCATTCCTTGGCTCAAACACTATCCATAGTATTTATTGTATGTTTACAAAGCGGGGCTCCTATGGAGGTAAGGAGGCAATTTGAGCTGTAGTGAAGTAAAGGTGAGACTGGATGATTTGTATGTAACAAATGACCTTTCATATCAGACAGATGTTATGCTCTTTAAAGATTTTATTTATTTATTCATGAGAGAGAGAGACAGAGATACAGGCAGAGGGAGAAGCAGGCTCCATGCAAGGAGCCTGACGTGGGACTCGATCCCAGGTCCCCAGGATCAGGCCCTGGGCTGAGGGTGGTGCTAAACTGCTGAGCCACCCGGGCTGCCCCTGTGCTCGTAATTTACATAGCAAAGTTTATAAGGCCTGTGCATTGCATAATCCTTTTCTGAGACACAAATGAATAGAACAATAACTTTTCTCAGTTAATATTAAACTTAGGGGTTCAATATGGGTGTGTTACTCAGGGTATCCTAAGTGATGCTGCCATAACACACAACCTAAAGGTCTCAGTGCCTGGGACAAAATCCCATTTCAAATTTATACACATCCCCTGGGGGTCCTGGTTTCTGTCCTGAGGAGTTATTGTCCATTTTCCATAATCCAGACTGCCTTCCATTTCAACATAAAGTCTCTTTCCTGATCACTACAGCAAGAAGAGAGTGCTGGAATATCCCACATCATCAAATAAGTGCTCCAGCATGAAAGTGATGCATGTTACTTCTTTCAACCCACTGGCATTAGTCATATATCCCTTCTCCCATGCAGGATGGGAGTCAGGGAAATATAATCCTTCCATGCACCCAGAATGTTCACAGAAGTGAACATTAGAAGCCTTTATCACAGTGGAGGAAGTACATTTTTAAACAAAATCATTAAATGTGTAGGATTCCAGTGAACAAGTGGCTAATGTTTTCTAGAATAACATTGGAATGCTATAACAGGATCAGATTTCCACAATTCCAAAATATTCTACAAGCTTAAGAAAAAGTAAGAGTTGAATTGTGTGCTTCTATGAACCGGAATTTTAATTTCTATACCAAACTTCCATCTACTGTCATGTTCCTTGGGGCAGTTAGAAAAAAGTGTCATAGCCTGTGTCTTCATTCACGTTACTTTTCTTCTTGGCATGTATAATGTGATGGCAAGATTAGATTATTCTTTGTCCCTTTCCAATATTCTTCTGGTTTTTGGAGGTTTTTATGGCCACTATTAGCAGTCCTGAAAGAAGGGTTTCTGAGTATACAGAGAAGTATAGATGTGGGTATGGACTTGACCCTTCTCTATTTTCTGCACTACTCCTAAGCACAAACCCTCTTTTTGTACTTTCTTTCATTCCATTTTAAATCTAAGGAATTTAGAATTAGTGCTCTTGGTAATAGCACCTATTTTTTTAAAGGTCAGGTCTACTAAGTTACAATTTACATACAATAAAATTTTCACCTTTGAAGTGTACAGCTCTACATATCTTGACAAATGCATACAGATGGATAACCATCACAATTAAGATGTAGAATATCTCCTAACATTCTCTTACCCCACTGTAATCAGTCTTCATCTCCCATTGCAGTTTCTGGTAACACTGTTGTGATTTCTGTCCTTACAGTTCTGATTTTTCCAAAATGTCATTAAAGTGGAACCATTGAGTATATAGCCTTTTGGGTCTGGCTTCTTTCATTTGGCAAATTGTCTTTGAGAATCATCCATACTATTGCATGTGTCAGTAGTTTTTTATTGCTGCCTAGTACTCCATTGTGCCACAATTTATGTGTCTAGTCACCATGGATAGACATTTTGGTTGTTTCCAGTTTGGGCATCAAAGGTGTTTAAGAGGAGCATTGGGATATTTTATTGTTTGGAGAATGGCTGGGTTAGGGAGAGACAGATAGGAAAAGGACAGTAAGTAGTAGGACAGTGGCTATGGACTTGAGGAGATGTATAATCAGTCTTTATCTTAGGTATGTGAAGGTTTTTACACAAGGGAATTAGAGGCTTATGTGACCATTGGAAGAAAGGGACGGGACAGATTTCTGGATGGAGATCTGTTGATCTCAGCTTCCAACTCTAATCCAAGTTATTTTCATGACTTCATTCAAAAGCCACTGTGAATTCCTTGAACCTCTGGGAATCTCCTCCAGGTGTCTCAGTCTATAGAAGTGGTTCTAGATATGTGATCTCCCAATCTTCAGCATTCTATCACCTGGGAAATTGTTAGAGATTTATATTCTCTGTCCCTACCCCAGACCTCCTGATTCAGCAACCTTGGGGATGGGACCCAGCAATCTGTGTTCCAGCAAACCTTTCAGAAGAGTCTGATGCTCACTAAGGTTAGAGAACCATAGGTCTGTAGTCTAAGTACAAGAGGTCCCTAAGAAGCTCACCCAAGAGCCACTTCAAATCTGGTGAGCACCCATGCATCTGCATGCAAATGCTTCTGCCTGCCAAATCACACTTCACAGCCTCTCACTGTTTAATTAGGAGCCATAGGGGCAAGGAGACTATGGGAAATGAAGTTCTCAGCTTCTCTTCTAAAATTCAGAGGAAGCTCCAAGAGACTAGCAATGATCTCAAGTTAATAGTGGATGGTCTGGCACAAAATGAGTCAGGTTATACTGGGGGGCAGGTTTTTTTGAGTAATGAATGTTGGTGAATAACAGTGAGAGTTCTGCAGATGCTTCTAACTTTAAAATCATGTAATCATCCCACTGGTTTCTTCCTTCCACCCAGTTAGGCAGCACCTCATTGACTTGTTATGCAAAGGCTTCTGGGTTTCTGTGTAGTAGATTTAGTGGCTACTTGTAGATATGTGCTATTTCCAATTTCTGAGGCAATTATGTCAAGTTATATTCCTAAACATAGATGAGGTTGCTATTTCCAATAAACTAAGGTGGTTCCTTCCTGGAATGTAACAAATTCAGTAATGATATATCTGTGTTTCTTTCTGCTTGATATTTTAAGCTAAGGAGAAAGGTAAATAAAGTTTAAGGAACTTGTAAGCCAAGTGTGTAACCATTTTGCACAATTCGTGGTTTTATTTAATGAGCTTCAGTACCACAGGATGAGAGTTGTTCCCAAAGGGCCTCAATCAACTAGACTATTGAACAGAAATTCAGAATGTAAATTGAGTTTTAACTAAAATCATACTGCTATTACTTTTTATGGAACCCATAATTTCTGATAGAGAGCAGGCATATAGAAAACTGTCATTATGGAAATGCCTTCCGGGATTTGACCAACTGCATTTGGAGCACGAATAAATACTTTGAGGCTTGATTTGTATGCTACTTCTGGTTGTGTAAGACTAAATGTATGCCTCATGGTTCTTAATACTGCAGCTTTCATGGCTTTGTGGATTCAATGAACTACCTTGTAGATACATTATGTTCTTTCTTATTTATTTATTTATTTATTTATTTATTTATTTATTTATTTATTTATTTATTTATAATTTTGAAGCCAGAGTGAAGGGTGTCTTCTTTCATTTACATTATCAGAGTAGATAGAGAACAATGATGAGATATTTGTTTTTGAAAACACGGAGAAAAGGAAGACAAACCATATGATATTTTTTTTTTCCTGGTAACTGAATATAAACAATTATTTGAGAATGATTTTCTCTTTTCCTTTGTGCTTTCCCTGGGTTGCTATGGGCTTTAGAATTCACAGTGAGATTGGTGACTGGATCAATACTTACACAACTGATTTCAAATATTGCTTGCATGCCAACAATTCCAAAATTCCAAAACTCCAGATACACATTTCTCTTTGCTTACTGGACATCTTCATCTAAAAATCTCAGACTCAGGATGTGCTAGACCAAGCTAAGTAGATTGCTTCCTACCATACAGGATATTAGTTCTACCTTTGCAGCAACTGTAAATATTTCTGGAGGACAACATTCCTTAATGATACTTCTGTTACAAGGCTTGAGTACAGTTTACACATAACAAATTCTTATTGATTGAAAAATACTGGTGGTAATAGCAAGTGGTTTATAAGCATGGAAGGGAGAAACTAATGAGGATATTCAGAATCTGTAGATTTTTAATGTCTCCTGTAGTGCAACTCTTCTTGCCAGAATCCACTCTGAGCCAACAGCATCTTGGCCATCCTAGTGCCTAACAGGAAAAACAGAAGGCAGCATGGTAACTTGGAAAGAAAACATGTTTTAAGTGGCATTGTGTTCACATTCTGACTCTGCCAATTAGAATTTATTTAATGGCTGACTCAGCTTTGAAATGCAGATCCTGACCTCTATTTTGAGAGAGAGCCTTCATGTTGCTAAAGTATATAAAAAGCTTAAATGATTCCTGGTATTAGTAGATGCTAACGAAATGATGGGTATGCTTATGCTACTTCAAATTTGTGTAGTCTCTTGGGTTAATAAGAGATGCTCTCAGACAATCCAAAGGTTAGAGATGATTGTGCTTTTTCAATTTGTAAATAAGGAAACTGAGGTCTAGAGGCCCTCAGCTAGTAAGTGGGGACCTAGGACTAGGAATTGAATTTTCTTCTGGCACCAAATCCTTTTCTCATTCTCCCAGTTTAAAGGGTCCTTTGCAAAATTCATCCTAATTCTACACCCAAGGCAGAATCAATTCCTGTTTTCTCCTCCTCTACTTCTAAAGCTCCTTCAAAGCACTCTGTACAATGTTTTTCTAATACTGCATGGCCTTGTGATTATATATGGGCCTGAGTTCCTGAAAGAATTTAAGTTCTTCAAAGCAGGGGCATTTCTGATTTATCTGGGTGAGTGCAGTGTCTGGCACATAGTAGGCACTCAATTCAAGTTTGTTGAATTGATGGAGAGAGTCAGAATGCAGCAGCAGAGTAAAAAGGTTCCCTTAATTGAAGAAAAAGGGAACTAAGAGCATTGTTTGGCATATTACTCCAAAGCCAGCATGCTAGCTAACAAGACAGGAAGCATCCATCTGCAAGTAATGTGCGCAACTCACCCCACTGAGAATGTTAATTATGTTTTTAAAGGGAGACAGGGAGCCCTGGTTGCTTTTGGCACAGAGCAGTGGGGAGAGGGATGGCCCAGGGAAGGAATGCTAAATAGTTTCTGCAGTCTGTGTTGCCAGCTCTCTGTGTAGCTCTGGGAAGGGAGAGGATTCGTGATGTTTATTTGTCTGAGATAGAAATTTCATTACTTTGTTCTGATGATGATTCCACAGGTATGCTCCTTGCCCAAGTATCTTTTTTATTTTATTTTTATTTTTCATATTTTAAAGATTTAAATTCAATTAGCCAACATATAGTACATCACTAGTTTCAGATGTAGACTTCAGTAATTCGTCAGTTGCATATAACACCTAGTGCTCATCACATCACATTGCCAAGTATCTTTTTTACTTAGAACATCTCCTAAACCTGGTTCAATTCCTCTCCTAATCCAAAATCCTCCATATTCCATGGAATTTGGCTCTGTCCATGGTCCCTCCCCACTTTCATGTGCTCAAATTGATCCAACATAATTTCAAGGTCAATTTTAAAATGCACTGTCAACATCTTAATGCGCATAGTCTTTGACTCAGTAATTCCACTTTTAGGAATCTCTGTTTTAGAAATTCTCCCACAAGAAAATAAAAAATAGAATGTGTGAATAGGCTTATGTGTAATAATAGAAATCAGAAATATCTGCAATGCTCATCAGTAAAAGATTGTTTAAATAAATCTTGCTATAGCATTTTATGTAACTGTTCAAATGAATAAGGGAGATATCTATGCAAGGATATAGTTGTATTCTATTGA
Organism: Canis aureus; assembly: GCF_053574225.1. Classification (NCBI taxonomy): domain Eukaryota; kingdom Metazoa; phylum Chordata; class Mammalia; order Carnivora; family Canidae; genus Canis; species Canis aureus. The sequence goes on from NC_135629.1 coordinate 10,850,716, forward strand.
AAAGAAAACTATAGAAAAATGTGTATTATAAGATCTCTTTTTATGTAGAGAAAATCCAGAAGCATATGCAACATTCATTTACTCAAAAAATACTTATCTAGTGTATATGTGCCAAGCAGTGAACGGGAAATAAATCTGCCTTGTGGAACTTACTTTGTCATCCAGGGATATGAATAATAAACATAATAAGTAGGATTACCTTGTAATTAGCTTGTATGGTAAAAGATAGTAAGCCCTAAGGGAAAATAAAGACTGGATAGAGATAACCTTTGAGACCTTAGTGTGGTAGGTCCTGGAGGAAGGGGCAGGGCTTTTCTACTTTATTTCCATATTGCTTACATGAGTATGTTATCTTTATTTAGAGGATGTTAAAAAGTGTCCTTTTTCCTCTATCTTCAACTTTTTTTTATTTATTAAGATCTTTCACTTTCATTTTTAAATGCATGTTTCTCTTCCATTTTTTTAAAAATTAATTTTCTGATTTTTAGTTTCTCTTCCATCTTAAGATAGGTATAAAGGGAGGATGTTGATTTCAGTTGCCTTTGGTTACAGATCCATCTTTCCTTTTCCTTCTTGCCAAAATTTTTCAGAGTCCTAGACAATCAACACCTGATGTTTTACCTTCCATTCTGTCCATTCCCTCAATCTAGGTGGCCTTTTGGCTTTCTTGCTGCTGAAACTGCTCACTTTAGTAAATTCTTAAGGGCATCTCTAGGTAGTCATGCTCCAGGGAATCCCTGAAGTCTCATCACTTCCTTAGGTTTCTTTAGGGTTTGTTTTCAAGCTTTTTCAAAGTTTTACTGCCATATATATGGAGAATTTGGAAAAATACACACATGATCAGGGCAGGTCATAGGCTCAGAAAAGACCTCCGAAGAACTTACGTTCATCCTTGGCTGGTCTTTGGGCTCAAAGTACATGAAGACTAAGGTGAAGTGTGAGTGGTCTGATTAAACATTGAAAGAGTACTTCAACACAAAGTCAAATTACAAAGTCCTGGAGTATATGTTTTTACCTTTTCTTTTATTTCTTCACCTGTTTTTTCCTCATTTGGTTTCCTGTTATTCTTTTCTTTTTTCACATCAGAATATCTAATGTGTTCATTTTTCAATGGAAAATTATAAAGCATGCAAACATACAAGAAAGCATGATATTTTAAAAAAGGAAAAGAAATGAACAGAAACTGTCTTTGGAGAAGCACAGACATTGTAGTTACTATAAGAAAACTATTTCTATTTTTTTAAATTTTTTAAAAAATATTTTTAAAAAGTTAACATGTACATATAAGGAAACTAAAAAGCACAAGAAGCAAAGAACAAAGTCATCCATAATCATGAGCAGTTTACAGTTTGGCTTCTAGTTCCCATTGTGTGTATCTATATAAGTAGGCATTTTAATGTAACTAAGGTCATACAATTATGCACGATTTACACACCGTGAATATTTACCATGTCAAAGTCCCCAAACTATGAGTATTTTGATAATCAAGAATACACTACAGAAACTCCTTCTGAAAGAAAAAAATGTAATCCTGCCTTTCTTGGCAACAAAAATATAAAAGACAAAAATGGCAACAGGCTTCTAGATAAAGATATTGGCAGAGTTACAATTAAAATACTGCATTCCATTAATCTTGGTTCAATTAAAACTGAGACATAAAGTAACAGAGTACACAACAAATAATGTTTCTAAAAGAATTCATCATCTGATCTATGTTATTCAAATATTAGCAAGGAGGTATGTTTCCATTGTATCACTTAATGTATTCCTATAGTACAGCTAAAGAGATGTACACACGTTATCACTAAAATGTAAATATGAAAACATCCGCATACAACTCTCCCTCTATACTTCCTTCTGCTCCTCTGCTGCCAACCTAATAAGTTCTGACACTTCTCAGAGACAATTTAACAATCCCATGTCCAAGATGCTTCTTTCCTATCAATGATAACAAAAAGAAACTTATAAATTGGTTAAGTCATTAGCTGTACATTTTATCATACATTGTCACCTCAGGATATCCAAAAAGCTTAGATGTTACAAAATAATGAACCCTTTCCATAACAAACACAGGCACTTCATAAAAACATACATGTAGATCTATGGTTATAACCTAAAACTGTCTTCCAGATGTGGAGATACTAGCAAAAAGCCCTTCCCTTCACCCCTCCTCTGATCCCTCCACCATATTAACGGCTAAGTATAGGACTACATCTAGCTCTAAGAGGTGGATTAACAGACACTCCCAGAACAATCCTTCCTAAAAACTAACAAAAGGGCATTTATAAAGGGATTATTTTACTACCTCTACTTTTAATATACTTTGGGAATTGGGGTTTATCCGTTGACACACAGCAATATTAACTAAAATGCACATACAGAATTTTAGTCTAAAGACTCAAGGGCACAGAACCCTTCTCTCCTCACTTCTTCCCTGCCCCGTCCCTATTCCTGTCCCCAAGTGAAGAGTCAGCATATTCTCCAAGGCATCAGGTTTAACAATTCCATTCCCAAAATACAACCATTCCTATAAATTAACAATACTTAAAGGGTGTTTTTACTTTTTTTTTTTTTTTTTTTTTTTTTATTGATGATAGTCACAGAGAGAGAGAGAGAGAGAGAGAGAGAGGCAGAGACACAGGCAGAGGGAGAAGCAGACTCCATGCACCAGGAGCCTGACGTGGGATTTGATCCTGGGTCTCCAGGATCGCGCCCTGGGCCAAAGGCAGGCGCCAAACCGCTGCGCCACCCAGGGATCCCAAGGGTGTTTTTACTTTAACCCTCTACTTGGAACATGTTGTTCACTCTCAAACATCCTGAAGATTAGATGTTTCAAGTAAGGATTTATTTAAAATTTGCCCACTACATACATAGTAGCACTGAAAGAACATTGTGGCCTAGAACCTTTCCTCTTCTCCTCTATATCAGCCTCCTGGAAAGTATAAGCATCTGTAATGCTTAGAGGGGATTTAAAAATTTCGCTTCTTCTAGTTGTCAGAATAGTCTTTCACATGAATTTAAACACAAAGTGTACACAATACAAAAACAATATATTTGTTTACTAACTACTTTTGTCATACACTGGCAACCTCTTTGTTGTGGTTGTTGTTGTTAAGGCAACCTCTTTAACATCTAGAAAGACTAGATGTTGTAAATTAGGACTCATTTGTCCTTTATATATACTATATAAATAGCTAAGTAAAACAAAATGCAGACATACAGGACAATGGTTAATCCTGCCTAACTATAAACATACTGGTATAAAAGCCCTTTGTGCTTTCTTCTCCTTCCTCCCTGAACCAGCACAAATATCATATAATATGTACTGCTCTGAGAGGTGGTTTGATCACTTTGATCATCCCATTTTCAAAAGACAAGATTTCATATGAATTTTAACAAAATGATTATCTATAAAATGTGTTCTTTTACTACCTATACTTTTAACATACTTTATGCACTTCTAAACCTCTAGAAAGGCTAGATGTTTCAAATAAGGACTTAAGTTTGTCCACTATATACATAGTAGTGTTGAATAAACTACACACATGTAACAATGGGTTTATCTGAAAGTGGCTTCTGCGTAGGAACATTCTAGTCTAGAACCCTTCATTTGTCACAACTTTACTGCCAACCCAGAGGCTGATAGGCACATGCCACTTAGATGTGACTACAATGTCATCTCTAAAAATCCTTTTCAGAAGACAGCCTTTAAGTGAATTTTAACACAAAGTATACAAAATATGTTAGTTTATTAACTCTTTTGTCATACATTGGCAACCTATTTAATATTTAGAGACTAGATATTATAAAATTAGGACCTATTTGTCCAGTATATATACAACATATACAGTCAAGTTAAATGCACATAACATATAGTGCAATGGATCAGCTGAAATTTCCTAGCACACACTAGCAAAGAATCTTTGGCAATTTCTTTCCTCCCACCTCCCTCAAACCACAGAACAAGCATACCGTTCTGAGAGGTGGTTTAGCAATTCAATTTCCAAAGATAATATTTCCCATCAGTTTTTAAAGGCTGTTTACAAGAAGTGTTACTCGTCTTCTACTTTTAAATACATCAAGCATTTCTAAATATCTAGAAAGAGTAGATATTTCATATAAGAACTAACTTGTCCACTATGCCACTATGTACACAGCACTGTTAAATAGAATTTCACACACCTAACAATGGGTATAATCTGAGGTATCTTCTAAATATGACCATCATTGACCATCATTTTGGCCTAAAGTATTCCCTCCTTCACTTCCTTCTCTCCCCTGCTAGTCCAGTAGACAAGTACAGCCATCTGTAATGCTTAAGAAGGCATTGAACAGATTCATATCCAAAAGTCATTTACAGAAGAAACGCTTTCCTTTGAATTTCAACACAATGTGTACAGAATGTGCTAATTTTACTACTTTGCCATACACTGGCAACCTCTTTAACATCTAGAGACTAGATGTTGCAAAACAAGGACTCATTTGTCCTTTATATACACTATATACACAGCAAAACAAAATGCACAGAACATACAAAAAATGGTTTTATCTGAAAATGTCCAAGTATAACACACTAGCATAGTACCATTTGCAACTCTTTCCCTCCTCCAAACCACCGAACAAATATACATGACAGTATATATGCTAAGAGGTGGTTTAACAATTCCATTCCCAAGAGTTATTTCCTATGAATTTTAGCAAAAAGATATTTATTTATTTATAAAAGATTTTATTTATTTACTCTCTGCATGAGAGATGCAGAGAGAGAGAGAGAGAGAGAGAGAGAGAGAGGCAGAGACACAGGCAGAGGGAGAAGCAGGCTCCATGCAGGAAGCCTGATGTGGGACTTGATTCCGGGACTCCATGATCACACCCTGGGCCGAAGGCAGGCACTAAACCACTGAGCCAGACAGGTGTCCCCAGCAAAAAATAAAAAATAAAAACCTCTGCATTTAACATATGTTAAACATGCAGACTTTAGATGTTTTAAAATAAGGACTTAATGTGTCCACTGTATACATAGCAGTCTTGAATAAACTGCACACATGTAACAGTTATAATTTGAAAGTGTCTTCAAAATGAGAACATTCTAGCCTAAGACTAACCCTTCTCTTCCCTCCTTCCTCTAGCAACTCTGTGAGCTAAAATGCTCCAATTTTCAGAAGACAATCTTTCTAGGAATTTTAACACAAAACATGCAAAACATATTCATTTACTATTTTTGTCATACACTGGCAACCTATTTAACATCTGGAAAGACTAGATGTTGAAAATTAGGACTCATTTGTCCAGTGTATATGCTATATACACAGCTAAGTAAAACAAAATGCAGGAACATAGAGGACAATGGTTAGTCTTCCCTCGCTATAAACACACTGGCAGAGTTCTTTGCACCTTCTCCTCCCTCCTCCTTTGAGCCAGTGCACAAACACAATGCATACTATTCAAAGAGGTGGCTTGGCCGTTCCCCCCAAATTAAACAGCACTTCATAAGAATGTTCAACGAAGATATTTTCAAAATGGCTTTTTACTACCTCTATTTTTTAACATGTATAAGGCACTTCAGAACCTCTAGGAAGATTAGATATTTGAAAAGGTACTTAGCATTGTCAACTATATACACAGTAGTTGAGGAATAAAATGCACACACAAAACAATGCTTATAATATGAAAATGTCTTCTAAATATGACCAGTCTGGCACAGAACCTTCTTTTCTTCCTCCTCAGGGTTGTCTACTTCGTGTCCTCTCACCCACTGCACAAACATGGACGTGTGTCACTCCTGATGTTGCTTCTAGAGGTGGTCTAACAATTCCATTTCAAAAAGGCATTTCCAAAAGACATTTCTTTCCTATGATTAAAAAAAAAAAAAACAACCAAAAAACAAATAGGCATTTACAAGACGTATGATTTTCTAACTCTACTTTATCATGTGTTGGCAACCTCTTTACATCTAGAAGGCCTAGATGTGGCAAAGTTTTCTTTTGAAAAGGTTTGGGGGGTAAGCTGAGAGCAGCTTTTTCATATTATATGCACAGGCCTTCTATAAATGGCCAGTAAATCTTCCCAAAGGGTGGTCTTCCTATTGGCCAAATGCGGTAGGTACTTCTCTGATTTTGATCTTCCAACAGCAATGTCTGGTAGAGTGAAGACTAACCACCCATGGCCTGTTAACCAACCTATCCACCTGTCCCCGACTGGGGCGGGGGGCAGGGGGGGGCTTCACTCACCTTCCAGGCCTGTTAGGGCCTCTGTCCACTGTTCTCCAAAGAAGGTGAGGTTTTGTCCACTTGGGATGGAGCAGTCATCCCAGGGCCCGGATCTGTGGGGCACCAAGGCCCAAGGGTGGCCGAGCTTATGTCCACGGGGACCCGCCTTCTCGGGCCCTCGGAGGCCCCAGCGGCCGGCCACCGCCACCATTCTCACCTGGTCACATCCAATGTCCAAAGGCACCGCGGCCTGGCTGGCTGAGCTCGGCCCGGAGAGTGGGCAGCTGGTGAGGTCTGGTCTCCGAGAGGCCACAGGCATCAGCGCCGGGTGGGGGTGCAGGTATGGGTGCAGGTGGGGGAGCCTCGAGACTGCTTCAAAGGCTGGGCCTGGCCAGTGGGCAGCCCTGGTGAGGGCGCTGGGTCTCTGCCGGTCCGAGCTCATGACTTTTTCCCGGCTCCCCCAGTTCACCCACCGCCCTAAGGTCAGAGGGCCTGGAGGGCCCAAGGACAGATGGCCACCCTGTGCTTGTCACCTCCTATAGGAAAGCTTTAGATCAGTTATTCTCAAATACCCAGTATTCTCAAAGAGATAAAGGACACAGTAGACAAAGAAACAAAACAAGGAGAATAATTTCTCAATAAATAATGTCAATGAAGAGCTAGAAAATATTTTTTGAAAACTATAAATTTTGAAGCTGAAAAGTATAATCACTGCAGTATAGAATTAATTAGAGGGGTTCAAATTAGAATTTGAACAATTAGAAAAATGAATCCCTGAATTTGAAGGTATGTCAAATTAAATTATCCAGTTTCAGGAGCAAAAATAAAAATGAATGAAAAAATAGAACTTAAGAGACTGTAGGACAGGAGCAACTGGGTAGCTCAGTCAGTTAAGTACCTGCCTTTGGCTCACGTCATGATCCCAGGATCCTGGGATTGAGCCCATGTCAGGTTCCTTGCTCAGCAGAGAGCCTGCTTCTCCCTCTCCTGCTCCCCCTTCTTTTGTTCTCTCCCTCTGTCAAATAAATAGATAAATATTTTAAAAAAATAAGAGACTGTAGGGCACTGTAAAACTTACTAGCATACACATGCTGGGAATCCCAGAAGGAGAAGAAAGAAAGGAAGGAAAGAATACTTGAAAATATGAAGGTCTGAAACTTCATACTGAAATACATTATAACAGCAATTTCTTAGCAGAAACCATAGAAGCCAGAAAGCAGTTGAGAGGGCATATTTAAATTGCTGAAAGATAAGAACTGTTAACCAAGAATTACATATGTGGAAAAAATGACTTTCAAGAATGAGGGAGAAATTAAAATACTTCCAGATAAGCAAAAGCATACTATTAATGGAATTCATTAATAGTAGACCTGCCCTACAATAAATGCTAAAGAAAATCATTTAGGCTTAAATGAGCACTAGGAATAACTTAAAGCCATATAAAGAAATAAAGAATATCAGTAAAGATAACTACATAAAAAAGTATTTTTGGCTTGTATCTCCTCTTTTTTCTCCCCTATATCACTTAAAAGAGAAATGCATAAAACAAATATTATAAATCTATTTTCATGTGCACCTAATACATAAATATTTAACATGTGACAATAACAATATAAGGGAGGAGGGACAAAGTTAAACTGGAGCAGAAGTTTTGCATATTACTGAGCCTAACTTGATTTTAAGTCAAAAAAGTTATATAAATTTAAGATGTTAATTGCAAGTCCTAGGATAACTACGAAGAAAACATCTAAAAAATACGAAAAAGGAAATGAAGAGAGACTCAAAATGGTACACTAAAAAAATCACACACATACACAAAAGCAGTAATGGAGCGATTAAGAAACAAGTGTATAAATGACATAGTGAACAAAAAGCAAGATGGTAGATGATGTTCCATAATTACTTTAAATGTAAATGGATTAAATTCTTCAACTAAAAGGTAGAGATTGGCAGAATAGATTAAAAAACATGATTTATCTATATGTTGTCTACAACAGAATCACTTTAGATCCAAAGGAAAGGAAGAAAATTTAAAGGATGGAAAAATATATGCCATGCAGAGAGTCTATATGATGAAATATTATTCAGCTATGTACAAGAAGGAAGCACTGACATACACTGGATGAATCTTGAACAAATTATGCTAAGTGAAAGAAGCTAGACACAAAAAGCTATATATTGTTTGATTCCTTTTACATGAAATCAAGAATAGGCAAATCCATAGGTAGAAAAATTGGATTTGTGGTTGTGATGGGCTGTGGGTAAAGAGCAATGGGGAGTGGCTTATTAACTGGTGCAGGATTTCCATTTGGGAGTGATAAGAAATTTTGGAACTACATAGTGATGTTGGTTGTATATTATGAATATACTAAGGTCACTGAATTGTACACCTTGAAATTATTACACTGGTAAATTTTTATGTGTATTTTGCCACAATACAAAGAAAAAGAATAAATGGAGACTGACTCCCATGATATTGGAAATAGCAGAAAAGGATTTAAAGTAGCTTTTATAACTATGCCCAATATCTTAATAAAAATACAATAATGAAAGAGTAGTGTTAAAGCCAGATGGCCAGTCAGAAAACTATACCTCAAGACAACTCAATATTGAAAAGGTGAGATGATGATGAGAAATTAAATAATCCTTCATAGGAGTCTAAATAAGAGATAGCATAAGGATGACAGAACTCTGGGGAGGTATAGAAATGATAGCTCTCTTCTTTGCTGCAATCAATAGTCTTGCAACTCTCTCTTTCACCCTTTCACATCTTTTACTTTAGGCTGCTTGAGATTGAAAATTAAAGTGAGATATTGTCAGAGAGGATCTTCTATATTCCTATCTGGGCTTTCAGGGTTGACAGAAACAGGTGTGGTTTGCTAAGATTACTGTGTATGTCATAAATCTTGTCTTTAGATGTTCTTGATACTAATACATTTGGCTTAAAGGAAAATGGAATTTGAGGCTGAAGAATATCTATGTGTCTCTGAGTACCTTTTTGCTCAGGCAACTACCATTTTTTTTTTTTTAAACCAGGTATTTGGTCATAAAAATTTGCCAGTGACTCCATCTGTATTTGTTATTGTGAGGTTAAACATTTAGTCTGCATTAATTCTCAAAAGCTTGCAAAATGCCAATCTGGTTCTTTTATTTTCTGACCGGAAGCCGTATATTAATTTCTGGTCGGTGACAGAAAATATCAAGCAATAAAATGTAGAGCTGCAGTTATCAAAGCAAGAATAATACTTTAAAAATATGCAGTATTGAATTCTATAGTAGACTGAAGTTTATTACTCCCAGGCACGAAATCTCTAAATGAACAAAAAAGATGGTTAACTTTCTCTTCAGTACAAAAAAAAAAAAATAGGGAAATCTCCTTCTTTCTTATATTGTACTTAATAAACTAATAATTTATTCATTTGATTTCTTTTGTTCAAAAAGCTGAAAGATGTCAATTGAAATTCTAGCCTTTAAAAATTGTTATTTACTTCGTATGTGATGATATCTAAGGTTAAAAAGTAACTAGATCTGGTTGCTGATCTTGTTATTTGACAAATGAATATCAGATTTAAGACAATGAGCACATCAGTATATTTCTTGGAAGATAAGGTTGTAATTTGTGATATATGTTAATTCATGGTTGCTTACTTTTTTTTTTTTTTTTTTTTTTTTTTTTTTTTTTTTTTTTCATGGTTGCTTACTAAGGAAAGATTGTTGTGTTCAGTTAGTGACATATAGTTGCTTCTTTTAAACTGAAAAAAGATAAGGTAATGCAAAAGAATTTAAAGGCATGTTTCTTACAATCTGGATTTGAAGTGGGAAAAATCAACAAACACATTAATATGCTAAAAACACAATTTTCTTACTTGCTCCCCAAACTGGATACCAGAAGCCACATAGTTTTTTCTGATAGTTTGTGTATAGCACAATATAAATTCTGTAAGAGAAAGCCCCTAGTGACTTCATAATGCCACTAATGTCTTTCTTTTCTTTTATTTCCTTTTCTTATTATTAATAGCTTACCACCATCTCTCATTGCTGGTGTGGCAAATTGTATTATTTTCAATTATTTGTTGTGTTCCATATTTTACTCACTTACCTATAGTTTAATATACTTCCCTATAGCCTAGTATCACCCCATTGCTTGGGAATATGATCTTGTTTAGCCCAAGGAATCTATCTGAACAGATGCTTTAATTGGTTTTGCTTTGCAGCTCTTATTCTTGCTATCTTGAGATCGGCATGTGCCAGAATATATATTTTCCTTCAATCTTGAGTCTGGTATGAAAAGACTTGTGGAGCTGAGCCTAGCAGAGCCACAACCATTTGCAGCCCTTATGTAACATGAGCAAGAAATAACTATGTGTTGTTGTAAACTGCTGAGACATCATAAAGTTTGTGATTTGGCAGAAGATGACTAATACCTCAAAGAATAGCAACAAAATAAAACTTATTCCTTTGTCCCATTTTCTCTTCAGTAGACACATTGTTCATCAAAAACAGTGTATGAGAAACAGACTTTGCCAAAATTGTGAGTTCCTTGACAGCAGAACTGGGAGCCTTCCTGTTGATTTTGGTACCCCAGTCCTTAGCACAGGCTAAGACACAATGAATATTTGATAAATGGATGGTTATCTGTAGGTACACATTCAATCTTCATGGTCCCCCCACAAGGGTCCTTTTAATTACTCAAGCTATCACCCTGAGGTCTCTTCACTTGCATTCTCTAAAATCTTTAATTAATCTCTACAATAGAAGTATGGGAAAGAAAATGCTACAGAGGAATAATAATACTATTAAATATAATAGCATACATAGACACAGTCTTTACTTTGTACTAAACAGTAGACTATTTAATCCATTTTCTTCCTTAAGCCTCACAAATAAGGAAATAAATTTGAGTATTTCTTTTTTTGAACAAAGGAGAAAGTAAATTCCAAAGTCTGTAAGTGATAAGGTGTTAAATTTAGAATTTTGAGCCCAGATATTGAATATAGAATTGAATTCTTATACCATTATGCCATCTTACATATCGTATTTCAAAGATAAATTGAATCTAAAGTTTTCATGATTTTGTTGTTTGGCATCGCCCTCAAAATAGCTTTCTACAAATTGACCAGGGAACAAGTTTCAATCATGTCAGATTCCCTAGGTTGGCGGTGTCTTGGGTCACTTGAGACAGAGAACATCAGAAATCTATTGTTTTGTCTCTTCTCTTGGGTTCCCTGATTAGCAGGTGATCTTTGAGGAAAGCTTTTATTCTTGACAGTTTTTTTTTCTGCAAAGTGCAAAAGGATTAATAAGACAATTGCCTGCATAGTGTTTGGAGCTCTGGGGAGCCAAGCAAGAGGTGATTTAAGTGCATAGAATTAAACCCTTACATAAGTCAGCACTGAGTTTTTAAAAAGAAACAAGCCCTCTTCAAAGAGTAACACTAATGTGGTGATAAAAATCAACAAGTGCCAAGCAGTTCAGTGAAGTTTAAATGTCTTCCACTGATGCTTGGCTGTGGAAGTCTGCCAAAAGAGAATTGTAGAGCTGAAGTCTGAGCCAGAAAGAATCTTCGAGGCCATAGAGTCTAAATTATTTGTTTTAAAAAAATGATAAAACATTCCCAATGTACAAAACCAGTCATTTTAAGCATCTTGCCCAAGGTCACACAGCTGGTTAGAATTAATGCAGCAGAGAAATATTGATGTATGATAGATACCAAAACATGTATCATCAGATAAGATTGCCAAGGAGAAGGATGAAGGGATGGATGGGTTGCTTAGTGGATGGGAATAACTTCAATGAAAAGGAAGAATTTGATCTAATTCTGAAGGACTGGCAGGATTTACATTAAATGAAGGAGCAAAGGAGATGTATTTCATGTCATTAAAACTATGTGATCTCAACTTTAGAGGCTGGAATATTCATGGTAAGAAATCATAGCACCTGATACTATAATTTGTTATAGACTCAGTAGAAGTTGTAACACCTATAATTTATGATGGTTTCTTTGCCTCCTATTCCAGTTCTCTCTTCTTTATTTCTGCAAACACATACCCTTTGGCATTGGACTAAATCTTAGGTTCTTGGAAAAGGACATCAAATAAGAAATTAATAAGTTGTTTCCTACACCAAGGAGATAAAAACTATCACTAGGTTATCGACCCATCAACATAAAATTCCATGTTACTGAGTAGAGGATGAGAACATAAGAGATGAAGAATGAATGCCATAGTTGTTTAGGGAAGGCAGAGAGATTGATTCTGGCAGGAGAGATAATAATAGTTACCCAAACCAGCATTTATATTGGGTTTACCATGAGGTAGGCCATGTATAAGGGCTTTATATTCATTAATTTATTTAATCCTCACTACTATACCATGTGGTAATTTCTGTCAACAGGAATCTCTCTCTCCCCATCTCGTGACCTGTTTTTCTCTGTCTTGCCTGGATTATTAGTATAATCTCCTAAGTGGTAGGATAGTTGCAGTGTGGTACAGAGCCTGATGGGAGCACGAGGCAAAAGGAAAACATCAGTATAATACTGATCCTGTCTTTATTTAAAAATTTGATAAAATTTTTTGCATTATTTAAAATTTTCTCTAGTTTTTTTTTTTTTTTTTTTTTTTTTTTTTTACGGAGGTAAACTTGGTACTTAAATTTTTATGTTTCAGGTGTACCACATTATAATTTAACATCTGAATGTAATACCAAGTGGTCACCACTAAAGATTAGTTAGAATCCACTAGTATACAGTTGACCTGCTTTAATCATTTTGCTTAGCTGTCACTTCCCTGCCCCACTGGAAACCAGCAATCTAGTCTCTGTATCTGTGTTCATTTTTGTTTTGTTTGTTACAGTTTTTTATTTCACTTGTGTAAAATCATATGTATTTGTCTTTTTCCGTCTGACTTATTTCACTTATTATAATACCTTGAAATTCCGTCTATGTTGCTGCAAATAGCAAGATTTCATTCTTCCTTAAGACTAATGTTTCATTGTGTGTGTGTGTGTGTGTGTGTGTGTGTGTGTGTGACATCTTCCTCTATTCACTGAAGAATGTTTAGTGTGTTCCCATTTCTTGGCTATTGTAAACAATTTTGCAAGGGACACAAGAGTGCATATATATTTTTGTATTAGTGTTTTTGTATTCTTTGGACAAATACCCAGAAGAGGAGTAACTGCAACATGTGGTAATTCTCATTTTAGTTTTTGGAGGTACCGTCATACTATTTTCTACAGTGACTACACCAATTTATATTCCTATCAGAGTATGAGGGTTTCCTATTTCTCTACATCCTCTCTAACATTTGTAATGTTTTTTTCTTTTTGATCTTGACTGGTGGCGGGTGATATCTCATTGTGGTTTTGATTTGAATTTTCCAAAAAAATAATGTTGAACATCTTCTAATGTATTTGTTGGCCATCTGTAGTCTTCTTTGGAAAAATATTCAGATTCTATGCCCATTTTTTAAATTGGGTTGTGTATTTGTTGTTGAGTTGCTTGAGTCCTTTATGTATTGTGGATATTAATTCCTTGTCACATATATGATTTGCAAAAGATTGATTCTGACAGGAAAGATAGTAATAGGAATATTTTAAACAAATATTCCATTAAGTAGATTGCCTTTTCATTGTGATGAAGGTTTCTTTTGCTGTGCAGAAGCTTTTTAGTTTGATGTAGTCTCACTGGTTTATTTTTACTTTTATTTCCCTTGCCACTGAGTCAGATCTAAGGAACTATTGCTCGACTGAGCAACTGAGTAAGCAGGAGTTTATTGCCTATATTTTCTTTTAGGAATCTTATGTTTGCAGGTCTTACATTTAAGTCTTTAACTCATTTTGAGTTAGTTTTTGCACATGGTGTAAGATAGTAGTCTTTCTTTTGCATGTGGCTGCCAATTTTCCCAACACCATTTATTGAAGAGATTTCCTTTCTCCATTATATGTTCTTGGCTCCTTTGTCATAAATTAGTTGTCCATATATGTAAAGGTTTAATTTTGTTAAATTAGTAACAACTAATTTAACTAAAATTAATTGAATTTTATTAATCATTATTGTTCTATTTTTGTGTGTGTCTGTTTTTATGTCAATACCACACTGATAACTATAACTTTGGAGCATAGTTTGAAGTCAGGGAGTGTGATACTTCTAGCTTTTGTTGTTCCTCAAGATACTTTGGCAGCTCAATGTCTTTTGTGGTTCTGTACAAATTCTAGACTTTTTGTTCTCTTCCTATGAAAAATGCCATTGGAATTTTGATTTGAATTACATTCAATACGTAGGTTGCTTTGAGTAGTGTGGGCATTTTAATCTATGAGCATAGAATATCTTTCTGTATATTTGTGTCTTTAGTTTCTTTCATCAATATCTTATAGTTTTCAGTGTATAGGTCTCTGACATCCTTGGTTATGTTTATTCATGGATATTTCTTCATTTTTGATGCAATTGCAAGTGGAATTATTTCCTTAATTTCTCTTTCTGATGATTCGTTATTAGTGTATATAAATGCCACAGATTTCTGTACATTGATTTTTATATCTTGTTACTTTCTGGAATTCATTCATTAATTCTAAAAACAGTTTGCTTTTTTTTTTACAGTGATAGTTTTACTTCCTTCCTTTCCAATTTGAATTCATTTTTTAAAAAATGCAGAATTGCTGTGACTGGAAGTTATAGTATGATATTGAATAAAAGTGATGAAAGTGGGCATCCTTGTGTTGTTGATCATACCATGGAATTTAATGTTAGCTGAGGGTTTATTATTTGTGGCCTTTATTAGGCTTATGTATAGTCTCTCCATACCATTTTATTGAGAGTTTTTTTACTATACATAGATATTTAATTTTGCCATATTTTTTCTGCATCTATTGAAGTGATCATATGATTTTTTTCTTCTTCATTTTGTTAATTTCCTGCATCATATTGATGTATTTGTGAATGTTGAACTATCCTTGCATGCCTGGAATAAATTTCACTTGATCATAGTGTATAATCATTTTAATGTATTGTTAAATGTGATTTGCTAATATTTTTTGTGAATTTTTGCATAAATGTTCATCATTGATATATATTGGCCTATATTTTTCTTTTTCTTTTCTTTTTTTTTTTTTTTCGGTGGTGTTCTTTGGTATTAGCATCCAGGTAATGCTGACCTCATCAAATGAGTCCGAGTGTTCTCTTTTGTTCAGCATTTGGAAAGAGGTTGAGACTGATAGGTATTAAATCTTTGAGTGTTTGGTAGAGTTTGCCCGTGAAGTCTGGACCTTTGTTTGTTCGAAGGTTTTTTAATACTGATTCAATCTTTTTACTAGTATTTGATCTATTAAAATTTTCTATTTCTTCATGATTCAGTCTTGGCAGATTTTATGTTTCTAGGAATTTATTCATTTCTTTTAGGTTGTCCAGTATGTTAGCTTATAATTGTTAATAGTCTCTTATGATCCTTTTTATTTCTGTTGTGTCACTTGTAACTCCTATCTTTCATTTCTGATTTTGTTTATTAGAGCCCCTCTTTATTTCTCTTAGTCTAGCTAAAGGTTTGTCAATTTTGTTTATCTTTTCAAAGAACCAGTTCTTGGGATGCCTGGGTGGCTCAGCGGTTGAGCCTTTGGCTCTGGGCCTGATCCAGGGTGGGGATTGAGTTCTGAATGGGGCTTCCTGCCAAAAGCCTTCTTCTCCCTCTGTCTGTCTCTGTCTCTCTCTGTGTGTCTCTCATGAATAAATAAATAAAACTTTTTTTTTTTTTTTTTTTTAAAGAACCAGTTCTTATTTGCATTGATCTTTTCTATTGGTTTTTTTTTTTTTTTTTTTTTTTTTAGTCTTTGTTTCCAATTTGGTCTTCATTATTTCCTTCCTTCTACTGACTTTGGGCTTCCTTTATTTTTTCTAGTTTCTTTAGGTGTAAAGTTAGATTATTTGATATTTTTCTTGTTCCTTGAGGTAGGCCTGTATCACTATGATCTCCCCTCTTAGAACCACTTTTGCTGTATCAAAGATTTTTTGGTATGTCACATTTCTGTATTTATTTTTCTCAAGGAATTTTAAAAAATATTTTATTTGTTTGATAGAGAACATGCATGAGAGAGAGAGAGAGAGAGGGAGAGAGAGAACAAGCAGAGAGAGGGGCAGAAGGACAAGCAGACTCCTTATTGAGCAGGGATCCCAATATGGGGCAGTATCATGACCTGAGCCAAAGGCAGATGCTTAACCAACTAAGCTATCCAGGTGCTCCTCAATGCATTTTAAAAAAAATTCTCCTTTGCTTTCTTTGATGACCCATGGTTGTTGGATAGTATGTTTAATCTCCAGACTTTTGTTGTGATTTTTCTAGTTTTCCTCTTGTAATTGATTTCCAGTTTCATACCATTGTAGTTGGAGAAAAAGCTTAATATGATTTCAATCTTCTTGAATTATTTGAGACTTGTTTGTGGCCTCTCTCCTGGAGAATGTTCCAATTGCACTTGATAAAATGTGTATTCTGTTGCTTTTAGATGGAATGTTCTGCATATATCTATTAAGTCCATCTGGTCTAATATGTTTTAGGATGATACTTCCCTAATAATTTTCTGTTAGGATGATCTGTCACTGATGTAAGTAGAGTGTTAAATTTTCCTACTGTTGTATAGCTGACAATTTCTCCCTTTAGGGTTGTTAGGATTTGCTTTATATATCTTGATACTCCTATGTTGGGTGCACATATATTTATAAATATGTCTTCTTTTTGAATTGACCCCTTTATCATTATGTAATACTCTTCTTTGTCTATTATTACAGCCTCAGTCTCAAAGTCTATTTTGTCTGCTATGAGTATAGCTATACCAGTATTCTTTTTGTTTCCATTTACATAGAACATCTTTCTCCACCTCTTCATTTTCAGTCTCACTTGTGAAGCGAGTCTCTTTTAGGCAGCATATAAATGGGTCTTTTTTTTTTTTAATCCATTCTGCCACTAAACTGGCAGTTTAGTCTGTGTATACTTTAAGTAAATGCTGAAAGGTATGTGTTTAATGCTATTTTGTTAATTGTTTTCTGGCTGTTTTTGTAGTTCCTCTTTGTTTCTTTATTCTTTTTCTGATTACCCTTGTGGTTCAATGGGTTTCTTTACTGTTAAATGTACATTTCTTTTTCATTTTCTTTTGCAAATTTACTATAGATTTTTGCTTTGAGGTTAATATGAAGTTCTCCTATAACTTCCTATGTATATAATGTTCTCTTCTGAGTTGATAGCAACTTAATTTTGAACACATCCTAAAACTTTATTTTTTTTTCCTTCCCCTGCCATGTTTTTAAAAAAGATTTTATTTAGGGATGCCTGGGTGGCTCAGTGGTTGGGCGTCTGCCTTTGGCTCAGGGCCTGATCCCAGATTCCTGGGATCAAGTCCCACATCGGACTCCTTGCATGGAGTCTGCTTCTCCTCTCTCTGCCTGTGTCTCTGCCTCTCTCTCTCTCTCTATGATATTCATGAGAGACACAGAGAGAGAGAGGCAGAGACACAGGCAGAGAGAGGAGAAGCAGGCTCCCTGAGGAGAACCTCACACCCTCACCACATTTTATGTTCTTGATGACATTTTATATCTTTTTATTTTATGCATCTCTTAACTAATTATTTCAGTTTCAGTTAATTTTACTATTTTTGTCTTTTAACTTTTATACTTGCTTTATAAGTTATTTACTTTGACTATATATTTACCTTTTTTAGTGATATTTTTACTTTCATTAACTTTCTTGTTATTAATTTTTTTGCCATTTTTAAAAATTTGGGGATATTCCTTTAACCTTTATCGTAAGGCCCATTTAGTACCGATGAATTCCTTTAGCTTTTGCTTATATGGAAAACTTTTAACCTCTCCTTCAATTCTGAATAATAATGTTAGTGGGTAAAGAATTCTTGGTTAGAGGTTTTTTTTTTTTTTTTTCCTATCAGGACTTTGAGTATAGTGTGACCTCTCTTCTGTCTTGGAAAGTTTCTGTTGAAAAATCTGATGGCCTTATGGGATTTCCCTTGTATGCAATAAGTTGTTTTTCTCTTGATACTTTTAAGATGTTTTCTTTAATTTTTGCCATTTTAAATATAATATGTCTTGATGTGTTTCTCTTTGGGTTTATCTTTTTTGGAACTCTGGACTTCATAGATCTTTAGGTCTATGTTTCCTTCTCTAGATAAGGAGAAGTTTTCAGCTTTTATTTCCTTTTTTTTTTTTTTGGTAAAGGTAATATTTCTTTTTTTAAAGATTTTATTTATTTATTCATGAGACACACAGAGAGAGAGGCAGAGACACAGGCAGAGAGAGGAGAGAGAGGCTCCTCAGGGAGTCTGATGCAGGACTCCATCCCGGGACCCCAGGATCACACCCTGAGCCAAAGGCAGACACTCAACTACTGAGCTACCCAGACACCCCTCAGCTTTTATTTCTTCAAACAAATTTTATGTTTCTTTCTCTCTTTCTTTTCCTTCTGGGGCCTCTAACATATGACTGTTATTCCAGTTGATTATGTCCCTCATGTCCTTTAAATTTACTTTTTAATTTTTTTTCTTTTTTTGCTGCTTTGTCTGGGTGAATTCTATTTCTTTATCTTCCAGCTTGCTGATCTTGTCTTCAGGCTCATCCAGTCTGATGTTGAGCCCCTGTAGTTTATTTTTTGGTTCCATTATTCTATATATTCCTCAGCAGTAACACTTGTGTTTAGAACTTTCTTCTTCTTCTTCTTCTTCTTCTTCTTCTTCTTCTTCTTCTTCTTCTTCTTCTTCTTTTTTTCTTCTTCTTCTTTTTAAGATTTTGTTTTTTTATTAATGAGACACACACATATACACACACATACACACATACACACACAGAGGCAGAGGGAGAAGCAGACTCAATACAGGGAGCACGACATGGGACTCGACCCCAGGTCTCCAGGATCACACCCTGGGCTGAAGTTGGCACTAAACCGCTGAGCTACCAGGGCTCCCCTGTTTAGAACTTTCTTATATTTTCTGTTTCCTTGTTGAGGATCTCATGGTGTTAATCTATTTTTCTTCTGAGTCTGGTGATCACCTTTATGACTTTGAATTCTATCAGGTATTTTGCTTACTTTCATTTCATTAATATCTTTTTCTAATATTTTGTCTTGTACTTTCATTTGGAGCATATTCCTCTGTCCCTTCATTTTGCCTGATTCTGTTTGTTAGTATGTATTAGGCAAATCAGTTACATCATGTTTTTTTTTTTTTTCACATCTTAGAGTTTTAAAGGAGCTGCTTTGTGTAGGAGATTTCACATAGCACCCCAAAACATGATCCCCTCTGACTACCAGAGCATAAGGGTTGTCCTATATATGGGATGCACTTGCTTGTCTGCTATGGTAAGATTAGCTGCTGTGGCGTGGGAGTGGGTGGGACTATCACCCAGCCTAGCTGTGTTGTGCAACAATGTTGGGGTGGATGTTAGTGTGGGCAGTTGCCTGGCCTGGCAGCAGTGTGTGGTTTTGCTGCATGGGTGGGTAATGTTCTCAGCTGGTTTTGCCCCCTGGCTCTAGCAGGTTAGATGAATTGTTTCAAAATGAGTACCAACCATAGCAAGGTAGGATGAGGTTGCAAATATGGCACTTACGAGTAACTCTGTCCCTGGACAAAGTCCCAATGATTTTGTGCCTTCCTTGTAGGTGCTTTAAGATTAGTGAGTCTTCTTCATATATAGGCTGGGTGCTTTCAAATTGGTGTTTTTGCATTGTGTGCAGGGGCGAGTGTCTAAGGATAGCCATTTAAGAATGGATACCCCATTTGCTACAATTCTACAGTTTTCCTGGATATAATCAGGATGTTTTCATCCAGATGTAAAACTAACCTGGATGTTAGTTTTCAAAGCCCATTGTTTAGGGGACTCATCTGTCTTATGTAAGATCTAAGGATTGGGGTATTTAATATAGAACACAAATTCTTCATTTCTCAGGGAAAAGTTCTATGTTTTTGATATCCTCCCAACTATGGATCTCTATACATGGTGTGGGTTTTTGAATGAGATAATCTTCACCTACCAATCTTGCTTTTATTTTTGGTCTTTGTTGTGAAGGCTCTGTTCATGCAGTTTTGTTTTTTGTTTTTCAGAGATAATTATTCCATATGTTGTTGTACATTTATTGTATTCATGGGATGGGGGAAGTGAGTTCAGGATCACCCTATGTCACCATCTTGAGCCCAGCTGAATCTATTTTTTATCTTTATTTTTTTTTAAATTTTATTTATTTATTTATTTATTTATTTATTTATTTATTTATTTATGATAGTCAGAGAGAGAGAGAGAGAGAGAGAGAGGCAGAGACACAGGCAGAGGGAGAAGCAGGCTCCATGCACCAGGAGCCCGACGTGCGATTCTATCCTGGGTCTCCAGGATCGCGCCCCCGGCCAAAGGCAGGCGCCAAACCACTGTGCCACCCAGGGATCCCCATATTTTTTATCTTTAAAAATAATTAAAATATTAGTTTTGTTTCTGCTTTTTAAAATATATAAACACTGTGAAAAGATTCTCCCTATTTAGTTAATTAACACATCTATCTTACATACTTATCTTTTGGTGAGGGAAACCTTAAGTTTTACTCTCTGCAAATTTCACTTATGTAATACAGTTAGCAATTATAGTCATCATGTTTTACATTAGATCCTCAGATCTTATTCTTGTTCTACCTGAAAGATTTTGCCTTTTATTTTACCTTTTACCTCTTTCTGTTTCCTCCAGCTCCTAGCACCTGGCAACTACTTTAATATTCTCTTATGAGTTTCACTTTTTTTGTGCAGTGATGGTAGGGGGAGTTCCACATGTAAGTGATACCATACAGTATTTGTCTTTCTCTGTCTGACTTATCTCACTTAGCATAATGCCTTCAAGCTCCATCCATGTTGTTGCAGATGGCAGAATTTGCTTCTTTCTTATGGCTGAATATTATTCCATTGTATGTATACATCATATCTTCCTTATCCATTTATTTCTTTTTTTTTTTTTTCCATTTATTTCTTGATGGACACTGAGGTTGTTTCCCTATCTTGGCAATTGTGAACAATGCTCAATGAATATGGAGGTGCAGGTAGCTCTTCAATATTACGTTTTAATTTCCTTTGGATAGGTGTTCAGAAGTGGGATTGGGTAGTTCCATTTTTAATGTTTTGATTTTTCATAGTGGCTGCACTAATTTGCATTCCAATTTTATTTGTTTTGTTTTTTTTTTGGTAAGCCTTAGATTTTGCACCTCAGGTAAATGTCTCTCTCACCTCACCTTATTCTCAGCCCTGATGAAGGACTCCCACCAATTCCAAAATAGTTAGTTTAACAATTGTTCTACCCGATAGGGTTGTATTGTCTGGCATTAGTCCCATGCCATCTCTGAACCAATCATTGATGCTTAAGAGGAATGGAGTGCTTTCATTGGGCTCTGATGGTGGGTGGGATCAATCCCATTCCAACTTCTAAGGATGTGAGAGAAGGCTTCCCAGAAGTGAAGTCTGAAATGAAGAGTCTTAGTTGATTTCATTGGGGGTTACATCAGGAGAGAGGGATAAGGAAGTGGGAAGTTGATAAACAAGAATGTGGTTTCAGGTGAAGACCAGGTTCAGCATGATCCCACTCAGTGAGACCAGGAGCTCACCTTTTATAACCCCATGCTGGTCATTCATTGGGTGAGGCCTGGTGGTGGTAGAGGGAGGCAGCTCTGCTGGACTGAGGACAGTTCTTTAGGGAATGAGGCAGCTGTACATTGTTACTGGCCAACACATACAGCAGCTAGGGATGGCCACATGTACCAGTGAACAGGTCAGGCCATCAGGGCAGGGCTCCATCAGTCTCTAGTAAGAGGCATGGTCTTGAAAGATAAAATTTCAGAAAAGAAAATGGGTGCTGCTCTAGCACTTAGCAGATGTCCTTTGTATTTAGCTCTTCAGCAAAAGAAATTAAGTTGATCATCACTTAATGACATCTCTTTCGATGAGAAGAAGTTATAACATGCAATTTCATATATTTGATCCGGAATATTGAAAAGTAGAAACAGATGCTCAAGCTGCCTTCTTGGTGCCTGTCTTTTAAGTAAAAGCTTTGAGCAGAAAGTCAACAAGCAGTGATGTTCACCTCCTTGTCTTTGCCCAAACCACCTACGTCACAGAATGCCAGTGAATCATGCTGACAGTCCACGTGCAGGCCTGGGAATAGCTTGACAAGGTAGAATTATGAACAAAATGGACTTCTTCCTTAAAAATTCCATTAGGGGAAGTGTCATGGCATTTAGAGTTCCATATACTAGGGAAACTGCCCTGGTGGAGTGAACTGCAATTGCGAGAGGAAAGAAGAGACCGCTGTCAGCTGCAGGCCATGCCAGGGAGTCTGCATAAATGGTCTTCTGTCAGCAAGGGGGGGAGCCCTGTCACCCTTTCATTAGCAGTAATTGAATGTCTACAGAGGCAGTAATTACAAATACCAGCCAGGCTTCACAGGCTCATCTGTCTTTGTTTATCATCACAGTAAGGGTATTGATCATTACTAGGGCCCTCCTTTCCTTTGGATAGGGACAGGGAAATTGGATTAATAAGGCCTGGCATGTATCATGTAACATGTGCTTGCATGGAAAAGGCAGATCAGAAGTGCTGAGAAGTGGTGAGCACTTCATTTCCTGGGAGTCCTGCTAACGTTCTTTAGTGCTTCCTTTGTAGGGGCTTATACTTGGATTCACCATCATCTAAGTATCCTGGCTTTTGATGGAGTCACAGAACTCCAGAGATTCAAAGTTAACTGAGTAGCTCCCATCTTAATTCACCTTTCTGCAGGTAGCACCTAAATAAATAGAGAAGAAGGGAGGAAAGGAGGGAGAGAGAAAGAGAATGTATATTTAAATATATATTTAAATGTATATACACACATATATGTATATATATATTTTAGAGAAAGATAATGTACATGGGGTAAGGGCAGAGGAAGAGGGAGAGAAATCCTCATGTAGACTTCCTGCTGATTTGGGGCTTGATCTCAGGACCCTGAGATCATGACCTGGGCTAAAACTAAGAGTTGATACTTAATCTACTGAGCCACCTAGGCACCTCTGGAGAATCAATTTTTAGCAAATTGCCAAGTGATGCTGTGGCTACTGGTCCAGGACCACACTTTGAGAACCACTGGATTAGAGCATCCCTATTTTGCAAACCTTAATGAAGAAACAGATGTAGGAAGTGATCATCAGTGCTTTTAAAATCACACAAAAAAGAGACAGCTAACTGAATTCTATATGCCTCCTGATGGAAGTACAAAAAAACCACCAATAAGAAATGTCAAAATACTAATCACAAATCAATCAAGCCAGGTCTAACTACCAATTTACAGGAGTTACAGGGGACAGAGAAAACAAGTCAGACATTGTTGCCACAGGGGCAAAAGAATTGTGCACAAGTGTTGTTTCCCATTTCTTACTTCCTCTTTTTTTCCACCCACTCCAGTTTGGTTTCTCTTCTTTCCATTCTTCTTAAACTCTCTTCGACAAAGAAATGAAATCTCCATATTTGCAGATTGATTAGTCTGTTCTCATATTACTTGACCTCAAAAGGACTGGGCACTGACCATTCCTTCCTCATTGATTCACTCTCCTTTGGCGTATTAGTCAAGATTGAGTCACTGCCATAGGAAATGATCACAAATCTCAGTGACTTAACAAAATAAAATTTTATTTTTTGCTCACTACACTATCCATTGTTATAATAATGGGGAAAGTGAAAGGCAGGATTGTGCGGGGGATTTTTATCCACGCCAGGCGTGGTGTAACATATATCACTTCCACACAGATGCCATTTGCTATTCCTTGGTTCTTCCTGGATGCAAGGGGCACTAAGAAATGTAATTACAGGCTGGGCATTTGTTTCCCACCAATAACTGCATTATGAAGGATGAGTGTGAGTTTGGTGAGCAACTTGTCATGACACGGGGTGGAGAGGCAGGCTTCAGTCAGATCATGTGTGCAAGTCTGCACAGCAGTACTCAGCATACTTCCTCCTCAAATCCCATCTCTGCTTTGGCCAATGGGGGTCATTTGCCCAGGTCACCCTGATTTCTTCTAATCAGGGTCTTATCTTCTTATAAAGGCATCTGACAAAGATTTATTGGGGGCCCCCAGAGCAATTTTGCACCTAGAACTTCCATAGAAAATGGACCATTTAATTCAAGATAACCTCTTACAAGACCCCATTAGAATCTTAATTAACCTAATATAGAGGAACTGCATTTCTTAGTGGGAGGCACATTTTTAATGATTTCATATTTAATATATTGTCTGTGCTACTAGGGGCCTATATACTCTGGGATACTTTGAGTCATACAGGGAATATCATTACCCAGCATTGCACCATGATTCTACAATTCTTTCTATATGAAATTTAGAAAAAAAACAATATGATAAGTACAACATTTGTAGACAATTAATGGCTTTATTCCATGTGGATGCTTAAGTCTTTTAATTTTAAAATCATAAGAGCTCTCTCACCATACTTCTCTTTTATCTGGAGGCAGATTTGTTATGTGGTAGGTCTCTTGATAATGTCTCCATTTCCTCACAGGTGCTGGCTCAGAGCCAAACATGTTCTGAGGTTCCCACGGGACAGGGAGCACTAGACATAGCCAGGCAATGCCCTTTGCTTAAAGAGCCCCCCAGATGGGTTGCAAAATGAAGAGTTATCATGCTCTTCTTGGCTAGAGTATGATAATTCAGCCCTTGGAGAATGTCTCCTTACAGATGGCCCAAGTCTCCTCTCTTGTGAATATGCTTTACTCTAAAAGATTTAATTGGTAGGTGAGTGCCATCAACATAAGATCTGCGTCTGTTCGTGATAACTGAAATTCTCAGAGCACTCTGCTGCCTCTCAATTCTTGAAATAGCATTACCCTAAATCATTCACAACCCTTGCACTAAAGTTCATGAGAAAATGCAAGTGGCAAGGAGTAGTGTGTAGCCCATATGTAATGACTAGATTGAGAGTCTAACTATGAAGGGCCATCCCAGTGACTGAGTTCCTCATAGGGTTGGCTGAGGCATTGGTTGAGACTGCATTGCACCCTAGCTCTTCCCTTTGCCCAGTTGTGCTTTTTATCCATCTCTTCCTCAGGTGTTCTCAAGAGCACTCTTCTACAGTCCTCTTGTATGCTGATGTCTAGGTCAAGATCTGCTTCCTTCATCTGACTGAGGAGTTCACAATCTATGGGACCAATGAGGAAGAAGCAACATGCAAATCTTCTGCTCTTGTTCTTCCTTTCTCTAAGATAAGAAAGAATGATCCTTGTCCCAAATGGGAGAAAAGATGGGTAATTTCTACTTTGTATACGTGAGATATGATAGAATGTTCAAAGACCATTTATTCTTTTCCCATATCTCTTTCACAACATCTTTCCCTGTACACTTGTATAGTGCCTTGATTTTAATTTCAAATGGTGGATGGGGCTTTCAGCAACTCTCAGGTAGACATTACATATTCTACCGTGGATCTAAAAGGCCAACTCCCAAGTAATAGGTTTTGGAGGATCAATAATGAAGTTGTTCCCAGACTTGCTGAAGCATGTTTTACATTTATAATGCAAAAAACAAAAGGCTCAAAGAAAGAAGTGAGTTCATCTAAAGAGAGCTAGATTACATCATTAAACCTTTAATTAACCTGATGGTTTTGACTTAAGAAAATCAATGGAGCATTCTCACTTCTAGGAAATAAAAACTTTAATATTTTATGTGCCAACATTTATCTTTTTTTTTTTTCTAGTATAGCATGCACTTTCTCTGGTGGATGTCTGTTGGGCTTGTTTTCCTCTCAAGATTTAAAACTAGAAAATTTTTTTGTTGTTTACTGGAAATTGGTAACTATATTTGGAATAAGATTTTGAAAGACTTTAAAACTTAAAACTTGGCAGAAAGTAGGATATCTAGTGTTTTGATTCAAGAGTCTTGGCTGTATGGGGAGGGGGTTAGGAGGGCATGAAAGCATTTTTACGTGGATATAATTAGGTTTGATTTTATTCCTTTGGAAGACTTTTGAATTTTTCTGATGAATATTTTAGTAGTTCACTGGATAGCAAAGTACTGCGCTAGGTACTTTGAAAAGATGCAAAAGAAGTACTCATCTGTACTTCTAATTTAATTGACTTAAATCTACCTAATACTCAGCTGTGGCTATACTATCTAGTTCAGTGTTCATGAGCACAGACAATTCTGTTAGTATATACAAGTTGCTAGTAAGCAGTATGATATAAACCTGCTAGTACCAGGGATACTTTAGAATTCTCCTTCCATCCTCTGTCACTGGTAGGGATATGATAGTTCTCTAAAGGGCCTGCCTACGTGCATGTAGATTTTCCTTTTGTTCCTTCAGTTTAGCTTTATGATGCTAGTCTTTAGTGTGCATAACAAAAAATCTGGTTAGGATTGAGTAAATCAGTTTTGGTTTTAGGAAATATAAACTATTCTTGATTTATTTGTCAGAAATTCAGGGAATTAGGTAAATTCAGGGTATTTACAGTCTCACTGGAAGTCCCAGAGGATAAGATTTAAGTCTGGGCCTGAAGGTATAGTTCCTGGAACTATATTTACATAAATACATAAGTAATTTGAAGGACAGAGAAGACATCAAATGAATTAGAAAAACTTTCCTTCTTTAATGGGAAAGGGAAAGGAAAAAGATAACTGGTAACACTTATATGGTAACAATTGATTCCAAAACATATTAAAGCAGAAAAATGAATAGTCCAATTGAGTGTACTTTCCACCATTTTTATATAACCGAATTGTGGCAACAGGAGTTGGGTGACCCTTTTGGCCTGGGGATATGATAACTTGACCATCATTTTGACAAAGTTGGGAGAAAGCAGTAGAATAATAGTTGGGGCACCTGGGTAGCTCAGTTGGCTAAGCGTCTCTTTTTTTTAGATTATTATTATTATTTTTTATTGGAGTTAAATTTGCCAACATAAGAATAACACCCAGTGCTCATTCCATCAAGTGCCCCCCTCAGTGCCCATCACCCAGTCACCCCAACCCCCTGCCCACCTCCCCTTCCACTACCCCTTGTTCGTTTCCCAGAGTTAGGAGTCTCTCATGTTCTGTCTCCCTCTCTGATATTTCCCATTCATTTTCTCTCCTTTCTCCTTTATTCCATTTCACTATTTTTTATATTCCCCAAATGAATGAGACCATATAATGTTTGTCCTTCTCTGATTGACTTATTTCACTCAGCATAATACCCTCCAGTTCCAACCACGTCGAAGCAAATGGTGGATATTTGTCACTTCTAATGGCTGAGGAATATTCCATTGTATACGTAAACCACAGCTTCTTTATCCATTCATCTTCTGATGGAAACCGAGGCTCCTTCCACAGTTTGGCTATTGTGGCCATTGCTGCTAGAAACATCGGGGCGCAGGTGTCCCGGCATTTCACTGCATCTGTATCTTTGGGGTAAACCCCAACAGTGCAATTGCTGGGTCGTAGGGCAGTTCTATTTTTAACTCTTTGAGGAACCTCCACACAGTTTTCCAGAGTGGCTGCACCAGTTCACATTCCCACCAACAGTGCAAGAGGGTTCCCCTTTCTCCACATCCTCTCCAACATGTGTTGTTTCCTGCCTTGTTAATTTTCCCCATTCTCTCTGGTGTGAGGTGGTATCTCATTGTGGTTTTGATTTGTATTTCCCTGATGGCAAGTGATGCAGAGCATTTTCTCATGTGCTTGTTGGCCAAGCATCTGACTCTTGATTTCAGTTCAGTTTATGATGTTAGGTTCGTGAGATTGAACCTGTGTAAGGCTCCACACTCAAAGAGGAGTCTGTTCTGCCCCAGAGATTCTCTCCCCACTCCCTTTGTCAACCCCCACCCAACTCACGACTCAAGCATGCTCTCTCTCTCGCTCAAAAAAAATTAAAAAAAAAAGAAAAGAAAAGCAATAGTTCATCATTTTCATGGAAGGAAGGATTTTTTTTTTTAAATAACATTTTGGAGAGAAAAGCACAAGGCTGGTAATGGTATAGAAGGGAAGGTAATGAAAATAAATAGTGCTAAAAAGTATTCTGATATTTGAGAAATGGAGGTAAAGACTTTGAAGTTATTTTGAAAATATACTTTGGTTGTTGAACATTTTTCAAACCTTGATATTACTGAGTTGGGGCACATGGATTATGGCTTTGATATAGTTACAAAAATAGGAGCATGAATAGTCATCCTTAAGGATTTTTAGGTCTGCTCAGTACCTCAATAGACCCTTTCCTTTTTTTTTTAAAAAAAGATTTTATTTATTCATCCATGAAAGACAGACAAACAGACAGAGAGAGAGAGACAGAGAGAGAGAGACAGAGAGGCAGAGGGAGAAGCAGGCTCCCTGCTGCAGGGAGCCTGTAGTGGGACTCCATCCTGAGTCTCCAGGATCACACCCTAGGCTGAAGGCGGCGCTAAATCGCTGAGCCACCCAGGCTGCCCCCTTTCCTTTTTTTAATAGATAATTCACATTCTTGTGAAATTGCACGTAACACAGAGTAACCTGAGCATGTGATTATTGAGTGAAGTGAATTGGAGGAAGGAAGCTCTAAAAAGCCATCTTTAGGGGGAAGTTTCTTCTCCCTGACTTCTTGATGTCATCTCTTCGATTTCAAACTCAGCTATATTATTTTCAGCTAATATATTCCAGATACTGTAATAGATGCTGGGGAGACAAAATAAAAAGACAACTGTACACGTTCACAGTAGCTAATAGTTTGTTGGAAGAGCTAGTAAATCTTTCATTTCCATAGTATTTGCTTGGTGTTCAAACACCAGGCCTTGTGACTGTAAGTATAAACAAGATAAGCATGTTTTCTGTCCTCATGGAAATCAGAGTCTAGTGGAAGAGTCAGACCATGGACCAGATGATTACCACTAAATATGTTATGTGCTACTAGAGTAAGTGTAGGTGTAATGAAAGCATACAACAGGACAATTCACCTGGTCAATAACGTCATTGGGCATAATATATTAAGTTATAATTAATGCACCAAATTTCATACAATATAATTACCTAAAGCCCATACTTTATGCAGATTTCCTTAGTCTCTACCTAATGTCCATTTTCTGTTCCAGAATCCTATCTTGTATACAACATTACATTTAGGCATCATGTCTTCTTTAGCTTCTCTTTCCTGTGACAGTTTCTCAGACTTTTCTTATTTTTGAAGACCTTGACAATTCTGAGCTATATATTAGTCAAGAATTTTGAAGAATATCCCTCCATTGAAATTTTTCTGATGCTTTTCTCATGATATGACTGAAGTTTTGGGTTTTGGGGAAGAAGACCATAGAGGTAAAGTGCCACTTTCTTCTTATGTTATCTATTAATCTGGAAATATTTATGACTTGTTATTGACTTTGATCATGACTGATGTGGTGTTTGTCAGATTCTAACACTGTAAAGTTGTTCCTATTTTCCCTATTTCCATACTATAGTCTCTTTAAAGCAGGTACTATGTGTACCTCACATGGTGTGGGGCATTATGCTCTACCTTTTTGACAGTAGAGTATATTATTGATTTAGAGTTCTACATGGAGGATTTGTTTCTTCTCCCCCATTTACTATTTATGTATTCAGCCACTGACTTCCATTAGTATGGACTCATGGATATTTATTTTCTACGTGAGGTTATAACCCAATACCACATAATTCTGCAGCCAAAATTTCTTTCTTTCTTTTTTTTTTTTTCAAACTTGCTTTATTCTGAGCTCTGTCATTTGGTTCCTGGATGCTTTTGATTTTCCAATATCAGTATGGGTGTTTTATTAAGCAAACGCTTACTTTATTTCCACTAGAAGATGTTGCTCCAAGCTCAGCTTATCTCCTACCCCAGTCCTAGAGTGAGCCAGTGAGTTGTTGTTCCTTTTATTGGAGAATGGTATAAAAAACCAGGACCCGAATGCTAGGAGTACACCTTACTATGGGTGTTGTTGCACTTAGCTCTTTTCAGCAGACGGGAAGGACTTACATGTATGTATGCCACCCTGTGTATATACACATATCTATAAATATTTTTTTGTAACTATATCTATGTTAGGGTGGAAAAGAGTTCATATTGATGTCTCTGACTCTAATTCATTATCACATAGATCATTCTGGCCTTGTCCCCACATTTATCTGCAAACTCCCTCTGTAGTAGTGGAAAACTTGCCCCTACCATCTGTCATTCTTTCACTCAATAGTTTAATTCTAGTATACATGTAAGGAAATATCAGAATTGTTAACCTGTACTCATGGGACAAAACTTTATCAGTGGGAACACAGGGCTTATGTACAATTTATTCCTCCTTTAATCCTACAGACTCTACTCATTGCTAAAATTCCTTAGATGAGCACCTTTTCCCCCAACCCCTAGGTTGTTTTGTATATTTATAATGCAGTTAGATTGTATGTCATATTCTGTACTCCATCCTGGAATCTCCAACCTCTAAAATGATTTTTAAAATATTTCTGTACAGTAAGGTTCACTACAGTTCTATGCTGTATAGTTTATGCTCTGTAGTTCTGTGGTTTTGACCTTAGATGCATAGTGTCATTACCCACCATTATGGTATCATACAGAACAGTTGACCACCTTAGGTCTCTTGTGTTTCATCTAATCCAGCTTACCTCCTCACATTCTGGACCCGGGGCAACCAGTGATTTTTTTTTTTTAATTTCTGCTAGATTTTGCCCCCTCCAAAATGTCATATAATTGTCATCATATACTACATAGCATTTTTATTTATTTTTTATTTTTTATTTTTTGGCTTACATAGCATTTTTAAAGTAGCTTTTTTCACTTTTCAAAATGCCTTAAGATTCATATATGTCTTTCCATACTTAAATAGCTCATTTATTTTTGTTGTTGAGTAATATGCTGTTACCTGGGTATACCACAGTTTGTTTACTGATCCACCTATTAAAGGACATTTTGGTTACTTTCGATTATTGACAATTATGGATATTTATACTATGAAGATTCATAGGCAGGTTTTTATGTAGAGATAAGTTTTCAAATCAGTTGAGTAAATACCTAGGAGTGTGATCACTGCACCGTGTGGTAAAAATACATTTAGTGTCATAGGAAACTGGCAAACTATCTCCCAAAGTGGCTGTACTATTTTGCATTCCTCTCAGCAATGAAAATGAATGAAAGTTCCTGTTGCTCTACATCCTTGTCAACATGGTTTTGTCCATTTAAAAAAAATTAGGGGCGGCCCCAGTGGCGCAGCGGCTTAGCGCTGCCTGCAGCCTGAGGTGTGATCCTGGAGACTTGGGATCGAGTCCCATGTTCAGCTCCCTGCATGGAGCCTGCTTCTCTCTCGCCTGTGTCTCTGCCTCTCTTTCTCTCCGTGTCTCTCATGAATAAATAAATAAAATCTTTAAAAATAAAAAGATAAAAAAATTAGTTATTCTAATAGGTGTGTAGTGGTAACTCCTCATTGTTCAACTCAGAGTTTCCTAATGACAAATACTACTGAGCATATTTTCATATTCCCACTTGCCATTGTATATCTACTTTGGTGGGGTGTGTAGTAAGATCTTTCAATTGTCTGATTGATTCCTCAGTCTCTGTAAATTCCCCTTTGCTTGTTACTGTGCCTCTTGTGTAATTTTATTCCTGGATAAAACAAAATTCTTGGAGATGTTCAAGAGTGTTAAACACTTAATTGGAATGATTGAGTTGAAAGAACCTCTTTGAAATCTGATGATCTAAAAAGAAGAATATTTGCAGAAATTTAAATTTTGGATCCAAAGATAAAAAGGTCATAGATCTAAGGTAGGTAAGTCATAGAAAGATATTTTGGTAATCTCAACACCTTCATTCCCCAGGCTTTATTATTTTTGTGTCCCATGGCATTTGTGTTCTTATTAGCCTTTTGAGGATCACTTGGCCCTATATTATGATGGTGAAGAGAATTATTCTGGGAGCATATAATCCTGATTCAAAACTTAAGCACTACTAAGATTTGAACCATCTCCCATGAGATGTCCAGTATTAAGACAATTATTTCAAATGACTTATGTATTCCATCATTCCTTTCATATTTGGAGCAATTCTAGTGTTCAGCACATTTTCACTTAGTTCCAGTTTGATGGATTGACTTACTTAAAACCTGGCAGGACTATTCAAACTTCCTTGCAGTGTTAAGGCTGTGGCTCTTCATCTAAAATACAGGCTGGGTGGCAAAGGAAACTCTTGGCATACTGCTTCATTGAGACTTGTAAACAATAATTAAATGGACTTATGCATCCTGATCCTGCTGTTTCATTTATTTTTTTCAAAACACATGAAGGAGTTTTAGTTCTGGATAATAAACAACAAGAATCATAGCACTCTGCATTTAAACCAAATGAGCTCAATGAGGGTATACAATTCTTGCAATTACAATTTTACTGTTTTGCATATATTCACAATAGAAGAAGAAAACAAAAAAGCATAAGTTTCATGGTATGTTGAGAGATGGGAACTCATAAAAAGCTTTGTGAGACCTCTGGTGGTCACCTCATTTGGAATCCAGTCCGTCCCAGCTTATGACTAATTCTAACATCTTGGGCAAAGCTCTTGTGACTTTTGCAATTAGTCCTCTTGTTTAAAATGAATAAGTGGAGGCAGATGACATCTGATTTATCTTCAGATGTAGTATGTGGTAATAGATCCTAACACAGGCTGCAGTTTTTGTGCAAAGGAGAGAAAGCAGAGGAGCAGGTGGTGGTACCACATAGAATTAACTACCTTATGAAACTTGCATTGACTCTAGGTGGCCACCAGGGGACATCCAAGACACCACAAGAGCTCAAGAGATGTTTGTAAATCAAATTTCTGTAAATTGAACCTTTGCTTTGTATTGACAACATTTCAGAGATGTGTTCCCACAGGAAAACAGTGGCTCCTAGAGCAATAAAAATTATGCTCAAGGATATAAACAGTTTTAACAGCAGTATTTAAAGGAAACACACAGAGTAATATATCTTTGATATTATTGTGTCTTGCATTAAATTGGATTTGTGGTAAGGCAGCAATTTTATAAGTTTGTAGAAAGAATTCACTTCTTTTGGTTATGAATATTTTAACACTGCCTTGTTTTTTAATGCAGACATAGAATTGTTACCTCTTAATAATAAATACATGGTTATTATATCATGTTTACCTACCCCATTTCTTTATTGCTTTAGTACTCATGATGGGCAAAGAAGGACCATTATATAACCACAAAATAATGGGACTGGAAAAACTTTTAGATCATAGATTTTAGTCTTCTTCCTGTACTGATGAGGAAACCAAAGTGAGATAGATAAATTTATTTGTACAAAGCCATACAAATAATTAGATTAAATTGAAACTACTCTATGTAGTTATTCCTGAGGTCAATAGTGAGGAACACCAACCATCTCAGAATTAATCTGAAAGAATATAGGCACAGTGTATAAAATTAGCCATTTGAGGGAGTAGACCAAAAAATGATATGTAAATGACTAGGAAGTTAGCAAAAATCCAATCCAGGTGGCCTGCATGTCTCAGGAGATAGAACAGAACAATGATTGTAATATAGTAAATGAAAATATAAGCAAATACATAGGAACAGATAAAGATTGTAAGAAGAGAATGGTATTGGTAGAGCTAGTATAGAAATCCCAGAGCTACTTGTTGGCAGTGTGTGTTCAGTACCTTCTAGTGGCAAAAATCAACTCTTACTGCAGCTCAGGTATAGTCCATGAGCTCTTATTGTGGCCTTAATGAAATTGTCCTAAAAATGTCCAGCCCTTTGTTGTGAATTCATACTCCCTAATTTCTCCATCTGTGGCTCCACTGCTGAAGGATCTGGATCAACATTGGTTCCATTTTCCATTTATAGTGTTGCCAAAAGCAAATGTGACTATACCAAACTCTTAAACAAGACATGAATTATTGAACCAAAGTGATCTTTATCTTTGCAGGACTACTCTCTCAATGAGCAGAAACAGAGTCCAGTTTTTAGTCATTTCAGAGACCAAGGTCCAGCCTAAAATTGGCCTTATTTGAAATATTTGTCAGTTGATTCATTATATAATCTCCAGAAAGACAGGTTGTAGGTTGATGCTCTGATGATGAAGTGGCATGAGAATTTATCATCCTTGGCTGCCATGAGGTTGACAGATGCTTTGTTTAGTCCAGGATTATACTTTCTGAAAGTCTTTTAAAATGGCCAGGTATTTACACATTGGCCAGTCCATTTATAAAAAGAGGTATACCTCCAGTTGCTACTGAATAAATGGGTGGAATGATGATGAAATGAGCCACTGAGAAGTCTTTAGGCAGCAGAAAAACTCGGGTATTTTGAGCATTACTAAACATCTCAGCTCCTGTAGAAGGTTAGAAATTAAGATGAATGAAGGAAAAGAAAATTTATGTATATTTATTTTTTAAAGACTGTATTTATTTATTTTTGAGAGACACAGAGAGAGGCAGAGACATAGGCAGAGGGAGAAGTAGGATCCTGTGAGAAGCCTGATGCAGGACTTAATCCCAGGACCCTGGGATCACAACCTAGCCAAAGGCCAATGCTCAACCACTGGGTCACCCAGGTGCCCCAATTTATGTGTATTTAAAAAGGAAATAACACATTTCCTATTTTCTGTTTTTACTACATTTCCAGTGTCTCCTTGGTTTGGGCCACAGTGATTTTCATGATTGCTGGGGCAGTTTGGGCTTGCCATCCAAGGCATTTAGAATTGGAATTGCCAAGATTTCTGGGCACTTGGCATTGAAAATAAAACTTTCAGTCTGTGACATAGCAACGTTTTAGTGTCTCAGGCTTCTGAATTGAGAAGGAACCTAGATGGGGGACTAAGATTTCTAGGGATTAGAACAGGATACACCTTCCTGGAAACTAGCAAACTGACTTGTGGTCTATGTGAATCAGGCTTTTATATTGGTTTGGCAAGAGTCAACTTTTCCATGTCAGGCAACTCTGGGCTTTTGGCTTAGGCTCTTGGATTATGATCCATCCATTCAGGGAAGCCTCTTAGAATAGAGCTTCTATGCCTCTTCAGAAAATCCCTCTGCACTTCTTGTTGATTTTTTTATCTCCTCCACCTAGATCCCCCGACTTCTCCATCTAAGCATGACTTTGCCAACAATGATTCCAACTCTCTTGAACAGGTCTAACTCTGATGGCAAACATTCTATTTGCTTACTTAATCTGTCTACCTACAAGATATTTTTTCTAAGACTTCATATATGTATTTATATGTTTAATCTTGTAGTTTATCTTCAGTAATTATTTATTTTAAAGATTTTATTTATTTATTTGACAGAGAGAGAGCACAAGTAGGCAGAGGAGCAGCAGTGGGAGACGGAGGAGCAGACTCTCTGCTGAGCAGAGACTGATGTGGAGCTCCATCCCAGGACCCTGGGATCATGACCTGAGCTGAAGGTAGATCTTAACCAACTGAGCCATCCAGGTACCCCCTTAAGTAATTATTAATTGGACAAAATGAATTAAAATCAAGCAAAGGAAAAAATCAGAGAAAAATTAAATAGTTGGTGAATATAAACCTACCATACGAGTCAAAATGTTAATGTTTTGAGGAAGTAAAAAAAAAAAGGATAAAAGGAAAATGGAGGAGAAAGACGAGAATAGGAGGGCAAGGAGGAGGAGAAACTTGAAGAGAAGACTAGTAAAATTTAGAAATAGGCCCACATGCTATCCTTGGCTTCTACTTAGAAGAGAAATCACTAAATTTGCACAACATGATATAAAACTGCAATTCATTTATTGCCAAACACTTAAAATTGAGCCTTTTTGTGGTGATAGATTCTTTAATGGTGTTTGCTTTGCTTATCACAGAAACAAAAAATAGGAAACAGTTCCATTTGAAGTAATTATGACAGGATAATCAGGCCGACATCAGAAATCAAAATAAGTTATAGTTTCAGGTGGAACTGATAATCATCCAGCCTGACTTGACAAAGTCTGGTGAAGTTTTTCATGGCAACATCCATTCTGATTGGTTGTGATAACTGTCAGATTGGGTGCTATTTCATGTTTTCAGTCTCATCCCTAGTTTTGAGTAAAATATACTTCATTGGCATTTTTTTGTTAGAGAGGGAAGCTATCATTTATTGATGACCAATGGAGTGCCTCATTTCATCCTTAAAATGAACCTACAAAGTGGAGGGTGTTAGCCTCAGAATTTCATGAGCACTTGAGAGTTCTGTAAAGTCAAATGTTGCCCAAGGTCACCCCTTGAAGAGGCTAAATCAGGAGCTGAAACTGTCCTGGTCAGCTTGTGCTTGCTTTTTTTATTCCTCTCTGTAAATAGTCACCTCCTACATCTTCCCCTACTCTCAGAAAGGCCCAGAGTTTTGAACTCCTGTGAAAGTGCACACCTTTGCTTAACATCTTTAAGTCATGTTGCCCCAGACAAGGCATAAGCCAAACAGGCATTAAGCAAAATTATAGGCCAAAATTTTTATGAGTAAAATCATTATATTGTTTGTCTTTTGGGGATTTTTGATT
This sequence comes from Canis aureus, assembly GCF_053574225.1. Classification (NCBI taxonomy): domain Eukaryota; kingdom Metazoa; phylum Chordata; class Mammalia; order Carnivora; family Canidae; genus Canis; species Canis aureus. Next base: position 10,887,421 of record NC_135629.1, read on the forward strand.
CTATATGTTATTATCTCTCTAGTCAGAAGAGAAAAAACAGGAAAACAAAACAAAACAAAACTCAAACCCTCCAAAACCAAGTAATGTGACCACTGCTTTTTAAATTTCCTTTCTTTTGGTCTTTGCTCAAGTGCTTTTCTAAATAATTTCATGTCTCATTCCTTGAATCATGATTTAATTTTGTGACACTAACTGTAATTTTGTAGTTTACTTAGTCTTTTACATTATTTATATTTTAAACTTCTCATCGTTGGCCTTCCGGTAATTTTATAGGACTATGTACCATACAAGGATCTTATAATAGTGACCTTCCTATTTCTCCCACCCAGCCTTTGTGCTGTTGTCTTGATACACTTATTTGTATGTGTGTTATAAATGTGGCAAAAAACAATGTAATGAAGTTTGCTTTAGGCAGTGAATTTTCTTTAAGAGCCATTTAAAGTAAAAAAATATAAATATGTTTACCTTTATTTGGGAGCATTTCCAGATTTTCTTCATTTCTTTATGCAAATGTAGATTTCTGTCTGGGATCTTATTCCTTCTGCTCAAAGAACATCCTTTGCAATTTCTTAGCTAACATGTATGCTGGCAATAAAAATATGTTTGTTATTCTGAGAAGTCCTTTATTTTGACCTTATCTTTTAATAAAATTTTAATTTGGGAATAATTTTAGATAGACAAAATGTAAAGGTAGTAAAGAAAGATATCATACACTCTATGTCCACTTTCCTTTATTATTAACATCTAACATTAATAATAATAATAACAATTATTATTATTAATATCTTACATTTAGGTACAATATGGATATCTTATTATTATTATTTGGATATAAATTACATGTAAAAGATAAAATGGGAAATTATAAAAATTATATTGTAATTTCTCCATGGCACATTTATTTAAATTAATGGACTTATATTAATTATATTATTATTATTATGGACTATTTTTTTTAGTTTTTACTTAATGTCCCCTTTTTAGACTCCTGTCCAGAATACCATGTTATATTTGGTTGACCTATATCACCTTAGGCTCATCTTGTTTGTGACAGTTTTTCAGATTTCTTGTAATTTTCAAGACATGGATGGTTGTGGGAAGTACTGGCCAGTTACTTTGCAGAATGTCCCACAATTGAGATTTCTCTGATTCTTTTTCTCATGGTTAGACTGGGGTTATGGATTTTTTGGAGGAACAGCACAGAGGTAAATTGCCATTCTCATCATACCACTCCAAGCGTATTTGCTATTAATAGGACTTATCACTGTTGAGACTGACCTTGTCATGGCTGAGGTTGTATTTTCCAGATTTCAACACTAAGAGTTTCTCCTATTTTACCCATTTCCATACTGTATTTGTTTTTTAAAGAAGTCATCATGTGTACCCCACACTTAAGGTGTGGAGAATTATGTTTCATTCCTTTAGGGTAGGATATCTGTAAATGATTTAGAGTTCTGCACAGAGATTTGTCTCCTCTCCCCATATATTATTTGATTATTTGTGTATTTAACTATTGATTTCTACCAGTAGGAACTTGTGGGTTAATATTTTGCATACCCACACTCAGCTTTTAGCTATTTCTACACACTGTGGCATAGATGGCGTTTCCAGGTTCTTGGCTCCTAACATAGGGCTGCTGTTGCTCCTTCCTCAGTTTTAGCCTCATGGAGGAGGGTGGTAAGAAGTGTGCTCTGTTGTTCTGGCCCTGCCTCAGGTTTATATGACCCCATGCATCTGATGCTTTCTTGGCTTTCCTTCCTTCCTCTCCCTGAGAACCCAACTCTGACTTGGATCTATAGTTGGTCTTAGTGGTAGTTTCCTGCCTCATCTTCAGTCATAGTAATCTCTGCTTGGTGTAGGATTTTTGACCAGTGATGTTTCCAGTTTTTCTCTAGGGGTAGAGGCTTCATCCACCCATCCTCCATTTGCAATGATTCTTTGCTGTGCCTTGGCAGTGACAAAGTTTATTTTCCTGCTCCCAGCAGCTTAAGGTTTTTGGTTTGTTGGAAAGAGATAGCTGAGGAAGTGGGAAGGGCATTGTTCCTCTCCCCCAGCAGCTACTGATCACCCCTTGCACTGAGATTCTGTACCAAGGAAGAGTTTCTCCGGGTTTTTTTTTTTTTTTTTGTCTTCACTATTTCTTATGAGTCCTCAATAAAGAGCTGTGAGAAATGTAGATTCCCCTTGTGTCTGGAGGTATCACAGAATGACATTTATAGCCTATAATTAGCCTTTAATGAATGAATTAAAATTTTAGCTGACTTATTACCTACTTGTATGGTGGCTCCCTCTTCAACCCATGCTCTGCCACAGGTGAGATAGTTTATGTGTTCCATTTCTTTGGGGAAAGGCCTATGTCTCTGCTTACTAATTGGCCTGAATTTTACCCCTGAAGATGGAGACAAAGTATGAAGGCATACATGTCTTGCTTTTTTTTTTTGAAAGAGAGAGAGGTTGAACACATATGCAGGGTTGAGGGAGGGGCAGAGGGAGAGCAAGAGAGAATATTAAGCAGACTCCCAGTTCATGACTCAGGGCTTGATCCTGTGACACCAGTATCATAACCTGAGCTGAAACCGAGAGTTGGATGCTTAATCGACTGAACCATCTAGCCATCCCCATGTCTGACTTTTTATTTTCAAGCTCATTCTTTGTATTGAATCTAATTATCAAAGTGATATTTCCCTATAATATTATCATTTGCCTGAAGTATTTTCCAGACTCATCACTTTTTTGGACTAGTTCTGTGGAGGGATTTCTTGATTATTAATAGATTAAGCTTCATGAAGACAAGTCCTGTACTTGTACAGACTCACATACCAATAAAGAAGGAAATGCCCATAGACCATGCAGTGCATGGTAAGGCATCTCCCCCTGAGAGAGGGAAATGGTACAGAGTAGAGTGAACATTGTGTCAGAAATCTAGAATTAAGGTATCTGTTTCTATTAATTACCAAAAAAAAAATTACCTGCTAAGTGCAAAAGAAGTATTATTTCTTCTATAATATTCTATTTTCATGAAAAAATCAGTTCTTAAATGACCAAGAATGAGATGAGTACTTGTATATGTGACTTTAGCAGTTTTATATATAGACCATATAGGTGTAGGAAGAATGTATATGCATATGATAACTGATCTCAGGGAGACAATGTAGGCAGGACAGGGATAGTTAAAGATCAGATCATGATTTCTCCTAGTTTCACAGGTAGATGGTGACTCTTGATGTGTTATCACTTCAAACTTCTTTCCCCCATTGTTATCCATCTTGATTGCTGAAATTCACCAGCAATCACCAGGGAAGGCACTATCTGCTCTCTCAAAATTAAGGCTCAAAGTGTCAGTAGATATGATGTAAATATCATGGAATGTAGGGCCAGTAGGCTTGGATCTGATTCCTAACTCTCATAAAGCAAATTATGGGTATGAAAAAGCATTTTTCAACTTGAATGTTCTGTAAAAATGTTCATTTTTATTATGGCATCACATTTTGCTCCCCTGGACTTGGTGGGCCAGGGTAATAGACACATTCAATTTTGAGAGCAGATTCTCTCTTCATGTTCAAATGTGCTCATTGCCACATTAAGCATATATATAAATAGGTATATAAATTTGATCAGTAGCTTAGTTTGTTAATCTCTGTCTTACTTGAGATATTTGCCTAAGAAGATTTTCTTTGCTTGCCAACTGAGAAATGGTAAATTAGAAAGCTGTAGGATTACAGACTTAAAACAGTACTCAGTAGAAGAAATATGAAATTAATAGGGATACCATAGAGGTGTAGCAAGAGCTAGAATATTGGAAAGCAGGGGAATTATAGTTTGAGAAGAAAACATATTTGTAGGTTTTCAGAGGACTTGCTAGTCACAAATTTACCTTCTGGCTGAACAATTTTAGAGTATAAAGATTAATTTTCTCGGCTATATTTAAGCAACTCTCTGATTTTGATCTTCAACCCAGCTCCTTTCTGGTTGACACTAAAATTTCTAGCATGCAAACAGTACATGAGAACGGTGGCCACAAATCAAAGACTATGCTTCAGGTGCCAATGATGGAATGAAACTTCTTTACACCTTGAATTGACTGTTCTCTTTGGTCATAATCTTCATGGATTCATGTTGCTTTTTTTTGTATATTTCTGTCTGTTCTTCCTTTTGATCAGGAGAATTTTTAAATTGAGGATATCTGTGTGTGTGCATGAGTGTGCATGTATAATATGCATGAATATTTACATTGAGAGAGGAAACTGGCATCAGTCATATATTGAAATTCCTTTTTTAAAGTCTTATCTCTGGCTCCAAAGAACTCTGCTTATGCCTCAATATGTTGTGTTTGAAGTTTATCTGTTTTCCTTCTAGAAAGTTGCGTGTAAGGTTAGAGAAGACCTCATTTTCTCATTATACCATTAGACCTGCAAAATTGTTTTGTAGTAGTAAGTATTAATTAAATAGTGAGGCCATTCAAACTGAAAAACTTTGTCCATTATAATTACAGAAAAGTAGAATTAAACAAATTGTATAGTGCAAACGAGGGTATATCATTACCCCTCAACAAAAATTCTTTGATTTTGAACTATAATAAACAACTTATAACCTCTGTCATGGTTTCATGATTATAAGAGAACAGTTTTCTTTGGGAGAGAGTAAACAGTCATCCTGAATGTCTATATTAGTCAAGTTTCTTTCAGATGATAAAGATAGAAATTCATCTTTACTTAGCTTAAGCACAAAAGGGGATGTATTAGTTCAAGTACTAAGGAGTCGAAGGGCATAACTAGTTGTATGCATTTAATGTCAATAATTTTTTGTCATTCTTGCTCTCTGTGTGTCTCTCTCTCATCTCTTGTCTCTTTATCTTTGGACGTGGTCCTACTTCTCTAATGTCATAGGATATTTTCATGTGGTGGGAAAGATAACTGTAATGTGATATCAAATCACAAGTTATAACTTAATAACACTTTTTGAGATTCCAAAAAGAGTTATAGTCTATCCTGATAACTTTTTTTTTTCTCCTGAGGATTTAATGGAACACTTATCTGGCCACACTCACTCAAATCTGTATTTATTGGAATAGTAAAGTGAACCAACTTTTTTGAAGCCCTTATGTGCTACATTTATCTCATGTAATCATCACTACAACACTCTGAAACAGGTGTGTCTATTTTCCTCCATCTGATAGATGAGGAAACTGAAATTTAGGCATATTGAGTAATTTCCCCGAGATTATACAGCTAGGTTCAAAGTGCTGAGTCTGGATTTAAATGACCCAGGTTTGAATCTCAAATACAAAATAAGCACAAAGACATAATTCAGAAAATCTAATGAATATCACTGAGATATATATTTGAAAATTTTTGCAAATGGTAAATTGCTCTATAAATGTGAATTGTATATCAGTGTGTAGTCCATTGCCAGATACAGTGCTAGAGCAGTGGTCACTGGGTTATGACTTTGTCCCCAGGAAAATTTGACTAAGTCTGGAAACATTTTTAATTGCCTCAGTTGGAAAGGGGGTTCCTATTGGCATTTAGTGAGTAGGAGCTGGGGATGCTGCTATACATCCTACAATGCACAGAAGAGCTATCTAGAAAAAAGAATTATCCAGTCAATAATGTTGAGGTTATAAAAGCCTGTCTAGATGAATAGAGATAATATGTGAAACTTGGCTCTTAGAAGCTCACGGTTTAGTTGGGGAGGCAGACATGTAGGCAGATATTAAAAATAAAATGCAGTGGTTCAGTAGAATTGGAGATATTCAGATCAAGGAAAGAGCAGGGACAAAGTTACCATCATGAGCTATTTAAGGGCTGAAAGAAGGTAACCCTAAATAGCAGACAGATTTCAGTTCTAGAGAAGGTAAGCAGATATGCTCTTTGGGGATATGCAATGTGTATGTCTCTTCACAGTTATCTTTATGTCTTGAACAGTGCCTCACAATGAAGTAAGTCTTAAGTAATGCTTGTTGAATGGAAAACTAGATAAATTGATGAAACTAAATATTGAGGGGAGGCTAAAATACTTAGGATCTTGTCCCATTTAGAGATTCTTTGATTTTATGACAGTCATTCTGCAGGAGTGGGAGGACAAAACCATTCTTGGTGGCTGGAATATTCAGGTAAGGATTTGAGGAAGTGGAAAAGATGGAGCCTTTCTTCTACATCAGATAACATCATGAACAAAGGTGTAGGCCTTAAAATTCTAGAGGTGCAGTATTCTATCAAAGTGGATTCTAAAGAGAGTTTTTGGAAAAACAAATAAAAGAGGATGAGATTTGCATAATCCACTTGGAATGGGTATGATAAGAGCAGCTGTTTCTCTCCTGCCAATTTGTTTTCTGTGGAAACAGAAGTATAGCTGGAATGAACAATAAGGAGTAAAAAAAAAATGTATATGTATGTGTTCGGGGAATTACTTTTTGTTATTATCTCTATGAATTAGTCATTGTCACCAGATGTGGTAAATGGAAACTGTAGAACAGTTTCAGCATTCACCTTTTATCTTTTCTCAAGTAATTATTATCAAACACAAAAATAGAATGGTAGATTTAATGAGTTTTCATGGGAAAAAAGTCACATGGCCATAGTTATAAAATCCACTTACTGAAATTATAGTATCCGTATTTTTAGCAAGTGCATTTGGAAATGGTATAATATCTTTGTTCTACACAATAGTCTTAGTTGTTTTCCATTATGCAACGTGGCACTTTATGATACCTATTGCTTACCCACTCAACATTCCCAAAGCCCTTGGGTTTTCATTAACTTGTATCTTTGATTTTGTTGTGAATGTGTAGGGTTCTACAGTAATACATTCACAATGTGCAAGGAAGAATTGCTGATTGCCACGCTGAACAGTAACCTAGGGGTATGCCAAACTTTGATGTGAGCTGGTGTTTTCTGTATTGTCCAAATTTTTTAAAATTAAAAAAAAATTATTCATGATAGAGAGAGAGAGAGAGAGGGAGGGAGAGAGAATGGGAGGCAGAGACACAGGCAGAGAGCAGAGGGAGAAGCAGGCTCCATGCCGGGAGCTGACATGGGACTGGATCCTGGGACTCCAGGATCACGCCCTGGGCCAAAGGCAGGCACTGAACCGCTGAGCCACCCAGGGATCCCCTTGTATTGTCCAAATTTTTGTAGTATCTAGATGATCATAGGCTGTTCTTGTCTTGCTCAATGTACAGTAGAAGAATTTACTTTGTGAAAAGATTGGAGATGAATGAAGATTAAAATGCTCAAATGCTGACATGTTCAAAGAGTAGTGTTATGTGTGATTAGCAATTTCAATACCGAAGAAGGTATCACTACCTGCATTTTACTATTTATTCCACATATTACTAAAACAGTAATGTTAATACTAGTATTTTGTCTTAAATGCTTTAGAATTCACAAATTTAACAAACGAAACTAAATATTGAGTGAATTTCAAACTAGGAATTTATGAACACTTCAAAACACATGTAAAATGTAATTTTTTGAAAATACAAATGTTAAACAAACATACATATTTCTAATTTTAAATTTTAGCTGTACTAGTGCTCAGCATCTTTGATCTTCAGTCCTCAGTAGTTTTGGTTTCTCTTTCTTGGTTGACCTCAAGGGTCATCTCTGCCCTTAGTCCATATCTTACCACATAGTCTTGGTGACTATATATGTTTTTCTAAGTGACTCCCAGAAGCTTTATTTTAAATAATAATGATAATTAGTAGAGTTTTTATTATGTAGGAGTTGAAGAGAGGATGGAAGGAGAAAGGAAAGCTCAATGAAATAAAATGGCTGGGAGAGTTGTGGTGAGAGCTTTGGGGATGGGAGCAAGAAGGCAGGGAGAGGGCAGGAGATATGTATTGAAGAGAGAAATGAGAAATGGAGGACATTACTGTGTCATATCTGAAATAGTGAAATTACAGTAATGAAAATCCTGGCATTGATATGCTAAAATAACATGGGTTGGCTTTTGGTTCAAACAAGATGTCACAGACCCATTATTTCTGTTCTTCTCTGTTAAGCACAACTACAAAGCCTAGAAATGGTATAAGACACAACCAGAGGATAACTCTGCTAGGAGGTAAGAAGAAGATGACCTAGTTTTGGATCCTAGGTCTAAAAGAATGACATAATGGTAGGAGGTTTTGTGTCCTCTCACCCATCAGAAGGTCACACACCTGTTATTTCCTGACTCCTGATGTAGCAACATAAGAGAGTCCAGGAAAGCCTGAATTGAACAGAAGTCCCTTTCACAACATCGGGTAAGCCTGATGCCCCTGGGAAAAAGGATAGATTGAGAACTCTGCCAGAAACAAGGGGCCACTTCTTCCACACCAAGATTAGAACTCCACTTTTTTACCAGGAGATACAGAGGAAAGGTGGATGAACTAGCAAGAGAAACCCAGGTATAGCAAGTTTCCAGGAAACTTCTTTGTACCTGCAGGCTCTTTCTTCCCTGACCTCCAAATCCCAGATGGGCCAGCAGAACCAGAAAAAGGGACCTGGTTACGGCAATTGGCTTAGGCCAGGCTATCTCTTTGTCCCTAAAGACCCAGGACTCACTTCTTTGCTCAGAGTCACTAGGAGGCTGAGGGACACTGGTAAGGGAATCTCACCATACTACACTCTCTCCTGACAAGAAACAGTTGATGACCCAGGTTCTTTTTACCCACTAAGTACCACAGAGGACCAGAGGGAGCCCCATGGTCACCAGATAATCATGGTGGAGAAACCAGTGTGATAAGGTGGATAGGAAGATGGTGACAGAGGTTGAGATCAGAATTGTAAAAGGACTGATTATGAAGATGCTTGAATGCTCTGTGAAGAAAGTTGAACCCTATCTGATAGACAGTAACTAGCCAATAGAGGTCTTAGTGGAGGGGAGGAGGTAGAGGGATAGAGGAGGACTCTTATTTGTGTAGCTAAGTAGCTTGATGGTATAAGAAGGACACCAAACATGGGTTTCAAAGCCACTTTGGCCATCCAGCTACATGATACTGGGCAAATCATTTAATCAGTTTTATGCTTTGTTTCTTCATTTGTAAATTGGGTAAGAACATATCCTCAGACTATTGTGTGAAGATCAAAGACTATCATGTGTACAAAACTGTTTTGTGAACCATAGTTTGCATTTCCCAAATAATAGATGAACGTTGTCTCACTTGTGCATGTTTCCATGGTTCAATTAAGATTCGATTATATATGTCAGATTTGACATCGTATATAACATTGTCATGAATAAATGATGATTATCTAATACATTAAGTGGACTTACTTAATTTTTAAAGAAGTGTACAACTCCAATACACAGCCAATTTCGTTCTTCTCTTGTGATACTGGCATATGCAAGGGAACATTTGAGTTTAAAGAAAATTAAAAGAATTCATCACATTTCTCCCTTTTGGCTGGAAGTTTCTCTGCTCAGATTTTTCACTTTACTGCAGTGAAGTTTCATAAGGGTTTCCCCATCACAGCAAATGTATGTTGCTTATTTCCACGCATAACAGATTATGCTTTCATTAACACTCCAGCTGCTGCATTTCTCTTCTAGCTTTTTAACATCCATAAATTCACATCTTTACATGTTCTTGTTACACAGATAATGTTCTACAAAGGCACAGAAATACAATCTGTTTTAAAATTCCAGAGTAATTTTAACGTGGACAAAGACATTTCTAAGATAATTATATTGAGAAGTTTGCTGCCTATATATTATTGTCTACAGAGTTACTGTTTTTATTTTTATTTTTTAAAGATTTTTATTTATTTATTCAGGAGAGACACAGAGAGATAGAGAGGCAGAGGGAGAAGCAGGCTCCATGCAGGGAGCCTGATGCGGGACTCAATCCCAGGACCTTGGGATCACACCCTGAGCCAAAGGCAGACGCTTTAACTGCTGAGCCACTCAGGCGTCCCGAGTTACTGTTTTTAATGCAGAGTGTCACTGTCCTGTCTTACCCTCTTCGTTCATCAACTTCACCCCCATATCCACTTTCTGTAAATTTTGGTCCTTTCTATTTATGTTCACATACTTCGTAATCCCAACTACTCCTTCACATGGAAGGACCTTAATTCTACTCATTCAAATTTGGCCTTTCTCCCAGATGATAATGGGAACTTTTCAACTTCTAGACATTTCTTGGCAACCCCAACATGGCTACTTCACATTTACATAAAACATACCATAGGATCCCATATTATATACAACACTCTCTTCCTATCTTCCAATCAACTCCACTCCTTTAAGTGAACATGATACAGAATTTCTGCTCGTCCAAATCTGAGACGTTAGAATCATCTTGGACTTGTCTTCTTACTTTTTCTGCCTGTCATCATCATTTTCCAATCAGTCATTAAAGTCCTCTCAGTCCACCCTTCAGGCAATTTCCCCAGCTCTTCATTTTCCTTGATCATCATTGTTATATAATAGTTACCACTTCTATTACTATATACCTGAATTGTGACACTAGCTTCCTCTGTCTTCCAATCTCTAATCTACGTCCTACCAAAATGTTTCCACTGCCTGCCACTTTGATGCTCAAAAACTTCAATAGGTCTCTACCGCCTAGAACATAAATTAAAAACTTTCTGACTGGCTGGGATAAATTGGACTACTCTTTCCCATTTTTCACAATAGGTTTGTAAATCCCAGCCTTTGCCAGGTAGTTTTGCAGTATCTCTTTGTGTAAGTAGAGTATACTTGCTCCCTGTTGAAGTTGATTGTGTGACTTGCTTTGACTGAGTAAAGATGAGTAAGCATGATGCAAACAGAACTTTGCTTGCATGTATTTCCCTCTCTGTGAGCTATGATGAGAAAAGCATGCCTGAGGCAGGCACTATCCCTGTAAGCTAGGCCCCAGTGTGCAGACACATGAGTGAACTGGAGCCCAACCTATAATCTGAGGTAGAGCTGCCCTGTCTGTCCCAAAGACTCAAGAGTGAGAAAAAGATGAATTTGTCACAAAGTCCCTGTGTTAGGGGGTTGTGTGTTACACAGCATTATTGCAGTAAGAGTAAAGTAATACATTGACTTTCTCAAATGCTCCTTCCCATATTTTAAATACTCTCATATGTAAAGACTTAAGTCTGGCAAAAGGGTCTCTATGACATGTCTCCTTAACTTTTTTTTTGACTATTTTCCTTACCATTTTCCTCTGCTTGTCCTTCAAGGGCCAATAAGTTTTCCTCTCCATTCAATTCTTCTCTAATAACCACAACCTACTGGGAAGTTTCCCTTCTTAAGACTTCTCAGTGTCCACATTTCTTGTTTCATACCTTAAACTTTGGTATTTAATTATCTAGAAGCATATATATGATTTTCTTACCATCCTGTTCTATACTTTTATGAACATCCAGTGTTTATTCCTCACCACATGTAGTATTAAGGGATCTTGTTATCTGTCTGTTTCCATGTAAACTTCAAGATCCTGAGGGCAGAAGCTGTATCTGACATTATGTCATCTGTCCAGAGGCAAATGCAGGACCTGACACAAAGTAACTAGTGTGGGAACCTCTCCAGTCTGTCTCCAGGTAAGGAAACTAGGGAGTCTCATTCCTTCTAGATTGGATCTTGGAGCTATGCTTTAGGAATCAGCAAAGACTCAAGCATCATCCAGTTTTCCTTTACTCTTCAACCCTGTTCTTCTCTGAATTCTTTATTATTTGGTATATTACAAATTATCCCCAAATGTAGCCCTAAGACAACATGTATTGTTTTACACAGTTTCTGAGATCAGGAATCTAGGAATGACTTACATAGGTAGTTTTGGCTTAGGGTCTGTCATGAAGTTGTAGTCAAGGTGTCAACTGGACTGAGGCTGGAGGATTCACTTCCAACCTTATTCCTGTGACTGTTGTTAGGAGATCTCAGTTCCTTGCCATGTGGGTCTTTACATAGGGCTACTTACAACAAGAAAATTTGCTTCCCTCAAAGTAAGTGATTCAAGGGAAAGTACCACTGAAATGGAAGCCATAGTACCATTTTCATGACCTCATCTTGGGGAAGTCAGACATTGTGACTTCTGCTTTATTCTACGTTCCATTACAGGTGAGTCACTTAGCCTAGCCCACCCTCCAAGGGAGTGGCAGTAGTCTCTACCTCTTCATGGGAGAATTTTCAGTTTATAGACCTATTTTTTAAGTCACTGCACCCTCCCCTGGACAGGCTGTGGAGGTGAATGCCATTTTTATTGCTTTACCTCCCTGGTTGCTCAGGCAAATAATCTGTGCATTTTTTTCTTCCTGGCTTTAGGATGTTGCTATCTAAACATGGAAATGATGTGAATAAGATGTGAAGGGAAGGAGCAAATTCCATAGGTCTCCAAGCATTCCCAAAGCCACTGGCCAAGATCTATAGTCTATGACTTTCTTTCTTAAATGGATGTCTCCTCAATCTTGGCCTCTCTTCTTTCATTCCTGAGAGTAAGCCGGGGGAGCTTTGGTGCTCCCTTTGGACCCACCTTTGCCCAGGTCATGATGTTGCTTCCTAAAGGAAGATTCCTCTCTTCTTCCTGAGGTCCTAGATGCAGAGAGTGCTGAATGCAGAGTGGCTAGAGGCCCTGAAATAGATCCTTTGTCTCAGCTGAGTTGTCTTCACCATGGGGCATCATCCAGGTGATCATCATCTTCAGGTCCGGGTAGCATCCTCTTCATGAGTCCTTGACACCACAGTAGGCATGGAAATTTTTCTTAGTTCCTTTCCCTGATAGACAACATGGTATACTGGAAATACATGAGCTTTGGAAGATTTCGAATCAGGCAGATGCTGGTTCAAAATCTAGCTCTAACACTGTCTGGGTTTCTGTATTTGGATAAGTTATTTAGCCTCTCTGAGCCCCTAGTGTTTCCATTTCTTTATCTTCATTTTAGAGGATAAAGTGAGGGTTGAACGAAACAGTATGTGGAGGTAAACAGCACAGTACCTGGCACATAATAAGCATCAACCAATGTTCACTCAGTAAGTGAATGAATGTGCTTCAGAGCTGCCTACAATAATTAAGGAAGACTGATTCTGAACATCCCTCTCTTGCTTGTAGAAACTGACAAAGAACTGGATTGTGTATTTCTGGGGCAGGATCTTGCTTGTCTATTTGTATTACATGATTTGCTGAGTGTCTTGAATACATTCTCTTGGAAGATTTTTCTATCTGCTTTGCTTTTTGTGACACAAAAGGATTGTAATTCATTTTGTATTTGAAAGCTGACAACACAATGTGAGGACAGCCGGAAAGAGCTTTTTTTTTTTTTTTTTTTTTTTTAAAGAATTCATATTTTAAGGAAGCTTCTAAGAACTGAGAGCTTGGTTTCTATGAAGAAGTATATTTTTCTAATGACTCGTCTATCTTAGCTATTTTGTGTCAAGATTGTCTTAGGAATGGGAAAAGGGGAAGTATGGGATAAAAGAGGTGAGACTGAACAGAGAGAATGAAATGCCACTTCTGATATTTACCTTCCTGCTTAGGGACCTTTCCCTATGTATATTTTTTTTCTTCTGTACTCTCAATGCAGAGAACTGCTCCTGCCTGATGGATGACACAATGCAATTTGCTTCTCTTACTTTCTTTCCCCCCAGAGATGCATGGTTTTGCCTTTAATATATTCAAGGGCAGCCTTTGCTGTGTCTGGATTGGCATTTGTAATTATACACTGTGAAAATATAACGTGGAGAGAGAGTTAACTCTTCTCCTAGATTTTAAAAAAGTTTAATGTGTTAATGCGTTCAAATACCCCCACCTGCGGAGCTGGAGATCCAGTGCCATTTGACTTATTTCTTCTGCATGATAATCACATTCTGTTTAAAAATCACATTCTCTTTAACAAATGAGTGTGTGCTGCTTTGTCCTGTGCTGTGCAGAAATTTTACAATGCTTAACCACCATTCCTCTTTAGTTATTTTCCAAGACATTTGATGTTCTCAACAGCATTAATTGCACTGAGGTCTAGTAGGTTGTAATTAATAAGATCAGACCTTACTTGTGAAGCGGAGCCAGTGAATGGTGGACATCTCACAGTACAGAGGCACAGGTGATCACCAGAGGAACTCAAATAAAGGATCAAAAGCTCTTTATACTATAAGCAATAGGATAATTTGATGACTGTGTGGATGGGTGATTTTACCTTCCACCATTGTCTTCCTTAAGTTTGAAAAAAATATGAGAATAGCTCAATTGCAATAACTAGAATTACTTCAATTTGGCAGACCACCCATGTGAAGTATCAAAAGACTTTTCTCCATTGCAAAAATGAGGATTTTTGCATATTGATGTGTACTTGATACTATCATTGATCTAAATGGACTAGATTAAAACTTTAGCATAAGAAGCTTAAGTGATTCAAAAGGTGGGACTCTCTGGGAACTAAAGGTTGTAAACTATAGTGAACATTTATTATTTTTTTGTTCTTTTTCCCATTTTGTAAAAAAACTTCCCCTTCTTTTTGCTGGGGAGCCACTTCTCACTCCCTTTTAACTCTTATGATTTAATTTCTACCAGTCCAGTCCAGGGCTGGGCTCAGATTGGTTTAAGCCAATTATCATTTCCCTATTTCCTGAGCGTAGCGTGATTGACTTGGAATGGGCAGGAGGCCCACGTCTGGTCAGTGAGCATCATATCCCAGGTTCATGTTTGACCATTGTAGGGAGAGCAGTGCTTCTCCCAATGGTTAGAAAACTGAGAAGAGTTAAGATTTAGAGTTTGGCAACCGCCTTGAGACCAGGAGGAGAGATCCTGTGTAAGAAAGAAATCACAGGAGGAGGGGAACAGAGATGTCTCAGAGATAAAGAGAACAGAATTCTTGAGAAAGTATTTGGGCCTCTGTCTTAAACTGACTTTAAGTATAATGCTAGCCCTAGAACTTCCTGGTTCAGAAGTCAAGAATTTTCTCTTTTCCTCACAGAGGATTTGATTTTCTGTTACTGGCAAATCAGAAGACTTCTAATCGAGTCAGACACAAGGAGGATTAGTGCTCACTCTCTGCATTAATGGGATCTATATATGAATGGGCAGGCATTATCTGGCACGTCTGGTTTGGTTCAGACTACCTGGCATTTCCAAGTCTCAGATGTATTTTCTAGTTGTTCTTTTTCTGTTTTTGTAGAAGTAAATTCTGGTCACTGATTACCAATATTCTGCATCTCTTTAAATTTCCACTCTTTAAATCTTATCCAAGCCTCAAGTAAGAGGGGAAATTTCATTAAAACAGTTTCCTACAGTATTGTCTTTTTATCTTCTCCTTTCCATATCCAAGTTGCCCTGCCAAATTTAATAATCGGCTTTGTGACTATATTATAAATCTCCTTTAATGTTCCTCTTTATTGTAATAAATTTTAATCTCTTAACTTCAGGATTCTTTCCTCTCCTGGGCTATTGAGATTTCCCAGGTATTTAAAATGATTCACCTGCTTGAGTAGTTTATTATCTACCACTCTCTATCCCCCCCGCCTCTCACAAAGAATCATGGCTTTTTGTAGAAATTACCACATTCACATTCAGGCTCTTTTTATGTTATCATGGTTTAAATTCTCTGCAAGTTGTTTCCAGAGTTTGTACAATGTTGTAACATTGGCATATAAATGTAAACAACTTAAGGCTGCCCCCTAAAACACATGTACGTGCGTGTGCAAGCACATGCACACATGCCTCTGTCATTCCAGTTTTCCAATGGAAAAGAGAGTTCCTTAGGTATCCAATCACTGCCTTAACCTCTCTTCTGTGTGGGAGCCCAAATGGTTCTTTCATTATTTATCTTTGAATTTTCAATCTGTACCTGAGTCAGGTAGGACCTAGTAGTATTTTTTTCTCCATCCCTTTGCCTCTATACAAATAAGGACTTAAATAAATCCAAGAAGCCTATTCTTACTTTCTTTAAAGAGCCTCCAAAAAAGGAAATTCAAAATCTTTTTTGGGGATCTATTTCATTGTCTTATTACTCTTTCATTTTCCGCTCTCTCCACGACTCCCTTCCATTATTAAGAGCAGTTTCTTCTCTTGATGTCTGCATCTTCTACCTGTCTGTCCATTTCTCAGTTCTGTTGGATCCACTTCTTTGATCTAGTTTTGAAACGCAGGAACATCCCCAGTATATGAGCTAATCTCAGTTGTAGAGGACTACAGTCAAACTTCCAGCTTTCAATTGAGTGTACCCACTAGTGTATTTAATGGGTACCTCAAATTCAGTATGTGCAAAGAAGACCTCATGGTGTTTCTACTCTCCTTGCCCTTCAGAGATAACTGTATTTTGTTTTGTTGTCCTCCCATGTTTCTTTTTCCATTTAGTAGCCCTATCTTCAACCTAATCACTAGCTAGAAAACTAGGTGATATCTTTGACTTCTCTACTTTTTATACTGCCTTCTGTAATATCTGATCTGTACCATATTAAATTCTTTCCCCCAAATGTCCTTCTTATCTGTTCTCACTTTTATCTTTTCCTGGGACAGGTTCTCCAATGGCTACTTAACTGGTCCCATTGTTTTGTTCCTCCTAGTATCTTCCATATTATTATCAATTTGATCTGTCTAAAATATAGAGCATTTAATGTAGGTTCTCTGCTCAAAAGTCATCAGTAATTGCTTATTGCCATAAGCTAAAATCAAACTTCTTGGCATGACTACAGACATTAAAAGCCCAGATTTGACATTCTCCTTTAGTCACTAATTGCCTGACTTGGGAAAATCTCATAGTTTCTCTATGCCTCACTTTCTCTACTGTAGGGATAACAAACACCTTCCAGAATGATCATAAGAATTAAACTATATGATACTTGTAATGCAGTTAATGCAGCACCTAATGCCTAGACAGCACTCAGAAAATGATCATTGCTAACATTAGGATTGCTGTTGTTATTGTGTACCAGTATAACAGTTACCAGCTTGGCCACCTTTACCTCTTAAGAGCTGTGTGACTATAGCAACCTCTCTGTCCTTGTTTCCTTATCTGCAAAATGAGGAAAATAATCATAACTTCATAAAGTTTGAGGGTGTTAAATTGGCTAATATAGAGTAGTGTCTGACCCACCGTAAAGCATTGCAAAAATGTCAGATCTTATTCTTGTTATTCTCAAGGATATCATGAAGTCATTTCTCAAAGTTATGGAGTCATACTTCTGTACCTTTGTCTCTACTGTTATGTGAGAAATATATGTCTCTGTTTTCTATCATGAATTCTTAGTTTTCTTTGTGCCCTGGGTCCATTTGGCATCTGGTGAAGTCTGTTAAGATGTTGTCAGAACATTTTTAAATGCACAATATAAAATCCATAAATTTACACAAAAAATGAATTATATTTAAAAATAATCAACAAAAGTTTAAAAACTGAATTTGTGTTAGAGTAATGTATGTGCTTTTCTAATGGACTCATAAATAAGATGTAACAATTGGCCTAATAATTACTGTAATTTCAAAGAAGCAATGAACATAAATAATATTTCAATTATCTATAATATAGAACATGCCATGAGAGTACCTGTGATTTCTACTTGACAGAATCACAGGTTCTACCAAAACTATTATGTGTATGGCTTATATTAGTAAATGAAGGAAATGTTAAATGTCAGAGATTGGTGAAAATCAAGATGTGATTTTTTTTCCCATTCAAATTCATAGAGTCACTCAAAGGCTCATAGAGTTCAAGAAGTTCTTATCTAGATCCTATACATATTTTAAAGCTGAGTTCAAACATGCTTTCTCAAAGTCCTACTTAATCCCAGCCAGTTGTACCTTCTTTATCCACTCATGGCACTATGTTCTTTTCTTTTTTTAAAGCTCCATATTTTTTTTTCCTCTGGCATGTTATTAACTCTATGCACATGTTCCTCCCCATCAAGGATGTCAGACCCATGGTCAGTCTTCATGCTGATACACAGTACCTGTGACTGAAGAGGCCATGGTTGGGTAGAAATGTGAGCATGAAGTGGGCAGCCATTACTTATCTCTATTTCCCTAACTGCCCATCGCAACATAAAGTACAGCATTTCTGAGAATGTAGCTCATTTCATTATAGTGTTATTTACTGTGCTGGTTCTGCTGCTTGGGCTGACAAATTGCCCCTCCAAAAGGCAGGTTCTAATCCCATATGCAATCCCTGCTCAGTGGCAATTTATATGACAAGCTCTCTGAGTTTAGGCAAATATCCTGATATTTTAGCTCAGTTATTCTGACAACAACAATTTCTGCCTTATGGAGTGCATATGTCACCAGAGAAAATCAGCTTCCTAGGCTTCCTGCCTGTTGCAGGAACATAAATTTTCATGGTGAACTTGAAATGCAAATTATGTGCCTTGATACTCTTTGCAAATCTTTGCTTGCACCTAGCAGCCATCTTTGCAGAACTTTGGGTAAAAGAGAGAGAGAGAGAGAGAGAGAGAGAGAGAGAGGAAGGAAGAGATAGAGGATGTAAGGAGGGAGGAAAGCTATGCTTTATTTTCTTTGTTGCCTGGTGTCCACCACTGAGCATACATTTTGAGTTTCATGTATTATGATTTTAGGAAAAGTAAGTAGATAATTAGTTTGAGAATTAACAAAAATTAATATCTTATAGTAAAAACTTGTTTTAGCGTTTTTTCCTAGTACTAATTTAGAGCAGGGTTTCTCAACTTTAATACTATTGACATTTTAGACTGAATAATTCTTATTTGTGGGGGGAGCCTGTTTGGTCTATTGCAGGCTATTTAACAGCATCTTTGGGTTATAGACAGTACAGGCTAGTAGTGTGCCTCCCCAAGTTGTAACAATCAAAAATGTCTCCAAATATTGCCATATGTCCCTGGGGTGGGGCGGGCGGGGGGAATAGCCCACCCTACCTCCTGCTCCAAACCAATAGAGAAACATTGATTTAGAGGATAATGGTTTCCTATTGTGTGTCAGACTCTGCTTTTTGTTTTACATATGTCTTCTAACTTAGTCTTCATGTAGTCCCATAAAGTAAGTGCTATCATTATCCCCATGCTTTAGATGAGAGAGAAGATTCAATGAGGTAAAGCATAGTGAAAAATAAGGGGAACTAATGGGAAGAGATGGAAAACTAATGCAAAGAGTCAGTCAGTCAGTACATGAAGTAGTCTAAGAGTAGGGATAGGAAATCTGTGGTACCATTGTATTACCTGTATGCCTAACAGATATGTCATAGCTACTTCTAGCAGTCTATCTTGAAGAGCTAAAATGATTATTAAAGTGGGCATTACTAATAGAGTAAAATTGACAAGGGAGTTAAGATTTCATTTACCACTCTGGTTGGACTAAGTCTTCTCCAAAAATGGATTTTTTTGTGTGACTGTGCTTTCATAGGTCACTTACAGATAAGTGACCACTGTGTAAGTACACTATCTGTATTACCAACACATAGGGAGGGTCTTTAGCATGCACCCTTAGTAAATGTTGGTACAATAAATATGTAGTACCTGAAATTTTACCACTGGTAAGTCCTGCATGAAGATATAACATTGCCATCTTTCTTTATTCTCATTTAAATGCATATACTTAAAAATATGTAGTATCTAGAGGTAATGACTGAATAATAACAGACTTATGCAACACTAAAAGTACAATTGTGGAGATCAATATATTCAGGTGGTAGATGAGGAAATTGAGGCACAGAGGGAAGAAAAAAATTTTCCAATACAAATTATGGACTAAGTCTGTATAGAAAAGTAATCCATGGAAACTAAGTTTCAGTTTTCCTTTTTACTGTATCATCCATGACTTAACACTTTACAATGAGCACCCTATAGGGCATTTTCTGTTGGAAAGGAAGGTCCTTGGTTAATTTAAAAAAATGTAGAAGGAAGTGGAGACATAGTAGTGGGAAGGAGGCTAACTCAGTAGGACAGAAGCAAAAGATTACAGGGAAGATCAGGGAAAACCATGGAAATACTTCATCAAAAGCTCATTGGCTGGGTTGAATTCAATAACAAATGTTTTTGAAATTATTCTTTTATATCTTCATTTAGTTTTCATTTGGAATGTTCTAGAGCCAGATTTTGCAAACGTAAAAGTCAAAGACACAGACAGGTCAGAGACAGATAAGGATTTTGAAGCTTCAGCAGCATAGGACAAAGAGAGGTAGGCTGAAAATGAACTAGGGATTTGTATTTAGAATGGCGTTAAGCTCCAGATCCTCTGTATTCATTCCCTTTATGTTGAAGCTCTAAGCACCCCCGCCCTGCCATGTGGTTGTATCTGCAAATAGGGTCTTTGGGAGGTAATTAAGATGAGATGATATTATAAGAATGAGGTCCTTGTGACAGTATTAGTGATTTTAAAGAAGAGATAGCAGAGAGTTCTCTCTCTCTGAGAAAGCTACCTCACGTCTCTATCTCATGAGGACACCGTGAGAAGGTAGCCATTGCTAGGAAGAAATACCCCACCAGAACTGGACCATACCTCATGAGGACACAGTGAGAAGGTAGCCATCGCAAGGAAGAAATACTTCACCAGAGCCCTGATTTCAGAGTTTCAGCCTCCAAAACTCTGAGAAAATAAATTTATGTTGTTGAAGTCACCCAGTCTATGGTATTTTGTTATGACAGCCCAAGCTGGTAAAGATAATGTTTCACCAAATAGAGAATATCAATAAAAAATATAAATTATTTAAAACAAAGAAGCAAATAGAAAATTGCAGTTGAACAGTATAATAACTGAAATGAAAAATTTACCAGAGGGATTATACAGCAGATTTCATTAGGAACAAGAAAGAATCAATGAACTTAAAGATGGATTAATTGAGATGATTCAGTTTGAAAAACAGATAAAAGAATAAAGAAAAATAAAGAAAGCCTAAGAGACTTGTGGGAGACCAAAGCACATCAGCATACTCTTATTGGAAGTTCTAGAAAGAGAGGAGAGAAAGTAAAAACATATTTGAAGAAATAATGGATAAAGTTTGATACAAAACATTAATCTACACATCGGATAAACTCAATGATTCCAAGTAGGGTAAACTCTAAGAGATAATACCTAGAGACATTATAGCAAAACAGCTGAAAGCGGAGACAATCTTGAAAGCAGCAAGAAAGAACAAAATTATCATGTACACGGTGTCCTCCATTAGAACAAAAGATGACTTCATATTAAAAGCATGGATCCCATAAAACATATTCAACATGTTGAAAGAATAAGATTGCTATTTGAGAATTCTATATCCAGCGAAACTGTATTTCAGAAATGGAGAAGTGAAGACATTGTCAGTAAGTAGAAACTGAGACTATTTTTTGTTGGCAGACCTACCCTGTGAGAAATAACAAAGTCCTTCAGGCTAAAATGAAATGATACTACAGAGTAACCTAAATCTATTAGAAGGAATAAAGAAGACTAGCAGGTTCTCTTTTATTTGTAAGTAAATATAAAGGCAGTATAAATGTATGCTTGGTTTATAACTCCTTTTTCTTTCATTTGATTTAAAGACATCTACAAAAAGCAATAGTTATTAATTTGTGTTGATGGACATTCAGTTTATAAAGATGTGATTTGTTTGACAATCAGTATAAGAAGAGGTAAGGAAATACAGAAATATAGGAACAAAGTTTTCATATGCTATTGAAATTAAGTTGGTATTAGTCTGAACTACAATGTTATGAACTAAAATGTTAATTGTAATCTGTAAGGTGATCATTAATAAAAAATAATAAAAGAGATGGCAAAATAATTAAAACAGTACACTAAAAAATCTGTTTAACATAAAAGGAAGCAAAAGTGAAGGAAAAGAGGAACAAGAAACCATAAGATATATACAGAAAATAAATAGCAAAATGGCAGGTGCAAATTCTACTTTATCAGTAATAACATTAGTTATAAGTGGATTGCATACTCCAAAAAAGGCAGAGATTGGCTGAATGAGTTTAAAAAAAAAATATCCAGAGTACCATCACCAAGATAGCAGCATAGGTCATTCCTCACTTTACTCCCCCTCACAAGAAAAACAACTGACAAGTATTTATAAACAAGACACCATAGAGAGACTTCTAGAACATGGGATGAGGCTGAAACATTTTCCTGTACCAAAGAGACCAAGATGGACTACATTAGAAGGGGAGGAGGAACAGCTAAATGCTGACCACATGGCTCTTCCTCTACGTCAGTTCTGAACAATGCAAAAGGAATTCCTTTTCCTCTAGTTGGAAAAGATTGCCCAGGGGAACAATCAAAACCCCAAGCATTGTGAGTTACTCTGTAAGAGCTTCTACTCTGGACTCACCTCACAGGCAATTATAAATATGTGCCCAACATTGATGCACCTAATAGGTAAAACAAAAACTAACAGAACTAAAATGGGAAGTAAATAGCAATATAATAGTAGTTAGGAATTTCAATATCCTACTCTCATCAATGAATACATCAGATAAATAATCAAAATAAGGAAATAGTGGGTTTGAACAACACTAAAAACCAAATGGACCTAATAGACATATACAGAACACTCTATCCAACAAGAGTAGGATACATGTTCTTCTCAAATATTCACGGACCATTTTCTAGGATATAGACCATATGTTCAGCCACAAAGCAAATCTTAGCAAATTCAAGAAGATTGAAATTATATTAAGTATCTCCTCTGACTCCAATGACATAAAACTAGAAAGCAATAGTAAGAGGAAAACTGGAGAATCCACAAATACGTGAAAATTAAACAAACTCTCTTGAATGATCAATGGATCAAAGAAGATATTAAAAGGGAAATAGAAAAGTTTCTTGACAAACAAAAATGGAAGCACACCATATCAGAACTTGAATGATGCAGCAATGGCAGTTGTAAGAGGAAATTTCATAGCAATAAATACTTACATTAAGAATCAAGAAAGAAAGGAGGAAAGACAATCAAGAAAGATCCAAATAAATAACCCAATCCTATACCTTAAGACATTAGAAAAAGAAAAAAAAAACTGGGCCCAAAGTTAGCAGATGGAAAGAAATAATAAAGATTAGAACAGAAGTAAATGAAATATTGAATAGAAAAACAATAGAAAAAATGAAATGAACTAAAAACTGGTTATTTGAAAAGATAAACAAAATTGACAAACCTTTGGAAAACATAGAATAAAAACTTCCTGGCATGGGTCTTGGCAATGATATTTTTGGAAATTACACCTAAAGCACAAGCAACAAAATACAAGTGGGATACATCAAACTAAAAAGCTTTCTGTGCAGCAAAGAAAACCATCAACAAAGTGAAAAGACAACCTATGGAATGGGAAAAAAATATTTTCAAACCATATATTGGATAAGGTTTATATCCAAAATATATAAAGAACTCCTATAACTCAATAGCAAATAAAAAACTCCAAATAATCCAATTAAAAGTGGGCAAAGGACCTGCTAGACATTTTTCCAAAGAGAGAATGTATGACTAATGTACATGAAAAGGTATTAAACATTGCTAGTCATTAGGGAAATAAAAATTAAAACCACAGTGATAGATCACCTCATACCTGCTAGAATAAAAAAAAATTAAAAAAACTGGCATGGATGTGGAGAAAAGGGGGAGCCCTTGGGCACTGTTGGTAGGATTGTAAATTGGTGCAGCCACTATGGAAAACAGTATGGAGATTGCTCAAAAAATTAAAAATAGAACTACCATATAATCCAGGAATTTGAATTCTGGGAAAATAGCCAACAGAAAAAAAAAAAAAACACTGACTAGAAAAGATTGCTATACTCTCATGTTCATAACACCATTATTAATAATACCAAGACATAGAAACAACTGAGTATCCATTAATGGATTAATAAATGAAATTTGTGCTATATATGTACAACTGAAATTTTATTCAGCCATAAGAGATGTGGAAATCCTATTTGCAACAACATGGCTAGAACTTGATGGTATTATGCCAAGTAAAATTTGTCAGAGATATAAAGACACTACTATATAATCTCACTTATTTGTGGAATCAATAATAAAAAGCTACCAAATTTATAGCAAAAGAAGTCAGATTTGTGGTTACCAAAGGCAGGGGGTGGAGGAGCGGGGGAATTGGATGAAGGTGGTCAAAAGATTCAAACTATCAGATAAATAAATATTAAGATGTAATGTACAACATGATGACTATAGTTAACACTGCCATAGGATAAATAGGTAAATTGTTAAGGGAGTAAATCCCGAGTTCTCATCCATGAATAAATTTTTTGGTATCTTTTAAATTTTATTTTAATTCTGACATACTTAACATGCAGTGTTATATTAATTTCAGGTATACAATATAGTGATTCAACTACTCTGTACATTATCTAGTGCTCATCACAACAAGTTTACTCCTTAATTCTGTCATCTATATCACCCATCCCCCCCACTTCCCCTCTGGTAACCATCAATTTGTTCTCTTTAGTTAAAAGTCTGTTTCTTGGTTTATGTCTCTTTTTTCCTTTACTCATTTGTTTTGTTTCTTAAATTGCACATATGAATTAAATCGTATAGTATTTGTCATTCTCTGACTGACTTATTTTGCTTTGCATTGTAATCTCTAGCTCCACTTGTATCATTGTAAATGACAAGATTTCATTCTTTTTGATGGCCGAATAATATTCTGTTATATATATGTATATATACATACATATACATACATATATATACACACACAGCACATCTTTTTTATCCATTCATCTATCGATGGACACGGGCTACTTCCTTTTTTTTCTTTTTAAAAATTGTATCTCTATGGTGATGGATGTTAAATAAACTTTTTGTGGTAATCATTTTATAATATATAGTAATCAAACTATCATGGTGTATATGTTAAGCTTACACAACGATGTATGTCAATTATTTCACTAAGACTGGAAAAAATAATTCCACTGAACTCTGTCTAAAAAGATATGGTTTATATTCAAAGACACAAATAGATTGAAAGTAAAAAAATAGAAAAATATATACCATAAAAAAATAACCCCATAATCTAGAGTGGCTCTACTAATAGTAGACAAAATAGACTTTATGATAAAGCTTGTTATTAGACATATAGAAGGATATTTTATAATTATAAAAGGTTAATTTCACCAAGATGGTATAATAATTATAAACGCTTATAAACTAAACAATATAGTCCTGAATACATGAAGCAAAAACTGATAGAATTGAAAGAGAGTCAACCAATTAAACTTTAATAGTTGGAAACATCAATGTTCTATTTTATAGAATAGCTAAAACACCTGGATAGAGGATGAACAAGGAAAAAGAAGACTTTATCAACACTAAACAAACTATACCTAATACATCTATAGGGTTCTCATTCAGTAACTGAATTCTCAGTGCATTGGGAACATTCTCCAGAATGGATCATATATTAGGCCATAAAACAAGTCTCAATACATTTGAAAGAATTGAAATCACACAAAGTATGTTGTTCCCTGATGACAATGTAATGAAATAGAAAATTAGCAACACGAGGATATTTGGAAATTTCCAAATATGTGGAAATTAAACATTATCTTCCTGAAAAACCTAAATAACCAGTGAGTTGAAGATAAAAATCACAATGGAAATTAAAAAATACTTTGAAATGAATGAAAAGAAAAAAATGTATGCTTTATTAATATAGAAATGAAAATCCTTTACAAAATATCAGTGAACCAAATCCAACAACATATAAAGAGGATTATATACTAGGATCAAGTGGGATTTATCCCACAGCTATACAAGGCTTGCCTAACATACAAAAGTCAATCAATATAATATGCAACATTAATAGAACAAATGGGAAGAATACATTTGATTATACTAATAGATGCAGCAAAAGCATTTTGCAAAGTCCAAAATCCTTTCATGATGCAAACAGTCTCAACAAACCATGAATAGAAAGGAACTTCCTCAACCTGATAAGGAACTTCCTCAATCCATCAAAGCCCCATAGTAAATTAGCATCATACTTTAAGTGTGAGAAACTGAAATATCCCCCCAAGATCAGAAAAACAGCAAGGAAGTCCACTCTCATCAATTTTAGACAAATAAAAGAAAAAGAAACAAAGGGATACCATATGATTCATGGGGGGAAAGTATAGTCTTTTCAAGAAACAGTGCTAGGACAACTGGATGTCCACATGCAAAAGAATGAAGTTAGATTCCTACCTCATGCCATTAATAAAAATCAACCCAAAATGGATCAAAGACCTAAAGGTAAGAGCTAAAATGAAAAAAACACTTAAAAGAAAAGAAGTATAAATCAATATTTCTGACCACTGATTAGGCAGTGGTTTGGCAAATATGATACTAAAAGTACAGACAACAAAAAGGAAAAAAAATGGATAAATCAGACTTCATTAAAGTTTATATGTTTATTCTTCAAAGGATACTATGAAGAGAGCATAAAGACATCCCACAGAAAGGGAGAAAATATTTGCAAATTATATATCTGTTAAGGAACTACATACAGAATATATAGAGAGCTTTTACAACTCAAAAATTAGAAGACAAAAGCCTAATTAAAAATCGGGGAAAAGATTTGAATAGGCATTTCTCCAAAATAGTCAATTAGCACATGAAAATGCTCAATATCACTAATTATTAGTGTATTCCAAATAAAAATCTCAATTGGATACCACTTCACATGCATTAAGATGGCTATGATAAAAAAGACAGACAGTAATAGCAAACAAAAAGATGTAGAGAAATTGGGGCCATCCTGTTTTGGAGATGGAGATTGGTACAGGCACTTTAGAAATCAGTTTGGCAGTTCCATTGAGCTATCATTTGACCCAGAAATTGTACTCCTTGATATATCTCCAAGAGAAATGAAATTATGTTCACAGGAAACTTGCACATGGAATTTCAAAGCAACATTTTTCATAATGATCCAAACATGGAAATGACCCCAGTGCCTAATAATTAATAGATAATGAAAGTGTGGTGTGCCATTAAGAAGTATAAAAATAATGAAGTACCAATATAAGCTACAGCCTCCATGAACTTTACAGCCTCATGCTAAGGGACAATAGCTAACTAAAAAAGGCCACATATTATATGATTTCATCTATATGAAGTATCAAGAATGGACAAATCCAAGAAAATATTAAGTTCAACAGTGGATGCCAGGATTTCAGAGGAAGGAAAGATGGAGAGTGACTGCTAATGGGTATGGGATTTCTTTTGGGGGTGATTATAAGGTTCTGGAGTTAGTGGTGATGATTATACAATGTCATGAAGAGTATTAAATGAATAGTACACTTTAAAGGTGTGGATTTTGTGGTATGTGAATTATGTCTCAAAAAGTATGATAAAAACTCATATTCAAGTTATTTCACCCTTAAAAAAGAGTAGATGTGATTGTGTCAAATAAGTAAGAGCAGGAAGAGCATCCTCAGATTTTTATAAAGGAACTGTTTGGGCACTGGGAAGTCATAAAATGTGCCACTCACATACACTTCAAGCTACAAGCATACTACAATTGATGCCAGACAGAGGACAATACAATGGATTCCAAAACAAGATATTCCCTGTACTCCTGGTGATTCAGTTCTAAAAGATTTAGTAACTAGCATCATAGTGATGACCATTGATTTTATAATAGACATAATCACTCCAGAAAAATCTAGAGCTGTGCTGTCCAATATAGTAGTCACAAATCACATGTGTCCATTCAAATTCAAATTCAAATTCAAATTCAAATTAAATGCAATTACAACTCAATTCCCTAGTTGTACCAGCACATTTCAGATGCTCAGGAGCATAGTTGGCTACCATACTGGACAACACAGAGCAGTCCCATCATTGTAGAAAGTTCTGCTGGACATGATTGGTTTTGAGAGACATGAATAGAGAACAGAAGGAAGGGAAGGGGAACAGTAAAGGCGTCTAATAAAAAACCTTCCAAAATTTAAAAATCCTGGGAATTCCAAAACCTTCTAAAAGTTATTCAACAATCAGAGCACTGAGCACCTGTCTACTATGGGTCATTCTAATCAATAGCAATTGATTAATTGATCCATTGATTTATTCAGTATTGTGGAATAGCAACTAATACAGAAATCTATGCTTGGGACATGGTATAAAATAACCAAACTGTCATAGTGTCTCTTCTCAAGCAGCTTACATTCCAGTGGAAGAGATAGCCCTTAATCAGCTTTGGCATAAAGAAATATAAAATGACAAATGTGATAATCACTCTGATGGAGAGGTATCTGGACCAGTGAGAACATATGGGTGGTTTGCTTGACCTACTGTGGAACATCTTTTCTAAGGATGGGGACACCTGAGATGGGATTTAAATGAATAGATTAAGAAAAAAGAAGAACAAGTCAGCCCAAAGACAGCATGCACAAAGGCCCTGGAGCATAGGGAGTTTGACAGGAAGAAGGAACTGACAGGTCCACTGGGGACCATCACAGAAAGCGAAGGGAAGCTGGGTATGAGCTGAGGCTAAAAAAAGTGGAGTCACTATTCTCTGTACCTGAAGCACCAGCATCAGCTGCAAACTTGATTCTAAGTCTCTACCCCAGGCCTACTGTGTTAAAATCCCTATTTAACAAGATCCTCAGGTGATTAGTAGGCATATTATTTGAGACATAGTCTATTTCAAGAGTCCACAAACTGTGGAATGCAGGCCAGATCCTCCCTCTGCCTGTGTTTATGTAGAGAGTTTTATTGGACCACCATTTTGCCTGTTCATTTATGAAGTATCTCTGGCTGCTTTCTTGCTGCAGTGGTGTAATGCAAAGGTTGCCACCTCTGAGGCATTGGTTGGCTGGCAATGCTGAAAATGTTTACTATCTCGCTTTTTACACAGAAGTTTCCTGATCCCTTGTTTATACTGTGCCATACCTCAAAGATAGCATTAAAGATTTGGCACTTATTCTGAAAGCAGAGGAAACCTGTGAAGACTTCCCTTTTGGAAGGATTGCTCTGGCTGCACAGAGGTAAAAGGCAAACAGACAGCAGAGGGGTGCTCATTCTCAGTCTGAACTTGGATGATCCTCCACAGTTTCTTCCCTGTTGTCCTGGGCTTCCATCTTCAAGGAGAGTCTTTGACAAAAGTCCTTATGACTACTCCCTGAAGAAGACCTATTGGGGCCATCTCAGCTCCCAGGAGCACAATCAAAGGATAAGGAGGCTCCTAGGAACTTTGGCTCATTCTGAACTGAACTGAACTATTGGGGTGTCCTGGATCAGCTCCAATAGCAGTTCCCCAGGTTCCTCCCTCACCTGATGGCACAGATGGAGAGCATGTACTACACACTCCAGAAGATCTGACAGGGTCTTCAGGAACATCATAAGCAGGCAGAACACTTCCTGCAGACCATGGAGACCTGGAGCCAAACTCTGGCTTCCCTGCCCAGGGAGTACCAGATGAGCTCAGTCTCCTCTGGTGAGCAGCCTCACCAGAATTGCTAGGGGCCACACTGCCCCAGGCTTCCCTGTACCCCGTGGTCAAGACCCCACAGCCCTCCAGTCTCCAGGGGCCACACTTTAGAGCTGTCATGGCTACAAGGTCATCAGACTGGCCCAAGGAGCCCTCTAGAGCAGATGCTGCTCTAGTCCACTAGCTGGACATGCAGCCTTCCAGAGCCTCTGAGCCCTAGGATGTTGTGACTGAGCTACTCTGGCAGAATTTGTTGAGACCCACATTAAGGTGGGTTAGCTATAGAACAAGAAGACACAACAGGCACCAGGCCTGGAATGCCAGGACCATATTACTTGGGACTGGAGCCATGTACCAAAGACACTTTTCTTCTCAGCCTACTTGTGCTTCCAATCCCAGTGCCCCTTGAGGGTCCTAAAGAAGGGAGCACAGAGCCAGGCACCAAAGCAGAGGGGGTGCTATCCCATGTGGCCCAGTAGTCTGCTTGGAGAATCTATCTATTTCTGAAGCCCATATGCTGGGACCCTGAGGACTTTGGGGACATGTGAAAAAGACCAGGCGTTGTGTTGGCAATCCAAGAAGTTGACCATCCCACATAAAATGGAGAAGATGGAGATGCTAAAACATGGGGAATCAGTGCTGGCCAGGGCTGTCAGCAGCTTCATGTGACATGGATTCATCTATGGGGAGAGTGGTGTCAAAGTATGGAGCCTGGTCAACCAGGTCGTAGAGGAAAGGTTTCCTGAGAGCCACCTGTGTGTACAGACCCACCAGGTGTACTTGCACACCTGCCTACTGTCCTCAAACAGCATTACCATGCTGATGAGTGGCCATAACCTGGCTGGTATGTGTATGTGGGGCTTGACAGTGCCCTCCTTGCATATGAAAGATGAGTTGCCCTGTGTACGTCTCACCTGCCAGGCCCTGGCCTCCTGCCCTGAAGACAACTTGGCCTTCATTGGCTTCACTTGATGGCACAGTCAGGATCAAGGACCCTGGGCCACCCAAATGGAGGGAAGAGCATTGCTAATAAAGACCAGAACATCTGGACTGGGGGTATGGGGAGTGGGGATGGATCTGGACACCTGCCTATGGTGCTGGGACCTGAGGACCACTGGGGAGCCCAAGAAATACCAATTTGAGTCTTAGATAATGAGCCTATTCCCTAGTCCTCAGGAGGACTGGGTGCTGGTGGGCATAGCCAATGGCCAACCGGCTGCAGTCCATCTAAGTGGGCCAGAAGCATGTGGTGGGGTATAAAGAGGAAACCATCTTGGGTCTCAAGTTCTCCCCTCTTGCTTACTGGTGGGTGAGCATTGAGATGGATGACCTAGTCAGCATCTACAGCATGCCTGCAGTGACCACAGAGTTCTAGGTACTGGAGACTTCTTCCATCCTATGCTGTGATGTGTCCCTCAGTAATTGCCTGGTTGTCACAGGGTCCAATGACCACACCTCGGTGTACCAGATCACCTACTGAGGGGCTTAGCACTATGGTTCTGACTTGGGATCGTTTTTTGGTCTTTTTCCTCCAACAAAGTGGCGGCATTGTGGTGGGTGGGCTGGGTTTCTTTCCCATTGCACATTTGGGCCAAAGATCTTTGTAATATATGTGTAATAAAGCAATTGGAAAAAGTGGAAAACAAACAAACAAAAAACAAAAAAACAAAAAAACAAAATAGGCACACAGAACTTGCTCCAGAGGAACTTAGGGTGAGAACCCACTTT
The DNA here is from genome assembly GCF_053574225.1 of Canis aureus. Classification (NCBI taxonomy): domain Eukaryota; kingdom Metazoa; phylum Chordata; class Mammalia; order Carnivora; family Canidae; genus Canis; species Canis aureus. The sequence continues at coordinate 10,918,402 of NC_135629.1, forward strand.
GTCTCCCAAATTGGTTGTTGACTCTTTTCAGGAGGAAGAAGAGTATATTACTGCCTAGTTGTTTGTTGTTGTTAACTCCTTCAGTGCCTGGCAGAGTGCTGTTTAGCCAGAGATTGGTTCTATTTAATGATTTGGTAAATAGCTTGACCTTATTACAGTTAATACACTCTTAGAAACTTCTTTTGTGGACACTTCAAAAGTCAAAATGCCATGATTCCTGATATGCCTTTAACAGTTTCCTTGACAGCTCAGCTATATATTTGACATAGAACCTAGGCCAATATAGTAGATGGCAAGCTCTTGACTACCTTGTACGTTTGAGGAGAGTAGAGGAGACAAGAATCAGATTCCAGTTTCCAGTATAGATAGGACTGCAGGAAGAAGCCTCTCTGAGCTTCAGATTTTCCCTCCATGATATGAGGAAGTGGGGACTATTTATATTTAAGGTTTCCCAAAGCTTGAGCATCTTTTTGTCCTTAGAGTTGCATAAGGTCACAAAAAGAGGACACGAGACAAGTCTTTGGCTTATTGAGCTCTTCACACATCATACACAAAGCACAGCTGATGAGAATACAGAAAAAAAAAAAAAGACAACTCTGCAGTCACAAAAGAGATCTTCGAATTATGTATTATTTTAGATTTTAAATACTTCTGCTTCCTTTCATTTGTACAGATAATTGAACATTACTGGTTTATTCATAATGAAACCAACCTTTTCTACCAATTAGGCATGATTGTGTCAACTCTGGCCTTACTCACTGGTTAGCTTGCTTTTCTTGTCATGAGCTGGCAGTATTTGAATAAGTTGAATATTCAGTGAAAAAAAGTTGAATGTTTATAAACTCACCATGACAAATGGACATGCCATCACATCCACAATGTAACCAGAAGAAAGTGTTTTGAGAAAGTGTTGGATAATGGTTTCTGGAAGAGGTTATAACTTGATGTATAAAAGGAAGGAAAAGCTTTAAGGATAATAAATTACTTTGAGCACAGATAGGTTTTTAGCAGTGTTGCCATCTCCTGGGCAATATGCCTGCTACAGAAGTGGTGTTTCAATGCATAAAAAAGCAGTTTGCAAGTTAACCAGACTGTCTAATGGCTAGTACTAAAGTAGGGAGGAATAATGTGAAGTCAACTTTATAATATTTTGTGGATGTAATTTCTTGGCATTATCTTCCATTGATTTTCATTGATGATATTCAATTAAAACATTATTTCATCAAGTCATACTTTATCAGATGATGTGGAAAATACAGAAGCAGTGCTGGCTTCATGGGCGTGGAACTTGTGCACCTATGAACTACCTCACACTTAAAGCACTTGGTGTTGGGTTTAATGCTCTAATACTACCATCTGGAAATTCTTAGTACATTTTGGACAAAGGATCCCACACTTTTGTTTTCACAGGGCTTGCAAATTATGCTGCTTGTTCTGTACAGAAGATGGTGGAATCTGTTACTTCCCTCAAGTTGGTTACAATACTGTGTCTTAGTATCGTGTTAGGGCAGTAATATAAGAAGTTGGTTCATTTATCTGAGTCTTGGTTTCTTTGCTTTGTATATAAAAATACTGCTTGGAATGTGACCTGGGAAAGAAATGGAAGACTTAAATTATTAAAGTGGTTTTCTCAAAGTAAGCAGTCAAGTCAGGAGATTCAGACTTCCTCTCCTGAGTTTCAGTCCACTGAGAAGGGACTTCATGAGCAAAACCTCCTGCTGAGTTCAGAATAGGATTCAGCCACAGACTAGTGGTCTCACATCTCCAGTTGCTAAGGAACTCAAGAACATCTGGATGTATTGAAAAAGTACCGCAGGGGAAGGAGATCTGGGCAAGGTTATGACAGAAAGATTCATCAAAAATGAGAACCAGGATGAACAGGCAAAACAAAGGTCAGGTCCACAATACCATATTAAAATCTCCTGGGACTATATATGCTTTGGAATTCAGAATTTTTCTTCCTTTGAAAGGTATCATGATGCATTTTTCATTGATTATGTAAAACCTCTCCAGCATGTCTGGGTAGAGCCTTATAATCAAGTGTGTTAATCTTTTTTTGCAGTGAAATGTAGAATTGTTCATACCAAGTAAGAAAATTTAGACTATGAGGAGTTTTATGTCAGTTCAAATCAGGCTTTGCTGCCAAATGTAATCAGGTCAAGTTTTACCACAAATGGATTGCAAACTCTTGGTTTTCAGAGAGTTTGGATTTTAGAATTGTGGATAAGTAATCATAGTCCTTTGTTAAACAAGATATAGGGAAATGGGTCATTAGAATTTAGGAGAGAAGAGATAGGTCTAGCATTTCTCAAGTGAAGCCAAGTTAGGTCTAGTGTCTTCCTCCAGTGGCTTGTCAGAGAACCCCATATTTCCTTCCCATGACAGCCAGAACACAAACATTATGCTGAAGTAAATGAAGACCTAAAATACAAAGCTATGGGCATCAATTCTTAGCTTTTCTCCTTTTTCCTGTTGCTCATGCTTGGCAGCTTCTAGAATACATGATCTCTCTGGTCATATTTTTGCAGTGGAAAATAGCATTTTCAGAACTGGCTGTCCCTAGGATTCATCTGTCATTTTTCCTCTGTGTTTCTTCTATGGCAGTTGGCATAAGTGCTCACTCTTCATTGCTGAGATGGGTCTAAAAATCCTTGGCCAAATAGCCAGCCTCTTCCTTAGCACCCTTATGGTCTCCAGACCAAATAAAGTGAATGAAATGGACTGATATTTATGTGGCATTTTCCCCAGAAAAAATAGAAATAAGCCCCATCCAGGTTTAATATTGGTTTCTTCATTTATTTTCTGCTTTGCTTGGACCATAAAATCAACCCAGTAGAAGCTGTCAAAGACCAAGTAAAGCTAATCCTATCTTTTTTTTTTTTTCCTGATAGGCATTCAAAGTATAATCCCTGGACCAGTAGCAACAGCATCACCTGGAAAGCTGTTAAAAATTAAAATTCTCAGGCCCCATCCCAGATCTACTGAATCAAACTCTGAGGATGAGGCCTGAAAATCTATAATTCTGATGTTAGCTAAAGTTTGAGAACCCTATACTAGGTAAATGACTTTCTCTTTCATGTTTACAGAACTCCAATTTTGTTTAAGAAGTGTTAACAGTTAAAAATTATTACCACCTCAGATCCCCTAGAGCTGAGATTTCATGGGATTCACTTCTTATCAGTGATATATAACTGGATGGTTGCAACATTTACACAGGGTTGGCTCATTAAAACAACTTTGTGTGTGTGTGTGTGTGTGTGTGTGTGTGTGTGTGTAATATATAAATATAGACCCTAATGTAAATAAAGATCATATAATGTGTGTGTGTATATATATGTACATATGTGTATGTATATGCACACATATGTACATATATATATACACACTTAGGTTCTTGCTACATAGATATTATCTCTATATATCTATTCTATATGTCAAATATATAGAGTGGTTATATATTTAAAGATATCTATATCTATAAATATATACACACACACACATATATGTATCTTTAAAGAAGACTTAAAATACAATATAGAAAGAAAAAAGAAGCATAGGGAGGTTTGAGCTATCTAGGTACAGATTCTCATTCTCAGAGGAGGTACTTTCTCACCAGATCATAAACTACCCAGATACTTGTGAAATAGCTTATTCTTGGGAAGCTGATGTACAGGTTTCCTGAGCAGTTTTTTTATACCCCACTGGTCAAGTAGGCTATAAAACCAGGTAAACCAACTGCAGCCTATCAATCTATACATTTTCAATAAACAGTGTAAAGACGCTGGTATAGCATGCCTCCTGGGGAATTTTGGACTTTAAGCATAATATTGTAAACCGCTAGCTAGTGTTTTTTTTTTTTTTTTTTTTTTTTTTTTTTTTTTTGCTAGCTAGTGTGTTTAATCCCTTTCTTGTCTGAGGGTCCGTACCATGGCTTCTGGCATGGTTCTAGCTATCTGTAAGATAAGAATAGAATTATCACAGATCAACTACAAATTAACTCTCTCTCTGCACAGTGGACTTTCTGGAATAGTATTTTCCTGTTATAAGGAGATGAATCCAGCTGGCATACCTCATGTTCCCTTCTCCTTTTTTCTTCCTGGAATGCAAGCACAATGTCTGGAATAGAAAGCCATTCTGAGACTGATGGAGTCCACACAAAGGAAGAAAAAATCTGGATCCCCATGACATCTCTGAGACTCGTTCTAGACTTTTTATTAGCTGAGAAAGATGGACCCTTGTTCATTTAAACCACTGTGTCTTGAGGTGTTGTTATTGTGGATAAAAGCTATTCTCAAGGAAATAGAAGGATAGAGGTAACATGTACCATTGATCTTTCTTGTTGTATGAACATGGCCACTCTTGTTCTCCCAACAACCCTATTATGTAACGAGTATATATTTCCATTTAGTAGATATGGAAATATGGATTCTAAGAGATAAATTGCCCAAAGCCTCATAGAAGGTCAATTCAAAGTCAGAGTTAACTCTCATAACTCTCTTCTATATTGGGTAAAGCAGTGACAAATATAAGTTTTGAGGGAACTGAAAGTCATAAAATTTCAAGGGCCCGCTTGGAGGAGCTTTCTGGTAAAATGGATACTCATCATTATAGAAAGTCAACCTTTGGTTTCAACCTCTATTGTTAAGAATACTCATTTTATAGCATCATGTATAATTCCTACATGAAAATTTGATATACCAGTGATCAAGATTTCAGACATTTTTGGAAATCTCAAACCTATTTTTATTTTTCATGGCCACTCTTGGCTTTAATGCAGGCAAACAGATGGTTTCTATATCACCATCTCTTTATACGTTGGCTAAATTTCCTTAGTTTTGTGGATATTAGCAGGTGTTGGACTTCAGCTAGTGATAAGAGGATGTGTTGCTGAGATGACATACTTTTGCAGTATGACAATGATTAGTAACACTTTTAAGTCACCAGGCCTAGATAAACCTTAGCTCATTGATTTCCCAGCTCTATGAACTTATAGCTCAGGCTTCTTATTTGAGAAAAATTGTATACAAATTCATGAAAATAGCCCATGTCAATAGCTTACCAGGTACTTGGCACATAGTTAGTACTCAGTGAAGATTAGTGGTACTTATTATCACCACCAATGCTCTTGTTTATTACTGTGTGATGCTAGGCCTAAATCCTTAGGCCTTGGTTTTCTCATCTGTGTAATTGGATAGGTTAAATTGCTCTTCTGGTATCTGGCTTATAAATGGAAAATTCCATATTCTGCACATGCCTGCATTATATGTAATCCTAAAGTCACAGGCTATATTTGGTTTGTTAATATTTATTTACTTAATCTATAACATAATGCAAGGCACACAGCAGCCATTCAGTAAATATTTGTTGAATGAATAATGTTTGCAAATATTTAGCTTCTTAAGAATTAGATTCTATGGTTTATCCATGCAAAAAACTGCACAGCTAAAGTTGTAAGCAAACATTTCTGTGATGAATATGGCCCTGGTAAAAGAGAATGCTTAGTCCTGTTATGCTAGAGACTGGAAAGGTGGTATGGGTTTACTTTTTTTGTGTTCACTGGCAGCATGATCTAAACCCTACCAATTTTCATCAGGAATCTAAGTTTGAAGTCTTGGGATTAAGGGGAAAAACAGTATCAGTAGCTATTATGCTTTCTCTTTACCTTTCTATGTGATAACACATAGTCTCATGAGTTTGTGACAATGTCAAACCTATTTTCATTTACTCATGGTCACTATCGGTTTTAATTTTAAGTTTTTCTTAAAATTTGGCTGTAAATATGAGATTTCACCAATCTCTGTCACCCTACAAGTGGTCAAGATTAATCCAGCTGATCTAGTTGGGTAGACTGACACTTTCTTCCTCCTTCTATGTTGTAGGTGATGTGGCCTTTACTAAAGATGATGACTTCTAAGAGAAAAGAGACCAATTCTTTACTTGAGGATGGCAAGTAGTGAAGTTACTTTTAAAACCTTACAGCAGATTCTCAAATCCTCTTGCCATATCTGGAATATTCCATCAGTTTGTTTATAGAGAGTTCTGAGGCAGAAGGCAAAGACAAATAAATGGTTTGTCCCCAGATGACATCCATGATCACTAGACCACAATGACTATGAAAGAGTGCCTAAATTGCCAGTCATATAATGTGTGGAAGGCTTTTTATCTCTGAGAAGCAGAGAGCCAAAACTCATCAGTAAAATTCTACAGTCAATTTTATTTTCCCTCTGGGAAAAATAATTGACATCATTGTCATAACCTTCAGAGAAGCCTTGTTGTATCAAGGACAAACAGCCAGATATTGTGAAGCAGGTCACAAAAGTAACACCATCCACCTACAGAGATCAAGCAGGATGCAGGTCTCCCCATTTCATCTCTTGAAAGAGGACCATGAAAGTAATGAGGCGGAAACAGACCCATATGACATCCTCCTCCCCTACTCACCACCACCTGCCCTTGTCTGGATCTCCACCAGAAACAAATTCCCATTTGTCTTCACAATTATTTAATTAACATTTTAAACATGAATTTGATCATGTACTTTCCTGCTTAAAACCTTCAGTAATTTCCTACTCCCTTAACATCCTTAATATAAAATATAAACTTCTTCCCTTGGCCTTCATGCATCAATAAGCCACAGAGGCTAATTCTTAAGAAGCTCCATATTTGCAAGCATTCACTCATTCAACAAATATTTGTTGAGAGGCTGCTGTATGCCAAGCATTATGTTATGGACTGGGTGAATAAATATGAACAGCACTATGTTGATGTTTAAAGAGTCACAAATTAATCTTTATTTCCCTGCCAAATTGAGAGTTAGCCATTGAGAAGTATGAAAGTACTTTGGATGTGTGGTTATAGTGTGATTCTTTACTGTGAACCCTAGATTACTATAAAATTTTCTACCTGAAGACATGCTGCACCAACACAGCCCACTTCCTCCTCCCACTTAGGAGGCTGCCCTGTATATGGCATAGTTTGGAGGAGTAGACTTGAATTTGTCATCCTAAGAGAAAGGGGGAGATCAGTCCAGAAAAAGCCTTGTACTTTAATTCAAATTTCCCACTGAGGAGGAGTGTGGGATGGTGAGAAGCTGGACGTCCACATGGATGTACATCAGCGATGGGAGATCTGTCTTCCTCAACAGTATAGGGTCATAAAAACACAAAACACATGAGTTCAATCTTTGAATAAAACCACGGTGGTCCAAAATGGCCTTGTTTTTCCAACAAAGACACATTTTAAGTCATGTGATCTTTATCTCACTGAATATCCTTCTTATTGGAGTAAATACCCATCCTATCTCTTGGGAATAGCCTGTTTTCTTTCAGCTGATGTATTTTGCTTTTTCCCTTCCAATAATAGAAAATAATGCTTTGGCTGTTAGATTGAACTGCATGAAATTGATGTCATTTGACCATTTTTGACACTCTCAAAAATGGAAATTTCATCTAATTCAATCTAATAAACATATCCAAGTTGCAGAATATAAGAAATGGAATGAGAATGAGTGCTTGAATGCTGATAAATTAATCAATGCTAATAGATTATAGATACAAATAATAGATAAAGTAGGCTATGGAAAATCCATGGAATGGAATTAAACCTGAAGAATCTGTTTTGGGTCTTTTAAATGCTCTGCTTGATTAGGGATTTTTTTTTTTTTTCAAGTAACAGAGGGCAGTAGGAGAAGAAAGGGAGTGTGTCACTAGAAGATGGGGCTTTCAAGAAGACTAGAGTCTTGTGGGGACAGGAGAGAGGTTGTATTTGCCTGTGGAAACCCATTAGTATTTGGATCTAAGCCTCAACCTGCTTTGTTCACAAGCATAGGGAGGAAAGAAAGGGAAGAAGGAAAGAATTGAAGACAGTGGTCATCACTGTAGTGCCCTGGAGGTTTCCAAGACTCTTTCAGGGAGTCTGAGGTAAAAAATGTATTCATAGTAATACTGAGATGCCATATGTTTTTTCCTTTTTTTTCCATATGTTTTTTTCCACTGACATTTGCATTGCTATTACAAAAATAATGTTGCTTTAGTACAAATCAAGGCAATGGGATCAAATCATAAGTGGAGTCATATTCTTCAAACTATGCATTTACAGTATTGAAAAATGCTAGTTTCAAAAAATGCTAGTTTCATTTAGAACTATCCTTGATGAGGCAGTGATATTATTTTTATTAAGTATTCTGTGTAAAGAAATAAGAAACACACGTGAAATATTTCTGTTGCAAGCCAGGTATAGTATAATGGTTATCTTGAGGAAACATACTTTTGCAGTTGTTTAAGCTGTGAGCTGAACTCTTTGCTTTTTTCACTGCATGCCATTTTTACTTGAAAGACTGAAAAACTGTTGGTATTTGGTCTTGGGCATTTGGCAGACATTTTCTCTAAAATGAACGAAGTGAGCTTGTCATTTCAAGAAAAACAACTGACAGCATTAGTTGCCAAAGGCAAATTTGAGGGTCCATGCAACCATTTGTAGAATTTTTTGGAAAATTTACATTTGCCAGCCTGAGCTTGATAGCTTTTCAAGGCTTAATGCCATTTTTGTTTTTCATTTTCATAGAAATGTGTTATGAATGTAATTAGTTTATTGTTATTTAAAATAAATTAATAAATATATTTATATTTTTCCATTTTAATTTCAAATATGGTCAATATTAAAAGATACAGGTCTCATAAACAAACACTTTGTGAAGTCTTCAATAGATTTTAAGTACATAAAGTATTGAGACCAAAAGAGGTTGAAATGATTTGTGAGGGCTATTTTTCCTTTAAATAATTTTTTCCTTTCAATAAACTCTGAGACTCATGCTTTTTGCTCACCAACTTTCCCCCATTATTTCTGAACTTCTCTCTCAGTGACCTATTGCTCTGTGTGTGTGTGTGTGTGTGTGTGTGTGTGTGTCTGTGTGTGTCTGTGTGTATCTCTGTTTCTTTCCATTATGAGCATTTAGGTCTGGAAAATATCTTTTCATGGTTAGATTAATGGCAATGCTTCTCAAGAAAAACCAGTGTCCCTTGTCCTAGGAGATTTTCTGTATTCCCTGTCTTACAGCTCCTAAAATAGGTTCCTACTCTTTTGCTGGTTTAATCTTATGCTTTCAGAGATTCAGCACGTAAGACTATGAAATGGAAAAATAGTATTATAAACTTATATGCAACAAAAAAGCCAGAAAGAATAAATGAAAAAAAAAAAGCATTGTCAATGAAAATAGAAACCACATACACAGAATAACAAATGCAAATGCTAGAGATCATTCTATTTTTGTAAAGTCTTGGATGTGTCCATTTTCTCTAAAATATCTATTCTGTGTTCTGCTGGTTACTGATGATGCCGTGATTACTGCTGACAAGTGTGGCAGTACACAGACTTAATGACAGGATGATTACTTGTATGGAAGAGACACCTAAACCCACGCCCCTGAGGAAATTCACACGCACAGGCCCACACACTGAGATACTCAGCAAGTTACTACTGATGACTATGAAATCATACCTTCTAAATTATATTATTAATAATGCTGCCAAATCGGCCAAATTGTAGAATGTATGATACAGAGAGGACTCTGGGGACTGTTGTTTTCATAGGAAGTGAGGCTCAGATCACATAGAAACTTGGAAAATATTCTGCTTGAAGGAGATTATCATTATAGTTTTCTCATGGGTAGCATTCTGCTGTCAGTTTTTATCCACCAATTCCCTCTGTTACCTGGGTAATTCTCTCTTATGTAAAATGGAAGGATTGGGCTAGAGCAGTTGTTTTCAATCACTAAAATCTTAACCTAAAACCTCAATGTATTGAACAGAGGAAAGAGCTGCCTGGCTTAAAGAAAAGATGAGGAAACTTAAAATTTCCCCTTTGGCTCCTCACCAAGCTGCTTTGCTCAGTTTGTGAGGTTCTGCAGTGAACCTTGGAACTCTGGGATACACCATTTGAGACCCATTGGACTAAGAACTCTATAGCTCTGTGTGCATTTGGAGGCCTTGTCAGAATCTGGGTAATTTATTTTAATTAGAGACCCAGCTGGCATCAAGTTCAGAAATAGGTTCTCCTCTGGGTGCAGTTGGCAAGGATGATGGAGAAAATGGCAATTCCCTCCTACAGTCAAATTCATGAGCTAAGAGCCACTGTGCACTTGCTGAGCACCACCTATGATTTTATCGAGATCCTGGGCGTTACGAGGTGAACAAAATAGAGACAAACCAACATCTATCTTTAAGGAGCAGAGAGTCAATTTGGAGAAGCATAACACTGACTAGAAATCCAATAAAAGGCCAGATATAATAAAGTTCCAGAATTCAGGGATAGTTGGTAGGTAGCGTGGTTAGGCAGATCAGGAAGGACAGATGGGGCAGGCTGTATTATTCACTTATTCATTCAGGTTTTTAGTATCCACTTATTACACATCAGCCAATCTTCTTGATGATAAGGATATAAAAGTAAACATACATGGTTCTGATTCCTTCATCCTTGGAGCTTGCTACATAGTTAGCATTGAGTGGAGACAGGCATCAATCAAGTAATTGAAAAAATAAATGTGACAGTGGACTTTGAAGTGGAGTTTGTCTGAGGGATGGTGATGGTGTTCAGAGAAATCTTCCCTGAGGAAGTGCTCACTGAGCTGGAATCAGAAGGATGAATTGATAGTGAGCAAGAGAGTGATGGCAGGATGTGGTAAAAAATACTTGACTGTGGCTCTCCTTTTCTAGGGAAAGCCACAAATCAACAACCCTGATCCTGACTTCTTGTCTTGTTTTCTACTGTCTGTAGGATTCATCCACTCCTCTGTACTTTATCATTTGGGAAAGACCATAGAGAAACCTGGCTGTCTATGCCATACTAGGACCCTTTCTCTTGATTTTCTGTTGCTGATAATAATATCTCATGTTTCCATAGGGCTTTATATTTACAAAGCACTTGTCCATGCCCTATCATATTTTCCCCTCACCAGAACTTTGTGTAGTGGCTATTACCATCTACATGTTACAGATGCAAAAATGAGACTTAAATTAGTTCATGACTTTCCCAAGATCCCACAGCCAGGAAGTGTTACTACATAGGGAGACTGAACTCAAGCCTTCCATCTCCATATACTTGACCTTCATAACACATGGAAATTCATTATTTCTCCAATGTCTCCCATAGGTAGGCTGAGAACCCTGATACCTGCCTCTCCTTTTCCACATCTAAATCATTCACTGGGGCCTTTGATTCTTTCATAACTACTTTTTCTGTCTTTAAATTGAGGTGAGAACGCTTGAAATGAGGCCTTCCCCTTATCAAGCTTTAAAGTACATACTACAGTATTTTTAAAAATAGGTACTATGTTGTACAGCAGATTTATAAAGCATTCATCTTGTATAACTGAAATATTACAACTGTCAAACAGCAACTCTTCATTTCTTCCTTCTCCCAGCCACTGGCAACCACCATTCTCTTCTCTGTTTCTATAAGTTTGACTATTTTAGATTCCATAGGTGAGATCATGAAGTATTTGTCCTTCTGTGACTGACATATTCACTTAGCATAATGTTCTCCATATGTTGTCACATATGACAGGATTTCTTTCTTTTTAAAGGCCGAATAATATTCCATTGTATGTATATATCACATTTTCTTTTTTCATTCACTCACTGATGAACATTTTTGTTGTTTCTGTATCTTGGATATTGTGAATAATGCTGCAAACCATATATTACATAGGGGGTTAATATGCAAAATATGTACGGACCTCCTATAACTCAATAGCAAAAATATCCAAATAATCTGATTAATGAAAATGAAAAAAACCCAGACATTTCTGTCTGATAGAATAGACATTTCTGCAAAATGGAGCATACAAAAGGCCAACAAGAATGTGAAAAATGCTTAGTATCACTGATCATCAGTGAAATGCAAATCAAAACCATAATGAGATATCCCTTCACACCCATTAAGATAGCTATTATACTTCATCAAGAAAAGAAGCTTTTGCACAGCTGAGAAAATAGTCACCAAAACTAAAAAGCAACCTTGGAATGGGAGAAGATATTTGCAAATATCTTATCAGATAAAAGTCTTATATCCAAAATCTATAAAGAACTTAATAAACTCAATACCCCAAAAACAAACAATTCAGTAAAGAAATGAGCAGAAGACATGAACAAACATTTCTCCAAAGAAGGCCTACACATGGCTACCAGACACATGAAAAAATGCTCAACATTACTTGGCATCCGGGAAATACATCAAATCAAAGGCACCATGAAATACCACTTCATACCAGTCAGAATGGCTAAAATTAACAACTCAAGAAACAACAGATGTTGGCAAGGATATGGAGAAAGGGGAACCCTCTTACACTGCTGGTGGGAATGTAAGCTGGTGCAGCCACTCTGAAAAACAGTATAGAGGCTCCTCAAAAAGTTAAAAATAGAGCTACCCTACAACGGAGCAATTGCACTATTAGGTATTTGTCCAAAGGATGCAAATATAGTGATCCAAAGGAGCACCTGCACCCCAGTGTTTATAGTATCAGTGGCCACAGTAACCACACTATGGAAAAAGCCCAGATATCCATGGAAGATGAATGGAAAAAAAGAAGTGATGCACACATGCAATAGAATATTACTCAGGCACCAAGAAGGATGAAATCTTGCAATTTGCAATGACATGGATGGAACTAGAGGGTGTTATGCTGAGTGAAATAAGTCAGTCAAAGAAAGACAAATACTATATGGTTTCACTCATGTGGAATTTAAGAAACAAAACAGATGAACATAGGAGAAGGGAAGGAAAAATAGAACAAGACAAAAACTGGGAGGCAAACATAAGAAACTCTTCACTATAGGAACAAACTGAGGGTTGCTGGATGGGAGGTGGGTGGAATGATGGGGTAACTGGGTGATGGGCATTAAGGAGGGCACTTGAAATAATGAGCACTGTGTGTTGCATGCAACCGATGAATCTCTAAGTTCTACCTCTGAAACTAATAATGCAGTAGTATATGTTAATTAAATTGAATTTAAATAAAAAAAACTTTAAAGATAAGTGTTGGTGAGAATGTGGGGGAGGAAATTGGAACACATGCACTGTTAGCAGGAATGGTGCAATTGCTATAGAAAACATTATGGAGGTTTTGCAAAAAATTAAAAATAGAACTACCATGTAATCCAGCAATTCCACTTCTGGGAATTCACCCCCAAAATTTGTAATCAATATTCAAAGAGATACCTGCATTTCCATAACTACTTTTTAAAGCAGGCTGGCCTTGGTAGGGAACAGTTAAGAAATGGCTTTTTTTGTTTGTTTTTTGTTTTTTAATAATCTTGAAATGCCATTTATTATTTTTTTAAGATTTTATTTATTTATTCATGATAGAGAGAGAGAGAGAGAGAGAGAGAGGCAGAGACACAGGCAGAGGGAGAAGCAGGCTCCATGCCAGGAGCCCGATGTGGGACTCGATCCCGGGACTCCAGGATCGTGCCCTGGGCCAAAGGCAGGCACTAAACCGCTGAGCCACCCAGGGATCCCCCAATGGCTTTGTTTTATACCCAGCTCTGCCTTCAGATATCTTCTGTTGAATTCCTTTCTCTGTTCCCAGATGCTATGTTAAGCAGATTCCATTAGTTTTTTGGCCACTTTCAGATATTTTAGCAATATAATTTTCAGAGATAGAAAACTCAAGAGTCCAATCTGTCATCCTATTCAGAGGTGATTTGCTCACTCGAGTTTAGGTTTGCCTTGAATTCCACTGATTAGCAATAGGGAAGGAAATGCAGGCTGTTCTTTGCTCTCCTTTCTCTGTCTTTTTCCCAACTCGGCCTGCTGCTCTGGCTTCTCTGGAGTTGGGGATAAGCAGAAAGAAAGGTGGTAGGGTAGAGAATTGAAGCTACAAATAATTTTGTTCGCATAATTTCAATAGTACTATGAATATATATGTATATATGCATATATAACCTATGTATGTATATATGTATAGTGCATGTGTATATGTATAGTGTGTGTGAGTGTGTATTATATATGTGTGTGTGTGTGTGTGTGTGTGTGTATATAAAAAACAAATCCTCTAGGTGACCTTATAATTGAATTCAAACATATGCTATCTAGTTAGGGTGACCATTTAATTCCAGTTTGCCCAGGATTTTTCCAGTTTTAGTGCGGAAAGTCTCATATCCTAGGAAGAGCCTTCACTCTTGGACAAATTGGGATGATTGGACACCCTTAAGAGCACCTAGAAGATCCTTAAGAGTGCATCTCAAGAGCCCTGTGTTCTGCAGATACCAGTTAAAATTACGCTCATGTAGCAAATAGATTCCTGATGTGAAAATCAAGAGAAGTTGCTCCTCATTTTACTAGCAGAGAGACCTTGGGTAAAGGGCTTAAACGAAGTCAATAATTATTTGCAAAGGAATGAATACATGACTGTGCATACAGAACTTCAATTGTACCTATATTCATGTTTTTCCCTAAAGGAGGTAAGACCAGACCAACAGTAGGCATTGGTTGGTAGTTTAAACAAGATCAGTTGCTTTCAGCTTCACCATTGGTAATTATGTCAGTAGATGATTATTTTAAAATATCTGAAGTTTAAAAGAAATTATTAATCCGTTCAGTTATTCATTGATATAATGAATATGGGACATATTAGCATTATACAATATTCACTTTAAAAAATGAAAGTATTTTATTTAGTCTTCCTGTGTTTTATTCAAGAATTTTGGACATTTTTATTATGCTTAGAATTGATATGAAAGGTACCTTGGGTATTAGGAATTAAGAAACAAAAGCAAACAGATAATAAGAAGAGAATTTATGTTGATACAATCTGCTCATACAATTTATGCAATCCTGAATTCAAGACTTTTGCTAGTTTATTTTAATGCTTCCAGCATGTGCAGTGAATTATTTGTAGAGATCTATAATAAGACCACTGACACAAATGGGGTGCAATTAGCTTATTGGTTAGAGCATGGGCTTGAGAGTCAAAAGACTTGGATTTTCATCTTGGCTTTGCTACTTAATAGCCATGTGACCTTAGACAAATTATCCTTGAGCCTCTGTTTTCACACCTATCTTCCTATTTTATGATTTTGGAAATGTTAAATACTAAATATAAAATGACCAGGGACAGTGCACCCCAGGGACAGTGACCAAAAGTAGGCCAATGGAGGTGAGGGAATGAAAGTGTGTGGCCTGGAAGCAGCAGCAGCTGTTAGAGAGATGTAACAAACAACCAGAGATGTAACTCTGGCAACCAGAATAGGGAGGAATCAGGCAAATAAATCCAGACATCTTTCTCCTCCTTCCCTCTGCAATCTTGACAGTGCCTACCACAAGTGAAAACCAATGGGAAGCAAAAAGATAAGGGAGCCAGTTGGTGCAGTCATAGATACTAATCTTCTGAGCATGGACAAAGATGAAGAGCCAAGAGTAGATCTGGAGGAGGACAGAGCAGGAATAAGTACTGTAATTGCATCTGCCTGAATCAAATGGCATACAGGTAGGTATGAAAACTAGCTCTAACTTTGTGGCACTTTCTTATCAAGTTAAGAATACAGCTACCATATGACCCAGCAATCTGCTCCTGGAGACCTCCTAGAGTAGTGAAAACTTCTGTTCATACAAACATCTATATGTGAATGTTCGTCCAGCTCTATTCATAATCACTCCAAGCAGGAAACTGGCCAAGTGTCCTTTAACAGGAAATGGATAAACTGTGTTACATCCATACAATGGATTCTTACTCAGCACTAAGAAGGTATGACCTACTGATACATACAACAACATCCTGGATGCATCTCAAAAGCATTATGCAGAGTGAAAGAAGCCAGTCTTAAAAGGTTGCATATTATATGATTCCAATTATGCAACAGTCTTGAAAACACAAAACTGGGGTAATGAGGAACTGATCAGTGGTTACCAATTGCTAGGACTGAGGAAGGGTGTAATTATAAAGGGAAAGCAGAGGGAAAATTTGGGAGCTGATAGAATGGTTCTGTATATCGATTCTGATAGTAGTTATACAAACTTATCTGTGTGCTAAAAGCCATAGAACTGTATATTAAAAGGTTTAATTTTATTATATGTAAATATAAATAAAAATAACAATGTAAATATATGAGATATATTGTGTACAAAAGCAGCGATGATAGATTTATTCTTATAAACATATGGTCAACCTGTTTGTCCCAAAGTTGAACTTGAAGACATTCCAATCCAATTGATAAAGTCGTGAATGCAAAAATGGCTTAAAATAGAACATTAAGAAGGGAGAGTTCTGTGTGGCAGGATGAAGGGCAACAGACATCAGAATCTATCCAGTAGCCCCAGGGGTCAGAAAGAAACTGATCCAGATGGAATTAAAAGACAGGGTAAACAGGTGTCTGAGAAAAGAAAGCAAAGAGAGATTCAGGCATGGAGTCAAGGACAGAGCCTAGAGATGGGGAACCAGACCATGGTTTAGCTGTATCACAAGGGTTCAAGGCAAAAGACTATCCAGCTCTCGATAGCTGATTACTAAGCAGAGAAGTGAGACAAGAATGCAAGAAGCAAAATAGTGTAGAGTTTAAGGGCTCAAGCAGTTGAGTGACACAGCTGGGCTGGACTCTGGCTTTGCCCCTTCCTAGCTTATGAGCTGAAACAATTGTTATCACTTTTCATGTACAGAAAGGGTTAATAATATCTTTCCCATTTCACTGCTGAAAAGATTAAATGAAGTCATCTGTAGTAGTTTCAGTAAGTTACTTGCCCAGATGATAGAAGTACATTACACAGAAGGTTGCAGGTCACATCAAGACCATGGATCTCAGGAGCTATTTATTTGGAGAGTCATTTTATCTTGCTAAGTCTAAGCTTCTAAATCTGTAAATCTCTATAATGATGTCTACCTCCTAAAAATTAGGGGGGGCATTGAGATAAGACCTATGGAAATGTATGTGAACTGAGAATTGTTATTTCAATATACTTGTAAGGTCAGTGCAGGCCAGGAGGAAATCTTTTCTTTTTACTTAGCTGCTATACTAAAGATACGGAAAGTAATCACCCAGATCTGGGTCAGTTTTTGAGCTACATAGGGCCATATATACAGAGGAGGATCAAGAGGGCTCAGCCAGCAGGTGCCAAACAACTTTGGTCGGGAGGAAGAGGTGATAAAATATCAACATGACCGTAAGGACTCACCTTTGTGCAATAGGTGCAGTTCTAAGGAAGTACCCTGAGGTAGGTAACAGCATAGACTCTGGAGCCAGAACTTGTTAAGAGAAGTTGAGCCAGTAGTAAAATAGGTCCATTGTTGAAGATGCTTAACTATTACACTGTCTGCCCCTCTGCCCCGTAATAGGATTATCCACATATACTCTTAGTCATGTGACTTTCAGTGCCTCTTAGGAGAGTAAACAGATTCTACATCCTTATTCTATTGACTTTGTGTTTAACCAGTGACTCATTTTGGATAGTGATAGGTTAGGGGATATAGCATGAACATAGCCTCATGTACTGCTGACATGTCATGAGGAGGTTTTACCCCAGATAGCTACTGCAACTTCAGCTTGGGTCACAAATGAGTGACACATGGAACAGATCTGAACCCAACCCACAACCTGAACCAGAGTCACCTCAGTCTTCCAACTAATTCTTTAAGCAAGAAATAGATGATGGTTGTTGGAAACCATTAAGATTTCAGGGTCATTTGTTATGCAGCATTATTGTAGCAAGAACCAACTTAACACAGCAAGTTCTGTAACTTTGATTATCCTTAGTTTTGTCTTTGTAAAATTAAGTTAATAATGGCTAATTGTAATCATTCAGTAGGACAGTTTTAGGAATAAATGGGGTGATATATAAGTACTTAGCACAGGGCTCAATACCAAGCAATAGAACAGTAAATGAAAGTTACTACTATGCAGATAGATAGTAGGCTAGGAAGAAACTCTTTAAAAAAATAAAATAAAATAAAATAAAAAAGAAACTCTTTAAAAAAATCTGTCTTGCTGAGTCTCAGTTTCCTCATCTTTAAATTGTGTATAAAAATACTTGGTGGCTTTGGCTCAGGGCAGGATCCTGGGATCCAGGATCAAGTCCCGCATAGGGCTCCCTGCAGGGAGCCTGCTTCTCCTTCTGCCTGTGTCTCTGCCTCTCTCTCTGTCTCTCATGAATAAATAAATAAATCTTAAAAAAAAATACTTGCTCCACCTCTCTCTAATGGATGGTGTTTTGATGACACCAGGTGATGGATGTGAAAGTAGCTTGCTGTCTGTGAAGAGCTTTCCGTGAGTAAGGAGTTATTATTCTTTCTACTACAGAGAATCCTTTTATCCCAGTATTATTTACCATCAACCCTAAAGTTGCAGCTATATAGGAGAGTGGGATGAAAGGCATTGGTGCATGACAGCATGCTCGAATAAACAGTCCACTCATTACAGTTAGTGTCCATGTGAATCTTAACACACTTCTCTCTACATTCACAGTATTGGTACCTTCTCTGGGTGCTCTCAAATATCTGATGACAGAGCACATATATATTCCAATATCATTGCAGAAGGAAACTGCACGTCTTGGAAAAAGTTGCAGGATTTTGCGAAGATGATGGAGAATTTCTCTAATCACATGCAAGATAATTGACAAATGAGGATCTGACAAAGCTAGACCAGTTAATAATTGAAGAAGAGAGAAATTGACAAGGAAGATCATGACATGATAGGCTTCAAAGGAGAATAATTTGATGATTTGAATATCAAAAGATGCAGGGAGGCCTTTGGGAAAATTGATGAAATTTCATTTTTTTTTTTTTTTGCAAAAATGATTCCCTTTACATTAAAGGGTATCATGAGCATGCAATTATATAATTTCTTTGGAAAATAATCTCAAATATTCTTTATTACTAATCATCAAATAATTGCAATATAATTCATGTTCTTATTAAATATAAAATTAACCCCTTTTAATACACTTTAGTTTTATTTTTTCAAGATAAAACTTCATTCCCCTCATTTTCTGGGAAATGTTAGCTCCTATTTTTAGTGGTCTATTCTGCCAATATTTTTTACTTTTTACTTGTGTAATTAGGATTTTGTCTACTTATTATTCCTTTCTCCCTTTTAGACTCAGGGAGCCTTTGGAGCCATTCTTTACTAGAGATTTTTGGGAAATGAAGCTTTCAGTGGGTCAAAGAAAGCAGGAAAATAATAGCCCAAGGTCCAGAAGACTGCCTTGACCACTTAGGGGTTAATTATTTTACATCACCAGTTAAATGAACTTTTAAAAACCTGAGAGTATGGGTGTAAGACATGGCTGCAAAAGCCTGTCACAGATTCACTCTCTTTTCATAATTTACTTCTGTGTGACTTCAGCCAGGACACATCACTATGATCTTTTTCCTCCTTTTTAAAGGGGGAATGATAATATTTACCCTGAAGTTGTGCTGTGAGAACTGGATGAGATAAATAAACTATGTTGGACAATGTTTGCATAGTAGACATTCAAAGAACATAACTGATTATGTCTAGTATAGCCATGGTGACCAATATCCCATTAGGATAATTCCCTTGCTTCTTCATCTCCTTTGCTTCATTTCTTTGTCTTGAGCATTTTTGTATACACTCTAGAATTTTTCCTCCAGATTTTCTTGGGTCCTGCGTTTGGTCCCAAAAGATGCACATTCTGGAGGACAGTGTCTTATATCTACATTTCATTCTTATAATGGGCAGTATGGAGAAAGATCTGCTTTAGAATTCCATTGAACTTGAGCTCACTAAAGGGATAGCAGGGAAGGAGAAGAAAGGTCTGGGGGTGAATGCTGACACTGGGCATAAAAAGGAGTTTTGCCATGATTTGTTGTGATAGAGTTCTATAAGTTCACTTCTCAGTCTTTTTTTTTTTTTTTTTAAGCTTTTATTTATTTACTTGACAGAGAAAGAGAGATAAGCAGGGGGAGTAGCAGGCAGAGAGAGAGGGAGAAGCAGGCTTCCCACAAGTGGAGAGCCTGATGTACGGCTCAGTTCCAGGACCCTGGGGTCATGACCTGAGCCGCAGACAGATGCTTAGCCAACTGAGCCACCAAGGTGCCCCACTTCTCAATCTTTTAAACAAACACTGCACCAAATAACATCACCATGTCCAAAATTAATGTCTAGAACTAAATAAACTCAGTTATGTTAATTTTGTCATCTATGGAACTAACATGAGAATAACTCTATGAGCTAATTCTTTTGTGGATAAGGAAGAGAAGGTTGATTATTTAGAGTAACTCGCTTGGGGTCACACATACAGTCAGAGTTGGAGGTGGGATTTTATTTTATTTTATTTTATTTTATTTTATTTTATTTTATATTTTATTTTTTAAATTTATTTATGATAGTCACAGAGAGAGAGAGAGAGAGAGAGACAGAGACATAGGCAGAGGGAGAAACAGGCTCCATGCACCGGGAGCCCGATGTGGGACTCAATCCCGGGTCTCCAGGATCGCGCCCTGGGCCAAAGGCAGGGGCTAAACCACTGAGCCACCCAGGGATCCCAGAGGTGTGATTTAAAACCCTGCAGGTCACTTCTAACACTCTTTCTCACATGTAACCACAAGGCTCTATTGCTGTGGGTTAAATAACACCATAGGAGGCATCTTGAGATTTTATTCCTAGTAGACTGTATATGGTAATATTTATCAAAAAACTTGCATTTATAATATTATTTTTCATTTTTTTGTTGTTTCCTAAGATAAATGAGATAAAATCTCATTTTACTAATGAGTTTATGTGATTTATCCAAGGTCACCTATTTAGCTAGCCCCACAGCCAGGACGTAACAGAATGCTTTGATCCCTTTGACTATACTTTGTATTTCTCAGTTCTCTTTTTCAAAGCACTTTGTTGTGTCTCAGGATCTTTGTGTTGTGTTTCTATGGCTTCCAGCTGGGAGATGGTATACCTTCAGAATAGATAGATGGAAAGGAGAAATTTGGTCCTATAGAGATGCATCTCCTCTCCACTTCAGAGAGCCCCATCCATCAGTTTGTCATTGCAGAGACCCAACTGATGCATGCCCAGCAAGGCTAAAGATATATAAATATAATGGAAATCAGTCAGGGGCCAATTTTCCCTATTGAAAAGGGAATTGCATTTCTCAGGCATGTGGGCAAAGAGAAGTTGATTAAACATAAAACATTTCCACAAAGGGTAGCACAAAGGAGAACTCTACCCTGCATGTTTTGAGAAAGAATTCTCTTGCAGTAAACACAATTGAGTGCCATCTGTGCTATTGATAATTTCATCTGACTGCCTATCTTGTTACAGGATTGCTGATTTGAGCAACTTGATGGCACTTATGTGACCCATGTTTCATTATATGATATGTCAAAAGATTCTGAAGTTTCCAGAACAGGATGTGAAATGTGAAATCATTTAAGAGGTAATGGGGCGGTTCACCCTATACTTGGTCATGTTACCAGATATTGACAGAGATCAATAGTTTCTTTTAGAGATGGCACCCTTTTGATTACTGAATGCCGCTATGCCTGAATAACTGACTAGCTTTTGTGACGGAGAGATGGAGGGTAGAGGGAAATCAATAATTAGTACTTGATGTTAGTATAATAACTAACTTATTCACCAGACAACACATGGGCAATCTAGAAGGTGAACACAGCGAGAGAAAATTGAAAGCCATCCTCTAGAAAAAGCAACTAATGCTAGAGTTAATTGTCTGGCCAAGAGTTATATGGGACAGAGAGGGGCAATGTTAATGATTTGAATGTAGACCTTAGGTCCCCAAATCCAGCACTCTTTTTACTTTGTCATGCTACCTCTCATTCCTCTTATACTCGCTTTCATATTCATTTTTATCACTACTTTCTTATGACTCCTTTTATATTTACTTTTATCATGTATACCTTTTATGGCAGCGTTTTTTGGTTGCTTTTATTATTTTTATCTTAAATGTTACCATTGCAGTTATTTTTCCAAGTCTCTTTGGACCCCATTGCCCATTCCCAGCATAGTGATAAATATATGACCATGCCCCACAGATGTATTTTTACTGATGGATCTGTTGGTTAACTAGTTCCTTTATTACTGTTATCCTTGTTTGGCTCTCTGAAATCACCACTGATTTATTCACCTAATAATTCAACAAACATTAGTTGAGTGCCTATGAAGGGTACAGAGATTAATCTTACATTTTCTAATCAAGCACAGACAGTAGGTAGAGAAAGTAAGTCATGGTTCAGGGTAGAAAGTATAAGTTTGGGTGAACTAGAACAGAATACACTAAACAAATATCTCCATAATTTTTGCTCCATGCCTATTTGATATTCTTGCATCTTTCCTTTAGTTTTTTATCTCTAAAGGCCAAAGGGACATAAATGAAAACAAATATAATTTGTATTTTGACATTATATTAGGGTTTTCCAGAAAAATAGAAGGAACAGAATGTATGTGTATGTATGTGCATGTATGTGTGTGTATATTCACATATGCATGTGTGTGTGTGTATAGATGTATATAAATATATAGAGAAAGAATGAGAAAGAAAAATTGATTGATTGATTTTAAGGAATTGGCTTATGTGATTGTGAAGGTTCAGTAAGTCCAAAATCTACCAGATGGGCTGGGAGACTGCAGACTTAGGGAAGAGTTGCTGTTTATTGGACATAGACAAGGCAGTCTGCTGGGAGAATTCCTTCTTGCTCAGGGAACCTCAGTCTTTTTTCTCTTAATGCCTTCAACTGATTAAATGAGGTCCACTTACATTATGGAGGGCAATCTGCTTTACTCACATTCCATCAACTTAAATGTTAATCTCATCCATAAAATACCCTCAAGAAACATCTGGAATAATATTTGACCAAAAATCTACCATGGTTCAGCCAAGTTGACACATAAAATTAACAATCATAGACATCTTTTAACCACACAGGCTTTCTTGCAGAGAACAGATTGGAATCACTGGGAAGAGCAGCTCTTTATTCTTCCCTCACTCCTACCACGATTACCCCTGCCCCCTATTCCCCCAAGGAAAAAGAAATATCATGAACAGATACCGCAACCATGAGAATGAGTATATCAACAGTGAGTTTAAATGCTGTAATGCAATTCAGTAGTTTAAAGCAGCTGAAATGAAATGTTGTTTATTCATGTTTTAATGTGAATACATCTCAAAAAACAGAACAGTGAGCCAAGGCATGTGTGTGCGTCCGTATGCATGTGTGTATGTGTCTGTATACCTTGCAGAGAGATACAGAATATGATAATGTTTGTACAAAGTTTTAAAACACACATGAACTAAATTTTATAGTTAACAATTTTAATGTATAACAAAATTTTATAGACAAAACAACATATTTCATGTAAACTTTACTCTCCAGAAAGCAAACATATCTCAAAGAGAAGGTGGATGAATGAGTGGTATAGGTGGGTTTCTCAGGGAGCCTCAACCACATCTCTCATGTTCCTTTTCTATTTCTATAGCTCTGATAGAAGGCAAAATATTAAGAGTTGGCAAAGTTTGATCATGGGTGTAAGAGTATTAATTTTATTATGTTGTATACATTTTTATATGCTTGAAATATTTGGTAGTAAAATTGGTAAAGTGTCTTCTTTTTCTCTCAAGAGTCCTTGGCCAATGTAAGATGCCCAGCCCACCCTCTCTACCACTGTTTTATTTACCAAGGCGTCAGACACACACAAAAGTTATAGTGTCTGTTCAGAGCAGGGTGGGAAGGAGAAGTAGAACTCTCCTTCAGAGGAAAATTCCATCAAGCCTCTATGTAGTAATCTATTCCTGTGGCTGGGCCCAGACTATTTAGTGCTCAGCAGTCAATCTTGAGCATCCCAACAGGGACACACTATGTAAATGTTCTGGGAAGAAAGCTAGGAATACATAAGTAGTTAACCCATGTCTCTTCATTCTGAGCCTTCTGAAGGCCCAAACTGAAATAGTTTAGGGAGAAGCAATGCTAGAAGGTATGAAAGACTAAATACATTTTATTTTATTATTTTTTTTTCTTTTTTTTTTTTGACTAAATACATTTTAGAGATGACAATGTCCTTCAAAGACTGCCTCTTAAATAATTGGTAGAAATGCCCATATTAAAACTCTTCTCTCTTATCATCCACTGGGACTAAGGTTTGTTTGTTTATTTTTATTTTTACTTTTTAAAAGATTTTATTTATTTATTCATGGATATGAATATCCATACACTATTCAATTATTCAATAAATATTTATTGAATACCTACTATATGCAAAAACTCTTAGTGATAAGTTCATAAGTAAAAACAGAGTTTTCCCTGTCCTGACAGAGCTTGGGTTGTCACAAAGCAAATATAAATTAAATCTCTCAAAAGTTCTATGAGGGACATTATGTCTGTCATTGAGGAAGTTTATCAGGGAGGTCATTGAAGGTTTTTCTGAAGAAGTGATATGTGAGCTACAGCCTCAAGTTTTGAGAGAACGGAAGAAGACCACATAGTAATAGCATATACTTAGTTAACAACTATTTACTGAACATTAGTTATATATAGAATCTTTTTTTCTGAATGTGTAGGATACATGAACAAGACACACTAAGATGCCAGTCCTTGAAGAGCTTATATATTTGGGAAAGGGAGAGTCAATGAAGGATAATTAATTAAGTTATATAATAATAAATAATTATTACTGATTAACATAATAATTATTAATAATAACATAATAATACATAGTAATAATAGTAATATTTTAACAATAATTATTAATTATTAACATAATAATTAAGTTATATAGTACATTATAAGGTAATAAGGGAAAAGGATGGAGGTAGGTAAAGAGAATCATGAGTATCTCTAGGTCGGGGCAACTCATACTTTTGATGGACTGATCAAGGTGATCCTCATTATGAAGGTGACAGTCTGAAGGGTCAGGGGGTGAGCTGTATAAATACCCAGTGGAAAAGTTTTCCAGGTAGAGAGACTACCCCAGTTTGAAAGTTGGGAGTATGCTTGGCATGTTCAGTAAAGGCAGGAGGCCAGCATGGCTGGAGTAGAGTGGACCAGTTGGAGGGTTAGTAGGAAATAAGCCAAAAGGATCTGGTTAATGGTTAGATTACAGAGGGCCTTCCGGTCATTATTGGACTTGGGCTTCTGCTGTGAGTGGAGCAGCTACTAGAGAGTTTTGAGCAGTCAGGATATGATCTGACTTCTGTTTCAAAAATTTCTCTTACTACTATACTGGAAATAAAGGCATAGGGGCCAAGGGTGGAAGCCAAGGTCATGAGGATACTATTACAGTGATTCCAACAAAAGATGACCGTAGCATAGGCCAAGTGCAGATAGTGAGAAGCGGTCATCCTTCACTTGTACTCTGAAGGTGAGGCAGTATGCTTAGCTGATGGGTATGGATGGCAGGTAAGAACAGTCTGACATTTCTGTAAGATTTTCATTCTGAGCAACCAGAAGGTTGAGTTGCTATCAATTGATGTGATAAAAAGTCCAGAGGGGGCAAGCTAGGGAAGGAAGGAACCAGGAATTCATTGCTGGACATGCCGAGATGAGATTTACATATTATACCTAAGTGGAGATGTCAAGTAGGCAGTTGCTAGAGAACAACCAAAAATCATGAATATGGGCAAATCTTTCAAGATGTTTCTTTGTAAAGGAGGGCACAGAAATTGGGCTGAGGCTCACAAGAGTAGCTAGAACAAGAGAAGTTTTATTTTTTATTTTTTGTAATTTGAAAAAAATAGATTTTTTTTGTAAAGATGAGAATAAGCATGATGAATCATAATAACTAAGCAGCCAGGGGGAGGCCAGGTATTTGGCCCTAACCGAATATTCCAAGGAATTGGGTTTTTAATTGCAGCATTGAGAAACCATTGAGATTTTGAGTAGAATTTTGTGACAAGGTAAAATTTATGTTTTGAATGGATCCCTCTGGCTACAGAAGACAAAATGTCAAAGTAGTTGCAGGCAGCCTACCTGATTTGTACTAGCGATGTGCTAGGTGTTGCATATATCTTAACTTATTTAATCCTTACGACATACCACTGAGATAGGTGACATTCTAATAAACCATTCACAGGTGGGGGCACTAAGGCTTATAGTGGTTCAGTGACTTGCCCAAAGTCGTCACACAGATAGTAAATCAATGACAGAGCCAGTCTTAGAGTGCTAGCTGTTCAGTACCACCACCCTGCTCTTTTTGCTCTATGAGCCATTGGTCACAGACTTGTGTACTTTTTAAGTTGGAAAGCCTCTTAGAAACTGCCTAGCCCATCCCCTCAAGTAAACTAAATTTGAGGTATTCAGAAGCAATAGCTTGCAAATGGAATCATAGTTTAAATGCACTAGGGGGAGGTTGCTATTTAAAGTCCTCTTCTGGGAAATCCTTTGTAAAGTCGAGAATCCTTTTGTAAAGCAAATAATCCACTTTCCAATTTAGCTGTGGAGAAAATGCTGTTCTTCAAACATCAGCTAAATCTATAAAACTAAAAAAGTGCCAGAGAGTGTTATTATTCAGAGAGGAGTTGTGGCAAGGTGACATGGAGAAATGTGGGAAGAGAAAGGTGCCTGGGAACGGGAAGTCGAATCCTTGGTTTTGTGTGTTGGAGGGTATACCAGGTTCTAGACGGATTCAATGTTATAGTTCAGAGGTTTCCAATCACTTCCACCCTCAGGGGCCTTAGGATCTACTTAGTGAATCTGGGAGCCATTATGGAGGACATAGTGTTACTGTGTGCTCAATACTCACTTATCCATCACAGAATTATTCCTCTCCCATCCCATCCCGACCAGGTGATTCTTATGGGACTGAATATTTCTGAATATTTTTAGAATATACCAGCCTTCTGATGTCAATCACAAGGCTTCACCTGCCCTCTGGTCCCTGAATTGGGCACATGATTAGGTCTAGCCAGTCAGAGCTCCCCTCGACTTCCAATTGAGCTATTTTCCTTTGGATTATGACCAGATAGCCAGCCACAGGGAGAGAGACTTTGAGGATAAATCCATACAGAGATGAAACAAATGGAGACAAAAATGGAGAATAATCAAAGCACAGTCCTGGTGACATTGCCTGAAGTTCTGAATCAGTCCTACCTGAATCCAGTTGGATCATCTCCTTGGGATATTCCAATTACATTGAACAATGAATTCCCTTTGTTGTTCTATGCCTCATTTTCTCACCTCTAAAATGGGAATAATAATACTACCTACTTTATAGCATGTAGCAATGATTATATTAAATAATGTGTGTAAAACACTTCAAGTAGTGCCTGTGATATACCAGTTAATTATTGCTACATAACAAACTACTCCAAAGTTAGTGACCCAAAACAACCATCAATTGAGTTTATAATTCTGCGGGTTGGCCATTTAGGCTGGGTTCTGTTGTGTGGTTATTCTGATCTCAGCTCTGTTCACTCCTGTATCGTGGTCAGTTTCAGTTTCTGACATGGCTCAGTTTGTCTCTACATGGTCCCACATCCTCCAGCAGCTTACCCATATCCTTTCTCCAATGGTGCTTAGACCAAGCAAGTCATGAGGCCAGCCCACATCTGTGAAGTGGGGAAGTAGATTACATCTTCATGGGAAAATCTGCTGTCACATTGCAAAGAGTCTGAATAGAGGGAGAGCTAGGAATGGTTATAAACACTTTTTCAATCTATACTAAATGCTTCATAAACCTCACTATATGTTGCTATTATTATTTTATTACTTATTATTGCCTATACTAGTTTACCTTACTTCTTGTCACTTGCTGCAGATATGTTCATCCCTGCTGTTAGATACTTGAAAAGATTATCAATAATAGCTCAGCAATCACCTGTCTTTTTTTGGACTTCTCATTGAAACATAAATATAGTTTACTTCTAGAAATATACAGTTGGCCTTCTAGAAACACCTCCAAATGACACTGTTTATCATTACCAGAGTACTGCAAAAGTGAGGAACTATAATTCCTCATGTTGTAAATAATACTTTATCTGCTTAGCAAACCTTGGAAATTACTAGGCTTTAATGATCTAGTTTACACAATCCATCATTTATTTGTGAGTTTCTCCTCAATAGTTTCTACTTTGTAATTATTTGTATTTCTTCCTGGTTGGCTCATCTTTAATTGCTTTAGATTTGAGAGAGAAAATATTGAGATTACCCAATTGTTCTTACGAGACCACTGTATTTGTTCTTTTCAGAAATAAATACATTGTAGACTTTTATGCTTATTAATTTTTGATTGTAGAGAATATCATATTTTGTAAGGTGTGCAATGAATACATTTAAATTTATTACTTAAACAAATTCCATCAAGAGTGTTAATACCGATTTGATGATTTTCATTATTATGTCACTAAGATACTGCCAAATATCACTTTCTTTGGTTTCTAAATCCAGCTAAAGATTAGTATAAGCTTTCTTCTTTGTTATTGTAAAGGCAAGCAATGTAAATAGGATGTGGATTTTTTTTATTGTTATTGTTCTTAGAGAAGTAGTGGTTTTACTCCAGAGTTAGAGGGATCTATAGTATACTTGTGAAATCAATATGTCAAGAGAAAATATAAGCTTTGCATTTTCCCACTGTAACCAGAAGGGATCAAACTACATTGTCAGTGTTAAAAATATACTACCGCGTGTTTATAAGTTACTTATTTTAACTAGATTAGATGTTTACCTTTGTTTATATTAGATTGAATATCAATGTTAATAAGTGATAATTGAGTACCACCTCTGCACATTGGCCTATGAATTAACTAGCTAAATACTGGATAACAAATTATTCCAAAAATTTACTAGCTTATAGATTAATAATTGATTACTTCTTACAACATAGGTAGGTCAGATATTCTGCAGCAGCATGACTATGCAGTTCTGGCTTATGTATCTCATGAGATTGCATTCAGACACCAGCCAGGATTGCAGTCATTTGGTTTGATAGAGACTGGAGGATCCAGTTGCAGTGTGGGTCATTCATGTGATTGATAAGTTGATTCTGGTTCTTGGTGAAAGGCCTCTGTTTCTCTCCACATGGGACTTTCTACAGGGCAACGTGAGTGGCCTTGTGACATGGTTTCTAGCTCTTTCAGAGTATGCAATCCAAGAGACCAAGGCAGAAGCCATGATACCTGACCTCCATGACTTAACCTCCATACCCACACATAACGAGTTCTGTATTCCATTTGTCACACAGGCCATCCCTGGTTCAGCTTGTACAGAGAATATGAAAGGGTGTGGAAATCAGAAAGCAGGGATCACTGATTGCCATCTTGGAAGCTGGCCACCACATCAAGTGACAACAAAATATCTACTAGGCCAGCTTTCTCAATAATCAAAGACTGTACATTTTTATGATGTATGTGTTGGGTATGTCCTGTGCTATGCAT
This sequence comes from Canis aureus, assembly GCF_053574225.1. Classification (NCBI taxonomy): domain Eukaryota; kingdom Metazoa; phylum Chordata; class Mammalia; order Carnivora; family Canidae; genus Canis; species Canis aureus. The sequence goes on from NC_135629.1 coordinate 10,947,724, forward strand.
GACCTGGAAGCAGTGACTTACATTTTCAGGGCCTCAGTATGCCTAAGATTATCTGAATCTTTTACTGTAATATAATCCCGTATCTTCTCCAGAAGAATCCGGCCTTTTCTGGTGTTTTTCCCATAGTCATGGTATGTTTCTCACAACATTTTTAGGGTCAAATAATCTTTCTTATGGAAGTTACAGAATAATTTTCAAAAAAGTATATTCACACACAATTTTACTTATCATTTTAGTGGATTTAGGAACACTGTCCACCCTCAAGCAAATTAAAGCTTATTTAGAGCAAGTTAATTTTTTTTTCCAGAGGTTATTAAAAGGTTCCTAGTTATTCCCATCCCATATTCTCTCCAGGATCTCATTTTCTAATTCCACCTGTCCCCACTACTTTCTGCTTTCAGCTTGCACACATTTTCTGTCTTACTTCTCCTTTCTCTTCCAGCTTCTTACGTTGCAGATTGACTTAGCATTTCTTGTAAAGGACTTTCCTACCTCTACCTCCCTCAGTCTAATGTCTTCCTGTCCCTTCTCTAATGATGCACTGACAAATCAAGTAACCAGTCTGGTGCTGATTTTCTTTCCTGGAGAGTGGGAGGTCTCAAAGGTATAGGCGAAGTGGAAGAAGAGCTAAGGGCGAATATAGCATTCTCTTTGTCCTCTGGTGGAGGGGGAGGCCTAAAGATTTTGATGCTTTAATATTTTTGGCCTCTTTTTTTTTTTTTTTTTTTAGATTTTTATTTTTATTTTTTTTAAGATTTATTTATTTATTTATTCAGAGAGAGAGAGGCAGAGACACAGGCAGAGGGAGAAGCAGGCTCCATGCAGGGAGCCCGATGTGGGACCTGATCCCGGGTCTCCAGGATCACGCCCTGGGCTGCAGGCGGCGCTAAACCGCTGTGCCACTGGGGCTGCCCTATTTTTGGCCTCTTTATGCTTACATGTAGGAGCAGTTCATCTGCCAGACAAATATTCAAAATACTCTGTTTAAAGAGTCCTGCCCCAATGAATCCGCTGAAGAGTAATCAAATCACATGACTCAATGTAGTTTGGATTCTCCTGGTTATCCTGAGAAGTGGTCATCCCAAGTGTTCCTTGTTGTATTCTTTTCATATGGATTTCTGTCCTAGTCAAAATGTGACAGCAAACAAACAATGACAAAACATTGAATTTTGACTTTTAGTGAACATTGAAATCTCCATTCATCAAGCAACTTTGGGAGCTAGACAGCACACCACTTTGCTCAGTTGTGTAATACATACTAAAGGGCTGGATTAATCAGTTAATTGCATTTGAGTTAACTTGAGATGGTCTTTTATCTTTTCATATGCTAGTCCATCAAGGTTAAGGGAGAGGGTTGACAAGGCTGGAAAAGCAGAGAAAGTCTTGGGATAGGAAGAATTTTTTTAAAAAAGATTTTATCTATTTATTCATGAGAGACACTCAGAGAGAGGCAGAGATATAAGCAGAGGGAGAAGCAGGCTCCCTGTGGGGATCCTGATGCGGGACTCGATCCTGGGACCCCAGGATCATGACCTGAGCCAAAGGCAGATACTCAACCACTGAGCTACCCAGGTGCCCAAGGGATAGGAAGAATTTTAAGATGGCTCCAAAGATCCCTACCCTGGGGTAATTCCCAAGCTGTGACTCTGATATATGTCATACCATCTTTAGGTTATTTATGTGGCACAGATGGCTTTAAGAAAGGGACAATATCCTGGGCAGACTTGATCTAGTTAGGTGAGCTCTTAAAAGGGCCTGGACTCTTCCTGAGGATTGAGATTTGAAATCCAAAAGGATTTCATTTAGGGAGAGTCTCCATTGCTGGTTTTGAAGATAAAGGGCACCACATGGCATGATTTGAAGGTACCTTGAGGAGCTGTGAGCGTCCTTTTGTTGGCAGCAGCAAGGAAGTAGAGACTTTAGTCCTACAACTGTGCAGCACTGAATTCCGCCACAGCCATCTGAGTGTAGAGAGGACTTTGAGCTCCAGATGAAAATGCAGCTACCCAGACACCTTGATTTCAGTCCTTCAGAACATGAGCTGTGAACCCAGTCATGCCACGCCTCAACTTTCTGACTTGAGGAACAATGAGACAATAAATGAATGTCGCTATAAGCCGCTGAGTTTGCTGTGATTTGTTGTACAGCAATAGAAAATGAATACAAACCATATCTCTTTTATTTTGGCACCTGGGGGAGGTAAGACAGCAGAAGGAGAAGCATTGCATGTGGCATTTAAGATCTCCAGCACTGGAATCTTAGACCTAGCTTTGTGACCCAGTTCTATCCAATTATAAGCTCTGTGACTTTTACCAAATGTCTCATCCCTCTGAGCCTCATTTTCCTTACCTGCAAAAAGGAAAACCATTATTAGTCTCTCATAGCACTGTTGAGAGACTTATATGAGATAGCAGACATAAAAACTGAGAGTGATAACTAACACGTGTAAGAGGTACATATATTAGCTATTATTACCCTGAGAAAAGTTACTAGAACATTGATTTTAAGATCTGGAGAATAGGCTCCACTAAGAATCCTGCACTTTTGGGAATTTAACAGTATATTTTCATATTTTATTCCATTTAATCATTACTGCCCTGTGAGAAAGATACTATTAACAGCATTTCTTTCAAACATTTTTTTTAAAAGATTTTATTTATTTATTCATGAGAGACACAGAGAGAGAGGCAGAGACACAGGCAGAGAGAGAAGCAGGCTCCTTGCAGGGAGCCCGACGTGGTATTCAATCATAGGTTTCTAGGATCAGGCCCTGGGCTGAAAACAGATGTTCAACCACTGAGCCACCCAGGCATCCCTCTTTCAAACTTTTTATTTTTAAGTAGTTTTAGGCTTATAAGAAGTTATAAAAATAGTATAGAGAGGTCTCATGTACCCTTAACCCAATTTATAAGGACATCTTACATAACTCTATATGTAATCAGAACCAGGAAACTGACATTTGTGCAGTGCTATTAACTAGACTACAGACCTTATTCAAATCTCATCATTAATAACTTTATGTTGTAGATCAGAAAAATTGGGCTTATTTCGATTGCTGGTTTCAAGTTCCCCTTAAAAATTGTGGTCATATTATACAAACTTTCATATAATCATTTGTCTCTCTTGCGTCTTGGCTCTCAGTGGCAGATTAGGAAAAGAAAATGTATCATTTACTTGACCATTCCAGCTGATTAAGATTCAACAATGCTTTTAATTGCAAAGTCTTGTTTTTGATTAGAAATCTTTTTTTTTTTTTTCTGCTGAGGAAAAAAGATGGCGTTGCAGATTTTGATTGTTTGAAAGCCAGTTGACACAATCACAAACCTGCAGATAGATGCCCAACAATTGTGCCCTTGGTATTGACTACCACTGGCCCCAGAGATTTGAGAAATAGTCTCAACTTTTCTTTCAGTTACCACTGAAGGCAAAAGTTCTCACATGAAATAAAGCAAAGTAACCTGGAAGTTAGCAGCCTGACTGCAAGAGTTTTCTGTGTCTGTGGGATTTTTCAAGAGTTCAGTGAATTCTTTGCAGAGATTTTACTCCCTTGCCTTTGTTTGCCTCAGGGATTCCATTCCAACACATATACACATATATTTTTCTGTGTTTCTCTGTGTAATTCACTATAAAACTCTTCGGGTTCCAGGAAAACTCTGGCATCCTAAATTCTTTTGAGAACTTTCATACGTTTTAGAGGGACAGTGGAGAGGTTGACATTCCAGGCTTGCATGTGAAACAACTTTAATCTTGAATATTAGAATTTCTCCTTCCTAAAACTCTTTAGAGCCAAATCTGTGCCAGTAGCTCTCTTGGCATGTGTCTCTATGCCCAGTCGCAGCACTGCCTTCCCTACTTTCTCTCTTATTCATCTCTTCTGCCCTTAGGAGAAAAAATCAACTCTTTCCCATTTCTTTTGCCTTTCTAAGATATCCTGGTCCCAAACCTTAAGCTTGCACCATACTCAAGTCCTGATAAATCATTTCTCCAATAATTTTAATTCTCTCTCTAGGAGGACATCTGGTATCAGGTGTTAAAGATGAAATGCCAATTTGCTGTTAAATAGTATTAATTTTATTGGACATTAATTATTCATTTAACACCTTTCCTTATTCTTTGAATTCTCTGAAGTTCCTGGAGGTTCTTCATTACCTTTCCATTTCTCCTAGTTTTCTTACCAGAATATTTTGGATCAGGGTTACCGTGGATGCTATATCTTCCATTCATGAATAACCAATTTTTGTTGCATCTTGGGTTAAGATTTCTGCTTATATCCAAAAGGTACTTCTACTTCACCTTTTAGGAAAGACAAAACATTAACTTGGCACACACTGTCACAAATGTTGCAATCCCAGTTTGGAACCACAAAGTTAAAGGAAACACCACTAAAAAAAATTGCCAAAGAAAGATTTATTTTAGGATCTCATCAACTTGTATTTTATTTTTTTTTATTATTTTTTTTAATATATTGTTTTTTGATTTTTTTTAATTTTTAATTTATTTGTGATAGTCACAGAGAGAGAGAGAGAATGAGGCAGAGACACAGGCAGAGGGAGAAGCAGGCTCCATGCACCGGATGTGGGATTCGATCCCGGGTCTCCAGGATCGCGCCCTGGGCCAAAGGCAGGCGCCAAACCGCTGCGCCACCCAGGATCCCTCAACTTGTATTTTAGATGTCAGTTCAACCTTCTACTCTTATTTTCCCTTCTCCCTGTTGACCCAACTGAACTTCTAGTACTTAGTGCAGTGCTGTGTGCACAGGGTGGGCACTCAGCAAATATTTGTTAAATGTATTAGTGGAATGAAGTGTGCATTGTCGCAAATAGGCTAAATTGATAAACTTTTGAGAAACCATAAAATGGACATTTTCTTATCCCCTATAGCTCCCATATTGACTCCTGGGTGATGTAAATAACTGATCAACTGGTCCCTAGGAAAGCAAGGTTGTAATATAACTGGATATTTGTAACATATTTATTATTATGTCAGGGAGTAATGGGTTCAATGGCTCAAGAAAAATACTACATCAGTTAATACTGTTTGTATCATGATGCTGTCTGAAGAGTACTTTACCTATCCTTTTTATTCCAATCACAAATTCTGAGAAACAGCCTTCCTTTCCTCTTGCACCTAAAATGCTTATCAGCTAAATCTCCTACATCGCCAGGAGTGAGTGGTGTGTGTATGCCAGCCGTGTCTCATGTCACTTTTTATCATCACAACAGTCATCAGGTTTCATGGTGTGCTGAGGCTGGAGTGGGCATAGCTTTACCTCTGGTGTTGACTAAAGTGACAAACAGTCTACTGTGATTAGTGTTTGAGCACTAGGGATTTTTTTTTCATATCAAAAGGGATTAAAAATATAACTCTAAAGACATCTCTGGAGGAAGAAACTGGATATACTCAGGGCTAGAGAGTTTGACTGCCTCTCTGTGGTGTGAAAATGAGTGTAACAATCCTAGAAACCCCAGTCTTGACTGTTTTCCACATACAGTCACCTGGGCACTTCCGAATCTCCGGGTGGCACTGGTTGGAGTGGATAGGATGTGGTCTACAAGATGTAGGTTTCCCTCTCTTTCCCCCTTTCCATGTCTGAGGGGTACATTAGTCATTAATTCCTCATTCAGGTGTTTGTTCATCCAGTAACCATTTCTGCACTGCTCTGCAGCAAGCCCAACCGTTTGTACTCACTGGCACTGCAGCACTGAAAGGCACAGCGTGGCCCCTCTCCTATTGCTTATAGTCTAGACTGTAAGATTCAGAAGTGCTTAGTCATAAAGCAGGATGGTAAGGGCAGTGACAGAACTTATGTTCAGTGAATTATGGGATGCATAAAGAAAGCATGTGACACAGCTTGTGGGAGATTCCCTGGGATTGCCCAGTTTTAAAAGATAAGGAGTCAAGCAGGAGAATTCGAGGAAGTTGGTGGGAGGGAGGGAAAAAGAGGAGAGTGCCTTCCAGGTGGAAGGCAGAGCATGAGTAGAGGGTCAAGGAGGAGGAACATCATGGTATGCAGAGTTACAAGTAGCATGGGGCTGCTCTATGTGGCAGAATGTGGTTAAGAGATAAGACTAGAGAAAATGGAGAGGTCAGGCCATGGAAGGCCTTGTAGGTTATGCTTAGAAGTGGGAATTTGTCTTACAGGTTTTGCAAAACAACTGAAATGGCCTTCAGCACTCTGCCTTAACATGCCTCTCAGATGGCAACAGGTATTCTTTTGTCTTAACCCACCTGACTTACTCCAACCTTAAGGGTCTCCTCTATGGTGCTGGGGATTTTTCATTGGTTGAAGGAGCTGACATTATCTGTTGGGCAAGGATTTCAATCTTGCTGTGTCGCAGTCCTTAGACAGCAAGCTGTTAGCCTTGCTGCTTTTCTTTTCATTTCAAAGCCAGACTTTGATAATCTGCTTGACTTATGTGGCACGTATGGGGCTGCAGGCAGAGTTCTACAGACTCCAAATTTCAACTATTTTTCTAGGAAAACACAAGACTCCTCTTCCTTATCTGTTTTCCCCAGCATTGTTTATGTTAATTAAGACAGGCCAAAGATTCCAGACTCCATCTCCATCTCCATCTCCTTCTTCTATAAGAAAACATAAGAGATTTTGATGCCATTCTAGTAATTCATGAAACCCTCTAGCATATACCCACTTCCTCTGCCAATGTTGTTGGGGAAAAAAAATCAATATTTGAAAAATCATTTTGCATGCATGCCTTCATATTTTCACCACTAATGTTAATCCTGGTTCTAAGTATGAAGTATGTCATGAAGTTTATGTTTCTTACTTAATAGGTATAACATAATGGGGGGGGGGGTAAAAGAAAAATAAAACCTGCAAGCAAGTTCTCTTTGTCCCTGGATGGCGTCTCAATGTTTTTCAGACTGAAACATGTAATGAACACGTGTGTATTAAGCACTTTTGATATGGCAGGCATTGTGCTAGGTGTTTTCATATATGTTATGTTATATAATCCTCCCAATTACACACTATACGAAAGATTTCATTATTTCTCATTTTATATGTAATGTAACTGAACCCAAAACCAAGTGTGCAAGATGCAGCAAAGCCAATCACTGACACATCAGGTACACAACAAGGAAGGGATTTATTCAAGAGGCAGTCAGATGAGGAGACAGGAGGGCAGGTTTCCAATCTGCCTCCCTGAAAGGGGAGAGAACAAATTTTTTATAATCATAGCAGTTGAAATGACATACATATTGATGAAAAGGATGGGGGAACTTATGACTATTCATGAGGGATGTTGGAACATGTACATTGATCAAACATGTATGTGCCATATAGTCCCTGTTCACTTTGGGGTGGAGAGAACATTAGAAAGAGGCAAAATTCAGGCCCTGACATGAGGAAGTTATCTTAGAGCAAGGAGAAGGGGTTATGGACCTGCTTCCAGGGATGTTACAAACTAGATGGGGTCTTGGGCTTGTTATTTCAGGTAAGGAATGCAGGGCCTTGCTTGTTCCAGTTGACCTTGAGTCCAGGCTTCTGCAGAGACAGCTAGTAGATTTGTTAGTGGGGTCTGAAAAGGAACAATAGCTGATTAGAGAAACAATTGTCTGAAAAACAAGCTTTAAAATTTCTGCTAGTTTCAACCATTAACCCTAAGAGGCATGGTTTCAGTAATAAACAGAGGATCAGAAGAGCCAGGTGAGTTTTCCCAGGACCCATAGCCAAAGACTGATGAAGGTAATTAAGCCCAGGTCAGCCTGACTTCCTGAGCAGACTTTCGGGGAGAATCTGGGGTAATGGAGATGGCTTCAACCAGTTATTTGCAGAAAAATAAATACAAGCATCTCATATCTGAATGAACAATTGGTTTCATCTCTTTTACTAACTTTGGTCAATTAGTAGCGGCCATCTGGAGAATGTGGTTGAACAGCAGTGCTGAGATTAATTAGCTAGATATGACATAGTGGAGTTAGATAGTATCTACTTAGAGGCCATATATTTGACATCCTAACTTCATTGATAGAAAGTGTGCGATCACTGTGATACCAGGGAGAGGTATAGTGCAATGCCACTGGGCTGCAAGCAGAAGACAGGGGTCAATTTTCTCCTAAAGGTGAAGGGACTAGCAAAGCTACACCAACGATTTCTCCTTTGCCTTTCAAAGTTGCATGTTCCAATTCCTCGATACCTATTGATATACTTACTAAGAGACAAAATGCTTACAAATTTCCCAGTGGGTATCTTCATATGGACATTTTCTAAGAGAACATCCTTTGAGAACATATGCCTTTTTGTGTTCTGTATTTGGCAGAATTGGATCAGCATTCAGCCCAGACAGACTTAATGCGCAAAGCATAATAATAGTGATTCTGCACATATAACATCCCCCAGTCCTATAAGCTGTCACCACTTGTGAGCCCCATTGCGCTTACTTACCGGTCATCTTTTCTTTCTTTCCTAACTATGTGTTTGGTGGAGAGAGTTCTGCAAATATTACAGACTTGGAAAGCACAGTAAGAATGCTAATAAAGCCGTCAACTCTCAGACACCACCTTCTTGAAATCTGACTGAGCAAGGTGAGCAGTGCAGCTCATACCTTGTGCCTCCTCCTACATGATTGCAATTAACATTTTATCTGCCCTGTGTCTCAAGTTAAAGCTTTGGAACCATTCCCTGGAGGGTGAGGAAGGACCTTAATTACAGAACAGGTGCACTTACTGCTGGCTGCTGTATTCTGATGTCACCACCTCTGAGCTCCAGAGAGAGGTCAGGCGGATCCTAGGATATCATGTGGCTCAAATCGAATATTTTAATTTAGAGACTCAGTAAGTTGCTCCATCAATTAAAACTGGCTGTACTTGCAGCTGACTTGCTGGGGCACAGCCAGGAGCTTTGATTCATTTCATTTCTTACTGACCCCATCACACAGTGGAGGGACAGCCAACATTTCATTGGGCGGTAGAAAGCTGCCAGAAGTCAAAGGAAGACTAATGATTGAGGAATACTTTAAAGGGTAGGTTTGGCATTTGAAATGATAGCACATATATCATGCTGACTAAATGATGGTGCTTGGTGGGGGTCCAGAAAAGAGGTGCGTATTATTTGATGGTTTGTTAACAACTAATCCCCCGTTTCAATGAATTACCATAGGAGAGTTTGCTTTCTGCTCAGGTAAATTACAGTGCAACTAAGTGGAAGTTCTTTTCCATTTTGATTTGTCAGGGGTCCAGACTCTTTCTATCTTATGATGCTATCAGTTTGTTGTGCATTCCAGGAGGGAACTAGAGTAACAGAGGAAGGTGCTGCCTTTCAGAGGATGAGATAGGGGCCAACTCTTTCCTCCTTTGATCCTCAATTCAGGATTAATCCCAAATTTAGGATGGGATTGAGCCTACAGAAATGTACATGCAGGGGAGGAGGGCTGAGTGAGAAGGAGGTGGCAGGGCTGAAATTGCACCATGCATGAGCACAACTGTAAACAGTGTGGGTCAGTCACCATCAAAACCTATCTCCTTTCTTTCCCAAATCTACTAGGTAATCCTTTGGCTGCTATGAAATTAGGTTACAATGGGTTCATTCTCTGTTTCCAAAAGTAAAAACCTTGCAGTTAACAGGTACCCAGTCCATGGAGGCAGCTAATACTAGGCCTGTGCGGAAAGTTCTTTCTGGCAAGGCAAGTATCCTGATAGCGTCAGAGAGCATCTTTCAGCTTTAACTACAGGTAGGTCTTTGAAATCAATATCACACAATCAGCTCTTTTCAAAGGGGAACAGAGGCTAATGACTCATTCCCAATATTATTGGTCTCAGATGAAACATAATTTAGAATAAAGTATTATTTTAGCAGTGATACTATCACTGCTTAAAATACATAGTGGCTATCATTTACAAGTGCTGCCTGGTTATTATCTTGCTTATTTATGGCGAAAGTGGCTAGCTATCAACTTGGCTTTCTTCCATAGTGAACTATGAATAATTTTTTGTTAAACTTTGTACTTTGAAGTTAAATATAACTGAGCCATTATGGCCAGCTGCCACATGAACACATGTATGATGGGCATGTCTAGATGAGCAAATCAGAGCTGCAAACAATGGGGGCTACATAGCAATGCATGACTCTGCCTCCCCTCCCCCATACAGAATTAACTACCACTAGAGAAATTGATCCATAACAAAATGTCTAATCGAAGAGTTAGGGCGGGATAATATACAGTTATCAAAGTGAAGTCTGATATGGAATTTAAATCTTGTCTCAGGCTTGAGACACTGTGGTTGGAAATGTAAATTATTCCTTTCAAAACTCACTTGCAAATGGAAGGAACAATTCCTGAGTTAACGGACACAATGGGAATTGTATCATCCCACTGGCAATTTGAGGGGTATATTTATTATCAAGTAATTGGGCCCACAACTCCTCTCCTTGCTACCACTGCCATTCCCAGCAAGGAAGCTCTGTTTGGATTTTATCAATGTTATACTTATATTAACTTTGAATGATTCTAGTGGAGCGTATCACTAGTTGTGACAGGATTATTCATGAGCTAAATGATTCTGACTCAGTTAGAAGAGCACCCAGGCTTCTAGCCCTGGTGGAAGGAAACAGAGTTGACAGGATGGCACCTCAGGGAAGCACATTGCTTGTTGTGCCTTTCTTCATGGAAGCTTTCCTTAGAGATCTGACAACAGACCCCTGCAGGGAGCTGGGCCTGAGGTGGCACTGGTTTGGCAGAGGCCCCTGCTGTAAGGCATTGATTTTGTATAGGATGAGAAGTGTGTGTGTGTGTGTGTGTGTGTGTGTTTGTGTCTGAGTGTGTTCTTTACTATTCATTGTCAAGTGGTTGATTTTGACAGCACAATGCATACATGCTTGGAGTATCTACAAAGCAGGGGACCCTTCCAAAATATTCTTTGTAAAAATTTTAGTGTGAGAAAGCAAGCATCCAAGTAGCCATTTAAGAAAACCAAGAACACTCTTGGATGTTCTCATGATTCTTTTCTAGTTTAATATTTGGGTTGTCATTTGGTTGGGTTGAAGTGTGTACAATAAATCTTAATACTGCTTGTCAATGGCTCAGCTCCATAGTGTGAACCTGGTTGGGTGATGGAGTAACACCAGGGAAGGAAAAAGATAGGAGTGATCCATTGATGGAGGGACTGAGTTAGAGCCCAGACACTAAGCTGCTGTGACTCATTATGTAACACTCACCTCATTTTGGGAAAAATCATAGCACTGGTAAAGGTAAAGGCCCCTAGACCAGGAGTCAGAGGTGCTAGGTCTGATTTCCATCTTTGACTTAAGACTTCAGACCATTCACTGTAGTCCTAGGTAAATACTGCACCTTCCCCATTTGCAACTTGCCTTCTTTCCCTCTTAGGGTTGTGGTGAGTATATATCAAGAGGGAAACCATGAAAGCACTTTGAGAAATAAAGAATGCTGACAGCATAAGTGATAAACCTCAGAAGTACAAGTTAGACCCTCTGAATCCAAGTCCTCCGCTGTAGCAAAGATATAAGAGAAAGGGTTTCAGTTTTAGGCATTTATTGGAAAAACATTTTAACTGTCCTTATTTTATACAAATGGATATGACATCAGAATTGTACTATGTCAGAGCAATTTCTTTTGAAATTATTTAGAATATAGAGGGCCAGATAGAGACTAGACTACATCTGTTCATCTGTTTTTTGTTTGTTTGTTTGTTTTGTTGTTGTTGTTGTTGGATTTGTGTGTGTGTGTGTGTGTTTGGAAGGGGGGTGTAGTCTTGAAGGATAATTGCAATTAATAGGGATCTGATATCTCTCTTTCCCAATTAAACTACTGATTTATGGAACAGGACAAGTACAAACCTAGGCCATAACATGATGACTAAGAGAAATAAATGGTTTCAAGCCAGCAGAACAAATGGTCAGAACAAGCATGCACCCTCTGGTTATTACAACCCTTTATTATGATATATCATTAAGCAACCTACTGTTTTATATAATGTAGAAGTTATTAACCCACCAGAAACACGTAAAGATGCTGGATCTTCCAGCTTCCTTAGAAATTTAAATTAGAATCAATTAGGCAAACTTTTAAAATTATGCCTGAGTAACTTGTATTATCTTCCTTCTTGTTATATATTAAAAACAAACTACAGTGTTGGTCTCAGAAAGAAAGAAACCTTAGAGGCAATCTAGTTCATCTCTTTTGCACAGATGAAGATACTGGCCTCTCAGATAATGAAAGTTGAAAACATAAAGAGATCTTGACCTATGCAGCTGAATTAAGTATTTGCCACATGGTAGATGTTCAATAAAAGCTTAATGATAAGCCTTAGGAATGAGGAACTTTAATAACAGAACACCAACAGGTAGGAAAATAAGAGGCTTGGCCAGAGCTCACAGGGTTGAACCTCAGGTTATATGAGTTCTAGCCCTAATTCTGCCATCTATAGCTTATGCAAAGCATGTCATTTCCTGTACTCTGAGTTTTTTCTATTTCCTTGGCAAATAATATTTTATGTTCTAGGTGCCTTCAAGTAGTACTTTTGAGTAAGTGGGAAAAGATATAAATGCACTTTGGAAAATGTCAACTAGTTTCCTGTATAGCTTGTAAACTTTGTCTTGTACATGGACTAATAAGTTCAAACTGTCTTTGAGGAAAGACCCCAGAAGCAACAGGAAATAGCTAAATGATGATATTCTACTGATGGCTGTTATATATTTCTCCTTACCTCCCCTGTTGTATGAAGTTGCTTTTCTAGGTCAGGGTTGTGCAGTGGAAACCAGTGTGGGTTATTCCAATCATGAGGGCATATCTCTAATGAGACTTTTAAGATACAATGATAGGCTAAGGTACAATTTCAATTTTCTAGGAGTTCAGAATCTAAGACTCTTATAACAACACTGCCAGGAGCATAGGGCAACAATAATGAACCTACTGAAGAGAGAGCTGGATAATTCCTTGTATTTAAAGAGCTCCCAATTTTAAAAAGTATTTTTAAACATTTCTCTCTCTCTTCTTTGTGCTTCAGGAGTCAGAGAGTCAAAATCTGTTGTTTGGAAGGTCAGATGTAACAAAACAGTTAGTTGAGGAATGAATATTCATATTTTACTATAAAATTCAGCCAAATCACCAACTATCTTAGATTATTTAGAAATACGAACCACTGAATAAAATCTTATTGACTTTCTTTAATTTAACAGTTGTAAACTTAACTGTTGTAATGGTGTAGAAGTCTTATTTAAAAAATTCCATTAGGGCAGCCTGGGTGGCTCAGTGGTTTAGCACTGCCTTCAGCCCAAGGAGTGATCCTGGAGACCCAGGATCGAGTCCCACGTCGGGCTCTCTGTATAGAGCCTGCTTCTCCCTCTGCCTGTGTCTCTGCCTCTGTCTCTCTCTGTCTCTCTCATGAATAAATAAATAAAATCTTTAAAAAAATTTCATTAATTTTTTCCCATCTGAAACTGGTCAGATAGTCATAGCTTTCCTTAAGTCAACTCAAGTAGAAGTCAGACAATTGTAATGTGAGCTTAACTCCAAGAAAACTCCCTATAATTGATAATAGATCAAAAGTGCTTATTATTGTATCTTTTTCTTTTTTTAATTTTTCTTTAATTTTTATTTATTTATGATAGTCACACAGAGAGAGGGAGAGAGAGAGAGAGAGAGAGAGGCAGAGACATAGGCAGAGGGAGAAGCAGGCTCCATGCACCGGGAGCCCAATGTGGGATTTGATCCCAGGTCTCCAGGATCGCACCCTGGGCCAAAGGCAGGCACTAAACCACTGCGCCACCTAGGGATCCCTATTGTATCTTTTTCTTTCCAGTATTATTCTCGTTTCAGTTGGTCATGCCAAGAGGGTCTATAGTTTAGAATTCAATCCCATCTTCATAGATAATTTCTTGATACAGAAAGGAAAACAATTGACTTGGCTACTGTATGTGTGAAGACTTTCTACTAGGAATGGTTTTGCTACAGTTAAGGCTTTCTGAAGACCAAGTATGAGTTCCAAAATCCCATTCATTTACACCACTATTTTATCAGACTAAGACCTTTCATGGACAGTCACCATAACTAAGTGTAGAAGATGTCTAATTTTTCCAGCATAAGCTTGAGATGATCTAATTATCAGGACTTAAAATTTAAGTCGTACTACATATATTAATTATCATTTATTAATGAAAGCAAATGTTTTTCTTTCTCCTTTTGTTTCCCCCACTCCAAGTTTGAAAGATACTCATTCTGCCTAATATTATCAGGACTTTCCAACTGGGTATCTTTTCAAAAAGCGAGAATGCATTGTTTGTCAAATTGAGGTCCAAGGATTTCCTGAAGTTAAAAATGCAGATTCTTGAATTCTATCTCAGACCGACTAAATTAGAGCCACTGGGGTTGAGACTCAAGGACTTATATATGTAACAGATTTCCCAGATAATTCTTATGCATGCTAATGTTTGAAAATCAGCTATTGGCTTTGACCGAGGCTCACATGTGTAGGGTCCCATGTTACAAAAATATTGATGATGGGGAGGGGGAGAACATCCTCTGATGGGCCAGAAGCAGATGCCTAAAGAGAGTCCTGTGCTTCTATACCCTTATACAGAGGACTTCTTTTCTTTCTAGAAAGGTCTCTTTGGTTTGCTACTCATCGTCTGGTCACTTTATCATTTAGGCAGCCATCATCTAATTGGATTGTCCCAATGCTGCAAGTGCCTAAAGTATGTATGATAATGTATGTGTATCTATATCTATATCTATATCTATATCTATATCTATATCTACATACTATATACTATGTGTGTGTATGTGTGTGTGTGTGTGTGTGTATAGAAAGACTGGGTATAAGAATACCAGCACTTACCTTCCCTCTAGTGTCAAAAGAGCATTCCCTTTGCCAAGAATTACTTTTTTCTCAATTTCATTGAGGCTTTACAATTTGAACATTCTTCTGTCAGAGGAAGCACATTAAATGTGACTCTGTGCCTTCCATAGGTGGGTGAGTATGGGCTGCCTAATGTGTTAAAATCCTACATTAGCTTTGTTACACTACTTTTGACTCTCTCACTCAACACAAATCCATCAAAACCTACTCTTTTCCATCATCACTCACCCTATGGTGAACTAGGAAAGAATTTGCCCCCCCTCACCCTCCCACTTAGTAATGTTTTGAATTTTTCTTATTCCCAAGTTAGAAAATGTGCTGCTTGATTACTCTGGTTGTCATGGCTACAGGTCTAATTTCCCTCCAGATCTGTCTTTTGGTGTCACATGTTCTTATAGTTTGATCTGTAAGGGAGCTTCTCAGAAATTCATCTACTAGGTGTCATGAGGAAATATTACATTAAGACATAAAAGTGAGCCGTTTGTAAGTTTAGTTTCAAAGAATAATCACAAGCATTTCTGATGGTATATTTAGAAAGAAAATACTGAAAAGTACACCTTCCTGTATTCTCTCATTGGTTGTCTATACTTTCCTTCCTTTTTTGCCTGAATATTTTCAGTATTTTCCCATAGCCTTCATAGTCAACTTTTATCTGATTTCCCAGAAATTCAGTTAGAAGCAGTGATCATTCAGTGTTCTTTTATATTTGTTGCAACATGGCCCTAATATGTTGATTAAAAAACATCTCAGGTGCCTAAGAGAATTTTTGCCTTGCAAGATTCCAACCCACTCAAAAAAATCAAATTTAGAAGCACCAAATGAATTGACACTGTACACATCAACCTTCCCACAAGGCAAAGATTTTTCAGTGATTTAGATACCTGTTTTAAAAGACTACCACCCATATTTTCTGTTCCTCCTTATGGTGGCTCATTTTAAAGAAATCATCCACAGATTTGAAAACAAAAGACAAACTGAATGTCAAATTTATGGGTAATTGGGTATTGACATAATGTGGAAGGAGAATTTGTTCCTGTCCTGGCCATAGTGGATATGAAATTCTGGAGTTCTTTAAGGAGATGTTTCAGAAAAAGCACAATTAGAATGATTAGTGCAGTCATTTGAAAACAACTAAGATTTTTTTTTTTAAGCTCACCTTGTGTCTTTACAGATTTACCTATTCATGCACATGGGTAGAGCCAGGCTGACAGACTTGTCAAACTATGAAAGGCATGTGGTGTAAGGCTTTTTAATGCTTGATGAAGCATGAATCCAAATGGAACGATATGAATAAATTCATTCTTGGGATTTGTAAATAAATGCATTAAATGTCTTGAATATTTTAATTCACTTGTTCCTAATAATATTTGTTGACATGGAAGATAATAAAGTGTAATGACTCCTAACCTCCTAAATGGGAATAATCCCTAGGATCTGTCATTAATATGGAAAATTTTAGAAGGTTGGGTTTCAGTGGCTAATAATAAATGTACTGCCTCCTTGAAATGGTGTTTGATAGATGCTACAACCATTTTGGAAAAAATTTTTAAAAAAACAACAGCATTTGTATACTCCTTAGACACTGTATTCATTCACTTTGTCAAATATCTTTTGCCCGTTGAGTCCACTCTGGATTTTTTAACATCAGAACATTAATTTTAACAATGACAACAAGGATGTGATAGAGAAACTATATTTGAGAAAATACTTGAAAAATTCAACACACTTAAAATTACAAATGATTTCCTCTGAATTAATTGATCCAACAACAGAACAAATTGCCTTCCAAATCTGATTTTCTAAAACCACCATTAAGAAATTTAGCAATGGTAAAAGATGTTAGCAGTCTATATGAGAAAAAAAAAACTGTCATTACAGAAACCAATAACTGTGTTTTCCCTGTGTAAATTTAACTTTGTAGCCAAAGGAATATATTATTATGAGTTAAAACTGAGAGGGACGCAGATCTCCATCACCTTCATTTTTCAAATGGCAACATGGAGGTTTAGTGTAGCTGACTATTAGGTTACTGGTAAGAAATTTTGCAGAAACATGATTTCATGGAGAGAAATAAGAATAAAGGAATAATTTGGCTTGTTGGATTTCTCTGAGTTCTTGCCATATCCTGAAGCTCTCTGAATCACAAGGGAAAGTAAATTACCTTGAGTGTTATTTAATTTTATCATATTTCTTTGAAAACTGGACATCTGAACAGGTAGTATATCTCTGATTAATTAAAACATTGCTTAACCAGAAGACATGAGTTTGGACCATGATGGATGATAGAGAATTTCCCTTTATGCTTTAATGTTTTGTCCAGTATCTGCTTCCAGCAGGGACTTTCCTGCATTTTTTCATTTACTAACATTTACAGTATTATTCAATTGTTTTGCTGGAGGGGTTTCTGTTTTTTCCCTTTTTCAGTGTAAGAAATTGTTGACCTTTTGAGTACACAGCATTTAATGAGGTCCCCCTGCTGCTAAATGAACCAAGATTCAAATGCTGGCCATTCAGATGATTGGGAAGAAAATTGTGCCGCTAGGCTATCTGACTCAGACCCCAAAGAAATGTGTCCTCTGAAGGAACTGGAATTAGTCCTATGGAACTTTCAGTGTCCTTAAATCTGGGCCTCCATTCTGCATTATGTCAAAGTATACAGTCTCTTAATAGTCCCTGAGGTGGTAGAGATGATTATATCTTAGAGCAGTTCTTCATAAGTTATTTGTTAAGGTAAACAGAAATAGAGGGGGAAAACCCATATTTTGTTTGTGGTCTTTGAAATCCATACCCAGGAAATAGTCTTTGGAATCTATATCATTTTATTGCAGTATCATAAATTTAGCTGAATTTCACATTGCTCTAAAAGTACAAACCTGCTGTAATGTTATATGTTATCACAAGGATTCAGATATACTCTGGGTCAAGTTATGGCTGCTAAAACTGCCTCCACAGAAAGTTCTTGGATATTAACTTAGAAACTTGTTCTTTTTCTTATTTTCAGAATAGAAATGGGTTTCACTGTGCCTTATCCAAGGGAAATAAAGATGTTCTTTATTTTGAAAATAGAACACTATTCACATCTTATAATATTTATCTAAAGAGATGGTTTAGTTGTTTCAGAGTTTCATACCTTTCTGGAAGGTACGAGACTAAATTGTGTCTATCATTTCTATATATTTCATGTAATGTTCTAGCCTGGTGGCCATCTTGGATATTGAATGCACCAAATACCATTGGCAGATTAAAGGCAAACAAATCTTCATTTATTCACCAGACAACCTGATTGCCAAATATCTACTGATTGCTGGACTTGTTAAGTAGGATAAAAGAGGGTATATAGTTCCTTTCCTTAAAAAGCTTGGAGTGAAGAGTAAAATCAGCCATTGATGAAAACAAAGTGTGGACAGTGGAAATCACAGACACTATAGAGAAGAGGTATCATAACTTTCTTGGTAAGAGTTGGGAGGAAAGTGTCAGCAAAGGCTTCTTGGATGAAAAGACAACTAAGTTGGATAGTGAAAAGCAAAAGCAAATAGAAAGTAGTTAGCAACAGAATGGAAAATGGGAAAGGTTCATACAAAGGACCACTTGATAGAGAATATATAGAAAAACACAATTTCTCAGCAAAATTGAAGGGCTAATTGCCTTGAGGGTAAAAGGAGAGATAGGTAGGGGCCACATGTTGATGACCATATTTCCCTTGCTAAAGAATTTGAACTGTATTCTTGGGGCAAAGGGAGACACCTGATAAGGTTTAGAGTGGCATCATCAAACTTGTATCTAAAAACGATCACTCTGTTTAGAATGAAATGAAGGGGAGTGGGATGAGAGGCAGGGAGACTGTTGGAGATAAGAGATAATGGTAGCCTGTATTGAAATAGGAATAGATTGGATGTGAGGGAAGAGTGAAAGAGGATGCCTAGGACATTGGGGTAAATAGTAGGGCAAGAATCAGCACTAATGGAAAGATGGTGGTCATGAATCTGGAGTCCGATGTTTGAGTTTTATTTTGAAGATATTGTATTCTTTAAGGGGAAGGAAGTAACGGAAAGACTGTTACCTAATTAGATGATGCTTGTGTGTGTGTGTGTGTGTGTGTGTGTATCTTATTGTAGATCATAACCCCAGAATACAAATGTTGTTGGCAGAAGATAGAGTTCCATAGACCCAAAATCTAGATGGTGAAGAAACCATCTGAGAGGAGCTGGTGGAAGTTGAAGACCAGACATTGAAGATAAGGAGCAAAGTACATAGCTGTGAGGATTGGATTGGACCCCTGGTTATCTTTATCTACTCCTCAGTTCCTTTGGATGTATTTCCTAGGAAGAAGCCAAATGGGAGGCTGGTCAAGATCCATAACTTTAGCCCAAGCACTGAAAAGTCGTGGACATATACATCATCATTAGTACTGATAACATACCCACATTAATCACTAATATATACTAATTAGTAGGGATATAGGATCAGTAAGACTTCCTGGATGGAGTAGCATCTATGTGGGGTCTTGGAAGACAAGACAAAGGTGGCTACAAATGGGGAAGGAAGCATCCCAGGCAGGAACATTTGCAAAGGACCATTTTCTTAATGGTAAAAGAATTTTCCCTTTGTGCCTAGAAGGTATTTACAAACATACTTAAGACATCGCAAACAAGGGATCCCTGGGTGGCGCAGCGGTTTGGCGCCTGCCTTTGACCCAGGGCGCGATCCTGGAGACCCGGGATCAAATCCCATGTCGGGCTCCCTGTGCATGGAGCCTGCTTCTCCCTCTGCCTGTGTCTCTGCCTCTCTCTCTCTCTGTGTGACTATCATAAAAAAAAAAAAAAAAAAAAAGACATCGCAAACAAGATAGAATCTTCAGAAATCAGTTCAAAGGCTGTAAAAAGTTACTGGGAAAAATAAAAGTTGCTAATATATTTGAAAGAATTTCAAATTTGTCTCACTCAGTGGTTACCAGGAATAGTCCATTGCAGCAGTGGTGAACATGGGCTTTGAAAATGAACTGGCTAGGTTGGGACCACAGCTTCCCACTTCATGGCTGTATGTCCTGAGGCAAGTTTTTTTTTTTTTTTGTTATGTTATATTATGTTATGTTTTGTTTTTACATTTTTGGACCTCGATTTCCTTAGCTATGAAAGCAAGATAACATAATACCTGACTTAAAGAGTTGTGGTGTAAAGTGCTCAGCAACGCGTTAGTTATTGTTGTTATGTTTTTATTTTTCCTTAACACATATCCATGGGTCAGTTTGTTGAGAAATACCAACAGAAGGTTTGGAAAATACAGTTTCCTGCTTCCCCAACCCCAGGATTTTTCATTCATTAGATCAGATGTAAAAATACAGAAACAACAAATTTTCAAAAAACATGAACAGTTTTGAAATCTAATGCACTTTGTGAATGAAGAAATTTGACTCAAAGAGGTTAAGTTACTTATGCAAGGTGAAATAGAAAATCAAGATGGAGGCAGATCCAGGAGCCAGATCTGCTCACAGAAAGTTCTGAAATACCCATATGCTTGCCTACTCTAATCTATCTAAAACATTTTAAGCCAAGCAAAATTATTTTGTACAGAACAGAGAGACTATGTTAAAGCAGCCATAGTAAAAAAAAAAAAAAAAAAAAAAAATCAATTTACACCATGAGAAAAAAACAGGAAGTGACAAAAACTGTTAAAGTTTCTACCAGGTGGTAGAAACATAGATATGTCTAAAATAGAGAGCATTTGAGGGAGAAAGACCAGAAAAATGAAGTATGGAAAAAATGTCTCACTTCAGAAAATTTTGAAGACATCAGACTAGGAGGACACATTCGTATTTGGGTGGGGTAAGTAAGTGATCTGTTGAGGCAGATGAGCACAATTAGCACATCTAAGTTAAAAGGATCTGAGTAGAGTTTGGATGTGCCCCACTGACAGGGACTCAAAACAGATGCGTCCAACTTGACAAGGGTTGGGTTTAATAATGCCTGAAGTCTTCATAACTCTTTGGTGGAGAAATGGCGAAGTGAGTCTAAAGATACTAGCCAAACTTTTTGGTATTAAGAATTTATTATTTTGGAAGTTTGATGGAATATCGCCCATCAGAGGAAAAGAAATACCTTCTGAAATTCCCTACATATATGATATTCATGATATTCCTGGTCTAAGTATCTATCCTGAGTTTGGCTCTCTTATCTGTTGGACTGAGCTGACATGGAAAACCAAGAAGGGTGATTAAAGATATAATCTATTCTAGAAGCAAGAGAAACCAAGCCCAAGATGGCAACATTTCCATGAATATCATATATGTACCATATAATATCATATATCATATATCACAGCCATATAATATATGATTAAAGATATAATCTATTCTAGAAGCAAGAGAAACCAAGCCCAAGATGGCAACATTTCCATGAATATCATAAATTCATGGATATAATTCTAGAAGCAAGAGAAACCAAGCCCAAGATGGCAAAATTTCATCAGTTTAGGCAATTTGTAATGATTAATTACCATGGAGTGAGTACCAAATTTTGGATTTTTCAAATATGGTTTTCAATGACATTTATAAGGTGTCTATGATATATGTTAATTATTTTTTCTAAAGAGGTAGCCTTTACCTCTGATTATGGATTATATGAAGGCCCCATCTGAATCTGAGGAGTTGTTGAAATTCAATGTGCTCAGTTTCACAAATAGATGAAGGCATAATTGCAGCCTTGCTTTGGTCCCACATTTGATGATGACACTTATGCTTGTTCAGTTGTTTCTCAGTGTGTGTTGATGGTGAAACTCATTCTGATCACTCCCAGGGCACCATGGTATCAGAACTGAAGCTGAGCAGCATCTTTAGTTTTTTCCCCTCCTTTTTAAAATTATGAAATATTTTAAATGTTCAAAAAATTGCAGAGAACAATAAACTTCTATGTATACACTACTGTGGTTTAATATTTCATTATATTTACTTTACTCCTCCCTTTTCATTCTTTAAATGAATAAAAAATTACAGATAATTGCCCACTTTGATGAGCACTTCCTGGCAACTAGAAATGAGAAACAAAACACAGTGAAAAGGGTAGCTTTTTGATCATCAAATTCGATTTCATTGAAGGGAAGAAAATATACATTTTAGAGTACGTCCTATGTTTTTGATGCTAGGCCAAATACTTTCCCATTCTGGTGAGCTGGCTCTCAGAGGAAAAAAAAATAAAAACCAAAAATCTGATATGCAGTATTTGCTGGTTTTGTAGTGTGTAAAGACAACCATTATGACTGGTTTTGAGCTACCAACAGTTTAACAATTGGCTTGCAAAATTCCTGAATATTTAACAATCTCCTCTTGTGAGCCAGGACAAGCTGGCTCCAGCATACACCTGCATGTATTCATTCAATGAACAAATATTTGTGGGAACCATTGATATGCTGTAAATATTCTGAAAATAGCATCCTTTCTTGTAAAACAGCCTTTCTACTGGACTCAAATCTTGAGAGATTGAGGTATTATTATTTTCCTTTTATGGGTGTGGAAACTGAGGCCCTGGGAAGTTAGGTCTATAGAGGCTTCTATTGGTAACATGCCATTATCCCCTTGGCATTTACTTTATCAATGCATGCAGCCTAATTTATATCTGCTCATGCCCAGGACTCTCTCTGTAGCCCACTTGAGCTTTGTCTGCCTGTAATCAGGGCAGGTAGAAGATTCTGGGGAATTAACATTTCCTGGGAGCTGCCTTCATCCAGTGACTGATGGGAATTAGGAGATAAATAGCCCATCTCTCTCAGCCTTTGAATGGCATAACCTGGAAGTGCGTGTTTCACACTGGATTCTCCAGCAGAATTAAATGCACAGGGTTTAGTAACTGACTCATTAGTAACAGACTTGAAAACACATCCTTTTTGCCTTCCCTTTCCCCCATTTCTACATCCCTACCTGGGTTTCTACTCCCAGTTACACTGGAATCACTGCCTCAGGCTCTGCTTCTGGGTGAAACCCAAACTAAGAAAGGTGCTTGGTCAGTCAGATTCCAGAGTTCTACTTACTTTTTCCACCTACTACTCTGCTTCCTAGAGCTCATTCTTTGCCTCACTATTTCTGGCTCATGCTAAAATGCCAAGATCTCAGAGAGGGTAACTAACAGCCCTTGGAGAGCTGTTTTCCTTCTCCCACTGGGGTTCCATGCCCTTGGGGGAAGAACCAGCTTCACCAGTGATGGGGCCCACAGGACACTGCAGCTGAAGATCACATTTATTCCTGGTCTAAGTATCTATCCTGAGTTTGGCTCTCTTATCTGTTGGACTGAGCTGACCTGGAAAACCAAGAAGGGTGATTAAAGATATAATTTATTTCTCATCTATAATTCTAGACCTTAGAGTCACCTTGAGAAGCCTGGTATGTTCCCATGCTAACCATCTTCCCACCCCTTCCCACTGAGCCCTCCTATCCCCACTCAGAAATCTAAAGCCAAAAGTACCTTCTAAACAAAAGGCCTTCCAGATGCATAAT
The DNA here is from genome assembly GCF_053574225.1 of Canis aureus. Taxonomy (NCBI): domain Eukaryota; kingdom Metazoa; phylum Chordata; class Mammalia; order Carnivora; family Canidae; genus Canis; species Canis aureus. Next base: position 10,971,038 of record NC_135629.1, read on the forward strand.
CCTTCCTTGAGTTTTACTATTTCAAGTGGCTCTGTCATCTACTCTTGGAGCAGCATCTGGCTCTCCCCTACACCACTTATTTCTGTTTTAATTTCATATTATTTCTGTGCTTATTTAATATATTTGTCCCATCACAACAGACTGAGAGTGCACCAAGGAGGACCTCTGTCTAACATGGTGTCTGATACATAGTAAATACTGAATAAACACTTTTGAATGGATACATAGAAGAGGGGAAAAAGTGAAGAATAACTCTGCTTGTTTTGTGTTCAGGGTGAACCCAGATGATTACTCTACCAATGCTCTTGGTCTTCACATCTCCCTGTGATCTCGTGCACTCAAATATATTTGAATATTAAAAATATTAATACATTTGATATATCAGAGCAAGGACTCTGGAGTTAAATTCTTTGGTTTGGGTCCTGGCTAAGCTGTTGGTGAGCTGTGTGACCTTTGGCAACCATCTGGACCTCTCTGTTCTTTAGTTTTCTCATTTGCAAAATAAGGAAAAGAGTACCTAGCTCTAGAGTTGTTTTGAGTAAAAGCCTTAATGTAAGTAAAATGCTTGCAATAGTTACTGGCATATAGTGGCAACAACAGACACAATATTCACTCAATAGCAAGTACTTGGTTAACTTTTAATTATCATCCCTTTTTTATAAAGTGAATTTTGCATTTATTTCCTCAAAAGAAGACCTTTCTGTGCTTTAGAATAGATTCTCAGCTCTGATCGTGATGATTTGAGCTGCCTTTACCAGCCTCTTGCCTTCATCTACCACTTATCTCCCCTTCTGCTGTCCAAGGTCCAGGCTCCCTGGCTGCTTTCCTTTTCTTCAAACATAACAGAGTTTTATATGTTTCTGGGCCCTCATCCACACTGTTTTCTCTGACTAGAACACTTTCACTTCTATGAGTTGTATCTTTCAGGAGTCACCTTTTCCATGGAGTTTTCCCGGATCTAAAGAAGCTCCGTCCCTAGCCACTCTATCTTGGAACACTACTTATTGAATGTAATTATCTAACATAGTTATTTAATTTCTTTCTTCTACTAGAACATCAACTCGATGGGTGTGCTGACCCCTGTACCCAGGATTGAATGTCAGTGCACATGATGTAGAATCGATGAACATTGAGGAACAGCATTAGGTTGCAGATTCCAAGTCTGACTCTGGCCCTCCAGTTGCTCCCACAAGGCCACTGTGTGACTTCTTGTTCCTGTATTGTGGCTGCCTAGCCCTGACCACACACTCTTCAGCCAGCATCCTAGCATCATAGCACTAGCTGCACGCTGTGGCTACTATTCTCCATTCCTCTGAGCTTCCAGGCTCTGTTAAAATCCTGTTGGTCTCCCACTTCAAACCCTCCAGTGGTTTCTCATCATACTTATCTTAACACAACAAGGTCTTTTTATTGCCTGTGTCTTTCTGTCTCCCTCTCATTCACTGTGCTCCAAAAAGACTGACCTTCTTTCGTTTCTCAAAAATGCCATACCTGCCTCAAATTCAGGACTTTGCACTTGCTGCTCCTGCCTGTAATTCTCATCCTTGACCTCAGACCCTAGCAAGCTCTTAATTTATCTCTCGGCTTGGTGAAACCTTCCCTTACACCTCATGTTACATGATACTCTGAGATACGTGTATTAACCTATGTTGTTAACGGTTTTATTTTCTTCATAGCCCTCACCATTATTTGAAATAATCTGCAAACTTATAAACCTTCCTACCTATCTCTTATATCAGAACATACACTTGTTAGAGCAGGAAACTTGACAGAATTAATGAACTAATATCCTTGTTTTTCTTTCTTGGAGACACAGTAGCTCTTCCTAGAATCTCTTTGCTGAGTGGAGTTTGATGAACCCTGTCTGATACAAACATAGCTACCATATTACTGGATCAGGGGTCCTCAGTGGGCTTTGCTCTCCTCCCTTCCCTTCTTTTCCTGGATGGTGTCCTGCTGTGAGTCTTTCTCTAACCCTTTGAGATAACATTTTCAGAAGATAGCAAGTATGGCTTTACATGCTGGCAAATCCAGGTGTATTTTTTTATTTTTTATTTTTTAAATTTTTATTTATTTATGATAGTCACAGAGAGAGAGAGAGAGAGAGAGAGAGAGAGAGGCAGAGACATAGGCAGAGGGAGAAGCAGGCTCCATGCACCAGGAGCCCGACATGGGATTCGATCCCGGATCGCCAGGATCGCACCCTTGGCCAAAGGCAGGCTCAAAACCACTGCGCCACCCAGGGATCCCCAAATCCAGGTTTAAATCCAGCATCTTCCACTTGTGAACTCTGGCCTTGACCAAGTCACTTTGCCCCTCTAAGCCAGAGTTTTCTCAACTATGAATAGATACTGTGGCGAGAAATAGCAAATACCATTGTCTCAGAGGGTCATTGGGAAAATTACATGAGATAATACATCAAAAAGGTTTGGCACAATAGTAAATTGTACACTAACAGTTGGACATTTTGACAGTCAGCTATACTTTCGATTTGGCTTGTCTTCAAGTCCTGGCATCTTTTCTGCTCCATGAATTTTCACCCTCCTGACACCACAGCCTTGTCCCAGACAAGCCCCCATGCTTGGACTGACCAGTGAATTAATGACCATGCATCATGTTGAGTGACAGCCTTGCAGTTCTGCAGAAACTGTGAATGTGACCCAAACAAAGAAGCAGCTGGATCTTAGGACTTAGAGCTATAGCTCTGCATGTTGTCTCATCAAAGCACTGACCTCAGAATTCTCTTACACAGTCTCTCTGGTGGGGAGGGGAGTCAGATGCTGGCCCATCACCATCACAGATGGCTGAAGCCTCATAGCACAAACCCCATCTCTGGTGATACATGTGGAGTTTCTGTAGAAATGCTCTGATTAGATAATCCACTTTCTGAAAAATCCATACAGGAAAAAAATAAACCATTCAAATCTAATGACAAGGTCAAACAGTAAGCATGGGTCTATTTACTTAGCAAGAAGACCACAAAGAAACAGACATTTTAAGACCTAGTACCAGGCTTTTCAAGAACTGAATATGGGGATGTACTCACCCAGGACACTGGGCTTCACTTTCTCCTTTAGAGCCATGCTAATGAATACTACATCCCAGATCCTCCCACATTCTGGTCTTTTTTTTTTTTTTTTTTTTTTAAGATTTGTTTATCCATTTCAGAGAGAAAGAACAAGCACAAGTGAGAGGGGCAGAGGGAGAAAGAGAGAATCTCAAACAGATTCCTCACTGAGCACAGAGCTTGATGTGGAGCTTGATCCCATAACCATGAGATCAGGACCTGAGCTGAAACCAAGAGTCAGAAACTTAACCAACTGAGCCACCCAGCCACCCAACTTCTGGTCTTGATGTAAATAAAGCCAGATATTCAACAGTTCTAGGTCCTTGCCTCTCTCATATCAACTGTCATCATTCACATTTCAGCCCTCACACAGTTCAAAGTGAATTTCTTACCATTTGCTTTTCTAGTAAGACCTGAATATAAGTTAGAAAGCTCTCTCAGAAGATGAAAGCAAGTATGGGAAAACAAAATAATAAAATGTCCAGACATAGTCATTAGGATTTGTGAACAGTAGGTAGTTATTGCTTAGTGCATCTCTCTCGATTCATTAAGTTAGAATATAAACTAGCAATATTAAGTAAGCTATTTCTTAGGAACCAACAATGACTCATCTTCCTTGCAGGCTAAAATCTTTGGAGGAACTTGTGAGCATTTAGTAAAGCCATTTACCTGTCATTGGTCTCTCTCTAATTCCTTGGTTATGAAGTGATGTCTTTCCAAACAACCCATGAAAAGAAATTAGAAAGAGACAAAGATGCATTGTTTCAACAGGAAATAAATAATACACATTTTGAAAACATAACTTCATTGCGAATATCACTGCACCATGCTAATTACTTTATTATGGATAAAAAGCTTTATGATTGATTATGTAGGATAGTCCTAAGTCATCATTAAATGTGAAAGTCTATTTATTCCTTTAATGACTTAAAAAAATTCCCTAGAATGATGGAAAACCTTCTTTGTGGCAAGAACTCCAACCAAATGCATCATCTTAAAAGAAGTGTATAAATTTTGCATTTAAAAACGGATTGTTGCAAATACTTCATTCTGTTTAGAGGTAATCTTGGTGGAAAGCTCTTCTCCAAAATCCTAACTTTCACAATTATGTTGGTTATTTTCTTGTGGATTTCCTAAGCCCTACAGATGTACACATGTAAAAACATTGCTGTATTAGTTATCTGTTGATATTTAACAAATTACCCCCAAAATCAGTGACTTAAAGCAACCCACTCACAGCTCCTGTGGGTTAGAACTTTGGGCATGACTTAGCAGAGTCCTCTGGGTACCCAACAAGGCTTTAATCAAAGTATTGGGTGAAATTTCTGTCTTGTCTTATGGTTTGACTCTGGTTGCATCTGTTTCCAAGCCAACCGAAGTGATTGTCTTCAGGATTCCATTCTTCAAGGATTGCTGGACTGAAGGCCTCAGTTCATCACTGGCTGTTGCACACAAGATTCCTTTGAGTTTTCTGCCACATGGGCCTTTCCATGGGGTAGCTTGCAACATGGTAGCTTATATCATCAGAGAGAGCAAGCAAGATGGCAAGACAGGGGGTATAAGCAAAATGGAAGATATAGTCTTTTGTTAACTCATCTTGGAAGTGACATCCCATTACTTTTGCTGTATTCTATTTGTTACAGGCAAGCCACAGATCTACATACAAAGGGAAGCGGTTTCCCAAAGGCATGAATACCAGGATCCAGGGCTCATTGATGGCCACCTTAGAGGCTGCCTGTTGCAAATGTCAAGCACAAAAATCCAAAATGATTATGAATCTACAATGACTCTTTAGACACAAAGCAACAAAACTGAACCATTTAGTGAAAAATCGTGTATTACGTGTCTTCATAAACAGACCTAGATGACATACTACAGTTCAAATTCTGACTTTGCAATGTACTAAATGTACTAGTAAATAGTAGTAGTACTAGTTATAGTATTTTGCGTGACTTATGAAGGTCAAATTTTGTTTTTGCCATCGATTTGGTAATTGTATGAACTAGGACAAGTCACTTCATCTCATTGTGTCTGTTTTGGTTTGGAATGCATTTTGCTACAAGTGACCGAAAACTACAGTGGCTCAAAGGAAAAAAGGGACTATTTAAAAAACAAAACAAAACAAAACAAAACAAAAAAAACAAGACAAAGACATCTGGAAGACAAACTACAATCTATAAAGTGGCCTAACAGTATTTTGGGGGACTGAAGCTTGTTCTTTTCATTTTTCCCTCCTTGGCAGATTGGCCTTTGTGCTCATGCTTGTTGCTTCAAGTTGTAGGAAGGCTGTTCCATCTCCATTCTCATCTCCAAATTTCAGCAGGAAGAAGGAAGAGGGAATTCCCAAGATAATGGTTAGGTGAAGTGTTAGAATGACAGGTATGTAGTAGTGCTAGAGAGTATCCAGTCCTAGTTTAAAGATTACAGGAAGAAGGTTCAAAATTTTTCCAAGAAAAAAAGTTAAAACTGACAGACTACCTCATATGATTAAAGTATATTGAGAGGAGATGTATTCTGGAAGATGAAGCAATAACTTACTAGTAGGAAGATCAAAAGCTAGATGGACAACAAAAAGGAAAAAAGTGAAGCAATAGTTGACTCCAGAGAAAGCAAAAAGGTATACAGGGAAGACAGTGAAAGCATAGAATGTTATAAGGTTTAACTGTGAACATTATTTACATAGTCATGCCACTGAATATTGGTTTAATATCTAAGTAGTAAAATACAACTATTCCAAAATAATAGGAGTCACTGTGTCAGCGTGTGTGTGTGTGTGGGGGGGAGGGGCGGGGGGCAGGATGTTTTGTGAGGATCATGTAAAAGAGATCTTCATTTAAAAAAGTATTAGGCCAACAAATAATAGGAAAAACTATAAAATCAACAGATAGATGTGTATATAGAAATATGAAAGTAAATCTTGGAAGTTTCTAGTGGTTTCATCTGGGGAGTGGGCATCAGAGGTAAGAAGGATTGAGTAGAGAATGTTTATTCACCCTAGCTGCATCCCTACTGTAAAGAGAAAAAAACAGTCCATGAAGCCTGATACAAATAGAAGTGGCAAGGGAATAGAACTGAAAAACTAGCTATGTTTATTTTTTGTAGTCTTGTCATGAAAAAATGAGAGCCATGTTTCCATGCTTCTTTCTAAGAGCCTCCCAGGAGAAAGTTAAATTAAGTATTTCTTTCCCTGAGAAAGGGAGGGCTAAAAGAAGTCCAACTTCATTTTAAGGAGATTAAGACTTAGAGTTTCTAAGATTAGGGCAGGAAAGTAAAGGTGGCCAGTCCGGAGACTTGATGTAGCCTTGTGTCCCACCCTCATGTAGCACCCAAGGACAGTGTGAGTCCTCAGGGGTGGGAACTGACCATAAATTCTTTGGCATCAAAAGTTCAGTAGTTAATTTAAACATGAAAGGTCTGAATGCTGGGGAATTGGAGACCTACACTTTGAATGAACCAAATGGCCCTAATCAGCAAACACTTCAGTGAGGACCAAAGCCCTTCCCCAAATTTCTTATGCCAAATTAATCTCTTTGGGATTTCTGTACCACCTAGGAGGGGGAAGGAGCCAACCCTAGCAAGTGAAAGTTTAAATTGGGTTTAGATTTTTTGAAAGTATATTTAATGTGAAGTTTCTTGTTACAGAGAATATTCCATTTCACTATCTTAGAGAAGCACATGTCAATCCAGAAGTAATATGTAAGAGGAGTATAGAAACAGAACTAAATGCTAGTTATATAGGGTTAGAGGTCCTATCTTTCTTGCCTGCCTTGATATATTTCTTGAATGAATGTAATGGTATTTGGCACATCAAGTTCCAAAAGAGAGGATGCCTCATATAACCAAATAAGCAACAGCTACGTTGAAAGGGTTAAAAAGATACTAAAATGTCACCAGAGTAAAAATGGCCAGAATTTGACGAATCAGTGAGTGGAGGGGTGTCTGGAGGTAGGCTCAGGATTGAGGTTACTCTGTGCCCCTCTTAGACATTTCTACCTCCTTCCCTTGTCTTACATACAGAATAACTCCTCTCTTGCATGACAAAAGATGGAAGTTGGACTTATTTCTGAAAGTTCCTTCACTCCAATCTTGTTCAGCCTCATTCCAAGCATCTAGTATCTGGTAGATAGATCATCAGTGACACACAATATAAGATTTAGCACTTAGTGGTAGGTGATGGGCTGCAATGTGTCTGTTTCAAATTCAGTATGAAAGTTTATGTAAAATCCTAGCTAACCTGACAAAGAGTAGTAAAAGTTTGCAACTTTCTAGTGCATTGTCACTCCTCCTGGTCAACAGGGTTACGAACGTCAATTAGTTTGTTTTTTTGTGGGTGATACAGATGACATAGTTATTAAGAACAGAGCCCTGGAATAAACTATATTCAGATATGAGATGTACCACGAATGATCTGTTTAGCCTTGGGCATATCACCAAAGCTTTCTGAGTCTCACTTTCTACATCTGTGAAATGGAGAATAAATGGCAACTAAAACACTTAGCAAACTAAACTCAATAGCGATATTTATGCTATTAGTATTCTTCTTTATATGAACTTTTGTCTTTTGTCTCTCACCTGTCAGTAGATGGGTATTGGCTCAGTCCTTCTTTTCACCTTGTCTTTGAAACCCAATTTTTAGGAAAGGAAACATTTGGACAAAAAATAGGGTGAAATAAAAAAGAAGAAAAAAACAAGTTGTAAAGCCCTAAGTTATTTTCTAAGTGAAAAAATAGAATGTTTCCAAAACCTTTCTACATCTAAATGTGGTTCCGTCACTGCAACATTAGACATGCAGTTCCTTATGGCTTTTGCCCACAACTCTTGGCTGTAATGGGCTATTGACTCAAGCTTAATTTGGCTTCCAGGATATGGTTTCTGTATGTGATGTACAATCTGCAAGAAACATAGGGCCAGTTTTGTTTTAGGAAATGAAGATTAATAACCAGCAGCTGGCTCATTAATAACTTTGGGTGTGTGGGACAAAAACAAATTTTTAGATAAATTTGTAACCCCATAAATATTGGTGAAACAGTAAACTTCTGATTCTAAATTAGTTAAGTTTCTAAAGCTATAAAACACTTTTACTGCTGACTTCCTTTTCTAAAATATCCATCTGGGACCTTCAAAGAATAATGTCTACCATCTTCTTTTAGAGCAATCTTACTTTTGCAGTATTTATAAAGTATGGGTTTGTATTAATACTCTACTTCTTCTTCCTTGAAGGATCAACATGAACTGGTAACCATTGAAGTGGCACCATCTAATATTAACACCTTTGTGCCTTGTGGTTAACCTTTTTCAAGTCTAGGGAATCTCCTGGGGTGGAATATTTTCACTTTGCATTTTCAGTGTGATTTTCTCTTCTGTGTGAGATCTGGTTATAGTCTTAGAATGTTACCCTCTTCTGTACTTGAGAATCAGAAATAATTGCTTTTGCCTAATGCTTTATAGTTTCCAAATTATTTTCCTGTCCTTTGCTCCTTGATCCAAAACCATTACAATAGGTATTATTAGCCCTTGATGAGGAAAATAAGATTTAAAAGTGTTAGGCTACTTGCCAAAAATTAACACTAATAGGAAGTGGTAGAGCTATAAGATCTTGAGGTTCTAAATTTCATATTCTGTTCATTCTGATAGAGAAAGGAAGGCTTAAAAAAAAAGAAAGGAAGGCTTTGGGTGACAAAGATTACCTTTGCACACTACTAGTTGTGGTATGGGCTGTTGCTCACAGATAGTGGCTGCTCTCATATCCCTTCTCTCTGTACCTTGTATTTTCATGGGAGCACTTTCTAGTCCCTCTTGCCCTCCTCTTGCTGCCCTCTACAAACAAATTTTTATCAACTTCATCCATCCTTTCGTTGAGTTCCTCCCCAGAACAGAACCTGACAAAAGATTTGGGTGCAAGTTGTTTATTTGAGAGATGATTCCCAGGTAGCACAGTGAGGGAATAAGGAGGCAGGCAGGATAGAAGGAAAATCAGTAAAAGCTGTTTCAATGAATGAGTTACTACTGTGGGAAACTAGGACTCCATTCTACTAGATATAGTTTTTAAAGATTTTATTTATTTATTTGAGAGAGAGAAAGAGCATGAGCAGGGGGAGAGGCAGAGGGAACAGGAGAAGCAGAATTACCACCAATCAGGGAGCCTGAATCAGGGCTCAATTTCAGGGCCTTGGGATAGTGATCTGAGCTGAGGTAGATGCTGAGCCAACTGAGCTACCCAGGCGCTCCTACTAGATACACTTTTTTAAAACAAATCAGAATGATCCCACTGAGGGGTGGCAACTGCTATCATTCACTGGTTAAAGTTCACTTCTGGGGACGTTAACTTCCCATTTTGCTGTGTATGGAATGATCATGCTTCTGTGGCCAGAGAAAGCCCTCAGGCAGAAATACAGGCCATTGAGATAGGAAGCCTTTAGCATGTATGATTTTTGTCCACTGAAGTTACATTTTTCACCTCTGTCTGAGTGGATATATGGATATGGGGGACACCAACTGTGTCTTCTATAGCCATTTTTTTTTAACTGTGAATTTTAGTCATATGGTAATCGTTCCTTTAAGGCATTTCTATCCTCTCTCAGGTCTTTTGGTTTTAAGTGACAGAAAACTGAAACCAAACTGGCTTTACCAACAAAAGGAATTTGTTGGATTATGTAAAAGGAAAATTGCAGACGAAGGCCTATTTCAGGTGCTAAATGATGTAAGCGTTCATGCACCCAGTTGTCTTCATTTTGGCTATACTGTGCCTCTCTTTTCAAAAAGGCTCTTTCCTCATAGTCAAAAATGGCTGCCAACAGCACCTGGTTCTCTATTCTTCTAGGTTTAAACCCAACGAAAAAGTGAACATTTTATTTAAAAGGCCCGGTAAAAGTTTTAAACTTCATTCTTACTGAATTGCTGTCCATCACATGCCCCCTCCTGAACCAATCCACTATGGCCCAGGGTACGTGATACACCAGCTGTCTTAGGTCTACATCATGGGTTATACCACAAGTCTAGATTCTATGGGCTCAAGCTGGAAAGAAGTGAATTCCCAAATGAAAGTTAAGGCTGTCTGTCTCCTGCAGAAGAGATCATGGATATGGAGAAGCCAGAGAGTAAATATCCAATGCAATCACCCAGAAGAATTAGATGTTAATATTTATTTCTAAATGCCTTTTCTAGAAAGAGTTTTAGATGTCAGGGAGCACAAGTGGGACAGAGGTGTAGTGGGTGATACTAAGACAGCTCCCTGCTTGTTTTTTTTTTTTTTTTTTTTGGTTTGCTCAGCCAGCCTGTGGCTCCTAATATACATGTTCAGGAAATCCAAGTCTGCACCTATGCAATTCAGAGGGAACTCCTTGAGTACATACTATGTACAAGGCTTATGTTCTCTGCCAATCATTTTTCCACCAGCAAGTGCTTTATCTCTAAGTTTCTCTTCATTCTCTTCTCTGGGTGAGTCACATTGTACCCTGCAGTTTTTATCAGCCCCAAGACAACATTGGCAAAGAATGCAACATTTTTCATTTCTGTATTCATCCATCCTTTCGTCACTCCAGCCAGCGAGTCAATCATCATTGATTGAATGCCTTCTGTATGCCACAAAGGAGTCTAAGACTAACTAGAACAAATATTTTTACTTCAGGGAGCTGAAAATCCAGAATGGGATATGTTAAGGAAGATAAGACACAATAAATGTATAAAAATATCTGTAATGTGAGCCAGAAATTGACCATTGCCATTAGTCATAAATAAATCCCCACTTGGTTCAGAGAAAGAAATGACCTCATTTTCTGAATCAAGATGGAGTCTAATGAAAGAGGGGGATGTTACTGTTTGCATTTTTGAATACTATAAATACTTGACATGATCAAAGTTCTTATTCCAGTAAATTCAAAATATACACTTAAAATGGCAACTCTTATAATTCAGATTATTCCAGATTATGGCTGATGTTTAACCCCATCTCTAGGAATGTAATTTTTTGGGTTTACTAAAGTGAAAATATCTAATTTAGTTCTTATTATTGCCTGATGTGGTCCCTGTAGGATGGATGTCAGTATTTATTCTCTAGCAAAGACTTGATGCATTGAATGTGAATGAGTCAGTGGAACTATGTAGCCCATGGGACTCCTACTAAGATGTCCATTCTGGAATAAATTAAACATAACATTGAGGTAAAGATAAGATTAGATTAGATTTTAAGATAGGGCTTAAGAGCCAGGAAGTTGAAAATTAAGAACACATCAGATCAATAGACCATATACCCTTTTGCAGCAGGGACTGTAGCTTATTCCTAAATGTACCTTATCCCACTCTGGGTTCAAGGCCTTGCACATTATTAAGTGTTCAGTAAAGGCATTTTGAATTAATTCCTTGTCTATCTTTGGGGATACCACCATTAATGAGGAATCATTTGTGCCACCAACAACCTCAAACTCCAAGAAGGCAGGGACCATGTCTGCTTGCTCTGTGCATCATAGCTTTACATGAAACTTGGAATACATAGAGGGTACACATTGTGGAATTGGAATGCCAAGGATAACTTTCAACATTCTCTAACATTTCCTAGGAAGTAGAAGTAATCTTGGCCATTTGGGCTATTAACATTTTCAATTCTGTCCCTCAAATGACTACTCTTCAAGTGAGCTTCAGTTTTCCTGAACCATAAAATTACAAGGTGCGCAGAAGGAAGATAATATCTATCAACTTTACAAGACAGTTGTACAGGTAGCATGAGTTACCATATGGAAGTAACTAGCAGAGGGCTTGGCACATAGTGGGATTTCAATAAACAACAGCTGAATCTATAAACATGAGCAAATCTTATTTTCATGTCTAGCTTCTGCCTGTGAGTCACATGATTCAACAATACAAAGCTGGTGACTTTACAGTCTTTTTAAGTTTCTCTATCTTAAGCTGCTTCTGGTTTTGTAGCAGCAGAAATATTTGACTAGCAGGGAATTTGTTGACTAGCAGAGAATTTGATCTACACAGGGGGTCAATGTGAGAAACATCTGGATAAGGCTGGATGTTTTGTGGTCAAAATGGTGATTATAGAAGATGCTTGTAGTGCCCTAGTCCAGATTTCCTTTGCCCAGGTGGGGCATCCTTCCCTCACTGTAGGAAGGGTTGGCTGCTGACAGTCCACAATCAAACTCTTTGCTGGAAAATTGCCCTTGACAGATAGAATTGCTTCACATGGAAATATCTGGAACATCACATCACATCCACCTCCCCCACAGCCAGTGATAGATGTAAGGATACAAAAGACCCCTTTGCCTCAAGTGAAGATGACCCTGTGTTATCATTCACACTTTCACAGTTGCCCAGGGGATCAGGCTGGGGCTGGATTGTAGCTGAAACCTCATCTCTCCTGCCTTCTCCTCCTACCCTATTTAGTTTTCCACCTCAAGAAGCATCCTGGTTTCAGACTCTCCTTCTAGAGATGTCAACCTAAGTCAGAGATAACCTGAAGACAGAACAAAGAGATGCAATGTTTTATTTGTGGTTTTAAATAAAATGCAGTTTCTGATAATGATGGCAGCTGACGTACATATTTCACAGCATGCACAGTGTTTTTCACATGCCAACTTTCCCTCAAAATAGTTCTGCTAGGGAGCTATTATTAGTTTCCCATTTTACAATGAGAAAAATAAGGCCCAGGTTGGTTAACTTGAATGAGCTCATGAACCTGGGTCCTTGGGGGCCCCTTGCTTTGTATTTCTTCATACTTGTCAATCTCTCAGTCCGACTTTCTCTCCTGATATACTTTTTCAATTGAATTTCTCATTTTGTGGCTGCAGAGTCATTGACATTGCTTTGCAATTCACTTTTAACCACTGAAGCTTCTGGATCACCTTGGATTCCTTTAGACCAAAAAAATAAATAAATAAATAAATAAAAATAAACATGAAACAACCCGTTTGAGATGTTTGACTCCATCTAAATGTCAGAATTGTATTGCTTTGGGCACAGGCCATTACAAAACTTCCAGACCAAAGATAAAAAGTTGCAATGTGTTCTGCAATAAAGGTTGTGATATTTCATACAAAACTGAATAAAATGTAGTCTGCATATACAAATAAACCACTTCTCAGAGTTTATTTTTCAGATAAGATAGTGCCAAGAGAAATATGCTAAGTTACCTCCATTCTGTGTCAGAGAAAGAGTAGCTAACATATAAAAATAATTAGTCAGTGCTACTAAATATTATCACCAAGAAATTTTTAGTTTGGCTCTAAATATACACTACATTATAGTTTGCAGGCTTTGAAAATAATAGTTTTCTGAGAGAGAGCGGAGAAATGTAATACATATCTGTAGAGTAGATGCCTATAAAATAATTTTATTTATACTATTAATGATTTCTAGATGATATTGCCTCTGACCAAATCATTATAAATTGTATCATGTCTTTTATGTAACAGCTCTGACATGTGGTCAAATTACTGCAAAATGGAGATAAAGTATTTAGGAATATGTTTTAAATCATGACAACCTTAGAGAGCAAGCAAGCAAGAGCAACAGGGAGAGAGATTGATTGGTCTAGGAAAGATGGTTAAAAGATTCTTTGCCAAAATGCTGTCCTTGCACTTCCGTGGTACTTATTTATTTTTAGTTGTTTTTTTGTCTGTAATGATTCGCTGCACCATAATAAAAGATAATTAGCTCCTGCTGTAGTGCATAGGTTCTGAAACATTATCTGTTACACTGTGTGGCAGATTAATAATTTGATATGTTAGCTGGTATGTTTTTATTCCTAGTAAATAATTTTAAAAAGCCATTGCCCTGGCAGAAAAATTGAAACATCCATTGATTCAGGACATGGTGGTTTAGGCATATCTCAGGTAACATGAAAGTGAAATCTTGGCTTTTGAGTTTGAAAACAGACTTTTAATCCATTGCAGACAGGGAAGTTCAGAGAAGAAAAGCTTTTCAGTTGTAAGAATATGACCTTTGAAACTAAGTCCAGAGAATTCAGGGCATATATTTGCAAACATAAACAATTAAGCACAGAAGAAGATATGACTGGGCAGAGCCAGTTTTCCTGCCCTCTCAGACTAGATAATGAGCCCATAAGAGACATTTGGTTTGAACACAGCAGCAGAAAGTTACTCAGAGAGACAAATAAAAATTTCACCTTCAATGGAAGGAGATGGCTGAAACCCCACACCATGAAGTTGGTGGAAAGGTAGATTCATGAAAGAGAGATGTAGCAGGGGTGCAGTTATGAAACTGAAGATCTCAGGAAAAGCCTGGAAAGGATGATTCTGGAAGTGGAGTAAACAAACTTTAATGTGAACCAAAAAAATTCCTTGGGAGTAGGCTTGGCAAACAAGGCCTTGGGCTGATAGATGGGGTTGCCCTGAATTCAGTCTCAGTCTGAGAAATTGAGGAGTGGGTCTAAGCAAAGAATCACACAGAGCAGCCATGTGTATGGACAGTAGTATGTCATTGAGGTAGTGGAAAAGAGAGAATTTACAATATGAACAGTCTTGTAGCCATTTTTTTTTTTTTTTAATCTGAAGAGATGTAAAGGCCAAGGAAACTCATGTGTAAACACTTGGGTGAAAGAAAAATACCTGCTCACTTGAAACATACCCTGATCTCTTCTCTATAGATGGTTCAAGAAAACTTATCTTACCCAAGAGAGAGTAATTAAGAAGCACTAGCCCACAACTACAAAAACATCCTGTGAGGAAGAAAACGGGAGCAAATGGCAATCAAAGATTGTAGAGAGAGGTAGCCAGAAAAAATTGCTAGCATGGATCCTGATAATGAACCTGCCTCTCTTCTTCCTTCCACATCCTCTGCAAGTCCCTTCCCCATCTAGTTCTGGCAAGGGGTTGGGAATGGGAATATGAATTTGGGAGAATTCAAGCCAGAGCATCCTGGGCTAAGGCTGGTAAGATTCCCCTGCACCAGGAATGGGGAGAAAGTTGTATTATAGAAAGGCTGCCAAGGTATGCTCAAGCAGAGAAGGTCACACACACCTCACATACCTCATAGAGACTCTTCTGGTTCCAGAGATACACAAGAGAATTTCCAGGTGTTCTGTCCCTCCTACACAACACAGACCCTTTCATGTTACTGTCTATTTTGGGTAAGTATGATGGGAGGCCAGAGGGAATAGTAATGTTTCCAAAAATTCCAAAGCAAATAGATGATGGTCAATGTTACTCAGGGTTTTTCAGGGAAATAAAACCACTAGGATGGAGAGACAGAGGGGGAGAGGAAGAGAAAGAGATGTATTGATTGATTTTAAGGAACTGGCTCATGTGACTGTAGAAACCGGCTAGTCCAAATCCTGCAGCATAGGCTGGCAGCCTGGAGATCCAGGGAAGAATTGATGTTGCAGCTTGACTCTGAAGGCAGTCTGGAGGCATAATTTCCTCTTCCTTTCAGGAAGTCTGTTTTTTTTTTTTCTCTTATGGCCTCCACATTATGGAGGGTGATCTGTTCTATTCAAAGTCTATTGATTTAAATGTTAATTTCATCTAAAAATTACCTTCACTGTGACATCTAGATTGATATTTGATCAAATACCGGGTACCACCTCCTACCAAGTTGGGATGTAAAAGTAACTATCAGGATTCCAAGCCAAAGAACCAGATACTTTAACTACTGTGTTTGGAACTTCTACAAATCCCTGGACTGGGAGGGAGGAGAGACCTAGATTGATTTTCTCTCACCCAGTGGATGGGGTTCAAAGGAAAAATTAAACTACTGGAGAAATAGTCACATGTCTAGAGCACCCAGGTATATAAATTGACATCTGCCTCAATGACCCTCTGTGTTTTGCCCATACTGGCTCCAGGACTTGAAATGCCATTCTCCATTATCTCTGCTTGGGAAGGTTCTTCTTGACCACCACTTCCTCAGGACCTCTCCTGAAGCTCTGACAGACTTGGTTTCACCCTTCTCTGTGCTTGTGGCTCATGCCCGCCTCTGCTACTTAGGCCATCATACATTCTCCTTTCCCAGAGGCTCTCTTTCCTAGAGTTCCCAGCAGGACTGAGTCCATTTGTTTTCAGTAGTTTGCTTGTTATGGCTCCTTCTTTCCCCCGTTCCTTCCCCTTCCTGTTTTATCTCTCGTTCTTCTACTATTGATTCCTGGCATCACCTCCCAAAGGAATTACATGCCCTCCAAACTTTTGTTTCAGAATCTGCTCTGAAAAAACTCAACAACAGTTTCCCTCCTAAGAGCTTTCTTCTTCTTTTTTAAAATCATAGTAGGTGCTTGATGAACAGTCAATATGAGAGATTGAAGTCAGATATTTAGATTATGCAATCTCAGATTATGAAAAAGACAGGTTTTAGGAGTTGCATATACATTTAGACATGTTTTCTTTTTCTCTTTTTTACATGACTTATTGATAGTGGTAAGTCACAGATGACATCTGAGCTTGAAACTTCAATGACCGTCAGTTCTCTTTGCTAGTGTCAGAGACTTGCTCTCACTTTCCTGCCACAGAAGAGATCATCAGTATGTAAGAAAGATTTTTACAGTAGAGTTAGGCATAATCTATCCATAGCATATGTTTAGGTTCTATCTTGGAATTATTTTAAATGAGGTATATGACAACAACCCCAAAACTACATATATGTCCTTTTTTACTCTGTTGGTTCAACAAATATTTATTGAGTGATATAGAAGCTGAGGCTATGACAGTAAATCAAACAAGCAAATCCTTTCGTGCATGGAGGGGTACACTAAAAAGATGATGTTTATTTTATTTTTTTAAAGATTTTATTTATTTATTCATGATAGTCACACAGAGAGAGACAGAGAGGCAGAGACACAGGCAGAGGGAGAAGCAGGCTCCATGCACCGGGAGCCCGACGTGGGATTCGATCCCGGGTCTCCAGGATCGCGCCCCGGGCCAAAGGCAGGCGCCAAACCGCTGCGCCACCCAGGGATCCCGAAAGATGATGTTTAAACAAAGAATAAAGGAGGCACAGGATAGGCTTGCACAAATCTGGGAGAAATTTCCATCACAGGAAACAGCAAGTGCAAAGGCCCTAAACAACACACACACACACACACACACACACACACACACACATACACACACAGTTGTGGTGTTCAGAAAGGAGGCCAGTGAAGGTGGGTCAGGATAAATGAGGAGAGGGATAGCAGATGCATTCTAAGAGGTGAGCAGGAGTCAGGGAGCAGGTTATGTAGAGCCTAGTAATGATTTTGATTTTTTACCCTCCTTACAAGGGGAAACAGTTTTGAGCAAAGCAGTGACCTGCTCTGTCATATGGTTTCAAAGGGTCACTTTGACAGCTGTGTAAGGTGGGAAAAAGCGCAAAGAAAGAAGCTGAGATGCCTTTGGCATGATTACATGTGGGATAGTTGGTTATTGTCTGCAACATCATTTAGTTGGAGAACAAACTTTAGAAAAATATGTCAATAGATTCTTTGGGCAGTGGGGGCAGAGATAAGCTCCTTAAGTATTCTAGCATATAACTTCTTTCTCAACTGGAAAGGGGCTTAATTGCACAGAGGCAGCTGAAGATCATTGTTCACCAAACAACAAAACAATTCCAATGGAGAGAGAGAAGAATCCCCAGCCAATGAAAGGGTCACATTCTCATGGGAGAACTTCCTTTGAAGCCAGACTTGCTGCTCTGCTTTATTTCCCCCGGAACTATCCTTTACTGTTGTGTGTGAAGTAAGAGTTTGTTTCCTACCAGCATCTGGAAATTGAAGGACTCCACACTGGGAAGTTAGAGAGCTGGTTTCTCAGTGTGGCTCTGTTGCAACCTTGTTGGGTGGCCTTGGGACACATCACAGTTGCTCTGGTCTCTGGTCTGCAAGTCTTTAGAAAGTGGGGGTGATGCTGCTCCTCTGCTGTGTTTCTTCAGTGTGTCTGAGAGCCTCCTGAAGTGATACATCTGAAAGTGTCCTGTGGCTGAGAAGCAGCACTCAATACAAGGGCATTACCATTAGCTTTGCCCAAATGCTAAAGGAACAATGTTTGTCTTTGGAAGGGGGATGTGACAAGTTGACAAATGGGGAAAAAAAAAACAAAGTGATTGCTGTCATATACTTGCTTTGTACAGCAGTGGCAAACACTATCCTCATTAAGGTTCAGAAACCTCATATAATAAAATAAATCTTCATAAAAGGCACCATGGGATGCCTGGGTGGCTCAGCGGTTGAGCATCTACCTTCCACTCAGGGCGTGATCCTGGAGACCCGGGATCGAGTCCCAAGTCAGGCTCCCTGCATGGAGCCTGATTCTCCCTCTCCCTGTGTCTCTGCCTCTCTCTCTGTGTCTCTCATGAATAAATAAAATCTTTAAAAAAAAAGGCACCATGTGCAAAGGCTCGGGTTTGTTTGGTGCCATGTGCACAATTGCATGGATGGAGGGAGTGACAGGGATTCCAAGTTGGACAGGTCTGTCAAGCACACCTGGGGTGGGCAGCATGAGCTGGTGTGGTCAGAGGAAGTTTCTCTGGAAGAGATGTCAACTGAGTGAGACTTGAGTAGACACATTGGAGCAGGGGGATAGGTGCTCAAGGCAGAGGGACAGTACAAAAGAGCACACATTACCTTAGGAACATTTATGTTGATATAAATGTGCAGAGCTGTTCATCGTGAGATAGCAGCAGAGCATATTAGTAGAGATTAATACCTATAGGAGAGATTTAGTGTAGCAGGTGCAGCTGACACGTGGTCCACTTCTGGGTTACCTGCTGGGAAGGTGGGCAGTTCTCCCTAACACTATGAAAGCTTCTCATCTCAACTGCCTGCATCTGTCTGCTTCTCTGCCTTCAGGCTTTGGTCTCCATCAGCAGGAAAACCTGTTCCATCTTTCACAGGGTAATCAGCGATGCACCTGGGAACAGCCCTCAGCCAAGGGGGACCCATGCCAGGGCAAATGCCCCAGCCTTTCCATTTTCTGGTGCCACAGTTCTGAGATGTATTCCCCATTGGTTTCTCAGAGAGTCCTCAGCAGGACTGACCCCCAGTTGCCCATAGTGATGACCCCTTCATTCATTCACACATACAGTGTTATTTTTCTGGGGCTGCCATAAAAAAGGACCACAGACCAGGTAGCTTAAATAGCAAAAATGTATCTCACAGTCTGGAGGCTGGAAGTCCAAGGTCAAAGTGTCAGCAGGGTTGGTTTCTTCTGAGGCTTCTCTGTTGGCTTCTGATGGGCAAGTTT
The DNA here is from genome assembly GCF_053574225.1 of Canis aureus. Classification (NCBI taxonomy): domain Eukaryota; kingdom Metazoa; phylum Chordata; class Mammalia; order Carnivora; family Canidae; genus Canis; species Canis aureus. The sequence goes on from NC_135629.1 coordinate 10,990,271, forward strand.
TCCCTGTGTCCTCACATGGTCTTTCCTCTGTATGTGTGTCTGTGTCCTGATCTCCTCTGCTTGTAAGGATACCAGTTGTTATAGGATCAGGGCCCTGCCCATAGGACTTTGTTTTGCCTTAATTACATCTCTAAAGACCCTCTAGCCAAATGAAGTCACTTTCTGAGGTACTGAGGGTCAGCACTCCAACTTAGGGATTTTGGGTGTCATCCCATAGCACATACCTTATTGATGTTGCACTCCCTACTGCCTCAGTTTCCCCGCTGCCTCACGGCATCCCAGATCCTTTCCCAGACGCAACACCTGTATCCAAGTCATTGTCTTGGATCTGTTTTGGGGGAATCAAGCTAAAACAATAGGAAGTGATAAAAACAAACAATAACAATAAAAATTTGTGGATAATGGGAGAGTACAAATTTACTGAAAGGCATTTAAATGTTTAGATTCATTTTAGAAAAATAACAAGTGAATAAGCAAAAAGAACCGTGCAGGCCATGCAAAAACACTTTCACAGTCCAATCCCACCTGTTTCTGCAGTTTCTGAGCCAAATGCTTTCTAAATTCAGCTATTACTTCCTATGGTTCATGTCTGTGTATTGTGAAAGGAGGCAGTCCCCTGAAATGAAGGGAATACACATAATTTAAAATAAAAAGGGGAAAATACTCTGTGATATAATTCTACATTCTAAGGCTTTAAAGATATTCTTACACCTTAATATGGGAATGTGACCCAATGTTTCAATAATGCAGAGTTGTGCCCAGTTTCAATAAATCAGAGTTTATGCTGGTAACTGTTACACTGTTAGAAAGTTCAGTGAGGGACACTCTCATTCAGGGCATTGTGCCAACTTTTCCCACTAGAGGGCAATGCAGCTACAGAAACAAGAGAAGAGGTGTTTTTTTTGGCCTAAAACTATTGAATTAGGGAGCTTGCTGCACGGAGAATGTATTTCCAGTTGAGATCACAGACAACCCTCCTGTACTTTGGTGAATTACATCCATCATGGCCTTGTGCAGGATTCTGGAACAGATGATTGAATTCATAACTGATCGCCACAATATTGGGAGTATGATTTTCAGAGACAATAGGCGGGTTATATTAGTAACATGTCTTCTTTCCTCAGTCTTTGCCCCCATTAAGAGTTGGCCACAATGAGATGGGAAGGCAGCTAGAGAGCAAAGCTGAAACTCAGGGTTTGAATTCTGGCTCTGTCCCTTTTTAGCATCCTGAATTTAAACAAGTTCTTTAAATGTGTTGTCTCCCTGTTGCCTACTCTGTAAAACAGGAATAGTGAACTCAGCCCATAGACAAGTGTTGGTAAATAAAAAGTGCAAGGACTTTGTAAATTTTAAAAGACTAGCAACCATATGGGGGGATGTTATTATCAAGGCTGACTACATTAAGCCATGTGTTGGAAACATCCTTGATGAGTGTTATACATCCTAAAATTCTACTCTTAGATATTCATCTCTTTGGATTCTCTGTGAAAGCAATAGTGGGTTCTTCTTGTTCACATCTATACATTTGTCATTTGACACATGCTAAGTGTTTAATACATGAATGAATGAATGAATTATGAAACCTTCCTAATTTAGGGTAAGGATTTTCAAATTATGTTCCTTGACACATTCCCATCAGAACCACTTGATCCTTTTTTATACTAATAAACACTTACTATGCACAAGACACTGTTCTAATTACTTTTTGTAAGTTGACTAGCTTCATCTTCACTCAGTCCTCTGAGATAGGTGCTGTTATTATTATTCTTATTTTCCAGATAAGTAAACAAATGTTCAGAGTGCCTAAGCCACTTGCCCAAGGTCACACAGCTAGTTAGTGGCAAAGATAACATTGCAATGCTAGCCCTTGAGTCAGTGCTCAAAACCACTTCATTATGTTGCTTCTCTCTACCTAGAAAGAATGAGACACATTAGCATGTGCTGATAAAAAAGAGCCAACAACTTATATTTTTTAGTGAAAAAAGAAAAGCAAGATACTGGTCAATGTCTTTAACAAGCTCTCATCTATGTCCAGAGAAAAAAGATTTAGATATTTGTGTATGGCCAGACTCTCAAGCTAGAAAGAGAAGACATTAGAGCTAATGGGTCAACTTGGAGAGGGGAGTTTGAGAAATAGGAGCCAAAAGTGGGAAGGAGACATATATTTTGCTGCATGACCCTTTGTAGTGGTTCCAAACTTTTAAATTTACTTTCTAAAATTTTTTCTATTTTTTTTAAGATTTATTTGAGAGAGAGAGAAAGAGAGAGAAAAAGTGTGTGAAGGGACAAAGGGAGAGGGAGAGAGAGAATCCAAGCAGACTCCTGGCTGACATGGAGCCTGACATGGGGCTCAATCCCCTGACCCTGAGATTCTGACTTGAGCTGAAATCAGGAGTCAGATGCCCAACTGACTGAGCCACCAGGTGCCCCTAAAATTTTTTTCTTTCAATCATGTAGCTTTAACTTATATATTTATTTTTAATTATATACAAATATTCCTGCCAAGTCATGTATTAAACTTTAATAAAGTGGAAATTCCCCAGTGAGAGGGCTGACATTTTCTTCCTGTAGTCCTATTGACAGTGCTCCCACCCCACCTTAGAGACTCCTTCAACAGTCATATTGGTGATTTTCCAACATCTGTCCTGCTCTACCCCTAAGACAATCCCTGAAACCTGTCTCAGATCCTCTAGATTATAATCTCCCAGAGTTGTTTCTGGGTAACTTGCATGGTTTTCAAAGATGAGGTAATTCTTTTGTGCCTCTGTGTTTGAAAATCATTATTCTAGTTCTGGGTCAGAGAATTTAACTCCATTAGAGGATTTAGGCACTTTCCAGCCCACTTGCCCCTTTACTTTTCAACTACATGAATTCTCTTTGGCAGAAAAGAGAAAGATGAGCACATACTGGGACACGACTCTCTCTAGGGTGGTTAACCATATTGTGGACTCCATGCAGCAGGCCTCATACCATCTCTTCCTCTTTTCCTTCTTCTGCATTATCAAAAGACAAAAAATATTCTTTTTCTGTCATTGTTTAATGCACCAAGAAACTTGGTATACAACATTTGACCCTATTTATTTATTTTGTTGTTATTCTTTGATATCATAGCTTTTCTTTTCATCATTGCACGTGTCCTTCTTAATCTGTAAACTCAACAAAATACTACTGTTGGGCCCATGGTTTTCTTTTTCTCATCCAGAATTTTTAGGACCACAATATTAGACTGTCATTTCTGAGGCCATCCTATTGAACTTACATTTTAGGGAGAATCTCTAGAACTGCTTGGTGCAACATGATGGCCACTGGCCACACTTCTACACCTTTCTAGTCAGACCTACCATATTTAAGTGCTCAATAGCCACACTGAGCTAGTGGTTACAATATTGGCTAGCATACATTACAGAATATTTCCTTCATCATAGAAAGTTACATTAGATAGTGCTTCTCTAAAACCTTCTTATCCACCACTCTTTGCTTTAAGAAAGTTTTAATCTTGTTTTCTATAGCCAAATGAAAGAAATTTTAACCCATTTGCCTTCTTTTCAAATTATTTAGGACAATAAATGGCATGAGTCTTCCAAAGTGTATTCTACTTTCTCTCTCTGGTCAACTCCTCCTTGTAGATTATAACATAATGCAGGACAGCGCATGCCCTCTTTACTTTTACTTCCCTTTGAGAGTGAAATTTTTCAAAAAATTTTAAGACCTGAAATTTCAAACATTTATCTGTTGCATTTCTTAGGAAGCTACTTGAAGATGTACTTCAACAAAGTGAAAGAGTATAATAATCATTAAGGCTGTTCACAAATATCCCCTTTTTCCTCTTTTCTTGCATGTGGAAGGACCGTACTAACTTTCCCCCTTGTAAAGATAGAATTAAATATGTGACCTGCTTTGACCAGTGAAATGTACGTGGAAATGACATGTGTCAGTTCCAAGTGGAAGTTTTTGAGAACCAGTGCATGATTAGCCAAGCTCTTTTTCCCTTCTCTAGCCTGGGTCTTGGAATGAAGGTGATGTGGGACAGAGCCACTACCAGTCCGTGGTGGATATGTACTCTTAGCAAGCAATGAAATTGCAGTTTTGAGCCATGGAGGTTGGAGTTGTTGTGACTTCAGCATAAAGAAGTCTATTCTGAGGGATACAGAGAAAGTACCAAGAAAAGGGAAGACGTCAGATTCATGACACAGTGAGTCTAGCATTGTTTAAAACATATAAAGCCAATTCCTAAGATTATAGCTGTGCAGTAAGCATTTCAACTAAGGACAGCAGTTGGAGGGCCCAGGAAGTCAATAGAACATATTGATATAAAGAGGATTTGGGGAGAAAACAGCTATATGACAAATGAAAAAAATGAGTAAAGATAATGAGAAACGCTAGAGAAAAATTATTTTATAAATAGTAGTACACAAATGATTTCCATGGTGAATAATTTTCCAAAGTATAAAAAATCAACATTCATTATTGATATGCAATTTTAAGATAAACCTCTAGATTTGGCAAGAAAGACAAAATATAAAAGTTATCTAACTTAATTGCATGAAAATGGAAGCACAGAGGGCAAAAGTTGGTGGAAAACAGAAGAGGAGACCTGAAGGAAAGAGGAAGGATGTAGACATCATGAAGCATCCCTGAGAGACTAGTGATGGATAATAATGCTAGGATATGCTTTCAAACTAAAAAGTGACTGATGGAAAATCTAAAAAATGATGAAATATCTAAATAGTGAGGGAGAGGTAGGAGTGGTATAAGCTAGCTAAATCCTGCCCTATTTTATGGCAGGCAATATATAATGATAAATTTGATCTTGATTATGAGGTTCAAGTCATATGAAGATAAACTACCAAACAACAACAACAACAACAACAACTAAGAGCTGAAATGGGTGTCTTTGTTAAACAGGACTGAGGTTGTGAAGGGTGGGCCAGGAACTTTACTTCCAAGGAACGTATTACTTTGGTTTTAAAACTTTTCGATCTGCCGCTATGGTTTTAGTGAAATGAGATTACCAAAGGTGTTTTACTTTCCCAATCTCTACTCACAGACAGTATCCAGAATGCTTCATTCTTTTCCTTCCCCCCATGGGACAAAAAGTAAAGTAATTGGATTGTTAGAGGCCTTTCACCATCCACTCAATAGATATTTAAGAGCTCAGGCTCTTGAATCAAATTATCATACTACCTGGACTTCAATCTTATTCTTTCATTTCAGACTATGTAACTCTGGAAGAATCATTCTAACTCAATGAACCTTTATAATGTGGGGGAAAATAGTAGTAGTAATACCCTCACACAGATTAGGATGGTTAAAAGAATGTATTTAAAGTGATTGGAATAGTTCCTGGAAAATAAGAAGTACTCAGTAAATGCTGGCTGTCTTCATCATTGTCACCCTCATCCTCATCATCATGTGCCAAGTGTTTTGATGGGCCTTGTGATTTTCAAAGTATGTAAAACATTTGGTCTCTGTCCTTGCAGAACTTAGAATCTAGTATAAGAAAGAGAAGTGATCAAGCAGACATAAAACAGGAAGATGGGTGTTCATAAAGGGCAATGCCCAGGGCTGTTGATGGGTGTCACTCTTTTTGTCATGCACTGAATATTCCTATCATCCTTCTACTTCAGGTTCATAGTCACATGACTTTCCCTGACATCCAGTGAAACAAAAAGGCTATTTTTTAGCAACTTCCCAACAAGTGCTTGTGACACCTGTAAGACTTTCCTATCCCTTTGTGTATATAATCTCCTTTCCTTAATCTCCCAGGCATTATGAATTATATATATGCTGTTCCTGTAGACATAAGCACTGTTAAAAGTATTTTGAATTTCAGAATAAAGGGCAAGCCAAGGTGTGGCCCCTGTTAGAAGAAATTATATAGATCTTTTGAGGTCCCTCATTATATCCCATTTCAGGATGAGTGTACTCCAATTATTTTCTAAGCCAGAAGACTCTTGCCTTGCATTTGCTTCAATTTTATGCACTTTAAAAAATACCATGACATTTTGCTTTCAAGACAAAAGTCAAAAGCCAAAAAAAAAACCCCACCTCTACTAATGTGAGTATTAAAAACTTAATTTATAAATGCAAACAAGATCAGCTGCCAAGATGCCAACACAGTTACTAAGTTTGCAGACTTGGAGATTGTAGCAATATTCCTCATACCTGTTCAACACCTGTGTGTTTGCTGCTTTATCAGGGACTGTGAGAGCTGTTCCAGAAAAAAAGCCTCCATTGGCATCCTTTCCTGTCTGAATGCTTACATGCAGCTGGTGGGCTTGAAGTGACAGTTCTGGAATTTATGAAGAAGGAAAATAGAAAGTGAGATGGTGTATGGTACATTGATTGTTCTGTATGCTTGAAACACCTGTATCTTTTGGAAAACTGTCCCTCCCTCATTCCATGATGTCAGTCACAGTGTGAACTGCTTACCATGGCTCCGTAGTGGCAAGTATCTGGTCCAGATCATTCCAAGCATAGTATTCCTTCTCCCTGGGAACAGCACAGGCACATAAATAGTTGCTTCATAAGAAGTAGGGCTTCATATTGTTAGTTGTAGAAGAGTGCTTTGAAGATCGTAAGAGTTCAGTAAGTACTTACAGAATGAAGAGTCTCAAATATTAACCAAAAGATCATTGTGAGTTTGTTTAGTAAGGATATTGGGAGAGAGAAGGGTCCTCATTCCCAAAAGAGTTGCTAAGTGGGAAATAAAGTTGGGAGTGTTGAAAGCCATTTCCCCTTCTTGGGAAAGGCAGTCAGTGGAAAACATGGAGGGAGATAGAGGCAAGGCAGGAGGGAGAGACCAAGCCCTACTCTGTTATAGCACCTGCTATATTCTTGCCCAAAGGTGGCACCACACCTGTACTTCCCAGTTACCTGACTCAGTACACTTCCTTTTCATTTAAACTATTCTGAATTATCTTGTGTGTGTGTGTTTTTTTTAAATGTCTTGGCTGTCCTTTTAATTCCTACCACATCTACCATCCAGAGCCACCCAGCAATGTATAAGGAAGGAACCGAGTTAAAACGTGCATGCACAAGTGGAGAAGGCAACTAGATAAACACGTTTTTTTTCCCCCCCACTGAGCTAGTGTGAGCTCAGATGTCCAGATGTGGTCCCTCACTCACAGTCCTCTGGAGTGGACCCTCTGGCTCAATTTAAACAGGTCTGTCTCTCTATCTTCCTTTCCCTTCTGATAGTAGTGTGTAGCTTTTAGCTTGAAATTTGGGTTGTGGGCAGCTCTGGTGGCTCAGCGGTTTAGTGCTGCCTTCGGCCCAGGGTGTGATCCTGGGGACCCGGGATCGAGTCTCATGTTGGACTCTCTGCATGGAGCCTGCTTCTCCCTCTGCCTGTGTCTCTGCCTCTCTCTCTCTCTCTCTGTCTCTCATGGATAAATAAATAAAATCTTAAAAAAATACTAGTAAATTAAAAAAAAATAAATTTGGGTTTTTAGGACACAGATCTTGCTGATTTACTGAGATGATATTAACTATGCATAACAGAAGCTAAATATGGGCTTGGTATTTGAGGACAGTCAGGTGACTGGGCAGTAATTCCATAGTTTCACTGTCCTCAGCACTCCCTGTGGCTTCAGGAGAGAGCTTCCCTCTGCCCCCAGTAGGCATTCCACCGTGGCTGTCAAGTCTCCATCTTCCTGGTCAGCCCTCTGGGAATGTGGGATTGTGGCTCTCCTCTTAGCTCACCACCCCAGAAGAGCTTTAAATCTCAAACAGTACTACCACCTTTTCAGATTCTGCTGCCAGCAGCCCAGAAATGACCAAATCCTGCTCAAATCCCTAGTGCAGCCAGAATGGGATGTCCATGAAGCCTGTGTGCACAGTCTAGCAGTCAGCTCAAGCCTTGGACCGCATGTTTTTCCCAAGTTCTCCACAGCTTTGGTAGACCATGCAAACTCATGCTTCCTGCTGGTGGTGAGTTTCTACTCCTATCCAGCACTTGACCTTCTCCGAATCTCTCCTCCTGTTGTCTGTTTCCTTGCCACCTACTCATAGAACTCCATCTCTTTACCTTAATTTTATCCCAAAGTCATACACAAGGCTTGTGTATGTTGCAGATTTGGCTGAGGGTTAGAGATTCTGGAGGGTTCTTACATTAGAACAACCACAAATATGTTAAACATGTTAAGTAAGTTAAATACCTAAAATGTCTGCTTTTAAAACTCTTGACTTCCCAAAAAATAAATAAATAAATAAATAAAACTCTTGACTGTCATGTTGCTCACTAATGACTCTTCAGTCTTCATTCTCTTCTATCCCACCCCCACATCCTATTTATTTCCTCTTCAGAGCAGTTTGTTTTTCCCCATCCCATTTCATAAAAGCCTCGCCTTTTCAAAAGGCTCCTCAGCCTAAAGACAATCTCTCTTCCAAACAAAATTTTTGTGCTTGCTATTTTGATGGTCATTTCTACCACTTCACTGACATGTACCTTAATCAATGTACAGATGCACATTCATCCATTCTCACTCTCCGTATATGTGTGTCTGAGTGTGTGCGTATGTATAGGCGAGTATATGCATATATGTGTGTTGTGTATACATATACACACACACATGATATATAAATATATTCTGTGTATGTACCTTGACTTCCTTTAGTCAAATGGAAGTTAGGGATATATACTAGGTGTTTTTAACACTCCATTTAGCTCTAGTTATTTTTAGTATATATTATGTGTGTATATACAGTGTATACAGTAGGACATATATTAGGTGGTTAAAATGGTATTCATTTGCATGTTTGGCTTATGATTTTTTCTATTTTTAGTGTTAAAATAGGGTGTCTTCACTTTTTCAATGGTTTGGAAATGTTAGAATAATTACAGAATTACCTTGAACTCTAAAACATAAAGTTTCTATTTTCATCTCAGAGTTCACTAGAATTAGCTACCTGGACTAAACTAAACTGATGGAACATTACTCAATATCTAAAGTAGAAAAGCTGACCCTCTCTGTTCAAATGTCTCATGGAGTTTGAGTGACTCTTTATGTCCATCATTGACCTGCCCCCAGTGGTCAGCTAAAAATGTACCTAATTTCATGGTCAGGTGGAGCTAGGTCAGCCAGGGCTTTGTGGACAGATCCAGAGGCTCACAATGCCCTGGAATGGCATCATAAAATACTATGAGATAGTAAGTTTTTTGGATGGGACATTACCTTTGAGAGTATCTAAGTATTATCTGAAGTTGTCTTTCTAGATAAATCTGATTTGTTTTATAGAAGATACATCTTAATTACATGTTAGTGTTTAAAAATAACAGGCATATGGAATTATTTCACAATCATGACAGAGTTGAGCAAACTGTTTTTTTTTTTACCTGATTTGATTTTTGTAAATTCCAGTTTTTGCATTTATAAAAATTATCTTGTCAGTAGGATAGAAGGGAAAAAGACCATTTTAGGCTTTAATCTTAGTACTGGCTTCTTTAGCTATGTAACCTTGGAAATGCAGCTCAGTCTTTCAAAGCAACAGCTTCTCATTGCTTACCTTGAAAGTGGGTCTTCAATCCTTGAGGATAATAATACCTAGAAGGTATGATCTAAGGATTAATTAAAAATCCTAGGCATTTAATTGGTAAACAGATGTTAGTCACTTTTATCCCTGTCCTTCTTCCCTAATCCTCTTCCTCCTACTTTATCCCATTGAAATCTAGAATGAGCAAACAGGCATGTTTAGAATTTCCTGGGAATACAGAACAGTCCCTTTTCCCCTGGCTCTGGCTCTCTCCTGGGAAATGATGGCAAGCATGCTGCATTCTCCTTTCTTAAGGGCTGCTTTATCAGACAGGGGTCAGCATAGGAAACAGAACTTGCCAGCAATTCAGTAGCAAAAATGAAATAGAAGCAACTTCTTAGAAGGCTGCTGGGAGGGCTCAAAAGCCAAATGGGATGAGGCACCTCAGGGTTTTACAGTTGCAGGAATCCACTGTCACTTCAAAGCTTGAAGAACAAACAGAGGAGGTAGTGTCACCAGAGCCTAGGAGCCACGGCTGCCCTGCAAACTGCAATCATGGTGGAGACAAAGCCTCTATGAGAGATGCTGCTGTGACAGAGGGAAGAGGACAAATGCCTTTGGCTTCTCCCACTGGAGCCTCCCACTGGCTGAACCTAATGGAAAGCCACCTGGCACGGAAGTTTGAGAAATGTAGTTTATAGAGTCAGCCCTGGAGCAGTGGACAGAAGAGCAGGGTTAGGGAAGGAATGGATGAGAAGGCAAAGACTGGAGGAAAGCTACGTAGGGGAGTTTTCTCCTTTCTTTGTAGTCCCAGTTTTTGCCTCTGAGTCTAGTTAAAAAAATTCAATCAGAAAATTCTTCCCCAAATCAACACCCTTTGTGAGACCTCTCAAAAAAGGCACTTTTCATTGCAAGCATGCCAATGCATGCGTGGGTCATATTACATATACTCTGTACACCCGCACCTTACAAGCAAGGGTACCGTAGCTAATTATACCCTTGTAGCAAATCTTCTAGTACCTGTTTTCACTGAGGAACAAAAGCTGGGACTTGAAAGGATTTGGGCTGCTACAGGATGGATTGCTTTGATGGAGAGGGTTAGGTAGGCATGTGGAGATGCTACGGTCCTAGATGCTGCAGGAAGAACACTGCATATCTGAGGCTGAGGGCGAGGGTGCTGGGGTGTAGTTGTGGAGAGATGGTCCAGAAGCAAGTATCATGCAATTTCTTAATCAGCTGGGAACAAGTCTGGGCTATGTAGGATAATTACAGGAGGGAGAAAGGAGTGCCCATCAGTGATTTAATTCATGCATTGTCCTATTTGATTTAGGTTTCCTCATCAACTATTTGTTGAAGACCTACTACATGTTCTCGAGCACTTCACACATAGAAATAAGCAACTCCAGCTCAACTTTTGTGCTATGCTAATATAATAATTATTATATTGTTAACACTGTGAAGTAAAATCATAAAGGGCATCCAGCTTCACCTTGGGGGTGTCAATAAAGGCTTCAAATGGTTCTGAGTCTCAGAACTTGACCAAGCAACATGGAAAAAGCCTCTAAGGCAGAGAGAACAGTAGGAAAAAATGCTTGCAGTTGTGGAAAAGTCGTAAAAGTTGTCAAAACTATTCCTGCTTCTCTAAAACTTTGGGACTCATCACTGACCCCAATTTTATGACACTATAATAGAGTTATCATGGCAGGTAAATAAAAATACAAAGCACCCAGTTAAATTTGATATACATATAAACAACAAATAATGTTTTAGGATAAGTATGATTCATGAAATATTAAGGATATGCTTATATGAAAACATTATTTGTTGTTTATCAGAAATTCAGAATTAACTGGGCATGTTTTATTTTATCTGGCAACCCTAAACCATAGAGCTGATCATAGACTACCTTATGCAGACAAAATATCATAAAAGAAGAACAAAATTATGGTTCTTAGCCCCAGGTATTTTTAAAAAATAGCTCAACCAGATGGCATTTTTAGAAGAGTGGTTGACAAACTTTTTATGTAAAAGCCAGGTAGTAAATATTTTAGGCTTTGTGGTCCATACTGTCTCTATGGCTGTCATTCAAATCTGCTTTCACAGTATGAAACTAGCTGTAGACGATGCCTTGACCAATGAATGTGGCTGTGATCAGATAAGATTTTATGTATAGTGAACAGAGAGCTCATTGTCATAGTTTGCCAACGTCCGTTTCAAGAAATTTTTTCCTTGTTGTGAAAAGCTGCTTGGAACTAAGCAACAAAAAATAAACAACCCAGTTTTAAAAAAATGGACAAAGGACTTGAATAGATATATCTCTAAAGAAGATCTGCAACTAATAAAGACATGAAAAGATGCTCAACATCGCTAACAATTAGGGAATTACAAATCAGAACCACAAGGAGCTTCCACTTCATACCCATCATTTTGACTCTTATCAAAAAACTCTAAACAGGTTTGTTTAAACAGCAGCAATAATAATTATTGTCAAGAATGTGAATAAGTTGGAACTCTTGTGCATTCCTGGTGGGAATGTAAAATGGTACAGCCACTATGGAAAAAAAGATGTGGTTCCTCAAAAAAAATTAAACATAAAATTACCAAATGATCCAGAAATTCCACTTTTAGGTATTTATCCTAAAGAATTTAAAGCAAGGATTAGAACAGATATTTATATGTACAGTGATTTCCATAGCAGCATTATTCACAAAAACCAAAAGGTGGCCACAGCCTTTAAATGGCCAATAATGGATGAATGGATAAACAAAACATGGTATACACACACACACACATACACACACACACACGAGAATATTATTCAGCCTTAAAAATGAATGAAATTCTGTTACAACATAGATAAACCTTGAAAAGGGTATTTTAAGTGAACCAGGCACAAGAAGACAAATATTGTGTGATTCCACTTACATGAAATGCCTAAAGTAGTCAAATTCATAGACACAGAGAGTAGAATGGTGGTTACCAGTGGTTTGGGTAAGGATGAACAGTGAGTTATTGCTTAATACATGAAGAGTTTCAATTTGGGATGGTGAAAAAGTTCTGGAAATAAATAGTGGTAATGATTACACAGCAATGTGAACGTACCTAAAGTTACTGGAGTGTGCACTTAAAAATGGTTAAAGTGGTAAATTTTATGTATATTTTACCACAATTAACAAAAGCCTACTTGCAGAGGTCTACCTGAATAATCATAAACTCTTAGACAACCAGTCTATTTAAATTCTAATCTAAACTAGAAACAATGGCACAGATTCTAGTTGCTTACAAAATTCCAGTAAACCTAGATATAAATATGATGTAATATATTTTGAAACAAAATTCAAAATGTTGTCTTTCCACTGCACAAATTATGTCTCAAAGTCTCACTGTAGAATTTTCTCTCTCAAATGCTATGGGAGGAAATTGTGACATTGCACACTGATTATTGATGAGCCTAGAAAGTTAACTCTTGTCCCTGTGTTGAGGTGAGAAACAATGGCTATTGAGTCATTGTGTCTGGTTCAAGACCTGTGATAGGTGCTAAGGAGAGAGAAGGTCATAATTAAGCCTGGTCCTTGGTCTCAAGGGCTTTTGATAATGTGGAGAAAAACATACAAAGGAATGCTTTTTTTGAGAGGTAGTTGTTGTTAACTCATTATAGTGTTCTGTTACCACTTTGCCTCTGCACCAAGCACACTTCTCCTTATCTAGCCATTGTCAATACTTAGAACATTTTCATTGATTTATTTTAGCCTTTGCCTCTTTCCACGAGAGCATGATAAAATGCAAATAGAAAATCAAGGTCAAAAAAGAGAGAAGCAGGGATCCCTGGGTGGCGCAGCGGTTTGGCGCCTGCCTTTGGCCCAGGGCGCGATCCTGGAGACCCGGGATCGAATCCCACGTTGGGCTCCCGGTGCATGGAGCGCTTCTCCCTCTGCCTATGTCTCTGCCTCTCTCTCTCTCTCTCTCCCTCCGTGTGACTATCATAAGGAAAAAAAAAAAGGATTATGTCCTTTAAAAAAAAAAAAAAAAAAAAGAGAGAAGCAGGGAAGTTCAGTGAAGTAATATGCCCCATCCCAAAGCAACTCATTATATGTATCTCCCTATTTCTTACTGCTTCCTTTTAAATGGCAACAGTGAGAAACCTTCCGTGAGTTCCAGTAAGATTGTTTTTCTGGGGCATTGACATCATTCAGAATCACTGGTTTTTACTTTTGTCTATGGATGAAGCATTGTAGATGGAATTTAGGGATATCATTATGTTAAAATGGGGTTCATTTGTAATAAATTGTCAAAATAATGTCTACTTTTGGAATATGCTAGATGTTTAGCCCATTTTACAGAGTATTATATGGAAGAGAAAGGTAATTTTGGACTTATTGATGTATTTGGCCCAAGTGTTTCCTATTATATGATCATTGATGTAGATACTTATTTTAAGGATGAACACAAACAGCATACACACACACACACCAATCTTTAATGTGTGCTTCATCATGTATATGCACAGTTATGTAATGGATATTTCTCAATATATTAGTTTACTTGATTTTACCATGATCTTGATAATGAAAGCTTTCCTTTCTAAGAATAATATTCAAAATTTTATTTTTTTCCACTAGAAACTTACTTACTTCTCTATCCACTTTTCTTGTTTATCCATCTTCTCTGTTATCATTGCTGTGTCCTAGTGACAGCCCCCAGCTCTCTCCCCTGTGTTCCGGCAGCCATTCTCCCTGCCTGAAGTTCCACGTTCCCTCCAATAAGGTTGACAATGGAGTGACCATTATAAAATGCTAATCTACTCTTGCCACCCTCTGGCTCAATAATCTGCAAAAACTCACTGCTGTTTTCAGAGTAAAGCACCAACCCATTGGCTGGTTGGGATCTGACTATTATAGTTGCTCAACACATTTGCATATGTATCTTGTATTCATGCAGAGAAATCACATTCATTTCCGGAATGTTCCATGCTCTCTTTTGTTCCATGCCTTCACTCACATTGTTCTATCTTCCGGTAACACTTTTTCGATCTCTGTTCACCTGGTTAAATCCTGGGAGCATAGTGCAGTGGAAAGAAATCAGACTTTGGATTTGGATACAATAGCTGGACTATTTATCTTGTTGGTTAATATTATGCGTTTCTGGTTCTTTCATCTGCAAAACAACTTAAATATGCCTATTTTGTAGGGCTCTCATGGCAAATAATAGGATAATGCAAGAAAAATCATTTGCAGCTTAGCAGTCAGCACTTCATCAATAATTGTTCTTATTATTCATAATACTATTATTCATAATATTGACAATACCATAATTTTTATTAAATACACTGCTCAAGCCTCACGTTTTTTGAAAGTATTTTTGACATCCCCCAAAAGGATTAGTTTTCCTTCTGTGATTTGTCCAATGACTTGAAAAACCTTTCTCTGTTTTAGCTGTTATCCAATTGTATTGGAATTGTCAGTTCACTTATGTCCTGGTCTTGTTTACTTGTGCATATCTGGATAAGTGAGTGAGTGAATAAGAGAATTCCTCAGGTTCTAGTAGCTTTTTCATGGCATTACCCCAAGTAGCTCGTAGTTACTACTTCAGACATAATCTCCAAGCCAATGGGATTTTTTAAGCCTACAGTTTATATATATTTGCAATTAAACCAGGGAGACCATATATGCACATTGAAAGAATTAATTCAAGATGGCAGAAGATGGTGGCATCTTCATTTGTTGGCTTCTCATTTTCTCTTTTCTAGTTCATTTTCCTCCCAGATGACTTTTATTAGTGATAAATATGACACAGTCAATCCTCTGCTTTAAGCATGTCAAGGATTTCTTCATGTACTTTGAAGGTCACATGCCCTTTTGTTATTCTCAGCTCTCAATGCTCATCATTCTGCACCCTCTTTTTAATATTCCAGCCACATGGAGCTTCTTCTAGTTTGTCAGAACACCTGACCTTTGTACATGGCATTTCCTTGGCTGGATGTTTCCTCAACCACTTTATTTGCTACCTACCTCTTCTTTACCCTCTGGTCTCAGCTTAAACATCAATTCTAGAAGGAGGTATATTCTGATATGCTAGGCTATTTTCTGATGTAGCCCTCCCCTGCTGGCTACCCCATAAGGTCCTGTGGTACTTTCCTAGTCACCACACTCATTGTAAGTTATGTTACTTACTTGTTGTACGTCTGTTCTCTTGGCTAACCAAGAGTCTGTAATATCATGAGGACTGGAATCAAGTCTGTCTGGTTCACCATTGGATCCCCTTCACTAAAGCAATATCTAGCTATATATGGCTAAATGGTTGTAGCATGTCTCTGAACAAAACAACAACAACAGCAACAACAACTGGTGTTTTAGAAAGCAATTGCTGGGAAATGTGCATCTCTAAGCTTGATACGCCTTGGTTTGAGGTTAAAAACAAAAAAGAGAGTCCATTTCCAAACCCAGGTGGTCAGCATATCACTCATATTAGGATATTGGAGGGAATCTTCATTCACTCTTTAAAAAAAAAATTAAGATTTTATTTATTCATGAAAGACACACACACAAAGAGAGAGAGAAGGGGCGGGGGGGGGGGGTGACATACAAAGGCAGAGGGAGAAGCAGGCTCCATGCAGGGAGCCCGATGTGGGACTGAATCCCGGGCCTCCAGGATCACACCCTGGGCTGAAGGTGGTGCTAAACTGCTGAGCCACCTGGGCTGTCCTTTTCATTCACTCTTATATCAGCCAAGTTCCCTAGAAAATAGGGCTAAGTTTTGTGGTCAATCATAAGGAAAGCTTTGGGCCTGGTATACATTTCACGTGACCATGAGGATCATACAACTTTCTAATTTACCTGGATACATTCTAGAGCACATCCACAGAACTTAGTTTACCTCTTTTCTATTTGAATTTTCTGTAACCCTTTCTATATTCACATATACTTCTGTCACCTGATGGTCAGGGCAAATAAATTTAGCTACACTACTTTTTAAATTTACTTTTTCTAACCTTAGATGATAATGATGATAAAGGTATGAAAGAGAGAGAGAGAGAGAGAGAGAGATCTTGACATAACAAAGACTTATTTCCTTTATCATATAGTTAGTTAATTTATTTTTACTATTCCTTATCCCAGAAAAGATTTAAGATAGTTTTATATTAACACTATCCACTCTGCCTGACTACCACAGACAACTGAAAAATACTTCATGTAATCTTTTAGAATTACTGGGATACTCTATATATGTTAGACTTTTTTTTCTCAATTTTCATTTTTATGTTTCTCATTATTTTCTCTTAACCAATTTTCCTTCACCTAAAGTGTCACAATTCTTTAGAAAATCAAGGCTGTTTCTACTCAGAGGATTCTTTCCTTCAGATCACCCTATCTGTTGATGCCAGAATAATCTTCCTAATGCCTAGGCTGGCAGGTGGCTCTTAATAAACCTAAAGCCTTCAAGGCCTCTCAAATTCCTGTAGAATGAAGGCTAAATACCTATGGTCTTGGCATCCTGCATTAATTTTAGTTTTTTTTTTTTTTTTTTTGCCACATTGATTGAGCACCAGCTGTATGCAAGGCTGTGTGCTAGGATGCTTCAAGTGATACCATGACAAATATGACCATGTCAAATATGACAATGACTGTATGACATAGTCAATACAGCTCACAGATTTAAAAGGAGAGATTAGGTAAATGTGATCCAAAGGAAGAAGAATGAAAAATTATTTCTGATTCTGTGTGTATGTGTGTGGGGGAGTGGTGATCAGAAAAAACAGAGCTGCACATATAGTAGGTGCTTACTCAGAGTAATAGGTACATGCATGAAAGATGCTATGATCCAAGTTTTTCTGTTGGGAGGTTAATATGATAGGAGGGATTGTAGTGAGTCCAGGCTGGAGATAATGAAATCAAATAAAATTGATCAAAGGAGACACAGGGAGGTATGAACCTTGGGTGCCGTTGGGGACTATCAGTGAGAATAGGGTATGGGTAACTACAAAAGGAACTGATGGAGAATCAGCAAGAATATGCCTGAGGAGTAGGTGGTTGAAGATGCTAATACAGTTTCCAGTCTGGTGTGAGGGTCCTCTCAATTTTAAAGAAAAGAAAATGAGACGGGAGTTTAAAAGAGCTTTAGACTACTTGACTTTGAGGACTCAATGAGATATTCCAAGGGAGATATCCCATGGCTGTCTCAGAGGAGGGTGTAAAAGTTTGTTGGAGTGGAATTTGAGTAACAAATGGGAGTCTGTATCATAGGTGTTTTTGTGTCATAGGTAACATTTTTTTGAGGAGAGAGTTATTATTCTCACTTTTGGACCTCCTACTCCAGGTTGACTTTTGTGTTCCAGAGTTCACCAAGAGCAACTACCCTTGGCTTGCTTTTGCTATGTACCCAGCTCTGATGTACTCTTCTTTACTTGACTAATTGTAACTTATATCTGTTGAGTTCTACAAATGTTTCTTTTTAAAAATATTTTTCAAATTTATTCATGAGAGACACACGGAGAGAAGCAGAGACATAGGCAGAGGGAGAAGCAGGCTCCCTGCGGGGAGCCCGATGCAGGACTCAATCCCAGGACCCTGGGATCACAACTTGAGCTGAAGTCAGACGCTCAACCACTGAGCTACCCAGGTGTCCCTCCAAATGTTTCTTTAGCATCAACTATGTACCAGGTAATTAGCTAGATGCTACAGGTTATATAAATAGGTCCTCTATCCTCCAGGGAGTTGTCTTTAAGTTCTTTGCCCAAGCCCCAGTCCACATTAACCTTTCTCTCCTCCAAATCTCTGCAGTATATCCTGCTACCTATCTGACATTTAGCACAATGAGTACTGATATTTGTATTTATCCATGTAGACAATGGATTCCTGAAGAATAGACACTGTCATACTCTGATTTGAGTTCTCTAAAGGCCTAACACAGTGTTTTGGATATAGTTGATACTGTTTCCAAAGCTATGCTTTTATTTACTAGTATTCTCCTCTGCCCTCTGCCACTCACCCCTTTATAACTAGTGGCACCATTTCTTACATCGTGACTTTCTAGCTTGATGACTCAAGTCTAGATAAAAACATGACTTGTTGTGACTCACAAATTATAGAGACAATTTTAATAGGCACTTCTGCTCACCTTGTCATTCAAAACAGCTAAAGTGCTTTCTACATGCTAAATATATGAAGATGCTATAAACACTGCAGTGAAGAATGAAGTGATAATTAGTACTTAAGTAATTAATCACCCAACTCAGTCCATGGTGAGTAGTTTGGTGCAGTTGCTGTTAAAATCATTTTTATTTTGTTAAAATGACAACATCTTAAGAAGAATTTATGTTAAAGGTTTCCATGGTTTTGGGATCATGGAGTTGTAAATTTCAGAGATTGGAGAGCAGGGTATACTTGCCTAGCAAAGGATACATGGTCCCTTTTCAAGGGCCAACTGTGAGTAACTGGTACGATAACCAAGGTACTGTTTCAACAAAGGGTCTAAGGTAGAGTCTGGGATCAAATGGAAAGTGTCATGCTGGAATATGTCCACAATAAGTAAAAATAGTAAAGGCACATGCTTACCTTCGTGGGCCATATCCTTATTCTACAGATGAAGAAACTGAGTCTTGGAAGAGGGACATTTTCAATAGAGGAATATTTTTTGAGGCCCCTAAGCACTAGGCAATTTTCCATGTAATGGGAGTGTCCCCTGCACCTAGATGCTGTATTGAGAAAAAAGAGCAATACTTTAAAGTCTGTTAGCACAGTGCATGTGGTGGAAATTACATTTATATTTCTCTGTGTTTCCTGGTATACTAGAAAGAAGGAAAATATAGTCATGCATTTATTTTCAGTTTACCCTCTCAGCAAACAAATTGAATGTTGATTTCTTAACCTAACTTTCTAAATATAGTTACTCTTCACACCTTTTAATTTTCACAAGTCTTGCATCTCCCCCTTGGGAATAGCTTCACTTACACTTTCAAATAAGAAGTCTCTGTTCAGGATGGAAGTTCCTAATGTAGATGACTAATACTGAGTCTGGAATTTCAGAATAAGCAGAGGCTAATTGATGAATTTGTTCATTTTTCTCCCTCAGCTACAAAGCATTTGGCAGACATTGTCTTCAGTTATCTCACATATTTACATCCCCAGAGTGATTTTAGTCTGGGTATTAAATAGTCTGCTGCAGATGGTAGAAAAATTCTGGCTTTAAATTTAAATCTTAGATACTTTAGTAGGCACATTTTAGGTATATAGTAATGTGATTAATGAAGCATCTGGAATTACCCGTTATGTCCATTAAATTTAGGTGGCTCTGTTTCGTTGGATCAATGTTCAGCTATATCCAAGGGAAGGAACCCTACAGAAGGCCTATATTTGAGGCCAGACTCTGCCTTTTAGCTGTTCTGTGACTTTTGGGAAGTCATATTTAACTTCCGTATCTTTACCTATAAAATAGGAGTTACAAATTTACTTTGTTTTATTGCTTTATTGTGATTTGAAGGTATTGTGCTTTTTATAAACTGGAGGTTTCTGGCAACCCTGCATTGAGGAAGTCTAATGGCTGACTTTTCCAGCAGCATTTCTCACTTTGTATCTCTGGGTCACATTTTGGTAGCACTTGCAGTTTTTTAAACTTTTTCATTATTAATGTATTTGTTGTAGCGATCTGTGATCAGTGATTATGATTCACTGAAAGCTTAGATGATGTCTATCGTTTTTAAGCAATAAAGTGTTTTTTAATTAAGATATGTACATTTTCTAGACATGCTATTGCACACTTACTAGTCAACAGTATGGTGTAAACATAATTTTATATGTACTGGGGAGCCAAAAATTTGTTTGATTTGCTTTATCGCAGTGATCTAGAACTGAACATGCAACATTTCCAAGGTATACCTGTTATTGAAGCCTACTTCTTAGGGAGAATGAGAAAATTAATTAAATATTATAATGGAGTTTATATCTAATGGCTTCTCATCTATTTTGGTTCTCTATTATAGTGTAACAAATTACCCTCAGAATTTCATAAATTAAGACATACCATTTTAGTATCTTCCATGAATCTGTGGGTTGACTGGGCAGTTCCCCTACTCATTTTTGTGTTGACTGGGGTTGTCTGGGAGCTCTCTTGGTACGGAATGTTCAAGATGGCTCCTTCATATGAGTGGAAGTTGATATTGTTGTCAACTGGAGGTCGTTTGGGGCTATTGAGCATACCAACTGAATTCCTCATGTGGCCTCTCCATGTGACATTGCAGCTAAACTCTAAGAGAAAATGCTCCCAGTACTCAGAGTAAGGAAGCTAATTGCTGAGGCTAGGACTTCTAGTACTATGTTGAATAGCAGTGGTGAGAGTGGACATCCCTGTCTTGTTCCTGATCTTAGGGGAAAGGCTCCCAGTGTTTCCCCATTGAGTATGATATTTGCTGTGGGCTTTTTGTAGATGGCTTTTAAGATGCTGAGGAATGTTCCCTCTATCCCTACACTCTGAAGAGTTTTGATGAGGAATGGATGGTATATGTATACAATGGAATATTACTCAGCCTTAGAAACCACAAATACCCACCATTTGCTTCAATGTGGATGGAATTGGAGGGTATTATGCTGAGTGAAATAAGTCAATCAGAGAAGGACAAACATTATATGGTCTCATTCATTTGGGGAATATAAAAAATAGTGAAAAGGAATAAAGGGGAAGGGAGAGAAAATGAGTGGGAAATATCAGAAAGGGAGACAGAACATGAGAGACTCCTAACTCTGGGAAATGAACAAGGGGTGGTAGAAAGGGAGGTGGGCAGGGGGTGGGGGTCACTGGGTGATGGGCACTGAGGGGGGCACTTGATGGGATGAGCACTGGGTGTTATTCTATATGTTGGCAAATTGAGCACCAATAAAAAAAATAAAAAAAAAAAAGTGAGCATGTATCTGCATCTAGCAGATGCAGAGGTGATGTATATTCAGTGGAGAAGATGTAGAGAAACAGGAATCAGATCATGATGAAAATCACCTAAAAAAAAAAAAAAAAAAAAAAAAAAAAAAAAAAGGAGTAAGGAAGCAAAGCTGCTGGTATTTCTGAGGCTTGGACTTGAAGTCCCAGAGCATTGCTTTACCTACTCCTAGTCAGAATTCTCACATGGCCAGCCCAGATGCAAGGGCATGAGAACTAGTTTCATCTCTTAATTCAAGAAATGACATGTGTGAACAAAGAGGGAATGAGTTGTTAGGGCCACACTTGGGTACTATTACTACACCCTATAAATAATCAAACCTAAAATTCTCACTATGACTTACTAGGGCTGAATGTCATCTTCCACCACTTCTTCCCTCTCTTCTACTTTCCCTCCCCTTTTGACACACAGATCACCCTACTCTTCTTCAAATATGCAAATATTGTTCGCACTTTGGGGTCCCAGCCCTGCTGTTCCCTTTTCTTAAAATGTTCTTACCCTAGATTTTAGCCTAGTCTGTGGATTTCATTTAAACAACAGTTTCTCAGAGATCCTCTTTCCTGACCATCTTGTCAAAAAATAACACACACCTCTCTTTCTTATCATATTAATTTAGTTTCCTTTAGTTTTGTTCATATTCTTTTAGTTGCCTTCAAAAAGACTCTGGGAAAAGAGTGTATGAGGTACCTGGAGTATTTCATTTTCTTTCCTTATCACTCACTACCTGACATTCTAGTTGTTTTGTTTACTGTTTGTTTTTCTCACTAGAAATGAGCTCTGTGAAGGCAGGGACATTGTCTTCTTTACTAAATAATTCCAATGTCTAAAACTATGTTTATTTTTAAAAAATATTTTATTTATTTATTCATGAGAGACACACAGAGAGAAGCAAAGACACAGGCGGAGGGAGAAGCAGGTTCCCTGCCAGGAGCCTGACGTGGAACTTGATCCCGGATCCTGGGATCACGCCCTGGGCCAAAGGCAGATGCTCAACCGCTGAGCCACTCAGGGGTCCCTAGAACTATGTTTAAACATAGTAGATCTGTGTGCATGTGTATAGATATACATGTATAGATAAACATGTAGGAATTGAATGAATGTGAAAGTCTTTGTAAATTGTGTAGAGTATTATTATTAGGCAGGAATGTAATTCACTCTCTCTAGTTGGGTCATTCTTGTTAATGAAACCCTTACTGAATGCATGCTATATGTAAGATCCCATGTTAAGGACTAGTTGCTTATAGAATTAGCATTGACTTATACTTTGTTTGTTAGATCAAATGACAAGATGTAGGTTCCCCCCTCACAGAGTTTCTGCTGATCTGTACTCCATAGATTGGCCTCTGAAACCCTATCTTTCAGCCTCGTATGCAATTCCATGCCCCAAATCACAACTTTGCAAGTAAATGCCTGAATGTAGTTAGCTGTATGGATGATCCTGGTCTGGAGGAGATAAAATTGCCATTTATTGCATGTTTGCTATTCTCCCTGTGTCTTCTATGTCCTGTCTCATTTCATTAGCACTACCATCCTATGAAACAGAACATTGAACTTCCAGTTTACAGGTGAGGAAACTGAGGTTCATAATGCTTCAATTGTCCTGTTGCTCTAGTGCCTAGCACTAAGGTGTTTAACAAATATTTATAAAATATTGAACCAAAGACAAGTTAACTAAATTGTTTTTTAAAAATATCACCTGGAATGGGGCACCTGGGTGGCTCAGTCCATCAAGAGTCCTACTCTTGATTCTGGCTTGGGTCATGATCTCAGGGTTGTGGGATTTAGCCCCTGCCATTGGGTTCTGTGCTCAGCAGGTGGTCTGCTGGAGAATTCTCTCTCCCTCTGCCTCACTCACATGTTCTCTCTCTCTCTGTCAAATAAATGAATCTTTACAAAAATATCACCTGGAAGTTGAATAGATCTGAATTTGAACCCAGGCTGGGAGGCTCCAAAGGCCAAATGATTTCCACTATGCCAAAGCCGGGCACCATTGTGTTAGTGGCATCAGTGTCAAGTCTAAAAATTTGAGAAATCTTAGAAGTAAGAGTTACAGATCATTTTGAAAGTGGGATTGAGGCAGGAAATAAAATAATTATTACAATGGACATTTTATAGTAGATGCAATAGTTGGTTCGTTGTGGAACATCTGTCTAACATCACATGCAAAATAAAACTTTACCTCTGACGTTTTTGGCTCATGCTGCCTAGAAAATATGGGTGATCTACATCCTTTGAATATTAATGAAGCAAATTAGCTCCAAAAATGCCCTACTGTGTCTCAACTCCAGGAACCAACATGACTCATTAGACTCCTGTTGATTAGAAATGTTAAAGTGGGTTTTCTTTCTTTTCATTGTAATTAAATAAAGTTGACAGGCTTTCTTGATTCTCAATTGTCTGCTACTCCCAACCTGGAGTGAGAGGAAATGGCACCCCTTATAAACAACCCTTGCTGGGCTATGTTGGGTTTTATTCTTTCTTGAAGGGCCCCAGGAAGCAATCAGTATGTTTTAAGACAAATGAGATCCAAAGGTTTTGCTCTTGGGAGAATAGATAGAAAAAAGATATTTCTAATATAATTGCAGGTGAGTGGTTATGGAGATTACAAATTAAGTCAGGCTGGTCTGCTGAGTGTCACAATACTGTATAAGTAGTAAGCACAATTGTAATTCTCCACCATCCAGCTGAGCCATAACAAAAGACTGCAGTGATTCAAGGGCACTTAATTTTTTCATCTGGATGGGTTGATGCACAGCCATGGAGACTCTGGGCAAGATCATAGCTGAGAACCTTATCATCCAAGGAAGACATATACTTTGATTTCTATCTTTTATTTCCTGTGTCGCATAAAAGCATCTTAACCTTAAGTTGTAGCATTCTTTGGTCAGTTTATAACCACATAAACACCTTCTGAGAGTGCAGTGAACAGGGGCAGGGAATAAAGACTTGGAACAGGACAGTTTTGTGATATGCAGGAAAAGGAAAGAAACTTGCCTTTCCCTTTAGCTTCCTTCCAATACTACATCATCTTTTCTTCTGTTAATGATGAGAAGCAGAAAGCTCTGTGCTAAATTTGACTAAAAGATCGGTTAATGAAGTCTGCTGCCTTTAAGACATTATTATTCCCATTGCACAGATGACCTAACTATACCAAAGGGGGTAAGAGGGACTTCTCTGCTGTCACAAACCATTTTTTTTTGTACAATTAATTAATTGACTAAAATATATTGAGCACCTGAACCTGGTACTGTATTAAACACTATGGAAACAGAAATAAGTAAGACATAACTATTATCCCTAAGAACTGTTGTCCCCACTCAGCGGATGACCTAGGACATTCAGTCCACCAGTTAACAATACTACTCAGTTCCTACTCTGTGCCAGGAAGTAAGTAAAATTGATTTTCTAGATCCTTCTCTTCTGTAGGACTCTGTGTCTTCATTCCTTTTACCCTCAAAGTTTATCTAATCCTAGAAAAGAGCAGTAGGCATGGAGATAGGAAATTGGGGAGTGGAAAGTCTTTTCTCAATTACCATATATTTAACCAGCTGTAACATATCCCATGCTGTAGTGATTTGTTAAAATATAGACGGCTAAGCTATGCTCTCTCTTCAAGGACCTTGCAGTTTTCTATGGACCTAGTTGTGTCCCCTCCTTGCCTTGAATTCATATGTTGAACCCCTAACTCTCAGTGGGACTGATTTGGAAATAGAATCTTTAAAAGGTAATTAAGGTTCAATGACGTCTTAAGGGTAGGAACCTAATCCAATAGGACCTGCGGCTTTATAAGAAGAGAAAGAAAGAGATTTCTCCCTCTTCATGTGTGAGGGGTAGCAACTCATAAGCCAGGAAGCAAGCCCTCATCAGAAACCAAACTCTGCTGGAAACTTGATCTTGGACTTCCAACCTCTAGCACTGACAGAAATAAATTTCTATTGTTTAAGCTGCTCAGTCCATGGAATTTTTTATAACAGCCTCAGCAGACTGAGTCTAAGAAGACAATCAAAATGGCACACCATACAAGATAGAATACATTTGTGGTAAAGCCCTAAGTCATGATTCCTAGCTGCTTCGATTATGACAATTTCTATCTCATATAATTGCTTCATGCATGATCTTATTTATACTTTAATATTAAGAAAATATTGATGTGTGTATGTGAATGTGGTAAGTCTTTCTGTAATTCTAAAACCCCTGATGAGTTCTCAGCATCATAGAAGTTGAAAACAAGAGAAGAAAACTTGGCAGCAAAAACATGTAAGGATAGCTCTTTACGTCTAAAAGACTGAAATCAGACAAAGGAAGGCATCATGGCGGCATCCTCAATCTCTGCCCTTTCTTTCACCTCAAAAACTTGTGGTAGGTTGGACTTATAATCTCAAGCAGTAGTGTTCTGGAAAACTGAGTTTCTGGTGAAACAAACTCTGATTTGTGGTGTTTGCCCATTTCTGTGGTATAAATACTCCTATGATGGCTGGTTTCATGCTACATGTGATATCATTGAGAGTGGAGTTGGGAAGATATGAGCAGAATTGACTCTCAAGAATCACTTGTAGGCAACTTCAGCCTATTATTGTAAGGAACCTTAGAAGTTGCATTATTCCAAACTTTGAGTTGTAGAATTTAACTGTCCCTGGGGAGGACTCAAGGGCTTTCCTGGGGGCAGGGAGATGGCCTTAACCTCCAAGCCACTGCCTTTCTCTCCCTATAGCCCCTCTATTTGCCTTAAATCAAAGCAGCCCCACTTTAATATACAAATTGTATGTCTGGATAAAATACCACTTGAGCAATACTACTTAGTTATACTTTATATCAGTGGTTAACAGTTTGAAGTTTTCTGGAATAAAGATTCTAAATATGTTAATATTTAGTGTATGATCACGAAAAGTTTTTTAAAAACTGGGAAAACTACTCCTTGGTATATTGGTTACAATATACATTTGCATATAAAGTGTTTTGAAAACTCAATAAATAATCCTCTCAATTTTGTTGTAATTTAATCCTTTCCAAACTTTTTTTGATAAACAATATTGCCTTTTTAAACATTCTGCAGAGCAGGATTCCATGTGATGCTCTTTTGGGATATCTTTTCCCTATATTTCCTAAAGATATCTTAGCTTTTGGTTGAAACCCCTACTCTGTGAATTAAAGAAAGTACCAGACACTTGGAAAGATTTCTGAAAATACTGAGGGACACCTCCAGCTCTATGTTCTTGCTTTGGTTATATTCTTGTGTGTATGGATATTTTTCTTCTGCTTTTCTGTTTTTGATTCTATCCAAGTATCAGTGTCCTCTGGAAAACTTCCTTTTCATCAGCTGCTTAAAATGTGATAGCTCTACCTACCTAATATGTGCTATTCCAAGCAGATCCTGAAAGATAAAGGACTATTATATTTTAATTTAAAATGCACATTTTTTCACATTTTAACATCTCTGAAAATGAAATCAAACTTACAGTTAAAGTTGTAGTCTAATTGGAAGCATTTTTTTTTCTTGTAGTATTACATAAAATAATGGTGTACCTTACAATCAATATCATCTTAGATCAATACATATCAGTTTTAAAAACCTGCAGAACTGAGTTTCATGAAACATTATAGGTGCCTCATTCATATTTGTTAAATGGATGAATAAATGAATCAATGAACAAACAAAACTTGGTTGTTCCTGTTTTTCCACATCAATGGCAATAAGGTTCTTAGTCCTGTTTCCTAATTTAAACACACATTCACACACATACACACACACATAGGCAATTGTGTGTACATGTGTGCACATACAGAGTACTTTCTAAAATCAGTTCTACTAACAAATTAAGATTGAATGTTAGACTTAACTATTCTTCAAACAGTTCATGGAGCATTTCATCAATTCAGGTTCCAGATGTTCTTCTTTCCCCTTTCCTCTTTTCTCCTTTTTTTTCTTTAAAATATGATTGACATATAACATTGTATAAGTTTAGGTTGTACAATGTTTTGATTTGGTACATTTATATATTGTAATGTAATTGCCATTGTAGTGACAGCACCTCTACCACAACACATAAATAACTACCATTTCTTTTTTTGTGGTGGGAGTAATTGAGACCTAGTTTCTTTACAAGTTTGATTATTACAATACAATACTGTTGTGTATAGTTACTACACTGTGCATTAGATCTCTAGGACTTATTTACTACTGGCTGCAAGTTTTTACCCTTAACTAACATGTCTCCTATTCGTCCATTTCCAGGCCCCTTGCCAGCAATATTTTACTTTCTGTTTTTACAAATTTGCCTTCTCATATTTTACACCTAAGTGATATCATGCATTATTTGTTTTTCTCTCTGACATCTCACTAAAGTAATGTCCTCAAGGTCCATCCCTCCTTTAGCAAAAGGCAGGATTTCCTTTATTCTCATAGTTGAATTCTAATTGCATGTGCATGTATGATATCTTCTTTATCCATTCCTCCCTTGGCTTTTGTGAATAATGTCATAATTAACATAGGACTGTAAATATCTCCTTGATATCCTATTTTCATTTCTTATGGGTATATACCCAGAAGTGGGATTGCTGGATCATACAGTATATCTATTTTTAATTTTTTTGAGGAATTTCCATATTCTTTTCCAAATTGGCTGAGTCAATTTATATTTCTGCTAACAGTGTACGATCATACCTTGTCTTATTGTGTTTTGCTTTATTGTGCTTTTTGGATTGTGTTTCTTATACATGGAAGATTTGTGGCAACCTGGCATCAAGCAAGTCTATGGATATCATTTATCCAACAGCATTTGGTCACTTTGTGTTTCTGTCAAGTTTTGATAATTCTCACAATATTTCAAACTCTTCCATTATTATTTTGTTTTGGTGACCTGTGATCAGTGATTATGACTCATAGAAAGTTCAGAGGATGCTTGGCTTTTTTTTTAAATCAATAAAGTATTTTTAAATTAAGGTATGTATTGTTTTTTCAGACATAATGCTATTGTATACTTAAAAGTATAGTGTAACAATAACTTCTACATGTACTGGGAAACTCATTTCACTTGAGTTAGTGTGGTATTGACTTTATTGTGGTTGTTGGAACCAAACCTACAGTATCTTTGAGGTATGCCTGAAATAAGACTCCTTTTTCTCCAATACTTACCACTGTCTTTAATTTTATTTCCCTCTTTGTCCTCTCTTCTATATACTTCCCCAAATGTAATCAAAACAATTATTCTCCCTTTCTTATGTGGAGAGATTTACTCATTTCAAGGTCTTCCCAATAATGCTCAGGGTGATGTCCTCCAGGGGCTTGACTGTAAGTTCTTGGACTAAGATTCTTTCTCCTAGACTACATTTAGAAGGGGAAGGAAGTAAAAGGTAGATTTTTATTAGTTATATACACATCCTCTCCACAATATTCCAGGTGGTGGTCCTATTACTTCAGTTTCATTTCCTCTAATGATAGAGTATGTACTATCTTCCAAAGCAAAGAGGTCCATTTGCAGATAGTTCTAATAGAACTTTGTCATATATGTGTATATATATATACATATATATGACTATACATATATGATTTTATATGTAAACAGATTATATATATGACAGTTGAAGGATTTAAAGACAAGGGTCACATTACCTATGAATTTTCTATTCCACATGACATCATTTCTTTCTTTGATTTCTTGAATGTCAAGGCTCCCAGATTGTTTATCATGGAGATCTGTCTCCTTAGGTATATTCTATTTTGTCAGCCTTCAGCTGAGGGTGTGGCAACCAATCTGAGTGATACATTTCATGTGTAGCTTAGGAGCACATAAGACATTATATTCTTCATACAATTTATAATCCTACATTATTTTATTTCCTTGTTCACTGCCTTAAGTCTTCATTAAAATGCAGAGACATGGTTCTTGTCTTTTTGTTCACCTTTGAATCATAGGTGTTGGCAAATAGGAAATGTGCAACAAATGTGTTAGCTGGATGAATGAATGAATAAGCTGTCCTTTCTCCAGCATTCCTTATAGATCCTTGTAGCCACTCACATATTTCATCTCTGAGTTCTCTGGGAGTCCTCAAATGCTGTTTATCAGAAACATAAACACAAAAGTGTTTTATTTATTTACTTATTAAGTTTTTGTTTATTTATTTGTTTATATATTTTAGAGAGAAAAGAGATCAGGGGGAGGGGCAAAGTCAGAGGGCGAGGGTCAAGCAGACTGTGTGCCAATCACGTAACCTTAGGTGGGGCTCAGTCTCATGGCCCTGAGATCATGACCTCAGCCAAAACCCAAGAGTTGGATGCTTAACTAACTGAGCCACCCAGGTACCCCAACAAAAAGTGTTTTAAAGACTCCAAACTCAATTTGAGTTTCACATCTTGTATCAATAGCTATTGGTATATGATAGATAGAGTTAGAAATTGATGTATCAATATCTTTCCATATCTACTTTCTTGTCATTATCTTCCAGTCATTCTTGCCTGACAGAAAAGGCAGAAGTACAATAGAAATTGAGCAATTATCTTTCTTTCCATCATCTATCATTTTTACTTATTTTTTTAAAAAAAAGATTTTTTATTTTAGAGAGAGAGAACTGACAGAGGTGCAGAGGGAGAGAATCTCAAGTGGACTCTACACCAAACATGGTGCCCCACTTAGGGCTTGATCTCATGACCCCAAGATCATGACCTGAGCTGAAACCAAGAGTTGGAGGCTTAACCGGCTTAACCTGAGCCACCCAGGTGCTCCTTCATCATCTATCATTTTTAAAGTCTCCTTTATCTGATCAGTGGAAGACTTGAAAGGGTACTCAAACTCAATTATGGATGCTATCCATGGGGTAGGGAGATTCTGTATTGAATCACTAATACACTAATACACTAATACTAATACTAATCACTAAACACAATTTGTGTTTTTGGATACACCCTGAATTCTTTTCTATCTTGAGACTTCCCCCTTATTGTGTGATTTGGGTATAATTAGAAGTTCTTGAGAGCAGAAGCCTTCTTTTTCCTCCTCACAATTCTATTCAACTTTGGTGTTTGCTTCAGCAATAGATGTTGAAAATCAAGGAGAACTTGTATGACTCTGGGCAGTGTTCTAGACCTGAAACCTTCAGAAGTGCCCTCATCACAGGAAGTTGATTTGGCTCTGCCTGCAGGCCATGAGCCAGGAAGGGGAAGACAAGATCCGTGGAGGGAAAAGCACTTGAAGAATAGAGGTGGGGATAGGATTAGCTATTGGATTTCCATATAGTCATATCACAGCCCATTATGTATATGCTAAAACTTAGAAACTCATATTCTAACCATTTGGAGGAGTGTCGACAATGCATTATTGCCTAAGAAAGAAAGTTACAGCAAAGTGCAAATGGTAAGATGCATAAAAAGAACCACATGACAAAAATCCATGTGTGCATGTTCATGTTTTTGTTACATACAGGAATAGGAAAGATATTCATCAGGCTATTAATATCCTTTAGTCTTAGATGTAAAGAATGAAAGAAAAAAAGAGTAAATGGGTTGGATGGCTATAGTTGTTTTTAAATTTAAATTCAATTAAGTAACATATAGTGTATTATTGGTTTCAGAGGTAGATTTTAGTGATTCATCAGTTGCCTGTAACACATAGTGCTCATTACATCAAGTGTTCTCCTTAATGCCCATTACCCAGTTACCCCCTCCTCCACCCACCTCCCCTCCAGCAACCCTCAATTTGTTTGCTGTAGTTAAGAGTCTTTTATGATTTGTCTCCCTCTCTGATTTCATCTTATTTTATTTTTCCCTCCGTTCCCTTATGGTCATCTGTTTGGTGTCCTAAATTCCACATATGAGTGAAATCATATGATAATTGCCTTTCTCTGATTGACTTATTTCACTTAGTATAATATTCTCTAGTTCTATCCACGTTGTTGCAAATGGTAAGATTTCCCTTTTTTGATGACTGAGTAATATTCCAGTGTGTGTGTGTGTCTATCATATCTTCTTTATCTATGCATCTGTTGTTGGACATCTGGGCTCCTTCCATAGTTTGGCTATTGTGGACATTGCTGCTATAAACATTGGGGTGTAGATGCCCCTTTGAATCACTATGTTTGTATCTTTGGATAAATACCTAGTAGTTCAATTGCTGGGTCATAGGGTAGCTCTATTTCCAACTTTTTGAGGAACCTCCATACTGTTTTCCATAATGGCTACACCAGCTTGTATTCCCACCAACAGTGTAAGAGGGTTCCCTTTTCTCTTCATCCTCGCCAACATATGTTGTTTACTGAGCTGTTAATTTTAGCCATTCTGACTGGTATGAGAAATGGGTGAAAGGCTATAGTTTTTCTTACATAGCTTTGTATTATTTCCTTGGTTGTTATAAACATGCTAGGATGTCCCTTTGGAAAGAGGAATTTCATAAAAGATTAAAGGGAAAACAAATCTAAACCCTAATACCTCTTCAAAAGAAAAACCAGGACAAAATTGTAGAAAAGTAGAAATTCTAGGTATGTTCTCTTTTTTTTCTCATAATTCTCCCTGTGAGGATATTGTTTTTCAGGAGCAGGGAGAGATTTGACTCTTCTGACTTGAGCTTGAGCCTTGAACATCACTGTATTTCACTCATGATTGTAGATGGGTACTGTAGTCAGGAAGGTCTCCTGGATGCTGAGAGCACATGAGCTGTCTTCTCTTTTCTGTGTTGTTCACATTTCTCAAAGGGGGACATCCTGAAAACAAACAAAAGCTGTGTGTTTGCTGGAGGGCAGGGAGAATGCCTGCTGGGTTCTCTGATTGGGCAATACTAATGACATTAAACACACGCTTGATAATTTCTTGCCCAAGCTGAATCATTTATATTATAATAGTTTTGCTATTGGGGATTTTTAGTCTTTCAGATAAATCCAGAATCTGGCTCTTAAACTTTCCCCTAAGCAATGGCTGAAGTTTATATGTGGTCTTCAAAGAAAAAGCAACCTAGAATGTTCACAGTCTGTGTGAACTGGAAGCTGAGTCTCTTACTGAATTAGCTGTGTGACCTTGGGAAGGTCACAGTTTTTCCAATAATAAGGGTTATTGGAAGACTGATGATACAACACATAGAAAGAGCACCAATGCAATTCTTCTCAGCCCACCTTGTATTTTAGCTGCTGCTGAGGCAAACAGGTCCACGTAGACTGGGATCAGCTTTGCAGAAATACAAGCTGATGCTCACACATATCCCTCTGGATTCCCAGCCCTCACTGCCACCGTGGTGTGAGATGTCTGCAGGAAAGTGACTGATACTTACACGTGTGCAACCTGTGAGGTCATCCTTGACTTGTTGGGGGATGACATCTCTGAGCATTTCCTTAGGGCTCTTTAGGGAAAAATGTGTGAGTGTGTGTGTGTGTAGTTTCTTCTTTCTTTCTTTCTTTCTTTCTTTCTTTCTTTCTTTCTTTCTTTCTTTCTTTCTTTCTTTCTTTTTTCTTTTCTTCCTTCCTTCCTTCCTTCCTTCCTTCCTTCCTTCCTTCCTTCCTTCCTTCCTTCCTTCCTTCCTTCCTTCCTTCCTTCTTTTCTTTCTTTCTTTCTTTCTTTCTTTCTTTCTTTCTTTCTTTCTTTCTTTCTTTCTTTCTTTCTTTCTTTCTTTCTTTCTTTTTTTTGAAAACTAGCCCCTTCATTATCTAGACCCTGGAAGATTTCTATTTTACACACACACACACCACACACACAAGTGATTCATTTGTAACGATGTCTGAAAACCATGCTGTTCAGATGCTTCTCTCAATCATCTAGCTGAACTCCCTACATTGAGTCCCTAGGTATTTCTCTCCCTGTATTTTTTAAGATTTTATTTATTTATTCATGAGAGACACAGAGAAAGAGGGAGAGAAAGAGAAGCAGAGACACAGGCAGAGGGAGAAGCAGGCTCCATGCAGGGAGCCCAACATGGGACTCCATCCCAGGTCTCCAGGTTCAGGCCCTGGGCTAAAGGCAGTGTTAAACCGCTGAGCCACCCGGGCTGCCTGCTAATTCTCTTTTAAAAAATTTGGGCCATATAGGATTATACCTTTCCTTTTCTGAACTCCTTGAATAAACTTCCTCAACAACATGGACAAATATTGTTATGTTAGAGAATATAAACTATAATTATGCAAAATCTGAGCTGTCTTGACTCTTACTGATGATATGCCCATTGAGGGCATCAAAAAAGCACTCTTCCACAATTACTAAGTAGGATCCATTTCTTCTTAAATGCTGGCTATTAATGAATAAAAATAATCACATGGTATGATCGAGAATCAGTGTGATCTATAACTGTATAACAAGAGACACAATTAATACCAGGCTTGGGAACTATTTTTGTAATGAGTGTTTGATATGAAAGGATCAGTATTATTTTTTTAAAGTATAGGAAGAAAAGACTTAATATGCCAGTTGGTATCTGTAGACAAGCTAGATGGCTTAATTATCACCATTAGGAATCAGATATTGAAACTGTGGTACAAATTGCTGAGGACTGAACTTTGTGTGGAGAGAGGTGTCATCAGAGAAGGGAAGGAAGAAAAAAGGGTGTTAACAGACATCCTGACAGGTCCTCTCATTGACCCCATATAAGAACTCTCTTTGAGGCTGATGAAAGCAAGGAGTCACGAGTATCTAGAGGCAGTGATGGAACTGTCATGGGGTTCTAGGAGGTGAGCGTTTGCAGGGCTCCTGTAGCTGTCCTTGGGGGTGGGCAGGGGGAGAAGGGGCACTCTGAGACTTGTTCACACATTTCCTCCATGCCCTGCAGCCCCCTTTAACATGGTCTTCACCCCCTCCCCCTCCATGGCCTGCCACCTTCTTGTAACTCCTCGGGCTACTTTTTATCTTGAGCTTCTTACACCATCCCTTTTGCTACTTTAATTACTACCTACTCCTTTTGAGTCCATTCAAGCC
The DNA here is from genome assembly GCF_053574225.1 of Canis aureus. Classification (NCBI taxonomy): domain Eukaryota; kingdom Metazoa; phylum Chordata; class Mammalia; order Carnivora; family Canidae; genus Canis; species Canis aureus. The sequence goes on from NC_135629.1 coordinate 11,024,548, forward strand.
ACGTCTTAGCCAGGACAGAATTATAGCTCAGTGTGGAGTTCTGTATTGTTTTAGTTATGGGTGGCCTCCTCATGTCAGCTCCACCTCTTCCATTTAGATGCATAAGCCTATTAGTATCAAGGACTGCTTTAGGGGAAAAGGTAGTGTATCAGGATGAGGCTCAGTCCTGAGTGACAGAAAACTCAACATGTATATATCCTGACTTATTCCATAAGACAGATGTTTGCTTCTCTTTTGTGTAAACACAAACTAGGGCTCATATAATGGTTCCATGATTGTTGGAGACCCAAGCTCCTTTTATTCTATTACTCTGACATCTTCAGTATATGGCTTACATTGTTATTGTAGTTATTGTTTTAAGATTTAATTACTTATTTGAGAGAGAGTGAGAGTGAGCGAGCAGCGGGGAGAGGCAAGAGGAGAGGGAAAGAGACTCTTGAGCAGACTCCACACAAAGCATAGAACCCAATGTGGGGCTTGATCTCACAAACCTGAGATCAGGATCTGAGCTGAGACCAAGAGCTAGACACTTAGCAGACTGTGCCACCCAGGCGCTCCTATGGCTTACACTGTCAATTGTAAGATTCCAATTTACTTTACTACTTTACTCAAATAATAACTAACATTTATAGAATAACTTCCATGTCCTCTCCTCCTTCCCAACCCACTCCTTCCCTCTTCCAAGCAGAAACCAAAACAAAAGCTTACATAAGGTAGCTTACTTGGGAATGTGATATTAAAAAGCCAGAAGTAAGGCATAAGGGGCAGTGTAACAGAGTAGGGAAGGGGAAAAACAATACAAATTTGTGTTACACACAGAGGCTACTGATACTTAATCCCTTGGAATATTCTAAGAAACTGTTAAAAGATAATTCTTCAAGTAGGGTAAATCATGATTCTCTTACAGATATAAAAATGAACACATGTTAAATATTTAGCTCATAATCCACGAGGCAACTAGACAACAATTTTACTCACTTTAAAAGAAAATCCAAAGAACAGATATATTCACAGATGAGAAGTACTAAAATGAATGTGCAAACGGAGGCAAACTTGCTTTTGCCACAGTGGAAAAGAAAGTCTTATCAGCAGGACAGAATTTATTTGTCTACGGACAAGCAGTATTTTGCATTGCTATCAGTCACTTATAATTCAGAGTGTTGTAAAATACTTTATGTAAAATCAGATAACTGAGGGGTATACTCCAGGGTCTAGACAGTGTAGGGTCCTAGAAAAGCGCACATTCTTCATTGCAGAGCCCTAAGGAAATGCTCAGAGATGTCATCCCCCAATCAATTAAGGATGACCCCACAAATCCAGGTTGCATGCTTGTGAGTACCAGTCACTTTCCTGCAGGCATCTTACACCACTGTGGCAGTGAGGCCTGGGAACCCAGAGGGATATGTATGAGCATCAGGTTGCATTTCTCCAAAGTCCCATCCCATGTGGACCTGTTTGCCTCAGCCATGGCTGAAATACAGGATTTACATTGGTGTACTTTCCATAAGAAAACTGAGGCTCAGAGGGGTGAACTTAGTTGCCCGAAGTCACACAGATAATTCAGTAGGAGATTCTGGTTTCAAATTCACAATCTGTCTCCACAGCCACCATTCCAACTCTTGCATTCTAGGTTGCTTTTTATTGAAAACCATGTGTAAACTTGAGCCATTGCTTAGGAGAGAGTTTAGGTGCCAGACTCTGGATTTGTCTGAAATAATAAAAATCCCCAATAGCAAACCTGTTATAATATCTGTGTGTTGGTCTGGGCAAGAAATTAAGAATTTGTTTAATGTCATTAGTATTGCCTGATCTCAGAATCCTGCAGTCTTCCCCATCCATCCTCCTCCCCTCTTCACACACTTGGCCTTTACTGAAACAGCTTTGTAATATTTTTTCCTCACTACTTTAAAGCCAGAATGAATTATAGAAGTGAGTATGGAGTCCTTTGGAAAAGTGGAAAAATTGCCTTCTACAGAATTGCTCTGGGAACTTGTAAGTCTTGGTGTAAAGAAAATGTGAAGGCAGCTTGGCCCCCACTGTCATCAGGTGTACAAATTATCAGTTTGTGTGTGGTTTGTGTGCACTGGAGCTAGGATGGAGAGCATGAGTGCTTAGAGGACCATTGTATACTTAATCACAGTTCTCCAAGGACTTACAGGCTAGGCAGGGGACGCATTTAAGCCTGATTATTTATTTCTGTGGTGTACCTTTGAGGCAGATTATATATACATATGCTATTTTACTTGTGACTTCCCTTTTTTTCTGACCATATTTCTGTATCTAAAAATCCTTTTTCATCCCCTGGTTGAAAATCCTCATGTGGTTTCCCTCAGCCAGGCTACTTTGACAATGAGAAATCAAGCAACATTTGTAAGCACCTCTCTCTCTTGCTTTGGTATAAGTAAATACTAGTGACTGTCGAATCTGTCTGGAAAAAGAAAAGTGCCACCCTGGCGTGTTGTGGCGTGAAGAGTTTGCAGAATTTAGCATTGTTTTCTGTTTTTCTTATCTCTTATGTGATCTCTGTGACCTTGGCTAGGTGACTGAGACTGTGTCTCTACTGATTACTAAAGGTTAAATAGAGTTAATAATCCCCTTTTACAAATCAAAAGGGCTGGGGGAAGGCAGAGTGAGACAATTGCATTGGAAAGTGCCTTGTAAAATATTAAGTGCTGTACTACCCAAGACTCAGCAGATGCTAACATTTTTTTTCCTCTGACCTTCAATAAGAGAAAAGCCAAGGGTATGAATACATTATAACTCAGACAAGGCCACAATGCAGGGACATAGGCTGGTGTCATCTGTGTTGACATTATCCATGGCTAACCCTAGAGAAACATCATCTTGTTGATTGTCTTTGGGAAATACCACACGATAATATAGTCGTATGGTCACTTGTCATGTCCCATGCAAGTGTTTTCCATACATTCCTCATGTATTATGTTTGACTATCAGCACAAACAAAGGGGGGCGTGGATAGGAGGTGGAAAAATCAGGAAGCAGACCTAGTGAAGGATACCATAGTAATTCTCCTGTTTGTTTATTCAGCTAACATTTGCAGAGTTCCTACTGTGTGCCAGACAGTATGCTGGATAAACATATATCTTGGTGTTTGTTATTGAGACTGAGGCATGACCCCATATGGCAAGGCAAAGAGAGGCAGCTGTGAGGCTAAATGGTAGGTAAATCCTGGAATTAGCATATGCTTCCTACCCTAGGCTGGGGGGCTCTGGCCTTAGCTTTGCAAATCAAAACCCAGGCCAAGAGCTTGGAGCTGCTTAAAGATTGCCCCTCAGAGGTCGCTAAAATTTGCTAAGTGAATGTTCCCACTTTCCATCTGTCCCTTTAATCACAACCTCTGTGCTTCTTTTAGTCACAGCAAGCTCCCACATGGAGGGCGTGGGAGCAGACAAGACCCACCTCTGCCAGTTCTTTGTTAAATATGATTCTCCGAAGGCTCCTCTCCAAACTCAGGAGGAACCTGGAACTGCTGGCTTGGGCTCAAGCTCCCAACAGCAGCAACTCAAAGATGTCATGTGGTCTGCACTAATTAGACCCGCCATAGCCATTACCAAGGAGAGCCAGAGCGTTTAGGCAATTAGTGATGATTTGGCTAGTGTCCACAATTGCCAGATGGCCTCTGCAAGTCCCCACATTCTCAGAGAAAATACACATGGAGGCAAAGCTGATGTCCTGTAAAGGCATGGACACAGTGAACATTCTAGACATGTAGTAGGAAGAAAAGGTCATACTAATAATCCTAATCATAAACAGAGGTGGTATTTATTGAACATCAATGATGTGCTAGTGAACCTAGACATTCCATATGATTATCAATTCAGTTCTCACATCATCCTTATGGAGTAGGTGCTAAGATAATCTTCATTTTGGTTGAGAGAAAACTAAGGCTTTGAGAGGTTGTCCAAGCTCACCCAGAAAGAACATTCAAAAGCTAGGATTCAAAATCAGTTCTTTCTGGCTACAAAGCACATTCTGGATTCACATAAACCATTTTGTGACAGCTTGATAGGAAGATCTCCTTGAAATATGTCAGTTCCCCAGCCTGGATTATGCCTCTCTTATATATGCTCTTATAGTACATATTAAGCCTTTTATTTATAGCCATAACTGTCATATGCTAAATGCTTATGTCACCTATTATACTAAGTGCAATGAAGGTAGAACTTGATTATTTTCTTCACCACTTAATCTGCAACTATTTGCATTGTGCTTGGCATACAAAAAGTAATTATGAGTTAATGAAAGCAGATAACCAGGCAAGAAAAGAGGTTGAAAGAAAGAAGGCATGACTCTTGAGAATATGGACAAATCATTGGGTTTCGTATATACAAATATCTAACAGTGGTGTGCTGGTAATCCAGTTCTCCAGGGTGGGGAGAAAGCACCCTGATTTGTAGTGTTTTATAGGTGTACATATTCCCACTGTGACCAATGATATCAACATGATATTACTGAATGCAGAGTTGGGAAGAGATGCAGAGTATTAACTCTTGCCAGATTCAGCAGGACTTTCTTAAATATTTTGGAATCTAGGGAATTTCCTTCTCTCTAATTTCTGTTCTTCCCATCTGCAGAATGAGGAATCTGAACTAGTATTTTCACATTCTATCAGCTCTGACACTCTTTGAGCCTACATATGATGCCTTTCATTATTTTGTCCTCCTACTGGAGTGATGGAGATCAGGGAGAGAAAAGATGGAGGACTAAACTCCAAGAAGATAAAGTGAGCGCTCAAACCACTAGGCAGTTATAGCACATTGGCTTCAAGTTTGCCTTGATTTTTAAAAGAAATATCTCCTAGCGCTTTTAAAATAGGACACTTTTTACATCCAGTTGAAGGAATCAATCCATTTGCTTCCCAAGTAAAATTCAGCTACATCTCACTAATTTCAAAAGTCAAGCATCAGTGGATTTTGGAAAGCGAGTACTTAGCATCAGGACAGAGCTGAAGATAAACCACTCTGTTACAACGTATTGAAGAGGTGTAGAGAGACATCCAGGTTCTATATTTGAGAGAGAGAAATGGATGCAATGAGAGCATGGTGATATCTCTATTTTATGCTTTTCTGCTTATTTGACCATCTCCTCCCTTCTTTTACCATTTACTTTATGGTATACAAGCTCTCCATCCCAGGTGAATGTAAGATGTCACAGAATATCCTAGGGAGAATAAGAAACTGTTATCGTGACTGCAATCTGTGATAGCTATATTTCTGCCTCTGCAATATTTTCAATGAATGGTCACTTGGCCTTAATATCTCAGTTTCACAGGGCTGCTAAGTCACTATTCTGAGTGTTCATCTTATAGAAAATTGAAAACCATAGAATTTTATAAACAAAATTATTTCAAGTAAAGTCACTGTAATTTCAATAGTTCTGCATAGAAAGCCTATATCAAGAGGTTTAGAGATTTAGGGACAGAGAATGAGCCGTACATGTTTGTCATCTTCTGGGACTCAAGAACAAATGGTTCGTTCATAATGCTGGCTTTCACCCACACAGTCAGGCTAATTAGATCTTTTGCCTTGAATTTCCTCTCTACTCCTTAGTCAGTATGTATAAGACGCTCATTTCAAATTTAGATGTAGAAAGCATTTGTTGAACCTCCAGTCTTTGTCAGGCATGTTGGAAGGATAGGGAAAGGGAACAAATGAAGAAAACCAGGGGCTTTTAATATGGTACCAGAAGATGAAGGTAAGAATGAGTAGTTAAGGAGGAATATGATATGAATAGAAACAGAAATATGTGGAAGAAACGCAAAGACTTTGGATCATGTGCTGGGGGAAGAAAGCTCTGGAGCCAGATCAAATATATTTACTAGCCATGTGACCTTAAAGTAGTTACCTATCCCTGTAAACTTCAAGTTTTCCTATATATATAAAGGAATAATAATAACCATGCCTATTTATCAAGTTTCCTTACAGATTAGATGAGATAATGCCTGTGAGGAATTCACCAACTCTGACATGTAGTGAGCACTCAGTAAATACCAGCTATGATTAGTTATTTTTTTGGAATATTTTATTTGAGATTAATGGGAGTGTTCATGGGTTCGGGTGCGGATAGGGAAAGGTATTGCAGGCAGAATGACAAAGACATGAAAGTGTGAAAGACCACACTGTATTGGATAATATTTGCTAAACCAAATTAATCCAACAAATATTGAAGGGTGAGAAGGGATGGAGTTTGGAAAAGATTAAAACAGACTTGGAAAGGACTGGTTGTCCTCATGAAGGAGGTGACCTCAACCTGAAGGCCAAGACCCACTGGAATTTTTAAGGCAGTAGTCAAATCTGTGTATAGAGTTTGTTCAGGTGATACAATGAATTGGAGAGGGAAAGAATTTTGAGACAATATGACCTATTTTTTTTTTTTTTTTTGTCTTGAGACACGTATTAGTTGACACCATGGGAATTAAGGAAGGACTCTCATAGATAAATGTAGAATCAGGAGGTCAATAGTGAAGGCTTAGAGAATCCCATATTTCAGGGATGGCAGAAAAACAGGTACTGATGTTAAGGAAAGAGACAGCAGGGATCCTCAGAGCTAGGGACAGAAAGAGAGGTTGGCTTCATGAAAATGTGGAAAAGGGACATCTTTGGGAGGATAGGCCAGGTTAGCAATGTCAAGCACCACTGAGATGCCAAGAAGGCTGAAACTTGAAATGAGCTAAGAGTTGAAGCAATTAGTGGTTCATTAATGGTCTAATTACAGTGGTTTGAATAAACTCCTGAATTGCAGCTGAGAAGAGAAGGGGTGAAGAAATCGAGTACTGAGTGTGTACAGATCTTCAAGGAATTGGGAAGTAAGGGACAAAGAGACAAAGGTAATAACCTCAGGTTTGGGGCAAGGCAACATGGAAGTTAAGTAACTTAAAAATATTGGGATACCTCAACACTATTGAAGGGGTTGGGTTTAGTTGAGAAAGAGGAATATAAATGATACAGAGAGAAGAGATCACTGCAGAGCCTGGAGAACAGTAGATCAAAAACTGCAAGTGGAACAGTTAGTCTGTGATGGAAGAGGAAACCCCCTTCCTCTGGGTCAGGAGAGAGTAAAGTAAGCATGCTTAAGAAGATCACTAAAATTGGAGTAGTGGCACACTGGCCTGTATTTTCTCTGTGGAACAGTTAAAATTGTCTTGTGAATGGAAGGAGGTGGAGGTAGAGCCTAAATGCTCGACTGGATTGGTAAACTTTGGAACAGACCCCATGGACAATGAGACAGAATGTGAAGAAAGGCTAAGACATGATAAACATCACTCAGATCAGAAAACATGATGTAGCAAAGAGAGTGTAGTTGTGATTTTCTGTCACCCTTGTGGGGAATCCTGGAAGCAATTGCAGAGAAAATATATATGTAGGATGGATTCAGGGTTAGAGATTGGCAGGAAGTATATGGCAGAGGGGCCATAGGGTAGAGGAATAGGGGATTTCCAAAGGATTAATATTGATACAGATATTAGTGGAGACCAGATTGGCAGGGAAGGAAGAAGGGCTGGGAAAGGCTGAGAGGCTGATATACTCAGGAAGTAGGTAATAGAAATGTGTCCCATGCCATCTTCCCATCATTCTCTCAGGAAATCATCATGTGATCTGTGTCTATCTTTCCATCAGCAGTGGACATGAGTAAGTGGACAAGGCAACCAACACTAGATAATAGTACTCCAAAACATTCTATGCCAGTAGAGGTGACATTATTTATTTATTGGATAGCTCCTATGATGGCAACTGGAATGACTAGACCTTTTAGGGTGGCATAGAGTTTTTATGAGAATGGAACAATCTCTGCTTCCAATAATCTTACAATTTGATTTCTAGTAGCTCTGGAGGGATCATATCTTTATTTTTCTTTTTAGTTCTTCCCTACATTAGAAGAATATCCAGAAATTTATTCAAGCAAAATGTTCCAGTTAGGTATCTTAAGCATGGTCAAAAAAGGAATTTATTCAAGTAACTTGGAAAGTTCCAGTCACACTAATTTACTCGTGTCTGTCTTGTAACTGATCTCAGAAATTCCTCCCGTAGTAAGTTCCAACAGGAGGTTAGGCATTATCCTCTTGCTCTTCAAAATTGAATATGCCTGGCAAAGTTATATCTTCATGCCTTAGTGTGAATGAGTTCATCAGATAATTTGTGGAAGCTGAGGATTATAGAGTTTAAATTCTTTGACTCTTATTAAAGAAGTATAACTATATTTGGTAGGAAGACTTGAGAATAATGTTACTAACAAAATGCTCAAGTACTGTTGAACTTGCCATTTTTGGCAAGAGAGGGAGAAGTACTTTAAATGGACTATCTAAGAGAGCTAAAAGTCTTAATGAAGTTTAAATCTATACATTCTGTGTTTTTATCTTTAAAATTGACTATTAGAATGTTTTGTGTAATCTCAAGGAGTATAATGTTTTACCACAAGGCTACTATTCACAAAACTTTTAAAGAATTGTTATGGGGGGATCCCTGGGTGGTGCAGCGGTTTGGCGCCTGCCTTTGGCCCAGGGCGCGATCCTGGAGACCCGGGATCGAATCCCACGTCAGGCTCCCGGTGTATGGAGCCTGCTTCTCCCTCTGCCTGTGTCTTTGCCTCTCTCTCTCTCTCTCTCTCTCTCTCTCTCTGTGACTATCATAAATAAATAAAAATTAAAAAAAGAAAAAAAAAGAATTGTTATGGAAAGATCCATTTGTCCATATAAACTGTAACATGATTGTTTTAGAGACTTAAATTTGCTCTTGTAGGCTATAAATTAACTCAAAGCCTGTGGTGATTAACCCGCCACTTTGAGAATAAATTCAACAAACTCTCGATCGATCCACCACTCTGTATGTTGGTTAAGTTTTGCTCTAAGGTAGCATTTGGCATCTCTCCCTCATCTTGGGAGTAGGAAAATCTGGGTAGTAAAAATGCATTGTTGGAAAGCCCGGGTGGCTCAGCGGTTTAGTGCTGCCTTCGGCCCAGGGTGTGATCCTGGAGACCTGGGATCGAGTCCTGTGTCGGGCTCCCTGTATGGAGCTTGCTTCTCCCTCTGCCTGTCTCTGCCTCTCTCTCCTCTCTGTGTCTCTCATGAATAAATAAAATAAAATCTTAAAAATAAAAATAAAAATGCATTGTTGCCCATAGTGGGTAGGCGATGAGCACTGAGATGAGAGTAATAGACTTCCTTCTATATATTGACTTAGATCTGGTAAGGGAAACAAATATTTGGGGGAGAATATTGAATTGTCATGCACATTTGAACATCCTCTTCTGCCTTAAAAATTCATCAGTGGCTCCCCATTATTCTTTGTATAAAGTCTAAATTCCTTACTATGGCCAGAAAGGCTATTCATGATATGGTCTATACATATCTCTGCAATCTTCATGTTTACAATGTTCTAACCGTACTTGTTCTCCTTTGGTCCCTCATATAGCCCACACATTTACCTATGTCAGGATCATTGAACATGCTCTTTCCCCTACTTCTGTCATAGTTTTCTTTTCTTTTACTAAGTTTTTTTTTTAAGATTTTATTTATTTATTCATGAGAGATACAGAGAGAGAAAAAAAGAGAGAGAGGCAGAGACACAGGCAGAAGGAGAAGCAGGCTCCAGGCAGGGAGCCCAACGTGGGCCTAGATCTCAGGTCTCCAGGATCACACCTTGGGCTGAAGGTGGCGCTAAACTGCTGAGCCACCAGGGCTGCCCCTAAGTTTTCAACTCAGATGCTACTGCTTCAGAGCTGCGTTCCCTGCCCTAACTACCTAAAACAAGTCTACCTCTATTTTTATATCACCCTAAAACCTTGCTTGACAGGGACGCCTGGGTGGCTCAGCAGTTGAGCATCTGCTTTTGGCTCAGGGTGTGATCCTGGGGGCCAGAATTGAGTCTCACACCAGGCTCCCTATGAGGAGCCTGCTTCCCCCTCTGCCTATGTCTCTGCTTCCCTCTCTGTGTCTCTCATGAATGAATAAATAAAATCTAAATAACAAAAACAAAAAACCTTGTTTGACATCTCCTTGACAATTACTGCAAATTGCAATTACTTCATTTCTTCATTTCCCCAGCTCAGGCTACATGAAAAATGTATGTATCTACTTTACTGTCATTCAAGTTGCAGACCCAGATAGAAGTAATGTTAACATGATGGTAGGAATCTTACCTATTTGTTTTTCCTTTCATTATTGTTACTCCAGCACAGAGCATGGCATGCTGTAGGCACTCAATAAATATTTGGAAAATGTATAAATAACAATAACATTAACCTTTTATTGAATTATTTCTAGGTTCTAGACAACTTGTTAAACACAGTACGTATAGTCATGTCAACCAGTTCCATCAACAACTCCTCAAATAGAGTCATTATTATTTCCACTCTATAGAGTAGAAAGATCAAGTAATTTACCCAAAGTAAATTAAAGTATAGTAGAAAGATCAAGTAATTTACCCAAAGACTTTTAAGGGACTAAACTGGTTTAAATTTTGACTGTTATGACATAAATTTGTGCTCTCAGGTATGACTTTTATTTCTCTTGCCATTTTTTAAGAGTAGCAGACTGGAGGTCCGAATTCAAAGTGTCCAGAATTTCTTTTAAACGCATAACAGTTGGCCAAGTTTTTTAATCTGCAATTAATTTTCTAACTTACCTAAATTTCACCTCATTGTGATGCCACCAAGCTGGTCTCAGTACTGAACCTAATTATATAGGGAGTTTCCCGGGGCATCTCTTTCCCTCTGATTCGAATCTCATCCCTCTGTGGCCTCCATTAAAGAGGTGCTAAGAAACAAACATTCACCGTGAAGTGTGTATTTTGATAGGTATTTCAAATGTATGGAAGATGTGCATAATTCTGAGAAAACAGAATCTCAAACCTCTGCAAAAGCTAGTCAAAATGGCATTTAATCAGCCTAGATTTTTATTCCTCCCCAAGAACTCTGAGTCCCTGGAGCTCTTTTAATCTTGGCTCATTAAAAGTTAATATAATTTGGATTGGTGCTATTCATTTTGTGTCTGGACACCTCATTTACCCAGCTCAGACTGGGTTTCTGGGCACCAAGCCTACGTAAAAAGTGTTTGCATCCACCTTACCTTCATTCAAGTTGCAAACCCAGATGGGAGTAATCAATAGCTGATCGTTGATAAATGGTAATCGTTACAAAGAATACAGAATTCAAATGTCAGGCACAGAATGAATGCCAGCTATTTGTTGTTGGGTAATTTGGTAATGTCAGGAGGTAACAAAGAGAGATTGCTATGCTACAGTCATTACCCAGCCCAGGGGAGGAGTGTTAAACATTAATACTTGAGCTGTGAAAGTATCAGAAACTTGATGTCCAGGCAAGCTTTGTAAGGGGTGGGAAAAGCTTAATAAGTCCAAATTTTTCGTCGTGTGCAAGGGACTACTGATATGCAGAGTCTCCATCTTGTGAATTAGATTCATTCTGTCTGACTCCTGTAGTGCTAAATTTGGATAGAATTATGATCTGGAGAATGATGAAGTAGCTTGGGGTCAGGGGAAGTAGGAAGTAGGCAAAGCAGTATCTCTAGGTTGAAGAGTGATCTCTTCATACTGTTCACAGCTCCCTGAATAGGTTACACTATTTCCTTGGGGACACACAGTTATTTGACTTGCCCATTCATTTTTCTTATTCACTTATTTTTGTACACATCCCAAACAACCCTACTATATGCAGACACTTGCTACATTAAGAATACAAAAAGGTAAAAAAAAGGCTAAAATATGGATCTTGCCTCTGGAGTGGTTAAAAAATAGTATCAACATAATATTCATTAAAATACAATGTGATAACCTCTATGGTAAAGGTTCATGAAATTATCAGAACATAAATCATAATATGTTAGATGAATGATAAGGGGGTGGAAGAAAGTGTCATTATGAAGAGATTTTTGATATTGATCTTGAGTGATGAACCCTTCATCATTCAGCAGATGGGGAAGGTAGACAGAGCAGTTTGAGAAGAGAGAAAAACTCTGTCTGCATAAGAGCAACCATTTGCTTGAAAGATAATGGTGTGTGAGTTGATATAGTGGGAACTGGAACTGTGATAAGCCAGGAAATAGTACCATGCAGAGAAGTGTTGTTTTTGGTCTTGTGCCCTGTGGCTCTTGCAGGTTTTAAAGAAATAGAATCATCTATATGCTTCAGTGTTTTATATACTGCATTCTCTAGAAGTACATGGTGAAAACATAGTAGAGTGGAAATAGTTAAGTCTTTGAACCTATGACTTTCCTAACAGTCCATGTAAGAGCTTTTGTGGGATGGAGAGGCAGGACCAGTATTGATGCCATTCACTGACATGGAGAACATGGAGGAAGAACAGGGGTAAGAATGTGAATAAGGAGCTTGGAGAAAGAATATATTGAGTATGAAAGCACTTCCCTGTTGAGGCTGGAAAAATTGGAGGTATGGGGTTAAGAGCTTAGTAGAAATATCAGGGAGGAAGTTGGGGGTTTGAAATAGCTATATGATGGCTGTTCTGATATTTGGTAAAATTATGGGGATGAGGAATCCTGAGTAGGTGAGAAGAAATCTGAGGATTAAAGCATGGTGAATGTTGACATCTACAAGGATGAGCAGAGGAGAAAGCAGTAAAGGAGACTGGATGAGAATGGTCGGAAAGATCAGAGGGTAACTCTGAGGGAAACCCAAGGAACTGTTTGTGCCCTACAACTACATTAACAAACATCTTAACGAAGAAGAACCTAAGTTGGTCCTTGTAATGAATACAATTTATTAACTCTTTGGTTTTGTTAATTTGTATTAATAGTTTCAAATTTTAGTTGAACATCTACTTTATGTTAATGGGGAGAATGAAACCTAATTATGGTGAAGCTAGTAATTTCAGAAGAATATAGAGACATATTGGTAAATGAGGATGGAAAAACCTACATCATTACCTGGGAATTTTCTTTCCTCCTCACATAACAAGAAAACTTCATTATCATACTTATTACGGTGATATGTTTTAATAACAAAAACTTCTTAATTAATGGTTCCTACACTGTATTTTATAATTAAGGCCGGGCTGAAACTAGAGCAACACTTGTCTCAGTTTTATTGGTGGCCTCTTGGAACTGAGTCAGACATGTTTGTTGAGTTATGTTTATACATATTTCATGGTTGGATAGGGATGCTGGTTAAGCAAGGTCTCATCTCTCAGTGTATTAATTCATTCAGCACGTATTTATTGAGACTCTAGGAATTGCTTTAGACTCAGGGAACAAAGCAGTAAAAAGTGGTCAATGTTTCTACTTTCATAAGGTTTTGTTTGGATGATGGCAGGGGTGAGGAATGATCAGTCAATCAAATGCCACATAGTGATAACTGCTTTGAAAAACTAAAACAGAATAAGGGATAGAGATGACAGAGAGCCTTGCATTTAAGAACCAATGCACCTGGATCTCACAGCCTGTCTGCTGTGTCAGTGGAGACTAAGCTAGTGGGAATTCCCTGTGAATACTGTGTGCAGATGAGCACTTGCCCTCAGCAGAAGCTTCGTTCATTCATGCTGTCTCCTCTGTTGCTCTCCCGTGTCAACTCTCATGGTCAGCAGCTGGTAGGTCCCAGGAACTCACAAAGATCCTGCTGTGTCTCCTCAGGCTTTCTCATCCTCAGAGCAATTCTTCTGATGCTCTGCTGCTAGACAGTTCTTTATCTTTAAACATCCCAGTGAGAGAGTATCTCCCCATGGGCTTACAGCGGCACCCTCTGGCTGTATATCCTTGGCTAGCCAGCTTTATGGTTTTGGGTATTCATTTATGTTTTAACTTATCTCAGTGTGAACAATTGTAACTGTAATGCATAATGTCAGAGAAGCATTAAAACAATAGTATTGAAAAATAAGTATATTTTCCTTTTACACCGTTTGCCCCAATTTCTCTTGTTTTCAACCTACCCCCAGAGGTAATTACCTTTAACAGTTTCTTTTGTATTTTTCCATCTATGTGAGAGTAAGAGGTAGAGGCCCTACCCCCAGTCCTACAAAATTAAAATGTCTAATGAATCTTTTCATATAAGGGCACAGGCTTTACTCAGCTTTGGTCTCAACTGCTTCAGTGTTTTGGATACCTCAGTAGGGCATCAGGCTAGAAAAACAAACTCTGTACTAAGAAGAATATCACATAACAGCAATGCAATGTCAGATGACAGACTCTGGTAAGAAACCCAAGTCTTTTAAGAGAAGGAACTGACGAGAATGTATGGTGGCAAAATTGTAGTGGCAAAGTTAATTCTCATGTGGTCCAATTCCAGAAAAAACTGTGACATCAGTGTTTTGCTTTGTGCTTTTCACTGACTTCCAACCCCCACTGGTGATCCTCATCTCCTGACCTGGAATATCCACTCAGGCCTTATTTCTCTTATGAAGAGTGAACTCACTCTCTCCAGATTTTGTCATGTTGAGTCCCAGGCCACTAAGGTGTCTAATTTTCTTTAAATAACCCTACTTGGTATATTTAAATTAATTGCTTCTTTATAAAAATAAGAAAACTTTATATAATCATGCACAGAAAACCAATACACATTTTATAAGTGGAATACAACTAAAAATTAAATGTAATTAAAAACAAATTAATAGTATTAAATTATAACTAGATTCTGTTGCCTGCCAAATCTCTGAGACTGAAGTCCACTACTTCTTTGTGTTTGTCTTGGCGGGGAGAGAGGTAAGTCTCCTGCAGGTATTTAGAAGAATAAAAGAGGAATTAAAACAAATAACATTTTAAAATACCTTGCTCAATAAGGAATAAACCACTCAGACCCTTCAAGGGTTTATAGGATGTACAGTTTAAACCTTCAGCTATCAGCTCCTGTAGAGTCTGTCTCAGCTCCAGAGAGCCATTCTACTCTAGTTTATGCCCTTCTCAGAGCAGCACATACAGTTAACTGAGTCAGGTGTATTAGGTCTGCTATTTTGACGTAAGGAGAGATCATTCTAGCCGGCATTATTAGCAGTAGAGTTTCCTGTCAGGGCTTTCTTGGTCACCATAGTTTGCTTGATCTTTTTTTTTTTTTTTTTCTTAAGATTTTATTTATTTGAGAGGGAGAGAGAAAGAGAGAGTGAGAGCACAGGAGCAGGGGGAGAGAGAAACAAACTCCCTAATGAGCAAGGAGTCCAAGGTGGGACACGAGGCTGGATCCCAGGACACTGGAATCATGAACTGAACCAAAGGCAGATGATTAACCAGCTGAGCCACCTAGGCAGCCCTGGTTTGTTCAATCTTAATTCCCCCCTTTCTTCCACAAGTGTTGATCTCTAATAAACACCCTACACCCAAATTCCATTGCAGCATCTGCTTCTGGAGAATCCAACCAAACTGATGTATTTAACATTAAAATTGAGCCAGTTTGCCACTAAATATAGTCTAGTGCAACCAAGTGAACCTGAATTTGGAGACAGACAAACTTAAAATCCAATGTTCGCATTGCTTCTTATGAATTTTTTAGCCTCCAAAAATTCCCAATTTTATTAAGTCTAAAGTAAGAATTTCTCACTGGACTTCTTTTATAGTGAAAGAATACATATAAGGAATTTAGAACAGGGATTGTCACAGAGAATATTCTAGATCTAGATTATACATGAGCTCAGTGCTGTTCAGTAAAAAAAAATGAAACCACGAAATTTTAAATTTCTAGAGGCTACATATAAAAAAGTAAAACACAGCTGAAATTAATTTTTATAATATATTTTATTTCATCCAAGCTAACATTTAATCATTTCAACATGTAATAAATATAAAAATTATTAATGAGATATTTTTACATTGGGGGGTATAGAGTCTTCTAAAACTGGTGTATATCTTATACTTGGAGCTCATCTCAATTTGGACAAGCCATACTTCAAATGCTCAATAAACACATATGGCTAGGGGCTACTTTATTGAACAGTATGGTGTAGAATAAATCTTGAGTTTTATCTCTAATCTACTATGAACCTTCAATGAAAGAGAATTACAGGGGCTAACCAGCTATATAAAATCTAGAAAGGGCCAGAATGGGATGAAGTCAGCAGGAAGGAATACCTTGACAGTGGTCACCTTCTCTCATAAATAGTCTTGGTCTGATCTCTGCAGAAGCTCCCAGCCAGTACACCAGGCATATAGTTGGTGGAACATTAACACTATTAATTCAACATTAGCAAAAAATATGATTCAGTGCTACTCGTATAAAATTGCATTCTTCATCAAAGATCTTATTTATAGCAAACTGTGAAGAAGACATATTTTCAAGAGATGAGAAGGGAAATAAGGGAGCTTGGATGTAAGAAGATATACTGAAATTTTAAGATAACCTTATCGAGAATGCCAGGATTAAAACAATATTTTTTGTACTGTTCAGAGGGAGACAGGGAGAAATGAAAAGTTATTTAGAATAGAAAAATTATTTTCATGATACAGAAGCAATATGCACTTGTTATAAATCACCTGCACGTTTACTGAATCAACAAATACTTATCAAGTAACTAATAAAAGGGGGCACCTGAGTGGCTCAGTGGTTGAGCATCTGGCTTTGACTCAGGTTGTGATCCCAGGGTCCTGGGATCAAGTTCCCCATCTGGTTCCCCTCAGGGAGCCTGCTTTTCCCTATGCCTGTGTCTCTGCCTCTCTCTTTGTGTGTCTCTCATGAATAAATAAATAAAATCTTTTTAAAAAGTAACTGATAAAAGTATGAAAGACTTAACACTTATTGACGATTGACTGTATATCACTCAGTGTTCTAAGTATAGTGCCTGAATATGATAAACCATATCACAGATGATTATAATACCAATATCATGTTTGAGGAAACTAAGGGGCACAAGTTAGGCAAATGCCCAGGGTCACACAGCCAGTCAGGAGTCAGGAATAGAATCAAAACTCCATCTCGGGCTGTCTGTTCTAGAACTATACCTTTAACAACCATAAGGTGGTATGTGCACTACAAATACAAATCAGAGTTCTTGCTTCTTTATGTCCTGAAGGCCCAGAAGGAAGGATAAGCATATAAATAAACCCGATAAAAGACAGATACTGGGGGAAAAAAACCAAACAAACGATATGATAGAAGGAAAAAAGGCCAATGAGAATTCAGTGAAGCACACAGAGGTATTTAGGACATTCCTCTTTATCTTGCAGATGAGGAAAATCAAGTCCAGCAATAAATCATTAACATATCTATTAAGTGACAGAGCCTTTTAGACCCAATGCACCTGGGAGTGTATTGAACGGATCTTCAGTGCAGTCTTCCAAAGCAATAGCTATTGTTTTAATAATACCAGAATGTATTTTGTTTCCCGTGCTCTGAGTGCTTCATGCACAAACTTTGTAGTTTGTTGAGATTTCTACTTTGTCTAACACTGTTTAATATTTTCCTGAACCAAATCATTTGCAGATAATTTCTGTGCTCCCCCTAAGTAATAATACTGGGTGTAAATATTATGAATAGGAGGAGAGAAAAATCACTCTTACCCACTGTACTCTGTTCACTTGAGAATATGTGTAGATAAGAACTAAGGGATATTTCAACCGAAAAATGAGAGAATTTATGGCTCTCAGATTGTCATCTTACATCTATGAGGGTGGATTTTATGTTTTTCAAGATATCTTGCTCAGGAAGATAACTCATTTACAATCCACGCATAATTCCTCTGATTATCTTGGTAAATATATCTGTAGACATTGTACTGAAACAACTGGAGACCCCAAGGCCATGTTTTTCAATACACAAACACTCTATCACCCCCAAATGCCATTATGTCACCTACAACTGTTCTTAATGACATATTTGAATACTGAAATGCAGTTTTTTTCTGAAGCGTCCCTAAGAATTCTTATGGAGGAAAAGAGTTCCAAAGTCAAAGACCATTGGGAACTGTGGTTAATAGGTTTATTTACTTCAGAATTTCTCAGAGACTTAAATATGCTAATGTGGATGCTTCATCTACAAGATTTACCTAAAATATTTGATCAAAGCTTCACCCCACACCTCTCTTCATCTATTGAAGAGTGTTTCATAAACCTAGAGTTAGCCTAAATATATTGATTTGAACCACATGAAATTGCTAATATTTGACCACTTCTATCTTATAAAAATACCAATCTCATATAGCTGTACTTGAATAGTTTGGAAATTGGGGACACTGCCATAAAGCTTCATTCTGAGAGCTGTTTAGGAATTTGTAATATATTCTGGTTCCTGATTCACAGTCCTTCCTAACCCTCATCACTGACTTAACTAGGCTCGTCCTTCATTCAAGTACTAATTTTACTTGCCAGAGTGTCTCTGTGGACTCTCTATGGTAGACCTCTTATGAGCAAGTGGAACTGTTTGATAATTAATATTAGATTAAGTTAATTCCAGCCTCACACCTCTAATGATCTGCTTTGCCAGAGAAATTCCATCCTCAACGTTTGAGACAGTTGGGTAAAATCTCAATACTCCAATGATGGGTACACTTAAATTATAGGAAATCCACAATCTCAGTGGAAGGACCCATATGGATGATAATTTACAAAATATGCAAAATGTATAAAAAATACACAAAAAAATTATCTACAAAAGTAGTTTAAAAATCTAAACTCAAGTTACATTGTCACACAAAGGACTATGGTTTTCCTACGTATTTCCAGGTAAGAAAGAGTCTAGATTCGATCTTCAAGTGTTGGAATTTGTGAAATTGTTTGATAGTCTCTGGATGACAGTACAAAAGGCTTAAAATTGGAACTACTAAAGGAAATCTGGCATGGGTGCTCTCCAAAGCTACCTCATACACTGTGTAAGTCCTTACAAATGGCATTGGGAAGGGTGTCTCAGCAAGTTTACAAGGTGGCCATACATTCTCAGCCGTCTGTTTTTGTACCACCAATTTCAGACTATATCTCCAGAGCCTTGCTCCATAGCTGGCACAGAGTAAGCACTCATTAAAAATTTGTTGAATTGAATCAAATTCCTTTCCCTGTTCACCTTCCTGTGGTTATGTCATTAAGCAAGAAATTAGTCAGAACAACCCGAATTGGTAGGGAGAAAACAGAAATACATTACCCAGATAAATGGAGAGAGGTGTGTGGGTTGCCTGCATTCCCCAAATTACTTTGCTAATCACCATTTTACTTAGCGTGTGTTAGAGAAGACTTTAATTCCACAAAGTTCCAATAGCTTGGCTGTAGGAAACACTCATCACTTTGTCCTGAGTTTTTAAATGGAGACTATGCAGCAGTGAAGTCCTGCTCTCAGTCCTATGCAAGGGGCCCTTTCTTGGTGTCAAATGCATATGTTAACAATTTCTCTCGACCTTGATTAAAAACCCCATGATGCACTGAACAGATTTTCCTTAGAAACTACCTTGACAGGATTTACAAATCAATTACACTTGCAGAGTTTGGGCTTTTGTTTGGAAAAGGGTTTTCATTTTTTGCTCATTTTGTTCCTTCCTGGCACCAATCTGAACAGCATCCAGAAAACAATGCTACACCTAATTTGCTCCTGCAAATGAGAGCAATTAAAATACCTCAACAAAAATGTTGGAGACTCTCAGATGATTTACAGACCAAGAGTGGAATATAATGACTCTGTTTATTCCTCTATCATCTGACTTGCCATTGGCTCTGGAAGTTTTATTATTAAGCACTTCCAGCCCAGTTTTGACTTGCGCGGTTTTTTCTGGCTCCTTACAGAGGTGCACAGCTGTTGGTATGACCTCTGATTCTGGAAGAAATGGGCCAGCAATGGTCAGATCATCTTTATCAAAAAGCACATACATCCAGACTGCAAGAATCTGGTCTTGAACTGGTAGCCCTGGATCAGAAGGATATTTGTGTATGTGCCCTAACTATCTCTTAGTACAGAGAAAGATAGTATGTGTAGTAGAGAGACTGTGCTAAACTGTGTAGTTTGATTCTTATCTGATCGAATCTTGATCATTACCTTTAGGTTCCTTGGGCCTGTTACTTAATCTCTGTGAACCTGTTTCCTTAGGCATGACCTGGGTGTACATGGGGATTTGGCCTGTGAAGTTTTCTTTTCACCTCATCTTGTCTTCATGCTTGGCTTGCTGTCCCTGCTATGGCCTTATTTTGGTGACTCCAGTAGGCACATGCCTGTGCTCTTCCTCTTGCTTACAACTCACCTGCCACCTCCCCTCCAACCTGCCCTGTACCTACTTCATCCATATACTCTTCAGGTCTAAGCTTGAATGCCACTTACTTACACAGGTTTGTTTTGACACCTCTCCTTCCAGTCTGAATTATGTTTACTCTCATTATATATTCCTGCATAGCTCCTTTGCATTATGTTGTCATGCCATCGATTACAGTTCACACACAAATGTGTGTTTATCTCATCTATCTCCTGTCCTAATTCCTTTAGAGTGCTTATTAATTTCTTACATTTTTTGTTCAATTAATTGTTGCCTATCCTTCCCCAGAATGTAAGTTAAAAGTGTCATGAATGTAGGGATCTTGACTGTTTTGTTCACAAATGCATCCCCAGTGCTTGGCACAATGGCACTGGCATGACATTGGAACCCAAAAACCATATGTAGGATGGGTAGATAATTGGGTAATGATGGGTGAATATGCTCTTTGCAGGGTAGTTGAAAAGATCAGGAAAGATGTATATAAAGCACCTAATGGAGTGAAAGGCACTCTTAGCACCTACTATTCAATAAGATGGTTATTGTTGCTGACATAAATGAAGAGGCATATAACAAGACAGGACAATTTATTCTAAAAACTGAGTGTATTTCCAGATTACAAACACATTCCGTGTGATATTCTATACCATTTTCCTCAGTGGTTCTGCAAAATCCCTGCTATGACCCATCATCTATAGCATCTCATTCCCCAAGCTGCACACCCTCTGCAGCACACTGGACAATGTGGAGTTTGTTAAGCAGTCCTACTGTTTCATTCCACTGGGTTTTTGCACACCTGGATTCCTCTGCCTAAAATAGCACAGCAAGGGCACTAAGGCACACCCCACCCCACATCCCACAGTTAGGGATGTCCTAATGACAGGTGAGTTTCAGAGATTCCCCACATCTAGTCATGGCCAAAACATGGTTGCGCCAGGTTCTTGATAAGTTGTCAGCAGCTTTTACCAGTAACACCCAGGTTATTGTTCTTTCTCTCCTTAATTTTCAGAGACATCCTCAATTGAGTTTGTGAAAGGTCTCTGTACTAAGATGGAAGAATCAAGTCTACAATCTTAAATCTCTCTGAGATACTGAACCATAAATTACTGTCTCTTTTCCTTCTTTATGTTCTGAATTGAGAAAATGTAGAAAGGACAAGTCAGGGATGCAATGAAATACTATGTCTGAAATGAGGGTTCTGTTTTTGAGTTGGAACAAATGAGGAGAAAGCCATTAAATGAGAGTTTAGTTTTAATAGTAAAAATATTATGCTCTCAGCTATATTTTTTCCGGTAGAAATAAACTGGTAGACTTACTACATTAGCAGAGGCTTAGCAATATAATATCACAAAATCCCTCTTGCAGAAGGAAACTGAAGTCCGGAATAATTGATTGTTTAGCTCATTGGTGAGTTTTCACCCCTGGCCCATGCTATGGATTCCCTATATGCAAAACTATCTTTATGATAAAACATTAGAATGGTAGCCAGACTCAGTGGTAATGAGATGACATTCTGTGGCTTGCTAAAATTGGCAAGCAACTCAGATGTATGCAGATGTTCGGCTGGTGATGAGTATGGGTGATGCTAAGCAGGTTAAAGGAAAAAAGTCATTTTCTATTCAACTCTCTTAAAAATAAATAGTGCCCAGTCAATAATAAATGACAATAGACAGTTGATCTCAACTGTCTATTTGAGGATTTGGGGATAATAGGGAATGATAGTTTGTGGCTAGTTAGAAATGCATGCTTAATCTGAAAGTGGTATCTACTATGAAGCTCCAGCAAAATGTTATAAGAAGAGAAGCCTGATATTAGAACTTCATGTGCTTCAGTAGCTAGAAATCTGGATTTTGAAGTGAGGTTTCCTAATTTTAATTATTTTGATTAATTAGTTATTTACAGTGTTTTTATTTACCCACATGAATCCTCTGAATGCTCTGATGCCAATGAACTCTTCTTCATTCCCTGTGTCATGTATGTATAAGCAAGTGTTGAGTCCAGACCCTCCATTTGTGCAATCTGAACTCGAGTCCTTATAAAAGGCTAACTGCACTAACATGAGAGCCAAGTGACATGCATTGTTCTCATGAGCAAAGGCAGTGTGGACCGCTGTTCAGGAGTGACTCCAGACCAGTTCACTATATGTACCCCTCACCATCATTCCATAGCACCCTCGAAGGCTAGACTAGGTCATTGAGATCACTGAGTAGGCAATCTCATTCTGCCAGTTTGAGACTGGCTTTCCTAAAATGTGGTGTCCACCTACTATTGAATCATAGCTTGTATGCCTGCTTGACCCCTTCAATTCTTTAAGAATTTTCTTCAGCACCAGTGTTCTGAATGGTCATGCCAAGGGGCCTGGTGCGGCACTCTTTTCATTCTTGGTCCTGTGTATCCCACAGGCCCTGTTGGTCCAGAAACTCATAGTTTTTGGTTCTAAATAATATCCTTAGATTCTTTGATAATTCCATTTTCTTTATTTTTTTAATGTTTTATTTATTTATTCATGAGAGACACAGAGAGAGAGAGGCAGAGACATAGGCAGAGGGAGAAGCAGATTCCATATAGGGAGCCCAATGTGAGACTCTATTCCCTGCCCCCAGGATCATGCCCTGAGCTGAAGGCAAGCGCCTAACCACAGAGCCACTCAGGTGACCCTCTTTTCTTCTAACAAGGTATTCATTATCTTTTAAGGTTTTTTTTTTTTTTCCTCCTTATATTACCTTTCCACCTTATGAGTCTTTTTTCTGTGCTATTTTCAGTTACTGTCTTTCACGTTTGAGGCTTTCCTTAAAAATATGGCAGGCTTTTGCTCTCTGTCCATATTAACAGGCAAAAACTAGAGTGTGAGTCTTACATGTGGGGGAAGCAGGGTAGGAAACTTGTTGAATGGTGGGCTTCTCAAAAAAAAAAAAAAAAAAAAAAAAAGAACGGTGGACTGCTCTGTAGCACGATTAGACAAAGGATGAGCTACTTTATTAGGGGACTGCCACCAAAAATCAGTTGTTGTTTTCTCTGTCACAGACAAAGACCCAACAGAATATCCTAAACTTTCTCGCTTTGCTTTCTTCCAGTGGTGATTGGAGGTAGAGGATGTGGATGTGATGGGCAGTGCTCTTAGAGCTGAATTGCCAAGTGTTGCTGAGACTGTCATCATTCAACATGATTTTATTTAAGCCACTTGTTTTCAGTCCTGGTCTTTATCAGTCTCCATGGGGCTTGCATCTCAGAGATGCAATACTTCTTTTTTTTTTTTTTAAAGATTTTATTTATTTATGAGAGACACAGAGAGAGAGAGGGGCAAAGACACAGGCAGAGGGAGAAGAAGGCTCCATGCAGGGAGCCCAACATGGGACTTGATCCCGAGTCTCCAGGATCAGGCCCTGGGCCCAAGGTGGCGCTAAACCACTGAGCCACCTGGGCTGCCCTAGAATACTTCTGATTCAATTTCTTCCTAGATAGAACTTCCAGACTTAGTCAAAGAAAAACAAAATAGAGATTGCCTAGGAAAATTTGAATTTCAGATAAACAAGGAATCCGTTTTAGTATGTCTCCTACAAATCTGAAGATCAGATTTAACTGGGCCCCTTATATTTTATTTGGCAACCCCATCCACATCATTAGAGGACAGGAGTGGTAATCTGGCTGCATCAGTGTGTAAGGTGGCCGGAATCTGGGGGAGCCCATAGGTTTTTGTGTTTTTGTTTTTTAAACCAACTTTGTATCTTCCCTCCATCATTAGCCTTGTTCTTCAGTCCCACCTTCCTGGCATCTGGTGCTTCCAAGCCCTTTGTCCCTCCTGAAATTCTTCAAGGCAGCTTGGTTTTCTCTCAGTGACATGGCCCTTTACAAACTTTTGCCATTCAGATTCCTCTTTATGGTTATCATATTTAATTTCATCTAAGATGAGATCTATTATATTATGTACCATCTATTATCTAATGAAGAAGGAAAAGATGCTTCCAATTACAATTGCAAGATACCACCGATTGTAAGTCATCTTCCATTCCGAAATGTTAAAATGTGAAAAGATTTTTTCACAAAAAGTCTTTTTTGGGGGTAGGCATATAAGGGATTTTGGTGTGTTACCAGTTTTGATTAGCTCTGGTTTTGAAAAGGAGA
Organism: Canis aureus; assembly: GCF_053574225.1. NCBI lineage: Eukaryota > Metazoa > Chordata > Mammalia > Carnivora > Canidae > Canis > Canis aureus. Next base: position 11,048,794 of record NC_135629.1, read on the forward strand.
GCATGTTTTAGAATTGATAATACATGGTAATTCTCCCGCGGTTTCTCAGTCTTCCCCAAACTGGTTAACATCTTATATTTACTGTTATCTCTTCTTCCATCTTGTTTGTCCTTGTTGATTTATATCTTTTTTGAAAATCCATTTTTTTTCTCATTTTAGAGGAATTTCAGGGGATTGCAGAGGTATACACATGTGTTTATTCTTCTTGTTCCTCTAGTCTTGTAGACATTTTAGATAAATCTGTTGCTTGGCATGAAGAGACACAAGCTCTGGGTATGTGTTTCCTTCCATTCCTACCAGATGTTTTGGCAGCCTGGTGGAATGGACAGTGAACCAAGAGCCCCTGGGCCCAGGCAGACTCTGGCCTCACCCTGCCATTGGCAAGCCCCTGCCAGAGAACACAGCTTGCCACAGCAGTCACAGCCCAGAGAATAATGTATTCCCAGTGCTCTCTGCTGTGATGCTATAACTATTTCAGGCTGAATAGAACTTTTGAGACATGAGTGGCTCATTTCAAAGGGCAAGAAGTCACGCAATAAGCCCCCATGCTAAGTGAAATAGTGGGGATGACAAGAGCCATTTATCTTGCTTTATTTTGTAGTTTTCAAAACATTTCCTGACTTTGTTTTCTTTCTTTCATTCATTCAAGTATGTGCCAGGGACTGTTTGGGACACAGTAGTGACCCAAATAGACAACAGTCTCCGCTCTCATAATGCTTATATTTGAGAGGAGGGGTGGCAGAAAATAAAAGTAAAATAAGTTATTATGTTAGAAAGTGACCAGTGCTTGGGCACGTAGGTATCTCAGTTGGTTAAGCATCTGCCTTCGACTCAGGTCATGATCCCAGGATCCTGGAATAGAGTGGGTGTTGGGCTCCCTGCTCTGCAGGAAGCCTGCTTCTCCCTTTCCCTGTTCTCTTCTTATGCTCTCTCTACTTCTCTCTTTCTCTCTCTCTCTAATAAGTAAATAAATATTTATTTAAAAATATATAATAAAGGAAGGGAGAAAGGAATGAAGGAAGTAACAACTGGAAGTTACTCTATAAAAGATAAATAAAAATTGAACTTATACAATATTGTAAAGGAAAATAATTAAATGGTTTATATGTTCTATTCATACTTGAAGCTCTAGCTTCCCTGCTTTTCTGTCTCAAGGGGAGGGAGGTTTAACTCCATCTACTGTCTGAACTGGATGGTTGTGCTACCCCAAGATCAAGTTTATTCAAGTTAGAGTGGGTTGGTAGAGTTGGTAGACAACACTTGGTTTGTCACAGCTCTGGTGTGCCCTGCTCTTAACTTGGCAGCATCCCACCATGTACTCCAGGATGAAGTGGCACTAGGATGAACATGATCATCTCCTCTGTAGCAACCAGCAGGATCCCTTGGAAGTCATAGCACTTATGGGGAGGACATAGCTTGAGGCTTAGATCTGGGATGTTGGGGTAGGCATATAAGGAATTCTTATGTATTACCAGTCTCAATTAACTGTGGTTTTGGAAAGGAGAGCTATAGTAGGTAAAGACCAAATGGGGAAATAAAAATTCCATTCTTTTTCCCGCCCAGAGTATAATGGGTCATGTCTATGAATTGAGTAGGTTAGCAAATATAAAGTAGTCAATAATGTTACTTCTTTTGGAAACATATTTGGATACATGGTTTATTTGATCTTACCTACAAGAGAATTCAGGCAAATATTTTCATACAGAAACAGAACAGAAGGGCACTGGTATTTATTGAATGCCTTCTGTGCTTGCTGCTTCTGCTGGAAAAATGAATCTTCTCATTTAATCCTTGTGGGAGAGATATCATTCCCCCACTCAACAGATGAGAAAGCTAACTCCAGCTCAGGGAAGGAAAGAAGGTTTCCACTGTCATGGAGCAGGTGAAGCAATCAAAACCCTCAAAGCTTCAGAATCATAATTCCAGACTCCTAAAATGCCAATAATAAATCTTAGCAGTACATTCATTTCATTTTGTCTCATGTCTCTGCAACCAGAAGATAGTTCCCTTCCAGAAGCACCTGGACCTGAGAGACCATCACCCAATTTGCCAGTTAGGAACCTAAACTTCCTGCAGGATTCTGCATCTTTGAAAACTGAGGAAGGGAGTATTATTATCAGTCTGCTTCTACAGAGGAAAAAGGCTAGCAAATGAGGATCAGAATCCTGCCAAGTCTAAAGCCACTGCCTCCATGGAAACCTAATTTCTACTTAATAACACTAAATGATTAAATTAGACCCTTTGACACTTCTTCTTTAGAACAAATGATAGTGAGGCATTTTGTTTTATCAGTCTTTTGTTTTATGACTCTAACCTCGAATGAACGTGATCAAGAGGGATTCTCTGAGCTCTCTTTTGACCTTGAGAAAACTCTAAAATGTTCTTTTATTATACCAGCAATGCTGGTAGAAGACATAGTCTGTGCATATTGATAAACTTCTCTAAGTGGTGAGGTAGTACTTGGCACTTGCTAGATGATGACATTAGATTTGCTGTTAATGGTTGCACCCCAGGAACTAATATAGTATCTCACTCCTCCCTAAAGAAGTATTTTACAAACTTATCCTTTAGTTCAAGGGGAAGTTGGTGAATCCCAGTCACCACAAATGAGATAAAGTATAATTTGTCAGATTAAATCTCTGAGTTAAAAATTAAGTGTGAGAATACTGTATGAGCTTTTTATTAGTTTTAATCCTTAAGGTAATGTAAGGGCACACATTTAGATCCCAAAATTGGAGTCATGGCTGAAAAGAAGTGGATTTGGCTTAAAAGAAAAGATATGGAGCAAAAGCGGGTATGACTTTAGACTGGGTTTTTCAAAGGAAACTAGAAATGAGGAGAAATTTTAGAAAGTGTGAAAAAGTTCATTGGCCTAGACAAGATCCTGAGAAAATACAGTTTAGATCATATCCTTTGTCTGCCCAGACCTCCTCATCTGGAAGGTGAGGAATGTAGAGATAAGGACAAGAGGCTTCTCAGGTCACATGAAGTAGAAGCCTGAAGACATTACAATGCTGACAAAGCCCACTGATTGGGATTCCCCTCCCCCACCTCCTGTTGCTCCCCTCCTTGCTTACTCCATCCAGCCACAGCAGCCTCCTAGGTTTTCTTGACACTTCCAGCACACTTCTTCTGCCTTCACCCAGTTTTATATGCCTGGACTACTCCCTCCACCCCTTAGATAATGGCCTGGCTTCAGGACTTTCTATAGAGATCCCCTATTGGGTGAGAATTTCCCAGACATCCTATTTAAAAAGGCAACCATCCTGCACCTCTGTTCCTTCTATCTGGTCACTCTCCTTACATGCTCCTTTCCCCATAGCTTTGATCACTTTTTAAAAAAAGTTTTTATGTATTTATTTGACAGACAGTGAGAGAGCACATGCAGGAGGAGCAGCAGAGGGAAAGGGAGAAGCAGGCTCCCTGTTGAGCAGGGAGCCCACACTTAACTGATTGTTCCACCCACATGCCCCCTTTATTCCATTTCTTAAACAAATAATGAGAACCTACAATGTGCCCAACATTGTACTGAGTTTTGGGGAATGGCATAAACATTGCAGAAAACTCCTTTGTCTGAAATAATTTCTAATAGCTGGGTATTTCTGAAAATTCAGTAAGCTTTTTCAGAAGGGAGGAAGTCGGGCCCAGTACTAAGTACCCAAAGACCAGCCTCTATGGACTAGTTTATAAAATCTCAGGGCTAGAAGGAATCTCGTCCAACTCCTCATTCAATCCTTTTGTGCTATCCCAAGTGCTTAGCCATTCTTCTCTTGCACATGTCTATGGGTGACATATTCCTATAACAGCTGCTACACTTTCAGATATCTATAATTTCCAGAAAGTATCTCTTTTGTTTGAGCTGAACCAAAGTCCGTCTTATAAATACCATTCATTTCTCCCTTCTGCAATTGTATGGAAACAATTTGCTCTAATTTATGATTTTTATCTACCTTTCTATTTGAAGCCAGTTTTCTTTTCCATAGTGAATCTTCTCTTTTGATGTTGAACATCTCCTTTCCCATTGGTTCTTCAATTCTTGGCCCTTTGCCTTGACTTGAAATTCTTTCACCTTCCTGGTTGCTCTCTGTAGCTCAGCCTTTTTCTCTGTGGACTAGCAGGGAAAGGGAGCTTCTAGAATTTAAATCAATCATTCATCCTCTTTGTTAATGTTTCTGGAGGATTCCTAGAGAGCATTGCTATACTATGGCAAGAAAGAACATTTGGAGGATTTCGATAGATTGTATTTATTTATACCATCCCAAATATCGTGGGATCTTGCAGGAAACCTCAGAGATAATATGCCCCAAAAACACTCATTTTGCAAGTGGGAAACATGCCTAGCAAGAGGAAATGCCTTCCTGGAACAACACAGACAACAGCAATGATGGTGACAAAATTGGGAATCAAATCCCAAACACATGTACCCTGATTGCCAGCTTTTTATCCTTTCCCTGAAGACACAGTGCTCCACCTACTTGGAACCAGGGTCTAGCAGGAGACAGAACTTCCCTGCTAAGTTTGACCAAGTAGTGGTCCTTGCTTAATGGGGTTTTGTCTCCATAAAGCACTCAACTTCTGCAAGGATGCACTTGGAGCATCAGGGAGGAAGGTGGCTTCTTAGATCAGCCCTCCCAGCACTAGGCTTCTACAGAGAGATGTGGCAGCTGATTTCCTTTTGCATGTCTCACTGCCGTAGGACAGAGATTGGCAAACTATAGCCCCCAGATCCAAAACAACATATAACCTGTTTTTAGAAATAAAGTTTTATTGGAAAATAGCCATACCTACTCATTGACATAATATCTATGGCTGCTTTTGCTTTATAAAAGCAGAGTTGAGTATTTCCATGGAGACTATATAGCCTGCAAAGCTATATAGAAGAAAGTTTCTTGCAGAAATAGTTTGTTGATCACTGCCTTGGAGACCTTGGAATTCTAGCAGTAGCTCTAATCACAGTCCTTGCATTTTTGTTGCTCCCTGTGTGCAGCCTCTTTGCCTGACTGTCAAGATAGACCTGGTAAGGCTGATTTAATTGGGTTATTTATTTATTTTAAAGATTTTCTTTTTTAATTTTACAGAGATAGAGAGTTGGGAGAGGGATAGAGGAAGAAAGAGAGAATATCTAGCAAACTCCCTGCTGAGTGAGGAGCCCCACACAGGGCTTGATCCCAGGACCTTGAAATCGGGACCTGAGCTGAAATCAAGAGTCAGAATCTTAACTGACTGAGCTACCCAGGTGCCTCTAATTGCATCATTTAAATCAATACATGGAGTAAAACAGGCCACAAAGTCCAGTTCAGGCAGAAAGGGCATATACACTATGATATAACTTACGTACATAATAAAGACCTAGTAATCAATACTGTATAATATGTGTATTTAGTAAAAGTACACAAACTTGCATAGGAATAAAAATTACCAACTGTAGGGCAGTGGTTCACTATTGCTGTATATGTGTGGACAGGAAAGGATAGGTTTAGCTTTATTTATAATTTTTAATTAAAAACAGCAACACCTGGGTGGCTCAGTGGTTGAGCATCTGCCTTTGGCTCAGGGCGTGATCCCAGAGTTCCCATTATTGGGCTTCCTGCAAGGAGCCTGCTTCTCTCTCTCTCCCTATGTCTCTGTCTTCTCTCTGCGTCTCTCATGAACAAATAAATAAAATCTTTAAAACATGTTTTTAATTCAAAACAAAAGAGAGTTGTGAAGAAAATATAGTGAAATATTAACATTATATTTGGCTTTGGACACTTGGGAATATCATGTTATTTTCTATACTTGTATATATTTACAATTTAAAGTAATAACACAAAGGGCAGGCAGGCAGTCACTGGCTAAGTCTTTAGCTTCTGTGAATTTTAGAGAAAACCTTTAGTTAGGAAGTTTTCCAAAGTCTTTGGTAAAGTCTTTATCCCTCTCTTTAAGGAACATGGGGAAATAGGCATCACACCCACAGAGAAAGAAATCTCATTAAGAAATGTTCTGTTTGTATGTATGCATATTTAATGTTCATATTTCAAATACATACTCAAGTACATCTTCCCATATAAGTGGTTCAATACAGAATGTGGAATTTCACTACCGTTCCTTAACCTTAATAGTCAAGTAATTAGTAAATAGTAAAGACTGCTAGGTGCATATGTTTTTGTCTTCTTTTATTTACATTTACAAACAAATGAACATATGTTTTTTATATCCCTAATAACAGTCTCATACTATGTGAATTGTTCTCAGACCTATATTTTTCTTGGAGATGTTTCTAATTCAGAACATAGAAGGAGACTATTTTCATATGATAATTCAAAAACATTTCACTATATGCATACCTTATATTTCATTTAACCACTTCTCTGCATGAACCATTCTATAATACTTGTTATTTTCATCCTTCTGTGTGTGCCAGCATTTGCCTTCCAGTGTTAGTTACTCCATTTGGGAATCTATCTATAAAGAGTAAAGAAATTTCTTAATTCAAACTTAAAAAGAACTTATCCATAGCACTGGACCTATATTCCATACTGTGTGCCCTCTAGACATCTATGTATACACTGTAAGCTCCATATGGTAAACTGGTGAGCTAGAATAGCAATCATTCCCCTATTAACTATCAATTTGTATTAATTAATGTGATTAATTTTGTAAATTATTTTCATACATTTATGAAATGTATGAAATATCAAATCTGGTTTTCCATGCTTTGACAGTGGTAGGTATATGATTTTGTCTTACTATTATCTCATTTTTTATTGGGATGTTTGAAAACTTTCATGGAAGATCATGTCCTTCTGGGAGTCAAAAAAAAAAAAATGCTTCACTGTGCAGGACTGGAGCACATTTGTATCATCATTAAAAGTTGTCCAAGATGAAGCCTCTGAAATATATTGCTGTTTCATCACTTTGCACCTGACATTGTGTTGGTTACATAACCAGAGGCAGTTAAAGTTATATATACATAATATACATAATTACAAAACCCCTTCTCTATATTTGCAAGATCTTCTTGTTTTTAGAAGACATTCAAAATCCATCTTAATCACTTTTCTTTTTCCCAAGAGAGTGCAAGAAGTTTAATGCTTCTAGCAAGTGTATCTGGGAAAAAGTTGTATCAAAAAATGATACCAGTACTTCTTCACAGTGATATATATGACTTTTTTGAATCTTTATTGTGGTTGAGGTATGATTGAAGAGAAGTCAGGAAATTCACAGTTAAATCATATAGAAAGACCAGAAGCTATTCCCTTTTCTTTGTAAAGTGAAACTCCAAGGGTATAAATTTAAAAAACAAACGATCTTTCCCAAATTAGTTGAGAATGAGGTTGGATTTAGCCCAGTTGTGGTTGCCTAGCAACCGAGCTACATATTGGAAAGAGGATGAGGGTACTTTAGCCCCTGGGTACCACTTAAGGCACTATGAAAAAAACTTTGCTCTTTTGGAAGTTTCTGTTCAAAGACGCTTATGATCCATACCATATGCCTTTCACCTTTTAAATCAGATTTAACATTGTAAGACATTTTAATTGTCACCTCTTCCGCGAAGCTTTCCCTGACCATCACCATGGAACCCCTCAATCTGGGCCATGTCTACTTCCCCTGTGCTCCCCTTACCCTAGCATTTTATTACCTTTGCACTCATCATCCTAGAATCACTAACTTGCTCATTTATCTGTTTTGTGTGTCTGCCCAACCTGATTGTAATTAGGCACTGTCTCTCCTAATTTCCTTTGTATCTCCCATGCATAACACCATGTCTCATAGTCTGTGGATGCTCTGGCATTATTTGTTGAATGGATGGCTGGATGAAGAAATGAATGTATGAATAAATCAAAGAGTTAATCAGCCTTCAATGGAGATACTCCCTAAATGAGCAGATGTATCAAGGACTCTATATGTAAATGTAATGGAATAACTCTAATACAAACTGTTGGAACAGACTTTGTGATAAGCCTGTTTCAAGTCATTGTTATAAAGAGTTTGTGTGAATTAAGTTACCTTCCCTCTTTTTTTCTGCTCTTTGCCCTACAGGCTGCCTAAGCAGGTGTGACTGGTTCTTAAAGAGTTCAAATTATCAGTCATTTGGCCCCATCTTCCCATCCCAAAGCAGGTGTGTCTGCCTGATTCTCCTTGCTTGTTGGACTTGCCTGTTTGTTATCACTCAACTGCTACCTCTTTCATTTTAGTGTGAAGTATTCTTCATCTCGGGTTGGCACAGGGAATTTTTCTTGGGGAAATCCTGGATCCCCTGTGGCTGTTAACATGTTTAGTTATGGCTACAATAACCTTAGAACTCCCCTGGATAATCCTTAAAAAGGACATTATACATCGAGCTCTTTCCTGAGTTAGGGAGCTATAAAGGGAACTCATTTCTCATATCCAGGTCTTTACATGTAAGGTATTAGAAGGGCCCAGTTTTGATCAGAGTTATGGTAAGAACCATATGGCATACAAATTGTAGTTTGAAGACAATTTTAGAAAGGGACTATTTACAAAGGCCTGGTCAGGGCACAAAGAAAGCAAGACAGATTGGGTACCACCCTATTCTAACCAGGGTTAGAAATAGGATCATCTGAAGGGGAAATTGGGAAAGAATGGTTCTTAAAATCTAAAGGAAAAAAATCAGAGCGAGGATGAGAGTATATGGAGAGAGTTGTCTGAGAAGAGCAGCGCCTTTTGTTCAAGTTAATGGAGACTATGCAGAGAGGCATCCCAGGGAATAAATGCCCTGAACTTTCTTCCTCTAGTCTCTCACTGATGTGCTCCAATATCCAAACCAAACTGGAAAAACTAGAGAGCAGAGAAGCTTGAAGAAGTGGCCTATACTAGGCAGCCTCTTGGGACTCAGGATGCAAATTGGAGAGAAGATCTGGAAGGACAAGCAGAAGATACTTAGCACAATCACCTAGAAGGAATGCAGATATAACAGGATGTGTGGGTGGAGGCAATGTTGTATATAGTTTCACTCCAAAATAATTTGAGGGGAAATATTTTGACATTTTCTTGTAGATTTTCACTGCTCTGTAAACATTTCTTTATCTTATTCCTCATTGGCATTAGCCCATTACTAATTTGCTCATTTAAAGGCTATAACACTTTCTAAAAACAAACACAAACTTTCTTTGGCTTGCTCTTACCTCCAGGATGAAGTGTGGCATTTGAGCATCTTTAAACTTTGGTTCCAACTTTTTACTGTCTGGGTAGCTCTTATTCATCTTTCAACCTGAAACTTGACTGAATGAAAGTAGGATAAATCTATATTACACTAGTTTGGGCAAAGAATGGAATTTACTAGACAAATTCCTGCCCAGGAAGGGCAGGTGTCTGAGCAGCTTCTGGAATTCCAACACCCCAGCGGGGGGACAATTTGTCTCTAGAACACCACCATCGATATGACTTACCTTCCAATCCCTATACTCTGTGTGTTTCAGTTTAGGTTCCCCAGGGAGATAATTCAATTGGTCTAGTTCTGGTAAGATGCATACTGCTGGTCTAATGGTCAAGGGGTGCCTGAATGGTACAGTTGGGTAAGTGTCCCACTTGTGATTTCAGCTCAGGTCATGATCTCAGGGTCCTGGGATTGGGTCCTTGCTAGGCACACACTCAGCATAGAGTTTGTTTGGGATACACTCTCTCCCTCTACCCCTCCACCCATGCTCTCTTTACAATAAATAAATAAATTTCTTTTAAAAATTAGGTTTGGTCAATAGAGATACAAAGCAACCATGTTGTTCCTGGGAATGTATTTGTGGATAGTGGTGATAGAGCAGTTATTAGGGAAGAGATAACAGATTATAAATTGGAGAGACACTTTAAAAGGTTATCTAGTATAAAGAACTAACTTAATTGTAGTATTTTTTTAAGATTTATTCATTTATTTTAGAGAGAGAGTGTGTGTGAACGGGGGTATGGGGAGGGACAAATGGAGAGGGAGAGAAAGAGGGAAGGCAGCAGACTCCTTGCTGAGCGTGGACGCTAATGCCTGGCACAATCTCACAACCTTGGCATCACAGCCTGAGCCAAAATCAAGAGTTGGATGCTTAACTGACTGAGCCATCCAGGAGCCCCTATTTGTGATCTTTTTTAATGAAGTCTTTTCAGATTTCTCTAGAGGCTTCTATATCCTTGTTACAATCTATTTTTCTAAATATTTGTCAGTTGCTCCCCTACGATGTTAAATTCAAAGAAAGGGACCATATTTTATTCATCTTTGTATGCCCAGTACCTAATAGACTGAATAGAGAAGCACTCACTACTTTTTGTTAAGCAAATGGGTGAACATCGTTGTAGAAAAGTAATGGGCATTGCAATCACAAGGCTGGTGCTGAGTTACTTTATTCATTTACTAGATCTTTTTAATTAAACCAATTTTTAAAATTATTTTAGCTCTGGTTTCTTTCTCTCCAGTAATAACCACATCTTAGAGTAATGAGAACCAAATGGGATATTCATGAAGCAATAATCCATAAATGAAGGCTTTAATTGTTTGGGAGCCTGCATACTATTTGAGTAAGACAGACTTGATTTTGAGTCATTCTGTTGCCTCTTGTGTGACATTGAGCAAGTCACTTAGTCTTTCTGAGCCTCTGTAAGACTAAAGATAATAATACCTAACTTCATAAAGTTATGATGAAGATTAAATTTGATAATCTATATATTATGATTGGCACTGGTGATTGCTCATATTGTTACTTACATATATGTACAAGGCCAAATCCTAGACAATATAGGAAAGGTGATGAAGTCTGATCACATATTCCTTTTAGCTGCCACTTGCTTCATCTCCACACTTACTGCCTGGATCTTATGTTGTCTTTCATCTAATCATCTGAAATGATCTTAAGTAATTCAACTGTGGGATTTTTCCAGCTCTCCCCTTCACTTTATCAACACAGATTTTCCTGATGGGACTTTTCTTCCTTTAGTCCTTCAAGAACTAAAGTGAACTAACAATCAATCCCTGATAATATTGTAAAGGATGCTTATGAATTCACATCATTTTTCAAACAATTGTCATGTGTATTTTCCTGGGTATATTTTGGAGACTCAAAGTAAACTCAACAGAATGGCTTTCATGGAGAGATGTGCCAGCATTGGGCTTGGTTGATAAGTGAGAGGTCTAGAGGCATGTGTGCCTTTCTGCATTCCACACATTATATAACAGGGGAGAGACCCTTGATGTACCTCAAAGAGCAATGACTCTGATGAAAAAAAAAATAGTCTTTCAAACTTTGTCTTCCTTCTCTAAAGAAAAGAAGATTTTGGCATGGTCAAATAGGTGTAGAACAAAAAGCCGAGATTTCTTTTATGTGGCAATACTATCTACCATCACTATATGGATCACTCTCACTTTATGTGAAATAGGTCTAACCTCCATCCCTTTTTTCTTACAGGACACTTTTGGAAACTGAAGAAATAGCATATGAGCAGAATTTTGTGAAGATCCTTGAAAATCAAGGATCTGTTTCTAAAAGTCTCCATTTCATGTAGCTCAAAGCCTAGAAAGGTATTTTCAGGCTCTAAAAAATTAGTTCTGGGGGATCCCTGGGTGGCGCAGCGGTTTGGCGCCTGCCTTTGGCCCAGGGCGCGATCCTGGAGACCCGGGATCGAATCCCACGTCGGGCTCCCGGTGCATGGAGCCTGCTTCTCCCTCTGCCTGTGTCTCTGCCTCTCTCTCTCTCTCTCTCACTGTGTGCCTATCATAAATAAATTAAAAAAAAATTAAAAAAAATAAATCTTGTAAAAAAATAAAAATAAAAAAAATAAAAATAAATAAAAAATTAGTTCTTATATATTGACTCTCTGCTTTATTTTCTTAAAGATTTTGCTTATTCATTCATGAGAGATACAGAGAGAGAGGCAGAGACATAAGCAGAGGGAGAAGCAGGCTCCATGCAGGGAGCCTGATACAGGATCATGTCCTAAGCCAAAGGCAGCTGCTCAACCACTGAGCCATCCAGGCATCCCTACTCTCTGCTTTAAATGGAGGCTCTAGAACATCATTTTCCATTATGTAGAAGAAACAAACTTAATAATCTGGTTTAGGTTTAAATTGTTGTGACTTTTTTTTTTTTTTTTTAATTTTCATCTAGGCTTGTTGGGACTAGCAACAGGGAGACATCAATATTAAAAAGCCACCTCAAAAATTGTTCTGGACTTTTAATAATATTGAAGAAAAAGAGGGATTAGTTCTAGATGTTAAAGAAGTAATATGGTTTTTACATGTATGTTTATTATAAATTTATTTATATCTGAAGTACTTAACACAAGATAAAACTTATAAACTATCATTCTATTCTAAACTAGCCATTTTTTACAATCTGCCACAATTTCTAAAATGTATTTTAAAGACTCTGATACCTAAACAACATGGAGGTTTATATTTCAGATGAATTTACACAAATATGATAGTAAAATTACTTGAGAGTGATTTCTTACTTCTTTGCATTAAAAGGCCAAAAATAGCACTGAGGAACCCTTTTATTTATGATTAAAAAGTTTGATGAGCTTCCTGCATTAACTGGTTTGTCAGTCAACTAAAATACTTTGTGTTTTCCAGGTTACAATTGGTGGATCCTATAGACTTTCTATCTGCACAGGGAAGAAATTTAAAATGAGAAGATACAAATACTTTCACATTCTGGAGATTTACTTGATGACTTCTTTAATTACAGTCAATTCCTTATTCAAGAGGACTCATATTTCCAATCCCTCATCCTTTCTTTCTCTCAAAGAGAAAACTCATACTGTTGTTTCCACAATATTCCACAATATTAGATGGTTTCAAATTATTGCTTTATCATTATTTTTGAAGTCATTTTTTCATGTGAATACCTAATTCAGAATCTCTCTACATGTTAATATCCTGATTTATGGGAGAGATCAGTGGTCATAAGGTTGTTTTGAGAATTCAATGAGTTAAGCAGAAGTAAAGAAGTTAGAATTATCCATGGAACAGAATAAAATTTAATCTATGTCTCCCACAGTGTGGCTGTTGTCCCTATCACTGTTGCCTTTGGTCCTTTAGGACATTCTTGATCATATTCTCTCAAGAACATGAAGATGAATGGGCTTCTTTTGTTTCTCGTGCCCTGATAGAATCCAGAAAGATAAGTCTAGCTAGTAGGATGATCTCTGAGGAGATAAATACAAGATTTTATTTCAGAAGCTTCAGTCTTTGAAAGTCTTTCCCTTATGAGCAGAATATGAGTATTTGGAGTTCTCCAAAGTAGAATAATGAATATTTGCTTTTCGTTTCATTTCTTACAATTTTCTGGACCCAGAAGCAGTGGTGGATTCTTCTGTCATTCTGGTATTCCCTCACTATTCCTGTGGGCACCTTGCCTGATTCAGTTATGCTTTATAAATTTCAAAATACAATTGGAGTCTCCAGTCTACTTTATCTGGGAGTCTGAGAAATCTAAAAATGAAAAATATAGTGGAAGCCTGTATTAGTTAGGATTAAATTCAGCTACATATGAAAGAAACTCAAATAGCAGCAGCTTAACTAAGAAAGAAGATATTTTTTTTTCTCTTACAAAAAAATAAGCAGTGATTGACAGTCCAGGGCTGGTATGATAGCTCCACATTAATCAGTGACCCTGGCATCTGCTCTTCCATCTTTAATATGACTTATATCTTCAAGGATGACTTACTGTTGTGAGATGGCCATTGTAACTCCAGCCATCATATTTCTGTTCTAGGCAGGAGGACAGAGAAAAGGAGAGTAGCAGAAGTATTCATCCTCATGGAATGAACTCCCTTTAGAAAGCTTTGTGAGAACTTTTGCCTACCATGTCAAAGGGAGATGGGAAATATAGGTTTTATCTAGAGCTTGTCAAAGATCCTCTTTACCATCTCCATAAGCTGACTAGGTCAGAGCTATATTTCCCATTGTATTCCATAGTGGTAGGCATAGGCTACAGAATTAGACGAGTCTGGGTTTGGATCTCAGTTCCACTCTTACTCTTTGGATGTCCTTGGGAAAAATCAGGGAATTTCTTTGAGGCTTAATTTATCATATATCAGTTGGAAATAATAATATAGCTTATTTTTTAAAGATTGAAGGAGATGACATATGCCTATGTCTTTTTCCAAGTAATAGTTTTTAAATGAGTACCAATAATTTTATTTATTTCACTATCCCTTATGGTTCAAACATTGTACCATCTTTGATAAATGTGATATCTCAACAAGTTTTCAAAGTGTTTTATAAATCAATGAATCAGAAACTCAAAAAGGCTAAGTAATTTGATCAAGTTTTTACAAAATGAAATGTAAGCCTTCCCTACCAATTAAGAAAAAAAAAAAAAGTCCAGATCTTTCTGACTTAACAATTGAGATTTTTCTTCCAGATTAGATTGTTCTTTTCAGATCCAGGTACACACAGTACATATAGGTTTATGTAATAACAAGCTGGATTCTAATAGCATTTTACTTTACTGATTGCATTCATTCAGCAAATGTCAGGAGTTGCCAGAGATTATAAATTGGGCTTTTTAGCCCAGACTTTGGGCTTGTCCTGTCCTGAGAAAAAAATAGGACCCTGCTATAGAAGAAAAATAGGAAAGATTTTCTGCCTAAGACTTTTTTTTCAATTTCTCCATGTTTCTAGTTCTTTGTCACCAAGATACATATGTAGCCTTTGAATGAAATAATCAGGTTGGAGAGCCAGATCCTATTGTTCTCTGTCTTCTGATGTCAGCTCAGTTTGTAAAATTGAAATGGGGCATCTGCTATGCTAGTTATAAGGTTGAGCTGGACTAATGTGATACACCCCTGGATGGTGTATGCAGTGCCCATATTACTTGCATATGGTAATAGCTGCCATTATAGAGAAAGTCTGGGATGCTGTCAGTACAACAGAAGGTACAACTGAATTCTCACATGAAGGTCAGAGCAGAAGAAACATTTTCTAAGCTGAGGCCTAAAAGATAAATTGAGATTTATCAAAAGAAGAGAAGCTGGAAGATATCCCAAGCAGGAGAGAGAGCGTGTGACTTTGACCCTGGGCTCTGACCTATATTCTTTGATTATTCCTACCTTTACCTCTTAACTATTGCCTTGACTCCGCCAGGGCTCGCTTTTAGTCTTGCCATTTGAAAGCCCATCATGAACATAGATGCCACCACCTTAAACAACATGGCACTGGGATTATGTACTCATAAAGCCAATGTTAACAAACCATTCTGCAGAATTGTTCTAAAACAGAGATGGCAACTAGGCTTCATTTCCTGTGCCAATGCTAATAGTTTATAGTAGCAGCCTGGACAGATCAAAAGAATACTGAGAATTAGTGGAAAGAGTCCCATGATTAATTAGTGATGCTTCCCTAGGTTCAGAAAGAGAGTTCTGATGCACGGGCATTGGCATCTTGGGTCCAAAACTCTCTTTCCCCCTTTCTATTATGTTTGAATGGAACTAGGAAAAATGTCAAAGGAAAAACAGGGTATAGGCCAGAACGGACAGATGAGAACACCTCCTGTCTCTTGCCTGTAGCAATTTCAATATCATCATACAAAATTTAGCTTTTGATAATAATGAAAAGCTGGCTCCAAGTTCCCTAGGTCATCTTGGTGGTCCCTACATTTGCAAGTCGACTTCATTCGGACACCCAGCTGTTGCTGCTAATAAACTTGCTAACAATAAAATGCCTAATGTAGGGGTTGCCTCAAACAAGAATGGCTGAAGGAGAGGCAGAAATATATCTGTGGTCATAGACTTGCGTTTGTGCCATACCATCCTGTGCCATACCATCCTGCATGGACTTGAGCCTATGACCTCATCCTCATAAACGTTTCCTGCTAACCTACAAGTAATAGGCCACAAACAATAGTCTCCTTTGCAAAAAATTTTAAAAATTCTTACTGTATTCTCCTGCTTAAAACTTTTCATTGGTCCCATTGACTGCTTGCCAATCATTCTAGACCATCTTGTATACTACATTGCAGATGCATAAAAAACCTAGCATTGCTTTTCTTTGTGCCACTCTGTTTTACTGCCTTTGCCTTTATCTATTCAGATCTTTGGAGCCTTCTTCAGTTCCACATTGTCCATTTAGTTATCTCTCTCTCTATTTTTAAAGATTGTATTAATCGTTCATGAGACACACACACACACACACACACACACACACACACACAGAAACAGAGACATAGAGGAAGAGGCAGGCTTCCTGCAGGGAACCCAATGCAGGCCTCCATCCAAGGACCCAGGGAACATGCCCTGAGCTGAAGGCAGTCGCTCAACCACTGAGCTACCCAGGTGTCTCATTTAGCTATCTCTTATCCAAATTCCAGACCTGGCTGGGATACAACCATCTATGCAACTCTTGCCCATCCAACCCACCTGGTTCATCTCTCTCACCAGTGCTATCTCTGTGCGTTTTATATACTTTTATTATTGCACATGTCATATTGGTGGTAAATAAATCCTGTGCCCCAGCAGACTGTGAGCTTCCTGAGTGCAGGAACTAGATCTCCGCCTCTTCCAACAGATATTTAAGCCAGAGTCTGGTCACCTCATATACTGAATTTAACTTAATCTTTAAAAAAACAAAACACATTGGGACACCTGGGTGGCTCAGTGGTTGAGCGTCTGCCTTTGGCTCAGAGTATGATCCCAGAGTACTGGGATCGAGTCCCACGTCAGGCTCTGCATTGAGCCTGCTTCTCCCTCTGGCTGTGTCTCTGCCTCTCTCTCTCTCTCTGTGTCTCTCATGAATAAATAAATAAAATCTAAAATAAATTAATAAATAAAAATAAAAAAACACTAAAATAGTCTTTACATTCACTTTTTTCATTGGGCTCTGTGCATATCTGTAGGAGTGAGGAAACTCCTGGCTAATCAAAGATAGAGATATATGCCTGTTTCATTTGTTTATCTTTGAATTCTCCTATTTCATAGATTATGGTCAGGACAGGGAAGATTGGAATTAAAAATTAGACATTTTGAGTTACTCTACTGCAATTTGGAAGGATGGGAGACTATATATATTTCCTTGGAATTTTTAACCAAAGACATTTTATTTTTATTTATCACAACAGGGTTCCAGGCAACATCTTGCCTAATCATATAAATTGAATTATTCAGATGCTCATGAGTTTACATTATCTTATCCCATGTTTCCAGCTCATTAACTAATAACCAAAAATGCAAGTAATTAAGGCATTTAGAAAATGCCATTAACTGCCATTGAATTTGGTCTCCCTTCTGTGTTTGTTGAATAGCTGGGTAGAAAACACTTAACCTTTGGCTCACATTACCTTTCTAGGGAATGACCATCATCCTCTTGGCTTCTTTCCAAATGTACTGGGCTAGTTTTCTTCACGGCAGATTCTCGAAGCCTTTATTTCCACTAACTCTTGTGCTGTTTGGAAACATGCCATCAGTCAAAGGAAAAGAAGGAGAAAGATTGTGAGCTCTCAGTTGTCTAAACATGCTTATTGGTTTGCTTGCTTTCTCAAAGTTTGATAAAGACAAATTTTAGTGTATCCCAAGGGGCCTCCCAGAACCGCCCCCCCCCCCCGCAGCCTCTGTTAGAAAATAAAGTTAAACACCTTTTTTAAAATATCAAAATTAGGAAGTGAGCCCCTTTTATGTTTGCAGAAAGCTCTGTCTTCAACACTTGATTTCCTCAGGTGTCTCTGCACATCTACAGAGAATGCTTAAGTATTTCATACATTTATCCAATTGGCTATCTCCACCAACTGTCTGGCTCTAGATCTCTGCCCTTCTCTGCTGCTGGGTCCACTCAGGCTTGGGCTTCTTTCTGTAACTAGGTCTGGGTTTGGGCACATTCTTTTCTTTAACTCACCATAGAGATAGCTAATACAGGCTGATGCAACCTTTTTAAATAATGGAGGAAAATTGCAGCACAAAGACTAGAAATAGATACCGAATGTAGAAGATTTCAGAATTCATAGGCCAAAGCCTCCTCTGGAAGATGTATGGAAGATGCACGATCTACTATGAGCTGATTTATGTTTCCCAAAATGTATTTCAAAATCTTAACCCCCAGTAACTCAGAATGTGACCTTTCTTGGAAATAAGATCTTATGGATGAGGTCAGTTTAGATGAGGTGATACAGGAGTGACACGAACTCTTTAGCCCCACATGATTGATGTCCTTATAAGAGAGAGACCCAGAGAAGAGAATGCTATGTGAAGATAGAGGCAGAAATTAAGGTGATATAGTTGCAACCCAAGGAACACCAAGGACTGATGGCACCACCAGAAGCTAGGAAGAGGCAAGGAAGGATTCTCTGCCATAGGCATGTCCTTGCTATTAGCTTGATTTGGGGCTTCTAGCCTCTGGAACTGTGAGACAATAAATTTCTTGTTTTTTTTTTTAAGCCACCTGGCTTATGGTACATTGCTATAACATCTCTAGGAAACTATTACCAGGTCCTCCTGCTGGCTCCCAGCCTGTCATCGTAATTGCAGAACTGGGGCCCCTGGGTGGCTTAGTCAGTTAAGTGTTGGGCTCTTGATTTTGGCTCAGATCATGATCTCAGGGTCGTGGGATCAAGCTCCACATCAGGATCCGTCCTGAGCATGGAGCCTACTTAGGATTCTCTTCCTCAGGATCCCTGGGTGCCTCAGTGGTTGAGCATCTGCCTTTGGCTCAGGGCATGATCCCAATTCAGGGATCGAGTCCCACATTGGGCTCCCTGCATGGAGCCTGGTTCTCCCTCTGCCTATGTCTCTACCTCTCTCTGTGTCTCTCATGAATAAATAAATAAAATCTTTGGAAAAAAAAAGATCCTCTTCCTCTGTCCACCTCCCCCACTCCTTCTTATACTCTCTCTCACAAAATAATAGTAACAACAATAATAATATGAATAATAATTGCAAAATCCAGCTCATCTCTTAACTAGCAGCTGCCTTTGCCCATCGGAAGTCGCAGATTAAATTCCAAGGTTCTCCCTGTCTAGCTTAATATCTGCTCCATTCTAGGATGACTGCTGCTTGAGATGTCCATTTTTTTAAGAAAATAAATTAATAAGGCTTTGGTTGACTCTCTTGCAGGAACCCCTTTGTGATGACCACCACCAGGCAAACAATATAACATAACAAGGTAGGTTCTGGCACTATTAATCCAGTTCCTTTTAGAGTCCCTCTGGCTAATTTGCTGACACAATCTCTATCATTCTCTCTTTATGTTTTTTGCGTAAATAGGAATACACATATCTTCTCAGAATAAACACACATTTTAGGAACAGCACATGAATTAGGAAATGAATGTATCCTTAGAGAAAGCATAATCTGTAAAATGTTAACACAATGAAATAAAAATTTTTACAGTCTATTTCAGAGAAACTTAAATTGTCTTTGCATTCTATTTCTACATTCTAAAACACATTGCTTTACCTTTGCATAGCTAAAAGCCACATCAGAGTGATTTTCCTAAAATAAAGGTACAATTTTTATTGCAAGGTAAATTTAAATTTCCACCTATTAGGTAATACAAAAATATTAAAAGTATTGAAATGCCCATCCCCATTTATATACCCCATCCTCCTGCTTCTAGCTATGAAGGGTTTCAAGAAAAAGAAATAGAAATATATAGAGCAATAGAGATAGAGATAGAGGTAGAGGTATAAGTGGAGAGGAAGACAGAGGCAGAGAGGCACAGAGAGAAGCCTCAATCCCTCAGCATCCAAAGTTGGCTAGAACTCTCCATTACCTCAAGAGCTTTTTTTCATTTTAGGATTTCAGTTCTTCCTATTCTTTCTTCCTCCATGAGTCATTGCTCCTTGGATTATACTTTCATATGGCAGTTAGAGTTGGAAATTCCATAAGTAAAAGAAGAAATATCTCAAGAGGAAAGAGATGTAGAGGGTACAGTGATAGCAGTGGAGTGAACATGCAGCTTTCCAGAACATTGCCAATCCCCAACCCACTCCCGTGATGGATCTGTGATGTCCACCATGGGTGTGAGAGGAGGTAGAAATGAACCCGTAGCATAGATCTTCTGTTCTGCACAGTCTACCTAATCTGACACTTTATGCAGTAGCTGTCCTTCCTTAGGTTAAACCCTCTAGTCAAGAATCAACAAATTTGGCTCACCATTATTTTCGTAAATAAAATTTTATTGAAAGCAGCCACACTTATTCATTTACATACTATCTGTGGCTGTTTTTATACTACAAAGGCAGAGCTGAGTAGTTCCTGTAGGGACTGTATAGCCCACAAAGCCAAAAATATTTACTATCTAACCCTTCGCAGAAAAAGTTTGCTGATCATTACTCTATATGGTGCCAGTCCTAGGCAAGGCCCTTCTTGTTGGATCTGCTAAGTGGATGAATTCCATCCCTCAACATGGAGTATTTCATATTCTAGTTAGAATCTCTCAGTAACAGATAAGTGAAATCAAAACGAAACAATCTAGAGTGAAAAAAACAAATGATCTAGGATGAAATAGTAGAATGTTGACTCTAAATGCAAAGTCCAGGCTTTAGGTACAGGTGGATCTTAAGAAGCAAGGATGTCATCAGAAGTAATCCCTCTATCTTTATCTTTCAATCTTGCTTTTCTCTCAGGCACCCAGGAGTCCCAGATTTATAGTTGACCCATTATCCCAATAGGGTAATGGCATCTCCTTGCCAATTAGTCCAGCAAAAGCACCAACACTGAGTGTAAAAGAACCAACGTGGATAACTTGACAGCCTTGGACCACTCCTATGGCCAAAAGGAATGAAATTTGGTAAGTAGCCTGCCTGGGACGATGGATCTATCCCTATAATTTCCAGTTCCATCCAAATTATAAGACTAGTTATGAGGAAGAGCTTGTTCTCCAAAGGAAAATCAATGTTTTCCTCCAGGTTAAGGATAAATCAATTTATAGTAAAGAAACATCCACTGTTCCAGACTAATGGGATTTCTATAAGAAGGAAGAGAAATAAAAGAGGCAGGGAACCCATCCTGTTAGATTCTGGTCTATCTAGTCCTGGATTGGTCCTCCTGGATCCCTTCTGTGATTCTGATCTGATCTGTGACTGCCAGTCATTGCATGCCAATCTGAGGGAGCATTCAGTGCTGCCCTAGCCTGAGGTGGTGGACAGGAAGGAAAGCTTGGTGACCTCTGGATGTCTGTATACTCTCCTAACTGAAGATCTGCACAGGCAAAAATCCCAACTCAGAGAATTATACATTGTGACCTTATCCCAAGAGATTTTCCAACAGAGCTGCGCTCATATCCAGCTGTAATTACTGATGATGATATATCATAGCAACAGATCAAACCTTGGCTAATACCTAATAGGGAGATATCTTTCTTTTCTCCCCAAAATAAACTCAAAACAATAAAAAGTGGTTGTTAATTTGATAGCTTTTGTTGAGAAATGATCATTGTTGACCATGAACAGGAAAATGACACAGTGTGCCCATTTCAAAAGTTTATTTCCTTTTCTATCCTAAATTTAAATTGTCAATGCTTCCATCTGTAAATACTTTCAGTAGAAACAAAAGTCACAATTTCCTGTCCCTTTGCCTTCTGTTTATTTTAAATAATAATGTCTTAAGGTGGTGAAGCCCTTTCACTGTATAAAATCTGTTCCTCTACAAGTGAAAATGGGCCACCTCTTTCCACCTATCCACATGTTATATAAGGAGCATCAAGGCATTGGTATTTTTTAAAGCTCCTCAGGTATTTCTAGATACTGATGATTTAGATAGTACTCTTGTTTGGCACCTCTGAATCTTCTAAGCCCTACACTGATCATAGAGTTAGCTATCATCTCTCTTTTCATTGTGCTTTTGTTATGACTTCCTGAGTGATTTTGCAGCAGCTAATTTACTTATTTGCTTCTTTCACTAAGCTTTGATCCCTGTAGGCATAGACTCTTTCTCATTTATTTTTGTATCTTCAGCATTTAGTGGAGCACCTGGAACAAGATAGCTATTTGATAAGTTATAGCTGAATGGAATAATCTCACACCATCCTCTCAAAGATACTATAAAGTAGGTATTATAATCATTCCTGTCTCATCAGGTCAGAAACTGAGGCTTATGGACATTAAGTGCTATGTGCAGGTTTGACTTGAACCCAGACCTTCTGACTCCAAGGCCATGTTCCTCTCCAAAACATCATTCTTAATGGAAAGTACTGATACAGTTGCTACTATTTACGGCTGAAAAATGTGAAATAGCCTGTTAAAAACAGTCAAAATTTGGCAGTTTCGTAGGCTTCAACCTGATACTTTTGTTGTGGCCTTTATGTAGGGGTTGGCTTTTTGTTAAAAGAGAACAACACCCAGGAGTCAAAGCAAATGGACTGGAACTCTCAATGGCCTTAGCTGGTCAGAATAAATGTACCTCGAAGGTTGGTGATCAGAAACTCAGACCCACTGGCCCCTCATAAGTAAAGACTTCAGTCAGTGTTTCATAGGATGAGTTTAGTCTAATGATTGTATGGACATTAACCATCAGATTAGGGCTTTTCTTTAATTTATAGAGTCATGAGTTAGAAGTCAATCCATCAACTCATGGAGCCACAGAGTCATGAAGACTTCTCATGGAGTCAGATCATTGCACAAAGAGTTAAAAGACCTGAATTTAAGTCTCAATTAAGCTACCACCTTGCTATGTGAACTTATGAAAGTCCTTCATTTCTGTGAGCTTTACTTTCTTCATCTGCAAAGTGGAGAGAATAATTTCTATCATACCAGATTACTCTAAGGTTAAAAATAAATATATTATCCATTAAAAGCCTCACAAACTATAATGTAGCGTACACTCATAAGATAATTTTATTGTGGCTCTCTTTCACATAGAAGAGAAAGACTAGCAGGCTCACTAAACACAACATTACAATATAAATACTTGAATGAACAACCTAGATGTCTTTAATGATAATACATGAGCATCCTCTTTTTAATGTAAGGTCCCCTCTGGCATGAATAGATTGTTACAGCCAGTTCATTTTCCATGTTTCCAGCAGATTAACTGCTTGTCTGAACTCGTGAAATAGGAATGATGAGCCTCCGTGGAGTTGAAGGGGCTTCCTGATGAACTCATCTGTTTTCGTCTTTTGTAATGAGAAGTTACCACTGTGCCCAGAATGTTCTGCTTCTCTGAAGGCTTGCAGTTCTCACTTTATACAGCAGGTGCGCATGCAGGTCAACAGTCTGATTGAGAAATTCACTACCTAAGACCTAGAGAAAGAAATTACATTAGGTCTGAAAACATCTTAAAAATAATACATAAGTAGTGCCATTTCCTTGTTTGTATATTTTGGATACCTCTGAATGAAATTTTGATAGTATATCTATATGGCTCTCAAAGTGCAGATGCCAGAACATTACCACCATCATCATCATCTGGGAACTTTATAGAAATAGACATTCTTAAACACTCCCTGGACTTACTAAATGAGAAAATTGGAGGTGGGCCCCAGCAACCTGTGTTTAAGTACTTTCTTGGTGATGCTGATGCATTAAAGTCTGAGAAGCATGACATATCATTATTGGATAAATTCATGCTCCTTTAACTAAGACAGGGACAGAAGAGTAATATACATATTTAGAGTTAATCTCTCTTTACTTGAGTATTTACTGAGAATTCTTTGTCAATTATTCTCAGTTCTGATTATGGGACTTTATTGAGTTAATAGATGTGTGAGTGGAGAAAATTGGACAAAACCATGAGAATCTGAATTCATATAAATTTTAAAGAGACATGTTGCCATCTTTAGTTGAAAAATTCTGGGAAGTATAGGTGGGGCAAAAAAGGACCGAGATAGCTAAAGGAACTGGTCCTTCTTTTAGGAAAAGACAACAACAACAACAACAACAACAACAACAAAAGAGGTAAAACGTGAATGTCCCTAGTTGTTTAAGCCTTCAATCTCCAGTCACACATTTAACTCATTTTCTTGTCTTCAGTGGCCACATCAAGTCCATTATCAAATCTTCTCAACTCCATCTCCAAAATGTATCTGAAGCTCATTCACATCTCCGAATCTATGCTGCCACTTCCACATCGAGGACATTATTATCTTTCTCCTGGGCCATGTCTTGCCACCTAATTGGTCCTGCAGTTTCCACTCTTGTCAATCTACTTTACACACATTCTGAATCCCTTAAAACATAATTTAGATCAGTCATTCCTCGACCTGCCCAGTTCTCTTTAATGGTAATTCTTTGCATTTTGAATAAAAGCCATACTTCTAACCATGACCCGTAAGGCTCAGCCTGATATGGACATTAACTACCTAATCTTGTTTTAATCCCCTTCCCCCGCAGTCTGATGCAATGCCAGGTTTTTATTGTCAGTTCCTTAAACATCCCAGGCTCTTTCCTGTCTCCGGGTATTTGCCCTTATTATTAACTCTGCTTGGGATGCTTTTCCTCCCACTCTTTCAAAGCCAAGGCTTCCTTCTGCTTTAGGTCTTCACCTAACTAGCTGCTCTTCACAAGGACCTGTATTGGCAAATCTGTCTCAAGTGTGTTTCCTTATACTCACTCAGTCCTTACTCTACCTTGACTCCTTTTTTATTAGTATTTTTCACAGTTTGAAACTATTTATTTGTTACTCTAGAATGTGAAGTTCTCACATACTGACATAATGTATGTCTTATTTGATTTTATTTCTGCCCTTACAAGTATGGGCACATAGTTATTGCTCAGTAAATGTTTGTTGAATCAGTAAATTGAAGCATTTTTTTTTTTGTACTCTGTGATTCTTTAGACAGATAGATGGATATTTAGAAAGATTTGCTTGTGCTCTGTTATATAATTCTGTTATAATTGTTCTTCAAGAAAGCTTGGGAAAGGGTTGCTGGTTTTAAATGAGGTGGGCTATGAAAATATGCAGTGCTATGCTAGAACCAGTTCATACTGGCTTGTGAGAACAGATTTTGAGCATTTCTTAATTCCATGACCTTATATTTATAGCTTGAAATCTTTAGTGGTAGGAGTATTTACACTATGGCAACTGACAAAAACTAAAAATGTGAGATTTTTTTTTTTACCCAGAGAATTAGTTCTTAAAAATTTCCCAGCATATTGTTGATAGATAGGTGTTTCAGGTTGTGATCCCCAGAAATAGACCCTTAATTGAGAATTTGTGAGAAAGTGATTAATTTGAAATCATTACAGAGATAAGGGAATAAGAGGAGAATAAGGAAATAGGACCAGTAAAGGAAGAAGGCCAAAGAAGAGTATGATATCAAACAGTCCTATGGAGTTTTACTTTGTCTTAATCCCACAGAGCATCTCTGAAAACAAAGTTGTCCATTCAGGGACTAGTGATGTGGATTATTTGTACTTTCACTTATCAGTTATTGGTTAAGGACTGACCCTTGGGGAGCATGCATTCTTAGGCACTATGTTTCTGTGTGCAAAAGAAAAGCAAGTTCTGACAGTCTGAGGCCAGGGCTGTTAGAAAGAGACACACAGGTTCTGGCTGTTGGAAATGAGAGCACCCAAAAATGATAAAGGAAACCTGGGCCCATGCTTAGCTTGCTGACAGCCCTGCTACAAGAGTACCTCCTAACCTTTAAGATAATTACCCAGTAATAGGGAGATCCGGATAATCAGTAGGTCTGGGGTTGGGTCTAAGATTCTGAATGTCTAACAATCTCCCAGGTAATCTCACTGATGCTTCTCATGAATCACACTTTGAGGAGCAAAGAGCAACAAGATGCTTTAAATCATTTTGTACAGGAAGATCCAGTTTTATTTGGCTTATTCAAGTTAGTTTTCATGGAAACATGGTTTATAGAAGAGTTTGAAATAGAACCACCTGAGAGATATTTGATCCCACTACTGAATTTCCCCACTTTGTCAATGAGGTCAAACACTTATAGTACTTAGATTTGCCAGGGACGTTTCAGATCCCCAGTACTTCAGAGAAGATAAGTAAATGCCAGGTAAGTACTTAACACTTTTTTGACCGTGTCATAGTGCTAGTAGCCAAATCTATTCCTCAGATACCAATGATTTTTGTTCTATCTTTTGGCTTCATTCATTCAACAAGCATTTAATGATACCTATTTGATTGCAAGTCACTATGGGTGTTTTGTTGGGGACATAAAAACGAATTAGGTAAAAAAAAATAGACATGTCTCTTACCCTTTGTGGCATCACAGTTTAGAGTATAGATTTATAGAAATAACTGGAAACTGGTTTCAAATTGATAAAACATCGACAGTGTTTTACTTTGTGGTGTTCAATGGGAGACAGAGCTTGAATTACCCCTGACCTGCATTTTCCTTACACAACCAACTTAAAAATGTGAGGGGGCTGTCTATAGCACAAACTCAATGAAGAAATAAAGTAGAAAATTATTTTTAAGCCTCATTGCTGGAGATGTGAAGACATAAATGTTTTTTTCATGCCAACTATACTCTTTATTTTTATATTCCTCAATGAATGCTAATAAGACATACCAGTGCAGACTGCCTTAGGCAGAAATAAATATTATGCACTTGCAGTAATTAATTTATGGCAAAGTGTAGTCAGTAGGGTAAAGTGAATTTGTGAAATTCTCAGAGTACTTGACAGCTTCTTATTGAAGCAGAAATAAAATGTAGTCAATAAACAGTAAAATGCTGAGGAAAGTGTTTAGTTATCACCACAAGGGTTATATTAAGTAATTTGGGGTACTTTGCTTTCCTACTCATCCCAGAAGTTATGCATTCATATTATTGCAACATCAGTGCAGTATTTTCTAAACCAAGTGAATAAGGAATTGAGCAGAAGAAAACTTCATGGAAGTATTCTTTGACAATACCTTTTTCCTAACAGTATGCAAATGAGTTTCTAGGTAAGTTAGCCTTTACATGGATCTTCATGGGGCCTCCAACTCAAGTATTTTGGAAGTATTTTGGTTCAAATAATTTGGAGGCAGCTGCAATTCATAAAATGTTACTTTATAGACATGGGAATGGTTTGGCAAATAGACATTGTTAACAGGATGCTGTTGAGTATTTTCAGAATTCCCTGCCCTTAGGCATGCAGTTTTGTTGGTGGTAATCTCTCTAAGTTCAGATTCCTGAGAAGCAGAGCCTGAGATGAGAAATCTTGTGCAAGTAGTTTATTGAGGGAGGGCACTTGAGAGGACTGAAGGAAAAATACGGGCAAAATAAGAAGATACAGAGAACAAAAATTATTGGTACCTGGGGAAGAGATGTGGCTAATAGCACCATGACATGGTCACCACCATGGGGCAAAGGACCTAGACTTTTGTACCCCCCAAGTCAGTTAATCAGGAAGCAACTCTGTTTGGAGAGAAGTGGACTATCTCCAGGTGTGGTGGCTCCTTTCGGCCAAGGACAGTTCTTGTATTGGAGATTTGGAGACAGAAGCAGCTGAGATCCAATACATACAGGCACCTGGGGATAGTGCATTAGCCAATAAAGGAAATTTGGGTGGGGCACAGACTTGACCCATTATACTCACCTGGGAATGAGGAAAGGAGAAAAAAATAACAAGTTTACGAACTAAGTGCTATGATAAAATAGCAAAAATAATGCTCTTGCACTGATTAGCAGGTTTTGGCCACAAGAACATTTTGGTTCCTGGTATTATTACTAAACTTTTCCTTCTGAAGTAAGTTAAAGGTTCATCCAGTAATGATTCCACACTTTTTAAATTAGTTTCCAGCATAAAATATGCCCAGAGGAAATAAATGAGCTATTACAACAGTGGGGGGAAATTAACCAGGCAAGGCTCATGCCTTGGATGACAAAATCCGGGGGAAATAGTATAGTGAGTAGACTAATCCTTGGTCATGAGCTAGTATTATTGTGGTGAGTGTATCACTTCCTTTCTCCATACAAGTCTTCTGCAGACCCAAATTGACACACCTTGCATTCCTCAGATATCACCTGGGTAGCCGCCAGAACATTGAAAGCCCTGGTCCCTGAAGGGTAGCTAACAGTGTCATCTGTCAGCAGCCATGGCCATCCTGTAGGAGAACCTAATTGGTAGAAATATCCTCCCTGGAAGCATGGGTGCAAGTCCAAGGGAAATAGGATTGAAGATACTTTTTTTCTTTCCCCACTATCTCGTTATTATATAGATGATTTTTTTGCATTTTTCAAAATCACCCAGAGTTCTCTCTTTGATCAGTCTGAAGGTGCAGGTCAGAGGGACTTGGAGTCTCCCCACTCCAATTCCTCTAGTTAGCTTTCAGGACAACTAGAACACTAGACATGATACCTTATGTGGACTGATCCTTCTCTTCTTCCCTCTCTTCATTTTCTGTTTCTTCTTTTGCCTTTTTGCTTGTTTCTTCCACCTTTCTTCATTCTTTATTCTTTAAGTTACTTTATCTTCCTCCTTTCTTCTTGCCATCTCTCTGCCTTCCTTCTATTTCCTCTCCTTTCTTCCCAATTTCCACCCTTAATCTCCTTCCTTCCCACCCCCTTCCACCCCATTTCTTATGTTAAATCCCACACCTACCAGTTTCTTTCTTCTCTCTTCCCTACTCCATTCTTCTGTGTCCCTCCTCATCTTCCTTCCTTCTGTTCATCATTTCACTCTTGCATTTCACATCTGTTCTTTCTTTTTTCTATCCCTTTTTCCTTCCCTCTCTTCTTTAATTTCCACAGCAAAATCTATTGGTTCCCAGGTAGCCAGGGTGCCTGCATATACAGACTGCCTTCTCAGGATCCAAACAAGGTTCATCACAATTAATTTGGTGAAAGTGATACAACCAAATGATCTAAGTATTTATGTTTCATAATTTGGGGAAGGCACAAAGAATGTGAGAGGCAGGTAATTCAACAGGGCATTGCCTTTCTTCTAAACTACTTAACGCAAGGCTTAGCTCTGTCGGGCCCTAACCTGTCAGGGCCCCAGTGCTTTGGATCTACTATGCTTATGGATCCTTTTCCGGATCCCCCCATTTGCAGTTTGTGGCATTCTTTGCAGAGCTCAGAAAATGCTGATGTAAGTTCACTATCCCCACCAGCCAGCTTTGAGCAAGATCTGTCTCAACTGCCTCTCTCTCATTACACATCCCATCTGTCTCTGATGCTCCTTTGGCAGTCAAAGAGCTTGATGCATTATGCATCTCAAATATTAGAAAGATTATATAACCACCAGGCTATCAAAATCAGGAGGCCAGAAATAATGGGAGCATCTCTTTCAAGGACTTTTCCCTTAGTTATAATGTCAAGGAGAACAATAGTACTGGTTGGAAAATTTTAAATGGGAAGAAAAATACACAATCACAGGTATATACACTTGCAATCTCATACTGTTCCAAGGATTGACTTTGTCAACTTGGTTAAGAAGAATGGAAGTATTAAACATCTTTTGGCAAGAGTCTCCCAGAATCATTAACTGATTTTGTGATTCAGCAAAGGCCTATAAATTGCTAAAGGTATTGCCAGAAAGATGCAATTTATGTATAAATATATGAAAGTAGAAGATACTATATCTTTTATAGGTTGCTTAACAATATCCATGGGGTAACATGTTAGTCATAAAAATGAGTAGAGATAGGGGCAGCCCAGGTGGCTCAGCGGTTTAGAGCTGTCTTCAGCCCAGGGTGTGATCCTGGAGTCCCAGGATTGAGTCCCATGTCGGGCTCCCTGCATGAAGCCTGCTTCCCCCTCTGCCTGTGTCTCTGCCTGTCTCTCTCTCTCTCTCATGAGTAAATAAATTTTAAAAAATCTTTTAAAAAAATGAGTAGAGATAGAAGGAATTAATGCAAGCCATTTTTTTTCACATTGTTGATTTGCTAATCTGACTAGATTAGTAGTTATTTTTTACACCAGAATGTTAGTTGGTTATGGTAGCAAAGCATCAATCTATGTTGCACCTTGCTCATTAGAGTATTCTAATTATTAGAAAGATTCAAGTTAATTATACACACCATAGGCAGGAAAGAGTTAACTATCCCTATGGAACATTTGCAGATTAGTGGAAGAC
This sequence comes from Canis aureus, assembly GCF_053574225.1. NCBI lineage: Eukaryota > Metazoa > Chordata > Mammalia > Carnivora > Canidae > Canis > Canis aureus. Next base: position 11,078,670 of record NC_135629.1, read on the forward strand.
TAGGAATTCAGAGAAGAAGAGCAGCAGAAAAATCTAACAGGGAGGGTTGCTAAAATCAAGGAGGGGTGCTTATCAAGACTTCATTACCCCCAAACCCTAAAAACCCAGCATAATTATCTTATATGGTTGCAAAACTTCTTTTAATTTGGGAAATTTCAACCCCTGGAGCTAACTTTCAGGTGTTTGCTATGATTCAGAGATTTATCTTAGAATTCAAGCATAGAAAGTATATGCACTTTGGTCTTCTGCAGGACAGGAATGTCACTGAGAGCCACAAAGTTTCATTCTTAACCTTCTCTGGAGCCACAAGTTCTCTGTTTCTATTTCTGTATTTACCTTCAGAAGAGGAAGGGCTTCTTCTGCTTCATTGGCATATTAGCCCTCATAGCTACTCCCAAGATGGTGCCTTTGGCCACTGAATCCACATCTTATTTCAAATCTCCTGCCATAGCCAAATGGTCCAGTCTTGTCCTGTGCCCCAAATTAGGAGAAAACATCTAATGGCTTCACTTGGGTCATAGGACTACCTCTGGTCCAATCAGCTATGACCAAGAGGATGAGTTACATTTCACACATGTGTTCATTTATTTGGTGGAAGGGAGAGTTATTATCAGAGCATGGATGTGGCTAGAAACATCAAAAGTCTGACACATCATTCCAGTATTTAAAAAGTTGAATTGAGAAACACCACCAGCAGAAGGATGATCATGGAATGGAACTGTAAAAGTTGAATGGATCTGTAATCATATCCTAGTTTAAAAGTAATGTCCCCAGAGATCTTAAGCTGTATTATTATTTTTTAAGCTGTCTTTAAAAATATGAAGGTTGTACACAAATTTTAATTTATGGAAATTTAACATGATCTTTAAGATAAGATAACCAATGGCAAAAACATTCCTGCTTGATACTAAAACATCCAGTTTAAAATAAACAAAGCTATATGATGGCTTTAAATCAATGTGTGAATTGTGTTTTTTTTAAATCATTGAAATATGAACACTATTGCCAATTACTTGATTCTTTTAATAAAAAAGTTATTTTCTCCCAGTATGTAAGTTAAATTATCTTCTTATTTCCCAGCTCTACACTTTCCCCTTAAAGGAAATGTATCTAATTCTCTGCCTTTCAGATTAACTTCTTGCTGTTCCAATAACTTAAATAACAGAAGTGACCTGCAATAAGCCCTAAGATATGAGATATGAGCTTTATAAATAAGATCTATACCTCCATCGTTGCTACTATTCATTCAAGTGTAAAAGCCCATAACTCTTCCTTCTCTGACCCAAATTGTTCAGTCACCAAGTCTTGCCAATTTCTCTTTCTTGATGTCTATCAATCCATCTCTTTCAATATTTCTTTCCTTCAATCTTTTGTATACACTTCCCCAGGAATACTTCCAAGGCACTGTTTTGCTTTTGTCTATTCCTTCTGCTAACAAACTTTTCATGATTCACCATTGCTTTCAAAACCAAGTCCACTCTCACCACCCTCCCATTCCAGAATCTTCCTTCCTAGCTTCTAACCCAAAGGTAACAGAAAGCTGGAAAAGGAGAATGAAAAATAAGAGACAAACCTGGTGTCGACTTCTATGGCTAGTTCAGGTAGTGAAGCTGAATTCCTTCAGCCAAATGAGAATAAATCCATCTGTCTTTACCTGGTTTTGGTTGTTAAACATTCTCAGTATTATTTTCTTCTTTATTAACATAGCGGTTCCTGAAATGATGTCAGCCTCCCAGTAGCTTCTGAATGAGTCTTCATTCTATGTCTCCTTATCCATAATAGAAGCCATATGGCCCAGGTATGTTTTATTTAGACAACATGATGCCTTAAATGTTTTAAAATAAGTTACTGACATTTAAAAATGGGGAGATCGCAACAAATCTGGTTTCAGATTTGCTCTGTTAGGGGATGAATCAGAAGCAAGAGTGCAAGGTTTGATTTAAAAGTTATTCTGCTGCTTCTCTTTGCATACCTAGTTCTATAATAAATGTTAGTTTGCATTTGCCCATAAAGATATTTTATGGAGGGGGTGCTTTCCAGTTATTTCATTATTTTCCCAAGTATAGAGAAGATAAATTTTGGTCTTTGTTGTCATAAGCTCCTATGTGTACATTTAAAGTTTTTTTTTTTTAAGAGAGAAGAGGTAAATATACAGCAATAAATTAATATATAATAGAAAAGAGTTAGAATCAGAAATTACCTTGGCATCTGCTTATGTTAGAGAATATATCTGTTTGCTCTGGAGTTATAGCCCCTAGCTAGTTCCTAATCCTTCTTCTTGGTTGGGGGTGTGCATAATCACTTTTAAAACAACCTATTTCTGGATGTCCTGGTTCTGCTTTTTTGACTTCTTAGTTTACAAGTCTTGTAGAGCTGATAGTGTCAGTGGACCCATTCAACAAATACCTATTTTGAGCATCTTCTATATGTAAATACTCTTCTAGGTATCAAAAACAAAAGTGAATATGGTCATGAAAGAGTTTTTAACAGGTTGGATAAACAGTCTCAGTGCTTCTGTGAAAATGAGAGTAGGAATATAACACTAGCCAGGAATGAAAGAGCCTAAAACATAACATGTAATCAATACATGATCAGGGCCTTCAGCCCTGGAATGGAATTTGTTTACTGGTGCCAATGCTAGGTAGAGAGGCTGTTGTCCAGGTGTCACTGTAAAGTACAATAATCATTTACTGATGCCCTACTCTGGACCTAGTATCATGCTAGATGCTAGAGATACAACTAGAAGCAAGACATAACCCTTCCTTTCCAAAGCTGACATACAGTCTCTTAGATTGCTTGGAGGGAGAAGGAATAGGGTACCTATATTAACAAATAAATGTGTGGTCCAAGATAGTCTCATCCCCTTTTGTCTTTCCATTCTCCTCCATCCTTCTGCTTGGTGGAAGTAAGTATCTTTTAACATAAACATCCATGGAATTTATCATTTGAGAGGTGATCAATATTTGTACTGCTTTTAATCTGATTAATTATTCATCATAATAATATTATCAAAACAAATAATAGCTGACATTTATTGAGCACTATTTGCCAGGAACTCTTCTGAGCACTTTTTATATAGTACCTCATTTATCCTCACAACTTCTTTATGAAGTATGTGCTTTTATCCTATATGTAGTTAAGGAAGCTAAGACACAGAAACATTAAATAACTTGCTCAATAATTCATAAGAAAAAATAATAAAAAATAAAAAAAATAATTCATAAGAGAATTGATCTTGTCAATATGAGGCTCAACCATTGCCAGCCTCAGAGATCTAAGGCCAGGGTTCTTGCTGCTCTGAAACACAGAGAGTGAGGGAGTGGTTTGATGAAATCAGGAAGTTGGGTGAAGGCAGAAGAGGTAGATTTAAGAAGGGAAATGAAGGACTCAGGTTTATCTATCTAAAGTGGGTACTGTCTGAAATGATTCCATGTGAACAGTAGAAAAATCCTTTGATTTAGATGCCAAGTACATTTGAACTTGGCTGGAACTAAGAATTATTTATTTATAGTAGAGATTACCTGGTTATTGTGGGACATAAGTCATATATATATCATCCAGCATCATAGGTCCTAAGACAGGTTTTTGGGGGGAGACAGAAAAGGAAATGGTCAATTTTGCTGATTGGCAGTCTGGAGATAGGGAAGGCTTCTTGATGGAGGTCAAGCTGAGTCTTAGAAAGTAAGCAGGTATTTACCAACTCGCTCTCTCCTCCTCCCCCAAAGAAAAAGAGGGTGGAGAAGGGCATTTCTGACAAAATAGTTAGCATGGACAATGGCATATAAGTAGGAAATGGTCTTCAGAGGAATCACAAGAAGTTTAACTTGGCTAGAGTTACCTTGCTGTAATGATGTTGACTGGAGATGTTGCCATGAACTGACAACGTTGTAAGCCATATTTAGAGTAGGATATAGGAAACTGTTGAGGATGTGTTAGCAGAGGAGTAACCTGGTCAGGTATGGTTTATAAAGCTCACTCTGGCATGATGCAGAGCATGGCTAGGTGAAAGATAAATGCTTCAGCATTGCTCCTAAACCCACTATCTCTAAAGAGGTGCTAACTGTAGCTTGTATATCCCTTTAAACATATCCTGAGTATATGAAAAGGAGAAGAGAGATCTCTAACGTGTTTTGTGACTTTGAACTTCTCAGGAAAATGACAAACTGTATATTGCTCATGGAGCAGATGGAAGATCACTTGTAGTTTATATTTACATCTGTGAGAAATCTTTAGGATTGAGTGGTTTAACAGTACTTCTGTTGTATGTACTATAAAAATTCATTGGTCAAATCAAGTCTCAAGGCTGATTATGGAAATAAAATGTGCTACTCTATTTCACCATTTTATTATTTAATTAACAAATATAAATTTAATGTTTACTATGTGCTGAATATGTCTTGTATTATATACTGTGGGAGATGCCAAGAACAAAACAAATACTAATACTATTACTAATAATATGGTAGTGGCCAACATTTATTGACTGATAGCTTGAAGGCATTTTTGTAAATGCTTTACTTGGATTACCTCACGAAAATACTGAAAGGTAGATATCATCATTATTTTTGTTATATTAATGAGGAAACATACCCAGAGAGATATGGTATGAGATTACAAAGCCAGTTAGAGGTAGAGTCGAGATTTCAAGTTTGTCTGATCCCAGAACTTAAGCTTTTAATGTGATACTCAAGGAATTTAGATTCTAACTATGAGCCAACAAAATGGAGAATAATAAAAATGTCACAGGACAGATACAAAATAAGTATAAATGGATCCAGAAAAGCAAGGTGACCACATTTATTTTGGTAAGGTCAGGGAAAACTTTGGAGGGAGAAAGTACTGTGTCCTGGATTAGGTTTCTCTAGAAGAAACCCTAAGACAAGGACTCAAGTATAAATAATTTATTTGGGAAGTGATCCCAGAAAGCACTGGTAGGGTTGTGGGGGAGTGAGAAGAGGAGAGAAGTAATAAAGAACATGTTCTAGTACAGGTCACCACTAGAGACAACTAAGGCTTAATTCCATGGGGGATTCCAGAAGGTAGTACAGAAAATGATTCAGAGTTGTACCAAGCACAAGGTGAGGAAGCTGAGGTATTTATGCTCCTATTTCAATCTTACAATGACTAAAGGCTGCTCCTGGCTTTGTTAACTCCCCAGAATTTCCAGCCAGCTTCAGGCACTTGCCCTCAAGTCAGTGAGTATCCGGTGACTGCAGTAAGATGAAGTTAGAATGTACTGAAGTGCTGGCTGCTGAGCATAAATGGACCAAGCACTGACAGCATCAGCTTTGAAGTTTAAAATGTGGCCACTCCTTGATGAAAAGGAGGCAAGAGATATAGTCTTTAGTTTGGTCATCTGTGTGCTCAGCTAAAAATCTAGGGTACTACTTCTGAGAAAGAGGAAAAGAACAGGTATAAGGAAACAACTCACAGTCTCTGCTACCTTATTGCCCAGAGTGGTTCAAAGGAGTGGTAATCGGTGTCCATCGAAAGATGAGTGGATAAAGAAGATGTGGTTTATGTATACAGTGGAATATTACTCAGCCATTAGAAACGACAAATACCCACCATTTGCTTCAACGTAGATGGAACTGGAGGGTATTATGCTGAGTGAAATAAGTCAATTGGAGAAGGACAAACATTATATGGTCTAATTCACTTGGGGAATATAAATAATAGTGAAAGGGAATAGAAGGGAAGGGAGAAGAAATGGGTAGGAAATATCAGAAAGGGAGACAGAACATGAAGACTCCTAACTCTGGGAACTAGGGGTGGTGGAAGGGGAGGAGGATGGGATGTGGGGTGAATGGGTGACAGGCACTGAGGGGGGCACTTGATGGGATGAGCACTGGGTGTTATTCTGTATGTTGGCAAATTGAACACCAATAAAAAATAAATTTATTGTTAAAAAAAAACAAAACAAAACAAAGGAGTGATAATCTACATAAGAAAGACCAGAGAAATTTTTCCCCGAGGAAGTATTAGCTGAGCTCAAACAGCTGAGATGAACAAAAGGTCTGTGTGTGTGGCATGGTTGCCGCACTGGACTTGAGGTAGAGGAGGATGTGGTAAATTGGAAGATCTGAGGAAGGTTGTAAGGCAGAAGTGCAGGGGTTAGGGAGAGAACAGGGTATAATGAGGTTAGAGAATGGGGAGGTAAGATGTCAAGCAGGGCCAAGTTAACGTGAACTAAACTGTAAAACTGATGCACTTAAATATCCCCCTCAAATAAGGCATTAATTTGACCTAGTTGACTATCAGCATCATCAGGAGATTAAGGACTGCCTATAGTTTTAGGAACTTTAGGTATTGGAGTAGATGGTGGAGCGGGTACATAGGTACAGTCTGCCACTCAATGCCTCTGAAATGATACCAAGTGAGTGGCTATCTTTGTTATCAGGATGTATTGAGCTATAAAGATACTGTGACTCAAATTGCCTTAGTAGAAAGAGGTGTGTGACCAGGTTCCAGTGATGAGAGATTTAGCTGTTCCCTACTGTTCTCTTGATTCTTTCCTCCTCTGTATCAATTTCATTCTCAGCTTGGGTTTCTTCATGGTTATAAGATGGGTGCCATCTGCAACCCTAGCTGCAAAGCACTGCTTTGTTCTAGTAGGAAAGGATAATTTATCTAACTATAGGATGGATTTCCTTCCCTCACTCTTATTAGACTTCCTTACATGTTGAGCCCATCCCTGGGCCAAGGATGATTACCAAGCAAATTTCCACAGCAGACTAGTGCAAGCTTGAAATCTAATTACCATCAAAGAGGACAAGAATACCACAATTGGCTTGGATTAATCAAGGATCACTTCTTGAGATGCAGATGGAGTTACAGTCATGAGAGCAGAGTGCATACCTGGATAAAATAATGCTTTTGAATGGAAGGAGGGGGGTAAAAATGATGCTGGGCTGATCACCAAAAATGTCAACTCCTCTACAAATTCCATATGTTCTTCAAAATAACCAAAGAAAATACAGGACCAATAACTGATACATTTGAAAACAGAGCTTTTCTTGAAAATATCCACGTGAGGCAACACATAGTTCAGTTAAAAGCCTAGACTCTGGATCTAAACACTTGAGTCCAGATTCACAGTTCACCATTTACCAGATGTATTATCTTAAGAAATTTAAATCCTTGGTTATATTACCTATATACTAGAGATACAAAAAAATTATCTCTACCACAAAGGGTTGTACAGCTGTTAAAATTAAAAAAATGTTTTATAAATCTTGAGACAGTGTAAAGTTCGTGGTAAAACAAAAATTTAATACTATTACTCATTTGCTTAGTGCAAAATGCTTTTCTGCCAGTTATGTTAAAATAGAGTGAGAACTTGTGATTTGACTGGGAATTTCTGGCATGAAGATATTTTTGGGAATTGGTAGAATTGATATGAATTTAAAACAACTCCTTCTAAATGTCCAGTTTACAAATCTGGGTTTTTGAAATGCAATGAAGGCATTAAAAAGAGCTTTACTGATATGAAAGCATAACCAGAATATTAGTGTTTCCATGTATAGACATTACTGAGCCCCTTCAAGGAACAGATGGACTTAAATGTGAATGAATGAAGTGATAACCTAGGTATAATTAGTGGGAAGGGATAATGACACTGTAATTAGACCAGGGATATGAAGAGTTAGAGAAGGCTCCAAACACCTATCTTTCACTGCCCAGAAATCATTATAGGAGGTGGGGGCTTAGGGAGCAAGGAGAACTTGCTTCATAAGGATGTTTCCATTGCTAATGCCAAAACACATCCAGCCATTGTATAGTTTTGCAAATCACTCTCCTGAGAGAATGAGAAGATAATTTTCAAGGCAGCTAAGCCTACATAACATTTTCCTACTAAAATGGAAATGAAATTAATGGAATAGTTTTTATATTCCCTCTCACATTCATCTATAATAAATCATATGAAGCTGCAGCATTTCTGCATTTATCATATAAACAGTCCCTTTCCTCCTAATGGTTGTATTTGTGTCTTTAAATACTAGAGAAATAGATTAATTGTCTGGAGTCTGGGAAAAGACAGTACTTGCTCATAAGTAGCTATCAAATGATCATGCCTGTGCTATCCAAAAGGCAGTCACCGTTAGGACTCTTGGGCAGTGGAAGAATGTTCAGATAACAGAAATACAGGAACAGACTCATCCCTCCCACCCCACCACCCTACCCCTTTTGGTCCATCCACTAGATGCAAGGACGCTGCTCTGTTGTCAACGCTGTAAGGAAAACCACATTGAGAGGACACCTTCCCTTCTTGTCTTTGGTTGCATAACTTATTTTAAAAACTGAAAGCTGATACATCAGGCCACTCAGAGGCTCTTGAACAAAAGTACATGAGCCCCAAAGGAAACAAATAGAAAAACTCTTTAAGAATGTTAAATATTCTTTGTGCTGGTGTACTACCTCTTACCTTCAATCTAAAAAGCACTTTGCATGTATGAATGTCATGGCTATTCCCTAAACAGAGAGCTCAGGTAAACTCAGACATAGGATAAAAGAATTCCCCTTATTTTTCTTAGTCTTTGAAATGTTGATGTTTTCCCAAGACTATGCTTTTCTGTCTCGGATACATGTGGTCCCTGACATCGTGGCCTAGTGTGTCTGGTAATACATCAAACCTCACAATAAAGTTAGATCTATTGTAGTGGAGCATTTTTTCTACTTCAGGGTTAGTATATTAATTAGGAATACACTGAGCTGCAAGTAACAAAACCAGTGGTTTAAACAAATAAATAGTATAATTTGCTTACATAACAAGATCTATAGCATTAGATGGTACTTTTAGGGACTTAGATTTTTGTCTGTCTTTTTACTCTAGTAGCCATTCTTTCACCTTCTTTTGCATTTCAGCTTTTGTCTTTTTTCTTGCACCTAGTATTGCAACACAGCGGCTGTACTTCAATGGACAAGGCTGTGTACAATGTGGTTGGGCAATGTTAGTTGCCTCTGGGAAAAAAATCTTTCCAGGATCCTCTCCCTAAATATTCCATCTTACCCTCAGTTGCTGAAAATGGACAATATTTTGTCCTCACAGATAGGGACAATTATACATCAGAATTCACAATTGTCTCAATTGGCTTAGACTAATTATGATCCTGTACTTGGAGCTTTTCACATTGTCATCTTGAATGAAATTCTGATTCTGTTAATGAGGAGAGAAATGACTTTTTATTACTCAATTAATGAGGTTTACTACAGTAAATATCAGGAATATCTTGTAATAGCAAAACAAAGAAGAATATATTGCATTAAAGATGAAAAATTTGCATTAAATTTTGAGACAATATTTGAAGACACCACAAGATTTCAGAATGCACTTCAGGCCTGTCATAGTGAATAACTGACTACCTGTGCCCCCTCCTCCAGTCTACTTTACACAGAGTAACAGAGAGATCTTTGGAAAGTACAATCTGAATGTGTTCCCTTGCTTAAGACCTGTCAGTACCATCTCAACTGTGTTGGGATAAAGTTTAAAGTTCTTATGGTGCCATTGAAAATCTCTCAGAGTCTGATCTCAGATTTCTCCCTATCCCCATTTTTGCCACTCCTCCAATTTACCTTTGAAACTCCTGTTTTACTTATTCCACTCTTCAACAGAGCTAAGCAAACTTGCCTTTGAATCTGGTACATGCTTCTTCTCTCTGGATCTCTCTACTACCACCTTCCATATATTTTTTTTTCCATTGATAACTCCCAGCCATCCTTCCAGCTGTTGCTTCCTCTGAGAAGCCTTCCTTGATGTACCTCGTAGGTTCAGTGGCTGCTTTTTGTTCCTCCTGCACCCTCTCCTTGAATTTAGAGTTCTTTATCAGAATTGCTGTAGATTATTCAGAACATAGAACTATTATCTTACCTTGCTTACTGTTTGATCCTGACTGCCTAGCATATCGCCTAGCATTCAGTAGGAATTCCATAAATATCTTGAGTTTTAGTTGGTTCCTACTTGAGGTTTGTTTGAAGATCTTCTAACTCATTCATTGACAGCATGCTAATTACATAAGGGGAAGTTCCATCCCTTCCCAATGACTTTGAACAAATAGACAAAACTCAGATGCTAAGGGAAAAATAGGATATCAGAAGCAGAGAGACATTTGACCAATTGCCTAATATGACCCCAATGCCCTTTTATCAGGAAGATTTAGCAGGTGAGAATTTTATCACAGCCACTCTTAAGAGAACTGCCTTTTTCTTCAATAAATAAGGCTTTTATTTTGCTTTTGACTTGTTTTGTAAAGATGCCTGTCATCTCATATTTAATGACTTATTACTGTTTGTTTGGTTTTCCTCCAAGTTTACAAATGAGAGTGTAGGGCCTAGAATACTCATTAAGCTGGCTTTCCCTCCCTAAACTCACCGATCCTTCTTGGTGGGTCTGGTTGCCAACTATGTGAGACAGGCTGGAACCATGCTGCAGAACAGATGGTACCTGGGAGCCAAGCTTATTATTGATACCTCCAGATTCATGGTTTGTCTTTCAGAAGGAAGTCAGGCAAAGAAAGAGACATCTGAGCTTCTGGATATAGCCATATCTGAACCTAGATGCTCCTTTAAGCTCCCAGGTTTATAAATCAGTAAATGTCTTTTTTGTTTAGTCTTCTTTGAGTTGAGATTTGGTCATTCATAAATGAAGAGCATATACAGGATTTGGAATCAGAAGTGTAATGGTTGATTGGCTAGAAGTATTAGCATAATCCTGTGGCCAACAGTAGGAGGAATTATTCCCACCTAAACTACTGACTATTCTATTATCAGAGAAGGGGGAAAGCATTCCAAGAGACAAAAATGAAAAAAACAAAGGTATCTATTTCATCCACATCATATGCCCCTTCATCACTGCACCATTAGCTAAATTTATGAATTGCTTTTATTTCTAATTTTGGAGCATCCTTCAGGATGGTAGAAGTAAAGAACTTCCAAAAATTAATTTCCCAAATGTCACTTTATCAAGAGTAGTCTACTGAAAGCCAATTTGTTAAAAATTAATTATAAATTTTAATTTAAATTAAAAAATGTATGAACAAATCAAAAGTAGCCAAAGTATATCATAAAATAAATAAATTAGGATCAAAAGAAAACTACCATATCAACACTGAGATTTTAGTTCCAAATGATAAAAGATATTTAATATGTTTCTAAATATTATATTTAATAGCCAAAGTTGTACATTTTTGTTAAAACTGTTGAATCTTTCATTAAGTTTTATAAAATTACAATGAGTACACTGACAACCAAATGCTGGCAAGGATGTGGAGCAACAGGAACACTCTTTCATTGCTAGTAGGAATGCAAAATGGTATAGCCACTTTTGAAGACAGTTGGTGGTTTCTTAGAAAACTAAGCATACTCTTACTATATGATCTAGTAGTTGTACTTCTTAATTTTTAATCAAAGGAGTTAAAAACGCATGTCCACACAAAAATTTGCACATAGATGTTTAGAGCACCTTTTTCATAAATGCCAAAGCTAGAAAGCAACCAAGATATCCTTTAGCAGGTGAACAAGTAGATAAACTGTGGTACATTCAGACAATGGAATATTATTCAGCACTAAAATTAAATGAACTATCAAGTCATAAAAAGACATGAAAGAAACTTAAATGCATATTCCTGAGAGAAACCAATCTGAAAAGGCTACATATTATGTGATTCTAACTGTATGACGTTCTAGAAAAGGCAAAACTATGGAGACAACAGGAAGATGAATGGTTGCCTGAGGTTTGGGGTGAAGAAGGGATGGATAGTTGGAGAACAGAGGATTTTTAGGGTAGTGAAAATACCCTGTACACTATACTGATAGGTACATATCATTATGCATTTGTCCAAACCAACAGAATGTATAACACCCAGAGTAAACCCTAATGTAAACAATGAACTTTGGATGATTATGATGTGTCAGTGTAGATTTATCACTTGTTACAAATGTGCCCTCTGGTGAAAGATGTTGGTAATGGGGAAGGCTGTATATACTGGAATCAAGGATATATAGGAAGTCTGTCTACCTTACCCTCAATTTCACTATGAACCTAAAACTGCTCTAAAAAATAAAGTCTTAAAAAATTGCAAAGGCTCTGCAAAAAAAAGGGGGGTGGTTGGTGAGCAGTGAACAAATTTTGTATATTGGCCAAATGATCCTTTGGTAACTAGGCTTTCTCCTCTGATCTAGATCTAGAGTGGGTGTCTAGGGCTAGTAATGCTCTCCACTGGTTTATTTGACTTGAATTCACACTAATGTGGGCTTTCCATAAATAAGGCAGGAAGTCCAATGCAGGTAGATAAAGACAGTGCAGATAAAAGAAGATATCTTTCATAGGGGAGGATCTATAGTGTGCAAGCTGAAGCTGCTTAGTTGCCTTGCTTTCATCTCCTTTACTAAGTCTATGATCTGATAATAAGCTGCCTCATTGTTGAGATAATTTCTTTGTTTTGTAAACATGCCTTAGTGGTTAAAGGGCTGCTTTCTAGTACTAACTTAATCTATTTCCTGAATCTGTAAAACTTATTTAAGTCAGAATAAATTAGATTATGCTGCAGTAAGGAATAGCTCCAGAGTCTTAGTGTTTTAACACAACATGTTCCATGTCCAGCACGGGTTGACTCTCCCCAGGGGAGAATCAGGTCAATATTGTCTTTACTGGACAATCTCACAGGAGCTATACCACCATCCATGTAGAGCTATACCACCTAGACACATGGCCTCTTTGGTCAACCCAGCAAAGGAGGAGAGAACATACAGGGTCACATAGAGGCTCTTCCATGGTTCCACTCAGAAATGGTACTTCACTTCCACTCACATTCCAATGGCCAAAGCAAGTCACATTGATACACTTCAAGTGGGCAAGGGATGGCAATCCTTGAGGACCTTATTAAAGGAGAATTAGATATTGATGAACATTGATGTTATCAACCACAGGTAAAGTTAATTGTTCTATGCCACTGTTAAATCATCTGTAAAAAGAGGATAAGAATATCCATGTCATAGGGCTATTTATGAAATTGAAAATGAAATAATGAATGCAAAAAGCCTGCCTAGCACACTTGGTATTCAGAAATCAATAAAATTAAGTATTATTGCTATTATCATCAGAATTAATATTTATCTTTGGTGTAGACTATCACTTTGAGTAACATCATCTTGGTCTTTTAAAAAATGTATCTTATTTATAATTAGATCAGTTTAATTAATTTTCACTGGAATGAGTAAGTTACATAATCATAAAATTTCTTCTCCTTTTCTCCACTCTATTTTTGTAAAAAATGACATCATCACCTTTCCATTTATAGGAGTTATAAATTTAGATATCATCTTTAACATTTTTTTCCTCACCTCCCTAATTCAGTTAATTTAACAAGTCCTGTCAATTCTACTTTATGAATATTTTTCCACAATACTGCTATCACCTTTTCAAAACCACAATCTTTTCCCTGGAATGATTTCAATAGCCTCTCAAATGGTCTCCCCAGCATCCACTCTTCTTCTTCATCTCTATTTCATGCAAAATCCAAAGTCATTCTTTTTTAAAAAATGCAGACATGAATAAGCTTCTCTCTAGATGATATATCCTTAAATGGCTTTCCATTTCATTTTTTTACCAAGGCCTACAAAGCTCTTTATGAGCATGGGCAGCTCTTCTACATAAAGCTACATTCTAGGGCCACCGGAATGAGAGACTCGTCTAGTGTTTCTTTAATTTGCTTTCCCTGGGCTCTAGTGCATTTGGCCAGTGTTCTGGTGTACGTCGTGGATGCCACATGAGGCCATTCTCCTCTCTTCCAAATAAAACTACAATCAAAATAAGGTAAATACAAAGGCCAATCCTGCCACCTCCCCAAGGTGTTCCAAGGGCTCTCACTTTCCCATAAAATAGAGCTAGGAGTATTTGCTTCCACTTGTCAAGCTCTAAAATGCTAATGTGTCACAATAACTCAGAGGGTTGTAAACCTCAGTGTGATTGCAAACTATGTGCCCATTTGAAAACTTTATTCGGCTTCTCTCTATTTTTAAAACAGCAGCTAGAATCCGACATAAGACAAATTAAAAATGATTGCTGTTCCTCTTGGTTCCATCAGTCAACTCTCTGAATATGATTCTAGGAGAGACAGGGGTTTCTACTCCCAGATGAGTCTCATTTGTCAAAGCATGCGGTTCTATCCTGCTTGGTAGGCCTACAAACATTTGTGACTATAGGCTTTTCTTTTCTCTTAGGTTAGCATGATGTTTTAAATCAACATTGTTGAGGTATAATTCGCATACAAAGAATTGTGCAAACTTTTAGTATGCAGTACAATGAATTTTGACAAATGTATACACACATGTAACCACCACCACAGTAAAATATGGGGCATTTCCATTACCCCTAAATGTACCCTGAGCTCCTTCGTGGTCACCCTTCCCATCCTCTGCTGAAGATAATCACTAATCTGCTTTCTGTTACTAGAGATTAGTTTTGCTTGTCCTAAAATTTCACATGAATAGAATCATAGAGTATCTACTCTTCTGGATTTGGCCTCCTCCTCTCAATATCATGTTTTTTAAAAGTTTATCTATATTGCATATATGAGTGTGTGTGTGTGTGTATATATATATATACATATATGTATTAATGGGTCTGTATGTGTGTGTATATATGCATATGTATATATGCATATGTATATATACATATGCATGTATGTGCATATACATATGCATATATATATGCACTTCTTTACATCGTATTCTATAAAGACAGCACAGTCTGTTTATCCGTTCTGCAGATGCACATTTCAGTATATCCAGTTTTTGACTCTTTTTTTTTAAATTTTTATTTATTTATGATAGTCACAGAGAGAAAGAGAGAGAGAGAGAGAGGCAGAGACATAGGCAGAGGGAGAAGCAGGCTCCATGCACCGGGAGCCCGACGTGGGATTCGATCCCGGTTCTCCAGGATCGCGCCCTGGGCCAAAGGCAGGCGCTAAACCGCTGCGCCACCCAGGGATCCCTTTTTTTTTTAAATTTTTATTTATTTATGATAGTCACACAGAGAGACAGTTTTTGACTCTTATGCATATAGCTTCATTAAACATTTGTGTGCATTTGTGATTTTCTGTGCATATGTGATTTTATTTCTCTTCAGTAAAACACCTCCCCTAGCTTAACATAATTTTTAAATTTTCCATGATGGTCTTACAATTAGACAAATTCAGTATTTTCATTATGATATTCTAAAGATATTGTTAGCTGTACTCCCTCCTAAAACTCTCTCAATTTAGAACAATTAGAACTTTGATATGTTTAGGTTCATCAGGTCCTTTGAGACATAATTAAATAACTCACATATTTATTAACGGCAATTAATTTATTAATGGGAGGTAATCTTAATCATATCAGCAAATATTTATCATGTAATAAGTGCCAATTGAAATATATAGTATGAATAAAATCTGTGCTATACACAGAAGGAAGTTGTCTTTACCATGAAAAACACTACAATCTAGTAGTGTTTAATCAATGTTAATCAATCAGAGACTTCAAAATAATGATGAAATATTGAGTTGAGTGGTACACACCAGCATTGAATCAGGACATGCAAGAGGTTGAATGATGGATAGTGGTTATCTGGGATGCAGGTGTAGATTTCAAACTGGGATAATCACCGAGGAGGAGATACTCTAGTCTTTTTCTTCAAAGCAAAAAAGATTTGCTAATATGTTTGGTCGTAATTAAGCTCAACTGTATGGGCCTTTGGATTTATGGTTACCATGTGACAAAACGGCAAATGCCACATTTATCTTACTCTTAGTCTATGCAATTGATTGGATAAATGGACATGGGAGTCCTATGAGGTAGGTCCATCTCTCATCATGTGTTTTGCAGGAATAATTGAGCATTCTTGGATTTGGGGAGATGAAATAATAGAACGTTTTTCTTTTTTTTAAATTTTTATTTATTTATGATAGTCACAGAGAGAGAGAGAGAGAGAGAGGCAGAGACATAGGCAGAGGGAGAAGCAGGCTCCATGCACTGGGAGCCTGACGTGGGACTCGATCCCGGGTCTCCAGGATCGCGCCCTGGGCCAAAGGCAGGCGCCAAACCGCTGCACCACCCAGGGATCCCCCTAGAACGTTTTTCTCTGGAGGCTCTAACTTGGTCTTTATCAGAGACACTCAATGACAGATGCTGACTTAGATAATAATATCTGATTTGCCTTCTGCTTTGGATTTGTCTACATCTGGGTCCTTAATTTTGAGGGGAAATGTTTATAAGGTAGTGTTTAAGTCCTTTGCTGTAATACCATTAATAGGCCACCAAAATATTCACTGAGTAAATCCTGAAATTAACTAAGATAAATATTTTTAATAAGAAGTTGGAACATACTATATATGTTTCAAGCTATGGAAGGTTTAGTTAACTGAGACAGGATTACAGAAATAACAAATCAGGGAAAACTAAACAATCTTTAAAAAATCTTATGGAATATCTTCAGTTGTAAACATTGGTAGTGAATTTCAGACTCCCTGCCTTGAGTTTCTACAATTAGTTTTATTATTTCTTAAAGAGAAAATGAGGGGCAGATAGGAGCAGGAGAAGTCGGAACATTTAAAAAATCTCATCCCCTGCCCCTTTTGATCTCTAATTGAGAAGGTGATATTGTACCTTTTCAAATGAACAAGGGGTTCAAAACAGAGCCGCAGGAATATTGTCTCTAGTTAGCAATTTCAATCTGAGAGAAAGATAGCAAATGTCTTTCACTTCCTACTTTCCACTTCAGTTCATTGTTAATGGTTATCCTGAGGGTTGAGGGGAGAAGGTTAAAGTGGCTTCCAATGGGGGAGAGGGGAAGCATTAAAAATGACTAGCGATCTCTGCCACCAGGCTTAATGTGAAAAAGTATTGAGATCCTTTAGTGAGGTCTGCCAATGGTGAAAGAAGAGCTAATGCAATGGTATTGTCACCCTTATCTGAGCCTTCCATCCTGGATGACAACTTTTCTCTGGAATCCCAGAAGTCATCTCTCTTTGAAGAACTTCTTCTCAAGAAGCATTCAAACATTTATTTGCTGAGAATGTCAGAAGGTTTAAATGCTGATGGAATTTGGGGGAACCTCTGAGGAAAGCGTATCACGATGCTAGGCAGGTATGACATTAGTTTCATGTCTTATACTCACTTTCACTCCTGGAGATATTTTGATTTCTCTCTTCTGTGCCACAAGAGCAGCAGAATATTTGGTTCAAATAGAACCTTTTTATTCAAAGGCCTCACGCTATAATGGTAAAAACGTGGAAAATG
Organism: Canis aureus; assembly: GCF_053574225.1. Classification (NCBI taxonomy): domain Eukaryota; kingdom Metazoa; phylum Chordata; class Mammalia; order Carnivora; family Canidae; genus Canis; species Canis aureus. Next base: position 11,095,947 of record NC_135629.1, read on the forward strand.
CCTGGAGGAAATTAACAGCACAAGTTGCTTACTCATTTTCAGCCTATTAAAATCACCCTGAACCTTGTAAACCAGAGGATGTTTTCCTCCCATGGGTCTGCATCTGTGTTGCTCTGGCTTTTAAAAATAATCCAAGAAAAGTAAGCACGGAATCTGGGGAGACACCAGAAAAGTTTCAACCTGGATGCAAAATTCAGTTACCTTCTTTTATTATTTTGTTTCCTTCTAAAGCCCATGTATCATACCACATGGTTTCTTCTGCAAAACAGTTGAGAATTACCAGTAATTGGAACTATTTACATTCGATGCCATCATGACAGAAGCAGCTTTATTATATTACAGGGGGATGATTAATATATGACAGAGATTAAAGATTGCATCGCAGCAGGTAGGCTCCTTGTCTGATCTGTCATTTCACTGATTACAAAGGCATGCAAATTATATAAACAGAAAAGTGATTTTCTTTTATGCTAATTTTACCTCAGCCCACCTGTGCATTAACTCATTTTCAATTAACTGGAGAAAGGTGGATTATAATATGTTCACTAAGGTAGATTTCCGCTTCGTTGGCCTACTGGCTCTGACATCAAATGCCATTGTCTTATATCTGTATTTCAGCCTTAGTTTTAGTCCCATATTTGTTGTGTTGTTTTTTAACCTGTTCTTTTTAATTCCTGAAAAGTTAAAATTCAAGCAAGTGATTTACATAAACTCTAGTGATTTTAGGAGGTGCTGTGTACCAGTAATTTGGGTAAAGTAAACTTATCTTTCCTGACAAACTAAGAAAATGACAGTAATATTGTAATATTTAGGTTTTTAGGTTTATTATTTAGGTTTTTCAGGTTTATGCCTGTGTACCAAGAATCTTTAATACCTAATATGGTTAGTTGCATATACTATCAATACCTTCCTATGCTTCTATTATAGGTCAAATGTGCGTGGCATGCAATAATGATAAACCAGTTTAGATTTATTGCCACTGGAGCAAGAATAGGAAAAAAAAAGTGCCATCTCAAATTCCAACTTCAAGTGATTTCTGGTGGGTTTTTTGGAGTCCTATGTGACCAAGTCCAGGCTCAGTGGAAAGACAATTAGGATTAGTTAGTTATATTTCCTATAGGCAAGTAAAAATGCTTATGAGTTGTGAGAGGAATTACCATCCTTAAATTAGCATTTGCAGTCTTCTGTTAGGCCACAAGCTTCTGAGGGCAAAGGCTGCATAAACCCTTTTCATGGCCTCAATTCCAGGCACACAGTAGCTGCCCCACTTGATGGTTAAGGACATTGGGTCTGGAGTCAGACTTAGCTTAATAGCTGTCCCTGTCACTTAAGTGGAGTGATCTTTGTAAGGTTTTTTGTTTGGTTAGTTTTTTACCTAACCATGGTTCAGTTTTCTCCTCTACAGAAAGGTTATAAAATGAGTTCTTAATATATCGGGTTTTAATGAAGGTAAAACGAAATAATGAAACAGTAAGCATCTATAGAGTTTAGCATGTACCTGGGAGATAATAAGTGCTTGATCAATGCATGCTTGAATTCATATAGGAAGAAAAAGTGTTGATGTACCTGTAGTTCAGTGTTCATTTTCTGTTAAAAGCAAGGAAGCAGAGGGCAAGAAAAAAATAGTCCTGCTGGTTATAAGTGTTTAAGATTGAAAAATCCTTAACCATTAAGATTTGGGTCAGAGACTTATTATTTCAGGTTGTTAGTAAATGTGAGGCCATTTCAGAGTTTGGATCAAGAACAATAAAAGAAGAGGCCAACAAGGCTGCAAATAAGAAGTGGCTTCTCTAGGAACAATATTTTCCATGATCATGTCTTTTGTCCTGTCCCATAAACGATCCTGTCTTTTATCCTCCCTTATATATCTCCAGATGTGATACCAATGCAATACAAGTATTTTTCCCCCTTCTTAGACAACAGTAGGCAAGACAAGCATGCCAGTGAGGACTAAAACTATAAGTTCAGGGGCCTTTGCTACTGCCCCTCTGCATAGTTTACTGACTCCCTTTCTCCAATAGGACTCTGCCTCATGCCATGCTCTGTTTTATATGCATCATCTTTTTCCTCTCTGCAAACTTGAAGTGGGCACTAGTGTCCCCCTCTTACAAATAGAGAAGCTAAGGCCTAGGATGAGAAGCCATTTTTCCTATTCAAGGACTTGTTCCTGCCAACTTCCAAATGGGTGATGCTTCCTCTCATAGGCATCCTGAACCAGAAAGTAGTCAGAGCTCCTGGGCTGTTGAAGTGGGTTCTCAGAGCAGGTGTCACATCACCTGGCCATGCCAGCCTTGGCTTTGAAGACAGACATCTTTTTTCCCTGTTAAAGTTTCCTGTGTATCAATTTTTTCATTTAGAAAGTGGGATTAAGTGGGTCAGGTAACATTTTAAATCAAGCTATGAACATTTGAGTACAGAACAGTTTTTAGAATTTGGTTCTATGGTTCAGTGTTGGACTTAAGTCAGTGCTTCGCTGTTAGGTCCAAAGCAGCACCTGGGGTGATTATTAATGTCCACATTGATTAAGAAGCAGCAAGGCCTAAGTAGTTTGTGGAGTTCTAAAAAACTTCCAGGTGATGCTGACCCTGGTGAACAAGGACCACACTGTGAGCATGAGGGCTTGAGGTGAGGCTTTAGTCTCAAAGAGCTTTCTGCAGATGACTTGTACCAGAATGTGCAAACACTAAGAGAGTCAGTGTCACTGGGTTTGGTTTGAGACTACTTAATAAGCATTCAAGTGATTCAAATACATACTTGAGGTCGTGGCATTAACAATGCCATGTTTTCCAAACTAGCCCTATCATTAGAATGTGTTGTCAGTGAAAAGGCATGGACTCCAAGGCTCCTCCTTCTAGAGACTCAGATTTTAAAGACTTGGTTTTCCTAGTCTTGATCCTTACAATGTCACAATCTATGGCTCAGTGAGATTAAACATTTTGCCTAGAATCAAAAGCAGTGAAGAGGAGTCTTGAGCATATGTGTAGATTAATGAAGAAGAAATAAAGAGTAAATGAGAAGGGAACCCAAGAGGCTCCATCAGGAGGCACCTGAGGGCAGCCCTAAGCTACTCAGTACTCTGTGCCTGTGCTGGAAATGTGTTCACCCTGTGGAGGACAGCAGTGACCTTCCCACAGCATGTCCCACCTTCAGGAGCACGAGAGGCAAGTTTCAGACAGGTAAGATGTACAGTGGAGACAGCCATATCGACTCATAATTAGCCCGAGAACTTCACTGAAAGATCACAGATTTCTAGAGTTTCTAGTGTTTGTCATACCAGTAACCCGTGCCTTGAGTTCTTATTGCTCCAAAACAAACAAATGAAAAATCTACACAAAGACATAACTGGAAATTATCTTATGAAAATAGAACTTTCCCAATAATCCCCTCTGCTTCTGTATCAGTTTTTTTAGTCACTTATAATCCTTTCTTTTTTCAGTTTTTATATACACACATTCACACATATACTTTCCCAATTTTGGTAAAACTGCTATTTCTAAGAAGAGTTCAACTTTTTACAGGCCAATGAGCCCCAACAGAAGTTAGTGGAAGTCAGATTTTTGTGGACAGATTAAAGGATAATGGTTTAAAAAAAACAACATGGGAATTAATTAGACCAGAGATGGTGAAAACCCTTCATCTTTTATGCTAATCCCAATCAATTATTGGCTGCCTAGATAACTGTGTGGAAAGGGTTCTGAGCTGACAGCAGTATTTAGAGGTAAGCATCTTCTGATTATTTCATAAGTTCTGTCTGGGCTCCCCAGAGATGAATTGTGACACGTTTGCTAGGTTAGATGTTCTCTAACTCTATTCCATATAGCACCAGCATTACATTCACAAATACCATATACCACCTACTTTTTCATCTTGAGGGTGGCTGGTGGCATGAAAATGCAAAGCCGTGCTGAGCAATGCCTAGTCCTTTGCTGTTAAGTTCTCTCCTCCATCATTTTCATAGCCCAGTTGTGTAAGCCAGGGGTGGAAAAACTTCTATAAACCTCCAGATAGTAAATATTTTAGGCATTTGGAGCCATATGGTGTCTGTCGCAACTACTTAACTCAGTTTGTAGAAGGAAAGCAGCTGTAGGCAATATGATGTAGACAAATGATGGTCCTGGCTGTGCTCCAATAAACATTTATGTACAAAACCTAGTGGTGGGCTAGATAGGGCCCATGTACCACAGTTTTCTGACCCCTGGCATAGAGGATTCTTAGGAAATTGCTACTTTATGGACAGTTTAGATGGTAGGATTAGGAAATGATAGAGTTGATTAAGGAGTAATTAAATGCTATGGGAGAGTTCTGCTGAGAGCCTCCTCGAGCTCTCCTATCTGGCCTATGGTGCACGTATGCATATGTCACCACAGATTTATATTGCATTATGAGAATTGCCATGTGGTTTTTAGATCGGGTATATTGTAAAAAGGCAGTAGTAGAGTTTTCTGGCCTTTGGTTCTGCTAATGGAGTGTTTGCAGCAGACATCAGTGGTATCTGGTGGGCACTGAGTGAAGATACCAAATGGCTTAGCCAACTATCCCATTCACTATTAAAATCATCAACTTGTCAACATCGTTTTTGAACTTATTATGGATTTTTTTCTCTCCATGACATTCTTATTTGAATCTATTTGCAAATATTTAAAACAGAATGGAATTCCTATTATTTGCATATTCTTTTTGTGGAATTGGTAGTTTTTTTTCTCTAAGGCAGTTTATAACTATGGTGCTTAGAGTATTTTAGGGGAGTAAAGGGTGGGGGTTTGATGACTGTAGTGACTATTTTTATTGCTTAAGTTCTCAGAACTGACTTTAAAGGAACAATTTTTAGTCAACTTTTAAAAAAGACCTTGGTGGCTGAGTCTTTTGTGTGTTAGGTATAATATGAATTGTTTCTGATTTGTCACGGTTGTGTTTTAATGGTTCTCTGGGTAATAAGAGAAAAACTCTCTAAAGGCCTGATATACAAGGGATGCCATTTTAGGTCTCTAAGTCAACGTGTCTGTTGATAAACTTTGTTTAAACCAAAGGCCTGATTTATGGCCTGCCACACATGCGTGCGTTGAACATCTGCTTTGTGTATGAGTGGCCTAAAGGAAAACTATCTTGTCTTTGAGATATCGATTAATACTCCTACTCCCTGCATTCTTTATGATAAAACTCGTAATTCCTGCCTATCTGCTAATCTAATGTTTTGAGCTTTTGCAAGATGGAAAACCTTTATAACCCTGTAAAAACTGTTCATTCTCCTTAACAGTTTCTTCCTTGTGAATAGTGTGATTATTGGGCAACTGTCCTAACTTGGGGTCGAGTAAAACTATCGTTTTACCGTTAGAGATTCTAAAATGTTTATTTAGTTTGCATTGACATGGGTTAATATGCACTAGATTCTGGGTGATATACATTAATATGCCTGAGGATTTGATGAGGACTAGCCATTCCTGGTTTCTTATTAATATTAGAAATAAAACTTGGTTTGTCATGCTTTAGGGCCTGGCTCTTGTGAAGTGGTGGTTCTGGAGTTTAAGAACTGTGGTGGAACAAACGGAGGTGGGTTCTATCACAGACAGCCTTCCAGAGGCGGAAGGGATGAATGAGGTCATGCTTCTTGCCTGGTTGTTGGTTTACAACACTTTTGGGAACTTCCCACGTATAATCTGAAACTGGCCCTCCCTATGGTGGAGACCAGGGAGAGATCCAAGAAGGAGACGAGTCACTCCAGGTTGGTAGGTGGCAGTTTTAATAAGCAAAGGAAACTTACATCTGAGGTTTGTCTTGAGCAGCAGGGTGAAGGGATCCCTGTACCCGTGTGCCAAATCTTAGAAGTTTACAAAGAGGCACTAACTGGGTGTAGGCTCATATATTGGGCAGGTGTTTTCAATACCACATCACTATCTCAAGGCTGTGTCTTTGGAGCAGCCTCTGGGAATGGGAAAGGCAAGCGGAACCCACATTTCTAGGACAGAGGAATGAGGAGCTGCCTAATGTCTAGGTCTAGCTCATAGGTCAGTCAGCAGTCCTGTCTTTTCAACGATCTTCCCCAACACTAGTCTTATCCTGTATTTTCCACAGACCGCAAGGTACCTCCCAGAAAACCCAAGTGAGATTGAAGTCTTCATTTGTTACCTTCTTGAATCTACAGCATCTAGATGAAAGTCCAGTTTGTCAGTTAATAATCATGTCTTTCCTTGCTTTTATCCTGATTCTTTCACTTGCCTCTCTAACCTCCTCTCCCTACATAGGCCCATTTTGCTGTGATCATCCTATTATATTTGTCCAGTTAACTTACCCCTAAGTATGATTCAAATCTTCATATAAATCAAACCCCCAATTTTTATTTCTTCAATTTATTTGATTCTCTGCTGTCCATGAGGTTTTGGGACTCTGTGATCTTTCCAAAATTCTAAGTTTCCTTTCTTGCTGACCCATGCAAACTTCAGATTCAACATCAATTTTAGAACTGTTTGTACTTTAGAGAAAATTTAGAGACCTAGAAACTTAGAGAAAACTATTTGTATTTTACAATTGGACATTTTTCTATGTATTCTTAATTTTATGAATCTGTAAACTAGTAGAGAGCTTTATTCTTTTGGACAACACAGGGACCTTTGGATGTTTAAATTCTAATCACCTTTGCAAGGATTATATACTGCTACTGTTCAGTATTAAAATCTTACCTGTTTTAAAATTTCAAGCACTATTATTCATTTACACAGTCATTACTTGTTTAGATTCACCCACATAATCATCAGTTTACCTGGCTCACCATTCATAACTTATATCTCAAACCTTTCTGGTACAATATTTCTTTTTCCAAAAGTGTGTATTTTAGAAATTCCTTTAAGAAAGGTTTATACGGCGAACTCTATATTTTGGTTTATCTGAAAATAGCATTTTTATCTTGAGAGAGATTTTTGCTGGATACATAATTCCAATTGACAACCATTTACTTTCAGACCTTTGAACATGTTATTTTACTGTAGTCTGGTTTCCATTCTTGCTGCAGAGAAGTCTTCTGTTCTTGTAATTACTACTCTTCTTTTTTAAGTGATCTTTTTTCTCTCTCTCTAGCTGTTTCTTTTTCCTTTAGTATCCTATAGTTTAACTATAAAATATTTGTGAATTTGTTATTAATTTTTCTCAAAACTCCTTGTCCTTCCTAAATCAGCAAATCCATGTTTTCTCAATTGCGAAAAATTCTCAACTATTATCTATCAATGTTGGTGAATAGTCCATGTATAGTTGAAAATATAACCTGCTAAGTGTGCAATATTCTTTCATATTTGCTAGGTCAGGTTAGTTGATAGTGTTGTTCTACTCTTTTTTTTTTTTTTGTATATTTTTTATTGGAGTTTGATTTGCCAACATATAGCATAACACCCAGTGCTCATCCCATCAAGTGACCCCCTCAGTGCCCGTCACTCAGTCTCTCCAACCCCCCTCCCACCTCCCCTTCCACTACCCCTTGTTCATTTCCCAGAGTTAGGAGTCTCTCATGTTCCGTCTCCCTCTCTGATTTTTCCCACTCATTTTCTCTCCTTTCCCCTATGATCCCTTTCACTACTTTTTATATTCCCCATATGAGTGAAACCATACGATGATTGTCCTTCTCCAGTTGACTTAGTTCACTCAGCATAATAGCCTCCAGTTCCATCCACATCGAAGCAAATGGTGGGTATTCATCGTTTCTAATGGATGAGTAATATTCCATTGTATATATAAGAATTACTACTGACTTTTTCTGTCTACTTTGTTTAATGATCACTGAGAGAGTTAAGTGTTCATTTTCTTTTTTTAAGTGTTCATTTTCAACTATAATTGTAGATATATCTATTTCTCCTTTTAGTTGTGTCAGTTTTATATATATATATATATATATATATTGGGTGCATACACACTTAGGATTTTTATGTCCTTTTCATAAACTTACCCTTTTTATCATTATGAAAAACTTTGCTTTTTTATCTGGCAATATAACTAACCCACAATCTAATATATCTCTCTCTTATCCAGCTTTCTCAATATTAGTGTTTGCATACTCTTTTTCCATCCATTTACTTTGACCTATTTGTGTCTTTATATTTAAAATGCATTTCTGATAGACAGCAGGAGATTAGGACTTGATATTGGTTGGAACAACCTATCCACTGTTTAGAGTGGCCCAAAGAGTGTGACCAGTTTACTAGGTTGATATAACCTCCTTATTTTGGTAATTAGGAACTTTACTTGGAGAGAAAAAGGCACTTGGATCACAAAAGGCACAGGATCGCATATCAAACTGTCACAGACATGAGCATAGAATTTAGGTACCTGATGCTCTACTCAGCCATTGTCTTGTTGCTACACTGACTTTGTCTCATGATTCGCAATGAAATTGAGGGGGTTTCTCAGATATCCTACTTTTTGTTTGATTTCCATAGAAGCATTTCAACTAAAGGTCAGTAGGATGAGTGCCATTGTTCTGGAGTAGTTGAAAGCTTTTAGCTTTGCCTGCTTCAGTGACTTGCTCATAATATGCAGTCCTTAGTGCCAAGTGACTTCTTGTAAACCTTCAAAGATTTTAGACAACTCTAAAACCTTTGTAGTGTGCAACTGGGCAGTTCAAAAGCCAAGTGTTCTTTGAAAAGGGCAAGAAAACTCTACCCATGTGCACACTTGCTCTTTGACCTCTTTTGATGTCCCCCCTTTGAGAATATATATCTTTTTTGCATTCCAGCCTCTCCATACTGATAGGTCTACAGTAATTTCCCTTGACAATGCCATGCCTTATCACATCCATTTAAACTACAAAACACTTTAAAAATTCTTCCTGAACATGTGGGATCTGCTATTTGGTTTGGTTAAAAAAAAAGTGATAATGATGGAAATAAAGAATTTTTTTCCCTTTTGAAGTTAGAATTGTAGATATTCAGGAATCAAGGAAGCTCATTTTATATTTTAATTAAATCTGCATGACTATAGTGAGCTATAAATGAATATCATCAATTATGCATACACATGGGTTTCAATTCATAGACTATAAAGTCTTGAAAAGGCTCAATCATGGAATGAGAGACACCTGATTTCTACTTTTGAGTACTAACCAACCACTTGACCTTGGGCAAGTCATTTAACTTCTCTGGGTCACAGTATCTACATCTGTTTAATAAAATGCTTGGGATTTCCAGTCTCAGAGATTTCCTTTTGTAGTGCTGTTTCAATGCCATTTAAATAAAGCCCAACATTTCTTTTTCTTTTGCATAATAATTTCTGTAATATATGTGTGTATATCTATAAATTTTACCCCACACTGAGATGATGAATTTCATAGAATCTCTTCTGCTATGATTTTTTTGCTTGTGCTTAGCAAGTTTTCTCCCCTAAATTCAATGCATTCTTTTCATGATTTTATACTATTTTAAAACTACCTTTACTTTGGGAATTTGTGTGTGTATGCATGATGTCGCATATAGATTAGTCTGCATGGTGTTCAGAAAACATACTTCCTGGGTTTCTGTTGTTTTGGGGAGGGATTTTTGTTTGTCATTGACCTTTCCTAATGAAGCTGACAGTTAGCCAATTCTCTGTGCATTGTATAAGGGTTCAGTGCCATAGATAAAGTCTGATGATGGGGCATTGCCCACCAGAAATGGTATTTGCTAAAGGAAGGAATATTTCATGCACTTTAAAACAGTGGCTTCACTTATCATTTTGAAGGTCAGGTGCAGTGGGCTTTAAAGTAAACTTTGTTAGAGAGTTGATTCTGCCACAAATTTGCTTTAGATCAAGGAATAGAGACTTGATAAACTTACTGAGCCATACTTTCTTTTCTAATTTTCCATGGTTGCTATAAGGTTAAATGGTTTAGAGTATGGTAAAGTATATCTTATGTCTGGCATATAACCAGTGCTCCATTCCTTTCACTTTATACCTTAAAAAAATCACCTATGACTCTAATTACCAATTATAATCATCATCAAATCCTTCTTTATCTTTTTTATAGGATGTATTGTTTCAGAATGATCAGTTTCCTTCTTCTAAAGTGGTATCATAGTGTTCATAAGTATCAGGAAAGGAAATCCTCTTGGAATGTATCAGTTAAAGAGAACTTGTAGGAAGCATTGGGGATAGTGTGGATCTCAACTGTAATAAATATAATTTACTATCACAGGAACTGGAGATAATCAGGTGACCTCTTTCTCTAGGCCGTCTTCTTGATCAACCATTCTAGCATATTTACTTTTTGAGATTGCTCTGTTCTGCTCTTTGCAGATCTGAGTTAGGCACAATTAACCTTATCTCCTTGACCCACATTCTACTTTTGACTCCCATGACATAATTTCCTGGTTTCTCCCATCTGACTGACATCCCCATCCCTTCTCCCCTCCTTCCTCTTCTTCTTCCTGTATTCTTTTCCTCCGCTAGACTCTTGAATATTGATATGTCTTAAGGGTTTGGGTCTAATCCCTCTTATGTCTGAATACAATTTCCCTGGAAGCTTTGACTTAGTGATTTGCCTATTGCCTCTCAGTTTTCTTTTAAAGATTTTATTTATTCATGAGAGACAGACAGAGGCGGGGCGGGGGGCGGGGAGGCAGAGACACAGACAGAGGGGGAAACAGGCTCCATGCAGGGAGCCCAATGTGGGACTCGATCCCATGTCTCCAGGATCAGGCCCTGGGCTGAAGGCTGTGCTAAACCACTGAGCCACCTGGGCTGCCCTCAAATTTTTTCTATATTCCTTAGTCCCTGAGCTCCAGACCAGTATCTCCAACCTTCTACTTGTTTTATGTACTTGAAAATCTTATCGACCTCTAACATGGCCCAAATAGAATTCTTGGTCCCACAAGCCTGTTTCCCCTTGAGGTATTTTAAACCAAGTTTCAAGCTAGTTCCTCAAGCCAAGTACCTAAAAATCACTTTTATCATCCTTATTCCTTCCTTCTCTTCACCATCTACATGTAAGTCATCAGTATTTCCTGTCCTGATGCAAATATGTAATCTGAAGACTTTTACTGTTTGCTTTCTGTGTTCTCGTTACTTACCTGGATAAAATTATCATGTCACCTAATGTTACGATGGCCTCCAAACTTGTCTCCCTACTGGTATTCTTGCCCTTTTAGCTATCCATTCTCTATACTTCCTTTATCAGAGTTATAATTTAAGAATGAAAACCTTATCCTATCACTCTTCTGGTTAAAATGCTTCAGTTGTCTCCTATTGGATTGAGATTGGTAACTAAGGTTCTTATTCTCACACACAAGGGCCAGCCTGATAAGATTTCTACTGACTTCTATAACCCTAAATAAATGGTTTCTCTTCTTTCCTCACCATAATACATTGGTCACACTATGGGGTTTAATTTTCCTTTTTTTTTTTTTTTCTTTAGTAAGCCATGCTCTTTAAAGTATCAGGGCATTTGTATTTGACAATGTCTCTGTTTTGAATGCTATCTCCATGGGTCTTTGCAGAATTGTCTCTTTACATCATGTGAGACTATTCCAGAAAACTCTGAATACTGAAAGGATGAATCAAAAACTAATAAAATGGTTATCTAGAGGATAGATGTGAGGACATAATGGCATAAATGAAACTACTATGAGTTTATTTTTAGTATTCTTACTCTGAAACATGTAAATCTAAGAACAGTGAAAATTGTAATTCTTAAAATTAAAAACAAGCAGAAATTACTAACAATAAATGATGGGAAAATGAGGAAAAAAAGCATTTATAAAGACTTCTACTTCTGGAGATGATATAATAAGAAGGGCCAGATTCACTGTGCCACTTTAAATAACAAGACAAAAGACAAAGAAACACAAAATTTCTGAAATGATGGTTTTTCAGTCATTGTGCAACAGATAGTACAAGACTGTGATCCCTGAAGAGGAAAAATTGAGGTGAGCCCAGTTGCCTACAGGCAGTTTTCAAGCAACACATAGGAGAGAGAATTCTGGGACCCCAAAGAAGCAAGAATTTGTGAGGGCAGGATATCAGAGAAGATGGTGCTAAACAGAGAGAGAGCTCTGGTGATTTGTAGAGGTATCCCTTCTGATTTTTGGCTGAGTACTGGCCTTTTTTCTTTTTTTAAAATGACGTATAGTTGACATACAACATTAAATTATTTCCAGGGGGCACAATATAGTGACTCAACAATTATATACATTACAAAATGCTCACCGTAATGAGTGTATTACAGTATTGACTATGTTCCCAATGCGTTACTTTTCATCCCTCTGACTTAATTATTTTATAACTGGGGGTTTGTACTTCTTAATGTCTTTGACCTATTTTGCCTATCCTCTAACCCCGCCACCCCCCTCTTTGGCAAACACCAGCTTGTTCTCTGCATTTATGAGTCTGTTTCTTCTTTTTGTTGTTGGTTATTGTTTTGGTTTTTAAACTCCACATAAAAAATGAAGTCATATGGTATTCATCTTTCTCTATTGGTGTGCATAACAGAAAATTATGGATAAGGTCAGGGAGAGAATTGCTGAGCAGAGACAGGATCATGACTCTACAGCTGCTTCCAAGTTGGGAATATTTTCTGTTGTAACAACCAGTTTGGAAAGTCTCCCAGTACATGGGGAATTGATTTGAATCTTCAGGTTGTAACCTTAAGAGACAGGGTAACATTAGCCCTAGATGATAGACAGCTTTATATCTTCCCTAACAAAGGGTAGAGGCAAGTTTTAATAGATTTAGCTGTTTCAAAGTAACTGAGAGCTGGAAAATAGTTTAATACTATTTAAAGGAATAAAGCTAAGTCTGACAACTAACAACATGAAATATCCAGTGTTTAGCATCCAATCAAAAATACAAAGCATACAAAATAGCAAGAAAATCTAACCTACAACCATGAGAAAAATCTCTTAGCAAAGATAAGAAATCCAGACATAACAGATGACATTGCAGATGATTACAGCTGTGAAAAACTCACACAGATAAAATTATTTTTATTAAATGACTTTAGAATAAATTAGTTTAACTACACATGGCTAGTGGGATATTTTTTAAGGTTTCTAAACAAATAAAACACTAAACTAGAACATTTGAGCAAATGAATCCAAGTAAATAAAAAACATAATATATCCACAAAGAGACACCTTCTTTTTTTAAAAAAAAAGATTTTATTTATTCATGAGAGACACAGAAAGAGAGGTAGAGACATAGGCAGAGGGAGAAACAGGCTCCATGCAGAAGCCCAATGCGGGCGGGACTCAATCCCCGGACCCTGGGATCACTCCCTGAGCTGAAGGCAGATACTCAACCACTGAGCCACCCAGGCATCCCTAAAAGAGACTCTTTGAAGTGATTTCTGATAAAGTAGCAACTGAGTGACTGTATCGTTATTGAGATATATCCTAAGGACCATAACTGCAAGGTAATTTTAAACAGCACGGAGCAGTTGTGTTTGTAGGAATAATGCTGGTTTTGCTATCTTGAAACCATTATATTTAAATTACAGGGTAAGTAAATAATTATGTTATTATAATTAGAAACCATGATTTCTAATGCAAGAGAAAAGAGGTACAATTATAAAATAATATTAAGTAAACCTTTTAGGGCTTAATGTGACTTGGAAGTTTCAGTATGTACTCATAATTTTTAAAAGATAATTTTGCTATCTCTGCATTAAAAAAGGCTGGAAGCAATAACTTCCCAGGACCATTGAGAATGCATGGAATTTAGATTTTATTCTTTAAATACTATTTCTTACTGAAATACTTAAGGCCTTTTTAGAGAAATGGCTGATTTCTTATGGAGAGAATGCATTGGGTGTCACTGAGATCTCATAGATGTACTAGAAAGAAAAAAAAAAGGATAAGAAGCCTGTTTGAGGGGATCTTAGTATTCACAGTCACAATTTAAATAACAGTAAGAAAAGTATAATTTATTTTAGCATAATTAATATATAAAATTATAAGTCCATAGTAATTCTCAAAAAACAAATCCAAATTAAAGCCAAATAATGACAACAATAAAAAATTCCTTAGTGCTGTAAAGGTAAAGAGGTATTTATTCTGGCTCTCCTCTGCAAGCTACATGTCAGGGTGATCACATAGCTCCATCTGATAAGAGAAGGGTCTCCTTAGAAGATTGCTTGGCTAATAAATATAGAAGACAAAAGAATTAGAAAAATGACCTTTTTAAAATTACCTAATGGTAATTAGTTAGTCAGGGATCATCAATTAAATTGTTTCATCAATGAAAGATTGATAAGGATATGTGTATGGTGCCATACTACCTTTGTGTACCACCTGCTGGTTGCAAGTCAGGAACTGTCACTCTTTGAAGGCAGAATCAGGTTGTCACTGCCTTACCCCAGGAGCTTGAGGGATCATCTAGATGTTATGTGCCTTTTGACATGACATAATATGAAGTGCACAAGGCACTCTGTTAAGTAGTCTTTTCAAAAATGTCTAACTTGAATACAATCAAGCCTTTATGCCTAATTTCAAGTTTTAATGAAATACAGGGAAGAAAGAACATGTTATATAACACCATGATAAAACCTTTAAGCAAATCCAGAACTAGCCCAGTATCCTGAACTAGTCAATAACATGGGGAAAGAGGGAGAGAGGACTGGCAGGTCTTTTCTAGATTAAAATAACATAGAACTTACCGTAAAGATGGGACCTTATTAACATCTTGTTTTGAACAAATCAGTCCTAATAGACTTTTGGAGAATAACTGGATTGAATATAGTGGGGAATTTGACATTAAGAAATTATCATTTCTATTTAGTGTGTTTATGGTGCTGTTTGGGAAAATTCTCTCATTTTTCCAAGAGTACTTTATTGAAGGGTTGAAGTAGATCTGTAAATTACTTTAAAACAAAAACATGATAGCATTATGTAATGTTCTCTCTTCTTTGCTGACTCTTCAAAAGTTTTTTAATAGAAATTTAGAAAAATCTATTATTTTCCATAATCACACTAGCCAATAAATCCATCTTATCACCTCTTTTCCCCATGGCACTAATCAAGGTTGTGAAGTATTTTATTTTCTATGTATTCTGACTTCTTCCATGAGAATATTGGTTTAGTTGGAGCAGGGACTTTCTCTATCATTATTCACCAATGGAGTCCTGAGAATGGGTCCTGACACATGGCAGGTCTTCTTCTTTTTAGTTAATGAAAATAAAAGAAAGTATTATATGGATGAGTAAGTTAGAGGAAGATTATAGAATACCATGTTGGGTAATAAACACAAATTAAACTGTAGTAATCAGGCAATGAAATGCTTCTGGGGACTTCTCAGCAGATCAGTAATATGATCTAAATTATAACATGATTTTTCCACCATTGTGAAAGATTTTCCAATCCTGGATGATCCAGGTGCTTTGCATAGTAAAAATGGTAAATATGGGCAGGCAGCAAGTCTTCATGAATTTCCACCATAGCTTTGTGACTGACATGTAATATCTTATGAGGCCGGTTAGCATTGTATAGTGATTCATGTACACACAGCCTATGTATATACTAAACTGAAGGGGACTTTTAAATATTCAATTGAAAAGCTGTTGTAAGGAACAAATTGTGTCTCAAAATGAGAACCTCAAGTAGTGTTTCTGAAATTATTTGCAGGTATTTGAGTAGCTGTGAAATGCCACATACTTTACTCCTTCAAAGATACTTTCATTTCTTTTTTTTTTTTTTAGGATTATTTATTCCTTTTTTTAATTTTTATTTATTTATGATAGTCACAGAGAGAGAGAGAGAGAGAGAGAGAGAGAGAGGCAGAGACATAGGCAGAGGGAGAAGCAGGCTCCATGTACCGGGAGCCCGACGTGGGATTCGATCCAGGGTCTCCAGGATCGTGCCCTGGGCCAAAGGCAGGTGCTAAACCACTGCACCACCCAGGGATCCCTCATTTCTCTTCAGGAATTCTTCTGGGCATCTGTAACTAACTATTTTATTTATGAATGAATGCCAATTGTTTTCCTGACCCCTTTCATTTATCTGTACCCCCACTTTACCCCACAATCTTTCCTTGAGAACGTAAATGTGTTCAACCCACTACTAGGTTTCTGAGATGGGCCTGGTCTTTGTTCTCCAATGTCTGTAACCTCAACAGGGAAGGCTTGATGGCTTGTGGCTAGAACCACCTACAATTTTTCTCATTTACATACCTGAACTGGGATGATTCTGGACAGCTAAACACAGCTGGGACTGTTAACCAGAGTGCCTACATGTGGACCCCTCAGGTGACTTGGGCTTCCCCACAGGCTGTACCATTTGGGTAGTTGGCTTCTTAAATAAGCTCATGACTGCAGTACATAGTGTTCCAGTGACCAAAGTAGAAGTTGTATAGCCTCATATTAGAAGTCATATAGTGTTACTCCTATTGTACTTAATTAGTTGAAGCAGCCAAAAGACTGCCCAGAATCAAGGGAAGGACTTAGACTCACCTCTCAATGGGAGGAGTATCAAATAATTTGCAGTCATGTTTTAAGTCTGCCAGGACTAGAAATACTATCCAGTCAGCAAGACTTCACTGGAATGACTATTTTAAAAAATAAGCATGCTTGTTCTCAGTCTTATGCACATGTGCTGTGAGGCAGAGCAAACTCTGCAGGGCTGACTTGAGCAGGTCTTCATCATTTGACGTCTTGTTTTGCTGGTTCCTTCTCACACAGTGTATGATAGTGTATAAAAACTGTGTTTTCATATCCCGGCTAACAAACTTTTCTCGTTGTGCTTTACAAATGTAGATGCCCCAAATTCTATAAAATTGAAGAATTAAATGGTTAGTGGATCATTCATAAAGTGAGTAACGGATAATGATTCCTCTGAGCTCTAAACCTCCATGACTCTTAACTCATTTTCTTCAGGACACATTTAGAGTTGATTTTTTTATCAGATCGCATAGCCTAGTACTTGGGCTGTCATGGCCCAGTCATGATGATTCTGGGCTGGTTGGCCTCAAGAAGCATGAACAGCAAACAGGGACTTTTCAAATTGTTCTGACAGTCAGCCTAGTAAATTAATTATTGAACGGTCACTACCAAATGCTGTTGACATGTGTGCAGTTTGACAAGTCTGCTATAACATCCAGCCCTTTCAGGAAAGTAATTCTGTAAGGAAATTGTCTGCAATAGAAGTCATGGGACTCAGCTGGGTGACAGCCATGTCATGGCAATCAATACAGGAACAAAAAAAAATCAAATATTAATGAAAGATAGATTTATTCGTGCACAAGATTAGTATTATTTGTAAATGCCATTTTACTTCCACTGTCTACTTTCCAGCCAAGACTGAGTGTTGTTAGCTCACTGACACTAAACTCAAGGTGACATTTCTCATTTCAATTATTTCTTAGAGTGTCTTCCTCCTCCTCTTTCTCCTACCTCTTGTCAAGAATTGCAGGCAACATAATGAAATACTCCATCAACTATGGAGCCCACGGTCTGGAAAGGCAGGAGAGAGTTTTATTGAGATTGCTGGATGTAGAACACATCCTAATTTGAAAGCCAGCATGAGGCTTTGAGGAGAATCTTGGCCTCAGAAAAAAAAAAACGATATTGAGATAATTTAATCTTAAGAAAAGTCTGAATTTCTATTTAGCAAATTAGCTGTTAGCTAGCTATAAGTTGGAAAATTTCAAGATAAGACTCCTAGGGATGCTTATCCTACTAGATAACACTTGTTCAGTACTTAGGCTGGATATTGTTAAAGAATCTCTTGTTTTATGAAGAACTAGTACCCATTTCTAATCAGTTATATTTATGGGATCTCATCAAGGTTTGCTCTTGATTGCTTTTTCTACATAATGTATAAGCAGATAGGGGAATTCATGGAAAGGGAAAAGCAATAATAATAATTGTTTGGTGTTATTTAGACTGGAAAGAACATGTTGGACAGTTTTTTGGATTGTCCATTTCAACTGAGTTGAGCTAATAATATGTCAAGCATAAAAACAAGTAGATGCCACTTACCCTTAGAAACATCGAATAACTTCCATTTGTTGCCACTTGATCTATTTCCCAGAGGCTTCTAACATAACTTTTATCTTGTTTTTGAATGGACAATTGCTCATTTTGCTGTGGCATCCACCAAACATGCTCATTAAGTCTGAAATAATTAAAGATGATATATTTAATTAATAAAGAATGAATAAAAAATTTGTACTGATCAAGGTATTTTGTTAACCTCAGTCTGAACTCAAAAAATTTGGTTGAAGTCAAGAGTGACCAACAGATTCATAAATACATAGTGTTATAATGGAAAGTTTTTTCAGGGATCAGGTTTTAGGTAGAGTGAGGGGTTAGGAGGAGAGAATCATTCCTCCTTTTCTCCCCTCCCTTTCCTTCTCCTCCTTTCCCTTTCCTCCTCTGTGGTAGACAGAATAATGAACCACCAAAAGTGTTCATATCCTAATCCTCAGATCTGTGAATAAATTATCTTACATGGCAAAAGAGACTGCACATGCAGTGTGATTATAGATCTTGAAATGCTGTGGAGAGTACCTTAGTTATCCAGGTGTGTGCATGGTAATAACAAGGATCTTTTTAAGAAAGGGGCAGTTAGAATCCGAGTTAGAGAAGGGGAGGTTGAGGTTTTACCATTGCTGGAAGGAGGCCAGGAGCCAAGGAAGGAAGAAGCTAAAAATGGCAAGGAACAGATTGTACCCTTGAGGCACCAGAAGAAATGCGACCGTGCTGCCACCTTGATGTTAGCCATGTTGACTCACGTTTGACTTCTGACCTACAGAACTGTAAGATAATAAATCTATTATTTTAAGCCCGTGGGATTGTACTAACTTGGTACTTCAGACACTGGAAGTTAATACAACCTCTTTCCCCTTCCTTCTCTCTCAACTACAACTCCTGTTTCCCTTAATCTCCTCTTCTCCTCACTTCATCTTGTCCATTTCCCTCCAACAATATTTCTCAAAATACACAGTAGTGAAAAAACAGGGCTTATGCCTACGTGGGATATATGTGAATGGAGGGGGGTTGGCTATAAAAAAAAAAAAACGAGGCAGAAAATGTTAAATGCCTTACACAATTGGTTTGAAGGGAATAAGCAGGGATCAGAGGAAATGAAGTGGTATTTACATGGTAATTGAGGATGGTCTTGTTAAGAAGATGACCTTTATACAGAAATGCCAAAATTGAAAAGGAGCTACATGCAACAGAATTATGTGTAGGTGGAGGTGAATCCCTTCTATCCAGATGAAGGGGCCAGTAGGAGTCAGGGAAGAGTAGGCAAAGCAGTTCAGGTTGCTTCCTAAGAGTAAGAGTTGTCTAACTATAATCATTCTTTTAACCTCACTGAGTAAAAAATCAATAACTTTCATATGCAGGATTTTAAGCTCTCATCTAACATTTAGTTCAAGCTGCCAAAATTCTTGTTCTTGAAGACATGGAGAGGTTTGATTAATTGGTTTGACTCCCAAGTTCCATCCTACGTAGGAGAATAATGTCTAGTAATGTAACACTCTAAAAGCAGCAGAGTGTTGGCTTGACTGGCTTGGCATTGGAGCTGGTTATTAAGGAGAATGTAGCTGCTATGCATGGCCTCTCTCATGTACTCTGCACAATTAGGGACTCAATGGATGGTGCAGTTGATTATCTTTCTATCTTCTTTCCACCTTTAAATTTTAGTCCTCATTTGTGTTTGAAGTTTTTAATAGCACAGTCTCCAGAAATCTCACCTTTGTTGATAAGAGCTCTTGTCTCATTTATGGACCAGCTGAGGATACTGATACCACTTATCCTTTTCTCCCATCGTGCTCTTACCTGCAGCCTTCTCTACTAGAAAGTGGAAGATTGAGGGGTTATCATGGATAATTCAAGTCACAGAATGCTTTCCTTTGTATTATCCAGCTAGGTAACCAATAGGTACCTTTTGATTTGAATTACCTGGATAATTGCCTTAAAAATAGTGTATTTGAGGCTTTGACTTCTTCTTAAAACAAGTAGTAAAGTATAGCATTTATAGATGATAAAAGGAAAAACTGAGATAACAGTTGAAAGTAAATCAGTTCGTTGGCTATGTAACTTTGTTATTATTGAGTACTTGCTTTGTTTCTCTTCGCACTACAATCTTGAAATCATTCTATCTCAGTTTTTTTTTTTTTTAAGATTTTGTTTACTTATTCATGAGAAACAGAGAGAGACAGAGAGAGAGAGAGAGGCAGGGACATAGGCAGAGGTAGAAGAAGACTCCCTGTGGGGAGACTCAATCCCAGGACCCCGGATTGCAACCTGAGGCAAAGGTTGATGCTCAACCACTAAGCCACCCAGGTGCTCCTCTATCTCATTTTTAAGTCATCCGTCTTACCATTCACTTTACTCCTTGACTACCTGTTTCCTCCAACTGCTTTCTCAAAGGTCCCTGATACCCTCCTAATAATTAAATTCAATAACTTCCTGCTCCTCACCATTTTTTATTTCTCCTACAGGTAAATATCCCTGTCCTCTTATAATATTTTTGAAAATAAATTCTCTGATACCTTACTCTCATTATTTGATTATTTTTTGTGGGTTTCTTCTTCCTCTCTAAATGTTGTTTCTCCTTGTCTTCCCCACTTACATACAAAGATGCCACTAGGATCTGCCCTCAATCTCCTAACATGTCATTTTTCTGTGTATACCTTCTCTCCAAGGCTGGATTCTGTACTAAGCTGTATTTCTAGCACTGTAATAGACATCTGCATCCAGGTGTCCATCTGGTACCTGTTAAGAACTTGTGAAATCTCTCTGCTAAATTCCTCAGGAGATCTTGCCATTGGACCATGCTATTCTATATCTCAGTCTTTTAAATCTCCACCTGTAGATTAGGAACATCATGGGGCTTGAGTTCTAGGACTCTAAGCACCATGACCTGGTAGTCCTGCCCCTAGAGGCCTCTACTACTCCAACAGTCTTTCTAGATTGATTTTGGGCAAAGTCACTGAAAGTGATTCCAGGAGCTGTTCAGTGTGAGGCAGAGAGAGGTATATATTTATTATAACACTGTGACCACTCCCAGTGGATACATCATTGTATTTGCAGAGGAGGGCTCAGCCTTACCCAGCCTATCCTTAATGGAATATGTTTACTCCTGCCCTTTGCCTGCTTTACCTTTCTATGCCGTTCTGAGCTACAGCCTGAGAATGTATGAAGAAGTCATGATATGCTCCTTTATTTGGTCTTTTCCTGTATCATATCTAATGAATGAAGGAAATTGGTGTTTGAAGAAAATGAGACATAACTTAGACTTTGTGGACACGGTCCCATGGGGAGTTGGTGGATTAGTCATCTGTCTAGTGGGCTTCTAGCTGTGCACTGCTTCAACTCAGTGTTTTCTTCAAACAGACCATACATACTTCTTTCCCAGTGGGCTCTCTAAGTGTGCTCTTTATTTTTTTTCTGGTGATTTTGCAATCACTGACAATCCAAACACCCAAGTTCCATATTCGAGAGCTGTTTTTGCTTCTGATTAGAATACTATTGAAATAGTATAGCTATGTGATAGTAAGGGTATGTTGACACAGAACTGAAGCTCTGACTATGGGAATGGGGAAGGAGGGATAAGTACAGAAAATAAATGATGAATTTAACGAGACTTGAGACTTCTTTATAAAGAAATGGTGAAGGAGAGTGTGGAGTTGGATAGTTGGATGTTATAGTTAACATTCATCGAACCCTTACTTATGTGCTGGGCATTATTCCAAGTTCTACCCATATTATCTCCATTAAGGAGTTGTAAATAGGTTAATGTTGACGTTTGACTGGAGCCAGCTGGTGGTACATGCTAGTGCCACTCAAAGTCCACCGATGGGTGTAGGCCCACAAACTGCAGTGATCCATGTCACAGTGAGCAGAGAAGCTAAAAGTAAGGATAAGGATTAGAAGCTTTTATGGAAAATTGATAGAGTGACTTTATGTAATAAAATTTGGTCTCTGTGCTTTATGCCTTTGATTTTATATTTCACATAGTTCATTTCTGGGGGGCATCTGGAGGCTGTTTCAAGCCTTCTTCTCCCACTAAATTCAGTTTGTTTAGTCTATAGAAGTAGTAATAGCAGTGATACTACTTCTTGGGGCTCATTTAAATAGTTTTTGCCTTACGCCCTTCTTCTTAAGTATCAAATTGTTTCACATTTTTAAAGAGAAATCTTCCAAAGAATTCTTATGGACGCTTAGAAGGAGCTGTATAAATAATAAGGGCATGTTGAAACTTCACTCATTTTTGCCTGTAAGGAAAGAGCTTAATCTAATCTAATCTAATCTAATCTAATCTAATCTAATCTAAGAACTGGCAAAGGGGGGCTGCCTTTGTAAAGATTCTCTAGGGAGTACTGATACTACATATGAATCTGCTTACCTGGGTTCAGGACAGTTGAGTGTCTACCTAAGGCTCCTAGTCCTGTTCCCCAAATAATTATGGGCCCACTTGATCTGGACTTTGTCCCAAATTAGTTGGAAGGGACCAGGATGACCCTTATGAGAGAGAAGAGAGCCTGGGAGCTAAAATTCATAGCCTTTGATGATAACAACAGCTCATTTCTGTTGAACACTTAGTGTATGTGGGCAGTTTTCTAAGTTTTCCACCTATGCCAACTTCTTGAATCTTCACAACATATTTGTGAAGTTGTGATACCATAGTCTTGATAGATGAAGGAATTGAACCACAGAGTTTAAGTTGCTGATGGGTATACAGGTAGATGATAAATGTCAAAACCAATATTCATACCTGGGCTGTCTGGCTTCACATTTTGGACTGTTGTACTTCTGAGATGTTCCTGCATGCTGCTGCTGCTGCTGCTGCTTCTTTTATTTTCAGTTGAGTTATAGTTGACATATAACTTTATAATAGTTTTTGGTGTATGATATAATGATTAGTATTTGTATATATTGTGAATTGATCACCATAGCAAATGTAGCTAAATTCCATCACCACACATAGTTAGGAAAACGTTTTTCTTGAGATGAGAAATTTTAAGATCTGTTCTTTAAGCATGCAATTCTTTTCTTTTTTTCATTTCATACATGTATTGGTATATATATATATATATATATATATATATATATATATATATATCTGTTTCTCATGAATAAGTAAACAAAAGCTTAAAAAAAAACTGAGATAGAACGATTTCAAGATTGTAGTGCAAAGAGAAACAAAGCAAGTACTCAATAATAACAAAGTTACATAGCCAATGAACTGATTTACTTTCAACTGTTATCTCAGTTTTTCCTTTTATCATCTATAAATGCTATACTTTACTACTTGTTTTAAGAAGAAGTCAAAGCCTCAAATACACTATTTTTAAGGCAATTATCCAGGTAATTCAAATCAAAAGGAAAGCATTCTGTGACTTGAATTATCCATGATAACCCCTCAATCTTCCACTTTCTAGTAGAGAAGGCTGCAGGTAAGAGCACGATGGGAGAAAAGGATAAGTGGTATCAGTATCCTCAGCTGGTCCATAAATGAGACAAGAGCTCTTATCAACAAAGGTGAGATTTCTGGAGACTGTGCTATTAAAAACTTCAAACACAAATGAGGACTAAAATTTAAAGGTGGAAAGAAGATAGAATGATAATCAACTGCACCATCCATTGAGTCCCTAATTGTGCAGAGTACATGAGAGAGGCCATGCATATATATATAGTATATAACAGCAATATATATATAGTATTCTTACAGAAAAAAAAAACCAGGGTCTCTGAATCATAGAACATATTGTTTATTGCTCAGAAAAAGTATCTTAGTACCCATTCCCCGAGCCCCAACCCTCTTGGGGTGATACAATGAAGGCGAGAGAGGAACCCAGAAATTATGAGACTTTGAGTTTATTTATGGTGATTGATATATTGGCTCCTCCTCCCCTCCAGAGAGAGAGAGAGAGAGAGAAAGAGAGAGACCTTTATTCTGGAACATAAGTAAATATTCTCCAGGAAGCAAAGGAAATGAGATATCTAGCTTCCCTAGCTTGGAAGAAAGTCAATGGCTTCATGAGAGATAAGACTCTAAATCTCTTCAGAGCAATATGCTATTTCCAGCTTCCAAGGGTCTATTTGCCATTAAATCATCTTTTATCCAAGTTTTTCAGTTTACAGAAAGCTTAAGCCAAGCAAAAATATAAAAATATTCATGGAGCATTAACTCCAAAGATTATTAATCTGAGAGAGAAAAGAGAATTAAATACATAAAAGGTGCCCCCTCCCCGAAAAATAGTTTGGGAAGCACTAGTCAAAGTGATGCAATTAAGGAAATCAAGATGTGAAACCAGATTTGGTGAGGGCCAGGGTGAAGAATTTTGTTGCGATGACGCTTCCTGTAAAGGTCATCCTATAGCTTAAAGGAGAAGGAGAGTTAAAGACAAAGTTTCGTAAGTCATCATTAGAATGATATTTGAGACCAGGAGTGGAAGGAATCTCCAATGGGCAGAGAAGAGGAAGAAAAGAAAAGACAGAGATGAGAATATTCAGAGGCAAAACTTGGCTAAGCATTGGGATTCATGGAGGGAAGAGTGGTTTTTGAAGGAGTTTCTGGAGGATGTTAGATGGGACATCTAGATAGAGCCAAAGAGTGTTCTGAGGGAAGACTGTGGGTCAGCCTTTGCCACAGAGCAGTCCCCTCCTCTTAGCTAGAAGGCCTCTCACCAGGTGTTTCAGGACACCAGTTGCAATCCCTTAGGCCCATTTCTGTAAAATTACCTCTCTTTCAATGCTAATTCTTCTGATAATGAGATGGTAGCAGAAATAACATTTGAAAATCTGAGCTTTCTCATAAAAGTTCACATTGCTGTCCTCTCTATCTTCTCTTTCTTGCCCCCTCCAAAAAATTCAACCATAGTAGATCTGTATTTGTCCTTGCTCCTAGATACAGTTCCGTAATCCCCAACATACTAACATACCCACCCCCACAGCCTTGAACTTGAATAGCAGTTGCCCTTAACTAGTGTATCTCACTTTTCTTCCCCTGACTGGTTTTACTTATGTGCTGGATGCTTCAAGCACCTGTGATGCACAACATTTTCCTTAGAAATTTTCTTTTGGATATAGACTTCTGTATCTTAAAAACAATGCTGGTCTCCCAAAGTTTGGTGCCCAAAACTGATTCAGCGGGGGCTTAAAGAGCTGAATTTCAAATGTAAGATCTACCATGTGCTAGCTGTGGAAGAGAGGGAGGCTGATTGCCAGAGCTGATGGCCTCTGCTCAGAATGGTGAATTGTTGCTGGAAACTGGCTGCCCAGCCAACCATTACAGTTTTGAGCTCCTTTGTATCTAGGTGAGACCATTTTATTTTATGCCGGGAAAAAAAATGTGGGAGGCAATGATGCATGTCACATCCTGACCTAGGAAGTTTCTAAAAATATAGTTTGCTTTCTCCATTTTATTGTACCCCTGTGATGTTTTCACAGGACATTTAGCTCCACAAATGCCTCTAGTCTGGATTCCTGAGTCCTTACTTGAAAAAGAGCCACCCAACAGGAGTGGGGGTGACTTGACCTGGAATATTTGACTTGGGCTTTATTGCAAAAAGAATTACCTCCTCAGTGTGTTACATTACAAGGATTTTAGGATTACCTGTTACAGTTGTTAGTCTCTTGACAAAAATGCCCCCTATATGACCTTGAATGGGATAATTTATCTCTCCACACTTCAGTTTCCTCAATTATAAAATGGAAAGGAGAACAGAGAATACCTCACGAGCTCTGAGAAGGAAATGAGGATAACTTGTGTAAACATTTAAATTTTTTTTTAAATTTTATTTATGATAGTCACACAGAGAGAGAGAGAGAGAGAGAGAGGCAGAAACATAGGCAAAGGGAGAAGCAGGCTCCATGCACCGGGAGCCCAACGTGGGATTCGATCCCGGGTCTCCAGGATCAGGCCCTGGGCCAAAGGCAGGCGCTAAACCACTGAGCCACCCAGGGATCCCACTTGTGTAAACGTTTAAAGTGCCTGCCACATCTTAGGCACTGAGAAAATAGCTATTGTCATTTGTACCATGGTTATTTGTTTTTTTTAGTGGAACCACAGGTGGTCTTTATAAAAATGGAGCTTATTCTATTTCTTCTTAATACATGGTCAGACCACCGGGTCAAATTAGGCAAAACCTAAAATCCTCAAGTAAAAGTAGAAAAATCTACCAAGAAAGTAGAAGATCTTGTTGTCTGTATTTCTATTTGCCAAAAATTATCTAGATAATTGAATAGGACTTTCTTGAAATGGCCATTCTATCAATTCCTTCTTTTTCTTGGGATGAGCCTATGCAGCCACCAAGCTAATGGCTAATGGTGGAAAATGTGGCAAATTCCACTGCAAATAGATAGATCAAATAGTATTATTTTTACTGTTGGGCAGGCATAGCATCATGGTGGGGACTGGCTATTGTGTTGATTCTTTCTTGCATCTGATCTTCCTTGTAACAGAGGCCTCTATTTTTGGGGCATGGAACTCAATGCAGAGAACATGTTTCTTACCATGAAGCTTAAAGAAGTGCCTGAGTCTCCTTGACTCTGGGTCTCCCACATTCCACCCCACCCATGGGTGTTGGTTAGGGTTGAGCCAGAGAACAGCATTCTGGGAAGCATTGTTGGGATGGCCTGCCCTCCTGTGATGTGAGAAGACACAGGAAGGGGGGACAGTAGGAATGTTTGGAGGGGTCATACCCAAGAAACCCTAGCAGTTTGTAGGAGTCTTTGCTAAAAGGCAAAATCTGCCAGTTTCCCCCATTTAAGTTATATCAGACCTGTGTTTGTTTGAGCTTTGACTCTGTCTGATCTCTATCTTTTCCCTACCAAGTTGTTTTGTTGTTGTTGTTGTTGTTGTTTTTAAGATGTATTTATTTATTTATTCAGAGAGTGAGAGAGATACAGAGACTCAGGCAGAGGCAGAAGCAGGCTCCATGCAGGAAGCCTGACGTGGGACTCGATCCCTCCTCTCCAGGATCACACCCCAGGCTGAAGGCGGCACTAAACCGCTGCGCCACCGGGGCTGCCCCTACCAAGTTGTTTTGGATCCATGTTCCTTCTCTATTAAAACTGCTTCTTATTCCCTTGACTTAATTAAAACAAAAAAACAAAAAACTCTGGCTTCATTTAAACCCACAGGTAGTTGGCCCCCTGTCTCTCAATCCATGACTTATTTATTAAAAGACCATGAAGAGTGCCCTGCCCCTATATCAGGACCCAAAGCACATCCCCTGTATCCTCTTCCACCCCTCAGACTGGTTTCCCTCCCCACGAGGCAGCTCTGGAAGAAGCCTGTCAGCACTGGGAAGGAAACCAAGCAGATAATCAGGAAATCAAGTATTCACCAGGAATGGGTATTTGGAGTGCAGCAAGTTCAATTTGCCAGATAATTTGCTTCCCACACTCAGCTTTACCTACAGCACAATGAAATATATTTCAATCTAAATTGCCTCCTAACTCCAATCAGCATTAATTTAATAATACATATTCAACAGATATAAACACTCTAAATGACTGGAAAATGAGTACAGATCCACATGTGTTTATGCTGATATTGGCACCTAAATACGATATTTATCAGTGATGGCAATGGAAATGTTTTTTCATTTTATTCCCCCCTCCCAGATGTGAATACAAAATCATTTGCAGGCTGCTAAGGGGTTTACATATTGGCAGGGTTAGGAGAGCCTTCAGCTACTTTTCTTTGCTTTTTTGTGTATTCACTATGATTTTCTCTGCTGGGCCTCACTCTGGTCTGAGAAATTTCTTCTCTAGTCAGGACACAGTACAACCTCTGCTGGTTGGTGTAGAGGCTCAAAGGTGATTTTTCTTCCAACTTTGTGGAAGAAGAGGGGAAACTGAGGAAGCATTATCATGTAGATAAGAGGGCCACAATAAAAGCCTCTAGAACAGAGAACATCTAGAAATGGGGTAACGTCAAGATTATTACACAGATGGGGAGACTGAGCCTCTGAGAAGGAATGAGTGTTTTTTAGAGTGTTAGATAAAGCAGTTACCAGAAATGAGGCTTCCTGACCCCCCAGTCTCTGGACATCCCCAAACGCAGCCTCCCATGCTGGGAAAAATGTAAAGGACTTATAACTTACATGCAACTGGAATGGCCTTTTTTTTTATTGGTGTTTAAAGAAATGGTTTAGCAGCTGAAAAAATAACGAAAAAAATTTGAGACTTTAATATAAAAGCAAATGGTAGTGATATTGGAAGGAGTTTTACAATATTAACTCTGTCAAAGTACAATTTTCAAAATGTTAAAAACATGACTGTAATACAAATAAAGTATGAACATGTGTCAAATTTATTTAACTCATTAATAAGGAAACAGATGAGATAGTGAGGCTGGTTATAAGAATATTCAAGGAATTTAGCATTGATAGGAATTAAAAAATTTTAGCCCAAGTTTGCTAGGTTGGATACAAAATTGGTTGAGGTCCAATAAGGCTATAAAACCTTAAAACCTGAGTGTTGGGGGGATATCTTTTCTATCTGACATAAATCTGCAAGTTAATGTGTAATGTCACAGTGCCTGGGCTCCAATCAAACAATAAATAGCAATGTCAAACAGGTACAGTCTTCCAGAGAACTAATCCTGGAGTGGACCTGTCAAGACATGTCTCCGCATGCATTGGTTAAAAATGCCTCTGTTCCTCCTTATCATCTTATGTTACAGATTTGAATAATAAAGCAGATTTCCATGTTCTAGGTCATCATCACAATAGAATTTCATAATCACTCTTTGCATTTTTCTTTTTTTTTAAGATTTTATTTATTTATTCATGAGAGACAGAGAGAGAGAGAGAGAGGCAGAGACACAGGGGGAGGGAGAAGCAGTCTCCATGCAGGGAGCCCAACGTGAGACTCAATCCTGTGTCTCCAGGATCACATCCTGGACTGAGGGTAGCGCTAAATCCGGGCTGCCCACTTTTTGCATTTTTCTAAATATACTTCACCTACCAGACCCTGTCTGTCCTGATCGCATACACACTGTTAGCAGACTCAAAAACCTGTATAGGCAATTAAATTTCTCCTTTCCCTCCCTGAGTCCTTACTCTTACTTCTTCGTGCTCAGTACTTCTTTCCATTCCCAACGTTAGGCCCACAAGATCTTCAGGTTTGTACAATTTCTCCTATCATGGATCAATTTAATGATCCTTAAAGTCAGAAAAGGTCATGCTAGGCAAAAGTCCATGCCAACAATAGACAGAAGGGTCAGACCTGGAAAGCAAAGACTAAATTTTCCCTGGGGAAGGAAGGAGTAGGGCAGAAACTAAGAATACTCAAGAAGTAGACATTTTATCCCTGTCACCAATAAAATCCCCACCCAGCAATAGGTCTGTCAGAGATTTGCGGTTCTGGAAAACATACAAGTCTTTGTCATTTTGAAGCCAATGTACCAGCTTAGGGTAGCATCAACTCCTTCCATGTCTATCAGTCCTACACTTTCCTGAGCTGTCGTATAACCACTTGGAAGATGTCCAGCTTTTAATGAGAAACTATGTTGGATCCATTATTTTTCCTTTACTGATCTCTGTGCTTGTTTCTGTGAATATATAATTATTATTAACCATTGGCCTGTTTATTCAGACATACACACTTAAATTGCAATACCAAGTTCTAATATTTTGAGAAAAAAATGTATTTGAAGCTGACATTTCATCAGGTTTCTCACAGGATCCAAGACATGGAATGCATTTGCTGAGCATAAATAATTAAAGAAATTTCTGCCTTCAATTGGAGTCAGTAAGTACAGAATTTGTTTACTTTTAAAATAGATCAGAGACACTTAAAGTGTGTGAGGCTTGAGGTTGGAAGACCCTGGTTGTCATTTGAGGATTCTTAAAAGTAGCTGTGTAGCCTTGGGTAAGCTCTTCAGACCCTGAGTGGGGAAGTGATCTTTTCTTGGAGCTTTAAGTTATCCAGAAGCTTGTGAAGAGAAGTGTGCATCTCGGGGGGAGGGCAGTAGATTGATGGGTAGGGACAGCATGGTAACCTGCTTTACTGTTTCTCATTGCACGGCATGTTTGTGTGTTTGCACGTAATATCTAAAGCAGTAAAATCAAGTGTTCTCCTGGACTTTATTTTGTGTTCGTGTGACTTACCTAGAGGATATAGTAATCCTCATCATTAGCAGAGCTGCATTTTGATTAATTTGCAAAGGCTGTGGAGGTAGGCAATGGGTATCAACTCAGCACATGAGTATTTGCTCTTGATTTTGGTCATGTGACATGTTCTGCTGAAGGGCACTACTCTGTTCTCCTCCCTGTGAATTCTGTTAGCCCCCACCCCTAAAGAATCACTGCTGTGAGCATGGGTCTAGGGGGAGGTCCCTGGACTCATTTTAGAAAGCCCTTAAGGCTCCTGGACTGGGTCCAGTATTTGTGTGTGTTATCAGGAGCCTCCCCATACTTGGGATGCTCAGCTCCCACAGTGGATGAGTTTCCATTTAGAGAAGTGTTGAGCACATCAACATCCCCTGCTCATGATACACATTGTCTCTATAGCCCCCAACCTCTGCCCCCACACAGCAGTCACTGCTAAAGACTTCTGAGCGAAGGTATTAGAACTCAGGAGGCTTCCACTTGTAAGTGCATTTTAACCAATCTCCTCAAAGGGTCCAGTGCATCTCCCAGAGGTGTGAATGACTTATCCAGCTCAACAACCTGAGGCTCACATTTGGCTCCTGCAACTTTGGTATAATTCACCTTTGCCCTATGTCTCCTGCCATCTGAATACTTCTTTCATCCTGAAGATTCTGAGTTCTGGCTCTTGATCAAATTTTAGCACAAGATCACCCACTATTTCTCTGTGGCTGTATCTCTTATATGGGTTATCTACATCCTATAAATGGGATTGCTAGGCCTATAGATTTTCTACAGATTGGCGTATCATGGCCTGGGACTTCTATTATTTTTGAGACTTCTCATGAGAAGGGAATGCAAGCTCCTATGTAGAGAGGCTTCCCAAATTAACTGTGGGGAAGGGTCAGTTTTGTTGTTTTTAAAAATTTGAATCCGTTGCAGACTAATATACTTTTAAAATGCAACAAAACAAGCTTTTAAAAATGAAACTACAGAAGATACAAAGTACAAGCTCCTTTTTTATAGTATTAGATTCAACAAGTATAAAACTATCCACTCAAGTCTCTATTACAGTTTCTGTATGATTTCTGCTCAATTTCAGTACTTACCTTTCTGTGGACCAGTACCAAGCAACTCACAGACCACCCCTATTATCCATCCACAGTTTGAGTAGCCCTGATTGAGAGCATATGTAGGAAGGTTCTCAGTCCAGTGTATACTGTCCCTTTTTATGGTGGAGGGTGATGGTGTGTCGCTGTGATGATACTCTCAAAGTTGGGAGTGCCTCCATCCTATCCATCCTGTCCCAAGAGGTTAGGGCCACATTTGGGAAGTCTGTTCTACCATGAAAAAACATATTCTTGTTCATAAAAATCTAATCAGAGCTTAAGGAGACTTCTTTCATAATAATGAAAATGAAAGACTTTTACCATCCAGAACAGTCTTGATGTTAAGTTACCCAACACGGTATCTTTGGTGAATCTGGGATTCACCAAATTTTCCTCGCCAACTGGAATTGCCTTAAATTACCTTATGACAAATGGCATAGATAAAATGCATTGGGATGTCAGTTTAATGGCCATTTAAATGAGACAGGCTGGAATGCAGATCCAACAGACGATAGAAGTCATTCTATGTTTTCCCAACATGTCAATTTGAGAGGGTTCAAAAAGTATACTTACTACCTGTAAAAAGGTCTGTGTAGAAGCCAGGGACTTTAAAATGAGCATAAGACCCCTGACCTCCTCTAAGTGATTAAGGTAACAACCTAAAAACTGCATGAAATAAAGGACAAAAAGGAGGGAGGGAGGGAAGAAGAAAGAAAAAACAAGAATCTGAAATTGGCAGAGCAGATGGCTTCAAAAGATACAGATTTGAGGAGTCAGTGCTAATCTTTAGATTCAGAAGTGTTTGCATTTTTAATGACATCAGAATCACTTAAATTCCTTTGTTACTCTGTGGAGCACATCTATGATGTTTGAATTAATGCATCATAGCATTAACTACATTAAGTGCATTTGCTCATTGTCTGAAATTACTGCATCAGTCAACAAGATTGCACCTGGCTTTGTATATAATTGTGAGAGACATTTACTTCTGAGACTGAAATTATGTGGACCAATTAAATGGAAAAATTATGCCACTTTTTGAAAAAAAACTCCCACAAAAGAAGCCATCCCGAAGATGAAGTTATACGAGGAGGTTCTGGGGACTCATCAGAGAGAATTTCTAGGTTGACACATTGTAGAAGAGTTGATTTTATCTAATTAGCCTTACTACTTGGCAAAACATATTAGTATTACAATATATGATGCTTACCTTGTGAATATCCTCACCAAAATGATAAATCATTTCTCTAATTAAGAACCATTTTGATAAAGTAGATGCAATAAAATGCCATAATATAATGAAAGGGGTTAAGTATTATAGTTGCCCATTTTCATTGGGTATCTAAATTGTCTGGGGTACTTGTCAGCAATAATAGATTCTAAATAATAAAAGGCCCCAAATCCAGATATTCTGAGCCATCAGATCTGAGGGAACATAAACTGCCTTCATAAACAACCTAGGTGAGTCAAACACAGGTGGCTCCTAGAACACATTTTCAAGATCCATGCAACTGCAACTGCCTCATTGCATGAACTAGGAAATGGGGGCCCCTTAGCTGTATGACCTTGATGAGGTCATTTAAATTGTAAGATGCAGAACCAAGACTGAAACCCAGTGATCTGGTCCTACCCACACACTGCCTTAGAAGTACCTGGGTCTCTGGCTGAATTGTATCCCCATACAATACCTTGGAAGCCAACACTTCTTGCTCAATTTACAACTAGAAGGGTTTTGCCAAAACCAAGGATGACTCAAACAAGAAAAGTTCTTAGGAGGTCATTCGGACTGCTTCTCAAATTCTGTCTCCGTGTTACCATATCCAGTGACTGCCTTGTATCTTCATAATCTCAAACCCAGCTTGAGGACATAGGGGGTAGACAGTCTCTCTTTTTGTTCCAGTTGAGGAATCTAGAAATCACAAAGGAGGTAGAAAAACTAGAGTTCATACCATAGTCTAGTTACCAACATGTGAAGGAAAATTCAGAACCAAGGCAGTTGTCTCTTGCATTGTTCCAACAGTAATTCTCTGACACCCCAAGGTTGAGGGTTGAGTTCCACAAGACTGCCCCTACTTCCAACACCAGCCCTAAATCCCAGGTGTCCCACACCACCTTCACCCTTGCCTGGCTCAGTACAAATTGGGGAGTTCCCATGGCCTCCCTTCAGGTTTGATAATTTCTTAGAACAACTAACAAAACTCAGGGAAGAGTTACACCATTATAGTTTAGGACCGGGAGAATGAGGAGGCACAACTTCTGTACCCTCTGCTGGTAGGCCACCATCCCAGAATATTAATGTATTTGCCCACCTGGATGCTCTCTGAACCTCAGTATTTCAGAGTTTTTATCAAGATTTCATTACAGAGGCATGAATGGTGAACTCATCGGTCATGTGATGGAACTCAGTCTATAGCCCCCTCTACCTGGATGGAGATTGGGGGCATGGTGCTAAAAGTACAACTCTCGAATCATCTTTGATCTTTCTTGTTGAACAGCCCCTAATCTGAGGCTATCTGGGGGCCTTACTGTGGGTCCTCTCATTCACATAAACTCAAGTGTGGTCTTTTTATAAGTAACAAAAGACACCTCTGTCACTCTAGAAATCCCAAGCATTTTAGATGCTGTATACTAGGAACTCTAGACAAAGACCAAAACATGGTTTTTTTCCCCTTACATTTTTCAATTTTGTTTTGAATAAAGACTATTGTCAGAGAAGACCATTCGTTTTATTGACTAATCTGCAGTATTGTGAAAGGAGACATTTACTATCTGAGTCTGGACTGCAGTATGTAGGAATATTAGAAATGATTATGTGTGCAGTTTGCATTTCTTACATTAAAAAAGATGAGAAACAAGATGGCTTTACAGATTATCTTGTAACTGCCTAAATGCTGTTAGGTTGCATAAGGAAGAAAAGATTTATATAGAATGGTATGTTACCTTGTTAGGGAAATTAGGCTGCAGTAATAAATAACATCCATTGGCACTTTAAAGTTTATAATGCATTTTCATGAGCATCATAATAAACTGTTAACATTTATTAAACACAACTTTGGGTCAAACTGTGTGCTAAGTGTTTATGTGTGGGAAAACTCTGGCTTTTAGGCTTCATAACTCTATTAAGTAGGCACCATTACAATCTCCATTTTGCTAACAAGGAAACTGAGGTGTATCCAAGGTTAAATAACTTGCTCAAAGTCACAAATTAGCATTAGTATCAGAACTTGAAACCTGGCTCATCTGAGCTTAGAGCCCTGCACTGTAGTTAACAATTCCTACACTGTAACCTCAAAATAGAGGAAGGATGGCCTGGGTTCTAGTCCTTGTCACACAGATTTACTATTTGACCTTGGGCACTTCACTTTGTTAATCTCTGACTTCCCCTTTGACCTCCTTGGGTGGGAGGCAAATTGAGGTAAATACTCTCTGACACTTCAAGTTTTGAGATTTGTAATCCAATGCTTTGAGTTTGGCTTCTGCTCATGGTTGTTCCTAGCATTTTGAGAACTGATGTATTATAAATCTGGGGATTTGAGTGTGAGGGGTACCTGCCTTGAGAAACTCCAGGGCCAGTGCTTTATTTCTTTTTATGCTATAATTCCTGGTTCCAACATACTTAATACCAACATATTTATTTTCTCTGAATATAAATGGAGATCATTTCACAGAGCCATATGGACAATGTAAATGCAGATTTAAAGATAAACAGAGTCCTGAGAAAATGCCTTCACACTATCTAGGCTTAATATTGCTTTCATTTTTTTCACGAATGATTGAAGTCTGGGAGTACTGGCAGTTCCCCCCCCCCCCCCCCATATTGTAGAGCATGGACTTATTCATACAGATCTCAGGTTCTGCTCTTTGGCTGTCTTATTTACCAACAGAGTTGATCATAGTCAAATGACATGGCTATTCAGAACCTCAATTTCTTTATGTGTCAAATGACAATAATACCTACTTCAGGGGATTACCAAAGGGATAAAAAGAGAGAGCCTGAGAACTGCTTGCTATATATATATACTTGAGTTTGGACATTTTATGAGCCCCTGCCCTGTCCTATTCTCCCCTTTCTCTGCCTGAGTTTGGCAGGTAGCCCGCTGGGCTAGAAAGTAGTGTCCTGCTCTTGCCCCTGCCTGCTTTATATTCAAAATCCCGCCCCCATCTCAGCAGGATTCCATTTGGAGATGGAAAAGAGTATTTTGGGGTTAGCAGAGTAATCTTCTCTGTTCACAGACAGGCTTTATCTTCACTGTGGAATTGTTCCCAGAGCCTTGCAGTGACCTCAGAAATAAGACAAAGTTCACAGGACCTTGATTAAAGTTGGCCCTGAATTTTTTGTTTTTATGGTTGGTATGACCTGAGTAGAGCCTCAAGTGCAAATCCATGTGGACCTCTAGGACTCTGGCCTCCTCATGGTGTATCTGTTTACCATGGCAGATATGAGGGAACCGGACTTTCAGAGCTTCCTGATGCTTCGTGGTGACACAGTATGGTCTTAGTAAGCATTAAGACTCTGAAGACAGACGCCCAGGTTGAAGCCTAGGTTCTGCTGCTTTCTAGCTTGATAATCTTGGGCAACTTAACTTTCCTGTGTTTCAGTTTCCTCTTCTGTACAATGGAGATAGTAGTTGCTATCTGATAGGGTCATGGTGAGAATGTCTGACACATATTAAACATTATGTGTTTTTGCTATTATTTTTAATATTTGCAGTAATGAATGAAACATATTTCCCTTTTACTCTTGATATATTACTATAATGAAGTAACATTGTCAAGAATCAGGGAACTGTGACAACATTAGAGCTTCTAATAGCTCTGTTTATATCAGTTTCTCAAAGGGTGTGTTAAAAAAGAGGATTTTTGGATGACATGAGGACAGGCTTTATTTTTCTTAATTTTGAACTTATTTTAACATATTCGGGGGAAAATGTGGAGAATATATCAAGTTCTTGAGTCCATGGGCTTGGGATGAGGCCAAGGCCTGGTGGTGGAAGGACAAAAGTCATTGTACATGACAGACCATGAAAGTTTCCTTTGGAGAATTTCAGCATATGAGATATTCTTAATCTGGGTGTCTGTAAGTGCTTAAGTGGCTGTGAGTAAGTGCTTTCAGATCTTGAATTCAAGTTGCAAAGGAGGCATGAATTGTCAATGACTTGTAATGAGATAAGATCACAGGTAAGAATTGGTATTTTAAAATAATTTGGAAAAACACTTTGAGAAGAAAAATGTCTTCATATGACTTGATAATAATAAATGTAGATTTTTTTTCCCTTTATCCTTGCATAATGTCTCAATGATGATGAACAGTGATTCTTCCCCTAGGCCTGGTTCTGGATTTACTTAGTGGTGAACGTGCCTCAGTAAAAATGCCCTTGACTGCTGCTAAAAGGCTGTTCCTGAGTAGAAAATGCCATTCAAAAGCATAATGCAGCTGTGACTGTTGACAGAGGAGGGCTTCAGGGCAGGGAGCACTCTATATAGATTGCTTGACTTGTACTCATTCCTTATGGTGGCCCAATTCTGGCCTTGCCATTCTGTGCTGGAGAAACAGTCACAGTAAAAATTGCATCAGTTTTCTCCTTTGAGACTATGACATAAATAAGGATGATATAAGCAAACCTGGGTTCTATTTCTAGTTCAGTCTCTTTCTAAATATCTGACTTTGGGTGAGTTATTTGTACTGCCCAGGCTTCAATTCTTCATTAGGGTAGGAAATCCAGCTCAGAGTCATCCACTGGTTTATCTTGGTTCCAGTTTGGATGGCGGAGAAGACTTTTTTCTGGTCTGCACCATGTTTTAAATATGAGGAAATTTCACAGAAGTCCTGCTTCTGTTTGGAATCTGGGAGATCCAATGACCTTTATCTCCTATTCCTACATGGTGGAAATCCATTGAAGCTAAATTACTGTTGCCCCTTGAAATGTAACTTTCTCATGGCTCCCACCAGTTCCATTGGCTTCCACCAGCCTCCTGTGTTCATTTGCAGCACCTGCCTTGCCTCTGCATTTTGTAACTTCCAGAATTCTCTTTTGGTTGCTCACATGTCTTTATTTCTCCTTTCTTGGCTGTTTCAAGAATAGATAGGGTTTGCCAGATAAGCAGTTTCTGGATAAGTGCTTATAATAACTTTTCAGAATTTTCCACATATATGATATTGATCATAATTATGACTGTGAAACTTATGGCTGCACTTAGTTACATTTTGTTTACTCTTTTAAATCTGGAACAAATCCCCAATTCATAAAATTGATTTGCTCTTTTAAAATGATTTGTTTTGATGTAACCTGGAAATAAGAGCTAAGCTTTCTTTGTTCTCTTAAATTATCAAGGGAATCAGAAATAACTTAAGGGCAAAAAAGCCCTGGTGTTCACTATTATTTGTGAATATATTATCTCCCTATCTTTAAGGAGTCCAAAGAAATTGGGGAAAAAGACATTGAGTAGAAGAAAAACTAACAGGGAAGAAAAAATAATATAAGAAGCACTGATTTAATAATAGAATATTATTATATATAATAATAAAAACTTTTTAAAATTATTATATGAAGTAGATATGGAACCTACCATACTTTCAACTCTAACTTTTATAAGCCAGCATGACATTCTTGGGGAGCCTATACAGCTTGATGGGAAAAATCACTTGATTGGTGTCAAACAGAATCTGCTCCATGTCCTGGCCCTAAAATTTGTTAAGGTCACAAAAAAGTCCATTCTTGAGGCTCTCAGAGCTACAGCTTCCTCCTTTATAAAAAGAGATAACAATTGGGCTTACTCACTGGTGAGAAGGTCACTAAGACCAAATAACACAATCTTTCTAAATCATTATAGTGTCTGGCATAAAATAAACATTTAAATATTTTTATGTTTTGGTACAGAAAATAATTATTAGTACTTGAATAGTCCTAATAAATCTTGGGAAGTCATCTTAGATGTTTAGACTATTGTCTTATTTTTTTTTAAGAACAACATGTAATACCCACTGAAAATTAATTAATGCTGTTTCTTTTTCCTCTATTAGTGCATCATCAAGATTTATGAGCAGATGTATGTTACATTTATCTTGACATCTGAACTAAATTGTAATAGCTCCATGTATTCTAGAGTAAAAGGTTTTCACAGGCACCCCCTGCCAATGTTCCCTATTTTTTTTTTTTTTTACAAGATTTGGTGTTAACTAGCCTGATCCCACACAGCCTTCATAGAGTTAATATGGTATGGTCAGAGATGGAGACACGTGCAGATCTCTGGTTTTGTTGAGGTTTTTGGTGAGAATACCTTTGGTACCGGAAGCTCTCAGGTAGTTGTGATACCTTGTAAGCAAAAGGGCCACTCGGCTGGGTCTTCCACCTTCCATCTGGTTGTTTTTGGTGTTCAATAACAAGGGATTATCCCCACACTTCGGGGTTGGTAGGAGGATTGAGCACTTGGTAAATCAATGTGCTATAGCATGAAAGCTGTTAACATCCTAAATGCAAAATGTTGGAAGTCCTTTAAGAAATGGAAATCAAACATGTTGTTCCCTTTGAGATTTAAGACACAGCACTTCACAGTAGAGGATGCAGAAAAAGGAAACCCGACTCCGGAGAGAAATACACCAAAGCTCATAAAATTCACTTGAGAGTGAACTAAGGCTTTTAACTCCAGCCTTTTAAGTTACTGCTTGGTATTGTACTCAACTTGATTCCTAACTTGCTTAAAGAAGAAGAAAAAAAAAAGGGAAATATCTGTAAAGGCAGAAGGAATTAATCCCTTTTTGGTTTGTATTCAAAAGTAACCCACATATTTAAATAATTCGTTTTTTTGTAGAATTATTGAATATTTCTTTTTCTTTGTTTCTTCTTTTATTGTTTTAAACTTTTCTTTACATGTCATCTTAGTTGTATTTACTTTAGGCATCATATAGCTAGCTATTATTTTGTCTTAATGAAAGGATGTAGCCATTCAACATTATTGTGATATATTGTCTTATTTCCTCCATATTTTTTATGTCTATTACTTATTTTTTTGCATTTGCTTTGTTTTCCATTTCATTTATAAGATTAATAATCCTTTCATTTCCTGCTAACTTAGTATTTCAACTATATATTTGCATTTTGTTAGTGGTTATCTTCATAGATGAACTGTTGTATTTATGCCAATTTCAAACTTCCTATTTTTTTCCAATGCCTTATTTTGAAAACATTTGGACATATAGTACAGTTTAAAGAACTTTACAATGAATACTTGTATGTGCTCTACCAAAATTGTATAATTAACTTTTTAATGAATTTAATTCATGAATTAAGACCTTGCCTTTCCAAAACGTCTTTGCTAATGTTTGTAATAGTACTAGAACATTTTAATTAACTAAAAAAGTACATTCAAGCTTTTTAAAGTCCTTCCTGAAATAGAGGTGGTTGAGCTAATATACTTTACTCATTGAATGTAGAGATGGAAACTTCCATCTAGGAGATCCAGCTTTATGTCCAGTGATCTCAAAAAGGATTCATTATCTCAAAACTGGGCTTCTGAGCTAGTATCATATTCTGATAACAGAGAAAACTCCTCAAAGTTTTACCATTAGAATTAAATTTATCAGATGCAAATAGATGTCATTTGCTGTCATTTCCAGAAAAAAAGTCATTGATCTAGGTGTTTATCTTGATAAATTTGCAAGAAGTTGTTGATTTTTAAGTACACTCCAGATAGGAAAATCTCAACCAACTTTTTTGTTGCTTTTTTGGAAATCTCCTCTGTAATAAATTTGAACTGATTTTATTCATTTAATCTCTCCAAAAGGCAACACTATTGGTATATTTAATTTAAAAATAATCTTTTTATTATTATTATTTATTTATGATAGTCACAGAGAGAGAGAGAGAGAGAGAGAGAGAGAGAGAGAGAGGCAGAGACACAGGCAGAGGGAGAAGCAGGCTCCATGCACCAGGAGCCCGACGTGGGATTTGATCCCAGGTCTCCAGGATCACGCCCCGGGCCAAAGGCAGGCGCTAAACCGCTGCGCCACCCAGGGATCCCTAAAAATAATTTTCAATTACATATTATTATATATTTGTTAATACATGTCTTTTTTTTTAAAAAAAAAAGGTTTTATTTATTCATGAGAGACACAGAGAGAGAGAGGCAGAGACACAGGCAGAGGAAGAAGCAGGCTTCCCGCAAGGAGCCCGATGTGGAACTTGATTCTGGATCCCTGCATCACACCCTGAGCTGAAGGCAGACGCTCAACCAATTGGAGCCACCCAGGCATCCGATGTTAATACATGTCTAATTATTCCCCAAACATGGATTTCATGAAACTAAATCATCTGGTTTCAAAATATTGAAGCACAAACACATATTAATAATAAAATAAAAAAAATAAGAATCATGAAGGAGAATAACGTTGCATGTTACAAGAAACATAAAAATACATATTTTATAATCAAATATTTTGGCATCCCATTATCAAATGATGACAAAAATATAAAAGAAGTATAAACTAAGGAAACTTTGTAGATGGTTTCATAATAAGTCATCTGTACTAAAATTAATGAAATAAATACCTTATCACTTTAAATGTATTATGGCTATACATGAATATCTACAAGCTTTAAGTCTGCAAGATCATGATGTATTCCAGATCACCATTCTGGGCCCAAGGTAGACTTGGTTTTTTTCCTATGTGGCCTCCAAACTATGAACATAGCTTATACAATGTCTTTGAGCAATGGCTGGACTTGGCATAAGTATATGCTTTGCCAAAGTCAGAGAAAAGGTTGTGAGAAAACAAGGGACAAATCAAATATCTGTCTTCCATACCATTCTTTCCTTCAAATACCAGTGTATTTTTCCTGTTCTTTATAGCCAAAATCATTAAAGTTTATTGTCAATATTCCTTGTCTCTACTTCCTCATCTTGCAATTACTCCTCCTCAACCTATTACCTGGCTTTTGCATCTTCAGCATCACTTATACTGGTTTTCTAACTGGATACCACTATATCAACTGACAGTTTCCATTCTTAAGCTTTCAGCAACATGCCGCAGGGTTGATGACTACCTCGTTTTAAAATCTCTACATTTTGGATTTGATATTGCTGCCTTTTCTTGGCTTCCTCTAATCCTCTTCCTGTTCCTTCTTACTCTTTTTTTTTATGGGCTTTCCTG
The DNA here is from genome assembly GCF_053574225.1 of Canis aureus. Classification (NCBI taxonomy): domain Eukaryota; kingdom Metazoa; phylum Chordata; class Mammalia; order Carnivora; family Canidae; genus Canis; species Canis aureus. The sequence goes on from NC_135629.1 coordinate 11,137,197, forward strand.
GACCTTCAATGATAGTTACCCCTCTGGGTTCTGTCCTAGGCTGTCATCTCAATCAACATATTATTCTTGAATGAAATCTTCGATTCTCTCTCTGCTATGGAGATCCATTTCTAAATCACCAGCTCAAACTTCTCTCCTTATCTTGAAACCCATATATCCAAAATCCTACTGGAATTAACCATCTAGATGCATCCAGGGCACGTAACTCCATTTGTCCCCAAGTGAATTTACCTTCCATTTTCCTCAACGCAGAATCTGTTTCTTCCTTCTGCTTTCATATTCCAAGTGGCACCACCTTTCACCACATGGTCGGTAAGGGAATCTGGGGTTTTATGTGTGCTTTCTCCCTTTCCTATTCTCTTCTTACTTTGAATAGATGGCTAAGGTCTCCTTATTCTGCTCCCCAAATGTATCTTAAATACCTATCACTTCTCAGTGAGTGAAATCCCTATAATTCCGCCTCCCTCCGCCCCCCTCCTCACCAACATAAATTGACTCCATTAGTGAAACATTAGTTGAATTACTCCTCCTGGGTCTCCCAACAGTTCTCCAGACTGTGTCCACTGTTGTTGCTTAAGTGCAAATCTGATAATAACTCCCCTTGGCTTAAAATTCTGGAGTTGAATGTTCATGGTTCTTGGGCATGGTCTTCAACATGACCTTAGCTCCTGCTTACGTTTCAGCTTTATGGCTGACTATTCTGTTGCCCTACCCCCACCACCCCATTTATCATTTGGCTTTTCCTATACCCATTCTGAATGTAGTTCATGCCTGTCAACCTGATGTGGCCTCTTGATCTTCCAGACTTGTACACATTCTATTCTCTTTTGCCTTGACCCTTCCTACTCAAACTAGTTGTTCTTATTCAGTATTCATGTCTTAATTTGGACATTGCTTGCTTTGGGATGACTTTTTTAGGTTTTCAACATGCTTCTGAATATCCTTGCTTATGTCACTTTTCAAATTGTAGAATGTTTCCCTCTTGCCTTTTCTGTTACCAACATTTATCATTTTGCTAATAATACATTTATAACAGGAACTACTACTAACATTTAGTAACTGCTTTTTTTATGTGAGTCACTGTTTTAAGAGATTTACATGTTAGTATTAAATGAATTAAATCAAAGAATATATGTGGTAGTATTATTAAAATTATTACAACAGTGGTATGTGGCAGGTCCTGTTAATACTACTGGAAGATGGGACAGGCATATAGAGGTTAAGTTGATTATCTAAGGTCTTATAGCTGGAAGTGATAACATCAGTATTCAAGCCCAAGCAGCTGGATCTCAGGACTGACATTTTTAACCTTTGAAGCTGGGACCTCATCTACCTTATTCTCACATCTTGAGTATCTAGCATAGATCATAGTACATGGTGCATACTCAATTAATAGTTGTTGAGGAAAGAAAAAATGATTGATGTAACTGGGCCCGGGGTCAAAGTCATCCAGAATTTGTGCATAAGTGAAGAAATTACTGCATACAATGCCTGATTCCCTCATGTTACCAGGCTGCAAGGTAAAACTTTCTCAAGCACCAGATACTACAGTTTTCCCTTACTTCCTCTCCAAAGCATGTATTACCCCATAGGAAATCAAGGAACTCTGCTTGTTGGCAATACTCCCTCTACCAGAGTATGCTCTTATCTGTGAATCATTGAAACCAAATTTGATTAAATGAACTTGGAAGGGGATCTCTTGGAAGGCCATTGTATAGTGCATAGAGTCAGTGGGAAGAGGAGGTTTGCAAAATGGATCAGAACCAAGATATAACCAGAAAACAGGTATGCATATGATCCCTCTAAGTAAATTTTTGGGATTCTCCAAATTTAGAAAAATAATTTGGATGCCTGGTAGTCCCTTTTATTCCCACCAAAAATACATAGGTAGAGAATGTACATTCTCTAAAATTAGAAAGTGATGCTTTAAGAAATCTTAGCATTGCTACTAATTCTTACTCATTCTCTTTTGAAATTTAGGTATTTAGTCTGAAATAAGCTCAGTATTGACATCTTTTGCTGTATTAAGTGATCATATTATATTCATTCACCTGTCATGTTTATTAAACAGTTGCTACAATGTGCTGGATACTACCCTAGGTACATAATTATAAGGAAAGATGGTGCCCCACCCTTCAAAAAAACTTATAAATCCCATTTAAACACTAGGAATCAGAAGTTAAAAAGGCTAATCAGAGAACAGAAATTCTCTCAGGAGAGTACAGAGGGCTCTGAAATTTGAAAGGATGATGCAGCAAGGTATGATTCATTATTCTTTGTTTAGGAAGATTGGGAGACAAGTTATTATATTTAGTTTGACAAAGACTTTACAAGCTCATTTTTAGCTTCTTTGCCTCAAGGGAACTAGCTCACTATCTTCTCAGCAGGCTGGAAGCCATCTCAGCAGATGGTCCTGGGCTGTGTGTGCCAGCCATGGAGCATTTGCCTGGCATGTTTGCATGTGGCTCTGTTCTTGTCCAAGCAGCAGGCTATCAGTGCAGAGTGTTTTCCAGTGCTCTCCAACGGAGGAAGGGGCGGGAAGAGGAATCCATGGGAGGAGATCCAGAAGTGCTTTTCTTTCATTTATGATCCTTTGCAAGTAGGCTCATTTCTTGACAGGTTCCAGAAGCAGAACCATGGGACTAACACAATCCTAGAAGCTCACGGAAATTGGAAAGCCTGAAACGGTACCGACTAGGAAACCTCACTGACAACTAATCTGCTGAATGTTCTTGTATCTCTAATCATTTGGCTCCCATCTGAAGACCAACTAAACATTTAAATCCAGAAAAACCCCGGTCAGTTGCTGTTTGTGCCTATCTTCTCAGCATTACCATACAGTGTCAGTTCCTCAGCTTATCTCTTGCCTAATCCAGGGGCTTGTGTATAGGATTTACTTTAACAATGCATTCAACTGCTCTTTTTTTCCTATAGCAACATCACTTGCATCTGGTCCAGGTTCCAGTCATGACTTTTACTGTGAGCTCTTCCTTGAACTATTCTGAATTTCAATGTCTATATCTATAACATTAGGAGAAAAAATAACCTCCTCTTTGACTGTTGAGAAGATGGAAATTAAGGACGCATAAAAACATTTGTAAACTACAAATGGCTTTGCAAATAGTCATGTTGTAGTTATGACAAAAGTGATATTTAGAAACCTCAGATATTACTAAAGGAAAAGGTTTAAATAGGTGAAAAGAACACAAGACTCTAAACTATGTATGGATTTAAACTGTTATCTATAACATGGGAATGGTGAAATGTAGGCCATAAGGCTTAGATATGAGGATTAATGAAGTTCAAGATAAGACTGACAATAAGTCTCTACTCCTACTCTTTGAGACTCTAGATAAGTCTGTTAACCTTTCTGAGCCTCTATCCCTTCATTTCAACAAGGAGGATAATATCTACTTTTCATCACTCTTAGAAGTACTAAATAGGATGATTTATAGAATGCATCTGGCCCAAAGTAGACTTTGGGTGAATGTGAGCTATGGGTATCTTTCATTGTTATTTATAAGGAGATAAGCATTTCCAGAGTTTTCTGATTGTTCATGGGGAAAAGGGTAGACACATAATCTCAACTTTCTCCTCCTCCAATTTTAGGGGAATAATCTGTTGTTAGCAAAGTGATTACAGAAAGAAATGACAGCTTATTATTAATGGATTCTTTTTAGGTAAACTCTATGAAGAAAAACAATTAGATATAACACATAACAGTTGGTGGTCTATTTTGTCACTTCTTCCAAGTCTCCTCTCAAACTCCTTTTACCTAGCTGATAATTTTTCTTTGAAAGATGAGAGAGCAGGTGGTCTGGCTGGCTATTAGCTTCTTTATATGTTGATGTATAAAAGCACTGCACTACTAGGGATTTGACTACATGTCTGTATCTGGCTCTTCCAATCTCTTTTTACTTCCATGCTGTGTTTGGGGTTGAGGTACCTTAAAGTATCTTCTTTCCCTTTCCTTCTTGTCTTTAGTTTTTGAGTTTACACCATTTGTGAGTCATTTCTTTGGAGTCTACCATTACCCTCTTCTTTGAAATGTGAATATCACTTAGAAGGGCCTCCTTTTTATAGTGTGTGATTTTTCATGTCACAGATCTTGGGATATTGCAGCCTCCTTTTTACAACAGTCAGTGACTTCTCACTTACAGCAGTGTTTTCAAACTTTTCATTTATTTTATTTTAGAGGCAGATATTTTTTTTCCAAATGACATCATAGGCAGAAGACCAATTTAAATCATATAAAAGGTTCTTCCTTATTGTAAGGCAGTTTTTCAGAGCATTCTGTAAGAACCACCAGTCTATATCTGGGAATTTTCTGTTTTTAAATTGGTCCTGGGTTGGAGTTTATTTTATCTTGTTCCTTGATTCACAACACACTGTTATTCCTAAGCTGTGCATGATCTGCTTTTGTATCTAGATACTGATTTTTAATAATATAATAAACACCCACAAACTTACCACCCCAAGCAAAAGCTAGCACTTTAACCACATGACTTCCCAACCCACTATATCCTCTTGTCATTTGAAAACTGAAAAACCACTGTCCTGAATCTTGGGCTCATCACTCCTTTCCTTTATTTTTTTTTTTTGGGGGGGGGTAATTTTAATGCCTCTCTACACTTCTACAAAATATACTTTTATATATTTATAAAACTATTACCCATATTTTTAATTCATTTTAACATTATAAAAAATATAATTTTTCCCCACTTATTATTATATTGCTAAGATTTATCCAGCTTGTCCTATACCCTTTTAATTCATTTGTTTTCATTGCAGCATAATATTCCATTGGGTGAATATGCCACTGTTTATTCTCCTATTAATGGGTGTATGATATAGTTCAATTTTTTTTTCTCTTTGAGTAGATAAACAGTTTGTAATGTCTCCTCTTATAAATGTGGAAAACACATTGAGAATTTAGGTGTGAAATTGCTATGTCATAAGATAGAGGACTATTGTACTTTGTATAGTGTAGTGATTCTTAAACTTGGCACTAGCGAGTGGCATTTTAAGCCAGATATTTCCTTGTTTTGGGAGCTATCCTGTGCAGTGTAGGATCCTTGGTCTGTACCTACTGCCTGCTAGTAGCATCTGCACCCCAGTTGTGACAACCAAAAATAACCTCAGACATTGCCAAATATGACTAAGGGCAGTGGGTGCAAAATCACCCATGGTTAAGAAGCACTGCTTTAGAAGATGAAGCCAAGCTAGTTTTTCAAAGCAATTATACCATTTGATATGCTCACCAGGAACGTTAAAGAGATCCTAAGTATCTGAAGATACTTGGTATCTTCAGACTTCTGAAATCTTGCCAATATTCTTTAGTATGGCAACTTAACCACAGCCATCTTTTCTCATTTCCAGCTATTCCCCTAATCCTATGCTGTAACCAACTATCCTATTCTCAAATTGATTAAACTGGCCTAATATACTTACAAGTATAATGTATTACTCCAGCAAATATTAGCAGAAACTTCATGCCAAAGTATGAAGTTAGATGCTAGGCACAAGATACTGTGGTAGTAGAAACAAGTGTGGTTCCTACTGTTATAAACTTGCACCCTAGTGAAGGAAACAGATGTGAATCAAACAGACATCTTATTCAATGGAAAAGAATGGGAACAGAGCACCGATAATCAGGAGACTTGACAAAGTCAGGAATACATAAGGGGGTAAAGGACTCCTATTTCTGGAGGCAATAGAGTGTGAAGGGACTGTGGTGTGAGGTGAGGCAGGAGATAGAGGTGAGGGTCAGATCATGTAGGACCTTGCTGGCCAAATTAAATGTGTGGATATTAGATGCATTTGGGTAAAATACATGGAAACCTATTTGTGTTAGTCTGCTAGGGCTGTCAGAACAAATATCACACAGTGAGTGGCTTAAACAACAGACATTTATTTTCTGACGTCCTGGAGACCAAAAATCCAAGATCAAGGTGCCATCAAGACTGGCTTGGTTTGCAGGTGGCTGTCTTCTTGTTGTGACCACATATAGCCTTTCTTCTATAGGTGCACACCCCTGGCATCTTTTCCTCTTCTCATAAGGATACCAGTCATATTCCTCTTATTATATGAGGACCCACCTTTGTGATGTCCTTTAACCTTAATTACCTCTCTAAAGGTCCTGTTGCCAAATACAGTCACATTGAGGGTTAAGGCTTCAACTTATGCATTTGGGAGGGTTACAGTTCAGTCCACAACACCTTTGAAATGTTTGAAATATGGAAATAAATTGGTTCATTTTCAAGCAAGATGATTTCCCTGTAGTATGGATTGGAAGGCCACTTGAAAGATTAGTGTAGGGATCCCTGGATGGCTCAGCAGTTTAGTGCCTGCCTTCAGCTCAGGGTGTGATCCTGGAGACCCGGGATCGAATCCCACATCGGGCTCCCTGCATGGAGCCTGCTTCTCCCTCTGCCTGTGTATCTGCCTCTCTCTCTGTGTGTGTATCTCTCATGAATAAATAAATAAAATCTTTAAAAAAAAAGAAAGTTTAGTGTAGCAAGGACCAGGATGGTGGTAGAGATTCAAAGAGGTGTTGTCAACTGAAGCTACAAAGGATCTGACATGTTGATGGGGAGAGCACCAGCAAAAGGAGGATGTGACAGATCCTTGGTTTCAACTTTGGGAAACTACCAAACATTATTGATATTACATGAGTCTAGGGCTGGGTGGAGGAACTGAGAGAGGGCCAGGGACAGGTGTATGGAGCACTGTTTGTGATTTGGTTCAAGGAGTGTCCTCTGCCTAGAATGCTTTTTTTCTCTTTTATCTTTTCTTATTCATCTTTAACTTTAACTCATCTCCCAAGGCCCACATTAAATATTGCTTCTTTTTTTCGACCTTTCTTAGATTTTCATCTCTTTTCCTATCTACTTCCTACCTCTATATTTATGACTATATGTATGTATACTTGCCTTATCCCATATGGACTGAAGGCACAGTCTTTATGACATCAGAGTACAGATAGTCTAGTTTTGGATCTCAGTTCCTCCCCAGGGGGGAAGCTTCTCCAATCCAGGAAGTATGTTCGGTTCATCCTTTTGGTCTAAGAATTTATTAATGTCTACTATAAGGAGATGAATCAAATGAATTGTTCAGACAATTTTCTCAGCAAAGGGAGAAAGTTAATACCAGAGGGGGAAAAGTATGCTCAATGGAGAAATGAGCCCCAGTGACAACCTTCTTTGCTAGCACTTATGTAGGTTCTTGAGTCCACCCTGTTTGGTCCTTGCCTTTCTCTTGTTAGAGATGGGTGAGGTTAGTGCCTGGAAGTCTTACCCAGATTATGTGTGGATCCTTTATTCCTACTCTAATTTATCTGTCTCTGCCTCTTTCATTCATGTGTTCATTCATCCACCTATTCATTTACTCATTAATTCATTCATTTAATAATTAAGTCCTCCATTCAGTATTTATTAAATAATAGCCACAGTTCTAGGTTCTGGAAATAGAGCAGAGAAAAACAGATGAAAAGTTATGCCCTTATAGGAAAAACCATGTCCTAAACCTGAGCAAAATATTGTCAGTAATGTCCAATAGGAGGATAGGTGAGGTTGTTGACTTCTTCCTTCTTCTTAGCAAAATTTTAGAGGAAATAAGAAGGGGTCTGAAGAGAAGTGGTGGTGATCACTTTGGAAGGAAAAGAAAATACAGATTTCTGGGATGGAGAGAAGGGAGAAATTGAGGGTCTATCTTTGGAAATCATTGCACAGAGAGACAAGAACCTGATACTTGTCCATTATGTGACTTTAGTTCGATGACTTTTTCCTTTTTTTTTTTTTTTTCTGGTATTTGAGATCCTAATCTGTTAAAAGAGCAGGCTAATCCAGATGATTGCTAAGGCACTTCACCCTTAATAATTCTGCATGTCTCATCTGTGGACATACTGTGAAGTAAAAAAAAAAAAAAAAGAGAGAGAGAGAGAGAGAATGAGCTTACTATGTATATAAACCTGTGCATTAGGAAACAATAGGGCTTAGAAACCCTACATATTCACCATTCACATTAAATTTAAATGTCTACTTCCTATTAGGTAAACAGCCAGTTCAGTGCTTTGATTAGTTCTATATTCCTTTTCCTTCTCAGCAAAAGCAAAAGTCAGATGAAAATTGATCAACCATCTAACATTAAAACAATTAAGTTTTTAAAAACATACTGCTGCAATGATGCACTAAAAATAGGGAAGGTATTTGAAATTCATTGCAGCATAAAACTAAATTAAGTAGATAAGCACCTATTTTTTATTTGAACCTATGTAAAGGCTGCTACTGAAGATATTAATTTTTAAATAAAGGGCTGCTGTCAGGGGCCTGAAATAAATAGCACATGTTCAGAGGTAAAAGGAGCCCCAAATTAAACAAATTTAAATAATCTAGAATCCTCAAAGAAGACATAAATATGCATTTGCTTATATTCTCTGGGAAGTGAGATAAATGCCTCTAAGCTCTAATTCAAGAATGTTGACATTCTCTATCCATTCATTTTAACTCAAATGTAATTTAATACTTTGCCCCTCATAGTATAAATCTCCCCATCTGTTTATTTTACTCACTAATGTTGGTTTCAAAATCATTCCTTCAAAAGCAAATATACCAGGTAGCACGCTGTATAATAATTTAAGGGGGGGGGGAACCTTTTCATGAGGAAAATATAATAGAAATAATACACCCTGTTAATCTGTTTCTTGGTGATGCGTAAGTTGTAATGGGAACCTTCATCCTAGCACTTCATTAAATTAGTCCTTCTTTCCTTGACATGACTTATTATGGGCTGATGCAGTTCCCCAAACCCTGACTTTCTCATCTCCAGAAACACTATTATTTCAGGTAGATTACACTACTTCACAGATAAACCATGTGGGTAGTAAGGTTAAGGTTATTTTGTGAAAAGTTGTGAGGAAGACCTAGGTTCTTGCAGATAACAGAATCTACCTATGCTGGCGAGGCAGAGAGGAAATGATCACAGACCACGAGGTAGTTTACAGCATTTCTAGGACCAGGACCTAAGTTTGGATCTATATAACCAAGATGGTATGACCAGGAGAAATGCTCAGTCATAGCATGGAATGTTCTGAATGAAATCCCTCTTCTGACCTTCATGTTACTTGGTACCAGCTACTTGGGGACTTGCTCCTGAGCTGCCCTCATAAGAACCATATACCCCTTCCCCATCATGCTTGGCAGAAGCTCCACTCTCCCTGCAGGCTGTTACCTCATCATAGTGCTCATAATTAGGTTCTGAGTCTCATGGAGGTGTCTCAACCTGACTGATCATAGGTCACCTGAGGAACTCACTGCAAAGGCATCTTGAAACTATCATTCCCATATGGAAAGGAAGTCCCGCCAACAAGGAACTATGGTGGGAGCCATAGGAGCCTACCTTCCCTAAGTGAGTGGATTTACCATGATGTTTACCTATTTTTAGGTAATTAGAAAAAATGGACAAATTTAAATAATCTAGAATTTTCAAAGAAGATAAAAGTATGCATTTGCCCATATTCTCTGAGCAATGAAAATCTTCTTCCATCTTCAGTTCCTCTTTTGAAAATCAGTTGGTCCAGGTAAAAGGAAGCCCTTTGACAATGTTAAACTCTATGGTACTTAATACACTTTTAAAATATTTTTAAATAAACTAATAGGGGAAGTACTCACTTCTTAGAATTTATAGATTCTAGATCCAGATATTGATTTTCTAGCTAGTAATGTTTGACATTCATCCATTCAACAAATATTTGAGGTCTTTTTCCAGGCATCATCATTAGAGATATACAAATGAACATAACACAGTTCTTGTTTATTGGGGAAGTAAGTAAATAAATACATAATTACAACCAGGGAGATACATGTTAAAATATAAGGTAAGCATGGTAGAGTGAGAGCTTGCAGAAGATAAATTTTGCATCTTTTTTGGGCGCTGGGACAACTTCCCAGTCATGTTGGAAGTTATATCTAAGCTGAAACCCAGATGCCAAGCTTGAATAGGAGTCAAGCAAAGTTGGCTTTTGTGTGTGTTATTTCCTCTCTTTAGAACACTTGTAGGAAATAGGAGAGTTCCAAGAGATTAGAAACAGTATATATAGAGGCCCATATTAAGAAGAAGTAGAAAGTGTTTGCAAGGAAAAGCCTGCACTTGCATGTGGGTGGTGTGAAGTGGGCTGCAGGATCAAGAGATTTGGGGGCACCTGGGTGGCTCAGTGGCTGAGTGCCTGCCTTTGGCTCAGGTTGTGATTATGGGGTCCTGAGATCAAGTCCTGCATCAGGCTCCCCTCGGAGCCTGCTTCTCCCTCTGCCTAGGTCTCTGCCTCTCTCTCTCTGTCTCTCATGAATAAATAAAAAATAAAATCTTAAAAGATTTGTCTGGAAAGGCAGTAGGGCCAATCCAAGAGGGATTGTGTGTATGTCAGGTTATAGAGTATACATTATACAAACCATTTCACTTCTCCCAAATCTTTTATATTAGAACTCTTCCATATTGACAAACTTAAAGCCACAAAACAAAACAGAACCAGTGAGAGAGAAAGAGTGAGAGCATTTACTAACTTGTGGATTGGGGAAGATGGTCCATGGGATTTTAGGAATAAATTCAGTCAGCAATAGTAAGTAAGCTTTGGAGACTGGAAATGGGATTGAAGATACTCAGGAAAGGTTTAGTGGTTCCTAGTGTGATGTGTATAGTGCTCTGTTGGCACCATCAGAAATTATCATAGGAGGAGAAGAGTGTATGATTCTCAAAAGGAAAGGAAGGATAGAATGCTAAACAGAGGGCAGCCTGGGTGGCTCAGCGATTTAGTACCACCTTCAGCCCAGGGTATGACCCTGGAGACCCGGGATCGAGTCCCGTGTCAGGCTCCCTGCATGGAGCCTGCTTCTCCCTTTGCCTCTGTCTCTGCCTCTGTGTGTGTATGAGTGTGTGTCTCTCATGAATAAATAAATAAATAATCTTTAAAAAATGCTAAATACAACCTGTGCCCACTAGGACTTCATCCTCCCTTATCTTTAAAATTCCAGAAAGTTCCCCCACCTGTCACAGTTGCTAGTACCTCTGTACTTAAACATAAAAGGTTATGGACAGGTATCACTGAGAAGGTTTCTGGGAATAAAAGGAAAGATTATTTTGTTTGGGTTTGGTCTGTCCTGTATTAAGAAGGCAGATTTTATTTTCTACTTGTCTTTCAGGAAGCCAAAGCCGTCCTGTGCATCACCTTTTGATTTATATCAAAGACTAAGTGACTGTTTCATCTTCTTTTACAAACAAGACTCATCATTACCCATTTTAGTTCCCAGGAGGTTTGATAAAAACTAAAGCTGCAATCTCAAATAGAGCTACATATCCATCCCACTTACATAAATATAACCTTGCTTTGTACCTAATCCCAGACCTGTTTTTACCTCAAGAAGCACATGAAACTAGACCCACCTGGGGGAGGGAGTGTGTGTTATCTACACATGTGTGACCATCTTGCCTTGGTGGCAAGCGTTCCATTTAATGACTGTGCTTTAGAGAAATCTGCCAGACTAATTTGGGGCCACCAGTTTGTGCTGCCTTGTGTGATCAGTGAGAAATTATATGCTAAACCTATTGAAAACACCATCTGTAATTAAAATCTGAGCCCTTATAATATATAACTAAATGAACACCATCTATTATCTTGTATTGTTGAAGTCTAACATGTAACATTTCCTCAGGAGCTGCCTTTGGGATTTTAAGCCTGAATTGAATTATTATTGGTAAATTAATCAAGACTTTTTTCCCTGGATTTTTAAGCCCAGAGTCTACAAATATGTGTTTTCCTAAGGTGTCATGCTTATTCTTGAGCCCAGATGATCAGATGACACAGAGTTCTCACTGTCATCATATATCTAGTTTAAGATTTTTCTTCTAAAGTATGGTTGTGTGTGTTTGGGGGCGGGGGGGAGGGAGTTGTTCCTGGATGGCTAAGTCTGTTAAGTGTTTGACTTTGGCCCAGGTCATGATCTTAGGGTCTTGGGATGGAGCCTCAAGTCTGGCTCCCTGCTCAGCAGGGAGTCAGCTGTCCCTCTCCCTCTGCCCACTCACATGCACATGCTCTTGCTCTCTCTCAAATAAATAAATAAAATCTTAAAACCTGTAATCAAAATTCTAGCTATACCTAATATGTTACTTATGCTAACTTACACACAGGGGATATTAGGATGTCTCTGAAATATTTCAAAGGGAATCACAGGCCCAGTACAAAGCATCATGGGATACGTGGCTTCTTCTGCCATCAGTCCACCTGACTGTCTAGGTGAGAACGTCAAGAGCCAAGATATGGAAAGTCACTGGTGGCCAGAACCTGTGCTCCTCTGCTAGGAAAGCTGAGAAGGAAAGAGTTTTTTCTCAGAGCCAACTAAGGGCCGAGTTCAACACTCCCTTGGGTCTCATTTCAACTCCCACCCCAGGGAAGGCAGGAACATCATCCTCACATGGACAAGAACACTCCTACACAGAGGGGTTAAGAAAAATCAAGCTCTGCCTGACTCCAAAGTCCTTGTATGTAGCTGGTTCTGTACAAAAATGAAGAGGAAAGAAGGAAGGTCATTTCTGAAAAGAGGAGGACAGGTAAAGGCCGTGCCATTTCGCATCAGACAGTCTGCGGGAGCCATCGGTCCTGTGCCTGCTTCCACCTCACCCTGAACCACTGCCCGGTGTGCAAAGAAAAGTGAAGGATCTCTCATATGCAAATACTGATGCGGAGAAGCAATCATGTATGAGAAACACCCCAACAACAGAGGCTAGCTAAGTGGGCTGCTGGGAGTTGTCTCACTTCCGTAAAGAACAACTGAAAAACACTGGGCCTTCTAGCAGAACTCTGCAGTCATGAATTTTCTAGAGATTTGTGCACCCGTTCACATTCCTTGCAGATTCAAAAGGAGAGAGCTGATGTTCATGGAGCTCAGAGCCAGACACTGTGGGTGTTCCATGCTCAGCCCTACATAGTCATCACAAAAATCCTGCCAGGTAGACTCTATTTCCAGATAGGAATTATTCTCCCATTTAACAGAAACGGATGTCAGGAGGTCAAGGAAGAGAGAAAGTTCCTGCATGAGGTGGAGCTGTGAATTAGTAATGGTGGAACTGGGGTAACTACCTACTTTCGTTTTCTCTTCTTTCTGGTGAGCCAACACCAAAGTGCAGGACTCTTACTGGTGATCCTTGAGATGAGTTTAGAGGGTTTCATGCTGGAAGAATCATTCCCTCTTCATTCTCTTTCATTCTTTCACACTCCAACGAGGAGATGGTCTTGGTTCAGTGTCCACCTGTGCCTTTGTGAAGGCTTGCTAATGTTTGTTGAACAGAGACACTGAGCCCCATTAAATTTTGTTACATTTAATAACATAGCTTTGTTTCCATTGAATTTATTTTCACAGTTGCCTTCTCCTTATGAGAAGTGTTACTTCTTTTTTATTTGCAGTAGCTACATAAGATTCCTTTCGACAATAAAAATGTTAAGTGAGTTGATTCAAAGAAAAACATGAAGGAAGAAGTAGAGGTGGCATAAGGATATGGTAAGAACTGAAGGTTTTCTGGAGCTGTCCTTTGGGCAACATGGAACTGTACTATCTTGCTTTTCAAGTAGACTTCAGAAGCAACTGATCAGCCTTCCTTACAACTTTTGTATCTACGTCCTCTATGTACTATTTTTAGGGCACAGTTTGATTTCTTTCCTGACTGGCTGAATTCTATCCAGTCTTGGGCTACTTTTTACAGTCCTCTTAAGGCAACTTCCATCTGCACTGCAGAACTTTTAAGTAAACAAACAAGCAAGCAAACAAACAGACAAAACCTCCAATAACTTTGATGCTTTTGATTTACTTTTAAAGGATGTGCACACTCATTGGAACATAGAGAACAGGAAATTTTGTGAGAAGAATCTTGCTTCCCGGGATCTAGATTTTTAGAATTTTCAGTCATATTTCCTCTTAGCCTCCTGGTCAAGTGGCTCTATTATGAAGGATGACTGCACGGAGCAGTGTCTCCAGTCTGGACTTTATCTGGTCTCCCTGAAGCTGTCAGAATGCTTGTCCAGCCCTCAGGAAATGGAGGTAGCTCATCTGATTTAGTAGGAAAAGAGATTAATTTGGCCCCATCTATGATGGCAACACTAGAACATAGCTTCTGATTAAGCTCATGGAGCTAATGTTTCTTGAATGCTTACTAGCCTCATGCTTAGTGGTGAATACTGTGTGCATGTTATCTTGTGAAATCCCTTCAGTATTTCTAGAGGCTTCTATCGTTATAGCAGTGGAAATAGAGGACCCCCTTGCTCATAATATTTGCTTTTCTTATCTTAAAGGACCACACCTTTACACATAAAGAATGGCTACAGTTCCTAGATTCTGTGTTGGGAATTCACTCACCAAGTAAATATATGTTCTCACCTGTGAAACAGTTTATTGAGCACTTAGTATATGTGAGTAAACTGGGATACAGAGGTAAGTCATGAAACCAAACTTCTGGTGATTTTCCAGCTAGTCTAAGACACATACATGTAAATAGATCCATCCTGATACAGCTTGGGATAGGTGAGGGAACCAATTAGATAGAAGGAAGCCAAATTCGAGCTTGACTTTGAAGAGAGGAGAAAGCAGATCAGGTAAAGAAGAAGGGAAGAGGACAGGAACCAGCATGTATTGACTTCTCATGTCCAACAGGCTTCAGCCCAAAGAATAGTGATAATAGCCATTTTTAAAATTTCTACTACTTAGCTGGCCTGGCATAAGGGACACCATTTACCTCATTTAAGACTTTAACAACTATAGTTGTTATTATGGCTGTTATTAGCATACCTAGTTTTTAGAAGAAGAAACTGAGAGTTGGAATAGGTGAGACAAAGATGCCATTTAAGAAAGAAGCTATGCCTGTGTAGCAATAGAGGGATAAAATTTATGTTCCTTAGCAAGTTGCTGATAGGAATAAATGAAAGTAGCCGTGAGAGTGCTCTGTGGGGAGCATGGTGAGACCATGTCTTGGCTCTCTGGAAAGCAATGGTATGATTATTTGGCATGGGCTTGGAGAATGGAGAGCAGTAGTAGGAATGACATGTGATCCCAGAATAAACAGAAAATGTGAATAGTTGCATGCAAGATCCAAGATCCCTGAAGGACAAATGGTTACATATATCCAAGGAACTGAACCTTCCTTGAGCCACCACTTCCATTTGAAGCCTTGTCATTTCTGTCCTCATGACTCTCGATGCACAGACAAATCCCCTACCCTCCATTTCCTCCCCCTTCAGTTCACTCTCCACACCTCCACCAGCTTATTCTTTTATCATTTCACTTCCCACTGACTGCAACCTGGAGTTTAAGCTCATAATACAAATACTTGGCTGTCTTTCCTTTCACTATTAAATGTCATTCTCTAGTACATTCTCAAGAAATTGGTTGCTTCTGAACATCTCCCTGCAGTCACCATAGAAACACAAAGTCAAACAAGTCTTTTAAAAATTATCATATAATTTTCTCTTATTTCTAAAGAAAAGCTTTTGGTTGCACTTTGCCTTGATTTGACAGACATCATAACCTGTGATTGAAAGTCTAGTCTTTTTATACTTGCAATTTCCCAAAGGTGATTACTGTGATATTGGCAAAGATAGTGAATTAATTTCCATGCATTAGAAAAGAACTATATGAACCATATCCTTCTAACGAACATATACTTCATCAACAAAATGAGCCACCCACCTTGAGGGGTGGCCTTTGGAGGTCCAGCTCAGCCCCGTACACAGGGTAGGTAAATCTATCTAATTCAGGGCAATCATAGGGAACAGTTTTGCCCACAGACTGAAGTCATACTCTCCAAAGAGCTTTCTCAGCAATAAATTCAATATTCTGATTTCCATGTGTCAGTCTCCTTTGTCTTAATTTTCATTTGGTTCCTATCTGATCATTTGCTTGTTTGTTTCCTCATGTCCTTTAGCTTGCTGATTACTCTCTCTTCATTACAGGAGGCATGACCTTTCTAACTACATTTCCAACTTTCTTGCTGACTCAAGAAAAGATAGGTGCTAGCAGGGTGGTGGAGGGCAGGAAGAGAGGGAAAGCCAGGATATTTTTTTCTGTCTCTAACTGCTTAGGGTAGGTGCCTTCCAGAGAGCTCCAGTGTTTCTGCTGGAGGCACCATCTCATGGGTTCCTCTGACTCTGTTCCTTTGTCCATCCAATCCTAAAGGTGGTAGGAGCTTCCTCCAGATACTCATGTCTAGATTGCAACCCCTTTTCATTTTTTTTCTCTTTTGGACATCATTATAACTAATTCCCCATTTTTAGTCCTCTCTGTTGAGTTACATAAACAGAGGTAGGTTTTGTTTTCTTGCTTGGACTCTGTTGAATATAGTCCCACATTCAGAAGGGGGAAAGGGTACTGTGACTACTTCATTGATCACCTGAAACATCATCAATATCCCAGTCCCAAATCCACAGCTTTCTGGTGTGGCATGACCTCACTGAATACAATTACAGTCCATTTCTCACACTGTAGATGTGAGCTGGGAAAAATAGATTAATAATCTAAACACAAACATATAAATATAAAAACGGACTATGGAGAATATTTAGTAATTGTAGTGAGAAGACCTGCAAGTCTTCATTTCATTTTATATCTGAAACTCATTGGGACTTAGCAATGTGTCTGAGAATAGAAACAGCACTAGAATTTCAACCCCACAGGGGTAAGAACCTTGCTTGTCTTACTTACTGCTATGTCTTCAGAAATTAGAAATATTTATTAAGTGGTATGGGCAGCCCCGGTGGCGCAGGGGTTTAGCGCCGCCTGCAGCCTGGGGTGTGATCCTGGAGACTCTGGATCAAGTCCCACGTCGGGCTTCCTGCAGGGAGCCTGCTTCTCCCTCTGCCTGTGTCTCTGCCTCTCTCTTCACTCTCTCTGAATGAATAAATAAATAAATCTTTAAAAAAATATTTATTAA
This sequence comes from Canis aureus, assembly GCF_053574225.1. Taxonomy (NCBI): domain Eukaryota; kingdom Metazoa; phylum Chordata; class Mammalia; order Carnivora; family Canidae; genus Canis; species Canis aureus. Next base: position 11,154,159 of record NC_135629.1, read on the forward strand.
GTGGTATGGTGTTGCAGAGTAGAGCCAGCAAATGGCAGAAAGAGAATTGAGGTGTATTTTTTAGCCTCAGCCTTTTTAGCCTTAGCCTCTCAGCTTAGCATCCATCAATAGTACCTTCTCAGGAGTCTCAGGTGGCCAGTGCTGAAGGTACATGGGATCATAGGAGGTGTTCAAGGGATGCAGTATGAGCATTTAGCAGTGGTGTGGTATAGCAGGACTAGTTAGGATGTGGGACGCTGTCATCCTCTTGGCAAGGAGATACAGTTGCTCACTGGATTTACAAAGCACTCAGTTTAGGGAAGAGTGACCTTATCGCAATTATACATAAAGATACAATAAAGATGAAGAGACATGAAAGCCTGTCTCACCCAAAAATACAAAGTAGACCAGAACACAGATGACAGTCTCTGAATCAAGACAGTGTTGGAACCTACTAACACAAGATGAATGCTCTACTTGGCCTCATGTTGTGTCTATTGCTTCATTTGTGATGTCAGGGTTATTCATAAAGTTCCCTCCTTTTTGTTGCCTTCTAATCATGACAGAAAAGTGGCAGGAGGAAAGAGAAAGTGCAGCAACAGCAGGTCCAGAGTGCAAAATACATATATAATAACAAAAAAGTACAGGAAGTCAGACTGCCTTCCAAGCCATATGACCATAATTTGGCTCTTTTATAGGTTAAATTATTGTATTAGTGAGAAAATAAAAAGAGAAAGATAATCCTTTTAAAAATGGACAGTGATAACAAAGCCCTCTGGACCTAAGGAAGCACACTAGCTTTCATTATATTGAAATGTTTCTGTACTGTTACCACCAAGCCCCATGGCCCTCCTCCCAACAACCCCTCCTGCCCACCATAGTTCTGCACCATCAGGATCCCAAATCCTTGCTCCAGCATCTATTCTGATTGATCAAGATCCAGGCTATGTTTCTTCTTAAATATAGCCAGCCAGTATTATCTCTGGAAACATTTTTATCAAAAGTAGAACTAAATAGCACGTGATAGAAACCTTACTTCTATATGATCTCCGATTTACCATTTTTTATAAAGATTTTATTAATTTATTCATGAGAGACAGAGAGAAAGAGAGAGGCAGAGACACAGGCAGAGGGAGAAGCAGGCTCCATGCAGAGAGCCCGACATGGGACTCGATCCTGGGACTCCAAGATCATGCCCTGGGCTGAAGGCTGTGCCAAACCGCTGAGCCACCCGCTGCCCCCGATGTTACCACTTTGCAGAGTATTATGGATTGAGTTTTGTCTCCCCTCAAATCTGTATGTTGAAGTATTAATCCCCTATGTGACTATATGTGGAAGTAGTACCTTCAAAAAGGTAACTGGGAGGGGAGCCTGGGTGGCTCAGTGGTTGAACATCTGACTTTAGCTGTGGTCGTGATCCCAGGGTCCTGGGATCAAGTCCCACATCAGGCTTCCCATGGGGAGCCTGCTTCTCCCTCTGCCTGTGTCTCTGTCTCTCTCTGTGTCTCTCATGAATAAGTAAATAAAATATTTTTTAAAAGGTAACTGGGATTACATGAATTTATAATGGTGGGCTCCTAATCCAATAGGACTGGTGTCTCTGCAAGAAGAGGAGGAGACACTAGAAGTGGGTACACAGAGAAAAGTCCATGCACCAACCAGGAAGAGAGGATCTCACCAGAAACTCACCCTGCCAAAAGCGTGTTCTTAGACTTTCAGACTCCAAAACTCAGAAAATAAATTTCTCATGTTGAAGCCACCCAATCTGTGGTATTCGTTATTGCAGTCCTGGAAGATTAATACAAGTAGTAATGAACTTAATAGGGAAAATGAGTTCTCATGACATAAGAAAGGGTGAACACCTAGAAATAGCAATGGATTAGTATGATCAACCTTATAGCATGAAGACCCTGCCAAAGCAATGCTGCTCCTATGCAGATCTGATGGTACAAAGCAGTGTGATGTGAAACAACAGGTGACTAAGACATGTTTCCTATGACTAGGTGATAGAATTCTGCATCCTCCCTACCTGTCTGCCTGCATCCATCGAGGGTCACAATAATGAAGATTCAATGACAAATCTGAGACAAGAAAGATAAACTACATATTCCACTTGAGAAGAGAGTACCGTCCTTGATTTTCTAATAATAGCCTTTCAATGTATACTTTAAAATTTAATTCTTGACACTCCAACATGTCTTTAATTTTTTATACTGATTTGTCTTTATATGCCAGCTGACATGCAGTAGGCAATATTAATTGGACTCTTCCCTAGTGCAGTTGCTCAGAGTTGTATTCCTTCCTTGTGCCTGAATATAAGTTGTGTATGTAAATATATATATTAATCTTGATATAGAGTGAGCATTTGCAGTTTGCAAGCCTCTGTGCTGGTTCTGAAATGAATCAAATTCTTGCTTTTCAGTGGACAGTCTGTATTCTGGGCACTTAAAAGAATTGTTTTGGCTGCCGAAGCATTCATCCCCCATAGAACAGTATATTCTTCTTATAATGGGGCTTTACTTTTCTTCATAAGCATGTTAAGTGAGAGGTACAAATTACTTTCCCAGTGCAGGCACCAGAATCTGGGTTCTAATGATCAAATTAGAAGTTCACCACATTAACTGTGCAACTTTATGGGTATGATGGGTATAATAAAAGGACTAGTTGCAAATGGCTGAAATCTTACTAGGGAATCAAATGTATGTGATTCATTATGCAATATGATAATTAATTATCCATGTGAAAAATAAAACATTTACAATTGCCTCCTCAGTACGAATGGATGAAAACCTTTGGCATTGACTAGTGGGAGCTGTCTTGACTGGATTTATATTTTCTTTGTTTTCCATTGCTGACCCTTCACTATCCCTCTACTGTTAGATCACATCATGCGATTCTTGTCATCTTTTGTGTGCATTCAGATGTCACACTCTTGAATTGTAAACCTCCTTTCTTAATCTCTGTTTATTGACTTCCCCAAAGCACATTTTAAGCACATACTCTGATCAATTGTATTGCTGGACAGAGTATACTTTTTTCCAGTCATATGCTGTGAAGTACCCACTGCTAGGCATATATTTTGCGGAAATGGCTTCTTATTCAATTTCTGAGGCAATATGTGAGTTGTGTAAGACACCCATGCCAAGGGAATGGTTATGTGCCTATTTATTGTGGTGGAAAGAGTAAGTTGAGATTGGATCCAAGCTTCAAATATGTCTGTCTCCCCCTCCCCCTGGGGAAAAGCACCAGGAAATGTGTAACATACTAGTTGTCATCCTGTCCAGTAGCAGTAATTTACAGTAACTGTTTCATGCCCATCCCAAATCCACACCTAACAACATGATAATGGTACCATCTGGAGTCTATAATGCAGTAGTTCTGGTGCCTATGATTATTATTTTTGGTGCCCATTATCTTTTAACCCATCTATGGGCTTGTGGTTCAATGTGTAAATATATTATATAATATATATTGAGAGAGAAAGAGAGCTTTTCTGATATCTATTAGGTATATACTGTTGTGTTAGCTACAATTATTCAGTGCATAATTATTGATTATATTTATAAAGCATCTGCCCAGTGCTAGAACCAGGGCAGAAAACTAGCAACAAATCACTGTTCTCATGGAGCTTACATTAGTGTGGATGTGAATCAGTCTTGCCCTGGGATAAATGCAGGGCCAGCTGATGAGACAATGTCTAGTGCTCATTTTCTAGAAGCAGGTATGGTACAATATGTTTATAACATGAAGTTAAACTGTAAATAATTGTGGGATTTAGGACTGAAATGATTGCTTGGGGGCAGATTCTGAGAGTCTCGAATTGTGTGAGTTGTTGGAGCTTCTTTATTTTTAAATTTTTATTATTATTAATAACTTTTAATATAATGAAGTAAGAAATATGGTGACATTAATGGCATTTCCTTGGCCTTGACTTGGATTGAAATTAGCAGATGAGTCTGATGACTGCCAATTGTTACTACAGTTCATCCTTGAGCAATAGCACACATCTTAATAGACATCAGTTTAGGCATATTTGCATAAAATAAGTATTTGTGATTTTGCATTTCAAATACATGCTCAAGTAAAAGACAGAGTTTTGTATTTGGCATTGATAAAGGAATTTGCTTTATGGTTGTTACTCCCAAATTACTGCTATTGAATTGATTTGTTTAAGTGAGACTAACAAGGAAACAAAGCAAAACACTGACATGAATGTGATAGAGAAATGAATCTATCCATTCTTGTGGATATACTCTTTGTTCAGGACTCTAGACTATAGAGGCAGTCAGGGCAAGAGATGGAAATCTGGAATCCAAATTCAAACTAAAGCTGTCAATATCAGAATAAAAAATAATTTAGATACTTTCCTGAGCAAATTTTTTCTACACCTCACAGGTTAATAAGAAGGAAAGTGACGTATTAAAAAATACCCTATTCCACATAATAGTACTTCAAATGTTTGGAAACAACTATCATATCTCCTCAAATCTGTAATGTCAAATTGAAACACAGACACATGATTCATAAATTGAATTGCTGCTGCTTTGACTTACCTGTATAAGACATCATGCTACTAACATAAATCATTGAATAGTATATACTGAGACTCTGGCCTTTTCCATTGATCCCCGTGCTCCACAAATAGCTATATGAACACATTTCTAGAACTGTCTAGTTCTCTGACATCTCTATCTAATTTCAGGTTTTGAATTTGTTTGTGGGTTCCTTATGGATGAAGTGCATCGACGTTGCTTTTCAGTTAAGAGCGATTTATAGTGGGGACGTCCCTTTGCTAGATTCTAAGTATTTTGAGAACAGTAAGACCCAAAACCGTAACTTTGGAGGACAGTAAGGCAGTAATGCAGAAGCAAACATAGACTTTTGCAAAAGGGGAGACTAAAGCTAATCAAGGAATATAAATACCAGCTTGTTGTGGAAAGAGCCTGAAATTGATTTCTTCCCAGTTGCACAAAGGCAATTGGGCTGCAATTTTCACACTGTACTTGGTTTGAATTGTTGGGGAAAAATAAAGTTGTGTATTGATTAACATTTGAAAAACCAATTAGTACATAGTTTGCTTGAAAGACAAAACAAGAACACAATGTCAGAACCAGACAAATGTGGTTCCAGGACTAACAAGCACCCCAGGACTCCTAAGGGGGCCCTGAAATTCTGAAGAAGCGGTTTTTGAATGGGGACTTGATTTCCATCAGAACTCAAGGGCCTATATCCAACTTTGCAGGGGGTTAGAAAGGCAATTGCTGCCTCTTTGTTATCACATGGCTATAGAGTTGATGTACTATGCACTTTTAAAAAAAAAACAATACTTTTCTGTTTGTTTTTATTACATGCTTCTTTATAGAGCTTTTCCTCTCCTAATTTCTTTTCCTGTTAGAATGATGGAGATCATTTGCCCTGAACATGGAAAAATATCTGGAAATCAGCAATGTCTAAAATATACCCTAAAAACACTAGTTCCAAAGAATTGACAAAAAGTTATATGAAGGATAAAGTATAAGGGCAAGTGAGTTGGACAGGTGTTGAGTTCACTTACTTTAATAGAGAGCTTTGCTACAGGACCCCTTACTATGCTAATATAAATGGTGGCTCTCAAAGAAAGAGAACTTTTAAGAATGGCCTGACTCATTTTTTCCCTTTATTTCCCCATTTTGTTTGTCCATCTATCCATCCATCTATCCATTCATCCATCAAACCAATGAACTTCTTTCATTCAACAAACTGTATGTAAGACTCTCAAATGGGGCAAAGGGCTGAAATGACTTATTATGGAATGGAGAAGAGAATGTAAGGTTAGGAGTAGAAGACACTTGGCCTCGTTTTGGGGATTTTTAGGACTTCTAATTTGGAGAGTTTGCCTGCTTATGTGGAACTTTAGTTTCTTGAGAATAATAAGAGGTTTTTTTGTTGTTGTTGTTGTTGTTTTTTTTTTTTTTTTTTTTTTTTTTTTTTTTTTTTTTACTTAGATCGGAAATGCCTTTTTCTTGCAAGCACCATTGGGACTGGAGCTTAGAGGAAGTTGAGTGGGTTCAGAGGAGAGGAACCCAAGAGCTGCTTCTTATTTCCATGGTGGCTCAATTAGCAAAATGTGTCAGGTCCTGGGGTATAAAGGTCACTAGGACACAAACCTTTGATCACTAATAGAGTCCAGAGATTCTCTGTTGCCCAGCCAGCTGAGCTCACCAGGCAAGGGAAAATGATCCAGAGAGTAAGGGCACAAGTTATTTTTTTTAAGATTTATTTATTTATTTATTCATGAGATACAGAGACAGAGAGAGAGAGAGAGAGAGAGAGAGAGAGGCAGAGACCCAGGTAGAGGGAGAAGCAGGCTCCATGCAGGGAGAAGGGCACAAGTTCTAAATATCTCTTGTTTATCTCATCTCATCCGGGGGCCCCAGGATGGGGGCCCCTTACGTTGTTCAGGTGAGCAAGAACTACATGCAAGGATGATAGAGTAGTGAATTATCAAATCTAGGAGAAATCTTAGCTCCCAACCAGGAAAGCGTGACAAAGGACGTGCACATGGACTCTTAAAAACCAAATGTTTTCAAGCTGAGAATTTAGAAACAATAAACCTGAAAGTGAGGACTAGGAGCTAGCAAACTGCAAAATACATGAAACTTTAGTATTAAGAGCTTGAATAAATCAATAAATAGGGGCCTTTCCAATTGGTCAGAATTTAAATAACAGAAGGACTATTAGTTGTTCAATCTAGGGTCTAGAGCAAAAGTCTTGAATCTTTACCAGAAGTCAAGTTACCCAAAGACACTCCTCCCTCAGGAGGGAGAAGAGTAAAAAAAAAAAAAAACAAAAAAAAAAAAAACAAAACAAAAAAAAAAAAAAAAAGGAGGGAGAAGAGTGGAACCCATCATGGACCAAGATCATTTTCTTCTGTGGAAACATCACATTCTCTCTAGAATCTGTTGCATGTTGTCATTACATTTTTTTTTTTAATTTGGTTACTACATCATGAGCTGTGTATATTAATCAAATTAGATTTCTTGGAAGAGTTTGGTTCTTGCTGAGTGGTTAATACCTCTGTGTGTCTTGCTGAGATATGACAGCAATGCCATCTTCTGAGCACAGTGAGTGGCTAGGGAGAGAGCAGCTCCAAAGATTTTTTAGAAAAGAGGATTCTCTGACTCCAGGATTTGGGACTTTCAGACAGCACTGTGACTGTGATTTCTCTGGGGTTTTAATATGTTTTAGTCCCTGAGACCCTATAAAGCATCTTGAAATGGGCAATTTCCTACTTGGTGTTTTTTGCAGGGTTGCCAGAAAACTCCTCTTGCTCCTCCACAAACATCTGCTGGCTGAATCTGTAATTCTAGCTTCTCATCTTCATTCTTTTAACTCAAGGCTTTGGTGCCAGTGACAATGCATCTGGCTTTGATGGAAAGCTATTTACTGGTCCTTTACACTATAGAGTAAATGTGCTTCAGAACAATTCTCCACTCAGTAAACCCGCAATTTGAAAGTACATATTGAGTTGTGCCAGGTACCAGATTAGGCACTTGGGAAAATGTGGAGAGCCAAAGAGACATGGCTCCCGACTTTGTAGAACTTTTCTATTTTAATGGCTCTCAACTTTTTAAAACTGGCATTGGCAAACTAAACCACTTGGTTCAAATCCAGAGGGCTTCCTTGTTTTGTAAATGAAGTTTTATTGGAACATAGCCACAGCCATTCATTTATGCATTTTTATTTATGGCTGCCTTTGAACTATAATCACTGAGTTGAGGTTGTTGTGACAGAAATCATATAACCTGCAAAATATAAAATGTTTATAGAATATTTGATCCTTTCTAGAAAAATATTGCCCACTCTTGTTTTAAAATTCTAGGCATTGGAATCCCATCCTGAGGTATTTGAATCAGTAGATCCACAGGTGTGTACCTGCAGGCATGCACAAACCTCTGCTGTACTCTCTCTTCCCATGAAGGGGCTCTCTTAGCTCTATACAAGTGCCTTTGGTTTTCCCTTTAGCAGTTTCTTTTCTCCTATCCTTTCCTTTCTAGGGCAAGTAAAGACATTTGAGAAGCTACAGTATCTATCCCTGCAGTTCTCCATTGTCATTTCATCCCCTAACTCTTCCTTCCTCCTGGTATTAACTATTCTTTGACAATGCCTCAGGAATCTACATTTTCAACTCTTTTTGCTTTCCTAGATTCCTCCCTATATTTCCAGTTGCCTGGATCACAGGGCTCTCTTAGCTCAAACTTAGTATGTCTGAAACCAAATTCATCATCATTCTCTCCAAGCCAGCTCAGCCTCCCAACTTGGCAATTTTCTGTTACTGGGAATATCAGTCTTCCTCTTTGACATCTAAGTCATTAATAATAATGGTCATATTTCTTTTAAATTTTACCTCTTGGTCCTAAAAACCAAATCTAGTTGAAATTAGGACCTCACGACAAATAACAAAGGGCAAAGGTTTATGAAAAGTTCACAAAGCTTACTTAATGTATATAGACTTTCTTATTTTCTTGTGGGAGAAATAAGAAAAAGGAAAGAAATTAATCAGGATCAGGCACCTGCAATGAGCCAGCCACGATGCCATTCACGGTCACTATGTTACATACCTAACACTCTCAATAATGCTATGAATATGTATTTATATCCTCATTTTATAGGTGAGATAGCTGAGTCTCACAGATTATCCTTGCTGAATGTCCCTCAGCTAGCGCATGATGATACTGGTAGCTAGATCTAAGTTTTGAATATGATTTCCCATCCTCTTGTGGTATAGCGAACCCAGCTTCTACTACTGAAAAATATCTTGGGATTTTATTGAATTGATGTTTGCTAGATTTTTAATCTTTCTATTTAATTATATCTCAATCAAAACTGACAATGTATATCCAAGTAAGACTGACTATAGATTTAAGTATCTGTTCCTCTCCCACTCCCCAATAAAAGGAATCATAATAACAATAATAACATATGACACTTACGGAATGATACATGGTGCCCAGTTCTCCCTACCTACCACACTGCATGATGTTTGGTTTTTATCTTCACTTCTACCCTGTAATCCTGACTCTTTTGTTACCTTCACTGGACAGATAAAGACACTGAAGCATAGAGAGATTTAATAACTTGCATACAGTCACACAGCAAGTAGGTTTTCAAGTGTAGAGAGATTTCATAACTTACATACAATCATATAGCTAGTAAGTGGCTCACACATGGGTAGTCAGACTGCAAAGTCCTGATGTTTATTGTCTGTAATAAACGGCATGTTGTTATATATTTATAAACTAGAACTATTTTGTGTGGTGGTGGAAGGGTGGGGAATTTGTAGCACTTACCAATTTCTGTGGTATAAACATCCCCAACCTGGCTGATTTCAAACTATATCACTGCATTGTATCATTACCTTACAGTATACTTGAGGTATACTCATGGCATATGAAAAAACATTAGCAATGGTCTCTCGTGATCCTGTGTTGACTTGCTCTTCACAGAACCAGATATAGGTACTTTAATGCATTAGGGAAATTTATTCACTATGCCAGAAAGATTGAAGTACTGGTTAAACAGAACATGCTTCAGTGCCAAGAGATTGGAGTAAGTAAGATTGATGTGAACTAGGGATGGTTAATCTTGTGGTGATAGATGGGAGACATTCCAAGAGGTTGAAAGGGCATCCCAGGTGCAAAATCATGAGCAAATGGCAAATGTTTGGAAGGCAGCAAGATCACACTGACCCATCTGGAGCAGAGAGTAGCTTGGGAAGAGGAGTCTAGAAAAGAGCCCTTTCAATGACATTGGGTTTGCCATTTAGAGCCTTTAATGGGTAGATGGTGGAGATCTTCAGCTTCCTGATTTGGACTTTGGAGGAAAAAGTGCCCCCAACACACACACACACACACACACACACACACACCCCCAAGATAGTACCTAGGAATACTGGCATTTAATGTTTTTCTATAAATCTTTATGGGTGCTCAGAAATGTAACATTGTTTTCAACCCAAATCAACCCAAATTATAGTAGGGTTGCTTTTTATGAAGATTTGAATGATCACATTTGAAATTAGCTTAATCCAAAAAAACTTTTAAAAAACTTAATGCCCCAAGTTTGAAATAAGAGAGATTCCAAAATTTAAAAAAATGTTATCCCAAAACTTCAAGGTTGTCAACCCACAGAAAGTGTAAACCATGTTAATGTTAATATCTTGTGGGCATACCACTTGATCTGTTGAAATGACCACCATATACATTTGAGTATTGGATTGCAGTGTTCCTCTAACAGTTACCACTCCATTAGAGTTTGACGTCTTTTCCCCAGGTTCCTTTTCTACAGGATGAAGATGAAGATCTTATAAGTGTGTAGCTCTACACACTTGCAAGTAAAATGCAGACGTCTGTAATGGAAATGTCTGTGGACTTGGCCCATTCATTAGCCGCTTAAGATATCTTTCTTGCATAGATCATCTGATATAAATCTGTCTACAAAGGACCAGGGAAGAGCTGGGCTTCACACACACACAGTTGGCAAGGACCTTCTGAACAGTCTATGGCTCATTCACTCAATAGTGCTTCATTCTGGGAAGAGATCACTGGACAGCACAGCAGCATAAGGCATTCTCTCCCTCTTGCAATTCCTGGCACTCTTTAACCATTAAAGATATATTGCCTTTTAATAAAATCCAAAGAAATACCATTTCCCCTCACCGAGTAGTAGTAGCCTTTTTGAGGTCAAGGGTCCTTCCTCTTGTATATCTTTGGATCTGTCCCAGAATGTAGCATGGTACCTTCTCAAACACTGACTACCTGGTGCTTTTCTCTGTTAGATGTAATTTCCAAGAGAGAGGAGAAATGCTTACTGGTGTTTTTACTCCTTCACTTAAAAAAAAAAAATAGTCTATTCCTTCATTAAGCTTCTGAATGAAAGCATGCTGGCTCACTCACTGACTAATCAGGCCCTGTGATATAGACATCTAAACTTTTTAGACCTGAGTACTCATTTGTGAAATAAGGTGGTAAGACTAGATATTGCATCAGAGGAAAGTTGGTCTCTAGAGATGCCCTGTGGAGCTCCATCTGCCCAACATTTTCCTGAGCCAAGAGGATGTGGAAGGCATACTAATTAACATTGCAGAGGACTTGGAGCTGGAAGGCATGGTTAATGTTTGATTGACAAAAGCTGAAGACAAAAAGATTGTGGCAGCTTGAAACAATGGGCTACATTCTGAAGGTAAACTCTTCCTCTAAATGTAAAGCCTTCTATAATGTAAAACAAGTGAGGACAAGATTGGAAGGCTGCAGCTTCAAAACACTACCTCTAAGTAAGACTTCGGAGAAGTAGACTACAAGGTTGTGTATGATATGGCTTCAATGAAAAAGCTTAACTTTTATGAGCACAGATCAAGGGCAATGGGTATGTTCAGATCAAGTCAGTTAATCTCTCTGAGATAGGTCTTTGTCTCTAAGGTAGGGATAGTCATAATAAGTACAGTTCAGAAATGTCTCCTATGAATCTTAAGCACTGTGCTAAGTGCTTTGCCTGGCACATCTCAGTAATCTTCATAAAAGCTTGGTGAGAGTTAAGTATGAATAGAATGCCTGTTTTATAGATAAAGAAATTGCAACATAGATTACATAGGTCATTGTCCAAGGCCTTACAGGTAGGCAGAAGTAGAGCCAAATCCAGCTCCTTCTGACCTCAAAGCTCAAGCTATAAAGTGCTATTTTCTGTGGCTTCCTTCCGTAACGCTTAAGGGGCACAGGGCTAATTGTGCCCACATAAATCCTAGCACAGTGCCTTGTACGAAGGCATAGAATAAATGCTAATATCCTTCTATTTTGTTCCTTTCTTTTTCCTTCAGTTCTGTACCTTAATGGCCGAGCCTCAACCCAGCATGTAATTCTGGGGGTTATTCTGAGACTTCAAGGGAAGACCCTCCTCATGTAGGAATAATTGTTCCATGACTTTGCCTACCTACTTCTTTTCTTATTTCTTCATCCCATATAAATCTTTTACACCGAGCTGCAATGGAGGCCATTTAATTATTTACCATCAGCAACAATATTCACCTCAGCCTTATACTCAGGGCTTGCTGAGGTGTTTGGAAGGCTTGAATTTGTGCCACTGAAAACATTCGCTGGAGAGGACTAAAACCTCTCTGCTAATAGTAAACAACCTGAAAAGAAAATAATTCATTTTTAATACCATAGCAGAGACTCGGGTTGAGCCATCAACAACACTCGTGTCTCTGCAGAGGAGATTTGCTTAGGTCTGAGAGGCATTTGTCCTTTTAAGAATTTGTGGCACTACTTATTTTATAGAAATGACAAGACTGGTTTTGTCAAAAGCGTATGTTGCCCAAATGGCTGAAACACACATAATTATCAGCTGCTTGATTCTCCCCGAAGGGCAGAAATCTCAATTTCTACTTACTCTTGCTTTTAAAAAAGTTACAACCACAGATTGGGTCCAAATCCTGAATTAATAGTGTTGACACTAACAGAAGTGAGTATCAGAGGTATGGCTATGCTATAGCCCCTCCCTGCTGAAAACATTAGTGGAGCCAAACCACTAAGGGAAACCACTTTCTCCAGTAGCAGTGAGTTTGGCTCAACCAGTAGCCCCCAAGATTGTTCTCTGAATTTGAACCTGGGGATAAATCAGTTTAAATCCCTTGGAAGAGGAGCCCTTAGGTTGCTCAGTGGTTGAGACTTCAGCTCAGATGGTGATCCTGGGGTCCCACGATTGAGTCCTGCATAGGGCTCCCCGCAGGGAGCCTGCTTCTCCTTCTGCCTGTGTCTCTGCCTTTCTGTATGTGTCTTTCATGAATAAATAAACAAAATCTTTAAAAAAAATCCGTTGGAATACTGAGTTCCATGACTTGCCAGCCCAGAGGCTGAAAAAAAAATCGTATTCCCAGACATGAGAAAAAACAAAGCAAAACAAATCAAAAAAACCAAAACCAAAACATGCAGAAAATGATGTTTGAAAAAAATAAAAAATAATCTCAAGCTAAAACAAACAACTATGCCATCATATGTACAGTTGACCCTTGAGCAACACAGGTTTGAACTGAATGTGTTCACTGACACATAGGTTTTTACAGTAGGGTGCTGTGAATGTATTATCTCTTCCTTATGATTTTCTTTTTTTTTTTTTAAAGATTTTATTTATTTATTCAAGAGACACAGAGAGAGAGAGAGAGAGAGGGGCACAGACACAGGCAGAGGGAGAAGCAGGCTCCACGCAGGGAGCCCGATGTGGGACTCGATCCTGGGTCTCCAGGATCACACCCTGGGCTGAAGGTGGCACTAAACCACTGAGTCACCCGGGCTGCCCTGCCTTATGATTTTCTTAATAGCTTTTTCTTTTCTCTAGCTTACCTCATTGTAAGAATACAGCATATAATACATATAACCTAAAATATATGTTCATTGACTTTGTTTTCAGTAAGACTTCTGGTCAACAGTAGGCTATCCGTAGTTAAGTTTTGAGAATTCAAAATTTGTATGCAGATTTTTGACTCTGAAGGAAGCTAGTGCTCCCAACCCCTTGCATTGTTCAAGGGTTAACTGTATGTTAAAAAGATGAGAGGGAGGAAAACTGCAAACTCTTAGGAGAAGTTTTTCTTATGTTCAGATATTATACACAGCCAAAATTTTTCCCCCTTATTTTTATTTTCTGAATTTTCTACAATAAGAAGAATCTCTTTTATAACCAGAAAGCACAAATGCATTAGGGAGAAAAAAAAAAAAAAAAACCTTTCAAATATGACAGCAATAAGACAGTCCAGGGTATGTATGCCTGCATAGGGCCAGGGAAGTGGCGACAAAGAACACAGGTAAATTAGATGTCTCCTTACTTCCTCTCTGACCCAGCACTGTCCTTTGAGAGGAGCAATGTGTTGCAAGGATGGATATGGTCGTATATGCAAATTTACTTGCCAAGAGATATTTAGGAATGAAATATTCTTTTTCTTTCTTTTTTTTTGGGGGGGGGGGTGGGATTCTATGAAGGTTATAAAACACTGCCAAGGAAATTTATTAACATTGACCCTGCTTTTTTTGAGACAAATCATGGAGCTTTTTTAAAGGAAGAAGACTGGTAGGTTTAAAGGAGAGAAGATAACATTTATTTTTTAGTATCTCTAGTTTGCATGATGGTAGGCATGTATTGCTGGGATTTTGCTGCCATTCTAAATGGGCATTTAACAAACATGTATTAAATCTTCATGCTGATCTACTATAATACTCGGTACATGGATTGCAAAGAACAAGGACCCCTTCTTGTGGCTTCTCCTAATGGATTTGAGAAGTCAAACAAACCTGAAGAAAATGACATTAAAATATGATAGTTGCTCTGTGGGAGGTGTGCACAAGAAGAGATATGGAATTGGCACCTAGTAGGTCACAGAATATTATAAGCTTTTCTCTCTCAATTGATCTCTCAGCCTGGCTAACTAATATGGTCTTTTCATTTTACAGAATATAACAGGAAAGAGCTTCCTACCAGCCAGGCACTGTTCTGCTTTAAACATGAATTATTTATATATTTTTACCCCCTCATAAAATCCAGGGAGAGGGGTGCCTCGTGCTTTTCTGTCCACATTTTATGGCTGAGGAAATTGTGCACGAAAACATTGTCATTTGCTTAAAATCACTCAGCTGGTAGGTGGCAAGGCTGGGACTCTAATTCAAGTCTTTGTCCAGAGTCTACTGTGGCCCCTGTGCTATATCCCTCCAAGTGGAGAAGTGAAGTTTCTAGATGACAAGTGGCCATGCCAGGCCTCTGAGAGGGTCGACCAGCCTCAGGACCTGGTGTTCATCCTTCTAAATTCAGTCTGGCAAAGCAAGGAGAGTGAACCATGAACCTTCTTTCTCCTTTGACACATGTACCTTCTGGAATGTTTGCAGAAGAAATATTCTTTCAGAGAAAAAAGAATGTTAATCTTTCTCTTTTTCAGAGAAAAAAAAGATCGCTAATTCCTGAAATTATTTTTATTTTTATTGTAAAATATTAAGTTGATATTTTAATGTAAAATTAATGATTTTATTTTATCAAAATTATAAATAATTTTAATGTAAAATATTAAGCATTATTAAGTTTTGTAAATAGGCCAGAAAATAAAAAGGGGGAAAGGAAGAAAATCTAACTTTTTTTTTTCCTTTTGGTTCTAAGTGAAGGTAAATCTTGTCCTTAGCAGCTGATTAAGCATCTCCCAGGTGTCTGTCCTAATGCACTGAGAGGGAATCAATGTTCTTATGTTCTTATCTATGGGCTGTTAGCTCCCTTGTGGAAGGTCCCCAGCACATAAGTCCTCAGAAAGTGGCATTTGCTTTCCTTTTCTTCAATGACCCATCTATGGCCTGTCGTGTGACCTTCAGGCTTCTTGGCATGGTATTCATGCAGTCCGCCCCAAATCCTTTGGTCACCTCAACTCCAACTTTTCCCAACCTATGCCTTATACCCTTCTGTCACTCTGGCTCTGTTCATGCCCTTTGCAAATTTGTCCCTTGTCCAAATAGTATCCATCTTTCAAGGTCTTGCTCAGTTACCAATCCCTCCCTTGCCCCTAAGGAAGCTTTCTTTGAGAAGTTTTTTGTTGCTTTTTTTTTTTTTTAAGATTTTATTTATTTATTCATGAGGCAGAAGGAAAAGCAAGCTCCATGCAGGGAGCCCGACATGGGACTCGATCCCAGGACTCCAGGATCATGCCCTGGGCTGAAGGCAGATGCTAAACTACTGAGCCACTCAGGGATCCCGAAAAGTTTTCTTTTAAGGGCTATTTAATATACTGACAAAATCCACCTCTGAATCATGAAGATATTGGTGAATATGTTTAAGGTTAGGAGCTAAAAATTTTCATTATGTTAAATGAGAAAAACAGCTCTCAAAATTGTGCATTCACTGTGGGGTTGACATGACAGAAATGTCCATACAGATCCCAAGAGATTGCAAGAGAACCCAAGGAGACAAAGGTAATCACAGTAGTGAGGTGATGAGATTCATTATTTATTATCATTATTATTTATGTATTAAAAAAACCTTGTCATTTTATATTATTAAATAAATAAATAAATAAATAAATAAATAAATAAATAAAGTGCCCTTCTATGCATGATTGTTTTTAACCTAGTTTCATAAGGCCACTGGTGATCTTGAAGTTAGTTGTTCAACCTCACAGTATTTGTTTCTTTACTGTAAAAACAACAAGATTTCATGGCTTTTGGGATCCTTTTCTGCTTTAGTACTCTGTGAATCTATAAACATGCACTGATTTCCCTGGAGCTGTCCAACATATGGTACATGTCTGGGGGATTGTTACAGCACAGTAACTCGCTTTACCACAGTGGGATCTTAGGAGTGTCAGTGACTCCATGTTCATATTTCACAGTGTAGGTAGATTATGAGGGCACATAACCAATCCTGGTCAATAAACATCAGGTTTAGGTTTGCTTGCCATCCACTCTGACCTTTGAGTTTTTCTCCAATTTGATCTACTTTTTCAAAACTGATTTGGTTGTCATCCAGCTTGGCTCATTTTGATTTGCAAAATTTAGTCTATTTTGGTATATCTAGGAAGCATCATTTTGACTAATTATTTAGGACTACTGAATACTTTTTAATTGCAATTCTGTTTCTAAGCCAATACTTAAGAAAATAGTGAAGGATTAGTTTTTTTGTTTGGTTTTGTTTTAATTTTCAATCTATTATGGACCTAGACTTAGGAAGTCATGAGCTTGAATGCTGTGGCAGTTCCAGAGTGCAATATATCTTTCTAAATGTGTGGTCTCAATTTTGTATATTCTCTGTTTGTATATACACGTGGATCTGTTTCCGAATTTTCCAATTCTGTTCAGCTTGTCTGGTCTATTTGTCTACCCTTGTTCTGATACTATACTGTCTTGATTACTATGATTTTATAATGAGTATTAATATCAGCTAAGGTGACACCATCTCCTCTGAGGCAACCTTCCTTTTCAGGAGTATCATGGTTATTTCTGGCCCTTGCTCTTCCTTGTAAACTATAGAATTGGTATGTAGGAGTTCACAAAGAATTTAACTTGCTTATCAATTTAGGGAAAGTTTTTATCTTTCCAATAATGTCTTTCTTATCTATAAGCATGGTTTGTTTTACTAATTATTTAAACTTTGAATGAAGTTTTATAATTTTCTCCAAAAAATTCTTGTATAAATTTTATACTTATTACTAGGTGGTTTATAAAATTATTACTATTGCAAATGATGTCTTTAAAAATACATTAGAGAATCTGCTTTCTAACATTGTGTGGCTACTTTATAAGTAAGCAATTGATTTTCATATATTAAATTATATCCAGCTGCGCTGCCAAATTCATTCTTTAAAAATATAATTTTTCCATGACTTTTTATACAGGTATGATTTGTGAATAATAACAATCTGTTTCTTTCCAATCCTTTTGTGTATTATTTGTTTTCTTGTCTTAGTACAAGTGTATTACCAGATTACCAGATTCTGAGTGGCTTAAAAAAACAGGAATTTATTTTCCCATTAACTGGAGACTAGACGTCCTTGACTGTCAGTAGGGTTTCACTCCATTTGAAGATTCTAGGGAGGAAGGCTTCCTTGTATCTTCCAGCATCTGGTGGCCTCAGTACGCCTTGCCTGGTAGCAGCATAACTCCAATCTTTGCTCTTCTTCACTTGGCTTTCTTTGTGTATCATTCTGTGTTAACTTCTCTTCTTATAAGGATACCAGGGATTGGATTGGGGGAACATTGTAAATCTAGGATGATTTCTTCTCAAGATAAATAACCAATTACATCTATAAAGACCCCATTTTCAAATGAGGTCACATTCTGAGATTCTAAGTGGAAATGAATTTTGAGGAGACACTATCCAATCCACTACTAAGACCCTCACTAGGATAAAGACTAGAAGAAGTGGTAGTGAACATCCTCTTGCAGTCCTAACTTTTAAGAGAATGTTCTAACATTTGTTACCATGGTTTGTGAATTCTATAGCACATGAATTTTCACATTTCAACAAGTCCAAAAGGATAATAAGCTTTAACACCAATGATTACCGTAGTTTAATAAGTAGTATTTTTTTCTTCATTTGTAGTGCACCTTATAATAAATGGTATCTTAGATTTAATAGAATGAAATAAAGTTGTTTTGCTTCACATTTATTTTTAATGTTAACTTTTAGCAGATTAGAAGTTCCCTCCTGTGTTTAATGTAGTGAAGTTTTTAATTTTGTTTTTCCTTTATATCCTGAGTAGATGTTAAATTTTATTGAGTGCTTCTTTGTCCCTTCTATTGAAATAAATATGTGATCCTTCTCCTTTACTTTGTTAATAGGGTACATTTTATTAACAGATAGTTGAAACTCAATTTACATTCTTCTGATAAGCCCCTTTGGTAGTGCTCTATTGTCTTATTATAGGCATTGTTAACCTTATTTTTGCCAATTTTATTTTTTATTTTTTTAAAGATTTTATTTATTTATTCATGAGAAACACACAGAGAGAGGCAGAGACACAGGCAGAGAGAGAAGCAGTCTTCATGCAGGGAGCCCAATGTGGGACTCTATCCTGGAACTCCAGGATCATGCCCTGAGTGGAAGGCAGACGCTCAACCACTGAGCCGCCAGAAGTCCCATTTTTTTTCCAATTAAAAGAAAATATATTTGTAATACGTTCTGAATGAGATTAGTCAATAATCTTCCTTCCTCTTGTTATTCAGGACTGGTATTATCAAAATTATACTTGGTCATGATGTATCACCCTATTAATGTGCTGTTAAATTCAGTTCACTAATATTTTGTTGAAGATTTTTGTATCCATGTTCTTCAGGGATATATATTTGGTTTTTTGTTTTTTTTTTATTGTGTTATCTTTATCTGGCTTTGGTATAAGAGTGATCTTGATTTTGTAAATTGAACTTGGTTTCCCTCTTCTATTTTTAAAAAAGCTTTAAGAGATATTGATATTAATTCTTTAAATGTTTGGTAGAGGGCAGCCCAGGTGGCTCAGCAGTTTAGCGCTGCCTTCAGCCCAGGGCGTGATCCTGGAGACCCAAGATCGAGTCCCACGTCTGGCTCCCTGCATGGAGCCTGCTTCTCCCTCTGCCTGTGTCTCTGCCTCTCTCTCTCTCTCTCTCTTCCTCTCTGTGTTTCTCACAAGTAAATAAATGTTTGGTAGAAGTTGCCTGTAAAGCAATCTGATCCTTGGCTTTTCTTTGTGAGGAGGGTTTTTTTGTTTTTGTTTTTGTTTGTTTATTTTTGTAATCCAATATCCTTGTTGGTTATTTGTCTTCTCAGCCTGTTTCTTTCGAGTCAGTCTTGGTTGTATTTTCTAGGAGTTTATCCATTTCTTCTAAATTATTCAATTTATTGGCGTATAATAACTGAAATCAGTTATAATATCTCCTCTTCCTTTACTGATTGTAACTCAAAACCATAATGAGATATCATCTCACACGTGTTAGGATGATTATTACAAAAAAAGTAACAAATATTAGCTAAGATATGAGAAAAAGAAAACATTTGTACATCGTTAGTGGGAATGCAAATTCATTCAGACACTATGGAAAACCTTACAAAGTTTCCTCAAAAAACAAAAAGAGAACTACTACATGACTCAACAATCTCACTTCTGTGTATATGTCCAAAGGAATTGAAATCAATATCTCAAGAGATACCTGCACTTTAATGTTCATTGCAGCATTATTCTCAATAGTCCAAATATGGAACCAAACTAAATATCCATCAATAGATGAATGGATAAAGAGAATATGTTATATGCATACAATGTAATATTATTCAGCCCTGAAAAAACAAGGAAATCCTCGCATTTGAGATAACATGGAGCAGTGCGGAAGTCATTATGCCAAGTGAAAAAAGTGAGACACACTATGGTAAATAAATGCTACATGACACCACTTACAGGAGAAATCTAAAATTGTCAAATTCACAGAAACAGAGAGTAGAATGGTAGATGGCAGAGACTAAGAAGATGGAAAGATGGGGAGATATTTGCTGAATGGTACAGAGTTACAGTTATACAATGTGAAGTCATAGAAATTCACTTAGGTACTGTCTATTGTACAGCACTGAGCCTATAGTTAACAATATCATATATTTAAAAATTTGCTAAAAGGGTAGACCTTATATTAAGTGTTATTATTAAAAAAAAACAATAATAGTAATAAGAGGGTAAGAGGAAACTTTTGGTGGTGATGGATATATTTATGGTATAGATTGGAGTGATGGTTTCATGTGTCTATACTTACCTCAAAACTCATAAAGTTGTATACATTATATATGTATAGCATTTTACATGTCAATAATACCTTAATAAGTTGTTTTTTTTTAGGAAAGGTTATACAAACGAAAATAATTGAAAGTGTTCTTTCATTGTATTCTCTAAAAAGCATATGTATATCTTGAAATTATCAGTCCAAATTTTCATTAAAATTTGCCTATGGATGTACCTGTGCCTATTTGTTTTTCTTTTGGTAAGAATGTTTAAATACTTCTTCTGAAAATTTCTGCAACAGATAGAGGAATATTGAGATCTTTTCCTTCCTGATTCACTTTTGTTAAATTAGATTTTTCTAGAAATATCTTTTTTGTCTGTTTTCAAATAAAGTATCCTAGAATTGCTCATATGTATAGTTATAATTCCTGATGCATCTTTAATGAAGCTTTTTTTGATGGTTCCTAATACAAATTTTTCTTTTATTTATTTTTAATCAGTATTACTTCAATTTTTCACTGCTTTGTATCTTCGCTGAGTTTTTAGCTTATTTTGTATTATCTCCACTTCTTTCCTTCTTTCTACTTTAGTCATTAATCGTTTTTATTAGTAGTATTTTTAGATATTCTAGTCGCTACCTGTGTGATTTTAAATTATATATTGTACTTTTTCTCTCTCATTTTTATCTGTGCTCACTCATTCCTTGAAAGAAGTAATTTGAGATAAAGGCCCTTCTTTTTGTTCTTCAAATTGCTACTTACAGGTTAATGGCCCTGTCAGTCAATGAAAATGAATGCTCCTGAATGACAGTCTATGTTCCCCTCCCAACGTTTCCCTTAAAAGTGGTCCAACTATCACTCTATGCACTGAAGATGTCCGCTTCCTCAAAAGCAGTTTGTATTTAAGTAGGATCTCATTTTGGCAACTCATTAGCTGTATGACTTAAAGCAAGAGTTTCACCTTACTAGTTTCAGATTACTTATTTGTGAAATGGGAATACAGTCAGTCCTACAGGATTAGTGTAAGACTAAAATTAGATGGCAATAGTTAGTGTGCCTAAGACTGGCCCTTCATAGAGTAAGGACTCATGATATGTTATTTCCCTAATTCCCATGATAACTTTTCTCTTATACAGCATGCTAGCTTTTCTGTTCAAAGATGGTACAAATGACCATGGATCAGTTATCAGTTATCCAGAATTTTTGAACAATTTAGTACATCATCTAAGTTTGAGGAATAAATGGGCAGAGATCTTTTCTCAGCCTATGCACATATATTGTAGAAAGTTGAAGAAAAATTAGTTGATAGCATTATGAGAATAATAATACTTTTTTTTTTTTCCAAGAATAGTCGTTTATAGAGAGTAGAGTGGTGGGTATTAAGGGTTGGAAGAGAAGGGGAGATGTTGGTCAAAGAGTACAAAGTTAGAGTTGTAAGATGAATAAGTTCTCAGGATCTAATGTACAGCATGGTAATTATAAGCTAATAATACTGTATTATATATTTGGAAATTACTGAGTAGATCTTAAAAGTTCTCATCACTTAAATGAAATGGCAATTGTGTGACATGATGCAGATGTTAGCTAATGCCGTGGCGGTAACCATTTTGCAGTATACAAAAGAAGAGTAGTTTATAATCTCTTTTTGTGTCATAGACCCCTTTGAGAATAGAGCAAAAATCATGGACACTATCTTTCCCCAAAAGCACATTAGCACAGACTTTTACACAGAATTCTATATGTCAGATATCCTTCAAAACAATCTATGAATTGAGGGGTAAGAATCTTTCCTTTAGGAAGTACCAGTTTTCTTTAAGGTTAGCTGAATGTCATATATTTGACAACACTGATATTGCAATTCCATACAGACCGATATATCCTGAGTTAGAGTAGGAGTTTGAAATGGACAGATAGATTTTTTTTGACATTGCTATTCTTTTTAGTATCAGTCATAATGACCCCAAAAGGAAACCAGAAACAGCTTATGTGCTTAAAACAGAATGTGAAAGCATTTCTCAGCTGTTAGGATGTTCTGAAGAATGTGTCCCAGTGAATCTTACATTGAATGCATTTAAAACTTCAAAACTTTTCTCTTTTCTTTTCTTTTCTTTTACATTCCAAATTATACTGGGATAACTTTGTATAAAAGCAGGATGGGAGGCCAGAATATACTTACTATGTCAGTAATTAGATAAGGGCATAATGCCCTTTATCTTTGTTTCAAGAACAAACAAGGTTTTGTTAGGCCAAAAAATTATGTGAGTGCATGCACACATGAGTAGTGAGCGAGCGAGCGAGAGAGAGAGAGAGAGAGAATGACACCAGTTTTGACCTAATACTCAGAAGTAGAAAAATGTCAGAATCAAAACTGTTCTGAAATATCTAAAACAGTGTAAAACAATGGGATACCTATAAGAAAGTGAAACTCAGAATAAGATTGAAGCCATGAATTTATTAAAAATCAGTAATAATTTTTAAAAATCAAATTAAAGATCAATAATAATGATACATGGAAAGATCTTTAGCAAGAACCTGGTGTGTAGTTAGAGTAGACAAGACTGTTCTTAATTCCTGCCATTTTTATTTAAAATTCGTGTATTTAAATTTTAAGCTCAGGATACTGAGCTCTAGCTTCTTTTGCTGCTTCTCAAAATATATTTTACAAAATAAATAATAGTAGAAATAATATTGCTGGTTAATTTTGTCAAGTGAACTGTATTTTCCCAAGGATTTGCTAGAACCATCTTCATATGAAAAATTACTGCTAGTTTGAAAGATCCATAAAAGGAGTAGATTTGACATGAATACAAATCATAGGTTTCTTTAGTCTTCAAGACTGACTGGAGATAGGACAAAAGCTCCCAGAATACACAAAGGAAAATCAGGCTTATTAGTGTAAGTCCAAAATGTAGGAACAAGAAATTTGGCTGGAGGGGCTTGTAAAAGATAGGAAAAAAATCCTTAACAGACACAATCTCTAATTTGCAAATATTCTTTTGAGACAGCAAGGAATATATAAAATAAAAAAAAAAAAAAAGACAAAACTCATCCATGAAGGACTTAGATAAACAGTAGGTAAATTATCTTGTAGTAATGACCAAGTTCATCTACAGCCAGTAGATTGTTCTGTTGTGTAAATAGATGTACTACAATATAGTTAGACGTGATTTCTTAATTTAAGCAAATCTGTAAAGACTTTTACTTAGGGACTCTTTAAAATATCAAAAGATCAAAAGGTATTATTGAAAAAAAAAAAAAGGTATTATTGTGCTGCAGATAAGAAGACAAACTGATTTCAAAACCAAATCTAATGCTTGAACATTTTTTCTGCTAGCTGGCTGACTTTAAATTCATGGCTTAACTTATCCAAGTCTGTTTCTTCATCTGCCAAAGGGGTTTATAAAAGCCCTGACCTTACAGGATAATTGTAAGCTTTAAATGAGGTTGTGTGTGTTTAAAGCACTTAACATAATATAGTATGTAGCACATGGAAAGCACTAGATATTAGCTGATATGTTTTTGACATTGTTCTTGATCACTTGACAGGCATCCTCAGACGTTAAGGAAATTGGTTGAGAAAAATCAAGTCAGTAAGAAGATAAAAGTCTTAATGCAGTATATATGCTTATTTTTAGATGCCTGAACAAGTAAACAGGAACAATGCATAAATGGAAGTGTTATAGGAGAATGTCAAATGGATGAAGTGAGAAAAGTCACATCATTTCCTGAGGTAGCTGAGATAAGAAGGGAGGAGGGTTGTCTCTTTGGGGAAGTGAGCACCACGAGGCATTTCCAGGGCAGGATCAGGATGGACAGCCCAAGACATGTCACCATCCATTAGTTTTTCTCAGAACTACTTGAAAAACTCCTACTGTATAATTAGAGTGGCTGTGATAAACAATTTTTAATCCCTTCATCAAGAAGTGTGCAGTGGTATTTTTCTAAAGATCATTTCTCTGTCATCTTAAGGGGCAAAACTAGGGAGATATATTGGAAAACATAAATGATTCACTAACTCTCAAAGGAGAGTTGAGATAAATATTTATATTGGTCATTTATCATCCATTTAATACTTAAGGGCTTATTATATCCACACTTACTATGGTATCTGTTTTAACTATTCCCGTTGGAGTGATTTTTCTTAGCAGCTATATAGAGGAGGTGCTAATCGCCCAGACATCTCTCCATTTTTTTCTCCATTTTATTTTATTTTTTTTTATTTATAATTACTTTTTTTAAAAATTTTTATTTATTTATGATAGTCACACAGAGAGAGAGAGAGAGGCAGAGACACAGGCAGAGGGAGAAGCAGGCTCCATGCACCGGGAGCCTGATGTGGGATTCGATCCCGGGTCTCCAGGATCGTGCCCTGGGCCAAAGGCAGGCGCTAAACCGCTGCGCCACCCAGGGATCCCTTTTTTCTCCATTTTAATACCGCATTTGCTGAGTAACTACCTCCAATGTTTCAAGAATGTGTATTCTATTAATTTATACACAGTGAACTTCTATGCTATTCATAGATTGTTGTTCTTACTAGACCCAAACCCTAGCAGAATATAGCCTGACGTTGAAAGAATGGTGCTTTAGGAAAGTGGGAAATTAGGGATCCCTGGGTGGCGCAGCGGTTTAGCGCCTGCCTTTGGCCCAGGGCACGATCCTGGAGACCCGGGATCGAATCCCACATCAGGCTCCCGGTGCATGGAGCCTGCTTCTCCCTTCTGCCTATGTCTCTGCCTCTCTCTCTCTCTCACTGTGTGCCTATCATAAATAAATAAAATTAAATTAAAAAATTAAAAAAAAAGGAAAGTGGGAAATTAATATAGTAGAAATTGTAGATGGATCAATTGGGGTTATAAAAGTCACCTTTGCCTTCTATAAATCACATGCTTTGCCCAAAATCAATTATAAATTGAAATAGGCTATAATACAATCCATAAGTATGGAGCACCTACAGTGTACTAGGGAAACAGTGTAGACTGAAACATTATCCTTGTGTTCAAGTGGACTGTTGTCAGGGTAACAAATTTATAATTGAAAACTACACACTAAAGTAAGTGCAATGATAGAGATGCACAGTAAATATCCGGAGTAGGGACCTACATTGTCCAAAGGTGGTCAATGAAGTCTCACAGAGAAGGACAAATCAAGAAATCTCATTCACTATGCAATGTTAAGTTTACCTGTCACTTACAGATATATTCATGATGATACATCTCTGTCCATGGCACACGCGGTTTTGAATAATTTGAAATTCATGCATGAGATTATCTGAACTAAGCCTTAAAGAGCCCTGAGCAGGATTTAGCCAGGTAAAAAAGTATGGCATAAAAGGATGTTCCAGGCCAGGAAGATGGGGTCAGCAAACGCTTGAAGCTCAGAGATAGCAGAATGACAGAAAACAATAAAGAATTCATTGTGACTGGAGCTTGAAGTATTAGGTGCAAAAGATAAGGCTGCTGATATAGTCAGGGCAGGATAATGGAGGTCTTTGTGAGCCATTGCTTTTGGTGTCCTTCACTGTGGGTACCCCACTTTATTGATGCTCATTCACATGAATCGTTATGGCCAGAGGAATGTGAGCAAGAAGTGAAATAAGCCATATCTGAGAGGAGGATTAAAAGGCATTCAGTGATCCTGCCATCTCTCTTTTACATATGCATCCTATCAGAAGGCAATCCACAAACAACATGTAAGTGAATGAGAAAGAAAAGTCTATTATTGGGACACCTGGGTGGCTCAGTGGTTGAGCATCTGCCTTCGACTCAGGGCATGACCCCGGGGTCGGGGATCAAGTCCCACATCAGGCTCCCTATGGGAAGGCAGCTTCTCCCTCTGCCTATGTCTCTGCCTCTCTCTCTCTGTGTCTCTCATGAATAAATAAAATCTTAAAAAAAAAGAGAAAAAAGTTTATTATTGTAAGTCACTGAGATTTGTGGAGTCATTTCTTAATACAGCAAAACTTGGTTTAAGCTGACTGTACCAGTCATATTAGACTATTTGATGGGCAATATTGAGATTTTTGTATTCACATACATACCCACTTTTATTGAGTTATAGCATAAATAGAAATGTACAGAATCCATGAGTACAGGCTGAGGAATTATAATACAAAAAGCATATTCATATGATGTCTATCCTACTTAAAAAGTAGAATATTATCAGCAGCTCAGATATTCTGCGGACCTCTCCTTTTCATTTATATCCTCTTCCCTACAGATAACCATTATCCTGATTTCTAATGCCATGAATTACTTTCAACCTTTTATAAATGTAAGACATACATTATGTACTCTGCTGTGCCTGGATTCTGTGACTCAGTGTAATGTTGGTGAGATTAATTCCCATTGCATGTAGAGCACTTCATTTTATTGATATATAGTTTACCATTTTATGAATGCATCACAATTATTTATTCTACTGTTGATGGGTTGTTTCAACTTTTTGATTATTACAAATAGTGCTGCTATGAATATTCATGGTTTTGGGAAAACTTGTATATGCATTTCTTTTGTGTATGTACTAAGGAATATCACAGAGAGTGCCTGTGTTCAGCTTTTGTGAATACTGCAAAATCGTTTTCCAAAGTGGTTGTACAAATTTATATTCTGAACAGTAATGTGTGAGAGCTTCACTTGCTCCATATCCTCATCGGTATTTGGCATTGGCTATTTATTGTATTTTTAGCTAAACTGGTGGGTGTATGAGTAGTATCTCATCTTTATTTTCATTGCCATGGTGGCTAATAAGGTTGAGAATATTTTTACATACTTACTTGCATTTGGATGTCTGCTTCTGTGAAGCACCTTTTTAAGTCTATGGCCCATTATTTCATTGGATTGTAGCTCTTATTTTTCATAAGATTTTTGTACATATTCTGAATATAAGCTCATTAATTACATGTTTTACATCTTTTCTTACACTTTGACCTGACTTTTTACTCTCTTAATGGGATTTTTGGTAAGTATTAGTTCTTAACTTTAATGTAGTACAGTTAAGCTACCTTTTCTCTCTGTGTTTATGCTTTCTGTGTCCTGTGTAAGAAATATTTGTCAATCCTATCTAGAAAATATTATATATTTTCCTCAAATTGCTTTTTGTGTATAGAAATAGAAAACTATGAATCAAGATTTTTTTATTGACATAAGAAGATCTAACTGAGCCAGTCACATTTATCCAAAGGGTTGTCTTTTTGTCACCTCTCTTTAATGGTGCTACTTTTGTCATAAGTTAAAATGTATAGTTTTGATGGATTCATGTCTACATTCTGATCCATTGGTCTGTCCAAACTAGCACCGATTCTATATCTTAATTATTGAAGTTTATAACTCTGGTTATTAGCATATATATCTACCAACTTTATTCTTGAAATTTGTTTTGAAACCTGTGGCCTTCTGCATATCTATATAATGGAATCATTTTTCACTTTGCATATACAAACCCGACTCTGCCAAAATTTGATTATAATCGCATTGTAACTATATATCAATTGGAGCATTGTCATCATAACAGTATTAAATCTTTCAATTAGTGAACATGGTATGGCATATCCTTCCACTTACTTTAGACCTTTAATTCTTCTGATAATGTTCATTTTTTGTTCTGGTTTGATTTGTGGCATTTTTTATGTATAGGTTGTAATTTTTTCCCTAGACTTACTCTTAGTTATTTGATGAAGAACTCTTTGGTACTATTAAAGTTTTTTATGAAATTTTTGTCACTGGTATACAGAAATACACTTAACCTCACTTAATATATGTTTTACTCAGCATTATTTTTCTGTGCATGTGGGCAAATCTGTGTGCTTAGGCGTATTTATGTGTATGTAAATAAAGATATATTCAATTATTAATAAATTATTTGTAGAGATATTTAAAATTTCTAGGCCCACAAACCTATCATCTATACATAATGACTTTTTAACTATTTTTAACCTTTTTAGTTGGAAATAATTTGAAACTTAAAAATTGCAATAAGTATACAGAGAACATTTTTTTCTTCAGAGAACGTTAATAATATTCCTTATCCGGATTCATCTCTTGTTAACATTTTACCTTATTTTACTTATTTCATCATTTTCCCCATTTCTCTTCCTTAGATACACGTGTATAATTCTCTCTGGTCAAATTGAGAATAAGTGACTCACACATCATGGCAATTTACGGCTGAATACTTCCTATGTGTATTTCCTATGAATAGGCATCATTGTTTTGCCTAAGTACAGCAATATAATTATCAACTCTACCTCATATAACAGGATAGAATATTTTTAATTTGCTGATTGATTCCAATTTTGTGAATTGTCCCAAACAGGTCATTGATAGCATTTTTTTTCCTCCAGCAGATCCAGTCTAATATCAGGAACACACCTGGGATCCCTATCGTTCTAGCCTCTTCTAATATGGGAGATTTTCATAATATTTGTCTTTTATGACATTGACAATTTTTAAGGATATAGTTCTTACTTTCTGAAGCAGTGTTTCTCATTTTGTGTAGGCTGATGTTTCTTCACGATTAGATTCAGGTAACGAAAGAGAAGTTGTCTGCTTCTCACAGTATCACATCTGGAGGCACACGGTATTCATGTGTCTCTTGCTCTTAATGTTAATTTTGATCATCTTGTCAAGGACAGGAATGTAATTTTTCCACAGGACAGTTACTGTTTTTTTCCTTTCAATTACTAAGATTTCTTTAGGGAGACACTTTAAGGCCATTCGGATATTCTGATCCTTGTCAAAAATTTCCCCTGGGTTTCTTGCCTGAACCAGACTTTTCTATAAAAGCTGAAAAATGATCATTTTTCATTTCTAGCATTTTCTCCATATTTACCACTTGGTGTTCAACATTCCAGAGTACGAAAGAGCTTTCCTTTCTCCTCCATTTGTAATGCATTTATTTATTTGTCAAAGTATTATCACTTGGACTTAAAAATTCTCATTCTTTCATTGTTTTATAATTTACTATTATATT
This sequence comes from Canis aureus, assembly GCF_053574225.1. Classification (NCBI taxonomy): domain Eukaryota; kingdom Metazoa; phylum Chordata; class Mammalia; order Carnivora; family Canidae; genus Canis; species Canis aureus. The sequence goes on from NC_135629.1 coordinate 11,183,334, forward strand.
TAATTATTTCGGTGCTCAAATTATCCCAGATTTGGCAGTAGGAGCACTTTTGACGTATATCTTGTCTAAGCTCCCCAATGTCGTCTATTGATTGCTTTCTAATTCCACAACCTTGCTGTGATAGGTGAATAGAGAAACTCTGCTGGCTTTCTTTTCTTCTCTACTTATAGGTAATCATAATTATAATAAAGATGTCTATTTCCTGCTAAAATTGAAGGCAGAGCTCATGTGTGGTCTGTGTTTTTTATTTTAAAGTCTTCTTTCAGTAAGGTATGAGAGAGTTCCCAAATCCAGCAGCTGCCACTTTACTCCACAGTCGGTAGGTACAGCATTTAAACTATTTCCAATAATGACTATTTTAAGTTTTCCAACTTTTAATCTATTTTATTTTCTGTACTGCACTTCAAATAACAGTGTTAACTGAGCATGATGATATCAAATGCCCTTGTCTCATTTCCAACCTTAAAATGGAAGATGATAGTATTTGCTCATTAAACATAGTTTCTTCTAGGTTTTTGGTGGCTATTCATAATTAGGTCAGTAAAGTATCTGATCCAATGAAGCAGCCATTTGAGCTTTGTAGTTCTCTTTCTGGCAACATTATTATTGTTATTTATTATTATTAATTTTCTGATTTACCCTTTTTTCTAGATATAATTTTATAACTTTTTTCAAAGAACCAATTTTTTACTTTATTTTCATTGTACTTTTTTTCTTAAGATTTTCTTAAGATTTTATTTATTTGAGAGCAAGAGAGCACAAGCAGAATGAGTGGCAGAAGAAGGAAAATCAGGTTGCCTGCTGAGCTGGGATCCAGGCATAGACTCAATCCCAGAACCCTGAGATCATGACCTGAGCAGATGCTTAACCAGCTGAGCCACCCAGATTTCCCTGTACTTTCATTTTCTTGTTCATTAGCTCTACCCCTTAAACTTTTACTTCCTCCATTTCTAATTTATTGGGCTTCAGTTTCTATTTCTTGAAATAAAGGCTCAGCTCTCAATTTTTCAGTCTTTCCTCTTTTTTAAATATGCATTTATGGTTATAAATATTGTCTGGATGTGGCTTTAAAATTTTTTTATTTATTTATTCATGAGAGACACAGAGGGAGAGAGGCAGAGACATAGGCAGAGAGAGAGAAGCAGGCTCCGTGCAGGGAGCCTGACATGGGACTTGATCCTGGGACCCCAGGATCATGTCCTAGATCAAAGACAGGTGCTCAACCCTGAGCCACCCAGACATCTCTGGACCTGGCTTTAGTTGAATCCCACAACTTCTAGTTGGTTGTATATTTGTCATTCAATTCAAAATCTTGTCTACTGTACATTATGACTTCTCATGTAAGCCATGAACTTAGGAGTGATTAATTCCACAATTGGGGATAGTCTAGTTATCTTTTTATTATTGATTTCTATTCAGTCACATGATGGCTAAGAAACCTTTTGGTATCACTTAAATTTTTTAAAATGTGTTGTGATTTCCTTTTTGGCATAATATATGATTTTGGTAAATATTTCCTGTGTTCTTGAAACATATGATCTACGATTATTCAGTACAGCATTTTTATGTCAATTAGGTCAGTTTTATTAATTATTATTTTCAAATATATATCTTTACATTTTTTCTCTATATTCTATCAATTACTTGGAGAGGCATATTGAAACATTCTTCTCTGATTGCAGATTTGTCCCTTTCTCCTTTAGTTCTATCACTTTTTTTTTTTCATATTTTGAGGTGAGGTTGTCACTGCCAAAAAAATAAAAAGAATAGAGCAGGTGTTTAAGCTTCCTTGTGATTGAATCTGTTCTTATTACACACTATCCTCATTTGCTGTAGTAATTTTTTCTTTTCTTAAAGTTTAGCTGAGAGTAGTGTGAATTCATGAGCCTTCTTTTTGTTAGTAACTTCATCTGCATAACAAAATAACAACACACTTTTACTTGTTCATAGTTGTGAAAACTGGAAGTCCAGGGTGTCAGCAGGGCTGGTGTCAGGTGAGAGATCTCTCCTTTTATTGCAGTTAGCTGCCTTTTCTTTATGCCTTCACACAGCCCTTCCTGGATGCATGTATGCAGAGTGATCTCTCTCTTCCTCTTCTTATGAGGCCGACAGTACTGTCCAATTAGTACCTACCGTATGACTCATTTAACCTTAATTATCTTCTAAAAGCTCTATAGCTAAATATGTTCACATTATAGGTTGGACTTCAGTATTTGAATTTTGTAGGGACACGACTTAATCCATAACAGTTAATTTCATCTAATATATCATGTTCCTACTTCTATTCTCAAACTTTCTGCATCCCTGTGTTTATGTCTATTTAAAGAGCATAGAGTTGAGTTCAATTTTTTAAGTCAGTCATATTCAGTCTGGAAATATTTGTCTTTTTTAAAAAGATTTATTTATGTTGAGAGAGAGAAAGCATGAACAGAAGGGTTAGAGGAAGAGAGAATCTAAAGCAGACTCCGTACTTAGCATGTAGCCATTTGTGGGGCCTAATCTCATGACCATAAATCACAACCTGAGCTGAAACCAAGAGTTGGACAGTTTATTAACTTTGCTGCTCAGGCACCTCAATATTTGTCTTCTAACTAAATTATTTAATTGATTTACATTTAAAGTAAATACTTAGATATTCATGTAAACCTGAAATTTTACCATTTACTTTCATATTTGCCAGTTATTCTATATTTCTTTTTTCTCATTTTGTATTATTCAAATAGGTTTTTATCATTTTACCTATTGCTCTCACTAGTATATTATGTTATTTACTATGTTTTTAGTAGTAACTCTAGAGCATAGACTATATATACTTTTCTCTTTAAAGTGTGTAAATTGATATGTTTACCATTTCCTAGAAAATATAACAACCTTATAATATTTTAAAGTCATTTAACCCTCCTCGCCTTTTGTGTCATTGTTAGTCATTTTAATTTTGTATGTGCATTAAACTCCCCATGTTATAGTAGTTTTATGTGGTCAGTCTTTGTTTAGATTTGTCTATTTATTTTTATTTCTGCTTGCCTTCCCATTAAAACAACTTCCTGAAGTATTTTTTTTTTGTGTGTGGGTTTGTCAGTGAGAAATTCCCTCTCTTTAATTGTTTGAAAATATTGTTATTTTTTCCATTTTTGATAGATATTTTTGTAGGGTATGAAATATTACTTTGGATTTTATTTTCTTTCACCATTTTGAATATATTCCATTCTCTTTTGACTTCTATTATTTCTGTTGACTATCAGCTCTTTTTCTTGTTGCTCCTTTAAAAATAATCAGGGTGTTCTTAGGATTAATCTCTTATTGTTTCTTTGCTTTTCAGCATTTTTACTATGAGGTCCTATGGAGTAGTTTTCAGTATCTTTGTTTAATTTAGTGATTGTACTGAAGCTTAAATTTGTGGCTTAATGCCCTCCATTTTGGAAAATTCTTTGTCAATATCTCTTCGTGTATCACTTCTGCAAAGTTCCCTCTCTTCACTCTTTCTGGGAATTCTAATAATATATATATTATACTTTTTCGCTGAATCTCAACATGGCTTTTACTCTTTTTTCATCTTTTAAAAATCTCCTTATGCTTTAGTCTTAGTGTTTCCTACTGACCAACCTCCCAATTTATAAATTCTCTCTTCAGCTTTATTAACTCTAACTTCAGTTCATCTATTTTTAAATTATATGATATCCATTTGATTCTCATTAAAGAGAATCTATTAAAAGATTCCAGTTGTCTCCTGAAATTAGTCATCGTATCTTCTAATGTTATGGATATTGAATTTTTTTTGTCTGAGAGCTCCAGTATCTGAGTCTTCTGAGCATTTTATTTTATTTTAAACCATTTATTTTTATTTTCTATTTTTTTTACATTTAGCCTTGATTACTGGTAAGTTGAATGATAATTTCTTTAAAAATTTTATTGAATGTCAAATATTGTGCGAGAAGAATTGCAGAGATGATTCGATGATCTGATGATGTTCTCTTCCTTGAGATAAGATCTAATTTTACTTCTAGCAGTCATTTGAGCTAGGGATATACCACTTTAATAGATTTGGGGGTTGAGTTGATTTCAACTTGATTTGGTCATTGTGAATGTTAGTCTGTTTCTACTTAGCCCTTACTTTGTTGGTGTACTCCTTCAGATATCTCACCTGAAATGTTCACTTGGGCCTCTTATTTTTGTTGTCCCCTAAACTCCAATATTTGTTCTCCAGCAAAGATTAGCTGGCATTCAATTCAGCCTCTCAGCTATTGCTTTATTCTCATTGTTGTTATCTTGTATCTTTATATTGGTACCTCCTGCTCCCATTTTTGACTTGTATGCTGCCAAGTTGAATCGGCAAATGCCTGAGGCAAAAGCTGTTTCCAGTGTCAGGTTCATCTCCATAATATCTTCTCTGCAGATCTTGACACCTGTATGTTCACTGCTTTCGTTGCTCTTTAATACCTTCAAGTATATTACTTAAAAAGTATTTTATCTAGAATCTTTATTTATTTTCAGTGGGATAATTGATCTATGCCAATCTAGTCTGCTAGAGATGAAAGATCTGTGTACCATATTCTTGTGGAGAACTTTAAGCCCATTAATTCACATCAGGTCATTAGATCATCATTTTCGAAAAGATTAGGCTGACTAAATTTGAGGCATAAGGAGACACCCAAGGTTAGGTAGAAACCTTCACAGAAAGTCACATTGCATTTAATTTCATCAGGAGTGGTTTTCATTAAAGCAAGTAATTAAAATGCTTTATGGAGTAAAATTTCCTTTATAATTGAATAGCCTCTTATTTTTATAAATTTTGAGGATTCATATTTTTTTAAGTGAGGCACCACTGTTATTTTTCTGGTTATTCTTCTTAGTACCATTTGAGGTTTTAGAAATCTTTTTGAGTAAGCAGAGAGCCTGGTGTTTAAAAAAAAAAAAGAAAATCCACACAGGCCTGTGAAGATTTTGGAGAACCACATGACTTTCTTTTTTTAAACCAAGTGTTCCAGGAAATATCCATTTTTAAAAGATGATTTGCTGACACTTCGAATCTTGAACCCAAGTTGCTGATTCATGCAGTTTGAAGTTCAGAGAATTGCTTAAAGTTATAGCTTCCCAGGAAATAATCATGTTGATGTCAGAGGAAGTTTGTAGAGCTATGAAGAATTGTAATTACATAGTCTGCTGCTATATGCTGCAGTCTGATAGATAAGGGACAGATTCAACAATGGGGTTGACAGCTGAGCTGTTATCGATCTTTTGTTTTTAAAGCTAGCGATGATGTATCTCATGCTTTAACTTCAGCTCAAATCGACATAAATATGAAATTGCTGACTGAGGTGGGAGTAGGACACAGCACCAACAGGTTAGTAGAAAATGTGACTATCCGATTATGTAAAACTATAAAAAGTGCATCACTGAGAGAATGAATAAATTTTTGAAGGAATTTTGTCATGTTAGGTATTTATAATGAACTTTACAATACTCTGGTATGTAAAGAAAAACACCAGCCAATATATAAATGTAGCTATATTATTAAATCATATATTGCATCCATCAAAAATACAATCTTTTAAATAAATTATTCCTTACACCTAATATTTAATTTATTTATTAGAGAGAGAATGAGTAGGGGGCGGGGCAGAAGGAGAAGAAGAGTACCTGCTGTGCAAGGAGCATGAGGCAAGGCTTGAGTCAGAGCTTGATCCCAGGACCCAGAGATCATGATCTGAGTGGAAGGCAGACATTTAAATGACTGAGCCACTCAGGTACTCCTATAATTATTTATAAATAAATGGTGCTAAATAAATCCTGCCCATCGTAGAATAGTTTAAAAGAGTATGATGGAGGGACACCTGGGTGGCTCAGTTGGTTTAGTGTCTGCCTTTGGCTCAGGTCATGATTCCAGATTGAGCCCTTCATCGGGCTCCCTATTCAGTGGAGAGTCTGCTTCTCCTTTTCCCTCTGCTGCTCTCCCTGATTATTCTCTCTAATAAATAAATAAAATATTTTAAAAAGTAAAAGGGAAGGTTTTAACCCTTGTTTTTCCTCAATCACTTTAATTTTGTTCATGAAACAAACACCAGATTGATTATCTTGGTAGGATTTTGAGGTTCAAGAAATTTATATGTGTATGTATGTAATATACATGATGTACATTATTATATATATATAAATGTAAATAAAGGACATCTATCACCTACTCTATGCAAAATTCATTTTCTACTCCTTGTCCCTTTCTCCCTCCCTAGGTATAACTATTTAAGGTTAGTGATTATTAAACATCTATAATATGTATTTTTTCTCATTTTGTATATTACATAGAGAATGTTTTATATTTTCATGGCATGCAAATATCTGTACACAATAATATAGTATTATTTTGCACGATTTAAAAATTGTATGAATGTTGTGATGCTATATAAAATTTGTCAATTTGTTAATAATGTTAATATTGTATTTTTGAGATTAATTTGATTGTCTTATAAGATTAAATTTATGAATAATAGGAATAATATGTTCATTTTTTAATTTCCCACTATAGACAATTAGATTATTTCCAATTTTTTCACTGTTTCAAACATCATGTACTGAATATACTTACACAGGTCTCATTGTACACTTTTTTTTTTTAATTTTTATTTATTTATGATAGTCACACAGAGAGAGAGAGAGAGAGAGAGGCAGAGACACAGGCAGAGGGAGAAGCAGGCTCCATGCACCGGGAGCCCGACGTGGGATTCGATCCAGGGTCTCCCGGATCGCACCCTGGGCCAAAGGCAGGCGCCAAACTGCTGCGCCACCCAGGGATCCCTCATTGTACACTTTTGTAAAAGTGTCTCTAAGCTGTTCATCTAGAAGTGGAATTCAATTAGAAATTGCCAACTTGCTCTCTGAAGTGGTTGTATAAATTTATACTTACACCACTCTGATTTCTCATTTCCCCACATACTCATTAACACATGGCATTACCTAAGGTTAAAAACAAAAACAACTTTCAAATCTCCTCTCATTATGACCATCAAGCAAAACATAAGGACTGGAAAACACAGTCACATACTTTAAATGTTAAGTATTAAGAAAATACGATTCCTTCTTCAAGCACATTGCCCTGGAATAGGGCAGCTTTCATTCTCCCTGAGGTTATGTTATTGTTCTATGTAGCCTTAATAAATATTTCACCTGGAAATTTATCTAGCCATTGCTTCCCCAAACTTGTAGTTCAGAATAATAATCAAAGAAATTTCCCTTGAAAAGCAAATTCCATCTGGGAAAAGATACAGGCTATTTCCGCCTTCTGAAATTTAACAAAGCTTCTGATAAATTCCACAGTGAGAAAGCCTGTCTAATTTTATTTAACACAATTTTCCCCAATTTTTAAAAAATCTAGCCTCTATTACTAGGAAGACACTAGAGAATGCTAATCTAACCCTCTTCAAGCCAAGTATTAGCATAGAATTGCATATTAGATACCTGGGTTCAAATCCAGACTTTTATCATTTATTCTGTAATTGTAGGCAAGATATTGACTGTTCATGAACATCAACTTTCTCATCCATAAAAGGAATCAAAGTCTTCTTTACAGGGTATGAGAACTAATAAAGTAGTTTATACAAAGCACCTGCCACAGCCTGGCCATAATAGGCATTTGGTATATGCAGAATTATTCCTGTGTTTTCAACTTCTTGAGATAACTTCATACACTTTATTCTCCATAGTGCAAAGTGTTGCTTTATTCTCTAAAAGTACCCCTGTCATGCATATATGGGCCATCTGCTGTACATAGGTAAGAATTTAGAAAATCAGAATGATTCATGATTAAGTAAACCTCAATCATAAAAGCCTTAATCTTCTCAGCCTGTCCTAACAGGACAGGCTTCAAGCCTTCTTTCTTTTTTTTTTTCTTTAGATTCAATGAGCCAAATATAGTACATCATTAGTTTCAGATATAGTTTTCAATAATTTATCAGTTGCATATAGCAACCAATGCTCATCTCATCATGTGCCTTCCTTAATGCCCAGACTCCAAGCCTTCTTGATTTCAATTTAGGTTCTGAAGTTTTCCTTTTACTTCATTATAAGTTTCTTGGTCTACAGCAATGAGGAATGTATAAGATATTTCATAGTTAGCTATTCCATATTTTTTTTCAAAGCCTCACAGAACCATTTGGCTAAAAGATTCCTGCTCTGATCTTTTCCATTCTCATAATGTTAAAGAAGTTAAAATTCAAGAAAGTTAAGTGTGAACACTTATATAAGGAAAGGATAATGTGGCCTAACAGTGCCACCTGTCTTGTGGCTTACTGTATGGGCCTTTGACAGACATAGTGCTGTGTTCAGATATTTCCCCTTTACCTTAAACAGATTAGTAAACTCTATTAGTCTCAATTTCTTTATCTGTAAAATTGGTAAAATGCTATCATCTACTTCCATTTGTGCTTAGAGGAATGGGTAAAGAAATGCAGCCCCAGGCATGTGAGTATTCTTAACAAATAACCATTCCTTCATGGAGATGCTTACTTTGGAATCACCTCCTCTGCTCCAGAGGTCTATTGAAATACTATTATTTTCAAATGTTTGTTGAGTCCAAGTTCAGTATCTACAATGCTAGTTGAAAGAACATTGTTGCATTTAAGTGAGAAATGTTTTATGGTAATTATCATAAAATGTATCCTCATCTCAATACTGCTTATTCTTAGACTGGCTGAAGTATGAACACATCTTTAGAGGATAAGATTGACCATCATAGTACTCATTTCTCTTGTAAAACAGTTAAAATTTATTGTGCAGCTGCTATGTCCCAGTCACTTGTGATAGAAACTTTGTTCAATTATAATTATCACTCCCAATGGTTTTGTAGAAATTGAAATAAGAAAGGAAAGATTTTATTATCATAAGGCATGGTGATAGTGTGAAGGAGTGCTTAGTAATTCCAGCAGCACCACATCCTAACATTTATTAACTGCTTTCTACATAACACATACTGTGATCAGTGCCTTATAAGCTTTATTATGTTTAGTGCATACTAAAACCTGGGTACTTACTATTATCCACATTTCACAAATGAGAAAACCAAGGGCTATCCAGTTTATACAGTTGTTCATGGTCCTGTTGTCAGTAAATATTGAAGCCAGGATTTGAATACCGATCCCTCTGACACCATTGTCCATTGTTAGTTAGCTGCCTCCTGAGTACCCTTGGAAGATGGCATCTGTAGCCTTGTTGTTTTTTTCCAGTCTTACATTGAGCACTCAATCTCATGAACTTGGAAACTAGTTTCATTTATTCCTGGAGGAACTCCATCTCTCAGGGTATAGCCTTAATTTAAAAAAGATCAAAGAATAATAGGTAAATTAACTTATAAGAAGATACCAGTTGTCTTTCCCTATAGATACACACCTGTGAGACCAAAGTATTTGGAAGGTTGCTTCACCTCTTTCCCAAAGTGAAGGTTGAGACTCAGTTGGGGGAGTGAGGTACATGATTTTAGAGGCTAGGAATTGAATGAAGGCAGTGTGATATATTCTCTGTTTAAATGAGGCAGACTGTTCTCAGGTGAGCAGTTTGGAGTCCTGTTCCCAGGACACAAAAGGCTCTGTGAACCATCTTTGCTCTCCATTCCAAAGCTGACCATCTTCTTTTCATGGACATTTCCTTTCATTAGTTACAACAGAACCACATCTTCAGCTGGGTTAGGTTCTTAAGTTTAAAAGGAAGTACTTTTGCCAAATAATATCAGATATACATTAAGTTGCATGTAAAATATAGTACGTACATTTATAAATGATATTAGAAGTTAATGTCTCTCTGTTAACCCAACAGCCTATTTTCCCAGAATTAGGACTGATTGTGTTTCTTCATACAAGTACCAGATGTAGTTATTGGTTTACCTCTGGGGCCAGGTAATGTAAAAATGAGCAGGAACTGACACTAACTATAGGATTGGGCAATTTGGGGTCTATTATCTAGTTTTCACTCAATGGAATGTGTTCATTCAGTGAATTGACAGGTGGAGAATCACTGCATAATGACTATTGAAGTTACTCCTCTTCTCTTTTATTCCCTGGAAACTGAGAAATGAATTCTGATTAGCAAAGTATGCAAATAATCGACTTTCATCCATTTTGCATCCGTTTTCAGTTTATCACTTAAGATTATCACCTTTATTTCCAAATTTTTGAGGAGTGTTGAACACTGCCACCTAAGAGCTTCTAATGCTCATCTTTATTATCTCTATGTTCTAAAAAAGAAAAACTAAAACTGAGATAGTTGTATGACTTGTCCCCATCATTGGTAGGAAGTGATCATCCAAAGCCTATTCTCTTTCTGCTGTAATCACACTTTTTAAATTGGTTTTTATGAAATGCTAAAAATGTCATAGCTTTGTGCTTAAGATTCTCTCTCCCTCTCTCTCTGCCCCTCCACCCCCACCACCTGCTCACTCTCATTCTCTCTTTAAAAAAAAAATTAAAAATATGGCTTGGCTGACTTGTGCTTGAGGTCTAGAGGATATGTAGATAATATAGACAGATATAAATTTTAATTTCTGGGTTGTTATCATATTCTCTCTCTCTTTTTTTAAGTAAGTATATTTTTGCCTGAATGACCAGCTCCTATCTGAAAACTCCCATGTTATATCAGTCTGTGTTTGTGTTGTATTTGAATGGTATTAGTGTGAAGAAATGATAATTTAAATTTTCATGGTGATATTTAAAGAACAACACAGGTGGACTTCATCAAAAAACTGTGTCTTTTTTCCCAGTGAAAGGCAAATGAAATCACAGGAGTTTATGAAAATAGATTTCCTATGAATATTTGAATGAAAAAAGTGGTAGACAAATCAGAGCTCTTGGCAAGCCCTATTGTAAAGGATGTTATACTCTTTTAAGCCTATATCTCAGCACTAAGTACCACATTCACTGATTTCAAGTTGTTTTCAGGAAAACAACAGAATAATGTTTTTGTAGTAGTTTCATAGTTTTATTTCAATTTTTATTAATTTAATTTCAGAGTTGGGTAAGTTCTGTTCTACAAACATAAGAAGTTTACATAGCCTTCTCTTTATTCATATTTATGGCACTTTGTATAAAATAATTTTCCAACTCAGAGTTGGGGAATTCTATGATTTTTAAAAGCAAGGTATGAGCATTCATCAAATGTAGGAAATATTGCATATATTTGTTTCAGCAAACCTACATATATAAATGCATTTAAATAACACTTACCATGAATTTTGCCAGTATTAACTAAATCTCATCAATTCTAAGATGTTCTTTTTTTTCCTCCACATTTCTCCCCACATTTAATCTCTCCAAAATCAGTGTGTAATTCATTGCCATTTTTCTTCCTATTGATATATAAAATATCAGTGCCTCTGGTATATTACAGTCAAAGAAAGGTGGTAATTCATTTAATCCTCGTATTAGCCCTCAGAGAAGTATTATTGTCCCCACTTTTGAGGTTGAAACTCAGGCAGAGATGACAATGAACTTGTGCAAAGACAAATAGCTAATAAGTGGTAAGGTCAGTATTCCTGATAAGATAGTTTAATTAGAGAATTCCTGCTCTAAACAGTATGACTGTTATGGCTACAACTAACATAGTGTTGATAATGTACAAATTAAAATTTGCCAATGGTTATTATCAAATTGCTACAGCTTAGAAAATTACATACTAAATTGGCTTGATTTCTGATTAATATCCCCTGCTCTTTTTACCAACTACTACCACTATGTCTTCTTAAGTCTGTGGAAGATTGACAAGTGCATAGCGTGCATTGAATTTCAGAAAATACACGTGGGAATTGAGTTCTTCTGAATCCATAATGTGATGGAAAATGTTCTATCTTCACCAATGATTAATTTATAATAACTAGGTCAATTGTCAGTCCATCACTTAGATTTTTTAGTCTGAGAAACCAATGGAGTGAATATTACATATAAAAGAAATTCAGAAAAGTCTTTGGAAAAGTTGGAACACATATCTTGAAGACTCACCAGAGAATTTCCAAGGGTGATAGATGTTAAAACTTAGCATCTGTTAATGAGGACAAAGGGAAAGTTTACAGTTTATTGTGGGATCTTTATTTCTTTTTGTTAGGACTTTTTAACTTTTTTTTTTAAGGTTTTATCTATTCATGAGAGATAGAAAGAGGCAGAGACAAAGGCAGGGGGAGAAGCAGGCTCCCTGTAGGGGGTACTCAATCCCTGGACCCTGAGATTATGACCTGAGTCAAAGGCAGGTGCTCAACCACTGAGCCACCCAGGTGCCCCATTGGCTTTAAACAATTGACCAAGACAGGATGGCAGAGTGAGAATATGGCAGGATTGAATGTTTTTGTATCAATAAATATGATAGAAATGGCCACCCGTATGAAAGCTCTTGAATATAAGAGGGTACATTAACTGGTATGATTTGTTGAGATAATGCTTTAGTCTATGGCCATTTGTGTAGTCTCTAAGGAAAAGGAAATTCTCCTTTTTGGTCTATGTGGTCTGTGGTTTACATTTTCTTTGATAGTTGCAAACAAAGGTGAGAACACCAGTCCCTGTTATTCTTAAAAGAATGTTTGTGATGTTTATTTTTCAATTTCTGTGCTACTTTGTATTTTGTAAATTTATTCATACTGCATGTAGTTCTTTGAGGATGTTATATGTTAGCTGCAGACAAGGTATATCATTTAACTTTAACTGTGTAACAAACCACCCTAAAACTTAATAGCTTTAAAACAATACCTATTTATTTAGTTCATGGCTCTGCAGATTGGCAATTTGGTTTTCATTTAACTGGGTGGTTATTCTGGTTTCAGTTGGTCTCCTGTGATCATCTATTGGGTTGGCCTGGGGCTAGTTTATCGCAGATAGCCTCAACACTGCCAGCTCATCTCTTTTGTTCGTAGTCTTTTTTTATTCTAGAAGGTTAGCTTGAAATTTTCACATGGCAGCTGGGCAGGTTTCTAAAAGACCTACTGAAAGCTCGCAAGTTTCTTTAGGCTTAGCCTTAGAACTTGCTAGTGTCATTTCTACCCCATTGTTTTGCCTAAGACCAATCACAAAACCAGCCCACAATCAAGGGAAAGGTAAATAGACTCCATCTTTTGATTGGAAGAACTGCAAATATATATTGGAAAATACAAAGATACAGGAATGGTTTGAGATGAATGGCCATTTTCACAGTATACCACATTTAGCCTTCCAGCTGTCTTGTAAGCTAATATTCTTTTTTTTTCCCGTTCATTTTTAGTACCATCAACAGGTTTCTTCTATCACAGCATATACTATCAGATTTTGCTTCTTTCTTTTCTTTTTTCAGGGTGGGGAGTGAGAGAGAGGTTGAAGAAAACCAAGACTGTCATTTACGAGATGAGCAACCCTTTTTGTAATACCTTGTATACCCAATGGTGATCCTGCCATAATTTCAACCTTCTTCTAACCCATCAGAGCAGTAGCAGATTATGTAAAAGCACTGACTCATATACAGAACTCTAAAGAAGATTATAGAAGATAATTTCTTGACATGGCAGAAGGATTAGGACCTATAAAGTATGAAGGGCAATGGAAAGAACCTAGTATCTGGTAGTTCAGGGAAGAGATGTCTCAGACAAAGCTCAGTTGCCCCCAGATATAAATCAGGTAAGGAGTAAATTGGTTTTATTTGGCCCCAAAATGCTGAGCTAGTACCAAGAGGTAGAAATTACAAGAGTCATATTATGAAAAAAAGTCATTTATATTGAAAAAAAATTCTTTTAGACTGTGAGGGCTTTCCAAAACTGAAAAGAGTGATTTTAGCTAGTAGCTAAAAGCCTGATAAATCTAGAGTCAGATTGCCTGGGCTCAATTCCTGTTTCTTATGCTTCCTATCTGTGATCTTGGACAAGTTAATTAACCTCCTTCATCTATGAAATGGGACTAATAAAACTTTGTTTTCTTTTTTTTTTTTAACTTTTTTTTTTTAATTTTTATTTATTTATGATAGTCACAGAGAGAGAGAGAGAGAGAGAGGGGAAGAGACACAGGCAGAGGGAGAAGCAGGCTCCATGCACCGGGAGCCTGATGTGGGATTCGATCCCGGGTCTCCAGGATCGTGCCCTGCGCCAAAGGCAGGCGCTAAACCGCTGTGCCACCCAGGGATCCCAAAACTTCGTTTTCATTTTTAAAATTTTCTACTTAATTTCTTAAAATTTTCTTTTAAATCCCACTATAGTTTACATATAGTGTTATATTAGTTTCAGACATGCAGTATAGTGACTCAACAAATCCATACATTACCAGGTGCTTGCTCATCACAAGTACACTCCTTAATCTCATCACCTGTTTAACCCATCCCTCACACACCTCCCCTCTGGTAGCCATCAGTTTGTTCTCTCTAATTAGGAGTCTATTTCTTGGTTTGTCTTTCTCTCTCTCCTTCTTTTTTCTCCCTCTTCATTTTTTTATTTGTTTCTTAAATCTAACATACAAGTGAGATCATATGGTATTTGTCTTTCTCTAACTGACTTCTTTTACTTAGCATTATATAGAGAGAGCTCCATCCATATCCTTGCAAATGGCAAGAATTCATTCTTTTTTATGGCTGAATAATATTCTACTGTGTGTATACCATATCTTCTTTATTTATCTATCATTGGACACTTGAGCTGCTTCCATAATTTGGCTACTGTAAATAATGCTGCAATAAATGGAGATGCATGTATTCCTTCTAATTAGTGTTTTTGGTTTGGGGGTAAATATCCAGTACTGCAATGTCTGGATCCACAGGGTAGTTCTATTTTTAACTTTTTGAGGAAACTCCATGCTATTATCCATAGTGACTGCATGACTTTGCATTCCCACTAAAGTACAGAAGAGTTCCTTTTTCTCCATATCCTCCAACACGTGTTTCTTGTGTTGTTGATTTTAGCCATTCTGACAGGTGTGAGGTGTTATCTCATTGTAGTTTAGATTTGCATTCCCCTGATGATGAGTAATGTTGAGCATATTTTCATGTGTCTCTTGGCCATCTGGATGTCTTCATTGAGGATATGTCTGTTCATAACTTCTGCCCATTTTTTGGAATATTTTTTAATTGGAGTTCGTTTTGCCAACATATAGCATAACACCCAGTGCTCATCCCATCAGGTGCTCCCCTCAGTGCCCACCTCCCTTTCCACTACCCCTTGTTCATTTCCCAGAGTTAGGAGTCTCTCATGTTCTGTCTCCCTCACTGATATTTCCCACTCATTTTCTCTCCTTTCTCCTATGATCCCTTTCACTACTTTTTATATTCCCCAAATGAATGAGACCATATAATGTTTGTCCTTCTCCGATTGACTTACTTCATTCAGCATAATACCCTCCAGTTCCATCCATGTCGAAGCAAATGTGGGTAGTCGTCGTTTCTAATGGCTGAGTAATATTCCAATGTATACATAGAACACAGCTTCTTTATCCATTCATCTTTTGATGGACACCGAGGTTCCTTCCACAGTTTGGCTACTGTGAATATTGCTGCTATAAACATCGGGGTGCAGGTGTCCTGCCGTTTCACTGCATCTGCATTTTCGGGGTAAATCCCCAGCAGTGCAATTGCTGGGTTGTAGGGCAGATCTATTTTTAACTCTTTGAGGAATCTCTACACAGTTTTCCAGAGTGGCTGCACCAGTTCACATTCCCACCAATAGTGCAAGAGGGTTCCCCTTTCTCCACAACCTCTCCAACATTTATTATTTCCTGTCTTGTTAATTTTCACCATTCTCACTGGTGTGAGATGGTATCTCATTGTGGTTTTGATTTGTATTTCCCTGATGGCAAGTGATGTGGGGCATTTTCTCATGTGCTTGTTGACCATGACCATGTCTTCTTTGGTGAAATTTCTGTTCATGTCTTTTGCCAATTTCATGATTGGATTGTTTGTTTCTTTGCTGTTGAGTTTAATAAGGTTTTTATAGATCTTGAATATTAGCCCTTTATCTGATATGTCATTTACAAGTATTTTCTCCCATTCTGTAGGTTGTCTTTTAGTTTCGTTGATTATTTCTTTTGCTGTGCAGAAGCTTTTTATCTTGATGAGGTCCCAATAGTTCATTTTGCTTTTGTTTCCCTTGCCTTCCTAGATGCATCTTGCAAGAAGTTGCTGTGGCCAAGTTCACAAAGGGTATTGCCTGTGTTCTCCTCTAGGATTTTGTTTTGTTTTGTTTTTTTCCTCTAGTATTTTGATGGATTCTTGTCTCACATTTAGATCTTTCATCCATTTTGAGTTTATCTTTGTGTATGGTGTAAGAGAATGGTCTAGTTTCATTCTTCTGCGTGTGGCTTTCCAATTTTCCCAGCACCATTTACTGAAGAGACTGTCCTTTTTTCAGTGGCTACTCTTTCCTGCTTTGTCGAATATTAGTTGGCCATAGAGTCGAGGGTCCATTTCTGGGTTCTCTGTTCTGTTCCATTGATCTATGTGTTTTTGTGCCAGTACCACGCTGTCTTGATGATCACAGCTTTGTAGTACAACCTGAAATCTGGCATTGTGATGCCCCCAGCTATGGTTTTATTTTTCAATATTCCCCTGGCTTTTGGGGTCTTTTCTGATTCCACACAAATCTTAAGATTATTTGTTCCAACTCTCTGAAGAAAGTCCATGGTATTTTGATAGGGATTGCATTAAATGTGTACATTGCCCTGGGTAGCATTGACATTTTCACAATATTAATTCTTCGAATACATGAGCATGGAATATTTTTCCATCTCTTTGTGTCTTCCTCCATTTCTTTCAGACATGTTCTATAGTTTTTAGGGTATAGAACCTTTACCTCTTTGGTTAGGTTTATTCCTAGATATCTTATGTTTTTGGGTGCAATTGTAAATGGGATTGACTCCTAGTTTCTCTTTCTTCAGTCTCATTGTTAGTGTATATAAATGCCACTGATTTCTGGGCATTGATTTCGTATCCTGCCACACTGCTGAATTGCTGTATGAGTTCTAGCAATTTTGAGGTGGAGGCTTTTGGGTTTTCTATGTACAGTATCATGTCATATGCAAAGAGGGAGAGTTTGACTTCTTCTTTGCCAATATGAATGCCTTTTATTTCTTTGTGTTGCCTGATTGCTGAGGCTAGGACTTCTAGTACTATATTGAATAGCAGTGGTGAGAGTGGACATCCCTGTCGTGTTCCTGATCTTAGGGGGAAGGCTCCCAGTGCTTCCCCATTGAGAATGATATTTGCTGTGGGCTTTTCGTAGATGGCTTTTAAGATGTCGAGGAAAGTTCCCTCTATCCCTACACTCTGAAGAGTTTTGATCAGGAATGGATGCTGTATTTTGTCAAATGCTTTCTCTGCATCTATTGAGAGGATCATGTGGTTCTTGTTTTTTCTCTTGTTGATATGAGCTATCACATTCATTGCTTTACGGGTGTTGAACCAGCCTTGCAACTTGGGGATAAATCCCACTTGGTCATGGTGATAATCTTAATGTACTGTTGGATCCTACTGGCTATTATCTTGTTGAGAATTTTTACATCTGTGTTCATCAGGGTTATTGGTCTATAATTCTCCTTTTTGGTGGGGTCTTTGTCTGGTTTTGGAATTAAGGTGATGCTGGCCTCATAAAACAAGTTTGGAAGTATTCTGTCCCTTTCTCTTTCAGAACAGTTTTAGTAGAATAGGTATTGTTTCTTCTTTAAATGTTTGATAGAATTCCCCTGGGAAGCCATCTGGCCCTGGACTTTTGTGTCTTGGGAGGTTTTTGATGACTGCTTCAATTTCCTCCCTGGTTATTGGCTTGTTTGGGTTTTCTATTTCTTCCTGTTCCAGTTTTGGTAGTTTGTGGTTTTCCAGAAATGCATCCATTTCTTTTAGATTGCCTAATTTATTGGTGTATAGCTGCTCATAATATGGTTTTAAAATAGTTTCTATTTCCTTGGTATTGGTGGTGATCTCTCCTTTTTCATTCGTGATTTTATTAATTTGAGTCTTTTCTCTTTTGTTTTTAATAAGGCTGGCTAATGGTTTATCTATCTTATTAATTCTTTCAAACAACCAACTCCTGGTTTTGTTGATCTGTTCTACAGTTCTTCTGATCTCTATTTCATTCAGTTCTGCTTGAATCTTTATTAACTTTCTTCTGCTTGGTGTAGGTTTTATCTGCTGTTCCAGTTCCTTTAGGTATGAGGTTAGCTTGTGCATTTGAGTTTTTTCCACTTTTTTGAGGGATGCTTGTATTGCAATGTATTTCCCTCTTAGGACTGCTTTTGCTGTATCCCAAAGATTTTTAATGGTTGTATCTTCATTCTCATTAGTTCCCATGAAACTTTTTAATTCTTCTCTAATTTCCTGGTTGACCCTTTTATCTTTTAGCAGGATGCTCTTTACCCTACACGTGTTTGAGTTTCTTCCAAATTTCTTCTTGTGATTGAGTTCAAGTTTCAAAGCATCATGGTCTGAAAATATTCAGGAGACAATCCTAATCTTTTGGTATTGGTTGAGACCTGATTTGTGACCTTGTATGTTATCTATTCTGGAGAAAGTTCCATGTACACTTGAGAAGAATGTGCATTCAGTTGTGTTTGGATGCAAAGTTCTGTCTATATCTGTGAAATCCATCTGGGGTCCAGTGTATCATTTAAAGCTCTTGTTTATTTGGAGATGTTATGCTTAGAAATCTGTCATTTGCAGAAAGTGCCATGTTGAAATCTCCTACTATTAGTGTATTATTATCTAAGTATGTCTTTACTTTGGTTATTAATGGATTGATATACTTGGCAGCTTCCACTTTAGGGGCATAAATATTCATGATTGTTAGATCCTCTTGTTGGATAGACCCCCTAATATGATATAGTGTCCCTCTTCACTATATCACTTCACTTTAGTCTTTGGGATAAACTTCAATTTATCTGATATGAGGATTGCTAACCCAGCTTTCTTTTGAGGACCATTTGAATGGTAAATGGTTCTCCAACCTTTCATTTTCAGGCTGGAGGTGTCGTTAGGTCTAAAATGAGTCTCTTGTAAATAGCAAATAGATGGGTCTTGCTTTTTTTATCCAGTCTGATACCCTGCATCTTTTGATGGGATCATTAAGCCCATTCACATTCATAGTTACTATTGAAAGATATGAATTTAGTGTCATCATAATACCTATTCCATCCTATTTTTGTGGATTATTTCTTTGGGCTTCCTCTTTCATTACAGGGTCCCCCTTAATATTTCTTGCAGAGCTGGTTTGGTGGTCACATATTCTTTCAGTCTCTGCCTATCTTGGAAGCTCTTTATCTTTCCTTCTATTCTGAATGAGAGCCTTGTAGGATAAAGTATTCTTGGCTGCATGTTTTATATATATATATATATATATATAATGTTTGTTTCATATATATACATATATAAATTCTCATTGTAGTGACTGACAAGATAAGTGTTCAAAATGGTTAATAATTAATAATAAAAATATCTATATGCTTGGAGCTGACTGAAGGCCTCAGTGAACAACATGGTGAAATATCAGGCAGTAAAAAATACGAATACTCACATGCTTCCTGGGTAGATGACACCTGTCTGTGCTATTGGAGATTTTTCTCCCACCCTGTTAGAATTGCCCCTGGCAATTCAGTAAAAAAAATCTGTTTTCCCTTCTGTCTATAAAAACACATTACAATTTTGCTCTGAGCCTAATTACAATGGGTGATAACCTAATTTTCTATTATGGAAATAATCGATAATTCTCGTGTACAGAGATACTACTTACAACTATGACTTTATCTGAAAAATCATTATTTTAATAATCATCACAGCTCGTTTTCTTCCTTTTGCCAACATCATTCTTCACAAGACCATTGCTTTAGGTGACTTGGAAAAATCAATTCAAGGGAGAAAATGCAGTGTCCATTGGAGGCCAGACTAATGGTAGATGGTGCCCAAAGCAAAGACTTCTGATTATCAATCCACTGGAGTGGGTCTTGGGATTGAAAACAAATCATTCAGCCAATGGCTGTCTTATCAGTTTGTTTGTAAATTGTGTCTTTTTGAGTTACAGGGCATTTTGGAGTTTTAGCTGTGCTTCTAATGTGCTTAGGAGACTTGGATGAAAGATGCTGATAGCAGTTCTGGGAGACTAGGTCATTTGAGTGATCACCTGCTGACTTCTGTTAATGTAGGCTAGCAATCAGGAGAATTCAGTTGGAAGAAAAAAATCCATTTTCTGTGTCCAGCTACCCTGCTTAGCAGAAACACCTGTGCAAATTCCTACTTGGTACCAATAATAAACTACCATAACAATCCTTTGAATAACAAACTGGGTAGAGCTGCTCTCCAATACATTTGCACTGATTGTTGTGGTAGCCACTAGCCACAGATGGCTACTAAGCACTTAAAATGTGGCTATTTCAAATTGAGATGTACTATAAAGTCTCAAATGCAGACTGGATTTTGTAGACTTAGTATAAAGGAAGACTGAAAATACCTCAAAATATTTTTGTGTTGATTTTGAAATAATGTTTTGGATGTATTAGGTTAAATATTTATATTTCAAAAGATTTTTTTTTTTTACTTTTTAATGTGGCTTCCAGAAAATTTAAAATTACATATTTGGCTTGCATTTGTGACTCACATTTTCTTTCTTTCAGGTAGTGCTGGGCTAGAATTGCATCACTTAAAATGAGGTCTTCAGACCACTGACATCAGCATCCTCTGTGAACTTATTAGAAATGCAGAATCTCAGGCCTTGCCCCAGATCTCTTGAATCAGAATCTCCATTTGACAGGATTCTCAGTTAATTCATATCCACATTAAAGTTTGAGAATCATTGGGCTGTGTGCGGTGAAGGTAGAGTGAACTGATTAAGAGGAAAGTACCCTTGTCTTATCTGTAATGCCATTCTGATTTTGTTTCTTTGGTGTGTCCACATTATCATTGTCCACATAGACCTTCCAAGATACCCTGTTCATGATTTTATAATGGAGATTAAGGGGAAAAATGTACTCAAGTAGCAGAAAATTCACTTTATGGTCAACTTTTTAAGAGTAACTCTTTTGGAAAACAAAACTTTTCTGTAGCTGATGTTGACTTGCCTTGCTTCTGCATTTTCCTGCTTGATGATTATCAAAGAAGGGCAGGGATAGGTTTCCAGCCTCATCATTTTCCCCCTTTCATCTTTGAGTCTCAACTCTAACATGGGTTAGGCTTTCCCAGACCATACTCTCACTCTCTCCAGCCGGTCTCTCCCCATCACATTAACCTGACATTTATGGCATGTCTCTCTTGCTGAAATCCTTATAGCTGCTTTATATGCTTGTTGTCTACCTTCTTTGTCCACTAGAATACAAATTCCAGGAGGACAAGGAGATTTCCTTGTTCACTTCTGCAATGATTCCTGACACCAACTACATTCAAGCTAGGCCACACTTCCCAAGATAAGAGTATAGTCCCACTCCCCTCAGATACAGCTACAAGTTTGAGGTCCTCAGGGCACTTCACTTCTTACCAGCTGGCTAAAAATTTGGGGGTTCCCAATACACTGTCATGTTTGATAATTTTCTAAATGAGTCACAGAACTTGGGAAAGCACTATACTTACAGTTTTATTATAGTGAAATGTTGCAAATTGGAACCAGCTAAAAGAAGAGACACATAGGGTAAAGTCTGAGAGGGTCCCAAATGTGAAGCTTCCATGTCCTTAGGGACAAGTCACCCTCCTGGTACATCAATGTGTGATGATATTCAGAGTATAATGCCAACTAGGAAACCTTTCCTGAGCCTCAGGTTTGGAGTTTACACTGGGGTTTCATTATGCAGACAGGACAAACTCAATTGACCATGAGGTTAAACTCCTTACCTTCTCCCCAGAGGTTGGCTGATACCCCCATGGCTGAAAACCTCCATCCTCTAAGCATCCTTATCTTGAGTTTCTTTGTTAGCTTAAACTATGAGGCCCTCACCACAAGTCACTTTGTTAACAGAGCTGAGTGTGGTTTAAAGGGCCCACCATGATTAATAAAACATCCCTACCATTTGGGAAACTCCAAAGTTTTAGAAGCGCCCTCCCAGGAACTGAGGACAAAGGCCAGTGAAGTTCTTTATGGCACAGGAACCTCTGTAACCTTAATGCCTACAATGGTGCTTGGCAGATGGTGAGTACTCCTTCAGTATTTGGGTACATGAGCTCTCCATGTCTAACATGGAACCTGGAACTGAGGGCTAATAAAACTTTGTCACTAGAATAATTATGCTTTTAATTCATCGGTTAGACATATTGTCTCAGAGTTTGGCCAGAGATTCAACCTTCTTAGCAGGTAGTGCTCTAATGCCTCATGGAGGTGCAGCACCATGAAACAGATTTAATTATGATAATGGAGGTGAAGTATGTAAACCTTTTACTACTTTTAATGCCAGTGCCATGTTAATGGAGGGAAATGAGCTCCATAAAATGACTGCAAAATAGTATTTGAGCTTTTTTTCTTATAATTAATTATTGACAGTTTAAGCTCATTACACATTTTGGGGGGAAAACACCAATTATTAATACTTCAAGAAAACCTTTATAGATTAACTTGTTCTTTTGATGATTCTTTTCATGTCCTCAAAAACAAAAGAAAACAGAACAAACAAAAAACATTGCTCTGTCAAGAAATGATTATTATTTACTTTTTTGATTCCCAAATTATTGGTTGGAATAGCTAAAATACTGCCTCTGTCGGAAGCAGTGAAGAGAGAGAGAGAGAGAAAGAGAGAAAAAAAGAAAACAGGAGTTTTCAGTTTAAATAAGATTAAACCAGGCATGAGATTGAATCGGTGGCCTAATGTAGGTTCAGAACCCTCAATGATTTCTGTGAAAATGAAGGAAGTTGGCAGAAAACGAGAGAGGATTTAGAATGGAGGATACGGTACACTGCGCAGGAAGACTTAGGCTTGTGGTGTGGGGACCAGCCTCCCACTGCCTGTGAGTCTAAGTCAAGCCTCTTATGAAGTTCAGGGGAAATAAATGAATTGTGCTTTCATGTTTATAACCTTGTTCTAGTGCCTGTTCGTTAAGTGATTTGAGGTAAACAACTGCACCTCCTGACACCCGTTTCTGTTAAATGGGAGAATGATTCCTATCTGGAAACAGAATCTTCCTGGCAGGATTGTTGTGATGGCTAAATAGGGCTGAGCATGGAACTCGGTTCTGCTAGGAGTTCTGCTAGAAGGCCCAGTGTTTTTCGGGTGGTCTTTACGTAAGTGAGACAACTCCCAGCAGCCCACTTAGCTAGCCTCTGTTGCTGGGGTGTTTCTCATACATGTTGTTTTCTCCGCATCAGTATTTGCATATGAGAGATCCTTCACTTTTCTTTGCACACCGGGCAGTGGTTCAGGGTGAGGTGGAAGCAGGCACAGGACCGATGGCTCCCGCAGACTGTCTGATGCGAAATGGCACGGCCTTTACCTGTCCTCTTCTTTTCAGAAATGACCTTCCTTCTTTCCTCTTCATTTTTGTACAGAACCAGCTACATACAAGGACTTTGGAGTCAGGCAGAGCTTGATTTTTCTTAACCCCTCTGTGTAGGAGTGTTCTTGTCCATGTGAGGATGATGTTCCTGCCTTCCCTTGGGTGGGAGTTGAAATGAGAACCCAAGGGAGTTGAACCCGGCCCTTAGTTGGCTCTGAGAAAACCTCTTTCTTCTCAGCTCTCTTATCAGAGGATCACAGGTTCTGGCCACCAGAGACTTTCCATATCTTGGCTCTTGACGTTCTCATCTAGACAGTCAGGTGGACTGATGGCAGAAGAAGCCACGTATCCCATGATGCTTTGTACTGGGCCTGTGATTCCTTTTGAAATATTTCAGAGACATCCTGATATCCCCTGTGTGTAAGTTAGCATAAGTAACATATTAGGTATAGCTAGAATTTTGATTACAGGTTTTAAGATTTTATTTATTTATTTGAGAGAGAGCAAGAGCATGTGCATGTGAGTGGGCAGAGGGAGAGGGACAGCTGACTCCCTGCTGAGCAGGGAGCCCTAAGCAGGGCTTGATCCAGGACCCTGAACTTGTGACCTAAGCAGAAGTCAGATGCTTAACTGACTGAGCCACCCAGGCATCCTTTGATTAAAGATTTAGACTCTATGATGGTCAGCTAGTATCATTACTGGAAAAAGCTCTACTCTAAGGATACCTACTACAAGGTCGTCAGCTACACTTAGCTCTGAGTAGCACATTTTTTTGCCAATTTGCCTAATAAATAAGTTTACTGGTGAAAGTAGTTGCTTGTTAATCAGCAAAATGTTGATAGAAAGGAGTTCTCCTCTATGAAATTAACAGAATTCAAATTGTGTGGCTTGGCTAAAATATCATATGTATGATATCTATTATCTATCTCATATTGTGATATTTCAGCCAAGGCACACTACATATATATGTTATGTGTGTGTGTGTGTGTGTGTGTGTGTGTGTGTTTGTCTATGTGTATACATACAGTCTTTCCTCTTGCAAAGCCAGAGCATAAGAATCTCAGTGAGGCTTGTGGCTTGTTTGGGTCCTCATTCAAAGACGTAAACTATAAAAATTTATCTTTAAGGCATTTGAGGTAATCTGAATATAAACTGGACATAGATGATAGTAAAATATTAATTGTTAGGAGCAACAATGGTATTGTGGTTAAATTTCCTTTAACCCCTTACCTAGTAGAGATACCCATGTAAGTGCTTACAGATCAAATGACATATCTTGAATCTGGGACTTGCATTTAAAAATTCCAGCCACATCTACCAAAGACAAAAAAAAAAAAAAAGAAAAAAGAAAAAAAGAAAAAGGCAAGACAAATCACCTAGGAGGATAGATGATACAAAATTGGTAAAATACCAATAGTTGTTGGCAATGGGCATATAGGGATTATTTTCCTGCATTTATATGTGTGTTAAAATCTGCATTAAAAAATAGTCTAGTGGGGGAAAAATACTCTAGTGGGGTCTCCAATCTGAATCCTTAGGGAAGGTGTGAAGATGATCCTGGGTACAGACCCAGGACATTTCTGGTTGCTAATGCTGACTTGAGGCTCACTCATACATAATACCTCTGGGATATTGTCATATCTACTTTTAGTGAACCTTTTATGACAACCTAGTGGTTAGAACCTCTAAAAGAATAGTGAACTGGGGCTGTAGCAATGTACAGAACAGCTGTATGAACTAGTTTTTCCCATTTGCTAATAAATTTTTGTTTAAAAATGTGTAAATAAGACAAAATTTGATCTGAGACTCGTTTTTGTTGGAAATTGATAATGAGGTTATAGGTAGGTAGCTGACAACCACCCTATATCTTCCAGTGGTAGTGCCAGCCACCAAAAAAAGACCTCAGAATTGTGTACAGATGGGCTTATGCCAATTCTCAACAGTGTTGCTGAGAATAGAAGGACTGACTAAGAGCTGACCCTGAAGAATTAGCCCCTGTGGCACAGGTAGATGGAGCTAAGGGAAAAGGAAGGGAGTGAGTGGCAGGGGTCCCACAGGGAATTCGAGAGAGAACACTACATCGTGAAAGACATGGATGGCAGGTACAACATGTGGCTGGCAAAGGGAAGTCTAGCATGTATGCAAAGTGGAGCTCCACAAAAAGGGAGTAAGTTTGAAACCACTGGGCGCCAGCGGTGGGTGGTTAGCTAAGGTTCAGTGGGAGAAAAATAACAGGTAAGACTACAACAAGACCCAGAACTCCATTAGGAGAATGCAGTTCATTTGGGGAGGAATTCTAGCCAGAGGAAGATAAGCACCCCTCCACTCCTACTCAGTAATGACATTTAATCATTGAAAGAATTTGTAGGGCATATGTGGGAAGCAAAGAGCTGGAACTCATTATTAAAGTTAAGGTTCCAGGTGAGATTTGTGTTTTTGAAAATGGCAGAAGCTCAGTTATCCTGTGCAGTCAGGTCAGAATGAATAAATTATCATGAACTATGAACTAGGTCTCCTAAATCTCTCTCTGGCCAACAGGAATTCAGGGGACCTAGGGGTAAAGCTATTAGGTGGATTCTAGTCAGAACTTGCTTCTAGTTGCTTCTCTTCTACAGACTTCTCAGCATGCTGAGATCATTTATCGGGGTATTACTTTGTGTTTTCTTTCTCTGCAGACCACACTCTTTGCAGACCTTTTGTTTAATTCTTTTTTGCTTGAAGAGAGGTTATGCTGGTGAACAATGGCATATGTTTACTTTCCTTTTCCCTTTTTCCTTTGGGCTTTTATTCCCCCTAAGGCCAAGTCATTATAAAGATGATGCATTAGCAAAGGGAGATGTTGCCAAGCTAAAAGGAGAGATGCCTCCAGAGAAAAGAGAGAGCAGGGGTCTTCAGAGCTTGTGAACAGTGGAAACTTATGACTTGCTTCCTGATGTTGCTCTTGGGGAGGTGAACAAGTCTCACCAGGAAAGGAAATTTGGAATAAGCAGAAAAGAATCCTAGATGACTACAATGGAAAACTATGCATATCACCTTACAGGTGAAAGTTTGCAACTCAATGAATTATAACTAACAGTACATTTGATCTTAGCCAAAAGGCCGAGAAGCGATTATAACAACAGTAATGCAAAATAATCCTTGTCTATATATGTGCAACGGATATGCACTTTTTGTACCAAGGATTTAAATCAGGGATCTGCAATTTTTTTTTTTATAAAGGCCAAAAGAGCAAGTATTATCAAGTTTGTGGCATCACCTTTTTGCTGCTTCACTCTACTATTACAGCATGAGAGCAGCTATGAATAATACATAAATGAATGATTATGTCTGTGTTCTAATAAAAATTTATTTAAAAAAAAGACAAAATTCGGTTTTGGCCCGAAGGTAATAGTTTGCCAATTCCTGATTTAGAAATATCATTCTGGCAATAGTGTGTAGATGGATTGAAAAGATGGATGGGAGATTAGAGACAGGTAGCCCAGTAAGTGGAATATGTTTCAATGGAAGCTGATAAATGCTTAGACTATGGCAGAAGGTTGGGAATTCAAAAGCAGGAGCAGAAATGATAGGACTTGACGGGATAGATAAAATATGTAGAGCTGACATCAATATTGGATGGGTTTTGGGTCGTCAAGTAATAAAATAAAGCATGACTTTTCATGGACACATTTTGGGAGGATTAGTTTTTTAGTCTGTTTGGTTTTTTTTTTCTGGATATGACAGCTTTTGTTACTGATGTCCTTCAGGATTTATGAAAGCCCAGACAATGTTATGTTCCTATTAATGATGCAAAACTGGAAAAATTCTATATGAGAACCCAGACTTCAGGGGAAAAAAAAATCTCATTTCAATTAAGTGTTCTTTTTACTGATATATGAACAGATTTGTTTTCTGTATTGCAGTTTTTAGAGTTAAAAAATTGTATGCTGCTTACAAGTGAGTTTCTCTTCTGCTCAGGGGCCTCTGGTTGTGATAAGGTGTATTCAAGAACAATCAGTAAGTATTACATATCGATAGTAGGTATTTATGATTAAAAAGTGAGCTAAACAGGGGGCAGCGAGGTGGCTCAGTCAGTTAATCCTTGGTCTCAGCTCAGGTCTTGTTCTCAGGGTCCTGAGTTTGAGCCCAGCATGGAAACTACTTAAAAAAAAAAAAAGAACTCAATGGACATATCTCAAACTTAAAAAATGGACTGTTTTTTGGAGGGAGTATAAAACAAATGCTCCTAAATTACATAATAGAAGAGTTAAATTATATCTCAAAGTAATGTTACAGCAATTGAGTTGTGTGAAATAGTTAGAAATTAGTCCTATGGTCAAAAATTCAGGAAACATTGGTTACCTTCTTTCAGTATTCAGAATAAGGACTTACTTATCCATGATCCAAAATGACTTATGAAACCTATAAGAGTGAAAAATCCCATCATAATACTTGATTTCTAATTTACCTTCAATATTCCCCAGTTGTCCATGTAACATCTTTTGCTGTTTGTTTTAAAATCAGAATCTGATCCAATTTCACACATTGTGTTTGATTGTTACCTCTTTCAGTCCAGTGTTCTCAAAATGTCATCCCTTGGACCTCCAGCACTCAGGTCATCTGGGAACTTGTTAGAAATGCCAGTTCTCCAAGCCTACCCTAGATCTACTAAATCCAAAATTCTGGAGATGAGATCAAGCATCTATGGTGGAGATCCTAAAGCACACTAAGGTTTGAAAACCACTGCTTTAGTGTACAGTCTTGACTCTCAGTCTTGGCTGTGTAATAAGATCACCTAGGAATCTTTGAAGAAGACGCAAAGTCATTTAGAACTTCTGGGTGTGAAACTCAGGCATCAGTATTTCTGAAGCTCCTCAGGTGTATCTGCGGTGCAGCCAAGACCTCTGCTTTAGTTTCTGTTCACTGTGAACTGTATTTTATTTAAGGGCATTGGGTTGTCTTGGTAGATTTTTTTTTATTTATTTGAGAGAGAGATTGAGCATGACCAGAGGGAGAGTGGAGGGAGAAGCAGACTCCCAGCTGAGCAGGGAGCCCAATGTGGGGCTCCAACTGAAGACTAAGATCATGACCTGAGCGGAAGGTAGTGCTTAACCATCTGAGCCACCCAGGCACCCCTTGCTAGGTATTTTGTAGAAGGGCCTACAGTGTGTATTTGATTGGGTGCCCACTTTCTGCAGCTTTATTGGTATTCCCATTTCAAAGAAATGAAAGGGATAAATTATATGTCTTTTCTAAAGCCTTTTGAAAATAGCTTTGAGCTTGCATATTCCTTGCAAGTAAAATAGATAATATCACAACCATTTCTGTTTTATTTTTTTTAGACCAAGTACATCTCTCAGCCACCTATTTTTCTTGTCTTTCTCAGCTAGATTGTTACCACTCTAGCTTTCAGTGCTATTTTTCATTTCTAAGTTGATTTTTTTTTTTTTCCTGTGGAACGTCTCTTCAGAATTTTGCCCTTCTCTTTCTGGGTTTATCAGCTATCTGCTGATAGCATGGATTCACCCATTTCTCTTACCTCATTCTTCTACTTCAAGCTGTGTTTTATTTATTTTATTTATTTATTTATTTATTTATTTATTTATTTATTTATTTATTTATTTATTTTTTTCAAGCTGTGTTTTATTAGATGATTTCTTTTCAGTATCTCATCTGGCCATCTTGTGTATTGAGTGGAGGCTTTGTTATCTTAGATTTTTTTTTCTCCAGCAAGTCAGTACAGATTTGCTTAGATGCTAGCTCTGAAACCTGTTCCTGTATCATCTGCCCTGACATTTACACTGAGGGGTTTTTGTTGTTGTTGTTTAGATTTGTAGGACAAAATCTTTTGACAGTTAATATGTTTCTGCATTCTCATAGAAATCTCCACCTCAGGACACCTGAGTGGCTCAGCAGTTGAGTGTCTGCCTTCGGCTCAGGGCATGATCCCAGGGATGGGATAGAGTCCTGCGGGGGGGCTCCTTGCGGAGAGCCTGCTTCTCCCTCTGTCTGTGCCTCTGCCTCTCTCTTTGTGTCTCTCATGAATAAATGAATAAAATTTAAAAAAAATCTCCACCTCTTCGCAGACTAACCACATTTTTTTTTAACCCAGGATGCAGCAACTCTACGGTATTATACATGCATACTAACTGTATGTGAAAGTAAATCAAGGTATGCACTCTACCAGTTTCCATCCACTATTAAATATAATGCAAAGGGAAGTAAGTGTGTTTATGAAGCATTGATGACTCATGTGCATACATAATTAGTATGCCAAAATAGTTTTAAAGTCTTTCTTAGTAATAATAAATAGTATTAAAGAATAATTTTCAAATACAAAAAAGTACACATGAGCACATTAAAGATTTTTCTTAGCCTATTAGTAGAGGATGAATCAGACATTTTTTATAACAGGTTCCCAGGAAAAGTCTACGAGGTACAAATTTATGTGAAGTAGGAAAAGATTGAAATGAGGGTGCTAATGGACACCATGGGAAAAGAGTGAAGTCAACTGGACCTCTACCAAACAATATATTTGCCCAGCCATAGGTCTCGTTTTGCAATGCTACAGGTTATATCCAACTTGCAGAGCTGTAGTGGAGTTCAAGGGCAATGAAAAGCTAAAAGCAGATAACTCAGAGGAGTATGCTCAAAACATTGCAGTGCTTTTTATTAGAAAGTCCAGTAATCTTTTTTTTTTAATTTTTATTTATTTATGATAGTCACAGAGAGAGAGAGGCAGAGACACAGGCAGAGGGAGAAGCAGGCTCCATGCACCGAGAGCCCGACGTGGGATTCGATCCCGGGTCTCCAGGATCGTGCCCTGGGCCAAAGGCAGGCGCCAAACCACTGCGCCACCCAGGGATCCCAAGTCCAGTAATCTTTTTGCTAATTCCAAATGTCCTTAGAGAAATAATATTTGTAAAAATCTTGATGGCTTACAAAATGCTTACAAATATCACCTCAAACTTGTCAGACAGATTAGTGATACCTTTTTATAGTTTACCTCAGGGAGATAAGCTGTGAAAGCACATTGTGTAGTATAGGTAGATGCTCACAAACCTATAACTGGTCTTAGAGAAGCAGTGTTGGTGGTGGTTGACTAAGACCAAGGACTCAGGTATCATGTGGATTGTGCCTCAATGTTCTCATCTACACAGTGAGGACAAATAATGCCAATCTCATGGAGGTGTTATGAGGAGTACAAGAGCTAATTTGTAGCAGGTGCTAAGAACAGGGACTGGCCCAGTAAATGCTGCCTTTGTTGTTACTATTGCTTGGCGTTCAGCTGTTGCATACAAGGTCCAAAAGTGGTGTCTAGATCCTTTGCCTCCAAACCCATGTGTATCCTTTGCCAAAGTTGATGCATTGTGAAGTGTGACATATATTTTCAAATTTTCAGATTTGACAGTTTGTTTGTTTGTTTTCCATTTTGGGGATCAAGCTGGTTTGCAGGGAGTAGGTATCCTGTTTTAATCTGGGAAAGTTGAGTGGTGCTTGAGTAGATATTCCCCTCTGACTCTCCTTTCATCTTGCATGTTGAATGAGTACTTGGTTTTCCATATTCAGCCAACTCTGAGCTATGCTAATGCCCAATCATTAGCACTTGATGTCTATTTAAATGGAATCTGAAAATAAATATTTCTGAGCTCTCAGGCTGAGGTTTCAGTGCCATTAGGAAGAGTGGCAAGAGCACAACAGAATGCCAGTGTCAGGTCTTGGTGTTGAGCAATACAGCAATTGCTTACAGCAATTCTATGAAGTGAGGGTCATGTCTAACTTTAGTGTATGACTCTCTAAGCTTTCCTGCTTTCTGCTCAGAGTAACACAGTAGATTCCATATAAATTATAAGTGTGGCTAATAAGGAATAAAGAATAAGACAAAAATCCAGGAACCGACTCTACCTCAGGCTTAGCTTAGAGCTTTGGTGAAAGAGCAGGTTTGGGTGCTTATCCTTTTAAATGTTGAATTGGAGTTCCAGAAATCCTCCCAGCCCAGGAACTGCCAAGGGTTGCTGTGGCAGTAAAGCTGTGAGAGGAACTCACAGGGCTTCAGCAGAGTTGGTCAGAGGACTGGGAAGCATATAGAGCCACTTCCAGTTTACATAGATTGGAGTGGGGAGTTACCTGAGTCCCCATTTCACCCAGACCCAAGGATAGAGATCAACAGAGGTCACCCTGGTGGTAGAGGAAAAGCCCACTAGTATCTTGGCTTTTAGAGCTCTGTTGCTTGTTTCATGGGAGTTTTGGGACAGGGAAACAAATATAAGAATTTCTTTTTCTAAAAGTGTGTGTTAGTCTGTAAAGACATTAGCAGCAAACATCTTGCATTATCACAGCTGGGGTTCAAATCTGGTGTGTGTGATTCCAAGCCTGTGTGTATCTCCCTTCCACATTCTGTCCACTTGATCAGTTTCCTAGGGCTGCCATAGCAAAATACCACATGTAGGCTGGCTGAAAAACAAGCAAACAAACAAACAGAAAAATGTTCTTCCATTGGTGGAAGCTAGAAGCAGGACCATGCTCTCTCTGAGGGCTCTTGGGGAGAATCAGACTTCTGGTAACCCCATATGTTCCTTGGTTTGTGACAGCACACCTCAATCTCTGCCCCTTTCTTTATATTATTGTCTTTTTTCTGTCTGTGTCTTCACATGGCTTTCTTCCATGTGTACCTGTGTGTGTCTGAATCCAGATGTCCCTCTCCTTATAAGGACTATAATCATATCAGAGGACCCATTCTAATGACTTCATGTTAATCTGATCACATCAACAAAGACCTTATTGCCAAATAAGGTCACATTCACAGTTACCTGGGGTTAGAACTTCAACATACCATTTTGGGGAATAGAATTTAACCTGTAACAGCACCTATTCTTTTCTCTGGTTCTTTTTTATTGTCCAGGCCTCAGGTTTTCACATTTGGTAATTATTTGTTCTTTTCTCTATGTATTCATCCTTCTAAACAAACAAAGAAACGAAAAATTACTAGTGATGGCTTCCAGTGTGTAAAAGCACTGAGACTGTAACGGTGTATGTAGTAAGCACTGGTACATAAATCTGAAAGAGACACAAAAACAAACAGATGGATAAAAGAATCTCAAACCATGCTTAGTTTTAGGAAGGAGGGAGATAAAGGTTGAGGCAGGGCAGGAGGAGAAGAGGATGATTCTGCAGGCTAGTCCAGGATGGTTTCCTGGAGGGGGTTACAGCTGAAATGAGCCTGAAAGAACAGAAGTGATGTCCATGCAAAGTCGGACAACAGTGGTCCTGGCTAAAGGAAGAGCATGCACTAAGGGCCTGAGGTGGGGACCAGCTTGGCACATTTAAGGATCAGAGAGTGAGCAGTGTGGCCTGGGACTTGGGGATAAGGCAAAAGCCCGAGTTGGAGATTCAGGCGGAGGACAGATCTTGCCGAGCCATGGAGGGAAATTTGAATTCTAACTTACAATAACAGCTGACTGACATCATATCATAAGACCAACAATATGCCAATAATAATAATAATAATCAGAATTTCTTAGGTATTGGCTCTGTGCCAGGTGTGCGACTGGATATTTCTCATACATCATGTCATCCCACCCTCACCACAGACCTGCAAAGGAGATATTTTGAGAGGTCATAGAGTATTTGTCTGCTCTTTATGGAGCATGAAACCTATTTTAGTCAAAATCCTAGGACCTCCAGGGATGTGTTGATGATCCTTGCCCTCAAGTTACATAAAGTCTAGTGAAAGCATCTGTTAACAAATGACCATACTGGTTTCTTGGTGGCAGAACTGTAGCCTCCCAACCACTCTGGGCTTCAGTGTACTCCATGTGTCTAATGGGGAAGTCATCATTTCCTCCTTACAGGGTGATGGTAAGTGGCAGCTGCCCACAGTGTACACCAGGTGAAAGAGAGCAAGTCTCTCAGGAAAGAGGAGACGAAAAGTCTGTGAAAAGCAGAGTGAGCTCATCCTTGGAAGAAGAGTGGGCGTTCCTAAGGTAGACAAAGAAGAGAATGACCAAAATCCGATTTCTGTTAAGCCTAATATATTATAATCCTTATTATTAAAATTAAATATGAAGAACCAGTGTGTCTGTAGTCTTGACGGAAAGAGGTTATCTGCTGTAATTTGACAACTAAACTTTGTATAATGTTTGGTAAGAAGTGTGTTAGGACACCACTTGCTAGTCACAATTCTGCATATAATTTTAATAAAAATGAGATGGTTGTAGTAAATAGAGGCTGATTCAAGGCTTTCTGTTTCCAGTGTTGTTGTAGTGTTGTCTTCTTTCTTTCTTTCTTTCTTTCTTTCTTTCTTTCTTTCTTTCTTTCTTTCTTTCTTTCTTTCTTCTTTCTTTCTTTATCTCTTTCTTTCTTTCTCTCTTTCTCTCTCTCTCTCTTTCTCTCTCCCTTTCTTTCTTTCTTTCTTTCTTTCTTTCTTTCTTTCTTTCTTTCTTTTTCTTTCTTTCTTTCCTTCCTTCCTTCCTTCCTTCCTTCCTTCCTTCCTTCCTTCCTTCCTTCTTTCTTTCTTCCTTTCTAAAGGTATATGTCAACTTGCCCTCTAGTGACAGTATTTTGTATTTCACTCAAATTCAGAAAACAAGCTACTGACTGGCTCCTACACAAAACAATTTGCTGTTTATAAGGCAAATTTTGTGTATAACTACTAAAGGCATAGGCAAAAATGACCTCTGTGAAGTGTCTTTATTGTGGGCTAGTGAGGTACCTTCCAGATGACAAGAGAGATCATCAAGAGCACAGGAATCTAGGCAAGTTGCTTACACTCAGGATATGGTATCCTCACCCCTGAAATGAGTTTACCAGGATGGTATGTATTTGCTTCTCTGTTACTCCTACCAGAATGTAAGCTCCATAAGGGTAGGAGTTTTGTTGGCTTCACTACCAATCCCCAGGGCACAGAGCAGTGCCGGGCGTGTAGGAGGCACTTTACTACACATAGTGGGAGAAGGGATGGACAGTAAAGTGTGCAGATTGAAATCCATCAGTTACAGAAATCGCTAGTTGTCTGGTCAGGCTTAACTACCTGATGGTGCCTCTCCTCCTTTGGCTTACTTACTTTTTGTTTTATCTTGATAGCTTTATTCCTCTGGGCTGTTTTCTTGTGATGCTTTCTTTGGCCATTCTGAGCCAAAGTTTAGAAGAGGAGTAGAGGAGAGGCAAGGCATTCCTCCTTTCTGTTTGATGACATATTATGTTTAATCCTTTTCTGTGGATCATTAATTTATTTATTCACTCATTATCATGTGCTTTGGTGCTAAGCCATAGGAACATGGTACATGATGAATCCTAGAAATCTAACTGGATCTGTCTCCTAGCTTTTCACCATTCAGTGTAGTTTAATTCAGCAACATCCCAGGCTTTCAGAAAGGATGTTAACTGTTTTGTTTTTTTTTTTCCAGTTATCGTATTCATGCTTGTTTTCTTCCTTTCAACAAGGGTTTACTGCTCACTTTTGCTTTGAAAGACAGGACCTAAGAGGCCACAGAGATGAAAGAAACGTGATCACACTTTTCCCTGCTGACAGCTGAACATGCTTGCTACTTACAGTTGAAAAAGCATCATCATCTTCAAGTGCCTTTTAGGAGCGTTCATGCTATGGAATAAAGGTGAGCCAGGAGAGGTAGGAGGCAATTCTTAATGTGCTTTTTAAAGTCTTAAGAGTTGAAATCCTTCTTTAAACAGTCACCCCCTTGGAGAGGAGATAACATGTCTTTAAAGTTCCTACCCAGCCTCTTAAACCTTTCAGAGTTCTATCAAGTCAGAGATGATAGTGAAAAGATACCCTTTGAGAGGTAGGGGTGAAGAATGGATATGGATTTATCCTTTTGCTCCATGACATTCTCCCACACAGAAACAAGTAATGCTTCCCAGTGGGTGGAGGATGTAGTCCAAACTTCTTAACCTTGTATTTAAAGGTTTCTGGAGCCCAGCACCAATTTGTCTTTTTGAGTCCATCTTCTAGTATCTTCTTTATGGTATTTCAATCCAAATGTCCTTCCTATTGACCCCCAGCTATGCTTTGCGCTTTCAAAATTTAATTACTTTTTTTTTTTTTTTTTTTTAGTTAGGGAAAGTTAAAGTTTTGATTGATGGAGAAGAAATCTGAAAAGTACAAAACCAAAGATAGCATTCATAGTTCTCCTCTTTGTAATTAATCCTTCTTGGTAGCTGTCATATTGCTTCCAGTTACTAAAGATGTCTATGTATAATTACTGTTTTTATATATATATTTTTAAATTACACAAGTAATTAATCAGTTAATCAATCCTGTTTCTCTCTCAACTTCTCCAGAAGTAACTTTTGGTTTCATTGCATAATGTTGATTTAATAATATATTGAATTTTTCTACATTTGTTTTAGTTACATAAATAGTATCATATGGTGTGTATTATTTCATAATTTTCTTTTCTCCCTTAGTCATAATTATTGGATATCTAGCTATGTTATTCCAAGTAGTTCAGATTCATTGCTATAATTTTCACATTTTTGCAAAGCTACAGAGAAAATGAATATAGTATTTCATGCACATGTGCAAGTATTTCTCTTGTGTGTCCAGAAGTGATATTGCAGGGTCATCATATCTACATGCTCTGAGTGTTCATGGAAGTTGCAACATCTCCCTATCCTTTTACTAGCTTACATGCCTCAATAGAGTGAGCAGAGAGACATTTCTCAGATGTTTTTTTCTCTTCTCCCTTACATTTTACAAATGTAGGATTTCCTTTATTCTTCTCCTCTCTTGTGGACTCTGTTTATCAAGATTCAATTGACATATACTGGATAGTCTTTTCATTTGATATTTATTCTAGATTTTAGCTATTTTTGCTTTATTCATTCATGTTTCTGCAAGAGTGCATAAATGAGCTTAGAGGGCCTGTAGCCTGCATACTTCTTTGATTCTGTAATATTAGTCTTTGGTCCACAGAGTGCCATGTAGAGCAAAGTCTAGTCTTGCTTGAATCTTAGGTACTAAAGTCAGTTGAAAGGTGAACATCCAGGATAGTCAAAATCACCCGTGATTTTTTTAAATTGCCCATAATTTGCTATCCAATGTAAGCTCACTCAGGCAATTTTTTTCCTGCCACATTATACCTAATCAATACTTCTTTGTTTGATTAACAGGTACAAGTGATGGACCCTTTGTACAATAAATATACACTGTAATTTATAAACATATTTTACCTAGCATGTGACATACACCTGTTTCTCTAGGGAGAGGCATACAGGAAATGTAACTGACAGTGTAGATATAGCAGATAACCTCTCATCTCATCCTCCTAGTGGGACATTTATTCTGTTGACCTGATCAGAAGGAATCACCTGTCTCCCTTCATCTTTCTTGCACCCCAACACACACACTTGTACTTGGAATGCTTTGTCATATGATCTCATCAAATATGTTAAATAATGCTTGGATGGAGAAGGTATTCACACAGTGATGGAAGAAAATTAGCTCCTACCTCCTTAGTCTTGTGCCACAGAGAGAACAAGATGAGATCGGATCCAGCAAATAAGGCAATAGGGTAGCTTTTCTGTAATCAGTCTCTTAACACTCATGGGATTTGACAGAAATAATTAGGTCCCAAATACTTTTCTAAAAGTCATTTATACTCTGCTGTTGTGGGAACCATTTTATTTCAAATTTCTCGGATACAACCATGGTGGAGAGTTAGTAATAGAGGAAAAATTGCCTTGAATATGTACAGGCATATTCCTCTGTGCCTCAGGCACACATAGACCTAATTTATTCTTGTGGTATGTGAGATTGCTCATTGATTGTTTTAAAATACAGGTTTTGTGTTTATTTAGATATAGCAAAGTCCAAAGATCAGGAGATGACTCCTTTGAAGAGATAGTTTTTCAAAGATCTCAAGAGGAGGGAGCACACCATGCCCTGAGGGTCCATACAGGAAAGGACTGGGAGGGATAGATCAGGAAGCAGAGGGAGCAGGAGAAACTGTGTGTTAGAGCCTTTATTAGGGTTTTTGTGGGAAGGAAGAAATGAGGCACAATAAGCAAGATTTAAACTGGCTAGTTTGAGTCATTTCAGTGGGCTCTGGAGTGTAGAGCCTCTCCCTAGTTGTTCGACTCCTGCCCTGAGGTAATTATGGCAGGTGGCTAATGGCCTGGATCTGATAGCCTGATAAAGGAGGTGTGTAGGGTGGGTGCAGGCTCTGGATTGGTTGGTTTGCATATGAAAAACGAGCTTACCACTTTCTTTGCTTTCTTAGGAAATTGCTACCTTGAGAGGGTCAGCAAGGCCCCAGATATCAAAGCAGAATACAGAAAATAAAAGAACATGGTTAATACAATGATGTTCTTCATGGTGCTATTTCCCTAGGTATGACTTGGTCTCAGGTGAACAAAATGTGTTCATGACCTTTTATGAGGGATTTAATAAGCAGTCAACAATAGAGCAGAGCAAAATGCCACAAATGTGGATGCCAGGAATAGAAATGTGGGAAAAGCTACTGGGGATAGTCAAGCATCCTGATTCCTACGGATGTCCTTCAAGTTTACTCTCTTCCAAAATATCCTTTAGACTAAACTATTAAAATGTTATCATCACTTACTCCCCGTTAAAAAAAAAAAAAAGTGGCAGAATCTGTAATTTTATGTTAAATTGTTACCTCTCTCTATTAAGATCTTGCAATTTGAAGGCAAAACCAACCGGTCTTTGCTCTCAAATTGGCTTTCTCTTTTGGGATCCAGAGATTGTCAAATGGCATTACCATCTGCCCAGAAAGCCAATGCTATAATTTGGGAAATACCATTGACTTTTCCTCTCTCTCCATTCTTCATGTGATTCCTCACAACTGCTGACTATTATTATCCCTAAGTCTTTCTCTTATCCCTATGCCTGTGTCTATTTCTTCTCCATTGGCTGACTTTAGGATCACTCCTTTTCTTTTTTTTTTTTTTTTCCCCTTTTCTTATCTAGATCCCTTCTCTTCTTAGGAAAAAGAAAAGAAAGCCCAAATCACCAAAAAATAGGAATAAAATTAGGACATTACTTTCAATCCTACAGATATTAATAGAATGATGAGAAAAATCCTCTGAAAAATTGTGATAACAAATTAGGCAATTAAGACAAAATAGAGAATTTCCTAGAAAGACACAACTTACCAAAAATCTCTCAAGAAAAAATAGAAAATCTGAATTGACTCATCAAATAAAGACACTGAAGTCGGGGGTGGGGAATGGGGAGGATGGGAATCCTTTTCACAAAATAAGTCTTGGCCCAGATGGCTTTCCTGTTGAAATCTATCATTTTTTTTTCCTTTCTTATGGAAGAATCCTAATCCTGCACAAACTTTTTCAGGAAAAAGAGGAGGGAGCACTTCTTAACTCACTGAGGAGGCAAAACTAAAGCATCATAAGAAAAGAGAACTACAGACCAATATTACTCATAAACATAGATGAAAATTCTTAACAAAATTAGCAAATCAAAGCCCATAATAGATAAAAAGGTTTACTATGGCTAAATGAGTTTACGTAAAGAATATGAAGTTGATTGAACACTTGAAAGTTAATGTATTGAAAGTGTACTGATGAAGAACAAAAACACATGATGATCTCAATACACAAAGAGAGAGCACTTGAAAAAAAATCCAAAACCTATTCATGGTGAGAGGGGAAAAAAAACTCAACAAACTTTTAAGCAAGTTCTTCAAAGTGATAAAGGATGTCTATGAAAAGACCCTAGCTAACACATTTTTTAATGATAAAAAATGAAATTCTTCCCCTTAAGTTCAGAAACAAATAAGGCTGTCCACCCTGACCTTTCTGCTAAACAGTGTACTGGAGGATCTAGTCCGTGCCAAAGGCAAGAAAAATTAATTAAAGCCATACAGTGTGGAAGAAACTTCCTAAGGAATCTACCAATGACTATAATAAGCAAGCCTAGTAAGATAACAGGATTCCAGATGTGTGCACAAAAGTACTGTATCTCCATATACCAGTAAAAAAATCCAATCTGAAAATGAAATCAATAATTCAATTCACTATTATATTAAAATGAACAAAATAAATAGGAATGAGATTAACTAAATATAAGATATGTAGACTAAAAACTTCAAAAAATTGCAGAAAGAAATTAAGGAAGATCTAAATAAAAAGAGACATACAGTGTTTATGGATTGAAATACTCAGTAGTGTTAACATGGCAATTCTCAAATTTATCTATGGATTCAATGCAGTCAATATCAAAATCCCATCAGACTATTTCTGATTAGGATATGTCTTAAAGTTGATTAGTATTGGTTAAATTTAACAGATACCCTGTTGGGGCCTTTGGATATGTAGATTAAAATCCTGTATTTCTGGGCAAATTTATTATATTATTGTTTTAAATATTCATTTTGTCCCATTGTTTGTATTTTTGTTCTTCTTCAGGATCAATTTCACTATTTAACTTTTCAGCTCATTCTATCTTTATATTTTTTTCAGCACAAACATCAGTCACACTTCTCCCTAAATATCTCTTCTAAATGGAGTTAGACTGAATATGGACCAAATTCTGATGTCTCTTTACTTTGTTTGCATGTTCTTTATCACTTGTAAATCATCATCCTAAGGAAGGGACCCAGGGCAACTAGGGATGATATTTAAACCTTTCTTGAATGTATTACTCTGCTAGGGGTGCCATGACAAAGTGCCATGGAATGGATGGCTTAAACCACAGAGACTTACTTTCTCACAGTTCTGGAGGCTGAAAGTCCAACATCAAAGTGTTGGTAGAGTTCGTGTCTCCTGAGGCTTCTATCCTTGGCTTGCAGATGCTGCCTTTTCATTGTGTTCTTATATAGCTTTCTTGCATCCCTGATCTTTCTTCTTCTTATAGGGATCCTAGTCTTCTTGAATCAGGATCCCTATTTTATGACCTCAGTCAGCCTTAAATACTCCCTAAAGGCCCTATTTCTAAATACAATCACATCAGGGATTAGGCTTCAATATATGAATTTGGGGGCATATGAACAATTCAGTCCATAGTACTGAAGATGCACCTTTTCTGGTAAAACCTCTATTCTGTTTGTCTCCCTTACTTCTGTGATCAAAAGAACCCTTGAGCGCTTCTCCTTGCCTTGTTATTCCTCAAAAGGGTTTATCAGCTTTACCTTATATAGTCAACAATCATCTTCCTCTTACTATGTTCCAGGTAATATTTTGAACATCATAAATTTCCAGTATATTAAATCATTTCTATTACTATGGTTCTGATTGCTAGCATTTCCTTTAGATTCTTTCAAAATGTTTTCATCTCTCTATTCTCATTCTCCATCTGTTCTCACATATTGTCTACTTTTTCTATTAGAGCCCTTGTCATACTCATCAATATTTAAAATTCTCTGATAATTCTAACATCTGTATTACATCTGAGACTGATCCTGATGTTTGTTTCATTTTTTCTTATCTGTTGGTATGCCTTATAATTTTTTGAAATCCAGACACATTTTATTGAGCACCAGAAATTGAAGGCAATAGATTTCTAATGTGATATGTTATGTTAATCTGACTAGTTGTAGGGCTGTGCTTCGTACTTCTTCATAGTTATTAGTGCTGGAGGATTGAAGTTTCCCTAGTGTCCATGTTTTGGTCTTGATCTTCCCTAAATCCAGCCACTTAGACTGTGCATCTTGCAGCTCTTTCATCCATAATACACTAATTTAAGTTAGAACTCTATTGTCATAGTATTGAGGTGTGGGGAAGGGCAGCATTATTTAATCTTCCAATTAAGTCTAGTCTTTTAGTGAGCCCTGTCCCTGGGCTGTGACTTTCTCAAGTGTTCATTCAGTGGAATAGCTATTTTATCCCCACCCTACCCTTACTCCCTTCTCTGATAGAGTTCTACACCATTCCCTTCCATCTGTGATCCATATTTACTAAGTATTTTTGCCCCTGTAGGTAAGCAGCATAGCTAGAGGGTACTTGAATGGGAGAAATGTCTTTTTCTAAGCTAAGTTCCCTAAAATCATTTCTCCTCAAGAGTAAGTCTTTTTTATGGACCTCACAATGATTATTCTTCCCCCGCTTTGTTGTAGAGCCAGGAAAGAAGCTTTCTTGGATCTTCAGTTGAGAAGCTATAGGTTCCAGGAAATAGAGCCCAGAAAGTGTGCCTTCCATAAGGAATTTGAAAAGTCACAAATAAATGTCTAGGCCCAGAGGGATTCACTGACAAATTCTATCACACATTTGAAAAAGGAATACTAGCAAGAAAATACAGAAACTCTTTTAAGGAAAAGAAAAAAAAAGAGCGAGAAGGAAGGAAACACTTCCCAACTGTTATTACGATGCCGGTATATTGTGAAAAGCTTGGCCTCCAGAAATTCCTCAACATTTCTACTTGGGTGGATAGTTCTTAACTGTGACCCTGGATATGCATCTGGTTCTCCAGATTTCAGGGTAGCAGTTTGCCCTGTAACCTCCATTCTCTGATGGGTCCAAAAAAAGCCATTTATAGTTAATGTACCTAGCTTTCTCTTATTGTAAGGCTGGGAGTGATGACTTACAAGCTCTAATCATGCCACAGCTAACACTTGGAAGCCCACATGTGTTAAATTAGATGAGTTAATCCTCCAGCCCAAAGAGTCAGTGATATTATTATCTCCATCTTACAACTGAGGAAACTAAAACCCTATGTAAATAGACTGTGTCTTTGCCCATGATAACACAGCTGGTCAGTGATAGAGCCAAGTTTTAAATTAATTCAACTTATTTTTTTTACTATGTAATCTTAATATATTCTCTTCTTTCTATACAAGTGATTCACTGTATAAATTTCTCCTTTGATTTTTGATGCCTATTCTGTGCTCACTATTTTCTAAATGAGCCTTAAATGGACTAATGTTTGTAAATCACTTAATACAGTGCCTAGCACACTTTAAATGCTTAATAAATAATGTAGTAATATATGTTGCTTTTACTATTTCATTTGTTCCTCATGATACTTTATGAGGTAGAGTTCTACACCTACCATTTGATACTCCTGTATACTGTATACTTCCTAGTATGTACCACCCCAGACATTCTAATATAATTGGGCTGGGCTGTAGCCTAGGATTTGCAGTTTTTAACAGCTTCCCAGGTTATTCAAATGTGAACCTAAGATGAAGAAGCATAGCTGGAGAGAAGGCATGCTGATCAGCTCTATCCCACTGAAACCATGGAGGAAGGACCCTGTGGCCAGATGTATTTCTTTTTTCTTTCTTAAAAAAAGGAAGTTGGAAGGTTGAGGTACACTGTGACATTT
Source organism: Canis aureus (assembly GCF_053574225.1). Lineage (NCBI taxonomy): Eukaryota > Metazoa > Chordata > Mammalia > Carnivora > Canidae > Canis > Canis aureus. Next base: position 11,225,926 of record NC_135629.1, read on the forward strand.
CCTAATTCAATGTTGTCTCAAACTTTTTTTGAAACAATACATAGATTCCTGGGAATTCATGTTAGATTGATACTTTGCAACCGGTGTGTTTGGAATCAAGTTAGAAATATTAGTGTTATCTGATTGGTTGCTGTTTAGATTAGATCTGTGGTTTTCAAAGTATGGTAGATGGGCCATCAGTGTCAATATTACCCATTAGAAATGCAATTTCTCACTCAGGCCCAGACTTACTAAATCAGACCCTCTGGGGATAGGTCCAGTATTTATGTTTCAACAGCCATCTAGGTGATGCCGATGCATGGTCAAGTTTGAGAACCCTTGGATTAGATGTCTTTGTCCTTTCCTTCTCCCATTCCATGGAGAGAGTCCATATTAGTAGAGAGAACCTATGGAATACAAATAGAACAAAACAGAAATCATAACATCAAGGTTCACCTCAGCTATCAGTCTATAGAAATACAGAGTTGCATGAGAGACAGACCCTTCTTTTAAACCTAGTTTTGAACCCGATTCAGGGAAAGTTGTGCTGATGTGGTAGCACTTTAATTTGTTTGGGTCTCACATCCACTATTTAAATCTTGACAGACCAGTTAAATCAGCCTATGCAGAATCTGTATGAAGACTCTTATCTTTTCTGCTATGTGCACTAAAGAAGGATGGGAGGAAGGAGTGTGACTCTGGTTAGAATAGGAAAGACTATTTATGCTGTAAAGGATGTGAGCCATGGAAAGGTGTTTTTACAAGATGAGTAATATTTTATTACTCACCTTGGAAAAGTGATATGGAACTGTCTACTCCATAGTCCTTAGTTTTAGTATATTCATTTCCCTGGTTAAGTGCACACACACATATTCATATACATATGGTGTGCATAAATGTGTGTATGTGGGAAAAGGCTGTGGAATATACCATAGGAATTATGGGCAGTTGATGTAAACTCCCCAAGCCGAAAAGTTTCAGGGTATGGAATGAAAAGTGCTAATGAAATCCATATAGCAAACTAAAATGTAAATGGGGGAAGACTTTGGGGAGATTGCCACTGGCTGTCCACAGCGTGGGAACTGTAGTGGATTACACATGCTTTAGATTCAGACAACCTGGGGTTGTCTTCTTCCCTAAAAAGTATTTGGGGCTGGTCAGCCTAAGTACTAGGGATCCTGCTTGAAAATCGCTTATTTAGGAAAGACAGAGGCTAGATAAAGAATTACAAGTATACAAAGTGTTTTTTAAAAGTGAGGTTGCTATGAGATTGCATAGTGGGCAATCACTGGAAGTGATCTGAACCCGAGAAAATGAAATATTAGAGGATGGGTGAGAATTAGTTGGGTCAGTGGCTCTCCGTTATTGGAGAATATCAGACTCTCCTAGAGTAGTGGTAAGCAATACCAAAGTCTGATTCTCTCCTGTATCCCCACCCTCATTGCCTAACCTCTGGAAACCACTAATCTAAAGAACAACGGAATCTTTGTGGTGTTACAACTGATCAGTATCTTAACTATGACGGTGGGTAAACAAACCTACAAAGGGATAAAATAGTATAGAATGGAATACACACATTCAAAGACCAGCAAAACTGGAGAAATCTAAATAAGGTGGCTGTTAGTATCCTGGGGAATGACATATTATATCAGTTATTACCATAGATTATACGTGTTTCCACTGGATGAAATTGGGCTAAGTATACAAAAGATTTCTGTATTATTTTTTATAATAGCCTATGAATTTACAATGATCTCAATTTAAAAATTCTCCCCAAAATGCACAGATCTTGGCTTTTCCTATTCTAGTGATGTTGGGTCTCTGTGTGCTTTGCTGGCTTTTCAGGGCCTTCTGCCTCTCAACAAAGTATGAGAGCCAAGGAGCTAGGTGGTTACTGACGAGTGTGGGGCAGAAGAAAGCAACCCAGGCAGGAACAACAGAAAAATAATATCTGTGAGGGCTCAAGGACAAGAACTTGGAAAATTTAAGATACAGGAGAAGCCATTATTACTGGAGATTAGGTTGGAGGAATAGGTTGTAGTAAATTTAGGAGTCTGATAAACACTTAGGTGGCAATATCAGCCTTTAAAGGGCTTAAAAAAAAAAAAAAAAACTCCCATAAACAGGTCCTCACCCTGGAGATTCTCAATCAGTTGGGTGGGGTGGAGCCAAAGCATCTTTTTTTTTTTTCTTTTTTTTTTTTAAAGAACTGTATCTCTGAGCAGTTTTTGGTTTACAAAATCGAGAAGGAGGTCCTATGATTTCCCCTATATCCCTGTCCCCATACATGCATAGCCTTCCCCATTAACAACAGTCCCATTAATATCATAACCAGAAGAGCTGGTTGTTTTGTTTTGTTTTTTGTTTCTTTTCTTTTCTTTTCTCTCCAGAAATGAACCTACATTAACACATCATAATTATCCAAAGTCCATAGCTTAGTTTTTACTCTTAGTGTTATACATTCTATGGGTTTGGACAAATGCATGACAAATTCATCATGATAATGTATGGGATATTTTCACTGCCCTAAAATCCTTTGTAGTCTACTTGTTCATCAATCCCTCACTCCCAGTCCTATAAATGACTGATATTTGTGCTTTCTCCATAGTTTTGCCTTTTCCAGAAGGTCATATAGTTGAAATTATGTAGTATGTAGTCTTTTCAGATTGGCTTATTTCTCCTAGTAATATGCATTTAAGATTCTTTCATGTCTTTTCATGGCTTGGTAGTGCATTCCTTTTTAGCCCTGAATAATATTCCATATACCACAGTTTATTTAACCATTCACGTAATGAAGAACACTTTAGATACTTCCAAGTTTAGCAATTATGAATGAAACCACTGGAAACATCCATGTACGGGTGTTTGTGTAGACAGAAAGTTTCAACTCCTTTAGATAAATATCAAGGAATGTGACTGATAGATTGTATAGTATAAGAATGTTTAGTGGTTTTTTTTTTCTTAGATTTTATTGATTTATTCATGAGAGACACAGAGAGAAAGAGACAGAGGCAGAGACACAGGCAGAGGGAGAAGCAGCCTCCATGCAGGGAGCCTGATGTGGGACTTGATCCTGGGACTCCAGGATCACGCCCTGGGCTGAAGGCGGCGCTAAACCACTGAGCCAATGTACCAAACTATCTTCCAAAATTGCTGTAACTTTTGGCATCCCCACCAGCAGTGAATGGGAGTTCCCCTTCTTCCACATCTTTTCCATCATTTGGTGTCAGTGCTGTGGAGTTTGGTCATTACTAGGTGTGTAGTGGTGTTTCATTGTTTTAGTTTTCATTACCCTAATAACATATGATGTGGGCATTTTTTCATATACTTGCTTACCATTTGTATATCTTCTTTCATGAGCTGTCTTTGGCCCATTTTTGAATCCAGCTGTTTGTTTTCTTATTGTTGAATTTTAGGAGGTCTTTTTTGAGTATTTTGGATACTTCATCAAATGTTTATTTGACAAACTGTCCTTTATTAGATGTTTCTTTTCCAAATATTTTCTTCCAGTCTTTGGCTTATCTTCTAATTCTCTTGATAATGTCCTTTGCAGAGCAAAAGTTCTTAATTTTAGTGACGTCTATCTTACCAATTATTTCTTTCATGAATCTTGACTTAAATTTTGTATCTAAACAGGCATCTCCAAACCATAGGTCACTTAAATTTTCTCCTCGTATACCTTCTAGAAATGTTACAGATTTGCATTGTTACATTTAAATTTAAGTGTATGACCCACTTTGAGTTAATTTTTGTGAAGGGTGTAAGTTTGTTTAGATATTTTTGCATGTGGATGTCTAGTTGTTCCAACGCCATTTGTTAGACCATCTTTGCTCTACTGCATTGCTTTTTCTCATTTGTCAAAAAATTTTGCTCATTTGACTATATTAAAGGGCTCTCCATTCCTGTTGTATTAAGTTCCTTTTCTGTATTTTTAGCAATACCACACTTCCTTGATTACTGTAGATTAACAGGAAGTCTTAAAGTAGTCTCAGTTCTTCAGCTCTGTTCCTTATTATTATGTTAGCTATTCTGGGTATTTTGCCTCTTCATATAAGCTTTAGAATCACTTTGTTGATACCCATAAAATAACTTACTGGGATTTTTATTGGGACTGCATTGAATTTATAAATTAAGTTGGAAAGAAATGACATTTTGACAATTTTGAGTCTTCTATCCATGAACAACGAGGGTGGATTTATTTAGTTGTTCTTTGATTCCATTTATTTAGTCCTTCTTTGATTTCATTAATCAGATTTTTTAGCATTCTTTCTATAGATCTTGTACAAATTTTGTTAGATTTATACTTAAATATTAACTTGGGGGTACTAATGTAGATCATGTGTTATTTCAAATTCTACGTGTTTATTTTTAGTATACAGCAAAGCAATTTTGTATATTAACCTTATATCCTACAACCTTGCTATAATTGCTTATTAGTTCCAGGAGTTTTTTGTTAATTATCTTGGATTTTTTACCCAGATGATAATGTTACCTGCAGACAACTTTATGATTGATAGTTTTATGCCTTCCTTCCCAATGTGTATACATTTTGTTTCCTTAGTGAATTAACAAGGACTTGCAGTATGATGTTGCAAAGGAGTGGTGAGAGGGGATATCCTTACTTTGTACCTGATCTTAGTGGGAAAATTTTCAGTTTCTCACCATTAAGTAACTGTGGAGGGTTTTTTTGTTTTTTGTTTTTTGTTTTGTTTTGTTTTTGTAGATAGTATTTTTCCAGTTGAGAAAGTTCCTCTGTATTACTAGTTTACTGAGAGTTTTTATCATTAATCATGGGTTTTGTCAAATGCTCTTTCTACATCGATTGATATGATCACATAAATTTAGTCTGTTGAGGTCTGGATTAAATTGATTAATTTTTAAATGTTGGACTATTCTTGCATACCTGGAATAAATCCCACTTGGTTATTTTGTATATTTCCTTTTATCCAGTTTTGGATTCAATTTACTAGTACTGTGTTGAGAATATTTGCATCTATGTTTATGAGAGATACTATTTTGTAGTTTTCTTTTATGTCTTTTCTCGGTTTTGATACTCAGTGAGTACTACTAGAACTCATGGAATGTTAGGGAATATTCCCTCTGCTGCTGTTTTCTGAAAGTGATTGTAGAGAGTTTTTTTTTAATTTCTTCCTTGAAAGTTTGCAGAATTCTGAAGGGAATCCATTGTACCTGGTGCTTTCTCCTTTGAAGTTTATTAACTATTGACTCAATTTCTTCAAGAAATATAGGCCTGCTCAGATAATCTATTTCTATGTGTAAGTTTTGGTAGATTGTGTCTTTTAAGGAATTGGACCACTTCATCTAGGTGATCAAATTTATGGGTAGAATTGTTTATAATACTATTTTATTATCCTTTTAATTTTCAGATGTGTATTGACTCCCCCCGTTTCATTTCTGATGTTAGTAATTTGTCCTCTCTCTCTTTTTTTTTTTTCTTAGCCTGGCTTATCAATTTTATAGATCTTTAAAAAAAAACAGCTTTGGTTTTGCTGATTTTTCTTTATTGATATCCTGTTTTTAATTTCATTGATTTCTGCTCTTCTTTTTATTATTTCTATTATGCTTCCTTTGAACTTAATTTGCTCATCTTTTTCAATTTCCCAAGATAGAAACTTGGATTATTGATATTATTATTTTCTGATACATGCATTCAATGCTATAATTGTCCCTCTAAACACTGCTTTTTGCTGCATCCAACAAATTTTGATGATTATGTTTCATTTTCTTTTAGTTCAAAATATTTTAAATTTTTTTCTGAAATTTCTTTCTTCTTTGACCCACATAAATTAGAAATGTGTTGTTAAATCTCCAAATTTGGGGATTTTCCAGTTATCTTCTTGTTATTCATTTCTAATTTAATTGTGTTGTGTCCAGACAGTAGACATTGTATGATTTCTATTTTTTTTTCAACTCATTCAGATGGGCTTTATAGCCTATAATGTGGTGTGTCTTGGTCAATGTTCCATGTGAACTTGAGGAAAATGTGTATTCTCCTGTTGTTGAGTGAAGTAGTCTATAGATATCAATCATACTGAGTTGATTAATGGTTGTTAAGTTCAACTATGTGCTCATTGATTTTTCTGCCTGGTGGATCTATCCATTTCTGAAAGAAGGTTGAAGTCTCTAACTAGGATAATGGATTTGACTATTTCTCCTTGTAGTTCTATCAGTTTTTGTCTCACATAGTCTAATCCCCTATTACTAGGTGCTTGTGCATTAACAATTATTATGGTTTTGTGGGGGAATTGACTGCTTTGTCATTATGTAATACCCTTCTTTGTACCTGATAACTGTCCTTACTTTTCTTACATTGAAGTCTGCTCTGTCTGTAATTAATATAACTAACTGCTTTCTTTGGTTGTTACCAAGGTTTTCTCCTATCATTTACTTTTAATTTATATATGTCTTTATACTTAAGGTGGTTTCTTGTAGATAGCAAATTTGAGTTGTGTATTTTGACCTATTCGGACAGTCTCTCTTTTAATTGGTGCATTTAGACCATTGGCATTCAGTTTCTTGATACATTTAGAATAATATCTACCACTTCATTACTATTTTCTTTCCATGTGCTTTGTTGCTCTTTTTGTCTTTGACTATTTTTTTGCCTTTTGTGATTTTAATTGAGCATTTTATATAATTTCATTTTCTCTCCTTTCTTAGCATATCAGTTATTCTTCATTTTTAAACTTTTCTTTTAGTGGTTGCCCTAGAGTTTGCATTGTTCTTTTACAACTAATCCAAATCTGCTTTCAAATAACTCTGTACCGCTTCAAAAGTAATATACTTTCTAGTACCTAAAATAATACTAATTCCTCCTTCCTAGCCCTTGTTTCATTGCTGCAATTCATTTTATTTAGATATAAACATAAATAAGCATATGTATACACATACTTAAGACACAAACATACACTTATATAATTAAATACATTGTTGGTATTATTTTGAACAAATTTACCTATTAGCTTAATTAAGAATACAAAAAATAAAAAAAATTACTTTAACTTGTCTTTCTTACTCTTCCTTTTTTTCGTGTACATATGAATTTTTGACCTATATTATTTTTTTCTTGTTCAAAGAATTTTAATATTTCTTGCAAGACCATCTATGGGCAACAGATCCTCTCAGTTTTTGTCTGAGAAAGTCTTTATTAATTCTCCACTTTTGAAGGATAATTTCACAAGGTACACAATTCTAGATTAGGGTTTTGTTTTGTTTTGTTTTTGTTTTTGCTTGTAACACTTTAAATGTTTCACTCCACCCTTTTCTTGCCTGCATTGTTTCTGAAGACCAGGCAGATATAATTTGTCTTTGTTCTATAGGTAAGTCTTTTTTCCTCTCTGGCTCCTTTCAGAATTTTTTTCTTTATCTTTGATTTTCTGTAGTTTGAAGATAATATGACTAAATGTAGTTCCTATTTCTATTTTTGGTTTTCCATTTATCCTGTTGAATGTTCTCTGAGATTCTAGGATCTGTAGTTGGTGCCTGACATGATTTGGGGAAATTTTCAGTCATTATTTTTTCAAATATTTCCATTTCTCTCTTTCTTCTTGTGATCCCATGATGTGTATTTTACACATTTTACAATTATCCCATAGATTGTGGATATGTTATTCTGTATTTTTTTCAGGTTTTGTTCTCTTTGGTTATCAAGGATTTTATTGGTCTTCTAACTCAGGTTCTGTGCTCAGCTGTGTCCAGTCTATTAATAAGCCCATCAGAGACATAAAGGCATTTTTCATTTCTGTTACAGTATTTTGGGTTCTGTTTGTTTTCATTTTTTACCTCTAGTATTTTTTCTTGATTCTTTTTTAGGATTTCCATCTCTCTGCTTACATTGTCCATCTGTTCTTCCATGCTATTTTATCCTTTAGAACCCTTAACATACTCATCATAATTGTTTTAAATTCCTGGTCTGATAATTCCAACATTCCTGCTGTGTTTGTTTCTGATGCTTGCTCAGTCCCTTCAAATTGTGTTTTGCCTTCTGGTATGCCTTATAATATTTTCTTGGTAGCCAGACATGCTTTAGCAGGTAAAAGAAACTGCTGTAAATAGGCCTTAGCATTGTGATGGTGATGTGTGTGAGGAAAAGAAATGTTCTATATTATTTTTTAAAAATATTTTATTTATTTATTTTAGAAAGAGACAGGGAGGGAGCACGAGCAGGAGAGGGAGAGAGAGAATCCCAGACTACCTACTGAGTGTGGAGATGCAATGCAGGGCTTTATCTCACTACCCTAAGATCATGACCTGAGCTGAAATCAAGAGTCAGACACTCAACCAGTTGAGTCACTCAGGTGCCCCAGAAATAAGAAGACTTAGGTCTCAGACATTTTGTAAGCCTATGCCTCTGAACTGTGAGCTTGCAAGAATTTCTCAGTTTTTTCTGTCCTCTTAGGTGGAACAGGATGGCTAGAGTGGGTTGGATTTGGTTATTTCCCTTCTCCCAGGTAAATTATACTCTTATAATACCACAGCAAGTTCCTCGTAGGGCAAACCTTAAGAAAGCAGAGTGCCCTGGTGTGTTTTAAAATGGTTCCTTTTCTTCTCTTGCCTGAAGTCTGGGAAGGTTTTTTCTCTCCCATATTTACTGTGGGAACCTGATCAAGATCTCAAAAGTAAATTTTAAAATATTGTATGGGCTCAAATGACTGGGTCTCCCTGAGGTTATCAATGATCGAAATTATCTACACTGAGCATCCAGCAATCCATAAATTACAGTTCAGATTTTCTTACCCTGGCATCATATTTGTTTTAAAACCCCAGGTCATGCTATATTGATCCAGGGTTGAGAACCAATGTAGAAAGGCAATGGAAAGTCACCGAAAGTTTTAACCAGGGATGTAACTTGATCAGATTTTTGTTTTAAAAATCCCCCTGGCTCTAGTGAGAAAATGAATGAAAATGGAGAACAAAGAAAGATATAGGAAGGTATTGGACTCATCCAGGAGAGTGGTTATAATGGTGTCTTTCAAAAGGGAGATGGGGGGATGAATATGTGAAGTTTTAAGTTATATAACTGGCACCACCTAATAATTGATAGGAATTAGAATGCAGGAGAGGAGTTTCTGAGTCCCCAGTACGAGAGATAGGAGGAGAAATGTGTGGTTAAAATGACTCTAAAGTTGATAGTGGAGCTTGATTCATCAATGAGAAAAATAGAAATATCTACCTGTGACCAGCCAGCTCCAGAATCAGAAGCTTCTGAACAGCCAGAAGCCAACACAAGTGTTTTAGGAGACTTGAACTGTGCCTAGGGATAATCCTGATCCTGTAACTTCCCCTAAAATCAAGAAGGGGGTGCAACATAGTGAAAGTGCCCAATTAGCCAAGCTTGTTAAGGATTAAGGTGCCCAATGGAATGGAGGGAGGATAATTAGGAAAGGGAAGAGAACTGTGGGGAGGCTGAGTGCAATAGCAAAGGTATAGGGTAATTGCAAGCCAGATTTAGAGTGATAGCAGTGGGACTATAGGGAAGGGGAGCAGGGGACATCCCAAGTTAGGTTATGAGGGACAAATCAACAAGGCCAGATGGCTGATTGAAAGTAGAGTGCCATGGAGAATAAGGAGGCTAACAGAAAGAGGACATAGAATAAAGGTAGAAACAGGCTGAAAGCATGGTAGGATAGGGAGTAGGTTTGGGTAGAAAGATGCAGTTGGAATTGGGGCATGTTTAGATGGAGGTGGTGGTGGGTGAGATAGTGACAGGAGAGAGGAGGCACGGAGTGGTGGCCAAAAGATGTCCTCAGTGCAGCAGTCAAGGCAAGTGAGGATGTGCCTAGGTAAACTGCACATGTTGCTCTTCATCTTTAATGTTGGTCTAGGATACCACATTTAAGTAGGAAAGACTCACCAAGATAAACAAAGATGAACCTTTATTATCAGGCTTCTGAACATTTCCAGGATGGCACATGTTCAAGTGAGTAAAAACAGAGGTTGTTATTTATAATGGAGGTCTTCAGTGAAGAAATGTTAAGGCAAATGCCAGAGAACTCTGGATGCTGATGAAAGATAGGCAGGATTGCTGGTTTATGGCGCTGCTTCTCACCTGCTGTTAATCATTGTAGCAAAACACAAAGTTTGGTTCTCTTCTTCAGGAATTGACAAACTACAGCCAGTGGGCCAAATGCAATACACCCTCCATTTTGGTAAATTAAGTATCACTACAACACAGCTCCACATATTCGTTTTTATATTATTCTTTTGTGCTATAATAGCAAAGCTGATTAGATGCAATAGAGACCATATGGGCCACAAAATTTACAATATTTACCATCTGGCCCTTAGCAGAAAATATTTACTGACCCTTCCTCATTTCATCATTGTCTACACCAGTATGTGACTCAGAAATCTTCAACAGTCCTTCCAAACTACCACCAACACCCCAGTATCCATCTGTTCATTTTTCCTCAACACATTCTTTGTTATGAATGATCTTAGTGTGCCATGCAGGTTTAATCTTCCAACCTGTTTTTGAGGAGCAAGAAGCTGTTCCTCAGCTTTTTCCCATCCAATCCCTATTTGAATGAAATTGACCCCAGGCCTTTGCCACTTTTACTACTTTCAAAGCCATTAGAGTTCAGTGTTTGAGGAAGGTAGAGGAACTTAACTTTCTTCTCTTGCATATGAATGTGGACATGTTTAAACCAGGAGCTGTTGAGGGTATTATGCTGAGTGAAGTAAGTCAGTCGGAGAAGGACAAACATTATATGTTCTCATTCATTTGGGGAATATAAATAATAGTGAAAGGGAATATAAGGGAAGGGAGAAGAAATGTGTGGGAAATATCAGAAAGGGAGACAGAACGTAAAGACTGCTAACTCTGAGAAACGAACTAGGGGTGGTGGAAGGGGAGGAGGGCGGGGGGTGGGAGTGAATGGGTGACGGGCACTGGGGGTTATTCTGTATGTTAGTAAATTGAACACCAATAAAAAATAAATTAAAAAAAAAACTGAAAAATGGAGGGAAACCTTGAAATAATTTTAGGGAATTGGAGCCAGATTCCTAACCCATCAAAATCCTAGGGTTGACTTGAATCCTGCCCACCCTCAGGGCTCTGTGGTTATATAAACAGATAACTTCCTTTGTCATTTTAAGTCACTTTGAACTAGGAACTAGGTTCAGGCAATATAATAGGTCTTCAGTGACTTGTCCTGACATAGTTACTTGTCAGTTTCCTTAAGTGAGGAGATTTTGGGGAATCATATCCCTCAGTCACCAATTAGCAAAGGAATTTATGGTAGCTTCTCCGCTTGCAGCCATCCTCATTGTGATTTTCCTAGGCTCAGCTCTCATACTGTCCACTTTAGCCTCCATCCCATTCTACTGCTGAGAGTTACTGCTGGCCTCCTTCCCCTATATCATGGATCCCAGGGTTCTGGTCTATGTTTGGATGTTTCCCTGTATATTGGTCTTGTTGAGCAGCTTATCAACAACCTTCATTGTTCAGGAACTTGGTCCTTTTGTGCAATTAAAATATCTGTATTAATTTATCCTATGGCTATAAAGAATAGCAATTAGGCCTGACATAGTTTGGAAAAAGGAATTTTTTATGAAAGGATACATAGTAGCTTATAAGATGAAGGGAAATGCTGAATTGTCAGAAATTGGAAAGGACAGGATCCTTGCAGCTCTTGGGCTAATAGGCAGGAATGAGTGGGTATGCTCTTGAGAGTCCAGCTATTGATGAGGCCACTCCAATCCTCTTGTGCCCTATACCTTCATCCAAAACTCATGTTCCCAAGAGAAGAAACTCTGGCCCAGTGTGGGTCACCTTTTGGCTGCAGGAGAACAGGGACTTTAATGGACAGACTCTTCAAGGCCATAGGCAATGGGGAATGAATAGCTATTTAAAGGAAAAGCATGGTATGACCCAAAGGAAGGAAGAAGATGACCCACTGTTGTAAAACTCTGAGTGGACTCATAGGGGCCATTTATAACTTAAATCAGTTTACAAACCTCAGCATATATCAGAGGCCTTATTACAACACAGATTGCCAGGCTCCTTATCTAGTTTCTGAATGCAGTAGCCCTGAGGTGAAGACCTGTGATTTGGCTTTTCTAGCAAATTCTTAAGGTGAATGTTAATGTCTGGGACTCAGAGTTTGAGACTCACTGTCCTATATAAATGGTGTTCTTTTTGTAGGTTGTAGTAAATTTTTTTCCCTAGTAATAATGCATCAATACTTTTCTGAAAAACTTGAAATTGTTACTTTTCTTGTTATAACTCAAGAGCTCTTAACGTTTTCTTTAACTTGTGAGTAATAGTGGCCATGACATTGGGCATCTTTTAAATTGTCTTTAAATATACCTTCTTGAGAGAGTACCTGTGTCTGAACCTAATTGTCATGTCTGTGTCGAAACCCACGATGAAAATCAAATCCAATGGTGTGTTTATAGTTCATCTATTTTGACAGCTGCAATCAAATTCTGAATAACAACAGGATTGAGAGGCAGGACTTCTCTTTTCAGGAGAAAAGATATTCCTCCATCTCAGCTTTGACAAGTATGCCTTCTATCAACTAGATTCTTTGCTATTCCTCAGTGGAAGGCAGAACACAGGTAATGAAGTTGAAAGTGCTGCAGGTGTTAGTACATTTCTAATTGATTGATTTATAAAAGATATCTATAGCCAGGGAAGAAATGCTGGATGTATTCTGGTGATGGCATCTTTTGAAGGTAATGTTCCTAAGGGAGAAACAGCTTGACTAAAAATTATAGAAAGTTAGTGCCAAGACAGAACACGAGAGACTCTTAACTCCAGGAAACGAACAAGGGGTGGTAGAAAGGGAGGTGGGTGGGGGGTGGGGGTGACTGGGTGATGGGCACTGAGGGGGGCACTTGATGGGATGAGCACTGGGTGTTATTCTATATGTTGGAAAATTGAACACCAGTAAAAAATTTAAAAAAATATTGTAAATACATGACAAGATCAAAAAAAAAAAAAAAAAAAAAAAAAAAAGAAAGTTAGTACCACAAGTAGAATAAGTTTCCATATCTCTTCATTCACTTCTGACAATGATGGTGGTAACAATACTAGCAATATTATCTTTATCACCATTGTCACCATCTTCATTAGCCACATTGCTGGTTACCAGTTATTGAGCTCATAGTTTGTCCACAATGGTGTTAAATGTTTAACTATATTTCTCTAACTCAAGGGTTGGCAAATGATGACCTGTGTCCCATGTTGGTAAACGAAGTTTCACTGGAACATTGGCATGCTCTTATGTTTCTTTGGCTGTTTGGAGATTACAACAGCAGAGCTGATAGTTGTGATAGAAACTGACTTCCACAGCCCAGAATATTTACTATTGAGGCCTTTACAGAAGAAGTTTTCTGATTTCTTCTCTGGTTCCTGTTCTTCTGTTCCTGGCATCAGCCTGTAGAGTTAGCATTATGATGACATTTTATTGTTGAAGAAATAGGGGTTCAGAGAGAAGCATGCCCCCAAGTCATACAAACCATTGAGATGGAATCCAAATTAAGGTCTGTTAGCCTCCTAAATTTTTGTTATTCACACTTTGTATTATCTCTGAATCAAATATACAAAGAGCTTATTCTAGGCAGAGGGATGTCAAGTACAAATGTATGCATGAACTTGTATTTGGTCACATGAAATATACTTGTAGGTACATGCATGTGTAAATGAACATGTATGTGCAGGTACATATGATAAACATCAGTGGAACATTCTGTCAGCTGAACATGTCTGTGTACCTTTTTCCCCTACTTCCGGTCTTTCAACGTAGGAACATTCACACATCAACAGAAACATATGACTCAATATATTCCTTTCTCACAAATTAAGTTGCATAAGAACCACCTTCACAGATTCTCTGGGACTTATCCCTACAAGTTCTGACTCAGTAGATCTGGAGTAGGACCCAGAAATCTGCAATTTAGCAAGGATGCCTAGTAAATTTGAAGCAGCAGATTTGTATCTAATAAATTAAGAAACAACATTTAATTTTTCTCAAGCTTTCGATTATCCACACTTTTCTCCCTCTCCAGATAACTGATGCCTAAATGGGTATAATTTATATCACCTTAACCTATACTATCTGAAACTTTCTCCTTAAGATAATAGAGGGAATGTGGACCAGCTGATAAAAAAAAAAGAAATGGATACACAGCATGTTCTTTTGACTCCTTCCCCCACCATATAAACAAGAGCAGTCCAGACTCCTAGTTGACCTGAGACATGTGGTCCAGTCATTTCATCATCCTAACTGACAGCTAATGTGTAGACTTAAGAGTTGAAGCCATTTGATAATAACCAGGCACAAGGTGATCTGTCACCTGACTGCAAATTCATAAGTGAACCCAACCTGGATTAGTCATACTGGGTTCAGCTCAGCAGAACTGCTTACCTTACCCCTCAATTTATGGGAAATAATATTTGCTATTTAAGCTACTATATTAAGAGAAATACTTGCTATTTTAAATTAGTGTATGTTGTGCTTTGTTACACAGCAATAGCTAACTGATAAAACTATTTTTTTTCAAAAGGCCTTGCCTCATTACCTCACCATTTTGTATATAGTCTTCTGTTTCCTTCTCATTATCTGAAATTAACTGGGTTTTGCTTAACTCTATAAGAATGTAAATACATTGAGATTAGAGTTTCCTTTTGTTTTGTCTGCTGATGAATCTCCAGTGTTTAGGGCAGTGCCTGGCTGATAGACACTCAACAAATATTTATTGAATCAACAAAAACATTTCATCCCTTAGAGACGTAGTTTCCTAGTCCTATTTTCCTAAGACTTATTATTAGAGAATGGTAAAATTTGCTCTCAGGAAGTCTGTAATGGGAGCTAGTAGGATGTTGCTAGTGTTTATGATGAGTTGCTGGAAGATGCTGGCTTGGGAGATTAAATAAGCTGCCTTGGGTGCACAGAACCTGTCATGATAACTGCAGTGTACCCACATGCCTGATGTCCCACCTGGGTCATGTCACATTTTGTTTAAGTCTCAAGTTCTGTCCACTGCGTTGGCTGCTCTTTAATCTTGGGAAGTTGGGGAGATACTTTAAAGACATTAAGTATTTTAAACAGGGCTTCATATTTTCCAAAGAATTTATTGTCTGTGAAACTCTGTCCATAGGTAATGTTATTTGCGTTTTATGCATTGAGAAGGAAATCCCATAGTATGGTTTGTTCTAGGGAAGAACATTAAATGCTATGTTCTGGTTGTGTTCTTTTCTACCGGCTGAATGTTCCCAACAGTGTGTCTCTTCTTTGGGCTACCTGTTATATTTTCTTCTCAATCTTTCTTCTTCCAGAAGTGATATACTATAGTGGTTGAGCATCTTCACTTTGGAAGCTGATTTCCAGAGTTGGCATAGGAGTTCAATGCTAACCATCTGTGTGGCCTAAGGCAAATCACTTTGCATTTCTGTGCATCATTGAGGTAGAATAACTCCTGTCTTGCATGTTAGTCACATAATTTTGAGCAAAATAGAAAATCCATTTTAGAATCTAAGGTTGGTCATCAAATTCTTATAGTAGGGTCATTAATAATTATTAATTTTAGTAATAATAATACTTGGGCTTAATGACCACTTACCTTGTAGCAGACTAGGTGCTAAAACACTTTTTATTGCCAAACACTATTGCTTGTTACAACCCCGTGCAGTAGGTAGCTTATTATCCTTTTACGGGTGAGGACAATAAAGTATCAGAGAAGTTTAGAACCTTTCCCAAGTTTGCATAGACAGTAAGCCAGGATTCAAACCTATGCAGGCTGATCAATACAACACCCACTTCTAGCTCTGACTGACTATAAGAGATACAAAATGTAGTAAGTTAGAAGTTACTTAACATAAGAGATCACTTTTACTGATAATACCATTTCTGTAGAACACTGGAAACATACTTTTACATCGCACTCAGGAATTTGTGAACCATTTCCACATGAGCATTCTCATTCACTGCAGTCCTCACAATAATCTTGAGAGGTAAATCGCCTCCATTTTCCAATGTACTGGGAATCAGAGGTTGGAGAAATTCAGTCATTTATTTTAAATTCCAGAGCTAAGAAATGACAGCATTTTGACATAATCCAAAGGTCCAAGGCCAAGTTCCACACTCTGTTGACAATGCTATGCTGACATGATATCACTGACTTACTGATTTGTGTTTTTCTAACTTCAGTCTGTGAGGTTCTAGACATATGCTGGAATACAATATTATAATTTAGGATAAGAGGCATTCTTTAAATGCATATAAGCTTAAAAATCACTATAAATGGAAAGATTAAGTTACAAAGAAGGACAGAATATTTTTGGGCACTTTGGAGAAGTCATTGCCTCTATCCATCAAACATTTTATAGGAATCAGTTTGTTAAATCTATTAAGTCAACAAAATCTTTAGATTCTGAGTCTACTTCTTGGTCACAGTCTAATTTTCACATGGTATAGAGCTATGTTTTCTGAAAGATTACTTAAAATAAGTATTAGGTAGAAAATAATTATTAAACTTTTGTAAAATGTGGCATTAGAGTTTCTTTTTACTTAAAACTTTTTAGAGCCTTCCATATGTTAATATGTGCTATGAAGCTCTGAAGAGATAAAGCATACAGCCTTATAAAGTTTATTTGGCCATGGAGCTCCCTAGAATAGGGATTGGCACATGATAGTCCAGAAGCCAAAGCCAGTTGTGACTTGTTTTTGTTTACCCTGTAAGCTAAAAATGTTTCTTACATTTTTAATGAGTTTTAAAAAACAAAGAAAATGAATATGCCACAGACTGTATGGCTTACAAAGCCTAAAAAACAAAACAAAACAAAACAAAAAAACAGCAATGCCCCATCATTGCCACCATCATGGTCACTTATCTCCAAGATGGCCATCATCAGTTCCTTCCCCTCTTATACATGCAGGCAAATTACCCATCATATGTGGTGTCTGTTCTCCCACTCCTTGAATCTAGACTGGCCCGAGAGTCCTTTGATCAATAGAATATGACACCAGTGATATGATGGCAGTTTTAGACCTAACCATTAAGAAACTGCAGTTCCTTAGTCTCTTGTAATCCTGAGGCACCATGTAAAAAATTCAACTACCCTGCTAGAGAGATGACATTGATAGCTCATAAGACTCCTTGAAGAGAGAGAGAGTGAGTGGCTTTACTGAGGCCAGTCTTCCAGCCATCCCATCAAGGTAAAAGGTGTTAGTGAAACCAGCTTAACTCAACAGACAAGGTCAGAATTCAGTGGATTATCAACAAGTGACACTTGTTGATGCCCTGTGGAGCAGAATAATTGGTTAGTTGAGCACTGTCTGAATAGATCCATATGATCATGAGATAAGAAACATTTTTGATATTTTAAGCTACTAAGTCTCTGAGGTAATTTATTATGTAGCAATAGATGTTTGGAATAATCTCATGCTCCTCTTCATCATTGCCAACATCATTTTGTAGACAGTCTCTAGGACTGACATCTCAAGATGCTCACTTTGAGAAAATCTGACTTTGGGAATGTAATCACATTTTCACAATTTGGTATTTTTTATTAAATTACACACCATACTGCAAATGGTGTATTTTAGTAAGGTTTAACCTAGTGATACAATTATTTTTATCAAATATTATATGCAGAGGACTTTGTCAGATTTGATACACACCTGCTGAGACAAGATAGCAGCCCAAACCTCTAAGCAACTTAATCTCCTATCTCCAACTATATCTTACAGCCTCTACTACTGTCTAAGAGTGGAGATTTCAAACAGCTAAACCTCTGCTATCTTAGTTGTAGCAAAATCTCTTTAGGGAGTTGTAAGATCACATCAAGAGGGGAAAAAAAAGAAAGTATCTTTACATATGCACCAGAGCCCAGGACATAACAGATGCTCAGTGATAGTATCTTGTGGATGTTCATTTCAAATTCAGGAGGGCATCATTCCTTCACTCCTGAATGGTTGACATTTTCTCCCTGTTGTTGACAATTCTGCTGCTCAAGTACTGTGTCAGCAGCCAGATACCCTGATGGCTTGCTTTAACTTTTCACACTCATTATTGCAAGTCTTTAATACACCCACTGTCTGCAGAACACCTCATTTCTTTAGCTGTGCCCATATGCCCTTCCACAATCTAGCCCTAGCTTATTTCCCCATCTGCTGCTTGAAATTTAATGTCACTGATTTTTTATATTTTTTCCAGAACACATCATGTCTTCTTATATATTGTGACTTTGCACATGCTATTCCCTCTTCCTTGAATGCACATCCTTGCTTTTCCATATATCATATGTCTTCTCACCACACCATCTCCAACTCCTAATTGATATCCTTTGATATGTTTTTCAGATTCCCCAGAGAGATATTGTCCTGACATGTATACCTCTGTTAAAGTTCTTACCACATTGGTTACCGTTTATTTTCCAGAGATGAGCTTTGTTTTGCTAAGCCCCAGTTTTTTGTTTGTTTTCATCTATGAAATGGAAATACCCTGCCTCCCTACAGGCTTATTGTAAAGACAAAACAAGTTGGAGTATATGTAGGCATCTGGCATGTGCTAACAAAAAAAATCTCACTGTAAATCTTTGTCTTCACTCTCCTTGTATGGATGATTGTTTTCCCCTTCTCGAACTTCTCCAGCACACCTTGAGTGGTCTTATGTAGGCAGTGTGCCTCTGATACCATCCTATTCACAGTTCCTGGCAAAGACCAGGTGCTTGGTAGGTAAGTGTCATATGTGTAGTTCTTTCTAGTCTTCTCATTTACTTTGACTAGTTATAGTTTTTTGGTGAGGGCAACTAGTCACCTGTGAAAAAATACTTAAATGAAAAAAAAAAGCTGCAAAAGGCTTCCTTTAGTTTTGTGACATTATAATGTGCAGGAAACACCATGTCATTTGTCCATCTCCATTGGTGGTGACTATATATAAGTCCATTTATGCTTTAAGTTACTTTTTCTTGGTGGACAGCCAAGGACAAACTAGATCCAGTCCCAGTTTTTCCCCAAATTGACTCAGTGTCTTTCTTATAACAAAGGGAACATAGAAGACTTCATATACTCACATTGCTTGCAGATGTCAAATTTAAGAATCTTCATTTTGATTTATTATTGCTTGATGTGTTTCTCCCACTTACTTGCTGTATATTAAACCAATAGATTGAGATATGGTTTCATTTAGAGGTTATTGTCTTCCCTGCTAATTAATTTTGAGACGCTAAGTCTTTTTTCAAATGTAGTTTACTGTGAACTCAGCTGAGATTTTATTTATAATATTTTGGTTTTCATTATCATGTGATGACTTAGAGTGGACACCAGTGAAAATAGCTTTGTACAACCTGGTTTGGTGGGCAGAAGGCTAATAGTCTATATGTGGCTTCTGGTCCTTCCACATCCTTCAGAGAGGAGTGGTTGGGCTAGAGTGCATCTGGATGCAAAAGCAGAAGGATCCCATTCCTTGCGGCTCTTCCCTTTAATGGACTAAAAGTTATAGGATCAGAGACAACCAAATTGCTTGGACTTTAGGCAGCAGGGACTTACGCACCAGATATTTAAGCAAGTCCCATGGGATACCAGCTGCTCAGCCCCTGGAAACCTAGGCCAAAATATCCTACAGCAGGGAGGCCCATTAAAGTAACATGGCTGCTTGATGGTTCACAATACTGTGGAAAGTTGAGTTTTGCTATGGTCCCTCCAGGTAAGATGGGAGAGCAAATGACCCAGATAGCTTGTTACCAAGCAACCTAGAGAAGGAACCTGGAGATAGTTTATTGTATCCTGCTTGTCTCCACATATATTTTTGTTGTTTTGTATCTACAAATCCAAAGTAAGATGATCAGTGAAATATCTCTCATCCTCTTAACTTACCTTACAATAATCTGTCCAAATTATCCATATCCAGTTGAAAAAATAAGCAATTTAATATTTTATACCTAAAAGAGTACCATGAAAAGGTACCAGAAAAAGGATAGATTTAAAAGAATAATCTCAATAATAATAATAATATATAATATATATATTATATATAATATATTATATATAACATATATACTTATATTATAATATATAATATATTAATATATGTTATATTATAATATATATAATATTATATTATATATATTATAATATAATAATAATATATATATAATAATAATAATCTCAATCTTTGAAGCTCTCTTTCCCATTTTCTATTTTTTATTTAACTGTCTATAACTGTTTTTTGCCTTCAGTTTCTATCATTGTTACACAATAATTTATCTATATGGATTGCTGAATGTTGGTATTATAAAGCAGGAACTTATTTCTAATAGTGGCAAAGCACATATTCACATCTGTAAATCAGCTAAGAAGATGCCAGAAAAAAAGTGCTAGCTCTAAACACAGCATCTATAGCAGAAGATATTGGTGCTCTGCCAAAATTCTCTGGGCCCTGCCATTGCAGCAACTCTGGCTGACTTTAGCCATCTGCATCTGTTTCTCTGTGTAAGGAGTTTTTTCTAGTGATAGAGTCCATTCTGTTTTTGTACGTGGCAGACAGAAGTACCAGAAAGGAAAGGCTTTACAAGATAAATCCCCACAAATGAGTAAGAGAGACACTGTTGCCTCTCTGCTGGGATAATTATGGGACTCAATTCTATATTGGTGTTAAGAGTTTCCTAGTGAAATAATGTTCTAATTACTTCCAGAGGTAACTTTCTTGATGACATGCCTCTGTTGTCCACCTGCTTTTCTATTTCTCTTTTCCATCCACTAGCGAATTTTCTCCCAAGTAAATAACTAGTCTTTTTATTATTTTCTCAGGATCTTCTGCTGAGGGAAACTAAACCAAGACATGCTCAGTGAAAAATTTCATCTAAAGATCCAGTGTCTTAGTAGAGATCCCAGAATCCAAAGAAATTAAATGGAGAGGTCCCATGAAAAGATGGCATGACTAGGATACCAACCTTTAGAGGAAATCCAAGAATTTGCACTGGTGGAACTAATATATCCCCCAATATAGCTAATTATGAAGCTAGAAACTTTGTGGAATCACCGCTTTGGAGTAGCTTTGCAGATAGTTTCCTTCTCAGGATCAGACTCTCCACCTCTATAATCCCTTGGATCTTTCTGGTACCCTGTAGTTGGCAAGTGGGATACTACCTTTCCAATACTAAGAAGGCTCAAACTTAGAGTTTGTACAGCATTTCCTTTCCCTCTTAATCTCTTTTGTTTGTAAGATACACATGGTGATAGGAGGAAGTACAACAAACATCTTTTAAAGAGACCACATGTGGGATCCCTGGGTGGCGCAGTGGTTTGGCGCCTGCCTTTGGCCCAGGGCACGATCCTGGAGACCCGGGAGTGAGTCCTACGTCGGGCTTCCAGTGCATGGAGCCTGCTTTTCTCCCTCTGCCTGTGTGTCTGCCTCTCTCTCTCTGTGTGACTATCATTAAATAAATAAATAAATAAATAAATAAATAAATAAATAAATAAATAAATAAAAAATAAATAAAGAGACCACATGTCTACTATTGGACAAAATTAAAGAATTTTAACTTCCATTTTGGTATTTGAACCTAATAATAGGGATATGGAATTACAGAAACTCAGTTTCAGGAGGAACCTTGGGGATCTTCTAGCCCAAAGATCCATCTCATAGCTTCAACCATCTCTCAGATGTGCTCTTATATAATATGCAAAAAAGTAAATATTTTCTGAGTATCTATTTGAATTAATCAAGTGTCCTTCCAACAAACTTGAACATAACTAATAAATGAGCCATTGTTCCCTTCCAGGGCACTCTTCTCTCCATTTCCCTTTATCCCAGTCAGCAATCCTTCCTATGGTTTCCCATAGCTTCAGTTCATCCATCCTAATTCTATTACATTCTACAGGCCCCACAAAAAGAGACTCACACCAGACCCACCTTTCAGCCACATTTCCTTTAATCTTCTGCTTTTGAGAAAAGACATTAACTTTATTTTTCAGCTGTATTTTCAGGTAATCTGCTTATGAATCCTGCCTGGTTATCTGCTTATGAGTCATTTTCATTGTATCTCTCTATACAATTTTCATTGTATCTCTATATCTCTCTCTACCCCTCTATATTTAATTTCCCTTAAAGTGAGACTCCATGTATTAAGTGGAATATACTAAACCAATACAGTGGTCTGTAAAATGATACTGAAGTGTGAAATTCTGCTGAAATCTGCATTGGACTGCACCTCTCTCGGTTGTTAGGGCACCAAGTATTCAACTATCTTTTCTAGCAAGCCTCTAATTAGATCTAGCCATTTGGAAATTATGAGTCTTATGGGGATGAATCAGTTATTAGAAATAATCAAATGATGTTTAGAGTTAAGACTAATTAGTAAGGTGGTTAGTAGGGATTTTTGTTATAAAGATGAGGCTTTATTTAAGTGATTGTTTTTATTTGGTGATTCTAAAAGGTGTCTTTATACAAAAGCACAGACCTTGTCCTAACATCTGCCTGGCCCCTCAGAGATGATTAGAAGCTAAAAATGGCAATTTTAGCACATGCCATAAAACTAAAAGTTTTATTACTTTTCATTAAAAGGATGTGTAGGGCATCTGGCTGGCTCAGTCCATAGATCACACAACTCTTGACCTCAGGGTTGTGAGTTTGAGCCCCATGATGGGTGTAGAGATTACTTAAGATCTTTTTTTTTAAAAAAATTATGTGTGCATAAACAAAAGCAGAGTCACGATTCTTACTGAGATCCCCAAATATCCCGCCATTCCTGTAGAGTCTTCTGGGGTCAGGCATCTGAGTACACTCAAATAAGTAAACCTCAGGGTTAATGATTGAGGTGACAAATGTATTTTATGCCCACAGTCCTTCCCTCTGAATCCCCTAGTTTCTATGGGTCAGGCTTTCTATTATCTATACTACTGGAAGGCTATTAGCCAAAATGACTTGTGACTTCTCATTCATTCATCATCAACTGTCCTATGTGATGTTTGCTCTTCTTTTACTGGCATGCAAGGAAGGTTTATGGTTTGTTCTTGGTGGGATTCCAGGCAGAAGAGAACATGTAGAATTGGATCTGGGGAATGAGGAAGCAGAAGACCCCAAGAATAATGCTGGGGTTCTAGCTTGTGATTGATGGGATCATTCACAGGGAGAAAGAGCAATGAAAGACCAAATCAGACATGATATTGATGAGTTTGGTTTTGAACATTTTGCATTTGAGGTGTCTTTGAGAAATCCAAGAAGAAAAGTGACATGTGTATTTTAGATATGTTAGTTCTGAACTTTTGAGGAAAGATCTTGATTAGAGACAGAAATTTATAAATTATTTGCAAATAGGTGACAATGGATAATTTGGAGATATAGTATATAAAAGTGAGGAGATCAAAGACCTTTAGGTCAGGCTTTGATGAAATCTCATATTTATTAGCTGGGTAGTGGAAAATGAATGTATAGGAAGAAATCAGAATGATCAACAAGAAGGGTAGGAAGAAATCCAAGAGGTTACTGTATTATAGAAACTAAGGGAAAAAGAGTACTTAGAAAATAAAGGACTGGTCAGTACTGATGATAGACAAACTGATGATAGTCAGAGCCCTTATATTTTTATGGAAGCCTTTGATAAACTGAATGAGATTATCCTGGGAGGTGAATGAAAAATCCCAAATTTTTATGTTTGTAAAACATATGAAAACTACTACAGTTCCAAAATCGGTTCTAAAGTCTCAAAGAGAAATTTCCTGGATATTCAGACCTTAGCAATCTCATTTAGATCAAAATGCAAACTATTGTTTTTTTTTTTTAATCTTTTTTTTTAATGTTTATTTATTTATGATAGTCACAGAGAGAGAGAGAGAGAGAGAGAGGCAGAGACATAGGCAGAGGGAGAAGCAGGCTCCATGCACCAGGAGCCCGATGTGGGATTCGATCCCAGGTCTCCAGGATCGCGCCCTGGGCCAAAGGCAGGCGCTAAACCACTGCGCCACCCAGGGATCCCCAAAATGCAAACTATTGTGATAATTATTTTTGTAGTAAGAGGATTTTTGTTATTTGTAAATTCTGATGAATTTAGGAATTTATTAATTTTCGACCTACCCTTCTCAAATCACACTTGCCATTCCTCTGCCCAAAAGCTTCCTAAGACTCCCTTCTGCTTTCAGTATGGCTACCTTTTATTTTATTTTATTCTTTAAAGATTTTATTCGTTCATTAGAGATGCAGAGAAAGAGGCAGAGACACAGGCAGAGGCAGAAGCAGGCTCCATGTAG
This sequence comes from Canis aureus, assembly GCF_053574225.1. Taxonomy (NCBI): domain Eukaryota; kingdom Metazoa; phylum Chordata; class Mammalia; order Carnivora; family Canidae; genus Canis; species Canis aureus. The sequence continues at coordinate 11,250,120 of NC_135629.1, forward strand.
GGAGCCCGACATGGGACTTGATCCCGGGTCTCCAGGATCACGCCTTGGGCTGAAGGCAGCGCTAAATCTCTGGGCCACTCGGGCTGCCCTGGCTACCTTTTATAAAACTGTTACCAAGTTGTTGCTTATGTTCTTGCATTAATCCTAGTTGTTGTCCAAATACCCTTTGTGGGTGGAGTCATACTGTGCTCTCTCATGACCCCGTGCAGTTTATTCACCTAGGTCTTTTGCTAGGAATACATGTTAGTTTTGTATTGCTGCTATAACAAATTATCAGAAATTTGAGGACTTAAAACAACACAGATTTGTTGTTTCATGGTTCTGTAGGTCAGAAGCCTAGATACAACATGCCACATCTGGTCCTCTGCTTTGGATCTTATAGGCTGAAATCAAAGTTTTAGAAAGGATGTTTCCATTCTTCAAACTCTGAGAGTGAATCACTTCCAGGCTCATTCACATTGTTGGGGAAATTCATTTTTTTGCGGATGTAGGACTGAGATCTCCATTTTGATCAGTCTTTCCTCCTAGAGGCCCCCACATTTCTTCTCATGCTTCACTCTGGCTCCCTTCCAGCATTGGCAGCATTGAGTCTTATTAAAGCTTCACATCGGTTCAACTTCCTCTTATCTTTCCTCTTTTGGAGCTTAGCCAGAGAAAAATTCTCGGGTTTTAAGGGCTATCGTGGTTGGACTGAGCCCATCTAGGCAACACAAGATAATCTCTTCATGTTTAAGGTTTGCAGCCTTAATTAAAAAGTCCTTTTTCCAAGTAAAGTAACACAATTGTAGTCTATGAGGATTAGGACATGCACATCTGGGGAGTAGGTGTTTTTCTGCCTAAACAATGTGCCCATCCTCCTCTTTCTCCTCTGGTGTGCTCTTGGTTAACCTTCAAACTCCAGCTAAATGTCACTTCCCTCTGCACATTGAACTGATGTTCCCATCTCCAGGAAGAATCAATTATACCCTTTCAGTCTTTCCTCAAGCCTTTGACCGTAACTTTTAGTTTTAACCTTGTATTACTGTCAGTGCATTTGCCTCTACCACAAGGCTAGAGAGGTTTTGAAGATAGAAATGATGACTTATTCAGCTATGTCCCCCCCATTGATAAGTTTAAGCCTAGAATATGCAGTGAATGCTCAGTTCCTTTGACAGAGCATATAGGGTCCAACCATATTCTAGAATATCCCATTTCATTGTGCTCTCACCTTTTCATTTTCCCACCTTTCTCTGTCTTTTCCTTCTCCTTCCTTCCCACAACTGCAAATGACCTTGGAGTAAGAAAATGACTTTGTCCATGCTCAAAAAGAAATGAATCAGTGTTACATTTTCATCTCAGATTTTATTCAGTCCAATATTTAATACCATCCCACAGCCCCTATAATTCAAATGATAGAGAATCTAGATCTGCAAACATCTGTTGAGTAAGCTCTGCCTATCTTCTCATTTGAAATATTTGATTTTTCCAGAAACCTCATGTAATAGGTCCCTTTCTGAAGGGCCCTAAATGGAGAGAGAGACATTTTTAATTGAAGCCCTAGATTTCTAGGTCCAGGGCTCTTCTATCCATGTTGCTTCAACTTGTATTATTTTCATATTATTTTCTCTGCCTCCACAGAAACCCCACTGAAGTGCCTCCTGTCATCTTTGTCACTATGTCATGCAACTGTGAAGTTCAAAGATAGCTTCCTCTCTCTAACCCTGCTGTGCCTCCTGGATCCTGGATCCACTGACCCAGGGGCTGCCACCTCCAACCCAGCAGAGACTTTCAGATATGTCTGGTTCTTCATGGTCTCCACACCTCAATGTGTCAGATCATGTTCTGTGAGACATATGAGAATTCTTGGATGTTAGAGCAGACTTAGCCAGAAGTGAGAGGTGGGTATATAGTCTAGGCACGAGCCTCCTAGCTCTCCTTAGAGAAGCCCTGTATATGACATGAAGCATTGTGAATACAGAAAAGAAATGACCAAGAGAGAGGGGAATAAAGAAAAAGAACAAAAGTAGACTAGGGAGCAAATTTTGCCTTAAGATATCAGGCAGCAAGCTCCTCGCGTTTGAGTCTAGAGAGAGAACTTTGCCTTGGGTCTGTCATAAAAGATTTATTTGCATTTAAATTCTAAATCTCCTCTATAATAGGCAACTTTGAGAACATTTTTTTCTATTTTTTAAATATAAGAAGTCAGATTTTTAAAAGATGTTTTTCTTTTAGTTTATTTCAACTGTCCTTGAATTTACGTGCAAATTTAGTCATCATCTACACAGCTTGTTCTATTTTTCATGGCATAGTAGGATGTGCAGGGCACTCTGTGTACCCCGTTTGGAGATGGAGATGTGCCAATGCAGTGTTGCTTACTCAAAGCCTATTGGCATTTCCCGTGTGTCAAAGAATATGCAAAGAATTTGCAGTATTTAAAATTTGCCTCAGAAATTTCATTAACTGGAATTTATGGCATAAAGGGAGAGATTAAATTGTTCTATTCTTTAAAAACCTATGGTATTGCTTTGCAAGGAGTGCACCTAAAAGGATGCAATATTCACGAGAGTAAGACCTCCTCTTAGGTAAGCACAAGATCCCATTGACTAAACTGGAATTAAGGAGAGAACAAAGAGCAGAAGTCTATAAATTTTTTATGTTTACTGATGCAATTTCAAAATTGTTTTCTTTTTCACAGCATATGTTCATTTTTATGTGCCTTCTTCTGCTATGGAAGAATGGGCATATGCTGAAGGGACAGGCGGGAGACTGATTCTTACATGTGGTTTGTCATTAACTAGTTGTGCATGCTCTGGGCTCAGGCACACACAACTTAATAGTGACAGAGCCAGAACCAGATTCTGTCTCAGACTCATTTTTCTTACATAGAAAATTCTGTAATGTAGGCATTGAACTAGACAGGGGTTTTGATTTCTTAATGTAGCTTTTGTTTCTCTGTCTTTAATCTCTTCTTTTTTTTTTTTAACTCATCCTTACTTCATGAGAATCTGTGCAATAATAGTCATGAAATTCAGTCATCTATCTTTTTTTTTAAATTTTATGTGTACCTGGCTAGCTCAGTTGGTAGAGCACATGACTCTTGATCTCACGATCGTGGGTTTGAGCCCCACATTGGGTGTAGAGATTACTTAAAAAAAAAAAAAAAAGATTTCTGGGCAGTCCAGGTGGCTCAATGGTTTAGTGCCGCCTTCAGCCCAGGGTGCGATCCTGGAGACCCAGGATCAAGTCCCACATCGGGCTCTCTGCATGGAGCCTGCTCTGCTGTGTCTGTCTCTCTCTCTCTCTCTCTCTGTCTCTCATGAATAAATTAATAGAATCTTAAAATAAATAAAGATTTCTTAGATCATATCTAGCATTGCTGTACTCTTGGCTTAGAGATAAAGACTGCTTTTGCAGGTAAAGCGGAAGTGGCCACATGTGGTTGGGTTTGCAGACTATTGTTGCCCTGAGAGCCTCCTTTTGTACTGCCTAGACAGGGACTGCATACACATGAATGAAAAGAAGCCAGCCCTCTGGTCTTCCCAAGTAACAGGGATAGTCTTGTGAATTTGGAAACCTCCAAGGAGCTAGGCTATGCTGAAAGGATGAAACATCATTTCATGTAAGAAATGGCAGTTTTAATATGAACTTGGGCAGTGAGGGACAGTGTAAGAGATAGTGCTGGCTGGAGCTGGGAGGATGTAGTAGTGATGTTCACATTCCTGATTTCCCCAACTACCTTCGAGAGATGCCCCCCACCCCGCCACACCCCAGACATCACCCTGTGTGCTGTATTCTGTCTCTCCTCTTCCCTCATGTTCAAGGGCTTACTTCTCACTATCCAGCTCCTCAGCACACACCACAGACTCTTGAGCAAACATAATCTCTTTCCTAAGGGCTCTTTTGGAATCTAACATCCTCTTTGGAGGCAGGCAGACCTCATTTTGAACTGCAGCTCTGCCATTTGGCATATTTTTTAACCCATTTCTTGGTTTCTTCATTCACAAAGAGGAAGAAAGGCTGATTATTAGGATGATCCTAGCACAAAATGCTGTTTTTAAAATGCCTACCTAATGCAAGGATTTAGGGTAAGCAGAGCACAGAGGTAACCATTTAATTACTTTCTTAGAAAAATCTGTGTGGCAGTGGACAGCATTACCTGCATGTTACAAATGAGGAAATGTGAGGTGTACTAAACTTGAGACAATTTTTACAAAGTTATTCAAATGATGGAAAAGCTAAGATTGAAACCCAGCTCTGCTGGGTTTTACCACCTGACCTCTTATTGTTTTAATTTCTGATGGCTGCTATAGGAAAGAACCACACACTGGGTAGCTTAGAAAAAATTTATCCTCTCTCCCTTCTGAGGGCTAGACATCCAAAATCAAGATGTCAGCAGGGCCATGCTCCTCCTTAAACCTGTAGGGCTAATCCTGCCTTGCTTTTCCAGCCTCTGGTGTGTGCTGGCAATCCTTGGTGTTCCTTGCATTACAGATGTATCACTCCATATACGTGTCTTCTAATGTTGTTACAGTCTGTCTGCTGTTTCTGCATCTCTGTCCAAAGAGCCCTTCTATTATAAGGACACCAGGCCTATTGGATTAAGGGCCCATCCTACTCCTATACCCTGCTCTATGTGGGATCTCATCTTAATTAATTACATTTGCAATTACCCTATTTCCAAATAAGATCTCATTCTAAGGTACTGAAGGTTAGGACGTCAGCCTGTAATCATTACAGTGTTGAAATGAATGCTTGCAGGGTTGTCATGAGAAAGAAATGGAGTAATAAATATGCTACACCTGGCATATAGTAGACCCCAGGAATTTCTCATTTTCCCAATAAGATGATTTTAGGAGATAATTCATAAATCCAAAACATATATTCAAAATATATAAATTAGAAGCAAGGTGGCCTGCCATTGTGGAAACGGATTTTGGGCACAGAGCCTTTTGTGTCCCATTAAAATGTAAATTATACTAGGAAGGCCATTGCCTATTTGGTCTTCTCTTCAATTTAATTAATTTAAGGCACTGTATGTATTGGACTGCAAGCCCATTTCTCTTCTTTAGTAATTTTCTTGGCAAAATTAAAAAGATGAAAAGCAAAGTTGGGGATGAGTTTCTTTTACCACATTATGAAATGTTTACATGGGCATTCCGGAAGGGGGAGGTATGTACAAGCTAGGGACTCATGTGATATAGCTTAAGGGTACTACCATTGTCAAGGAAACATAGTCCAATAATCAAAAAATGATGCCCAAATAGTTTAAACTTTTCACCTGAGTATTTTCTAAATTACCATGATGGAGGGAAATAGTCCATTGTATTAATTCTTAGAATTTTCTTTCATTTTCCATTCATTTCCTTCATGACCTAGCTCCCTGTTCCTTATCTTTCAAATTCCACAATTTCATTCTCTCCAGGAGTTTGCCTAATGCCTCCTGTCCTCTTCTCCCAGCCTTTCAGTTTGCTACTTGCTTTTGATTCTTCATATTCTGCATATCAAACTCATAAAGGTTCATTCTGACAGGCAGGAACATAAGTATCAGTTCTGCATTGCAAGAAACAAATTGGGCAAAATCCAAAAGCTTTTTGGGTTAGTAAAGGACATGTTGGGAATTGTTAGACTTATGTTGTCTCCTCACATATGATAGTGAATTATTTTGGGGTGGAGATAATATTAAGCTTGATTCATATATCAATCCTGCTAATTTTCCAGAGGCTGAAAATAGAGGCATGTATGGAGCATTAATCTGGTGGTTGTTTGAGCATTTTCTCCTTACAAGGCATGGTGCTAATCACTGGGGAAGCTCGGATACTTGATACACTGATGTAACAACTGTCAAGTCCAGGGATTGAATGCACAGTAGGTATTCCAGAACCTTCTGAGTGTCCCAGTGCTCAGAGCCAGCTCAGAGCAAAATGAGAATAGGAAGCAAATATTGAGGTCAGGTGCACTGTAGTGTGTAGCATTTACTTTTTAACCTGAAGGGACCTGCTTTAGGCTTGGATCACAGGGTCTTGAGTAATATTATCGACTTCATGAATCATAAATTAATGAATGCCATCAATTTTGAAGGAAATACAAACATTTTAGATATTAGAATTAGGTTGTAAGTAATTTCAGCTAGCTGGAATAATGGGCCTAATCTAGGAAGGTTAAATATAAAAGGATGAGTATAATTTCATGAGATAGACCCCCCAAATACTCTAAATACCAAACCCAGATAAGGATGAGGGCATCATTTAGAAGCAGGCCATTGGACAATGACAGGGGGGTTCCAATTTGCTGTTGGTCTACCAATGTTGATTCATCAGTGTGATGGCAGCAGAAATGTAAATATTATCTGAGACATCCTTGGTGTTTCCAGAACTGATGAGTGGTTTCTAGAGTATTTTGTTCAGTTTTCTTTCTTATTCCTTATGAGAAACAATTGAAAAACTGGAGCATGTTTACTGGGGAACATGCTGAATGGCAGAGAAAAAATTGGTCTTCTGAGAAAGGGCAGCTTGGCTTGGAAACGAGAAGACTGTCTGATGAATGGCCATAGGTCAGAGAACACAGTTTGTTTTTGTATGGATCTGTACAGAAGAACTAGGATCCATAGCAGATAATGTAATAAGGCAGGTTTTAGTTTAGAAAACAGGATTTGTTTTTTTTTGTTGGTTATTTGTGTGTGTTTTTTTAGATTTTATTTATTTATTTGAGATAGAGAGGAAGAGAGAGCACAAGCAGGGGCAATGGCAGAGGGAGAGGGATAAGCAGACTCCTCACTGAGCAGAGAGCCCAATGTGGGGCTCAATCATGACCTGAGCTGGAGGCAGATACTTAACTGAGTGAGTCACCCAGGTGCCCCATAAAATACACCATTTAAATGTGACCCATATATGAACTAAGATTTTCCTGCCAATTCAGGTTATTAGAAACTTGTTCCCCTGCCTGTCAAAACATAATGTTCTCCCCAAATTTGTGTGATCCCTTTTGGATGGTCCCAGACTGTATACTTACAAGGCTTTTATGTTCATAAAGACTTGACTAAAGGTTTAGAAAGATGAAAATATTTAAACCACAGCATTTAAAAAATTTTTAAAGTTCAGTGTTAGATATTCCTATTTTTAACCATTCCTAAGTCATTTCTACACACAGGATTCAGTTCTCCACCCGATTGCTTAATGTTCTTTTCTTCCCTATTCCCCTTTTCTCTTACCTCTCTCCCATGTAAAGCTATCTAGCTGTGTTTCTTCTTTTCCCTTTTTTTTTTTTTAAGTTTTTATTTATTTGACACAGAGAAAGAATACAAGCAGGGGGAGCAGCAGGCAGAGGGAGAGGGAAAAGCAGGCTCCCTGCTGAGCAGAGAGCCCAACATGGGGCTTGATCTCATGACCTCAGGATCATAACCTGAGCTGAAGGCAGACACTTAACTGACTGAGCCACCCAGGCACCCCTGAAATATGAATTTGTGATATGAATGACTCTTTTGGGGAATTCCACAGCCTCCAATAGCAGGAGCTAGTGGGAGCCAAGACAAGAAAAAACACAGCTAGGGGCACCCAAGAACCCAAAGATGAGCTGTCTGGATGGATTTTTTTTAAATGGTGGTCTTAGAATGTTTAAAATGGCAGTGTTCTTTGGTGGAAAGAGGCCGAGACCTGGGGAAGGGAAGAGGATTTTAAAGCTGTAGGTTTGGTATTGAAATCCCTGTGTTTTGGTAGAAAAAAAACTTACTCTGGGGGCACAAACTCATTGGCTGGGGTTGAAGTTCTAGACTGTGCCCCAGGAATGGCTCCCTCACTGTGAGTTACTATAGGTATGGGACCCTTCACTTCCATGACCTAGGCTCTGGAAGGAGCTCCAGCAATTTTATATTGAAAATGTGTATTCTTTTTCTTAAAGGGCCCTTTTTATAATAAAAGTAGGCATCAGCCAAGCAAAGCACGGATTGGTCCCTGTCCCAGGACAATAAGGACCAGTAATCTTGCTCCTACCTATGGAGCCACTACTGGAGTTGGGAGCTTAAGATCTTTCTTCCACAGTCACAAAGATCACAAAGCAAGAATGAACTAGCCAGAATTGTGAAGTGGCCTCTACCATCATGAAGAGTAGAGGCTCTTGGCACCCAGGAATAAGAACAGCCACTGAAAGGTCATTTATAGAAAACTTTGTGATTCTATAACCTTACTTTCCAGGAGAAAAGGCAAATAGAGCAGAAAGATAGCTTCATTTTCTTTTCATTTTGCCTCTATGAAATGTTCCCCTTTATGGCAAGAAGCAGTACTCGTGGTATTAGTATAGGTACATCAGCTTTCTTTGTGTTAGTTTTATAAGGCGTATCATGTGTATTCATTTCCTAAGCAACTATAACAAGTCATCACAAATTGGATGGCTTGAACCAATAGAGTTCATTGGCTCACAGTTCTTGAGTCCAGCAATCTGAAATCACCAGGCTGAAATCAAGGTATCTATAGGGCTGCTCTCCTTTCAGAGACCCTTGGGGGAGAATCCTTTCTTTCCCTCTTCCAGCTCCTGATGGTCACCAGCATTCCTTGGCTCTTGGCTGCATCACCCCCATATCTCCTTGATCACATGGATTTCTCCTACTGTATATCAAATGTCCCTTAGCATTCCTTTTGAGATTTTATTTTTATTATTTTTAAAAGATATTTATTTATCTATTTATTTATTTATTTACTTTATGGGAGACAAAGCACGAAAGAGAGGCAGAGACATAGGCTGAGGGAGAAGTAGGCTCCCTGCAAGGAGTCTGGTGTGGGACTCAATCCCAGATCCTGGGATCACTCCCTGGGCCAAAGGCAGATGCTCAACTGCTGAGCCACCCAGGCATCCCTAAGGTTTTATTTATTTGAGATAGAGAGAGAGAGAGAGAAAATCTTAAGCAGACTCCATGCTGAGTGTAGAGCCCAATGCAGGGTTTGATCTCATGACCTTGAGATCATGATCTTAGCTGACATTAAGAGTCAGACACTTAACTGACTGAGCCACCCAAGCCCCCCCCCCCCCCCCCCGCCTTTCCATTAGCCTTCCTTTTATAAGGAGGCTTATAGTGGCACTTTCTGGCTACCCACTTATTCCTTATCTCAAAATCTTTAATTTACATTTGTAAAGACTCTTTTTTTTTTTTTTTCCAAATAAGGTAACATTTATAGATTCCGGAGATCAGGACTTGTTCTCTTTGAGGCCACCATTCAGTCCACTACACTATTCTTTTACTTGTAACCTTTCTGTGCCCTGTATTTAAGGTATGTCTCTTTTAAACAATTCAGTTTAAAATATCTGACACTCTCCATCTTTTAATTTGCATGCTTGTTTACATTTAACAAAAATGCTGATTTATTTAGGTTTCAAACAACCATCCTCCTAGTTGTCTTCTATTTGTCCTACTCTTTTTTTCCCTCTTCTTTCTTACCTTCTGGATGGACAAAATATTTCTTATTATCTGTTGGATTTCCTTGCTAATCTCATGCATGTGCGTTTAAATAGCACAAAAAAATTGCACCCAGAATTTTAGTTGCAAAGGCATTTGGGAAATGTATCTTTCAGCTCTTCCACTCTTCTGTTCAGAAGAAGCATGCAAGGTCTTTGAGAGAGAAAGGCCAGTGTCTAGCACACATAGTGAGTTAACACAGCTGTGATACTTTCCCCACTTTTCTTTATCTTCATTATACAGCATGAATCACTCTATGTGTTCATAGGCTTTCCAGAACAAACATGGAGCTTGGAGGGAATGGGTAGATGAATATAAACATGGCAACTGAATCTGGCCATAAACATAAACATCCTGATACCTTTATATTTTCATAACATTTTAGTAGTTTGCTGAGTGGGCTAAACTGAAGAAATGATTTCATGGCTTCTGTCTTGATTTTGAAGGGCTGTCATAAATCTAATAAGGTGATTAATAAATGGGAATAGAGAATGAGAATCAGTAAAAGAAATCTGAAAAAAAAATTCAATCAGTTGGTGCTATCGGCAAAGGCTGATGGAAGGTGTAGAGAAAATACTTTTTTTTTTATTGCGTCTCTGATTAGTTCTGCCTGCATTGTGGGGAGAAACATATCCCTGCAATTTGGAATTACACGTACTTTTAGTTTGGGTATAAAGCAAATGAGAATGTAATAAAGCAAGGAGGGGCAGAATTAGATACAGGTTTGGGTCTATTCCAAGTCAGTTTGGCACAGAAATTACAGCCTGAAATGGAATGTCTCATTATGATTCCTCATGTGCTAGCATACAGAGGCTGAATAGATAATTTGCCTTAAAATACAATCCAGAATGGGAGTGAAAGTGGGGACAGTTGCTGCTACCCAGAGAGCAAACAGGCTTCTGCAACAACCTAATGATCTATGTAAAATGGATTGAAGTGGCCCTTGCCAGCCTTGATGTTTGCTATGGTGAGTTTTAGTTAAGCAACCTTCATGATGGTGCACATTTACGTAGCCTTCCAGAGACAGTTGTTTGGAATAGTAAGCCAGGTGATTTCCCCCAGAATCAGGACATGGGTCTCTCTTTACCCTTACTTTGAACATTTGGGACAGATTTTCCAGAATTTAATGTTATTGGAAGGTCTCCTGGATTGGTCTTGTCGGTAGTAGTGATTTTATGTCCTCAACAGTTGTCACTATTTAAAAAGAAGGTGCTAGAAGTAGAAAGAGTTTATATGACATCTCCTGAAACACTAGTTTGAGAGATTCTGCTTTCTCAGCCAGGATACCTTCCCAGTATATTACTCCTATTCTCTACTCTCTCTTGAAGAGGCTACTTTTCAGAGGGGGCCAAATGACAAGCTTCTGGCCAAAAAACTCTAAGGATTCTTGGAGAAGTGTTTCTATTCCACAATAAAAAGACAAAGCTTTAGGAGAAGATCTGTAGCTTTTTTATTTTTACTGCTTAAAGTGTGGATGTAATGCCTGGAGATATGGCAGCCATTTTGTTAATGTGAGGATGAATATCATACATCAAGGTTGGGAGGCAATGTAGGAGAAGACAACTCAAGTTCTTCATATCATCCTTGATCAGCTACAATAGGCCACAACTGTCTGCCTACGGACTTTGTTTCTTAAGAAAAATAAATCCTGGGCAGCCTGGGTGGCTCAGCAATTTAGCGCTGCCTTCAGCCCAGGGCCTGATCCTGGAAACCCAGGATCAAATCCCATGTCAGGCTCCCTGCATGGAGTCTGCTTCTCCCTCTGCTTGTGTCTCTGCCTCTCTCTCTCTCTCTCTCATGAATAAATTAATAATAAACAAAATCTTTAAAAATATTTTAAAAAATTTTTAAAAAAAGAAAAATAAATCCCTAATGGTAGTTTTCTGTTTGTTGAATTTTTAATTCCCCCGCCCAGATTCTTCTTTTCTCATGTGGATACCCTTCAGTGACATAGCGCCTCATCCACTTCTCCCTAACACATCCTGCCTCCACTTGAACCCACTGATGAATACACTAATTAAAATTTTAATTTAATTTAATTTTAATTTGAAAATTTAAAAATTCAAAGCATTTTTGTGTGTCAGACCTATTTTATTTGTTATATGTAATCACTTAAAATACTGGGGGAAATTACAATGCATTTAAAATTAAGGAGTTTCCATGTGATCCCTAATATGACTGAAAAATTAGAAATTAGATTTTTAAAAATTTCAGTATAACATTTTCATGCATACACATGTGGAAGAATTATATAGTGAGCTCCTATACATTACATAAATTCAGCAGTTTTCATTTTGTTGTATTTACTTCATCACATAACTCTGTTTGTTAACCCTGGGATCTGAGATCATTTATTTGTGATTTCTAATAATTAGGTAAAGTTCTGTGTTTATAACTATTAAGGAATCTTTGAGAAAGAATTGTGTGCAGCTCTGCCAATTTTCCTCCAGAGATACAGACTTGGAGATGTCTAGATGTGAGACTGCTAAGCTTAAGGAAGAACATTACTTCCCTATATTCTCAATTTACCTTTGGTTCAGGGGCCTTCTACACACAGGTTTTGTTTGTTTGTTTGTTTGTTTTGTTTTGTTTTTGTTTTTGTTTTTGTTTTTTGCACAGTTTTTGAAGTATAGCCTGTCCTGGGCAGGATCAGGAATAAGACATGGCTGGAAATACAGATTCTTTGGTTCTGTTTCAGTGCTTCTAAATGAGAGTTGCTAGAAACAAGCTTTGTCATTAAAGTTTGAGAACTAGTATTTTCCAGAAATCAGCTATACAGTGTTAGGTTGTGGTGGTTGAGGGCTTGTTATTTTACACATTCCTTCTTATAGTTCATCTTCTTTGAGATATACCACCTCCCCCCCCCCCTTTTTTTTTTTCCTTAAAACACCATCACATGGGAAAATTTTTAACCATAATATGGGTAAATGTGTACAATCTTACCAGGGCCAGTGGATCTGTTGTAGATCAAGTTTACCTCGACTGTCAGGTCTTTGTGGATATTGATTACCTTCATTAGTATAATTGATCTGATAAAATGTAAAGCAACAGATGAACAAATTAATATTTAAACTGCCTTCATTGTTGAAGAACTGAGGATAGATGTGACACTTCTCTCCTGTCATGACAATTGAGGGGAATTCTTGCTGACCTGTCTTTGTTTTTTACTTTCAAGTTTCTCCCCAAGAAGAATGAGGAAATCTGTGTGTAATTGTAGGATTCAATAATATTTATATTCCAATTCTTATAATGTCGGAAGCTTTAGTCTGGAATCTTTTGTTCAAAATAAGTGCACATATACCCCAGTGGGTCATACAAGTCATTCTTAATGTGGAATCAGAGTCTTCAGTTGGAAAATGGGAACATGGGAAGTATTAAGGAATCTTTGAGAAAGATTCATGCACAACTCTGCCAAGTTCCCTTTGGAGAGATAGATATGGATTCATCCAGATAGGAAATCCTTATACTTTGTTTTGACCTATTCTAAATTTCTTCCATTTAAGAGAGAATGAGCAGAAAGCCAATGATATCAGAATGAGATGATTCAGTAAGTCAGGTTAGTGGGACCAACAATTTCAATTTTCCTGAGATTGGAGGGTTTTCCAGGAAGCTGGATTTTATGTGCTAAAACCAGCAAAATCCCAGGAAAAACCAGAATGGCCAGTCACTGTCAAATGAGAAAACTGTATAAAAATGGGTGGTTTCTAAAATCTTCTCTATAATGGGTTCTTACTCTGAGCAAGAGGTTCCCAGAAGCCAAGATAGCTGACCTTAACTTTTTTTTTTTTTAAACAACATATGCAACTTTATTAGATTTTTCTATTTTACTGGCTGTTTGGACTCAACAAAGGCCTTAGGAAACCTGTAACTTTAACATCTTCAGGTGTCATAGTACAGAACACAAAATGTGATTAGATGGCACAAGAGCAGTCAGCCTGTGCAACTGTTAACATCACAGCTGTGGTCATTGCATGTTTTTATAATTCAATCATAAACATAAAAATATTCAGTATCATGTGCAGGTTCTCTGTTCCTGCTGTGCAAGACATCATCCAAAAACAAATCAGTTTATCAGATGAGGCCTATGAAAGGCCTAAGTCTATGAAAAACTGCTCTCTTTTGGGCCCCTGTTTCTACACCTCCATACACATTCCCTCTTCAACGTGTCCCATTGTCCTTTCCTCTAGTGTCTGGATAGGACTTTGTGGCTACTTTCCAAGTGAGAGTGGTGTTTAGGGTTTTGCTGGGTTCAGGGGAAGAGGGTGGATGGATGGATGAATGGACAAACTGACAAAAAGAGGAGGGAAAGAAAACATTTCAAAACCTTCTTATTTAATAGAAAGCTCTCCATGATACCTCAGAATATAAACAGAGCTTGGTGTAAAGAATCTCACTGTGATGACTAAGACTTCTATAAGGAGTTAGGCAGTATCTTGATCTATCCCTACCTCCTAACAGATTTTCCTAAAACACATGGGACAGAGAGGAAGTACATACATCCCTTTCCAAATGAGGGCAATGTTACTCTTCCCAAAAAATAATGTTACACCACTGGCTCCTGAAATTCAGCAGCTGCCTGCCAGCCACTTTGGAATGGGCAGTTACAGCTGTGCACTTTGGAACCTGTTGGGTCTTGAGTTTGATGTCTGAGGAGTTTCAGTCCACCTCCATCCCATGAGGGTCATTGGAGTTTGGTGGCTGCAGTCAGCATTCTATCCTTTGATCACAGCAATTGGTCTCAGTTATTGGCCCTCTTGCTGATTCCAGCATCATAGCAGGTGTTCACCACATCCGTCACATTCTTATAGGACTCAGGAGCCTCTTCCATAACCAGTTTGGGTGAGGCAACTTGGATTGTGATTTCCATATCTGCCAGTTTGTCCAAGATATCCTGGAAATCTAAATTACAATGAGATTTTGCTCAGGACAATACATGGCCTAATCCATGGCAAGTTGTCCCAAAGGTCTCTGTCATGCCCTGCTCCGTGCCAGTAAGAATGCAACTGCAGGTGCCCATGGTGCCATCAATGAGTTGGTAATCCACAGCAATGAGGGGATGGTGAGGAGAGAAAGCTCAAGTGGATCCCTTCCTGTGTACCAACACTGTCCGTTCCTTTCCGTCCACAACATGCTGTTCTACTTTGGCAATATTGTGAGAAACGTTGTAGATCACACGTAGGTCCAAGTCATCAGGGGTTGTTTTGAAGACCTTGGCAAAGGCCTGATGGATTAGGAAGGTCATGGAAGAGTGGTTGACCCAGGCATAGTTCCCAGCAGCTGCCATCCCCTGCAGGTAGTCCTGACCCTCTGGGGAAGCAATCCAAGCACAAGCCAGTTAACTGATGGTTGTTGACTATAATCTTGTCTCTTTTCATGGCTTTTTCCATAGCTACCAGTGTGGCTACTTGGTGGCCCAAGCCTCTGCTTCCAATGTGGATCATCACATATACTTGTCCCTTATGGTCGATGCCCATTTTCTTAGCAGCATACTCATTGAAAATCTCATCCACAACTTGGATTTCTGCATAGTGGTTGCCTGCTCCCAGGGTCCCTAACTGAGGAAGGCCTCTTTTCTTAGCCTTCGCAGAGACCTTATTGGGGTTGGCCTGCAACATCCTGCCGTACTCCTCATAGTGCTCCTTGTTCTCAGCCCAGGCATAGCCTTCCCTCAGGGACCAACCCACACCCATCTCCAAGGCCTCATCCAAGTCTTTGGCACTCATGGGGATGACACCTTTTGAACTCACTCCGACAGGAATATAGTCAAACATAGCTTGGGCAAGCTGCTCCTTCACAGGCTAGACATCGCTTTCATCCAAATAGGTTCTTAGCAAGCGGACACCACAGTTGATGTCAAATCTGACACCACCTGGGGATACCACTGCATCGGGGTCTTTCATATCAAAGGCTGCCATATTCCCAATAGCAAACCCATAATCTGAATGGACATCAGGAAGCCCAACAGATCTATGAACAATCCCAGGCAGGGCTGCCACATTGCCAATTTGTTTCCTGGCTGGTAGGAAGCCACCGACACCACCACCTTGACAGGCATTTCTTAATTCCTCAAACATTAATTTTTCCAAAGCGTCATTCACATAGAAAATGCCTTCCACCTGCATGTTGGGTATGAAGCCCTTCTTGATTCTTCAGCAGTTTTTATTGATCTTTTCCAAGAACTGTAGTTCATCATTATACCTGTGACTCATGGCAGCGACAACAGTGATGAAAGCTCCCCTGACCTTAACTTTTTGTCATTACCAGATAGAAGCACAAGATTCATGTTTCTAAGTGGGGACTTAGCAGAACATTAGGCTAATGAAACCAAGTTTTGAATCTTATGAAGGAGCAAAGTGGTATCTCTTCCATGAAGAAAAGCTGTAGCTTTGACTCTTCATGGATTCTTGATCCACGAGGATGGAAATAAGACTAGTGCAATTGACTTAATTAGCTCTATAACTCCTTAGTTTTGTCCTCCTGAAATGGGAGTAGAGCCACCTATCTAAGAAAATTGCTGATCTGAGAAAATGATTATACAATGGAGTTTTGCTAACTCTGGTGTTATTAGAGGAGTGTGGCTCATCACATAGGCTAAGCAGCACACTAATCAGGTCATTTTTAGACATATAGTAGGAAGATTAGGATCTTAGTTGAGATTATAGTGTGCATATTTTGTATGTAGCCATAAAGGTACTTGTCATCCTTGATACATGAAGCACCATCATCATTCGTCCATGCACACCATTCTTTATGTTTAATAATATAATGAGCACTTGCTAACCTATATGTCACCTAAGAATTCACCATTACCAATAATTCACTTCTGTGGCCTTCTTCCTTATCTTGTTCCCCTGTTTTCCCCTAGAGGTAATCATGATCCTGAATTTTGTAAATTGTCTTCTAGAACTTAATTTTTTCACTCAATATTATGTTATTAATATCTATCAAAGTAATTTTGTGGATTTTATTGCTGCTTAATATTCCATTGTACAACTATGCTGTGGTTTGTTTGTCCTTTTTTCTGCCAGCGGACACTGCAGTATTTCCAGGTTTTTGTAATTGCAAACAGAACTCCTATAAACATCCTCTACATGTCTCCTGGGGCACCTGCAGAAAAATGCTTTTTGAGTCATTATGGGGTAGTAGAGCTTCCGGGTGATAAGGAACATAGATATTCAGCTTTATCAAATGGAAATTGTTTGTCCATGTGGTTGTACAATTAACATTCAAATCAGCATTATATGAGATCTCTTTTACTCACATTTTTTCTGGCATTGCTAGTTGAATAGTGTGGGGTATAAAATGCTCTCTCACTGTGATCTCAATTTGCTTTTTTCTGATTATTAATGAAATTGAACATCTCTTTCTATGTTTATTAGTCATGTGATTTCCTCTCCTGTGCAATGTCTGTTCTTTCCAATAGTGAGTTGTTTTTCTTCATCTTACTTACAGGATATACGTGTCATTTTATTTATATTTATGTGTATTTCACATAATATGCATGTGTGTACATTTATTCCTATTTCTAACATGAATCCTTTGTTGGGGTATGCATTGTAAATATCTTCTTGCAGATTATAGTTTTACCTCCATTTTCTTTCAAGAATCTTTTGGTTAACCGTAGTCTTAATTTTAATATAATAAAAAAAAACATCAATTGTTTCTTTATGGTTAGGCCTCTGTTCTTTTTTTTCTTTTTAAGATTTTATTTATTTATTCATGAGAGACAGAGAGAGAGGCAGAGACATAGGCAGAGGGAGAAGCAGGCTACTCTCCGGGAGCCTGATGTGGGACTCCATCCCAAGACCCCAGGATCATGACCTGAGACAAAGGCAGACACTCAACCACTGAGCTACCCAGGTGTCCTTAGGCCTCTGTTCTTAAGAAACTGTTCCTTACATTCAAGGTTAGAAAGATATTTCCCTATATTTTCACATAAAGTCCTTTTTTACTTCTGACATTTATATACTTAATCCATCTGGAATTGATTATGTTGTGTATAATATGAACAAATGTTTCAGTTTTATTCCATAGACAATGCTTTTTTCATCTCTTTGGAAAAGACCCATGTCTTTCATTTCTAGGCTCTCATTCGGCGCATTTGGAAGTATGGTCTCTCAGTTTGGTAGTGTGTGCTGGGGACAAGTGGGAGGCTGGTGCTGTGGTAGGTGGGATGGTTCATTATTCCTAATTCCTAGTATCCCTGCAAGTCCTAATCCCTGGCATCTGTGTTTCTGTCAAAACTATACTGTCAGGGAGAGACACCTGAGTGGCTCAGCAGTTGAGCATCTGCATTCCGCTCAGTGCGTGATCCCCGGTTCCGGGATCCAGTCCCGGATCGGGCTCTTTGCAAGTTGCCTGCTTCTCCCTCTGCCTATGTCTCTGACTCTCTCTGTGCTTCTCATGAATAAATAAATAAATAAATAAATAAATAAATAAATAAATAAATAAACTGAAAAAAATAAAAACTATACTGTGGAGGGAGGGAGTTAAAAATAAATCAGTATCAGGTACCTGGGTGGCTCAGTGGTTGAGCCACACAGACAGAGGCAGAAATATAGGCAGAGGGAGGAGCAGACTCCCCATGAGGATCCCAGGACCCTGGGATCACGACCTGAGCCAAAGGCAGACACTCAACCTCTGAACCATGCAGGTGCCCTTAAGAGTATTTTTCTACAACATTCTTCTGAATCACTTTTAAAACTGCTTAATAGTCTCTCTTATTGTAATTATTATGAATTGTTCATACATTTATCCCATAAAAATATTATTTCATTCTGGTTAGGGATTTATTTTGTTATGATGATTGTAATTGTTATGTTGGGGTGAAAAGAAAGCATACTTTAGGCATTGAAATTTAGTGTTTAATAGTACTGGTTCCAGAGTCAGTGAAATTTGGGTTCAAATCTCAGTTTTGTCATTTACCAATTGCATGATTTTAGGGAAATTATTCTATTACTCTCTCTTTCCTTTTACTACACATTAACATGAAGATATCAACCCCTCCCACATAGAGCTGTTTTTAAGATTAAATGAGGTGAATATGAATTGCTTAACATGGTGTGAGCCTAAGTGCTAGAACTTTGTGCTAGCTCTATGCAAACAATGTCTGAGTAGTAGCAAGGGCAGCCCTGCCACCTTGGCTCAAGAACCAGTGTGATTTGCCTGACCTAATCTCTCTGGTAGTAAATGGCGACTGGGAGGATGACAGTCACCAAGATAGTCTTTGTCATTGTCCAGCTCAATAACCAGGTGCAGAGCTGGCTGGAAAGCCATGTTCAAAGGAGAAGGTAAAAAAAAAAAAAAAAAAAAAATGCCAGTTACTCTAACAATTACTCTAACAATGGATGTTGCTACTAGATGGCTTGCTGACTCAAAGTTAGAATAATTTCTCCCTCGGATTTCCTTTTATTGTAGCAAATAGGTCCCTGCAGTTGTGAGGCAAAAACAATTTCTTAGCTATGGAACCAGGCGTGTACACAGCTGGGGATTTGCCTGCTTGGATGTCCATATCCTCTTGGAGCCCACAGGAACATAAAACATAAAGTAACGGCAAGCAAAATAAAGAGTCAGCATGTCCAAATTTTCTAAGTAGAAGAGGGGGGGCAGTGGAGGAAAAGAAATAATGCAGTGACAGTGAAAGAAGTGTAGATTCGGGTTGGAGTGTTCTACAGTATATCTGGTTGCACATCCTGAAGAGGTCATCTCTGGATAGAAGTGCAGCATCCGCAAAATGCTTGGCACCTTATCTAGAATGCAAACTTCTTGAGGACAGAAGATTTGGCTTCTTACACTATGTCCCTAGGAATTTAGAGCAGTGCCCAGTATATAACAGGTGCTCAAATTATTTTTTGATTAAATGTTCTAGCACTGCCTATTATAACTCACAAGAGACAATGAAGAGAAAAGAATTGCTTTTCTGAACCAAATTCAGATCAGCAAGGAAGGAAGGCCTGGTGAAGAGGACAGGGGAAAGTGTTAATATCATCTGAGTTCCTGAGCCAGGGGATGGTAGCCTGCCCATAGCCAAATGAGCAGATGAGTCTTGGGAGAAATAGATTTCAAAATGTCAGAATATGGTAATGAGCCCAAGATCAGAAATAGGATGGGCAGACCCAAGAGCAGGAGAAGACACTTAGAATTCTGAATCTCTGGTCATGATCTCAGGAAAGGAGAAAAAAATGATTTAAAGAGACAAATGTGGGTGTACAGAAAACTTTCCATTGAGTTGGTTTGCAACAAATTTATGCAAAAGGTAGAAGGTGAGCAAATGAGCAAATGCAAACTACCACAAAACAGTAACCTATAAGAGTAGTGTTTGAAGCCCAAAGTCCAGAATGAGTGGTGTGCAAAATTAATTAGAGCCAATAAAAGTATCTTTTGCTTTGTTTTAACCTTCTGTCTGTGCAAAACCAGAACATGGGAATAATAGTATCATCACTTAGATTTGACCAGTGGCTCTCAAAGTATGTTCTTTGGACCACCAGCACCAGCATCACCTGGAAAAGTGTTGCAAATATAAATTACCAGCTCCCACCCTGGACTACAGAGTTAAAACTTGGGCAGGGGTGAGGGAATGGCTCAGCATTGTGTGTTTCAGTAAAGCCACCAGGGAATTCTGATGCTCACTAAATCTCAAGACACACTAGACTAGAACATTAATCCTCCACTCTACACATGGGAAGCTTGTGGAGAAAAAATAATGACCAAGCTTTACCCTAGACCAATTAAAATGGCCTCTCTGTGGTGGGCTCTGGCCATGGATATATTTTAAAGCCTCTTGGTGAAGTGAATGTCAAATCAGAGTTGAGAACCAAACTCCAGTTCAGATACCAGATAACCATCATATCCCCAAGGAGTTTATTAGAAATTCAGAGCCCTAGGCCCTCCTGCTGAATGAGAATCTACAGTTTTAAAAAGATCCCCAGGTGGTTGATAGGCACATTAATGTTGGGGAAGCATTATATTAGACAAAGGAAAGAAATCAGAATTTGTATCTTGCCTCCACTTTATTGATTTACTAATTTCTTTTAAAGAGGTAAAAAAAAAAAAGACAAAAAAAAAAAGGATAAACACATTGACACATGAGACATGATGCTTAGTAAAGGTTTGGGGTCAGAGAAAGGCAGACGCCAGGAAGACCTTGTGAGAGAGAAACAGGTATTCTGTAAGCCTTGAGTGCTTGAATTGCCCATATACCACTTTCAACCATACTTGGGTGGGGACACCTGGGTGGCTCAGTGATTGAGTGTCCGCCTTTGGCTCAGGGCGTGGTCCAGGAGTTTTGAGATGGAGTCCCACATCAGGTTCCCTGCATGGAGCTTGCTTCTCCCTCTGCCTGTGTCTCTGCCTCTCTCTCTGTGTCTCTCATGAATAAAAAACAAACAAAAACAAAAAAAACAATACTTGGGTTATTCATTACCCAGCAAAATAGCCCAACAAAATAAATACATTAGGACAAAATCCGGTTGGCAACCACTGCGTAATCCCAGGGTGTGGTGATGAGTTTGGGAGTGTAAAGATATCAGAATTATTCCATAGGTTCCAAGGTGTGCCCTGTCCTCCCCTCTCACCTGGAGGACTTCTGCGGAATGGGAGTGTGCCCAGAGTCTGGAGATGGTGCAACATGGCCAGAACTTCAAATGAGGAAGACCTTAGGAATAAGTTAAGAACTTGATTTGATTCTGTGGTAGGATTGCAGGGAAGATGATCAAGCCAGTGTCTTATTTCTTAATACTGAGGAAAAAAGACAGCCTTAGAAGCCATTCATGGTTCATGAAGTAATAGGATTATTGGTCTGTCTTAGGTTTTGTGATAGTCAGAGAAACAGTGTGAACGTAGGTGTGTTGATGTGTTGATTTTCCTAAGACATGACAAATGTCCTTTGCTTTGGTTCATTTCTTATTATTTTTTATTAGGCACAAGAAAATAACACAGGGTGATTGTTCCTGCTGTTTTGGCGGCTTTCTCATTAGAGCAATAGCCATACCTATAGCTACCTAATGCTGATTAATGCACCAAAGTCAGCCTCGTCATGGGTCTCTGGTAGAAGCCTCCAAGGCCCTGCTCTAGGCTTTATCATTTTCCAGAATATTAGCACTACCTTCACTGAGAGTTAGTAAAGCAGATTTATCACTACCATGACAGTTGGAAGGATAGAGAACAGATACAAATATCAGCATCTAAACAGACATTCAATTGAGGGCATGATAAAGCAAATTTTACAAAAGGATAATTTATAGAAGAAAAATGTCAAATGGGAAATAATATAGCAGCAGCAACTAGAGGAAGAGGGATTGAGGGATTTTAGTCCATTGGAGCCTAATTGTTTTTATTTGTGTGAAGTGGTGGCCAAAAGTGCTGCTGGATACCTTAGGCATTAATCATTCTGACAGCAAAGAAGTGGTACTTCTTCCCTACTTGGACCCCAGCCACTCCACCCGGAGCAGTGTTGTAGGTTATTGTGTTTAGACTTGGTTAGCACATTTTGATCACAAAGTTAATATTTGGAGCAAGTTCATATAGAGTGGCCTGATGGATGAAAAGACCTGAATCCATGTCCTATTGATGTTGTAAGATGAAGACATGAAGGGTCCCAGGAGCATGGGGATAATACATATAAAGTATACAATATATATTAAATGTATATATGCATATATAGTCTATATATGTATATATAATCTACATAATGTATAGATAATATATGTAAATGGTTCCTTATATAGGGCTACAGAAGCTTTAATTTTTATCCTTGTCATTATCTTGATCACTGTTATCTCAATCCTACCCTGAGGATCCAGGAGCAGAGCAAAAGTCCTTGGCAGTATCTCTTTCCAATCCTAAATGAAATTGCTTTTGTTATTTCTCTTGCACTCTTGTTTGTACATTGGAATCATCGGGAAAGGCTCTTACATGATTTCTTTGTGAAACAAATTGTTTCTCCTACATGGCCGGAAGTCAGCCTGGCTTGTCCGTGTGCTATTTTACAGATTGTGTTTGCGTGTCTGGAATGAGAAAGCACTGTGCACTTCATTTTGTTTTTAAGACAAGATTAACATCCATGGTGGTGCTGATGGTAGCTGACACATGTGGCGAGTTAACCAAGTGCCAAGCAGTGTTCTGAGCCCCTTACGTGGATTTTTTTCTTCTAATCCTCCTAACTCTATGTGATATGTAGTAGTATTAGTTTGTTTTCCAGTGGAGGAAATGGAGTATTCAGAATGTTTCTGTAACTTCCCCCAGGATAGCTAGCAGGAGGGGAGCCAGGTCTCACATTCAGTTGTCTGGCTCTACCACTTGAAAATGTGAGAGCACTCACATGTGCTGTGATTAGCTCTTTATCTTATTGGTCTGTTGTTTGAAGGATGGTTAAGGGATAAGAAAGGTGGGAGATATTTTAATTTTCCTCAGTGTGATACTGAAAAGAGATTTCTAGTCTTTGTATACACATTTTCTGGGCAAGACGTTGGTGGATTCTAGAGATAGTAGAAAATTAGTCACAAGTAGATCTACAATGGGCCATTTAAATTCACTTAAATGGATTTTGGGGTCTTTCCCTGAGTGCTAAACACCAGTGTCACCCTCTGTGAACAGACATTCTTTTGTGCTCCTGACACCCAACTTAGTGTGAGTTTATCCATGAGGGTATTTCCTATATTTGAGTGTTTGGGGAATCCCAAGTCTTAATGTTGCTGTCAACATAGCCACCATATTTGTTTGAAAGTATAGATAAATGTGCTATTTTAGTAATCTTTACTTAGGTCCTTAGGTTAAGTTTCACAGAGACATTTGTCTTTGTACTCACTTGCGCCCAGATTGTTCACTGAAACTAGTATTTCTTTATTTTCTCTTCCCTCTAACACTTTGACTATTTTTGATGAGTAACTTACTGAGTCCATGTCTGAGGGTTGTCAGGCCTCTGATTTTAAGGAAACTAACTGCATGGATTTTGGGATACTCTTTTGTTTGTGAGAGCATTTAGTACCTCTGGGTTTATCATTTGCATTTCAGATAGAGCTTTACTTGTGAGCTAAGACTTGTTTCTTTTAACAAGCTGAGTTGTTTTCATTGTTCCCTAACTTAAGATTTTATAAAATAAGCTGTAACTAAAAGGGGATAAACAACTAAAAATATTTATTTCAGGAAATAAAAAAGTTAACCAAAGTATTTTATTGGTACATTCTTGGACAATATCACAGAATTGAAAGAATGGAAAGGGGGAAATTTTCAGCAAGGGTGTTTTTCCACTAAATTGGCACATAAGCAGCAAGATTAACGAAAGTACTTATTACAAACAGTAAAAAACATACATGCTTTTTTTTTAAAGTCCTTATCACACTGGTCAGTCATAGGGGGGCATGAACAAAACCTCAAGACATGAAAAATCCATATTCTTTTCTTCAAATAGCTTAATCATTATTAAAATTATTGCAAAATATCCATATACCTTAATTAAAATAACAAAAGAGAACACAAATACAAATATTGAACATAAATTATTAACATGTACTGTAAAATACATTACTGGCATGCATTCCAAAGATCAAGACCTCTATTCAGTTCAGCCAATACTTTCCTTTCATGGGACCTATCCTTATACCAAAGATAGGCAGGGCATACTTTCTCAGCACAGTTTTTGGTCTTTAATTATCTTTTTTGTCTTAAAAAAAAAACATGATTTGCAGTGGTACAATAATCATAATTATACAGTCATTACATTTGTGGTTTTAATTTCCTTTTTTTTTTTTTTTTTTTAGTCTGCCAAGATCTTTTTAACATTTGAACTGTTTCAAATTTTTTTCCACATATTCTGCTGTCTGAGAGAATAGGGCTCTATGGAAACAAGGCATTCGAAAACAAACAGTGAACCGAGGTACAACATCAGATGGCAAAGTGCAAAAGTCCTCACAAACTGTACAGAAAATTTCAAAACCTTGCAGTCTGGAAGTACATACGTAGAAAGACAAGTCAGCCCCAAAACGTTCACTGTGGCTCTCGATGGTTCATCCTAAAGAGCCTGGGTGGGACTTGAGTCTCAACACTCCCTGTGGTAGGGAAGGTCCGAAATTGCAGCCAAGTTGGCAGTGCTGATGCCAGTGACTTATTAAGCCAAGATAAAGTAAGAATATTTCATAAAGCAGCTGTGTAGGACACTTGGATCCTCTAACGTTGGTCTCCTGGCCGGGGATGCTCCTCCAGTGATGGGCAGCGGGCAGGACCAAAAGAGTCCTATGCCAGGTTGGGTGACAAAATAACTGAGGGTCTTCCTCCTCCTTGGTTCCATGGAATGAAACAGGTTAGATAACCAGGTTATTATAACTGACATACTTCTTTTTTGCAGCAGGGCCTGAAAAAAAAAGCAAAAGAGTCCATTGTAGCAGTGACCTTATTTGTAAAGGTAGAAACGGAATCAGATCTGGGATGATTTGGGGGCAAATCATGAAGTCAAGAGGGAACAGTGCACCACTGAGGAACACACAAATCACTTTGGATTCCTAGGATCCTTTCTAAGGTTTTGTCTACTAATATCTGCAGTGCCCAGCAATTCTCATACCATCTGTACTCTCTATTCTGAGATGTCTCCAACCTCCCTCTTTATGGTTTGCAATGGTTAGCAAATTAATTAGTGGATGCCATGCTTTTTAATTAGCCGACCCTAAGCTTAAAGGGCCTATCCATGCTGCAGTATATTTTGTTGTGTGATCTCTGAGACCTTCTCATAATAAATGGGCTGTTGCTTGGGACGGGTCTGTCCTGGTTCATTGTGATTAATTTCAGATTGACTACAGAGTAGGTCAACCAGAGCACCTTCTTCAGTTAGGATTCACACCATCAAATTACTAGTGATTGACTTGCACGGCATTGTGATCAGTAAGTTGTAAATGGTAATTTGTGGAACTATTTGCATCAAAGTTTGAGGCTCACTTAAATCTTACATACATACCCTGTATTTGTTTTCTTTAAAGATAGAGTAAATTACTTTTCTATTTGGTACAGTGATTCTAGAGCCCAGCTCTACTTATTCATTCATTCATTCATTCATTCATTCATTCATTTAGCAAATATGTGTCAGTTGCCTATCATGTGCCACACACGGGGCTAGGCACTGATGAGCAGCCGATGAGCAGATCAGACCCTTTCTTGTCCTCATGATGGAAACAAAGACACCAAGATCCCAAAGTATGACTGATTTATATTATACTCTAGTTCTCAATACCAAGTAATACAATTGCTGTGATGTGACATGTTCTTTATTCATTAAACCTTAGTAGTTTTGCATCAGCTTCTGTTGGACACAAAGTAACTGTCACATAGCATTTACTGACGGCTTATTTTACTCACGGTTTTTTTATGCTAAGTAGTATTGTTCAATTAACATACACAAATAACAAGAATTCTTCCAGACTTCTTGAGTAGGGATTCATATGGGAATTTAGAGGAATGGAAAAGCTACAATAATACTGAGAGAGAGTTTGTATTTGAACTTTGAGTATGTAATGCAGCCAGTATATTACACACACACACACACACACACACACACATTCATGTATAGTATATAAAAAAGCAGATTTCATTTTCTGGATTAAAAATTCAGACACTCCTTCTGGAAATTCTGATTTGAAGACTCAGACTCATTTCTTTATTAAATCACATTGCATTTATTAACTGAAATTAGAGGAGAAAATATAGTTATATGACATTAAGGGTCCTCTGGAAAATCTGGTCATGAGCTGGGTCATGCTGCATCCTCCTTGATAAATACATGGTGTCAATAATGCCCCAGACTTCTAAGAAGGTTCCCATTGTTAACATAGCCTCCACTGATATGTTTGGTTTGAGTATAAAGAGAAAAATATTCTAGGAATGTTTTCTTTACTCTGAAGCCTATTTATAGTGTCATAGCTAGAAAACTCCAGGAGATAGTTGCAAGAAATAATCATAGCCTGCCTTGTCAAATGCCAATGTATTAATTATTCTCAAGACAAAAAAGCGGGGCAGAATCAAAGAAACAACCCAGAGGTTTATAATGACAAAAATATCTGAGTTTACCTCTATTGTGTGATTATTATGTGACTGTTTTCCATATAAGCATAGCTGTCTAGTGGAAAATAAAAAGCAAAACATATTTGAAATTCCTCAAACAGGTTACTTGAAAACACCAATTTCTCTGGAAGAGCCTTCACCCAAAGAATAAGTAAGTTAGAAAATATTGTCCATATATCGTAAAGCTGAGTGTTGGTTTGTATTAAACAATCATTAACATGAGGTTATGTTGTAAAATATTCAAAATGATAATAGTAATAGAAATTAACTAATGGGGACGCCCTAGTGGTTCAGTGGTTGAGTGTCTGCCTTTGGCTCAGGGTGTGATCCTGGGGCCCCAGGATGGAGTCCCACTTCGGGCTCCCTGCATGGAGCTTACTTCTCTCTCTCTGCCTGTGTCTCTGCCTCTCTCTCTCTGTGTGTGTGTTTCTCATGAATAAATAAATAAAATATTAAAAAAAAAAGAAATTAACTAATGCTTGGCATGGATTATCTTCTTGTGTTTGTAAGCTTTGAGATGAATGCTGTTCATAACCTCCACCTTACATAGGAGGGGTCTGAGTATCAGAGGGACCAACATTCCAAAATGAGGCTAACATTTGAATCTACACAGTTCATTCTCCATACCACAGTAGGAAGACCATGCTGCTTTGGATTCACCTGACCCAGGCTCTGATCCAACTCGATCACTTACTTGAAGTGTGGCCTAGACCAGTCCAATGACATTGAACTTCTCTAAGCCTTTGTAAAATTGGTAGAATAATTGTCACTCTGTGGCCTGTTGATGGCATAAATGTATGAACTATTCCAGTTTTCTCATCTGATAACGTAATGCATAAAGGTATTTTTAAATTAAAAGTTCTATACAAATGATTAGCCTCAATCCATGCTTTCTTGACAGAATATCTGGGGAACATTGCAGCAAAATGGTAATGGAGTTATGCAGGTCCTAGAATGGTGATTTATATGCTTTTCAGAGCAATGCCCAATGTATTAAAATGTTTATTTTTAAAATATTCTAGCCTTATGAGTAAATAAGATAAGTACCAGTGGTGTCTGATAATTCCATTTATTTGAATAGCAATGTAGTTTATGGCCTAGAAAAGAAAATTGCTTAGCTCAAAATAGTTGTGCAGTGAAATACTTTTTAAGGAAATAAACTTATTGTATTTTAAAATAGAATTTTTTCTCTTTAAAGCTACAAGTTTTAAGTAACATTTGGGCTATATGCCATGGTCCCTATAGAATTTTTAAAAGTTACCTACCTACATCAGTAGTTTTCAAAGCAAAGTATCTTGCAGAGTTGATGTTTATAATGAGGCAGTATAATGGATCCTGGTTTTTGGAATGAATTACTTTGCTATTTAAAAATGTTAAGACATTCCATCTTACTCTTGGTGTTTTGTCAAAATCAAACTAGATTTGGCATTAACTTCAATGAACTACTTGTTTTTCTTTAATTTCTCATGAGCCTTTTTGTCTCATGAAAGTTTCATTTCTCAAGTGTGTTCCATGGAACACATATAACCTAGACTATAGAAGTGAAGAAAGAAAGAAAAAAATGATAAAGAAGAAAGAGTCTCATGGATAGTATAAGGAGCACTGAATTATGGGAAACATAAATAAATATAAAATTTTGAATGAATAACATTAAATAGGGCTCTTTTCTCTATTCCATATTTGTTTTTTAAATAGTAAGGAATTGTGTAGCTCATTGACAATATTCCATATATTTCTGTGAGCTCTTGTTTTTAATAAGAATGTGTATGTAGATATATATACATATCAGTGTATGTATGAAGTGATTCAGATATCCAGAGAAAGTATAGACAATATCTCAGCCTTGAAAATAGAGCATTAATATATTTGCTTTAGGTGCCCCTCCATCCACTCATAAGAAATAAAACACGGTCAAAGCCTTCCCTACCTCCCCAACCCCACTGCCAGTGCTTTTCTTCTTCCCAACCAAAACTATTAGTCTGATGTGGGTGGAGATGCATTTTTCCCAAAGAGGTTCATGCTGCTACAGCATGTGTAGCTGCCCATAAATATAAAGAGTTTTGCTTTGTGTTTTTTAAATTGTACAAATATATCATTCTGTTTGTATCCATTTGCAACCTGTTTTTCATATAACATTGTGGTTTTAATATTTATGTCGATTTGGTAATCATAGTTACTATATAGTTTCCTGTATGGATATAGCAAGCATTTCTAATTCTTTTTAATTCATGGACTCTACTTACTTTATAATTATTACCAATAGCAAACAATGCTGGAATAAATAGGATCTGAAAAACAATACCATTTATAAAGTTAAATGAGAAAAAGTCTATAAACTAGGATAATTTATTTGCAGTGTATGTAACTGATAGATTGTTATACAAATTTTTTAACATATACAAATTAATAAATAAGATCTATTTTTTAAATGAACTAAAGATATCAAAAAGTAATTTGTAGATAAAAAAACACATGAAAACTGCTCAACCTTCTCACTTAGAAAAATACAAATTAAAATAATAATATGGCATTTCATGCCCAGTCATTACAAAAAGAGGTTATTTGCACTGATACCACAAACTAGTAAGGGTGTGAAGAAGTGAGGATTCTTAGACTAGTCTGGTAAGAATGGAAATTGGTGTAATTGCATGAGACAATCATCTGGAAGTACCTAGAAAAACAGAGGATATACACAGCATTAACTCAGGAATTTTATTTCTACATATATATCTGATTCATGTTTTCACATGTGCACCTGGATATGTGTGGGGCTTCTTAAAGCCATTAATATAATGTTGTGTTTTGTGATTCTTTAAGAGAGAATTCTCAGGGGCTTAGCATATAAAACAAATGAGAAAAGTGGGTCAAGTGTAAGATATTAAGGAACGATATGAACACTTGCTCCATGTGAGAGCATAATTATCTGTAGGGTGTTAGCTTAATTTAGTCATATATTTCATTTTTTATTTTATTTTATTTATTTATTTATTTATTTATTTATTTATTTATTTATTTTTAAAGATTATTTATTTATTCATGATAGACATAGAGAGAGAGAGAGAGAGACAGAGAGACAGAGGCAGAGACACAGGAGGAGGGAGAAGCAGACTCCATGCCGGGAGCCCGGCGTGGGACTGGATCCCAGGTCCCAGGATCGCACCCTGGGCCAAAGGCAGGCGCCAAACTGCTGAGCCACCCAGGGATCCCCCATATATTTCATTTCTTAAAGAGGAGCTGTACTTCTGTGTTGTTAGGTAAAATTTCACTTTTTATTCATTTGAAATCTCTTTCAAAATTCATTTTTAATTTATTGAGCACATATTATGTCTTGGGCTCTATTCCAGGCATTATAAATGCCTGTTTTTTAGTACCAAGTTCAAAATCATATTAAAACCTTGAGGAAGTCAAAGGAAAGTAACTAGGGGATAGATTGAGTCTCTGGGCAGCCACTTTGTGACTCTGTGATGCTATCTATACTCTTTTCGAAATTTATTTGATTGCCTAGCCCTCTCCCCATACCTTTTAGTGGTTCTTTGCACTATACAAGAACATACTTTTGGAAATACTTTCGGTTTTTCTTAAATGTTGGTCCTGCCTATTACTTCTATCCCTTGTAAAGCTTACAAACTCTGGAATACTGGTTTATTGCCTGATGAACGTGGCACAAATTGACTTTTCTATGAACCTATTCTAAATGACATCTGTGCCTTCCCTGCCATTTGCTTCCCTGTCAACCACAATTCACAGTTATTTAGTTAAAAAATACTTTAAATGGGAGTGATTCTTCATATTATAGTTCACTGTTACTAAAAGAAAATACTTTTAGTAATTAGTTCTGTGGTCATCGGCCTGATTTCCTGCCTGTTGGTTTCATCAGTAAATGGCCTTAGCCCCATCACTTAATAGCAAATGAGTATATGTTACCTTCAATTGTTAATTTCCACTCAGAATTTCAAAGAAGCTAGCAAACTTACTATACTTTATTGAAAAATCATTTTCTAATGATTTTCCCTAAATCTTTTTTTTAATTGATTGTCATCTATAAGTAGCGCATTACTCATCCAAAAAGATGGAAAACCTCAGAATGGAGAATATGATTGCCAAAAAAAGAAAAGAAAAATGAGGCATTGTCAGTTGTGCAAGTTGAACTCTGATCTAAGAAAATATGAGACTTTTATACATCTTTTCTGTCCCACCCCCAGTTCTGTTGCAACAATTTACCAGAAGTATGTTGAAGTATTTGTCTTTATGTTAGTTAGCAGGACTTCTTGACACAAAGGGCTTGGTGGGGGTCAAAGTACAATCAGCTAAATATGTCAGGGTTCCACATCACCAGGAATTCTAATCTAGTCACCAAAGATCCAAAAATATGAATTTCTGTCCATATAGCCAACCATCCATCTAACAAAATATTATTAGCACCTGTTAAATAACAGTCACTTTAATGTGTGGTAATCTTGCAAACAGGGCTTGGAAGTTTGCAAGATGTTTGTTCTCATTCATTGTAAATTTGGATTATTTGACAATTTGATTATTTAGAGAGGGCTTCCATGTGCCATCAGAAGGGCTAGGAATTTCCTTTTTTTTTTTTTTTCCTATGTAACATGATTGGCATAAGGCAGGAGATCATAGGTCATCACACTGGGAGGAATCCCCACAGCAAATTGGCACCTTCACCAATGTGAAGGAATGAGGGAAGCCTTTCAATGGATGATGGGGCATTGAAGCTGCTGGAACCAGTCTACCCTATTTACAGGCAATAGTATCCCAGTTCAAGAAAACAGAGAAGCAGCATCCTAGAAATCCTTAGAAAAAATGTGCAAAGTATTTGCCCCATTTTCATCAGGGACAAAGATGATTCAGGTATAGTCCCTTTTGTTAAGGAATTGTTTCATGGTTGGGGAAATGATTCCAGTGCCTGTGATAAGTGCTTGAAGGTATTTGACAAAAGCTAATTAGATGGGGGTGTTTTGCACTAAGCCCAAGAATGTTTCTTGGGCTTAGATGGGGGTGTTTTGCACTAAGCCCAAGAATGTTTAGATAGGGGTGTTTTGCACTAAGCCCAAGAATGTCTTAGATGGGGGTGTTTTGCACTAAGCCCAAGAATGTTTCTCAGTGAAATGGGCACTTCATCTGGATGATGAATGTGAGAATATAGGAAGGATGCAGGTAATCTAAAAGTGTACCATGTTCCTATTGAGATACATGGAGAGGGGAATCAGAAAGTTCTAGAACTGAAGGCTGACAGAGTAGAAGGGTCCAGATAATTAAATAAATATGCATGCTCCCATACTAAATTCAACATACTTGAAATAGTAATGAACAACACATAGTCCCTAGGGTTATTTAGCTTCCTAATGGAGTCTCTTGTCAAAGGCCTTGAATGCCAAGGTAAGGCAATGGTAGTTGAGAAGCCATGGAGAGGCCATCAGTGATTTTGAAGCAGAATATTCAACTTGTAGTTCCCACCCTACAATGTTAATTAGCTTTTTCCTAGACTTCTTACCTCCTACTCCTTGTTCTCTTTATAGTTTTCAAAGTCACTTGATTCAGGGAGCCTTTCCTGACCTCCTCCAGACTAGTTAGGTATCCCTGCTCTATTCTCTTGTGGCTTCTCTACTTTTCCTTTGGCATACTTAGCACAGCCAGGGTGGATCACATATTGCTCATTGCTCCTGAGTGTTTCAGATATTAGGGGTGCAGGTGTAAGAATGGAAGAGACCCTTATTTTTCCTAGCGCTTAGTGTGTAATACAAAGTCAGTTCTCAGTACTTACTGAATGAATCACAGTAGAGGGGCTTCTGCTCTCTGAAGTCATTGTCAGATCCTGGAGTGTTGTAGGAGAGGAGGAAAGCCCCCTCCCCACCCGGAATATAGGGGAACTTCATTGGCTTTGCCAACCTTTTTTTTCCCCCTCAGTGTCCACTTGGTGCTATTGTACACAAAGCTAACAATTGCTGTAACTCTTTAGATTTCATTTGTAATTTTTAAATCACAACATTCTTTTTTCCCCTTTTAGCATCCACAGAGGCCCAAAACAGCCTGGCTAAAATTGAGAAATCAATTTTCAATTCTGCCATGAAAATAGTCAATGAACATTCTAGTATTTCTTTAAAAAAATCTAATTTGTTTTTAAGATGTAAAGCATCAAGCAGAGGTTTACATGGTTCTTAGAAGATATATTGGAAGCAAATAGACTAAGTCTCTGTGAGGAAACATCTTTAATCTTGGCCAACTTAAAATCTGGGTGCTTTGATTGAGGCTGTATATGTTTTGCCCTAGAAACAAAAAGGATGCACTAAATTACTGCATCAAAGATTTCTATGTTTTCTTGTTATGCACTTTGCCTGGGTATTGAAAAGCTTTTGTGTATTTTGCAATTTCATCCTATTACAGATGCGAGCATTCTGGAGCATATTATAGATGCAGTGCAATGGTGCATCCAAGAATGAAGCTGTGCATGAAAGCCTGTCTTAAGGATAATGTTACAAATAAGGCAGTAGTGACAAAATAGTAGCAGAGTAGTACTTAGTATTCCTGGATGAAGAGCTCTAGCTAAAATCTGGGCCTTGCTATTTTGAGGTAGGAAATTCACCGTCCATTCATTCATTTCTATTTTCTTTATTCCACTATCACTAAGAGCTTACAGTGTGCTAATAGTAGTTTAGTTAAAAATCAGTGGTACAGAGGTAGGGAAAAATAGTCTCTTTGAACAACTGGCTTGGTGCAATTCAACACATATTTATTGACCACCTACTATGTGTCAATCACTGTTATAGGCAGGAAAATTTAGCCATATTACAGAGTATTATAGCCCCTGATTGTATGGTGCTTACATCCTGTTGGGGAGAAAGGTCACTTTTTTAAAAGGTAAAATCAGCCAATTCTCCTTATTCGTTGTTATATTCTATAGAGTTGCCATAAACACTGAGTTAGTAAATACTGAACCATTGTTCCTAGGGAGAATACAGGGTTAGGTTCCTAAAGACTCTGAGCACATTTTATCAACCAATCAAGGCATAACCTTGATTTATGTTTGTTTCTGTTTGAAGATGCCTTATTTAACATATATTGTTGATTGGTTATAATTGAACTCACGGCCAACAGATTATAACGCATGCCTGAACAAAGTTTAAAATACATGCATTCTGAACTCAAGAACACTAGGCATCACTTCAGCACTAAGTTTGGGGACTGTTTTAAAAAGCAAAATCACTGACAAAAACGCAAAAATGAAAAACTTAGATATTAAACAGATTGCAAATTCACCCTTCAAACTCAAACTCAAACAAGGCAGAGCATCACCTTGTTCAGCCTTAGCTGAGATTGTGTGTATCGAATGACTCAAATATTTCCCTATTCTGCATATATATCTATCTGCAAATGACTACAAAAGTACAAGTAACAGTTTTGGAGTTACACATCAATTTCAGCAAGTAAAGGAGTTTGTAAATAGGGAAACCATGAGTAATGAGATTCAACTCTAAGCTGATGTCGGACAATCCAAAACACTATGAAAAAAAGTTAACTAAGGGGCTAGACAGGGATTAGGCTGAGGTTGCTGTCCTAGGAAAGGTGACAGTTAAGGTTCAGAGAGGAGGCCATTTGAGCAGAGGTTTGTAGATGAGAGAAAAACTATGAAAATTCTTGGATCATAGAGTGAACAGCAGGTGTAAAGCCCTGAGGTTGGCATCTGAAAAGCCAGGATGGATGGAATAAAGAGAGTGAGCAGAAATTGTGGTATGCATGAATTCCAGAGTGGCTAAATGTGCCATAATAAACTCAGGGAAGGTTTCAAAGTGGAAGGAGTATGGAACTATATCTTGAGCAGTAAATTGTGGACATTTCTTTGCCAGGGGACCCAGGAGTCAAGGGTACAGGTATTGAGGAAGATTCCACGTGAAGGACATGATATTGGCAAAGGCATATTTTGTGGAAAACCTGAGGGTTTGGACAAGAGAAGGGCAAAAAGTGGAGTGTTTAAGGAGGACAGGGTTCATGAAGAGAATAAAGAATCCTGGGGAAAATGGTTAGGGAGAGTAATCTCAGATTGGCAAGGACATTTTATGTTATGTATAGGGTTCTGGTTATGAAGAAGAACTGAAAAAATCATCAATATTTGAAAGGAGAGAATGTTCCAACAGCAACTTGAAAGATGAACTGGAAATGGAGGAGAGGTGGGTAGTAAGTGCAGGCAGAGAGATCAGCATGAAGTGATTAGGATTGTGACTGTGGTAACTGGAATTCCAAAACAGTACTGCAGTGGGGTTCTGGATGAGGAAGCATTTCATAGTACCAGCAATGCCCATGCTAACATTTTGTTCTCTTAGGCATGAGAGCATGGGAAAGAGCCTTTGGGGCCATTGTCATAGGGAAGTGTCTTGAAACCAGAGCTGTGTTGTTTGTTTGATTGACTGATTGATATTTAATTTGGGGGGGTTGGTGGTGTATGTGACATGGCAGTTAAGTGTTACTAAGTGCAGTTAGGTGCTTTTTAATGTAACTCTAGGTCTTAGAGAATCCAAGAGGCTCAAGGAGAGGAAACCAGAGAAGACTTTGCCAAGGCAAAGAAAAGGTATGAAGGAAACCTTAGCTTTCCTTTCCTTCTTGGAATCCAACTCATCTTAACCTGGCAAGAAAAAGACAGAGCCTGAGAACTGAAGCTCTGTCCAGGAATAAAGATGCAGTTTCCCATAGGCTGTATATTTTGGGATACTGGCTTTGTAAGATGGAAGGATTGGAATCCACTACAGGTAACAACAGAAGTTAGCCCAAACTTCAGTTTGAAGCAAATGTGAAGCAGATGTCTGCCAAGTGTAAAACACTGGTTGCTGGGGACCTCAAAGAGGTCTCAGTCTAATAGAACCAGATTCCCTTGTGGCTAAATTGGGTATTGATTGTAAAGCTTGATTGAGTATATAATAGGTTTTATACATCAGCTTCCACTATGTATGAAACTGACCAGCTCACACTCAGATCTGAACCTATTATGTCAGTTTCAACATCAGAACTTTGTGATGATGGAAAGTTCCTTTTTTATTATTATAAAGTTTGCATATTAATTTGCTCCTTTATTTAACAATAGTAACTTTTTTATGACCAAAGACACTAATAATAAACAATAGTGAATTTCAAGGTACTTTATCTTTCTTTTTTTGTTTTTGTTTTTAAATATTTTAAAATAGACAGAGACATAGGCAGAGGGAGAAGCAGGGACTTCTCCATGCAGGGAGCACAATGTGGGACTCGATCCCAGGACCCCGAGATCACAACCTGAGCCAAAGGCAGATGCTCAACCACTGAGCGACCCAGGTGTTCCTTTTTTTTTTTTTTTTTTCAAGATAACAAACTTTTTAAAAAGTAAAATAGTAAATCCTATGAATTAGTATTAGGTAAATGATATGTATTCAGACAAAAAAATGTATTAATAATATTGAAAGAAAATAAAAAGGACCGAGTTATACGCATAAAGATGTTCATGAAGAGATATAATATTATTTGAAGGTTTGAAGAATCTAAATCTCTAAAACTAGACAGAGGTTAAATCAATTCTAAAGCATTCTTTAATGCAGGACATTTAAATCTATCAAAGGTAATGGTTATTAAGATGATGGAGCAATTTGGGAAATGCTTATGCCATAGCATTAATAATCTTTAGTACAAAGAATAGGTTACAGAATTGTGAGTGCTCTATAATTAAAACTGTGTACTGGAAAGTTGGAAAGAAATGTATCAAATTATTAAAAGCTGAAAGAAGGCTGGTAAACTTTTCAAGTATGTCAATATTGTAATGGACAAAAATAAGGTGTAGGACTGTCAGATTAGAGGAGTCTAGAGAGACAAAAACACTAAATGCAATGCTCGATCCTTGACTGGACCGTGAATTAAAAACAAACAAAATCCAAAAATAGTAGCTGTATTGGGGAAAGTGGGAACATTTGAATTTTGCCTTTATAGTAAGTGGTAACATTGCATCAATATTAAAGTTATTGGACATGAAATGGTATTAAGATTATGTAGGACAGAGTCCTCACATTATTAGTTGAGGGAACAGACAAGAGAATTTGTATTCAGGTAAAAGATGCATGGAATAGACCCCTAATCACACCATGCATGAGTAGTGATAATGGCTTCTATTAGAGACACTGGAGAAGTACACTGGAAATTGGTTATGGCTTAGGACAAATATTAGCAAACTTGGCCTTAAAACTCTGGGCCTTATGGCCAAGCAACACAGCCTGTTCTCAACCACAGCAGGCGCCTCATAGTTCCATACTTTCCACATTCAGTGTTCTGTCTAGAAGTGTTTCTCTTCTCTTCTTTCGTCTCACACATCACCAATGTGTTACTTTGAATGGGTGGATTGATAATGGCCCTTCAGCGTATAGATTAGGCTCAAGGACTTTAAGATGGTTTAACAATCCTGAGAGATACCTACGTAATTCCTAATTTTAAACTGATGGTTTACAGTCTTCACTTAAACATATTTTCTTTGCCACACTAATGCCTAATGGACCTGTCCACACTACCTGTTCCTTTTTGTACTGAAGGTCAGACCACTTGTTATGTAACCTGAGGGGTTCAGACAGGAGACTGGAATTCCCATCCCTAGATTTCAGCAAGGTCTTGTGGAAATGAGTACTTAGCTGGATTCAAGGGATTGGGTTTGGAGAGACTGGATGGAGGAAGCAGAAGAATGCCTTCTATCCGGAAAGACTGAGAGACTCTGAAGATAGGAGACCAGAGACTGGGTGCCAAATGATATTAGAGAATTACTGTGACCTTGGTTAGATAGGATAATGATATGATGGTAAGGTTGGAGAATGTCTACATTTTATGATGAGCTAAAATATATCAGAGTATATAATCATGGTATCTATAGTTAACTTTAAAGTGGTTCAAGGCAAAAATACATAGGTACAGATGAAGCAAGTAGGGGAAAATATTAGTCGTTCAGCCTCAGCGGTGGATTATGCTACTCTTCCTTCTACTTTTCTGAATGTTTGAGAAGTTTATGATTAAAAAGCATGAGACTCATCATCTCCAAAACAAAATTTATGCTTCACAACTTTGCTGAGAGCGATTCCTGCCTTTGTATCATACCATTTGCCATCAGGAAGCAGCGCCCTCAAGACAGTTTTATATCTCAGAGAAGAGAAGAAAACAAATCGCAATTGTTTCTGTGGCCGGGTGTAGAACCCCAATGAACTCCTTCAAGAGTGATTATCAAAACAGTCACCAGAATAAAAAGTAGAGCAGTGGAGAGGATGGACTGGCAGACACAGAAGGATAGCCACCACTCAGTTGTATGACCGTGAGTGAGTTACTTTATCTTCTGTGCCTCTGTCTCCTACCTGAAAAATGGACATAACAGTAGTATGGTGTTATGGGGATTAAAGGTGTTAATACATGAAACACACTTAGAATGGGATTTGGTATGATTTTAATCCATGTATTTTAGCTATGATCAGGCTTTTAACTGGATATACTTGGAGAATGTCACACACACACACACACACACACACCACTGACTCATTGTGTGTGTATTGCCTTTCCTGTGGAAGAAAGGGATCCTTCCACAGCAATAAGGCTGCCTGTAAAATAAAAACAAATTAGTTGTTTGGTTTTTGGATACTCTTAGGGTGCCAACAAATTTCCTTGAAGAGGCTTAAGGCGTTATCAGAGCACCTAGTGCATTTCATCCATTCATTGGAAAAGGAAATCTGTCAAGTTACTGTCAGCATGTTTCCACTTCCATCCAGCTATACTGCCATCATTAGCCACTGCTTCATCTCTGTAAAAGTGTAACACTGAACTCTTGTACTTTGAGAGATTGTGTTATCACTGGAGCCAAGGGGGGAGGCAGGAGTTTGGCAGGTTCTATTATGGCAAAAACGACAGTTTTCTTACTGTATGGACAGACTTGTACACATAATCAATAGCTGTTTCTACTCCTACATATAGTCCCTGTCATTTTTGTGCAATATAGAACTGCTACTCATCGATTCCAGGAACCTTTACTGTAGTACCATTATATTATTGGCAAAATCAACTAGTAGAGCCTGTAAATGTGCATTTACTTATGTAGTGCTTTTATCTATTTTGATTTAGTAATTGGATATCTACTGATGAGAGCCATATGAATGTCAGTTAGATGAGCTGATGAGTTATTCTCTATTTATTCACTCCTCAACTTTGCAGTCAAGAATCGAGCTTTGTCTACACTGATAAAGCAAATTGAAGACTGGGGCAACTGCCAAATCAATTCTATCCAAAAGACTGAGGCTGCATGTCTGTGATACATGAATATATAGGCACACTGGGTCCATATGATCCAGGTGGGTTAGCAAATAGACTTAGCTGTGACCACTCAAAATTCTATGTTTCCCAGAGAGCATTCATGTACTCCATACTCAAAACCACCTGTTGCATCCCAAAGGGTAGTCATACAACTTGATCACAAACTGTGTAGGGTGAATCCTTAATCTCAGTTAACATTGCTGAGATGATGAAACACTAAATTTTTAAAAATTCTCGATAGTTCTTCTTTCCCTGAAGTTAAGAAACATATGGATCCTGGATGAGGCATCAAAAAGTACAAACGCTTGTACTCTGACAGTAGTAGTATTTGTTGGACACTTAAAAGTGTTCTGGAACCCTGCTGAGCATTTGGTATTTACAAACCCTTTTAATACATCCAGCAAGCCCTGTGAGACTGATACCAGTATCATTCCTACTTTACCAAAGGACATTTGAGGATTAGATGGATTAACAAACACATCCAATGTCATATCAGATATCCCCACCTTTTCCTAACTATGGGTTTTGATAAAGCATGAAAGGAGTAAGAGAGGTGAGATTAATGTCAGAGGCCACAGATATTTCTTATTCAACAGACATTTTCCAAGTATCTACCATGTGCCAGGCAGGGCTGGATAGCCAGCTTCAGTAAGTCCAGACATCTCTGTTGCTCACTCCATTTTATGTTTAGCATCTGTCCTGCCTTGGTTGCTTCCCCAGAATCCCATTCCCCAATCCTCATGAATGTCCAGCTTATTGTAGGAGGCATTGAATCCCATGAAGTGCTTAAAAGTCTGAGTGACTGAATTGGCACCATGGATGCTTAGGTTTCAGGAGACTGAGAAGCACTCTTATAGACAGTGATATGCCCTAACAGCAAAACTTGGCAGGCAGTAAATATTCCTTTGTTCAGAATCACCTTCCTTCTCCCCAGGGAACCAGTGCAGAATAAATACTTTGAGAAAGAAATGCAGTGTTTGTAGTGACTTGAAGAGTAGATCCAAAATGGACAATGCGATCCCAGTCCATCTTAAATTCAGAGAAAAGGCTGCTGCTAGAAGGAAAAAAAAGTTGACAAATGTCCAGATTTTGCCTCCCCCAAAGAAGAGAAAGGTGGTATCATCTAAGTGAGTGATGTGGGGGACACGTGAATTTGTGGTTAAGGAGAGGTCTCTCATGTCATACTTGAGGGATTTAAATCTGAGGTTTGCTCTATAAACTAGGATATTGTGAGATACCTCTAAGCCTCAGCTTCCTTGCCTTTAAATTGTTGGTGAAATCAGGATGATAATAGGGATGTGGGGAGGATCCCACGTAATGATGTATGTGATGCACACCCAGTACAGGACACCTAGGAAGATACTGTTATCATCACCATCCCCCCTGACCCCCACCCTTCCCCCACCACAATCACCTCCATCTCTTTCACTGCCTGACCATCATAATTATCATCACTGAAAACTAGTCATCTATACAAGTCAGTGGAATTCAGAAGAACGGTCATATCTAAACCTAGCTGGTGACTCATTTCGCAGGATGAATATGTCTCATAGGATGTGATTTATTTATATTTTTATTTTTTTAAGATTTTAATTTTTTTATTCATGAGAGACACGCACAGAGAGGCAGAGGCACAGACAGAGGGAGAAGCAGGCTCCATGCAGGGAGCCTGACATGGGACTCGATCCTGGGTCTCCAGGATCATGCCCTGGGCTAAAGGTGGCACTAAACCACTGAGCCACCCGGGCTGCCCGGATGTGATTTAAACAAAAAGTGGACGTGAGACTTGAAACTACCAGTTTTACTATTATATACTGGAGAGTGTTCAACTCTCAATTCTTTCTTCAGTGCAATCTGTTAGGCCCTTGGTGAGGAGCTTTCCCAGTCTATGTATAGTGTGTAAGGAGATTATATTTTTTGCGAAGAAAATGTGGGTGCATAATTAAAAGGTAGATTTTTGTATCACTTCAGAAAATAAGAGTGGTCTCTAGATAATAGAGTTTGGCTAAAGAAATACTTTAATTTTAATTTAGCCAATAGAGTTTGGCTAAAGAAATAATTTTACTTAAAAAATATTTAAATATCTTAAATAAATTTAATTTAAGGAAATTCTTAATATCAGAGCTGTCTTGAAAATCTGGGTTATTGTGTTGCTATGGAGAATAGCACTCTTTGGTTCTGATGAATGTTTCCAAACAATTATTATTCTCTAAGGTAGTTACAGTCCCCAGGGATATGTTACCTCAGGCTGCCATAACGCTCACACCATTCCATCCATCACAACTACCTGTCTCATTGAGAGGGGATAGAACAGTCAGTAAATACTTACCAAGTCCCTAACATGAACCATCTTCCATTCCAGATTCTAGGGTTGTGATGGGCATACAAACATATAAGGTATCACCCTTAACCCTCAAAGAACTTCCGACTTGGCAGAAAACCTACATTACTCATACGCACACCAAGGTTGCCAACTTTAACAGAGCTGTCACCAAAGACTACTACTCTAAAGTCAGTCATTTCCCATCGGTCAGTTTTACATGACCTTGTCCCCAGGGAATTGTTTTCTGGAACAGATGTTCATGCCACTCTCCTAAGTAGGTAGTCTGGACTATTGACCAATGGCAGGTATCCTCCCTAGGTCTTCTGTGTGGGCAGATATCTGGCTTTTTTCATTTCCATTTCCAGTCATACTCTTGGTGTGCTATTGATGAACTGCTTCACTTTCCAACTGGTATCTAAGTTCATCATTTTCTGTGTTAGCTACCTTCCATTAACGCCATCTTCTCAGGTCTGAGTTCTTCTGGAGGTTGGGGATAATTGTTCTCTATTCTTTTTGGTGTCCCCTTGTTCTAAGGCCTTCTCTTTGGTTACCTTCCACCCTCTTATGATGTTCAATGGATCTTTTGTCTATTGTAAGAAAAAATGTACAGAGGAGAGAGGTAGAGGGTGAGCATGTCTCAAAAGCTGTTAGAAAATGCAAAGTAAGGGAATAATTTGAAATGCTGATTAAAGAGAAGAGGTTACACCTAACTCCCAAGACCATTGAGCTAAGAGAGCCAGGTCGCTTGATCTGGAAACTCATGTGTGACCCACTATGAACCTCTTCTTTAAATGGGAAACTTTGGGGATCCCTGGGTGGCGCAGCGGTTTAGCGCCTGTCTTTGGCCCAGGGCGCGATCCTGGAGACCCGGGTTCGAATCCCACGTCGGGCTCCTGGTGCATGGAGCCTGCTTCTCCCTCTGCCTGTGTCTCTGCCTCTCTCTCTCTCTCTCTCTCTGTGTGACTATCATAAATAAATAAAAATTTAAAAAAAAGAAAAATAAATAAATGGAAAACTTTGCTCTTGCTCATCTACTTCATCTTAGAAAATGGAATTACTGCAAATCAGGAGAGTGGAGAAAGTGAATGAGGAGGGTGTGACAACATGTAGGTCCATTCTGCCGGCATGCTCTAGCATACTCGGGGGCCATGCAGAAGACTAATAAAATGTAGTAGTGGATTGTGAAAAGCGAGAGCAGTTACACCCATAGTAAGCATCTTGGGTAGAATTTGCTGTCGTGAGTACTCTTCTCTTTCCTTCTTG
Organism: Canis aureus; assembly: GCF_053574225.1. NCBI lineage: Eukaryota > Metazoa > Chordata > Mammalia > Carnivora > Canidae > Canis > Canis aureus. The sequence goes on from NC_135629.1 coordinate 11,292,470, forward strand.
TTTCTGAAAAAGCTCATACCTGGAAATAGAATCTCATTTCTGTCTAGCACTTAAGCCCTTCCCCTCCTGCTGCTGATGGGCCATTATACCTGATGAGCTGCAGATTGCTAACAGGCATCCAGAAACAAAGATGTATCCGTTTTTGATAGGACAGAAATGATTTATCTTGGGCTCTTGTGCTTGAATCTACATTTGCATTTAACTTGCTATCATTTCTTCCTTTGGACAATATATCCATTGATATATCCATTGCTCTTTAAAGACCAAAGCAGGTGATAGATTGAAACATACATTGTAAGAAAGTCCTATGGCTGAATGCCTAACTCTTCTTGGTCTCTGAAGGAGAAAAAAAAAGCACCAGTAGTTTCCAGACCTTCTATAGCTACTTATATAATTTTCCAGTCTACATGTGTTCACCTTTTCAAGACTACAGTCATGCTAGTGGGCTATGCTTTGCCTCTGTCTACTGGCAAAGACATTAGTTTGATTTTGATATTTTTTAAGATCAAAGTTTTAGAGTATTTTCTATCCATTTTTTGATGATCTCAAAATAAACACTCAATTTGACCCATCTATAATTCATCCATTTTTATACGAGGGAGAAGAAATCAGGTCACCCATCACCATTTTGAAGAGTAATGGAAAAGAACAACCTGTATTTAGAAAAGTAAGACAATCCCAGGAAGATGTCCAGCATTCTAGACCTTCACATTTGCAAGTCTTTCTATAGTTAATGCCAACAATCAGAAATATGAACTCACGGCCATCTCAGAACTCCTACCTGAGCAAGAAAAGATGAAATAATCTCAACATACTTCACCAAATAAACAGTGGAGTGCTATATTTTGAAAATAAGAATTTCAACTGTAAGGATGAAACAAAGAGAGGTTATCAGGTAACCCCAAGTCAACCAGAAAATTCAATAAACCTCAAGCATCCTATTTCCCTTGCTCACTACCTAATCAGTGTTACTGGAATCCGTTTGAATGGATCCACTTACTTTTCAACTGGCTGTTTTGATATCCTGTAAATACAGCCCAAATATCAATTTCTGTAATAAAGCCAACCACAAAAATAAAATCAATCAGCAGCATCATTTAAGCCACAGGATTAGGATGTTCAAATGAACCGTATTATGTATTCAAGTTGGACTGGGGCCATTAATGTCATTCCATTTCTGTGTCTTCCATGGCACTCTGTGAGCAAACTCAGGCAATCACTGCTCTGTCCACACCATATATTTCCTTTTTCATAAAAGCCTACAGATGTTTTCCTCTTCTTAATATATGCCCTAGGCTTTGAGATGTTGACATGTAAAGTGGTAAACATTGGTATCATTTTTGCTGGAAATGGAATTGGATAATGGTCAATTTACAGACTCTAATCTGTATTCTGAAAACTATTATTTTCTCTGTAGGCAAAAGAAATGATCATGAGGGCAATAAATGCATCCCAGCCCTTGGGTAGTTACGCAATGAGCATGGGGGAATTGCTGGCCAAAGGAGTAGTCATTTCAGAATGTATCCCAAGAAGGAGGCAGCTTGTGTGCCAGGAGTGGGATGCAAATGTATATTTATCAGTCCATCTCATGTGTCTCTGAACTCAGAAAACACCCCTCACAGTGTATTGAAAAGCTCTATATTGGCCAAATCTCCAGACCTTTTAACTAAATAGACCTGGGTTTTCTCAGATGCTCCTGCTTCCAGGGCATGTTATGGGTCCCCTGGAAGGGGACTGCCTGGTGGTACCAGAGAGGATATTATCAGGGATCAGAGAAGAGAAAGGCTACTCTGGATGGGATCTAGGGAAGGGCTGCTGAGTTCACGTAATCTTTTTACAGGAGGAGGTGGAAACAAGCAAAGGAAGACAGGAGACACACTCACACACAATGTAGATGAAGAAGGAATAAGAGAGGAGATAAGGATAGGAATAAGGAATAAGGAAGGAGATGAAGAAGGAATGAGAGAGAAACAAATGTCTTTTAAAAATGAACAAGGCTGAATTTGTGACCTTTAAGTTCTCTTACTTCTCTGTGTATATGCAGAATATGGATGAGTAGAGTATGAGTGAGTCTCTGGAGCCAGACTGTGGGAATCTGAATCCCTGTTCTGACACTTACTGTGTGACCTTGGGCAGGCTGATGATACTCTCTGTACATCAATTTCCTTAACTCTTTATTAAGAATGATGATACAACCTACTCATTGTGTGGTTCCAAAGATTGTGTCAGTAAAGTACTTACTAAACATTGAATATGTACTTGCTATCATGTCCCCAGGTCTGCTGAGCATTTCTTGGTTCCCTCCTGTCTCTTCTATTGCTTTATCTTTGTCAGAGAAACAGTTGCAGACATGGTATAGAAATACACTATTTTAATTATAAGAGATTAGCCACCCATTTAATCGGAATTGTGTGATAAAATCCTCTATAAATTTCTTTTGGAGTCATAAGGGATTCCAGAATCCAGGTCTGCATATTAAGGGACTGGACCGTTTAGGTCTGGGATGTTGTTCTTGTATTCCTGACTTTGGCATGTGCGGTGTTTCATTTTGTAAATTATGCCACAATGTGGTATTGGCTTTTCTGCCTAGGCAGCTGAAGAGGGCCTCTTAAGCATCTTCCCTATAGAAGCAGGTGCTCTGCAGGCTGTGTGTTGCTAGAGCTACTCAGATTCAACAGGAAACATTTATTGAGCATCTAGCTTTTGGTTTTGATACTCTGTGAATATATACTAAGGCTCCTCTCCACCCCATCTTAATGTCTGCCACCTCCCAATAAAGATTTGTATTATTTTTCTACATCCCCCGGAATCACAAACCCAAGAGGTGGAGCTTCCAGAGGTTGTCAGAAAGATCATCATGCTCTAGGAATGTGGCATTTCCTATTCTTCTCTTCCCAAGAGCCCATAGCCCTCTTCTGCCTTTGGCTTTTCTTACTCTTCCTTCATGTCATCCAGAAAAGGTAGACCAAGAGCTGCTGCCCAGGAAGGACAAGAGAGCTAGTTCTATCTTAGGTCTAAGAAGAAATACCTCGTATCATTGTGTGTTCCTCACCTCTAGCTTTGACAAAAGAAACATCTCATGTGCTTTTACATCAGTCCTAACATATGGGTTGGTGATAAAGATCCAGCTAAGAGTAAATAATTCTGTTTTCCTGCTGTTTTGGTAATCTATACAAACACATTTCCCTTAGGGACCTTGCAGGGAGTCCAGATGATCATCATGATGCCTTCATCTCTCTCACTAGCCATTACCTCATTTTAATTCTCAGACAAAATATTCTCCTTGCTCTAAAAGATGTTATGGTCTGGCAGTGATCTTTCATCATTCTTATTTAATCACGGTCAACTAGGTAATTATTCCTATAGAGGAAATAGTATTTCCTTGTTACAGTCCCTAAAGTTGCATAGCACACAATACCATCTCTGAGTACAAGTAGAACTGACATTGAATAGGTGGTATATCAGGTTCTGAGACCCTTAAGATGCCTCCTTGGAAATGAATATTGATCATATTTAATGGGCTGTAATCACTCTGCAGATATAGCTGCTTACCTACTTTAGTAAATTATATAATGGCTCTCCTTGAGACTCTTACACCTAAGGAACTATTTACTGCCATACAGAGCAATTAGGTCACAAGTAACACTTACAGCTGAAGCACTTTATTTGTATCCAGAATTCCTTAGATACTCCCCCCAAAATTCCTTAGATATTCCCCAAAAAGGATATGCAGTATTTTGCTAATCCCCTTACATGGAAATTTGTTGCAATGCACTGTTCCTTTTAGTTTGCAAGGGACTTTTTTTAAAGAAACAATCTTCTTATAAACACGTTTTGATTTGCTAATTGTTTTTTTTCCAAAAGATTGCATAGCTCAGGAAGAAAAATAGAAGATCACAACTGCAGGATGGACAACAAAATAAATGAATAAAAAGCACATCCAGTGCTTGAAGGCACAGTCAGTAATACATGGATAGTATGAATTATGATCAAAGATAAATGCCTCAGCTAGATGTCAGGGTTTAAATACAGAACGTACATGTTCAACTGATACAGTCCTTAGGTAGTTCAAAATACTGCATTTGGGGAGGGGCAATATTTGACATCCATTTAGTTACCATAGATCATTTGTGATTAGAGCAAGACCTCCTCCCCTTCACCCCTCCCCCACCAGTGGAATGGAGCAAAGGACCAGCATGTTGGAAATCAGACTGCCTTTCAGACTGCCTTTAATTCTTAGTTTATCTGTATTTGTAGACATGTTTATTTAAAGTTCTACAACATAGTGTCAACCTGTTCAATGGAAAAAGTGTCCAGTCTCAGTGGAGTGGATGGGAAGCACTTTGACCCTTGAGCAACCAGTTCAAACTTGACTTAGATATTGGCAGCTGAGGTTGCAAAATTCCCTGCTGGCCCTTCAGTGAGAATCCTTTTAAAACCCACAGAGGCAGAAGGTAAGAGAAATGGGCTATTTCTCTCTGAAATCGAAAGCCATGTTCATTGTCCTCTGGAAGCCTTGAATGCCATGTTTTTGGCAGGGAGAAGCCTAGGTTCAGCTGCTGTTTGGCTGAGAAGAGAAGCCACCAGCTGGGTGGCTGTTGATTTGCCACTGGCCTGGGAACAAGACTGATTTAGCATTTTACACCTGCAAATCTTCACAGGTGGGAACAAAGCCATACTTCAGTTCAGATGCTCTTCAACATCACTGCCACCAATGAGTGAGGTTAGCTGTGGCTTGTGACGGTGTCTCTTTGGATTTAGGAATAGATGGACTTAGGTATAGTCTCTCAAGATCCAACCAGTTCTTTAGTAGAGGAGTTTCGCAGAGGGAAGTATGTGTTGGTGGTCCTTGGCTGGTACAACCAGGCTGCTGAGTAGATATGTGCACACGTGAATCAGCATGAGATAGACTAGGAGAGCAGATTGTTGCCAAAGAGCCGTTTTCAAACTATAATGTGCCTATGAATCACCTGGAGATCCTGTTATAATGTAGAGTCTGAGTCCGTTAATGTGCGATGGAGCCTAAATTGATGCATTTCTGATAAGCCCCAGGTGATGCTGCTGTTGCTGGCTCACACACCAAACACTGAGTTGAGCAAGGCATTGGGAGCAGTTCTAGAAATTTACATCCCTGTCATGTTCTGTTTATCACTCCTGGACTTCTTGGCACACACGGTTAAAAGGAATACTGGCACTTTCTACAAGACTATTCAAGTTATAAAAGTTGAGATAACCGAAATAGACCTGAGTTGGATTTGTTTTTCAGTTTGAGATACTGAAATGGTTGTCTCAGTTTTCTGTTCTATACTGCATATATTTAAAGATGGCCTATGCAAACATCTTCTCACCAAGTCTGGTTGTTTAATAAGGCATTCAAAATAATTCTAAGCTTTCTGGATGGTACAGATCAGTTGTGTGTTTTGTTTTGTATTCTGGCTTCATTCACTAAATAAGGTTGGCAACACATACTCATGGAAATGAGATTCAGAAACAAAGATCTGCATGCTTAGCTGAGATTGGTTTCCTGACTTCAAATTCTTTTTTTTTTTTTTCTGACTTCAAATTCTATATCACAGTACTGACAACAGGGTCCCCCTCTGCTTAATTCCAGAAAAAAAAATAGAGACATTGGGAATGGTTTTTAGAAATGCCCTTCCATTTGTCCAGATAGGCTTCTTTACCAAGTTCTCAGCTTGCTTTGCAGAAATTAGGCATTGGGTCAGGCTGGTAGAAGGCTAACTCACATCACTGCCAGGGAAACAGCATCCATGGCTGGTGCTACCCCCACAGCCCAGGGACAAACTCCGTGTTGACAGCTTTCTTTAACAGTTTTAATGATCAGGGATCCCTGGGTGGCGCAGCGGTTTGGCGCCTGCCTTTGGCCCAGGGCGCGATCCTGGAGACCCGGGATCGAATCCCACATCAGGCTCCCGGTGCATGGAGCCTGCTTCTCCCTCTGCCTATGTCTCTGCCTCTCTCTCTCTCTCTCTGTGACTATCATAAATAAATAAAAAAATTAAAAAAAAAAACAGTTTTAATGATCAATATCCCTTAACATGCATTATTCTAAGAACTTTACTTGGTACTAATGCCTACACTATTCTCTGATCCAGGTATTATTTTCCTATTATACATATGAGAAAATAACAATGAAGATAATTTATTCAAAGTCACAGTAGTAATCAGAAGTAGAACTGGAACTCACACTTTTTAAAATTGTAATGTTATTATTATTACTATTGGTATTATTTAGAAATCACACTTTTAAATGCTCCAGAGCTTTTAACTCTTAATCTTGTAACCAGTTGGGGTTTCATAAGGGACATGTTATAGTTAAATTGTGTCCCTCACCAAAAGATATATTGAAGCCTTTAATCCCAGTACCTGTAAATGTGACCTTATGGAAATAGGGTCTTGGTGAGGGAGGAACAAAGAAATGATGAGGGAGAAAGGGGGAGAGGGAGACTGTGTTGTCCTAACAAAATAGACCTTCATGCAGAGTTCAGCCCAAGGGGTCACCTACTTGGGGCACCAGCATAATGTATCCAATAAATAAATAAATGGTGTCAAGTCTAAATACGGCATAAGTACTCTTTCAGATAATACACACACACATATATGTACACACACAGAGAATCTATAAGAAAAATAACTTCCATTGTTTTCATTTTATAAATGTAAAAGTTAAGGTCTAAGGAGATTAACTTACCAAAAGTCACCCTGGTCATAAAAGGTGGAGCCCAGAGTCCCATCTGTCTGGTCCCATCTCCTGTCTACAGCATGATGGTCAAGAAGGCCTGCACTATTTGGGGAGACTGAGGCTCTCCTGGAGAGCCCACAAGTTGGAGGCCGAGGAGCTATGGGTACAGTGCAGTCTCCTGGGGCTTGATCATATGTCAGCATACAGAAATGCTCATTTTAGGAAAGTGGCTGTCAAAGGCTTGAAATATTCTCATGCACCTGTTCAATGTTTAGTTATGTAACTTAAGTAGGTGCAGAAAGAGCAGGAAGTACATAGACAGTTTTTGTTCTCACTGTTTTAATAAAATATTTAAAAGTCTGAGAATGGCTTGTCAGTTTATGCTTTTCACAGTCATAGCTATTTAGATGGAGTTGATTTTTGGAAAGCAATGTGATTTCATAGTCACCTGTGAGGGTGATAATGGCCTCAGATATGTGACACACAGATGAGGTGTCAAGAGAATCCAGGAAGGGAAGTGTTGTCCCTTTAGCAAATGAGCAGAATGCTTCCTGAATGCCTTCTGTGTCTTTGAGGCATCTTCTTTTTGATAAATCTTATTCTGAATGCAGAGTCAGAGGTACTTCAGGTCATATCACATGGCTGATGATACCCTTAGAGACTGCCACATGCTCTGTTGCTACCTGCAACTCTGACTTTATTCCCTCCACTCTCCCGCTCAGTTATTACACTACCCTTCTTGCCATTCTGGTGCCTGCCAAATCTGTACCTACCTCAGGGCCTTTACAGTTGCTATACTCGCTGTGCCATTTCTGACTTTCTGTCTTGAATACCTTCCCAGAGATCTTTGCATGGCCTATGACTTCTCATCATACATTCCTATCTCAGTATCACCTCTAGTAGGGATATTTTATCTAAAATAGGAATCCTCTATCTTATTAAAGTGCCATGATGATTTTCTTTAAACATAACCGTTTTGTTTTTGTTTTTGATTTTGCCTTTCTTTTCCACTGAAATGTAAACTCTGCATGGGTAAGGAATTATCATGGGTACCGTTGTGCTTGAAATTTAGGAATCATTCACCAGGATGGGTTTGTGAGTGAATGAAACTGGGCAACCACATAAAAGTGTGAGAGAGTCCAGTACAGGGCTATGGGGTACACAGGAGGGTCATTCCAGTCTTAGAGAAATTCTCAGGAAAGGTGAGGATCAGTAGAGTACTGGAGCCAAGATAAGGTTGATATAGAGATAAGGGAAGAGGGGGAAAAGTTTTTCGTAGAGAGCAGGGCATCTGAGGAACTAAATGTTGATCAGCATGAATGTGGGGTAGATTATGACACTGGGGTTTGGGAGAGATGAGACTAGGGCAAGATCTTTCAGGAGCTTTGTTTCCCCATGCTGATGAATCTGGACAAACAGATCCTACACAGTGTGACAGAAGCCTGAAATATGTAAAGACAAGAGCTGAGGATCTCCTGTGTGTTGCTTATCTAGGCAGGACCAATGTCCCACCATTCCCCTACCTTGTCTTTACTTATGTAGATGCCTTCTGGCCTGGAAAATTCAGTTAAGCCTTGGGTTTATCTTGTGGGGCTACAGCCCTGGTTACCTTCCTAATTTACTCCTTGTGGCACCTTCTGGCAAGGTCCCAGGAATGTGAGTGACAAGGCAAAAAAAAAAGGCACCCTGAAATTACCTATAATGAAAATGACTGGTAATCTCCAGCGATTACTGTGTGTATGAGTGACAGGGTTGCACTTTCTGCAAAACCTTTTGCTGCAGGAAAAATGGGTCCTGTGGGGTTTTCAAGTCGGAGAGTTGCTTTTTTTTTTTTTTCCCAAAATGAAAATAGCTTCAGAACTTTAGCGTCACATTACCCAGATAATGAGGCTGATTATAGATATTTAATATACTATATGAGGAGATACACCAAACCTCTTTTATTTATTTTTTTTCCAAACCTCTTTTAAAAATGTAAATCCAATTTAGAATGAATGCAAAAGTATAAATCCTTATACTATGGTGGAATGGGTCAGAAATTAGATTCCAGAGATCCCATCCCAGGGCCTGTCTGAGTTCTTAGAACATCTATAGGTCACGGGGAAAAAGGGAGCTTAGGACAGGTGGATATGGAGAAACAGCCAATGTGCCTCCTAATGCTGGAATATGGGGAATGCGAGTAGGACCCAGGACAGTCCAATGGCCCATCTGCATCAACACATTTACTGCCCTTTGTGGATGCTGGCTCCCTGTTCTGGAGAAAAGGGGTTCCAGAAATCATGGGCAGACATCCTTAACCTAAGTTTTTCCAGATGCAGGGAATTGGAGAAACACTGAGCTGTTTGTTGAAACTAGTTTTTAAAACTTGTTTGGAACCCTAACTTAAATGAATTCTGCTTGGGAAGTCCAAGTAGATACCAGGTGATGGAGAGGTTGCTTTGCTTGGGTCCACACAGTCACTCCCACACCTTTAATCTCTGGGCCACCTCCTGGTGTCCCTGTGCCATTTTTAGAGCTTGGTTTGTAAACCGGATACACATACATACACATATGATTTCAAGTTAGATACAATTTTTATACATGTATAATACTTATATTTTACATTTATATATCAACTATATGTGTTTTTATGAGAAAATAAGTCCAACCTAACTCACACCTGACCCCAAACTAATTCACACCTGGCCTCAGGTAATTTTTTGGATCCATAACAGGTTGCTGAGTGAGATGGGAGATATATCTAACCACAGGCTGTCAGGCATCATACTATTGAAAATGAATGGTTTCTAGCCTCCATTACTGACATCATAACTTCCATCCCAATCGTCCTTCTTCCTGATAAATGCCTTTCTTCCTATGACTGAAAGTTTGGGCTAGGTCTCCATACTCTAAAAGTACCCGTTCCTATATCTATAAACAAAAATGTACTGTACTTAGCTCCTTCCTTCCATCTTATTCAATAGACTGAGCACTCGTGCACTCTACCCTGTTTATACCTCATCGGCCTTTGAGACTTGAATTGCTGTCACTTCCCCCAGGAAGCTTTCCCTGATTTCTCCAGGCACAATTAGATTTCTTCTCTCTGCTCCTATAGCACTCTATATTTTCCACACAATCAGCCATTCTTCCACCTTTTTCATTTTTTGCCATATTTGCTTAGTAGCTGTGGTATTTGTTCATTGCTTTCTGTACATAAATATTATATCAATTCACTTAAAAAAAAACTAGGCCTCATTCTAGATAACAGTATACATGAAAACATTGAAAAGCAAAGAAACCAAAAATCACTGAAATAAAAACTAGATATATGTTTTTAGATATATGTGTTTAGAAGTAAACATAAAAGAAAGGGATTTGGTGAGGGAAATGACAGAAGAGACTTGTTAATGTCCTGTAAAATCCTCTAATTATGTGAAATTAGCCCAGACAAGTGCTCCATGAGATTCCCAATTTTATATATCCCCCAAACTTCCATTTCCTGAATTAGGAAGTCAATAACAAGCTTGCTTTACAGAGCATGGAAAATCAGGAAAATTAAAACTTTTATAGTGATGATGTTCTATTGCAGTGCTATAAAGACCAGATTCTGCCAAGAATAAAGTTAAATGGCAAGAGGGCCAAACCAGGAACAGACAGCACAGGAGCCCACTGTCAGAAGCCACTTAAAATGGCTCTATCTTGGAGAGAGAGCCCATGGGAATAGAAAAGATAAAGGGACTCAGAATTTCTGCAACAGAGATAGCAAATGTCAAATTAGTTCCTGGGAATGCTTTGGAGGCATCTGGCCTAAGTGATTTTAGAAATTTCTACTGACCATAATGGCTCTACCATCTGCTGATGTCTTGTAAGTAATATTTTCATCTTCCTTTAAAATAGATGGCTTCAGGGGCACCTGGGTGGCTCCGTTGGTTAAGCAGCTGCCTTCACCTCAGGTCATGGTCTCAGAGTCATAGGATTGAGCCTCACATCAGGTTGCTCAGTGGGCAGCCTGTTTCTCCTTCTCCCTCTGCCACTCCCTCTGCTTGTGCTCTCTTCCTCTCTCTCTCAAATAAATAAAATCTTTAAAAAATAAAAAAATAAAATAGATGTCTTCAATTAAATGGCAATTAATTATAATAATTATTATTAATTATATGGCATGTCAGCGATGATGCCAACTTGACGTAGAGCTAACTTAACATAGTGCTCTTGATAATCATACTCATATTTATACATTAGGTCAAGTATCACCTCCATGGAAACTGCTCAATTTTATTGAATGGCAAAGTATATACAGTATGCTGGACAGGAAACTGTCCTCCCTCTTCAATTTCTTGCAGATTTTCCTCAGGTATATGAGGCGAAGATCTTAGGATCTGGCCCATTAACTGACTCAGCCAGAAATGATTCAACCAAGAAACTCAGGACTTGGAGAAAGACTAAAATGTTGAAATGGGAACCAACTTCCTTTTTAGGCAATGTCAAAACATGCATTTTTCCCCCAGTAGACCATAGGGGAGTAGGATTGTGAGTGCAGTAAGGAGGAACAGATAGAGAAGTCCGTAAAATAAGCTTTCTAACTAACAAATATAAAACTAGTTTTGGGCAAGATAGAATCTACCCTTAGTTCATTTAATCTGCTGCTTCTGAGAAAAATTGCCTGTTTCTACAAGCCCATATTCTACTTCAACGCAATATTGACTTTAACTCCATTTCTACTGCTCGTGACATAAATTATCAATTTTAAAAAAATATTTGTTTGTTTGTTTGTTTATTTATTTATTTATTTATTTATTTATTTATTTATTTATGAGAGACAGAGAGGCGGAGACATAGGCAGAGGAAGAAGCAGGACCCCTTGGGGAGCCCTGGGCCAAAGGCAGGTGCTAAACCACTTAGCCACCCAGGTGTCCCAATCAACAATTTTTGATGTCATTGGCATATTATGCTGTAATAAGTTTAACCTTGTCCAAAAAGAAGTGTGACCTTTTGCTCTTGCCCCTGGGATGTAATATTTGTTTGTCTTGATGCTTCCAGCTAAAGTAACATAGTGATTTAGGGTGGGGGCTTTGGTATGTTTGGTTGACCTAGAGACTGAGTTCATTCACATGCACAGTCAATCACTCGATCTTGCGGATATAATGGAGCCCCAGTAAATCTCTGAACACTAAGGCTTGAGTGAGCTTCCTTAGTTGACTATACTCTGTGTGTATTCTCACATATCAGTGCCAGAAAAGTAATGCATCTTGGCTCCTTGGGGGAAAGGATAGTAAAATCTCCATGTCTGGGTCTTTCTCCTAGACTCTGTTTTATGCACCTCTTCTCTTGGCTTTTATTTGTACCCTTTCCCTTTGATAAACTGTACTTTCAGTATAAATGCTTTCAGTGAGTCTTTCTAGCAAATTGTTGAATCCAAGGGTAGTTTGGGGAACCTTTCTAAGCTTGTAGATGGTGTCAGAACTGGGACAATCTTGAGGACTGCTCCCTCTGAACTTTGTAGCTGACCTAAACTAAACACATATAAACTACTTTTGACTTCTGGCATAGAGTCATGAATATAATATATATGGACACAGAGATCTCTTCATAAAGATCTCAAAGTTAATTGGCTTTTTGCATTGGAGAAATTGCCCTTTACTTCATACTACAGATAAATGATCTGGAATAAAACAACAGAATTTAAACAAAACAGCTCTGTTAAGATGAACCAAACTACTTCGTATTGCCATGTCTGGGGACACAGAAGTCAGTGGGTACTTAGACAAGCACTGCAGTCCAAGTCACTAGAATTTTCTTCAGAGTGGAAAACCAACTCATCACCAGATCTTGTTGCTCTTACTTCTAACACAGTTTATTACTTCCACTTTTCTCTGCCTCTGCTACCCGCTATGTAGCCAAAGCCAATGTTATCACCTCAACTAATGAAATATCTCCAAAATGAATTCTAGATGTATAGAGGAGGAATAGCCATTCCTCTATACAGTTAGTGATTTCTTTTAAAAACTGTAAATCAGATCGTTTTGCTCCTTATTTTTCACCTCCTTTGCTTAAAGCTCTTCAATGGCTTCCTGCTGCTTTTAGAACAAGGGCAAAATGTCTCATTTGTTCTACAAGTATCTGTGGGACTTGACACTGATTTATTTCCCAGGCTCTCTTGAACAGCACTTCCCCCTGATTCTCTTCCCTCTGGTCACTCTGGCCTTTGCTCAACCTTTCTTGTTTTCCATGCATATAACAGGGCCTTTGTACATGTCCTTGCCTAGGTGGTTTGCCTACCACTTTCTGTCTGTTAATGTCCACACACACAAGTAAATCTTTCTTAAGAAAGTAATTCTAGGTCTCCATAGATAAATTTCATGTTTCCTGTACTTCTTGTTCACAGAGTGTTTTTACAGTTGCAGTTTCATTTCTGTTAGCTATTATTTTATAATCTCTATCTCTAGTAGACTGAGTTCCTTGAATTTGGGGAGATCCATGGTATTGCACTTTTCCCAAGAGCCCCAGATCATTTTGGGGTAGGTGGGTTTCAGACTGAACTTTGCTCAGATAACAATTATCTGACAGGATGCTGGCAGTTGTCCTTTTGGGACTGAATGTTGGTTGGAATGAGTGACTGTAGAAAAAATATAGGCACTCAAGATCCTCATTTACCTGTAGGAGGTGCTTGCAGATGTTTTTCCCTAGTGAATTTTTCCTCTCTTTTAAGAAAATGCCTTTGATGTCCAAATACGCATGGGTATGATAGTTGGCCAACTTGTTGCCATCTTTGTGTCCAGTAATGTAGAGTGTTATAAGATGCTGATCCCTTTAGACCTTGGGGCAGCTATTTAAAGCTTGGGACAACCATGTCCAGCCATCAGGAACACTGTTGGGGGGTTTAGGACTCCCTTGAAATCTTCTTAAACAGAGAAGAAACTGGTGACTTGTCTATTTCTGTAGGTGAAGGGCACAATGAATGAGATCCAGCTCTTGGCATTCTTCCGTGGTGAATTTGGAAGTCTGGATATAAGGTTCATTATAGTGTGTTCCACTGCCATGATGGACAAAGAGCCCCACGAGTTTTAAGCAGACTTCACTCATGTGCTTAGAAAACCAGGGAGTTGAGGATAGCAGGACAAGATGGCTGGGTAGGCCTCCTGGCAGGTCCACATCCAACTGGTGACTCCATTTATTTGCACTCACATAAAGTGGATACTTTTATCCATTTGTGATTGAGGTACCCTGTTGGTGGCAACCTGTCTATCTGCATGATAAATGCTCTAACAGCACATGTGCATCAGCAAATTAAAGCATTATCATTATGCAAACCCTTGAGAGAAAAAGCTTGCTTTGGATTCAAAATCCATTCACATTATCAGAAGACATTTTAATACTACTTTTTTCAATAAAGGAGAAGCTACTGGACTCTAAATATAAATTCAAATTCTACACAGTTTTGAATTATTGTAAAAAAGCTTTCAAACTTTTTATCACCTACTTATACAAAGTTTTTCACTTACGTTTTCTATCAAGAATTTGAAGAGATCATCATCAAATAGTCTTGACCAGGGATGTTTGTACTCATTTCATGCATATAAGTGAATATGAAATATCTGTTCATGGAATTAAGTCCAAATTATTATGAAAAAAAGGAAAATACTAGGTTTTGAAGTTAGATATTCAGTCTCTTCTCTGAAACTTTTAATTATTTGGTAATATCCTTATAAATAACATGCACATTTTTTTCCATCAAGTCTTACATAGATTTCCCCCCAAATCCTCTCCAGTTTATCGAGTATGACTTACCAACTTACCAGTATTATCATTTTTTACATTTGCCAAGACATGAAAAAACACTGTTCTAATGGATAGATGGAATGCATAAACAGTCTATTAATAGCCTTGCTATTTAGTGTGCTGATCAATAGGACCCAGCAGGGATGATGAAGGGGCTAGATATTGGCTGTGAAGAACAAGGAATATTTATTTTAGAGATAAGAGAATGTAAAGCAACAGTTCAGTTTTCTTAACAACAGATTATTGATTATCATTTCTGAAAATGAATTCTCTATAGGGCCTCAAGACAAAGAACTTGGCATAAATTTTGTAAGAAACTGCGTGACCTTGGCCAACTGTGAAACTTCTATAAGCCTCAGTTTGTGCAGGGGTCAAATGCAGATTATAGCACCCATCCCAGGGGTCACTGACACACATAAATAAATAAATGAATCATCTTTTAAAATACTTAGAATCTTTACCTAGTAAGCATCTGAAGATGGAAAGGATTGGGCCATGCTGTAGTGAATTCATATTACTAGAGGTATTAGAGCATATTATACACATTCTTTAAATGGCATAGTGACAATTAGATCTTTAATTAAATGACATCAAGTTTCCTTCCATTGCTGAGACTCACAGACTGGAAATACCAGAACCAACTCCAGAATTAACACTATAGCCCAGGTTGTAGGCTATCCAACAGAGAAGTCCCAAAGTGAGTTCTTGCAATGGTCCCTCATAAGGATCTCTTGAGTAAGAACATTGACGAGGAGCCTCATTCTTCTCAGGAAAGAACTTCCAGTAGCGTGCATGAGTCTACCTAGAGGGCTTGTTAAAACATATGGTGATAGACCCCTATCCAGAGTTTCTGATTCAACATGTCAGAGGACAGGGGTGAGAATCTGTATTTTTAATAAATTCTCATGTGATGCTATTCCTGCTGGTCCTGGGATCAGAGTTGAGAATCTCTGTAGTAGAGCAAGGGTTCTCAGCCCTGGCTGCCATTAGACTCACCTGGGGAGATATTTGGAGCACAGCTGCCTAGACCCAAGCCGATGTAATTTGATAGAGTGCTGGATGGTGGGGCCTAGGCACAGGCACTCCAGCTAACTCCAAAGGGCAGTCAGCACCAAGAAGCATAGAGTCAGACTGTATTTCAGTGGGTAATCACAAGGCCCCTTTCACTAGACCTCCATGTTGGGTTAGTATTTGCACTGTTTTTGTTATTACTATCTTTCTCTTTTGAATTTTTTTTTGAAATGTCATAGTGACATTTGAAAAACAAATGTTTTGTACTCTGAGGCTGTTCTCAACCATAAGTCACACCCCTTCCTCCTAATTATTCAACAGCCAACTCAACTGTTAGCAATTAGATGAAAATCTACAGTCTGTAATTAAGATCAATATATATGACAGTGCAAACTGGATTTGAATATTTTACTATTTATCTTTTTATTACTTGAGGTGCTTTCAACCATTGTACTTGCAAGAATAACCTAAAATGACTCACAAGTGAGATGATAACTCACCATATTTTTATGTTTTCTGCTCAGAGAGATGGAAACACCTTCAAATAGCAATAGTCAATTGAATCAGGTCAGGTTTTCACACTCACTGATGATTTAGTGACTGTGTGAGGTTAGCTTAAAATGTTTGCATCTAGTTGACTCACATATTTTACAGGAGTTAGGTTTTAAAGTCAGCATGCCAAGTAAAAGATTGGCTTAGCCAAAATTTTCCTGCCTAGTTCCTTGAATCCATGTTACCCAGAGTGTGGACCAACGTCTGTCAGCATGGGTATCACCCAGGAGCTTGTTAGAAACACAGAGTCTAAGCAACCTTTAGAGTCCACACCAGCATTTTAACAAGATCCTTGGATGATCACATGGACATTAAAATTTGAGGAGCACTGCCTTAAATTATTCATTAATCACTAAGGCCTGGGACTGCAGAAGCTGAAAAGTCCAGAATTACTTATTTGGATTCTCTTTGCATTTTTGCTGAGGCTTCACTTTTCCCTGGGAGGAGCGCCTGCCTCTAGACTGCACAAGAAAAGCAAGGAGAGCAATTATTCTTTTCTTCTCTTCCTCCTCTCCTCCTACCCCTTTTTTTTTCTATAGAATCTATGCAATTGAATTAATGCTACTTGAAAATACATGTATTGCAACTTTCATTGTATTTTATACATTAAATCAAAAAGTGAAGTGCCCATTTAGCATGCACCAGGAACCATGCTAGCTACTGAAGCTACTATGGCAAGGAGGGAAGAATCAGCTCTCATCTTAACAGACCTTAGTGTCTGAAACTGTCCAGTTAGAGATACAATTAGCAGGTCTTATTACATGAATAATACATGACTGTGTTCTCTTCAATTCAGTGTTTGGTTTCCAAATAGTTTTAATGAAGACTCTCTCCTGTTAGGAGTCCCTGTTAACTGACCATCCACTCTTTAGGCTGAGAGGGCATTTTCTCAGTGAGGCACCTACCACCAGTTTAATTAGAGTCCTTCTACAACTCATACAAAAGCCAGAAGGGATGGCTTGATGTAAAGGCAACTGCGCATATGAGCTTCCAGACCCAGGCCTCTCATGGTCAAGGAGAATCAATGGCATTGTGAAAAAAATCCTCTAAGAGAGGCTGGGCAGCACACTAGCAACGGTCCCATCTGTCACTCTGTCAGTGCCTCTCATTATTGCAGTCCTGAAAACGTCTTGGGCTGCTGTCAGCACCCACTCTGCACCCTCTATCAGTGGTCCCCAAGCACTCTAAACCATTTCATGCTCCTGCTCTCTAGAGGAAAGAGGGGGAAAATGCTTCGTTTTCCCTGCTCTCTTGGGATTTTATCAATTGCACTTTCTGGCTGCTTGCCTTCTGTTGTTAACATCTTTCTTGGAGAAGAATGCTTTTTTGACTTCTGAAGGGAAGGAAGGAGTCACCTGTGAGATGAGGGCTGATCACCTAATCCTGTGATCTGAATTTCTTCCCACGATCTTAAAGCTACTTACATTCATGCCAGATGTTGGCCGTCCTTAAAATGCCACAAGGCATTGCTCAGTGTTCTATTTTCCCAACAATGGCTGGCAGATGTTTTGGATTTGATGTCTTTACATGCCTTTCATCAGTACAGAAACTGTACTTCTTGTTGGCTGTTCTTCCCACGTAAGGGCTGCTGTGTAATGATTTATCATGTTTAATGAGAAATTGTAACTTGCCTCCGAATAAAAGGAACAAAGCACATGTTACAGGATATTTATGTCTAACTTTATTTACTATTTATGAAGAATCTAAAAGCTTAGCAATCTCCTTCAAATACAAATGGTAAAGCTTGAAGAAACTACAGCTGCTTAAAATTTCAAATCATTAGTTGAATGCCTATCTAGACTTGAACATTCTATTTGAGTACCACTTTTAAAACAAAGCTGTTAAAGACAATACTATTACGTCTTTTCCCTATAATGCAAGCTGAGGGCCTGGTGTTATTCCCAAGGGAACTGCTGATACAGAGAGGCTGGGGTTCCAGTTTCCAGCCTCCTACCTCTCCCAGCTAGCATCAAGACCACAGTGAGATGGGTTGTGGGGGCAGCTTCCTGCCTTGAGTTGAGGGAGATTCACAAAGTGGCTGGGATGTGCTCTTGCAGAAGCCAGGTCATTCCCCCATGCGAACAGAAGAATCTCCAGGAGGTTCCAAAGAGGGTCTGATCTTGCCAAAGTCCTAAATGATTGATTGCCTTAAATTCTGGATGCAGAGGAATATTAATTACTGAACCTCTGTCATAGATAGATCAAACCATAGCCTGGGACCTTAGCTTGTGTCATCTTACCCAACCTCAAAAGAGCCTCATTAATGATGGCACTCAAATCCTCCTATTGCCAGACACGACAGCTGGGGTGGGAAGATGCTTTTGTCAAAGTAACACTATGTCTAATTCCAAAGTCTTGACTCTGACCAGAAGGCTGGCTTTTTCTGTCATAGATGCATTGTTTGCTTCCTCTGGGATTGGATAACTTCTCACAGGCAATCAAGTTATTCTTCTTAAGAGAAATCCATCTTTGACACTATGAAGTTTGTTAGAAACTTGAAGTTGTACTAGATTCAAGATGGCCATGGTAGTCTTATAAAGAAAGCTCAGGAAATACTCCTTTCTAATCCTTCCCAGTGACAAAATGCACTGAGAGTCAAAACAGGGAATAGAAAAGTAAGCTGATGTTTGAAGAATAGATGAAATTGTACAATTAGGCCAATGTTTATTCACTGCCTGAGGCACAATTCTGAATTTGATCATTTGAAAACCATCTTTTGTTTGATAATATGTTTATTGTAGATACTTAGAAAATGTGTAATCTTTCTTCCTGCTAATAAAAGAGCTGCTCTGAACACATAACCCGTTGGTTTGAAAATTTGTGCATATAGAGACTTGCAAGGAGAATACTTCCTTTTTTTTCCATTGTTGCCAAGTGTCCAGTAAATCTTGTTGTGGAAAAGGCCTCTCTGAAGTTGACATAACTATGTTCACACTTAACACAATGACATGGAATCTGACATTGGAGCTTCTTAAGAAAGCTGAGTGGTCAGTTTTTTTCCCCCAAATCCAGGAGTTTTCTTACCTAAAATAAAACTGAGTTTTGAGTTTTCAGATTAGGGATTGGCTGCATTCCATTTCACCAGGTCAAATGATTGCCTCAATTTTTGGATTGTTCTTATAGATTATCCTTTGGTATCTTTAACTTCAAGATTATTTAACATACAGATCATAAAATCAGAGACTACATTCTGTTCCTAAACTGAGAACTCAGTGTATATTGTAGCTCACAGAACCTACTGCTGTAATGCTTCTGCAAGTTATTTCTTCTGCTGCGCCTCAATTTATAAACCCCAAATGGCATCTTCCTTTCTAAAGGTACATTCCCACAGCCTTCAGAATAGAATTTGACAATATTCACAGTTCTAATATATTTTATTGCCTTTCTTCATTTTCACACATCATATGATTGTCCAGTGGTTTCCACCTGGGAAAATTGTGGCCTCAGAGAACACTTGGTAATGTCTAGAGATATTTCTGGTAGATGTGCTCAACTGTAGGATGGAGGTGCTACTGGGTAGAGGTCAGGGATGCTGCTAAACATTCTACAGTGCATAGGACAGTCCCCTGCAACAAAGATTTATTCACTAGTGCCATTGTTGAGAAACCTTGTGGTCTAGCTGTGCTGGAAAATGAATCTTCCTCAGTATACCTATCACTGAAAGGTATTACAGTGGTCAGAACAGGACGTCTGAGCCCAGATGACTGAGCATATATGCAAGTTCCTCTGGTTGTCAGCTGTGTGCCTTTGGGAAAGTTACTTAAAATCTCTGTGCCTCATTTTCCTCATCTGAAATATGGACATATTGTATAATATACATAAGATGATTATGCTTAAATAATAATTAAATATTAAGTACTTGGAATAGTGGCTTGTGCATGGGAGGTAATCAATACTGGCTACCCAGCACTGTCAATAATGTTGCCACCACTTCATGTACTTGAATTTTACTTAGGATGGTCCCTCTTCCATGTTGGTTCATTGTTTAAGATACATTTAGAATGTCCCCTTGCCATCCATGAGAGCAAATGGCTACTTTCAGTCCTAATCTTATAATTCTAGTAATGCATCAATGAATCATGCCTGACAAAGAGTTGTTTTTCCTTCTTCTCTGAGTTGTGACCTCCTGGATGAGCTGTAGCTTGTTCTATCTCAGCGTTATATGTCCAGGCCCTAAAATAGTAAATACTATTTAGTAAATACTCCATAAATCATGTTGGCTGGTTTGAGGTCAGGCTTTGTTGACAAGAAGACTAGTAGACAAAAGAAACAGTAAACTTATCTTTCTTTGCAGACTTGGTTTAACCTCTTTAGTAAGATTTGCAAGCTTTCAAATAAGTCTGGATTTAAATATGGCATATTCCTCTTTATAACCCACTTAATAGAAGCTAAATGAAATGTAACACAGAATCCTCTTCCCTCCCATCAGACACAACACACTCATCTCCAGCCATGCCAGCCTCCTGGCCTTGGGGAGATATGCAGCATAAGTCATTATCTGTTATTAATAATTCATTACTTCCACTGTAGCTGTCTATCTTTATTTCCCATTATGGCTTGAGCTGTTTACTTTTCCCTAAATAAGGTGACCAGTGGCTACTCGTTGCTGATGATCATCTACAGGTAAAAGGGAAAAGAGGTTTTTGTTGTTGTTTGTCTTGTCCAGACCGTGCTGTAAATCTGAATCTTCCATAATGAGGGATTTTTGCTCCTCCTTGACTCCCAGCTTAAAAATAAACTTGTTAGTCTAAAGATATTTTCGCTCTTTAAAGAGACACACAGGTGTGTGTAAAATGGGGTCAGAGTGGCTTTTAAAGCTACCTTGCCACTAATAGCAAAGATGATGTTCTTAACGACCATGAGCTGTAGGTTGTACATCTATAGATGAAGATGATGCCACCTACCTCAGTGTGATGGCCTGAGTATGAAATGAGATGCTGTATATGCAAGCACCCGACAAAACAAAACTATAAAATATTATATAAGGGGTAGTTGATTGTGACAGTTAATTGATGATGATGCAGTTTTTAAAAAATTCTGTGGATTTTCTTTTTAACTTTTTCTGCACTTCTGGAACATTGACTCATTGATACTGTTCTGCAGCAAATATTTAGCAGTCAATATAATCAATTGTGATATTTTTCCATTAGACAATATATAGATTGTCTGGAAAATTCAAAAACAGAAAGAGGCAGTTTTTATTTTTCCTCTCCCTTATGCAGCCATTTGACATCGTGAGTTTTGGAATGAGCATCCTAGAAGCTAGGAGAAGTCTCTCTTCAGCTGTAGTATACATACTAAACCAGTTGGTAGAGCTGCTCTGGGATTTAGTGTCTTACATGGGCTCTTGTTCTTAGATTTATATGCTAGTTTTGCAGTAAAAGTTCTGTAGAATATAAATTGATAGCAGACTCCC
This sequence comes from Canis aureus, assembly GCF_053574225.1. Lineage (NCBI taxonomy): Eukaryota > Metazoa > Chordata > Mammalia > Carnivora > Canidae > Canis > Canis aureus. The sequence continues at coordinate 11,313,904 of NC_135629.1, forward strand.
TTATATAATGCATCACATCCCTATTCCTCATTCATATAACATTTCTGCTTGTTGAAAATGATAGACATCTTTTGTTTTTTGCTTGTATTTTTTTTTCCTTACTCTCAAACACTTAAAAAGCACCTGTCAGACACTGTTTCCAAGGACTACCCAATGCATAGGACAAATCAATTATCAGTGCATGGGACAAATCAATCGTAGGCCATATCAATTTGACTCTGTTGGGGAAGACCAATCATTTTTCAGCCAACACCAGAATTGCAAAGTTGAGTAATCACAAGTGTCTGGAAATGTGCTGTTTGGGATTGGGTGAAGGCTTGTGCTCACATCCTTGAATATTTAAGTAGGCTTTTCTGCTGTTGAGCAACACTGGTGTGGCAAATGAATATGTACGTTGCTTCCATTTGGGTGGTGATTAAGAAAATCATCCTCTCCACTAACGACAGGGTTCTACTGTAAGACATGTGATTACTACAGAGTTGCCACTTTGCTTGATTTTCAAGAATTATGTGTAACTAGAGAATCAATAAATATAGAACATTGTAAATAGTATAAGAAAAGAATGGGGAACTTTCCCAAATGAGAAAAAAAAACTTTTATGGAAATTTTGTTGTTGTTGTTATTCACAGTATTTATTGTATATTCCACAGTGTAAACCACTCTTTACTAGATGCTACAAAAGAAATGGATTCCAATGCTTTCAGAGAGTCTTTAGACTATTTTCACAGTCAATGGAGAGTACTAAGAACAAATGATATCACTTCTTCAAAGGATGTTCCAAACCTCCTTTTTACTTTCTCTGGGCTATGGCTCAGAGCACTATCCAGCAGAACTTTTAGTGATGATGGCAGTGTTTTGTATCTTTGCTGTCCAATATGGTATGCCCACTGAGCACTTGGAAAGTGGCTAGTACAACTGAAGAACAAAATAATATTATTTAATTCTAATTGGTGTAAATAGTTCTGTGTGGTTAGTGGTTACCATATGAACTGAGCAGCTAGAGCTTAGTTGGTAATATAAGAAGAATAACAAGTAATTATGGGGCATTATCTTATATACAAAGTATTGTGTTAAGCATATTATGTACATTAATCCTAATCACAACCTGATGAGGTAGTTACTAATATTATACCCTTTTTGTAGATGAGAAATCAATGCACAGAGAGTAAGCAAGTCACCCACATTGCAATCTAGTGCAGAGCAAAGCTGGATTTAGCATCCAGGAATAAGTGTTTGGGCACCCTCAGCCTTAACCTGTACACCAGGTTGCCTCACTCTAAGATCACATTGAATTCATTAACAGCAGTGGTAATTGAAACAATGGTTATCCTGACCTTTTTTGTTACCAGGTTGCGCAGAAGAAACATCAATGAAAATTTAAAAAAATATTTCATCTCTTTATAGACTTCTGGACTAATTAATTTTAGAGGTGACCTACTGAGTAGCTTAGAATCATTGCATAAAGATGTGTCAACTCACTGTGCCTACAGAAGGCCATGACCTGTGGCCCTGTGCAGGAACCAGAAACACTAACCCAGCTTCTTCTCTGGGGTTGTCATGGAGATTCAGCCTAAAACAAAGATGGCGCTATGTTTTCTGACTCCAGTAATAGAGCTCGGCAATTAGCTTCATCTTTATTTAGTTTGCAACACCAGTCTGGAAGACTCTCTTGAGAGGAGACCCTGAAATAGCTCTCACATTGCTAGCAGACAGCTAGAGATGAGTTCCTGGGGATATGGTCGATGCTATGTGTATGATAAACCTGAATAATTTTTTTAAATCAGTCATTTTAATATCCTGGAAAACATCCCGCTGTATAAATGATCACCATCACATCAAAATCATATTGTCTGTGTCGATTATCAGGAAGGTTTTAAAGGGAAAAAATAAAAAGAAAGATCTTAAACCTGGATGTGTATCAGAACCCTGAGGAACTCCGTGATATTTTGATGAGCATCAGGGTAGAAAACAAAAGATGTAAATTAGACGAAGTATAAACTGAAATGCATTTCAAAAGATTTCTCCTTGGCAGATTTTCTGCCATAAATAGAATTTTAAAACTGATCTTGGTGTTTCCTTAAATATCTGAGTACAAACAGTAATATTTTAATGTAACATTGCCATAGTGGTGACCGTGTTGAATGTATTTATGGAAAGAAAATATGTGCTGTGTTATGAAATTAAATGGAAGCAAAGTGTGTTTAAATGTGGTTTCCCAGGTCTCTCTCTTGATAGTGCAGTGAACTTTTGGCTTTAAGACACCATTGCACCAGAAATGATCAATACTAAACAAGTGAAAGACAAGATGGGAGATGTATTGATATTTCAATCTGAAAATCCTTCAAGCCTTTCCAGACAAAAATCAGATACAGATGGATTACTTGACACTCAAACTTTATTATGTGTGGTACAGAAATAGAATGGGTACAAAAGATCACATGGAAAAGGATCAGATTGGAATCTCCAAATTCTTTCCTAGAGGAAACACAAATAGAAAAATTCAGTTAATATTAGGTGACCTAATAACAACACTGATGGCTAACATTTGAATAACTACTGTCCCAAACTCTTCTGTTTTTTTGGTTTGTTTGCTTGTTTTGTTTTGTTTTGTTTTTTAGTAGGGGCTTGAATTCACAACCCTGAGATGAAGAACTAAGCTGAGATCAAGAGTTGGACGCTTCACTGACTGAGGCACCTGGATGCCCCCAAACTCTTTTCTACGTGCTTTACTTTTATGTAGTTTTCACAACTATGAAAACTATGAGGTTATATCTTATAAATGAAGAAACTGAGGCACAGAGAGATGACCTTTTCTAAATTAAAGGGTCAGCATTTTGCCCACGTGGCACAAACAGCAGGATCTCACAGGCTGATCCTATTTTACTTTCTTTTACTTTGTAAAGGAGTCAAGTAGGAGTCCCCACCAACGCTACTATACCTCCCACTTTTCCTAGGATGGACTGAGAGCCCAATACTCATGGAGAGGCTGGCTTTGAAAGAGTCATATCAAAGTAGATCACAGTAGAGATCTCTTTCCCCATTTGCTAGTATCAATGTCTTTCCTAAATAAGACCCCCAGAAAAGGTTCTAATGGGCTAAAGTCTAAAGACTCTTTAGTGTAATTTTTCCTGATTTTGGAATATTAAGAGGACATTGCTGGTATGTGGAGGACCACCTAGGGCTAATCTTGTTCTAGAAATTGGACCGGGTCTCTTCATCACATTCCTTGGTGGGCTGGGTAGCAAAGCTTCCTTAGGATACTCAGAAGAATGCAAAATGATACTTGCCTTGGACAATTGCCTGACTGTATGCCAGTGCAGATGGCCAGTTGTGGTTGCACTTTTCACCTGAATAGAAACAACAGCTAAAGTCTCAGTCTGGACTTTGGCAAACCACCGCAAATTAAAATGCAAATGAAATTTGCAAACATGACCAAAATGAGGAAAAGGGAAATTAAGTTCCTAAAACAAAAATCTAGAATTTTTCATGCTAACCCTGAGAGGCCAGCTTAATCAAATTTTTAGCTAACACAGATGATAATGACTCTGGTGGCCAGTTTCTTTATAGAGCTTCACTCTGGCAAAAGCAGAGAGAGAAAGAAGGAAGAGGTGATGAAACTGGTAGGAATTAGCTTTCCACATTTTTGTTACAGGGAAGTGCCATTTTTTAAGGTGAGCAAATCCTTTTCTGAGCTTAATTTCATTTGCTGAGGTTCTCATGCCACCGAATATAGAGGCAGAGTCTGCTTGCAGCCATCGATATCTGATGACTTGGGATTTCAACTCTGAACAGGTTGCCCAGAGCTCAGGATGACCAGTAGGCCTTGAGTGTGCTATTCAGTGGATTTCAATGAGTTCTCAAGAGTTAAACATTTTCAACTCTGGAAGACCATGTTCAACTCTGGAAGAATTACATTCTTTAATTTTTCAGACCACCAAAAGAATCCAAAAATAGGTGAAAGAACACCAAATAGTCTTGTCATTTGCAGTACCATCCAGGAAGGAAAAAACCAAAGAGGGCCCATCTCATTTCAAAACGTCCCTGAACTCAGATTATGCTTTCTGCCTTGAAGCCTTTGAGGACCACTACAATCAACCAATGGGAGCAATAAATGTGATGAAATAGATTATGTAGACTGAAATGTTGTGTCCCATCCTATTTAATTTCAGAAAAGTCGATTAAATAGGACTCTGGCCAGAAGCCTGTGTTCAGACATGCATTGTGCCACTGGGCAGTTCTGTGGGTCACTGGGAAGTTGCTGCACTGCTCTGAGCCTCAGTTTCTCCATATGATATGTGGGGACAGTGAGTCCTATCTCAATGGATGGTTGAGCACTTTGTAAGTCTTTAGCAATAGCGATAATATGGTCCAATTATTATCCTCATCATAAATATTATTATTATTATTAATTATATTGCTATAAAGCACCAAGTGAGGCCCTTTCAAGACTGAGATAAATGAGCTCAGCCCTTCAAGCAAGTTCTGTATTTGATATAAGCTTGATAAATACCAAACTTCAAAGCATCAACAAAGATCTCTGAGGGGTTTTGTTAATTGATTTTGTGGTCGTATCCTGGCCTTGAAAGGAAGCAAAATGTGTTTTCACAAGCAAAGATTAAGGGACTCTGTTCCACTCATTCATTATTCTGTCACTCAAGACATACTCTAGAACGATTATTTGTACTTAAAATGCTCTTCAGCTTGCCAGCCAGCGTGGAGCTACCTGTCGAAGTTAATCATATGGAGTGGTTCATGTATCAGGCAGTATGAGCCTATCTGTCCCACAGCATCCTTGCTGAGTGACTGATAGCCTTCTCTATCAATTTCACCAAGCTGAACGACTATTACTGACCATCAAAAGACCAAAGTGACCCATCTTGGAAACAGAGTTTGTTGTACCTAGAGAAAAGGTAGCCTGACTTCACTGGCAATCTAGATGTCATTCCTTCAAACTTTGATGGTTTATGGAAATAAAAAAATGTAACCATGAAAAGGAGGAGAAAGCAAAGCCAATTAAAATAAGACAGAAAGATGAGCAGGGGCTAACAATGCTACCTCATATATGCACAGCCTTTGCAAAGGAAGGCTTTTATTTACATGATTCCATACCATTTTTGTGGTATCCCATGGAGAAAAGCATGCTCCCCTCTATGCAAGGGAGACTGAAGATCACATAGGATATGACTTATCCAGGCTCCTAGCGGTCTGTGAGGTGATAAAGTTTATGCTACCTCAAATATCAGAGCTAGCATTAGGACCTTAGAGCAGTTTTCCTTATTCTTGGCCAGAGAAAAGAAAGAGCACACACAAGGTCATTAACTAATACTTGGACCAACACTTACGGAAAGCGAGGCTGCTGATTCATATCGTGTTCTTCTAAGTGTTTGGGTCAGCTCAGCAAGAACAGGCTGTGGACACATTTCCTCAATCCTCTTAGTGCGAGCTCACGTCCTTGGAGGTTATTCTGAAAGAAGGCAGAGATATAAAGGGAATTCAAAACTAATCTTAAACTTGAAAAGAAAAAAAATAATGAGAATATTCATGTGGATCATAAAGAGAAATAATGATTACCTTTGATTCCTAGAGAAAGTTAATTTAAAATGCATCCAAGTTCCATTGTACAGCCAAAAAAGAAAAGAAAAAAAAAAAAAAAAAAAACCAAAAAACTCTGCGAAGCTGAGACATGTCTTTAGGAGGCAGAAATAAGAGTCACCATCACTTGCGTCCTGAGAGGATGCTCATTCATAGTAATTGGGAAGAAGAAAGATTGTAGAGATTAACTGACTTTGGTTTAGGATACACACTGTTTTCCTTTTAAATGCAAATGATACATGGGGCCTAAAAGACAAAATCTGTTCTAAATATCAGTTTCTTAAAAAAAAAAAAAAAAAAAAAAAAGAGTACTTAACAATCAGTAAACTACCAAATAGATTATGTTTTTGTTTTTATCAAATTAGAAGCTCTAACCATTTAGATCAAGTGGATCCATTTCCAGTGGTAATTTTGAAGTTCACATGCCCTTTGAAAGAAAAATAGAGCAGATATCTAAGGGCCACAGAAGGGAAGAAATAGGCATAAAACTTTGTTGGTTTTTACACAGGGTAGCTCACCAAGAGAGACTTGGTTAATTGCCTATGTCCAGATGTAGCATTGACCATCAGTTTTAAGAGTCTTATGTAATAACCACAACATAGTTTGAAGCTTGTGATACCATGGTCAAAAAATTGCCTTTTCAAAGCTGTCTGTAGTTTTCAGAGGTTTTATCTGGAAGAATGCAACTCTACTTGCTCAGTCTGTAGATGCAGTATTTTGTTATTATTAATAAATACTTATTATTTAATGTGTACATAGTATGTTCTGTTCTAGGTTCTTGGGGGCTCTGGTATGTGAGGTATTATATATACTCCAATCATTCCATGCAGGTTTTCTGAGAACATAGTATTTGCCACACCCTGTGCTAAAGTCACAAAAATAAAGGTGACTCAGTCCCTCTACACACAGGCTGCTTTCCTGCATGTCATCCTCTGCAACTATGCCTCAAAACACAATACTTCAGCCTCATAGAACTCCTTTCTAATCTCAGCATATCCCATATTCTTTTGTACTTCTGGTTCTTTGTGCATACTTGTTTTCTTCCTTGAGTGTCTTTCCTTTATGGTTGCCCGGAGTCCTTCATCTTTTAAGACCAGCCCAAACAAAAACTGCTGGGTGATGCTGTCCACCTGTAGCTTGCTAGCACTTGGTAAAGACCTCTCCTAAAACCTATTCCTGTCACCTTGAATTATAATGGCTTCCCTTTGAGTCTTCCATAGGGTCGGGGCTCTCTATGGGTATTGCTCACTTCTGTCCCCATTTCCTAGTCATTTCAGGGCTGGCCCAGAAGAGTGGTGCTTGACAAACATGTCTTTGATGGATACAATTTAAGAATACCCTTAGAGTTCATAAATCCTGGCCCGATGCAGTGGTGTCATGATAAAATGTAAAACTTGACGTAATGATGATGGCTTTGGGGCATGATGTATATGTTTCTTTTATGCTAAAAAAGATTATAAATTCCAGACATGTGAACTTTCATCTCTTTCTGTAAGTGGAACTGAAGTTGTCGAACCGAGGTAGCAAATACTGTTTTCTGAAGATGCTGAGATATCAAACCCTGATGAGAGAAATAATGGTGTTTCACAGAGCTCTTAGGTGGAAAGAAATAGGCCAACAAGATTTACAGCTGCATTTATTTCTAAGGTGATTCTATGCCAAAGGTCACATAACATATATTCTGTGCTATGCTATACTTACAGAGTTTTTCAAGATGGATTTTAAATTGACAGAGTCTCCAGTTAGACATATCACATTGAATGTTAAAGAGGAGAGAGAGTCTCAACATGATACAAAAACTTGGCTTACACAGTTATGCAAAGCTTTAAAATATAAGATAACCCCATTATAGTAATTATAAAAGACAAGAGATTATTGATTTTTTTTACAATACCATTTAATAAATTAGTGAAATGTCAATAATAGTATAACCAATGTGCTTGTAAGAAGAACATACCTTGTAAAAACAAGACTCAGGACTATGACTTGCAAGGCTGAATTAAACTGTTCAAGTTTTAAAAAATGAGAACACCATCCTGTGGTGTGAAAATTTACCTCGTAACAAAACAGCCTATTTCCTGCCCAAGAATGATGGTAATGATGCCAGATTGATTGTGTTTTTGTTGCTTAATTGCATTTTAAAACAAATGTCATTAGATTGATAACCCTCTGCAGAGTTGTAAAATCTACAAACATTCAGACAAGAGATGGCAGGCAGTGCTGATTCAGCTCATGTCTGGCCTTTGGTGTCTGTCAGAGAATGCTGTTCAACAGAGGCAGGGGATGGAATGCATTTTTAAAGCAAGTTAGGTTCTGGTCTGTCTGAATTTGAATCTGCTTCCTTCAACCCCTTACAAGTGGGTACTTGATATCCTTTGTACATTCCACCTTTGTTGGGGTGTGGTGGATGAAACTGAAGTCGTACTAGCCCAGAAGCACAAAAGTTTAGTCAAATCTACAAATTTTCTGTTACTATTTTGTCTGCCTAAAAACAATATACAAAGGGATTTGAACACCCAACTTTACGTACCATCCTTCACTGTTCTACCAAGCTTTCTTCTCTTATTGTAACCTGAACAAGGTAAATCACTACCCTCTTAGAATAAATGTAACTTAGGTCAACTTCCCAATTATTTTTTAAGCAGCAGTTTAAGATCATTATAATTAATTTGTAAAGCCACCTTCACATTGGCAGAAAAGGAGAGCATGAAACAATCAAAATCTTTGAAACAAGAAAATCCTAGCCAAAAATTTATTTTGAAACAGCACATCCTGAAAGTATTTTTTAACTGAAAAATTGACTTAGAACATTTTCATCTTGCATTCTTTAACCCAAAAGGAATCAACTTAGAATGAAACTAAAGAGAATTTTTAATGCATTGAGATTAAATCTATCATCTTTACCCAGGGAAAATTCCTTCTCTTTTATTCTCAGAGAGTCTCATGTAAAAGGACGATTCAAGTGATGAGCTGCAGTGTTTTGACAAGGCCTTGGAGTATAAAAACTTAAAAAAATCTCACTGGAATACCATTATATATTCACTGGGAGAAAAGAATGCCCTATTTAAAAAACTAGGACAGATCATGTTGATACGGAAAAGGGAAATAAATGTGTGAACAATATATCCCAAATTAAAGACTTTGTTGTAGGCCCATCTAAAATCAACAAAAAATATAATTACTCTGAAAGTACTCTTGTCCTGTCTTACAGTGCTAAGTGGATTAGGCACTTAGCAATGATCTGATACAAGTTCCACTTTAGCAACATAGAAAACAGGAAGACTAGCCCACACTACGAAGCAATATTTCTCCCTCCCATGACAGGACCTGTCTGCTCTCTCTTGGAATCTTTCTACAGATAGGCTTCTCTATTTTGAAAGAATAGTAGCAAGTTTAAGGGAAATCTAAAGGCAACCTTTTATTCACCGGCACCACATGATTTTTTTTTAAGATTTTATTTATTTATTCATGAGACACACACACACACAGAGAGAGAGAGAGAGGCAGAGGGAGAAGCAGGCTCCATGCAGGGAGCCGGACATGGGACTAGATCCTGGGTCTCCAGGATCATGCCCTGGGCTGAAGGCGGTGCTAAACTGTTGAGCCACCAGGGCTGCCCTCCACCACATGATTTTAATAACTCTACACCATGTTTCCCACTGTCTGTTTTCCCACAGTTGGGAATACTTTGACTTTCAGCTGGATAAGGATGCTTGTCGATAGAGGGGTTCTTTTCCACTACGTTATACTATTGTGTAGGCTAAAGGAGGGAGGTAGTGAAATAATAATGAATAACAATAATAATACATTCATACATAGCATATATCTTTTACTGAGAGCCCCAAATACTAAACATCAGTAAAGAATCAATCATTATTCTTATGTCTGCTCATTCCCATATCTAGTTCACATATCACATCATTCACCATTTCACCTAAGCTATTAGTTTGAATACCTTTGGTGTTTATTGGCAATTCCTGGGTTTGACTAATGTTAAACTCATTATAGATTCTTGAGGTCTTTTATTGATGCTTTCTTTGCTCAGTGACATGACTGAAGTTGGTTCGGTGTTTCTCTAAGGCAGAACTATGAGCCACAGATCATCTTCAGCACACTATCAAGCTCATCTAGCAAAGCCTTTTCTCTTCCTTTGCTGTAAAGAAGGAACCAAGACTATTTTGGGTTTGAGATGGTAAGGCCATTCATTGTTTTTTGAATGAATACATTTCTGGGAATGAATTTACTAAAAATAAACCAGAACAAATATTTTTGCTAGGCTTGTAAAATATCTCCCTTTCTTCCCTGTAAGTTTCCACATTACATTCTAAAACCAGAGCATGACAATACACATTTAAAAATAATCTCTCGCCATCGGTAATTTTAAAGTAGGCCATATACAGAGTGACCAGACCATTGTTGTTTACTTGCTTAGGAAAGGCACTGTACACACACCCACACACATGTTCTCCAGAACAAAGAGACCAAGCATATGACCCACAGCCGCTGTCTGCACTATGCTTAGCAAACAGATCATTTTGAAAACATGTTTCATCATATAAACAGATTTACAGGTAATCATGCACAGTTTTCATGGAAACACTTCTTTTCTCAGTAGAGACAAGAACATACAAACAAGTAAAAATTAGATTGTTTCTTACCTTTTAGAAAGCAGGCAAAAGCTATACTGTTGGTGGGATAGTGTACCAAGTAACAGACTTTTGTACACTCTTTCTTACTGGTGGTATACAGTCTACAGGAAAAGTAAATATATAGGTATGTATAAAATAAATGTGCACACAATATTCCTTTTATTCTTTTTTTTCCCTTTTGGAGAAGAGGCTGCGATAGAGACCATAGACATTATGCCCACTCTTTCAGTGGATTCAATAGCCTTTGGTAGACCAGTTCACAATTCAGGTACCTCTGAACATGGGAGTGCTGGTGCCTCTTGATTTAAGGCAGTCGGGTTTTAGTTGCTTGAGCTGTTGCAGTTGAGGGAACCAGCTCCCAGATAAGTTATCTATCTGGTCAGAGCTTTCTTTTCTTCCTTTTATCATCCCTTTTTTTTTCTCAGCCTAGTCCAGCCATGCTGACCAGCCTGTATGGTTAGTCCAGCAGGATGAAACAAATAACATAATGTTGAGAATGTTAGAGATCCAAACAAATGAAGAAGCAAAACAAAACAAAAACCATAACAAATTAACACAGCACAGGAGCATGTTCCAGAATTGTCTAGGTATCATTACTTAAGTAGGGTTTGGTGCCCACATCCATTTTCGAGCAGTTTTCTTTTCTTAATCAAACGCCTCATTATATTGACAGCTTATTTTATGTAATAATCACCTTCTTTGAGAACAGCACAAGATTTCAGGTATGTGTTTTCCTTATAGTAGGTGCGAAAATGGTAGTAAAAAATTAAAAAAAAACCCCAGCATCAGAATACAAACTTATATTTAAAATATCTTATTTTAGATTTTCTATTTTAGGTACAAATTTTTATTTTTCTAAAATATGCTTCATCAGACAATGTACTCATTGGTCTAGTATATGTCTAGCCTCTATGGTAGTCAGTTAATCAGTCACACATTCCCACATCCAAGAAGGGGGAGTAGCTGTCCACCTGACTGATAACGTTTGCTACTGACCTTCTGGAATCTAAACTATCTTTAATCCATGCAGGTACTTTCCCTGCACTACCTGGGGACATTGGCTTAGAAAATGGATGGTAGTTTAGGACAAAGGTAGCGTAGGGCTGTTTATCACTGTGTACTGCAATCCTTTACAAAGAGAGCATCTGACCAGAAGATAATTTGCAGAGCATCTTCTGGTTCTAACCAGTCCAGGTAAGGAAGGCAGCAGTTCTTATTCACCCATCCTAATAAAGCCATGCTACCTCAGTTAATATTATTCATCCAACTGGAAAAGAATCCTAGCGGCCATCGATAAGCCATGTCCCAAGTACAACCAGGTCCTCTTGTTAATTTGGCATCTACACATTTGCCATGAACAAACATCTGCCAAGTCAGCTAAGTACAGGGAAACATGCTGAATTCAGACTGCAGATGTGAGAACCAGAGCTTGAGGTGCCCTTCTTCTCAGAAAGAAATGTTGAGAAGGCATCATCTTGGCCAGACCTAAAGCTATCCGAAGTATAGCTCTTCTGATCCTCTAGCAACAGAAATCTTGTTTGTATAAATAATAATTGAACAAGTAGCTGAGCTATATCCCCTCTACCCCCTACTGCTTTTCAATCCCATGCAGAAGCCAACTAGTGCTTGCCCAACTCTGAATATCTAATGCCGGTAGTGTATAGATACATTAAAATTTTAAGAAGATTTACTTTTTGTGCATTCCACACAGAAGTTCTTCTTTTAAACAAGAAAATTTTAACTGAAGGAGCAACCTAAGAGGAAAACTGAGCTTCTTGGGGAAAACTCAGGCAGTTCTGGGGCAGTTTTAATTTCTGCTTATAGTAAGCCAAGAAGCAAATTCATATTTATGTAGACATGTAGTTGCAGTGTGCAGTTGGATGAGTAGAAGCGTGCATGCACCAGATGGCAAGCTGCAATGATGGAGCAGAGCTGTTAAGAATGAAAACACTCAAGATTGAAATACATTGAGACTAAGTGTTTAGAGCAACAATGAATAAGGGGACATTTCTGTTTCATTATTTATTTTATAGCTCATACTATAAACCCGACTTCCTCTCTGATACCCTCCCTCTGAAAATAGTGTACAGAATTTCCCCTTTAGAAAGATGTGTTCCTTTTTCAAGTACATGGTCTGCACTTTTGTTTCTTTTTAACTAGACAGCTTAATTTCAACAAATAATTCCTTTGTCTCTGCTACCAAAGCTCAGAAATATGAGAATATTTGAGCTATGTTTGGTATTAAATAGAATATAGTAATATTCTCTCACATCACATAATCTTACTGTTTATTTTCATGAGTTAAATTTTTCATTACTGTTCTTTCCCTACAGACATACATTTTTGGATTGCTCAGGACTGGTTTTCTGAATATAATTACTAACTATGATACCACTATTTCCAGATTAATGGCTCCTTTTGGATCATTTAAAATAACTAATTGGTTGCATTTTTGTCTCATCTCAAATATTTCATCCCTTTAAGTTGACTTTATCCCAGGTAAACATCACTACTAAAACTTTGGGAGACATTTCCAATATGTGTCCTAGATAAAATCCTTGCCTATTAAGACATATCAATTTCTAGAGATGAGCTCTCTAGTATAGTAGCCACAAACACGGATATTTAAATATAAATTATTTAAAATAAAGAGCATTTTATCCCCAGTTAAGTAGCCATATTTCAAGTGCTGATTGGCCACATGTGACAAGAACATTTCTACCACTATAGAAGGTTCTATTAGACAGATTTTGCGTGGATAAAGTCTTTTGATTTTTTGGAGGGGACCTTTGGGAGCTGGATCATCAGAAACACCAATGTTTGGAGGTACATGAATCTCCTCCTATGGTTAGGCAAATATCTATTCAAATTACTTATGGTGTTTTAAGGAGTGTCTACACAAAATCAAAAGAACCAAAACAATTTTTAAATTATTTTGGACTGCTTATAAGATAGGGACTCTGTTTGATTTCATTTTTCCCCTGAAATGTTTATTTTTGCTCTTGTAGACACCAAAACATCATTGACAAAAACCAACAAAATTTTTTCATGAAAGGCACCAAATGAATTCCAAATGGAGTAATTGTCATGATTCACACAGACAATAAGTTATTTAAATTTGGGAGTAAATAAGATGAGGCCTCTACCTGGGCAGCCTTCTTTGAGCTCAAGTTTCTCCTATCTTATAGACAACACAGCAGCAATAATACATTTCCCAACACATTTAATTAAAGAGTCTACCACACATATCATTATATTCTTCATACGCAACCTGAATCAGCAGTGGAGGAAGCCAAAAGTGTAATTTCTGCTTTGGAATTATGACATGACACATTCTAAGGAACAGAGTAGCAAAGAGAAGCAGGTACGGATTTGGGAGTCAGACCTGGGTTTCATTCAGTCCAACCTTTGCTGCTAAGTAGATGTGTGACTTTGGTAATGACACTCAATCTCACTGAACCTGGGTTTCTATTCTCCTTCTACAGAGGTACCGTGAGTGGTAAGAGATCTTTCACACAAAGCATTTTGGATAATGCCTATTTCAGAGTAGCTTATGCAAGTATTATTAGTAGATTTGGTGTTACTATTAGTACTAGTGTCAGTATTAGCATTTTACAACCATTATTATATCCAAAACAGCCTCAACAAGGATAGGACCTAATCATTAAAAGTTAATAATAGTAGAAATGTTGTTTGAAAACTATTTTTAAGTAGCAAAGTATTGAATTTTCCAAATTCAAAACTTCTAATTTGGTCATTCTTTGCAATACATACCGACTTTTGACTGTATTTTCTGCTTATTGATTCTTGGGCATATCTAGCTAAACTGTGTGTGTGTGTGTGTGTGTGTGTTCAGATATAAATGTAAAACACTTAAAGGAATGTCTCTAGGATAAAGGTTCTATAAAATACAAGTCTGGTAAGGGGCCCTAGGATAAAACATTAGAGAAGTATAAATGTGCAGGTATATTTATCAACAAAAGTATGCATAAAAATAGATGCTTATGCATAAAATAATCATGGAAATATTTCTTTTTGGGCATCAGTTCTATCTACCTCCATACAGCTTCTAAATGTACCATCACATCTACATAATCAATCACCTTAAAATGTAATTTTCTACCTTTTAAAGAATAAAAGGGAAATAACGGTTGATGTATTATTTTCTAGATGCATAATGTTATGACACACTTATGACATAAATATTAGTATCTCTATTTTAAACATGAAGATGCTGAGCTTTAGGATAGCTCAATGATTCTCAAAGCCACACAGCTGGGAAGTGGAGTGGTTGGGATTTGAACCCAGGTCTGTCTTAACCCAAAGCCTCTTCTGACATCACATCAAATATCATGGGATTCACCATCCATTTTCCTTCCTCTCAATTGACCATTTTCTTTGAAAACACAGGAAGAGACCCTACACATTCATTCTGCTTCTCCTTTGTCTTGTATAGTCTTTGTCCTTCCTCTTGCCTTGTCCCAGAATTTCTTCTATTAAAAGTTCAAACTGAAGCCCACAATATTGTCAACTTTGTACCCCTGTCTACATATTCTCAAAGAGTTTCACAATAGTCACTCAGCCAACTGTTTAGAAATGGAGATGAGTCAAGATCATGGATCTTTGCACAGTGTTTGTTGGGAACAAACTCTGTTACCTCTTGCTCTTCAAAGATCTCTCTCTTACTTGCAGAGCATAAAAGATTACCTCAGAGTATTTAGAGTAGGGATTCCTTTCTGCTTGGCGAGAAGCTTTTGCTGTGACAAAATCAGTTCATAACAACTGAAAAATGTCTTACAGGATTTGATGGACAACCTGAATCCTCCTCTACTTTTTAAAACAGAAAGTATTATGAACACTTGAATCTGCCATTCTATTTGGAACTGGTCAACTTGTTCCTTGTTCCTTCTCTGTGTTTAACCTCTAGTTAAACTGTCTTGATTTCTTACAAAGTGATATCTGTATCTTTTTGGAGTCATTTTCAGGGGTGACTAGAGGCTACTCTGGGGTTGCAGATATGCAACATATTGCGATATAGCATATTATATGTAACATTTCACCCTTAATCCCCTCCCTAATATTTTGTCTTTCATGCGATGAAATTCTGCTGTAGAGGTTTTTCCCATGTGGGGATGTTACAATCTATATACTTGGGGTTTTTCTTGTTTCTAGAAAGCTTGCTTAGGATAGAATCATAATTTTTCTCCACATTCATGTTCCAGTAAAAAGAAGTTTTACTTTCTAAGTTATTAAATATTCTAATTTTATTCCCACTGCTACAGTTCAATCAGATGTTAAAGTTTCCCTACTGGGAAGTTGTTCCCCTGACATGAAGAGAGCAAGAAAGGTTGTTCACAACCTGACAGGTATGTTTATGCCAAGTGGACAGTTTGGTACCAATGAACAAGAAGGAAGGGAAGAGGGAGATTTCATACTTTAGAAGCAGAGCCTCTGAAAGTTTTTTTTTTTTTTCCCTAAAAGGCAGCAAAAATGAAATGGGGGCAAGAATAAGACAAACTCTTAAGAGCAAAAGTTAGCATTCACCCAGGAACCCACTCCATAAAGACAAGAATGGATGCCATATTTCTTCAAAGAAAGGCAAGCTCATACCACAGTTCCTAGAGTTACCTGATGTAGGAGGGCAATTTGAAAGGAAAGGAAAGTTACTTACTGTTTGGGTCTACGTTTTCACAGAGTTCTGTCTTTGCCTCACCGTTGGGTCTGTCACTGGGTTTGTGTGACAGCCGCGATGACATGGTGGCTGCTGTGACTACCGCCTTGAAGCTTCGCTTCCGCTTCTGGACATTGAGTTCAGGGTGGAAAATGATGATGTACACTTTCGGCATGTATAGCATCCCCAGAGCCACTGATGCACTTAGGTTCATGGAGATTGTAAGTGTGGTAGTTTGTATGTAGAGCTAGGAGACACAACACACAAGACACTATTACAAATAAAATGACTGCAAAGGAAGTCTGAATACTTAACGTGACATCAAGAATGACTTTGGCTAGGAGAGAAATCATAGCCCTTTCTAGAGCCTTCTCATTAAAGGAAATCAGAATGACTGGGCAGATTTATCTGAGAGTGTTTACATGTATTAATTGATTGAATGCCTTTGGGTGAATCTGTGTGCATGCTTGCCCTGGGGAAGTCTCCTACATAGAAGTTCATAGTAGTAAGCAGACTTGAAGTATTTTCAATCAGAATGGCTGATGAATATAAAGACATGAAAATCACAGAAGTGTGTAATCTTAAGTAAGGCTGCTTATTTTTTATCCTCCATATATACATAAAAGAATTAGCTACCACGTGATTTCTTGCTACACACTCTGGGACCTTTGAAAATTATGTTAGTATATATCCCTTCTTGTATTTTTTTTAACTGTTTACCTTCACCATACCTACAAAATAGTGAGTTAGGTTGCCCTGAAAAGTAAGCCCTTCTTGCTCAGTTCTGATTTACAAAACACTGATAGCAAGGGCCCAAGATCTGGTGATGCTGGCTTGTCCAGTCTCTTTAGGTTGACAAATTGCCAATAGGGTGGACAACTCTCCTGACACTGTGTTATTTGTGGTTTGGATGGTGTCTCCATAACTGTCCTTGTCTCTTTTTGCTCCCTTAAAAAATCAGTAAACAACAATTCACTTACTGTGCAGTGTGTTAAATCACTACCTTGGTTATAAACTTCAAAAGATGTTGGTTGAAGGGTATGAGGAGTTGTAAGATCAGTAAGGAGAAAGCTATAGACAACTTGCCTGGTCCAGTTGTGTTTATGAAGTGCCTTCTTTTGTGATCTGGAGCCCCACCTCTATATATTTAGGTAGGGCCTTTTACATGATTTCTAAAGGCTAGATTAAATGTGAGGTGATGGATGTGTTAATTAACTTGATGTGGTAGTCATTTCTCAACTATACAAACATTAAAACATCACATTGTATGCTTTAAAAAGGATCATGTTGTATGAACCTAAACATATATAGTTTTTGTTAATCGTACCCTAGTAATGCAATAAATAAATGGATACATTCATTCATTAATAGAACTTCTATTACATTAAAAAATGAATAGATACCATGGCCTTTTGTGTCAGTGGAAAGCTGATGATACATTTATTCAATCATGGTATTCCATAACTATGCCTTCTCACTGATCAGAGGATAAAATCCCCATCCTTGATGGAGTCTACAAGGCCCCATGTGGTCTGTCCCCTGGCAATTTGTTCAGACTAATTTGCCACCACTTTTCCCTCCTACTCTTCTCCCCAGGCCACCATCCATATGGGCACTCCTTTACGTCTTAAAAATGTATTCATTCAACCATAGACCCTTTCGTACATGTGATATTTCTTTATTCTTGTTTTCTTCTGTATGGAATGATTTTTCTCTGCTTCTTAGAACATCCATCCTAGGCTGCCCTCACCAATAGCCCCCAGTCTAGTCCAGCTTCTTTACTTATACACTCAAAGAACTGTTTTCTCTATATCATTGGTCTCCACTTGTAATTTTATATGCTTTGCCCTAACCATTTGACTACCCATCTCTCTCTGACCATGAAAGCAGGAATAAGTGTCTGTGGTGCATGGTTGTGCCTACAGTACTGACAAACAGTAGGACTTAAATAAACATGATAGATGAGCTCATTTGTTTGTATAATGGGTGCCTTTTTCCTACCTGTGACTCAGTGGTTATACAGTCTTTCTCTAAACATACGAGAATTTCTATCAGACCTCTTAGCTGCCTGGATATTTCTGTATTATTTTTCAAACTGAGGCTCTGGTAAAGAAATTAAAAGAGACTTTGCCATCTTGTGTGGAAGGAATACAGTTTTCCAACAAACATTAATTTGAATGTGCATGTCTTTGAATGGTTTTAAGGAGCTGCCAGCGGCTAACTGTATAATACATAATGAATGTAAAATAGAAAGACAAAACAATATTGAATTAATGATCCTTTCAGTTGTGAATCAGACGATATTTTAAAAGCTCATCTTTTCCTATTGGAATACTTTTAGACTTTGAGCTCCATTCCACTATGCTAACCTATGGTATTTAAGAAAGGCTTATCATGGTCACACGGCTTTATGGAGCTAGGCAATGTTCCTTCCTTCCTTCATGATCCCTGCTGTCATCCTACTAATGAGGACTTTGCAAACCATGGTTTAGCAGTCCAAAAAAGAAAATAATATAATTTGACTTATGTGACCTTCAGTTTTGTTTCTCTGCTCATGAGCAAATTTTACAGTTGAAGAAATCATCCATAGTTTGTTTATTATTTAAACATAACTGTAAATTATGTATGTACATATGCTTATGTATGTGTGTGTATACACTTTTTCTTAACAAGACTACTTAGCAACTTAAGACCTCAAAAGCTATGATGTTCATTTTATGGAGTGTTTGATTCCATTATTCTCAAACTAGAGCCCATAGAGACTTGATATTTTGTTTTGAAAGTTTTGCAGTCTCTAGTGACACTTCAGAAATATGTGAAAACCAACATGAATGCCACTGACCAAATTCCTACTCCCACATTTCCTCTTTATACTCCATAGTGTTTAAGAATGAGTGTTCTGAAGCTAGTCTGAGTTCAATTTCCATTTGCTAGTTCTGTGACCTAGGGCAAATAATCTGGGTATCTATGCCTCAGCTTTTGCATCTATAAATGGGAATGATAATAACAGTAGCTACTTATAATGTTGCTTTGACAATTGAATGAGTAAGGGTTGGTAAAGTACTTAGGATCAGACCCAGCAATACAATAAAAGTATTTTGGAATAAGTATATAGGTATGAAGATATGAAGGCTTTAGTCTATAGGGATCACACAGGTATTGGTCCACAAGGATTTGATGCCACCAAGCCCTAGGAGAGGATTTAAGTCACTGTCTCTCTGGCTTTTGGTGGGAGGCTCACCTTTTGACTGTGTTTATTCCACCATCAACTTATAGTACATTCTTTTAACAAATTATAATGTATTTATTTTAGTCTTAAAGCTGTTTCTGTTTTACCTGATGCTTATTGTAAAATACATTACCCTGTTTATTTAACCGTGGGTATTTGAAAATATTTTATCTTCTTTATAATTTCTTTAGCAATGTCAAAGCATTGGTTATCCTTGTTGGTCCCTTTCCATCAAGAGATAGAGGCCCTTGATACATAGTTTTACTGAGATCAAGCCTCTCCCAAGGGCTGGCATTCAACTAACCCTCATTCTATTCTGGCTCTCTGAGGACCATCCCTAGTGGAGTTAAGTCTCCCCACCTTGGCCAATCCTCAATGACTCAGGCCTGTGCGAAGGACGCAGATTACCTTGGAATTTCCATGTGTTTTGATAAATTAAGCCTTAACTTCATATCATCCTAAGTGAATTTCCAAAATCTAGTTTCTGTTCCTTGACTGAATGTGGCTTTTCTAACACCCATCATATACAATTCAGCTTATACAGCCAAAAAGCATTCAGGCAAGGAATTCACAGACAAGCCAACAAAGAGCTTTGCATATATTATAGAACAGTGGTTATTTTAAATTCTAATCCATAGAATTTAAGGCTATAGCTCTTTTCTCTGCCCCTCGGTTTCCTCACCTATAAAATGAAGACAATAATGATTCCTACCTCATATAGTTGTTTTTATGATCTAATATATGGAAAATGCTTAGCATAATGCCTAGGAAATATGTACCCATGAAATGTTAACTATTATTGTAACTATTTATACTCTGCTTAATATTTATTTAGATTAGGTTGTTGGGGGAGTACATCTCAAGATGAGACTTCCTCTGTAACCATTTTCATATATTTTAAACATTTTCATGTCTTATTGATTAATTATGTTGTAGTGTCTAAAACACCAGGCCTATTCACCTCTGGTCTGACTGAAATGTACCAGCAAGCAATTGTTGAGTATACAAGTATATGCTTAATTTAATGCCAGACAAAGCCTACCTGAATCTTCCTCATCTTGGTCTAAGTTTATTATCGGGTAAAATGCTAACCCTATTGTGAGATGCCATTATTGTTCTGTAAGATGGTGTAGCAACTACGATTACTTGAGCTCTCCTTGTCTAATTTTTTACTGCTAAGGTAGTTAGAAATTGGAAAAGTGGTTAGATAGTGCTCTTGAGAAACTTTGAAATTTGTCAACTCTTCTGCATAAATTTCAGAATCAGTGTAATTAAACACTATTTTGAAAGATTTCAAGGCAAGCTGTTAATAGTTGTAATAGTGACAGGCTTCAGGCTTTGAACATCATAGTATTTGAGATACTGTCCAAAGAATTATGAGAAAAAGAAGTAAAGAAAAAAAGTTATACGGCATAGAGGCAGATACAAAAATGGATCAAGAAAAGCTTAATTTCAGATTTTTGAGTTCATCAGAATACTCTCAACATCACCACTGATGTCTTTAGAAGTACACAAGTGACCTAATAATGTATTTATACTAATGAATTACCATCTTTATCTGTAAAAATACTGTATTAGAAGAGTCCTGGGGAGACACCTGGGTGGCTCAGTCAGTTAAGTGGCTGCCTTTGGTTTGGGTCATAATCCCGGGGTCGTAGGATAGAGCCATGCACAGGACTCCCTGTTCAGTGGGAACCTTCTTCTCCCTCTCCCTCTGCTTGCTGTTCCCTCTGCTCATTCATTCTTTCATAAATAAATAAACAAACAAACAAACAAACAAAATCTAAAAAAAAAAAAAAAAGAAGAAGAAGAAGAAGAATCCTGGGACTATCTAATAGTGTCAGACCCACTCATGACCACATGCTGTGAATTCACTGTTGTATTTTCCAGATAGGCTATGTGAAAGACTTACTTTTCCACTGTTAGTGCATTCATCCACATATTGGTTCTCCATTTTTATGGAGATACTACCAAATGCCTGCATTGGCCCAAACACTAAGTACACCATTGTGAAGATGAGAGGCAGTTTCCCTCCCTCAGGGAGCCAGATTCTAGTGGCAATCAAGGACTAACTAATTCTTCATGCATCAACTGCTCACCATGTCCTTTTTCACACAATGTATATTGGCCCATGTTTTCCCCTCTTCTTGTCATTTCCTTTGCTGATCTGTTTTACCTCTGACACCTTGTTTATATTTGATGCTTAATCCAGAGGTCCCTTCTACGTAAAGCATTCCCTATGTCCCCTGTCAGGGAAGTTTTCCTATTGGCCCTTCTCATAGGTACAGCTCCAAAGAGCATTTCACTTGGTCTGCTTGGAAGAGTACACCAGTTACTTGTGCTTTAATACTTGCTTTGAAAATGCAAATACATCCCTAGCAGAATGATATGTTAGGGAACAATTTAAGTCCAACCCAAAGTTCATGTTTGCACATGTGTGATTTCTTCCCCAAGATGAGCACAGTAAACTACATCTGGCTGTTCCAAGCCATGTGGGAACACACAAAATGCATGCATCCCACCCCCAAACATCTGCCTTTGTTCTCCTTGTACAATTTCACAATAAATCACAAGGAGCAATACTTCTGGCACCTGTTTCCACAAGCAAACTTTACCTCCTTTTTCTTAAGGTAAAATGCCATATTTATTGTAACATTTATGCACTGCTTAGCCATTTAACTTGTGGAAAACCATGCCACCATTTTTATTAGATTTTTAAAAAATATCACTGGTGATGTTTTTGAGTGTTGTGTCCATAACTCAATTTTTCCATAAGTTTTGTGTTTTTATTGCACAATTTTGTATAGCATGGTGATTTTTGAGAACACTTATGTCACATTATAGTAGAATCAACTGTATAATAAACACAGTATCTGCTACAAATTGTACACTTACTAAATTCTGGTTGAATAAAAAGTTCTGCACTTTAAGCAAGTATTAGGTACCATAAATACCCTTGGAATTCAACATTATCTTAAGAAAAGCTATTATTTGTAGTCTGTATTATCACTATTATTTTTGTGATTATTTGTGTGCCCCTATTTCCTTATTTCTAGAGTAGAGATAATAATAGTACCTCTCTTAGCAGGTTTTTGGGACCAAATGGGTTGACCATTGTGAAAGACACAGAAGGGTGTATAGCACGTAGCAACTACTCGATCAAGTGTATTAGTACCACTGATTTATTAATTGGCTATAACATAAAATAATGTTCTATGCCATTTTCCTTCATATTATCATAGTACATTTCAAAATGATGATCTTTCTTATGAAATCTGAATCATAGCCCTTTTGAAGAAGAGGCATTTCATTAAATTTGCTTCTCTTTTGTTTGAAAGGATTCTAAAACTCCCATTTTATATGTCATTGACTCTTTTATGAGAAATAATAAATTTTGTGCATCCCCAAGTGACAGTTGAGAATTGGGACAAGAAGGCCTTTATGGAATCTTCAGGTGGGGAGGGAACGTTTCATAATCCTCATGACATCCCAAAGTCTGGGTAATAAAAATGAAAAGTATGTCTGATGAGTCCCAGAAAAGAGGAAGGGTACATTATTACCTGACAGATGCTTGCAACATTCATATGACTGAATTGAAATGAAAGTTCCTGGCAGGTAAGACCAATATTTTCTATCTTTACCACCTGTACCCCTTGCTTTCTAATTAGAGTAACCATGTTTTTGATGGAAGAAAATAATGGCATATATTTGGGAATGGGACAGAATGTTTGCAATTAGGACTTCCTCAGACATCTGGAGGGTTGAGACATTGAAGACTCTTGGCTTAGTTATCAAGTAATGCATGATGACAAAAGGATTCATTATAATTATGAGGGAAAAATTATTGTTTTTTGGGGTGGAGAGAGCTGAATCTTCTAGAAAAATGTTGTTATTAGAATTGATTTCAAATCTTGGTCTCTGATGGTTGGTTGGTGATGTTGGGGAAGCTACTTCACCTCTGGCAAGTGACAGATTCAAAATTCAGACCCTAGCAGTTTGTCACCAGAGTCTCTGATATATAAACCCACTTCACTCTACCACTACTATGGAGATCATCTCACCATTTGAAGTTTAAAGGGTATTGTGTGTGAAAAGTAGTTCACAGTGCCTAGCATATGGTGGGTGCTCAGGAAATATAAGTGTATTTTTTAAAGTAGATGGCTCCCTCATCTGTAGGTAATTTTCATGCTCTTCTATTTAGACCTCGTATCTGTAATTAGCTAATAGAGAGGGAGGGAGAGAGGGAAGGAAGGATAGAGGGAAGTAGGATATATATAAAGAGATATACACACCAAATACTATAGGCCACACTTTGTAGATAGATGTCTGGCATAGAATTATAAATAATGAAGGCAACCAGGTGATTATTAGACAAGACCTAGTTTTATTGTATTTTTTGTCATTTAGTATTTATAGGCAGACTTGGTATCATATCTATACACAATTACATTCTTTATTTGGATAGACATAAGACATGCACTTCAGGTGAATGTGAATCAGTTTCTAGAGTATAAGATAAGATATCATGCTTGAAATCACCTACATCTCAGTTCTTTGCTCTTTTGAGGAGAAGCCTGGTGCTGTGTCTATTCCAGTGAGATGCTGTTAACAAAACTGACCACATGCTTGGGAAGTTCATTGCTTTGCTCCCTATAAAATCCTCAAGAGGTCCAGGCCACCTCAATAGCCAGTTCTTCCAGGCAGTCACTTATGATTTTGCTGGGCATATGAATTTCTTTCCTCCACCGGCCATCTGACTCCTCAATTTTGATTTCAAGATATTTTCCCCCTATAACTACAAGGCAGAAGATTTGCTCTTTTATATAAAGCCAATACTAACGTTGTTCACCCTGTTGTGTTATCTAGAAGGATATTTACCATTCCTGCTGGGATGAGAGCCCTACAATTGTTAGGTCACTACCTTGCAGTGATTTAACATACAAAGGCAAAGTGTTTTCTCCACAGTCAGCCTGGAGAGACACACTTCTGCCAAATTCCATTGGCTCCCTTGAACCTTTGGCCACATTCATCAAGAGTAAACCTAACAGCCTTTTTGTAGGAGGCAACCTCAAATTCTTTCTTACAATGTGAACATGTTTGCACCTTGCTGGGGAATACATTAGGTAAAATATGATGATGTTCTATATTACTTTGCAAATAAACCAAGTAGACTTTTAAAAAGTTGTTTGTATTTAAACTATTCTGTTGCTTTATTTAAAAAAAAAGATTTATTCCATTTTGTGAGGGGATGAGGGGCAGAGGAAGACGGAGAGGAGAATCTAAAGTAGACTCCCTGCTGAGCACAGATCCAGATGAGGGACTTGATCTCATGACCCTGAGATTATGACTTAAGGTGAAATCAAGAGTTAGATGCTCAACTGACTGAGTCACCCAGGTGCCCCTAAAGTATTCTGTTTCTAATGTTGTCATTTGGAATACTCCCATTTCTGTGAGCGCATGGCTGTCTCATCTTGTCAACTTTCAAAGTCATCTTTATAGTTCTA
The DNA here is from genome assembly GCF_053574225.1 of Canis aureus. Lineage (NCBI taxonomy): Eukaryota > Metazoa > Chordata > Mammalia > Carnivora > Canidae > Canis > Canis aureus. The sequence goes on from NC_135629.1 coordinate 11,338,549, forward strand.
ATGAACATGAGATAGAAATCAAATGAAAAAAAATGATGTCAAATTAATAGCTAAAAGAAAGATATAATCTTTGCATTACTTTGGCATAGTCAATGTGTTTTAAGTTGGATTTGTGAAGTGTTTGTTGAAACTGGACCCAAGAATGTCATTGACAAGAAGACAAAGTCAGGCTCTTAACTAAAATAAAATGCATTCTTATCTCAGTTTTCAAAGCCATTGACAATGGCTTTCTGTTGAACTTTGACAAGTTTTGATTATCTTAATCATACAGCTTTCTCTTTTCTCTTTCTAGTGCTGGCTGTTATTTTTGTTGCTCTTCCTCTGTTCCTTTTGGACTGGGCTGTGGAACTCTTCTTTCTGCTTTTGAAATTCATTTCCCCTTCCATTCACTCATAGTTTAACATGTACCATCTTTAGCTCCCTGCTTTTGCACAGTACCAGTGTGGTGATGGGCATGTGGGTGAATGCAGGCCTCCAAACCAGTGCCATGTTGTGTAGCATGTTGTGGCACCCATTAGAGAATGTGCCAAGTGTTGCCCTTGGCTGATGGACAAAACACTTCAATAGCTGGAACCTAGGCCAGCTGAATGGCCCATCCAAGGGTATCTTATGCTCTGAATTCCTCATCAGGGCCCTTAGCTTTGTCATGGTTTATGCCCCAAAGGAGCCAAATAACTGCAATGAAACTTTACTCAAAATTGTCAACAAATATTTGCTCACCCTATGGCCCTAACTGGAACAGTGAAGGCTCAGAAATTGGGCAGGGAAATAATAACCATTCTGTCAAGAGAAATATAGTGAAAGGGAGTGAGCCTGGCTAAGGGGTATGAACTGGGTGGTTCATGATTTTAATCCTGACTTCACAAGACCCCTTTTGCTTTGCTTCTACTTGCAAAGTCTTGTGTCATAGATCTCAAAACTGCTATTTTCTACTCACTCTTAGAGCTTATAGTCTGGCCTCTATCATCACCTGCTCCAAGTTTGTCCTCTTAACCTTCCTAGGCTCCTTGTCAGACATGAGAGGTTTTTTTCCCAGGTGTCATTTCTTTTTACAGCTCAATGCTGAGGACAGTACTTTCAGTGGCTTCAGCTATCCTGCTACATTTGCTTAATTTCCCATCATACTTGGAATAAAGATAAAATCCTCAGCATGATCCAAGGAAATCTGCAAGTACCCCTTCTGCCTTCTTTCATCTTCTCTACATCCTTCAAATGTGCAATGCTCTGTCCATCCTCAAAGCTTTTGAACATGCTATTCCATTTGCCTCAGATGCTATTCCCACTCATCTTTACCTGACTGCCTCCTACCTGCCTTTCAGGTCTCAGTCTTACTCCTCTGACTCTCAGATGTAAATGGTGACCTTCTTCTCTTGCTTGCTCATAGAACGTATCATGCCCCTTCATTACATTAATCACAATTTGTGATTATTCATTCAAGTATTTATTTCATAGGTATCCTGTCACTAGACTATCCTCCCTCCACCCACCCCAACCATCCCCCCTCCCCCCGCCAATGAAGGCATGAACCATACCCTTCAATAGGTCTATAGGTCCTGGAACATAGCAAGTGTCCAGTTCATAACAGCTGAACAAATGAATAAATACAGGGCAGGAGATAGATACTGTGCAGCCAAGAGCAGTAAAATGTGTGACTAGTGCACTGGAATTACAGTCAGGAATTCTGTCTGGATTTGGATGCAGGCTCTGCTGCTTACTAATACCAGGGAGATCTTGACCACCTCCCTTAGCCTTTCTAAGCTTAAATATTGCTATTTACAATATGAGGTGAGTAATGGCATCTACCCCAGCTATAACAAGGAAGAAATGACTTGTAAGTGGTCATACTTCTTCAACGCTAAAGCTCCAGTCGGAGTGTTGTGCTGGTAAAATTTATGTCTGTGTAGCACAGGATAATGTAACCATGTCCAGAGGCTCTTTGTCTCTGAACAATCATAATTGCTTTCCATTTTTTCAAATACTTTTTCCTCTAGCAATTTCAGTGGTTTCACTTCTTTCTCTAGCCCTGGACCTGGGGCACTCCTCTGGCCTAGACATGGCATTTCAGAGCTAATAAATAGAGGAGGTAAAACATAGAGATAAATTGTCTCATATAATAGGGAGAGAACCAGAATATTTTGTGGAAATCAAGGAGGAAAAAGAATAGTCAGAAGTGAGCAAATCAAAGGCAGGAACCATGGTTCATTTATCTTTGCACCATCATGCCTGGCATAAGGAACAGGTTCAATATATGTTTGATGAATGAGATGGTCTTCATTCATTTGACAAACTGAAGCCAAATTCAAAGGAATTTATTCATCTTTATTTCACAGCTCATCATCTCTCTGCCTCCTAGCCGCTTTCATATTCCTAAGATGCCTGCTCTAGTCTGCCACAGGGCCTTTGCATATGCTTTCTCCTTTCCCTGGAATGTTTCCCCACCCCCACTTACCTAGTTTTATTTATTTTTTAAAGATTCATGCAAGTATCACTTCTTAAGCCAAGTTTTTTCTAATCAGAACTAGGTAATAGCATCATGTTATAAACTTTCAAAGCAACCATAAGATTCATATTTGTGTGTGTGTGTGTGTGTGTGTGTGATAAATATCTGTCTCCTCCACCAAGAAGCATGTCTGTTTATATTTTATCCTTGCCTGGCACTGTGGTGTGTGTGGGGGGGGAATGGGTGGGCAATACAAATGACTTAATTGGTAATGATATTGTTAGGAAAGTATGTCTTAGTGATAAGGAAGTAAACATTGTATTTGTAGTCTTTGGCTCCATCTCTTGTCCTTCTTCCCTAGAGCAGAGAGTCAAGAGGGTACCTGGCAGGAAGGAGCAAATGTGACATTCTCATGAACTTACACTGTCTATAAAATGTACTTTCCAAATTGGCCCAAGGGAGGAAAGGACTATGTTGTCCTGGAGGTTGCCACCTACATTTCTTAAACCCTTTTTCATGTGTTCACCAATAAATAAGTGAGTAAGTAAAATAATTGCCAATAATGACTCCATTGGAGCCAGAAGTAGCAATGAAAATCAGCAACAACGTCCCTTTTGAAACATTTTTTTTCTTTTAAAAAGCTTGCACTAACACCAGGTTATTTTTTTTTAAAGATTTTGTTAATTTATTCATGAGAGACACAGAGAGAGAGGCAGAGACAGGCAGAGACAGGCAGAGGGAGAAGCAGGCTCCATGCTGGGAGCCTAACCTGGGACTCAATCCTGGGTCTCCAGGATCATGTGCTGGGCTAAAGGCAGCAATAACCGCTGATGTTAACCTGGTGTTAGGGGCTGCCCTAACACCAGGTTAACATCTAATTGTCTCTTTCTAATGAAAAAAGAAAAAAGAAATGGTTGCTATGACAACGCAGTGAAGCATGCATTTTGTTTTTGTTTTTATTTGGCAAAACCTGATGACTTTGACTTAACTCAGACCGTATGTGCATTTTAGTTTTGCAATTTTGATCTTTCCTGGGATTTTTCAGAAGTATCACTAAAGATCACTTAATGAATCCACCTTCTTTAGAAAGTGTAATAGCAATGAACAGACAAAAAAAGGACAGTTGAGAGATAATATTAGTAAGGAGAAATGAAAGGACATGGGATGGGTTGGGTGGGAGGAAATAAGAGGAATGAGGAACCAAGGGATCATTTTTTACATTTTACCTCATTTTAAGAAAACCCCAGGAGAGTACCACTCTGAATAACATCAAAAATGCATAAATCCTAGAGTGAGTTTGAAGTCTCCTAAAAAAAAAAAAAAAAAAAAGGTAGACTGGCTAAAAAATTTTTCTAAGAGATTGAAGTGATATTAGCTTATTTAGATCCCAGAACCCCTTTGGGAGTGCTAGGACACAGGCATTTATTTATACTAGCTTCATCTCTCTCAATGCCAATGAGCTCTGATTTTAATCTAGCTGACCACACAAAAGCCAGTCCTTCACCCTCATTTATTTTTGTGGTTAAGATTTCCTCTCCAAGCCTCTAGCCTGCATTTATTCCTACTCGGAATTCCTAAATCACTCCTTAAAAATTTTTTTCTTCTTTAGAAACCACAAAAGAGTTCCATAAAACGGTTAAGCAACAAGCATCTGAGTGGATTCCTGTCTCTCCAAAATATCTAGGTTCATGTATAATAATTTAAGAAAAAAATTCTTAAAGGTCTACTGTTTCATCTAAGTCTTGAAACTGTGTCACAGTTTGATTATAATTCTAAGAAAGATGGATGAATGAAATCTTAAAACATACTTTTAAAGGAAATTCTCTCTTCAGTCTTAGCTTATGGAATCACCATATGCTATGGGAAGGAAGTAAGACATGAAAGGTCTCCTCCATAGCTTATTCATTGATGTCTACAGAGATTTCAGGCCCACATGTCAGAGTACCCTGCAGCAGAGGGTTCTGAGAAGGTTATTCTCATTTATATGCCACTAGATGTTTATTATCTTTAATGTAGGGATCATCACCTTTGCCATCCTCATGGGGCTGCTGACACAATTAAACAGACATCTCATGTAACACTGAAAGCAGAGCTTTCTCTGCCAAACCTGTTTCTGCCCTAATTTTCCTCATCTCAGGAAGTGTTACTTCCATCTACCTGGTTGCATAAATTAGGTTATTCTCAAATACTTGCAGTTCCCTCACTTTGTACCCTTTATATTAAGGCCATTAGCTAGTTGGCTAATATTATCTATAAAATATTTCTAGAATCTTTTCCTTTCTCTTCCCCCTGCACTCCCTACCCCATCTTAAATGTTTAATCAATTAACACATCTAAGTACAGAGAACAGTGGTTGCCATTTGTAAGTTCTCAAATTTAGCAACGATGATGATGGTAATGAGGATATGATGATGCACTTTCACATTGTTCCTGGGGTGCTATAGTACCATCCCAACTGGTTTTACTACACTCATTTTTTGGCTCCCTTTGACCAAGTCTGTACAGAGTAACCAGAATGTCTTTATGAAGACTGAAAATCAGATCACACTGATTTCAAAGACTTTCCATTGCTTTTTGGTACCTGGCCTGGCTACATTTCCAACTTGTTAACTAGTCTCTCTTGAATATGATTAATCTACACTGGCATTCTTGAATGCTCTGAGCTCATTTCCAGCAAAGGGACTGAGCACACACCATTCTCCCTGCCCAGAATTTTTTTTTCCCTGAGTTCTTCACCCAGATAACTCTTAACTCATCTTTTAGGTTCAACTTCCATGCATTTATCTCTGACAGACTTTCTGTGATTACCTGCTGCTCTACGAACTTGAGTTTTCTCCTTCAATGATGTTCTCTCACTGCAGTCTATTCTTTTTATTCATTGTACATATTATAATCAGTAATGGTCAACATAATTATGGATTCATTTATCCCAACTCTTGATCTCCTACTAGAATTTAAGCTTTATAGTGGCAGGAATACACCTGTCACGAAAAAAGGACTTCACAAGTATATATATTTTTTAATTAGTGAAGAAGGATAGCAGTTAAAAAATGTAATTCTAAAGTAAGGTGCAAATATAAACATCCTAATGAGTAAAACCTAGTGGTGCTACAAATATATTTTGGGTAGATGTTTGTTCTTAGAGTGAATATAGTCAGAAGACATTAAGTCAAAATCCCAAGTTTCCAGAAAGGTCTTATATTTATGTTCAGGGTATCACAGTGATGAGGAGCAAAGCTAAGATGTAAATTGAGGTCTTTTGGCCTCACCAAAGTTCACTCTACTATATTCACATTCAACTAAAAAGCTTATTTAATAAAAGAATGAATCATAGAACTGTTTAGTTTTTTATTCCCCAAGGCTTTAATTGCCAATGCATAGAAAAACAAACAGCTCTAAGTATTTCTAAAGAAACTGACAAATTTCCCATTCTTTACCATAGATTCCATATTTGTATAAGTGTGTTTTATATTTAAGTCCATATTCCCTACTAAGAATAATGTGTGAATATCATCAGCATGTGATTGAAACTATGTCCAATTTCCATGCCAAATCTGGCTTCTTGTCAAGAGGATGCAGCATTACTGTCTTCCCCTCAATTGTGCAGATGCTTACACTCAGGGAGATGGCCCAAATTATAAAAGGTGTGCTTGAGCAGGCAGGAAAAAAAGAAATGAAAAATAAGTAATATGCAAATGTCATGTAAATATTATCTGAAGCATGAACAGGTTGCAATGTCTAATGGTTCTGCTGACATGTGTTTATTATGTGATGACTGGCTGATTTGAGAAGGGCTAGAGTAGACCAAGGAAACTGCAGGGAGGAGAGGAAGGGAATTATCAGGAAGGTAAACTGGAATTCTTTTTCTTTTTCTTTTTTTTTAAGGTTTTATTTATTTATTTCAGACAGAGAGACAGCATGAATGGGGCCAGGGGGAAGGGGCAGAGGGAAAAGCAGACTCCCCTCTGAGCAGAGAGCCAGACATGGGGCTAAATCCCAGGACCCTGGGATCATAACCTGAGGGAAGGCAGATACTTATCTGACTGAGCCACCCAGGACCCCGTATTCTTTGATTTTCAAGCAATATCTTTGTTTTTTCCTTTAGTGATGGGACAGGACTCCTTCTCCCTCCCTTCACTTTCTAACTATTTCGCATATACGTAAGATGGAATAAATAAAGGGCAGTTAGCAATTTCCCTCCAGGAAGAGATTCTGTGAATAAAAACACATAAAGAGCTAATGCTTAAAGGGCCCTGCAGTGGGATAGGTCTGATCCCTTTATGAACATATGGGATGGATCTGAAACATGGAGTACCCATACTAGAGGATAGGAACCAGGAAGCGGCACCTCGGTAAAAATGAGCCAAGGAATTAGGAAGGGCACTAAAGGGGATTTATTCCCCGATGACTACAAGAAAGAGGCAGTGTTGGGGGTGACCTCCAAAGGAAAGACCTCCCCATGTCAAGAAGCTGACTAGGAGAGAGGAGACTTTCCTTGGGCTGGGAAAGGAAATACGGCTGTAACCTTAAGGTATGGACTATATGTACATCTCTCTGGACTCTGGGATATTTGACTGGCTGAATATATGGTGTTTAAAAATGAACTATCCCACCTATTCCTTCTACTATGATGAAGCTGTAAGTGTGAGTCTTACATATGTTGGAGATGTTTTGGGATAAGCGTCTTGCCCTTGTGGTCAGAAAACTGTTACTCTTTGTGTTAAGACTTAGAGCAACTAGGTTATTAATGGTGTAGGGATGAAGTCATTGGACTTCAGGTGTCAGCAGACCTGGATTCTGCTCTGCCACCTAATAGTTACAGGATTTGGAAAAAGCCATTTGTAAATATATTTGTGACAGTGTATTGTCATCGTCACCTTTAGCCTCAGAAAAGTGTTCTCTTAAGCTAACTACATATAAAACAAAACAATACGAAACCCATAGTCTCCATATCATGCCATGACTTGGGAAAGCTAAGCCATCCTTTGACTAAAATTAGAATTTTGAGATCATTTCTACACTCACAATTTATAAAAGTGATAAATGACAATATGCCAGTTACTTTAGAAGCATTATAAACAGTCATGCATGACTTGTACAGAAACTATGAAGAACTTTTCAAAGAACCACACAAAGCAGGATATTGTGGATGCCATGTCACACCACCCAACAGAAGTCCCCTTCAGGAGTGAGGGACTTATTTCCCAAGATGCTGGGGGTGGAAGAGGCTCCTGTTGCCTAAGGTTCTGTCCTGCATCACTGGGAGATGCCGGGGTATAAAAGCTCATCCATCTTGGCCCAGGAAGGGACAGTTCTGAAGGGGGCAGCTTCAGAGCTTCTCAAGACGCATCAGCTGAGACCTTGATTCTGCATCATGGCCCAAGTTTTCCCTTTATCCTAAACCCATTTCTCTTCCTTCTACCTATTGTTGTTGATACTAGGGGCACTCCAAAATAAGCCTGCACTTGGGCTCCCAAGGAAGCCAACCTGAGGACTGGCATATCAGTTGGAATTCTGGGCATCTCAGTTACAATCACAATTAAGAATTTCCTCAAAACAATTTATTCTACAGCCCGTTTTGCAGTGTTTACCTACAATATTTATAGCATGCACTAAGCAAAACCAGCAGATCTCAGACAAAATGTAGCTCCTCCCCAGAACTTGTTCCTCCACTTCTGTTGTGTATCTATGAATGGAAACGTTGCCCTCTCTCACTTTTCACATGCAGATACATGTAAGTACATAGACTACATATGTTCCCCCCCACCCAAATTTTATTTTAAAAACTTCGAAATTTTCAGAAACTTTGACAGAGGACAAAGGATATCTGTACAGTTCTCATTGAGGTCTACCACTTGTTAATACTCCACTGCATTGTTTTCTCTTTTCTGCCAGACACTTATTTCCATATGTATCACCTAAGGAAATGGGTTTTTGCTACATAACCATGATAGTGTTATCACATCTAATATATTTAGCAAATACACTGTATCATGTAATACATGATAACAAAGCCAGTTTCCCCCATTCTTCATGAAAAAGTCTCCTAAGATTTTTCCCTAGTCCAAAATTCAGTCAAGCTTCATGCACTGCTTTTGAGTATGTTTCTCTAGATTCTTATAAATTAGAGCAGCCTTTTTGTCTTTGTTTTTAAAATTGTTTTGTTGATATAAACAATAAAGTGACATATTTAAAGAGTAAAATTTGATGTTTTGACACATGTACACCAGTGAAATCATTACTACAATCAAGGTAGTAAACATATGCATCAGCTCCAAAAGTGTCCTCCTCCCCCTAATCTTTCCCCTTCACGCCTCCATACGCCTCCATACCCACCCTTCCATCTCCAAGCAACCACTGATTTGCTTTTTGTCATTGTAAATTAATTTGCATTTTATAGTTTTATATAAATAGGATCATATAGTGTGTACTGTCTTCTGTCAGGCTTTTTAAATTCAGCATACTTATTGTGAAATTCAACCAAATTGTTGAATGTTTCAATAGTTCACTTGTTTATATTGCTAAGCAGTATTCCACTGTATGGTTGCATCACTTTTTTTTTTTTTTTTTTTTTACATCACTTTTATTTAATCATTCATCTGTGAATGGACAACTGGGTATTTCCAGTTTTGGCTATTATAATAAGGCTGTTAGGAACATCATACCAAAGATTTTGTGTGAATATATTTTTCCACTTTATTTGGGGTATACAACCAAGAGAGGAATGTCTGGACCATAGAGTAAGTATATGATTAACTTTTTTAAAAATTGCCAAACTATTTTCTGAAAAGATAGTACCATTTTATGTTCTTGCCAGCAGTGTATGAGAATTGCAGTTCCTCAAAATCCTCTCCAACACCTGGTATGGTCAGTCTTTTTTAATTATAGCCATTCTAATAGGGGTTTAGTAAAATCTCATTGTCAATTTAATTTGCAATTTCCTAGTAGCTAGTAATATTCAGCAGATTTCATAGGGTCATTTGCTTTTTGTGCGTCTCCTTTGGTGACATGCTTTGTTCAAATCTTTTGGCTATTTGTTTGTTATTGGGTTTTTTCCTACTGCTAAAATCTGAGAGTTTTGGATTCTAGATATAGGACCTTTACCAGATATGTGCTTTGCAAAGATTTTTCTCCTAGTCCATAGCTTGTCTTTTTCATTATCTTATACTATATTTTGAAAAGTAGAAGTTTTTATTTTGGGTAAAGTATAATTTTTTAATTTGTTCTTTTATAGATTGTGCTTTTGATGCGATATCTAAGAAATCTTAGCCTAATCCAAGGCCACAGAGACTCTCTCCTCTCTATTCTAGAAGTTTTAGAGTTTGGGGTTTTATATTTAGATCTATAATACACTTTGCATTAATTTTAAAATATGGTACTAGGTATAGATCTAAGTTCATTTTGGGGGGATATGAATATCCTTCTAGCACAATTTGTTTAAAAGGCTATCTTTCTCTACTGCATTACCCTTGTACCTGTGTCAAAAATTAGTTGTCTATACATGTGTGTTTTCTTTTTAATGGACTCTATTCAGTATCATTGATCTATTTGCCTTTCTTTACACTAATATCATATTATAGCTTTATCATAACTCTTAATATCAGATGGTGCCACCCCTCCAATTTTGTTCTTTTTCAGAGTTATTTTAGCAGTTACAGGTTCTTTGTATTTCCATATGAATTTTAGAATCAATTTGTCAATTTCTATAAGAAGCTTTTTAGAATTTTGATTGACATTGGGTTGAATTTATAGAATAATTTGTGGAGAACTGACATCTTAACAATATTGAGTCTTCCATCACATCAACACTATATATCACTCCATGTTTTAGGTGTACTTTAATTTCTCTCAGCAATATTGTGTAGTTTTCAATAGACATGTCTGTCAAATTTTGTTATTTTTGAAGACATTGACTTTTTAGAAGATCCCAGGCCCACGCCAACATCTTATAAAATGCCCCACATTCTGATTTGTGTATTTTCTCATGATTCAATTGAAGTCATAATGTTAGGGTGTTCTACTACTGTGATGCTGTTTGATCATGTGGTTAAGGTAGCGACCACCAGATCTCACCATTATAAAGGTACAATTTACCTTTGTTTTTGGAAAATCATTTAGGAGAAGTACATGGGAATAAAATCATTTAAAAAAGTTAAAATATAAGTTTTATTTAATACTTCTACTCTGACTTGATAGTTTTGTTTTGTTTTTTAAAGATTTTATTTATTTATGTTTTTATGTGAGAGAAGGAGAAGGAGAAGCAGACTCCCCACTGAGCAGGGAAGTCTGACTCAGGACTTGATCCCAGTACCCTGAGATCATGACCTAAGCCAAAGGCAGACATTTAACCAACTGAGCCACCCGGTCACTCCTGACATGTGATAGACAATATTTTATCTAATATTCCTTTTCAGTGAGCCAAATTCCAATTTTCTCTCTAGGAAAGCTATTAGAAAGGAGATGCTAATACTTTTCTTATCCTCATTCTAAAATAATTTACTACTAAAAATAATGGGCTACTAGGAAAGGTTTGCCTAACCCCAATGACTGATGGGTGAGGTTAGTCTGTATGAAATCAGAGATGAGCCCTTAAGACAAGAGGATATGGCAAAAGAAAATCTTTCTCAAAGTGTTGACAATACAAGTTCAGGTCCTGTCTCAGTGAGATCTTGTCACTATGGAAGCCAGCCGGGTTTTGATCAATTCTGTAGGTTCATAAGCTCTAAACCAATTATATAGACTCTCAATCAACATTAAACAAAAACAGGTGTCTTGCCATAATGGTATGCATTACATGTAAACAGATGGGGATTCCAGTAGGCGATCGCTTTCTTTCAGGCAGGGTATATTTTATATTCTGTGAGGAGAATTCCTGTGTACTGATATTCTACTTTACATCAGGCTTGGTGCTATGGGACATTACATGTGTGATTGCTTTAAAATAGTCACAAGCGAACCATTATTGGAGTCACAGATAGGGATATTACCTTTAAATGGACATTGGACTCTGCTTAAATCCAATGCATCTCTCTTTCTTCCTCAAAAGACATCATTTCCCCTAGCTGGAAAATATATTTCTCTAAAATACACAGTATACTGTACTATGTGATGTTTCCTCATTCCTTTGCATCCATGAAAACCTGAGTAAACAGGTGTACTGAGATTTATGGGCAAGCAGCAATATTTATTTTTGCTCATGGGGAAAATTGCCAAGATTCAGCAAGTTACAGTTAATGTTCACCTCATTTGGCTTGGATCAGAGTAGGTCTTGAAGGGAGATGGCTAGACAGAAATATGAGCAACTCAGACAAAAGAGCATTCAGTTACTGGGCTGGAAAATAGTAATTACTTTTACTATTTTAAAATTTCTGCAAACCAGGGTTTTTATATCTATGCCTAAAATGCAAAGACACATCTGACATGGAATACCCCCAACATTGTATTTATTTAAAATATGAATGTTAGGTCTTTTAAAACCTTCATCCAGTATTATATTTTCATAAATTAAAAAAAAATGTAGCAAAAGGAAAAAAGCTGAAATGCCTATAAACAAGCAAACAACAACAACAACAACAAAACGGATAGGAGATTGTTAGAATTGAAAGACTCCTTTTAAATAACTTTGCTGATTTCATTTAGTTGGGATTTGCTATTCTGTGAACTATATTATAAACAATGATAGGGATAATTCTAAGACATGTCATTACTGTTAACAGGATACTCTCCCACCCCCAAAAATATTCTTTTTAAACTGTTTATACAGCATTTATCACAAAGGGCATCAGTAACTTGCTCTACACCAGGCAGCTCTCTAAAAATTGACGATGGGTCAGTTGCACTGGATTTCAGACATTTTTTTGCTGAGACCTCTTATTGTGGAGAGCTTTTATTGAATGTCATAGACTGAGAATGAGTTGGCATGACAAGCAACTTCTGTCTAGACAAAAGGCTACAAAATAATGACAATAGAACTAGTCTGCATTTCCCCAAACCAAACAGTTCAAGTTTCACGCAAATGGCTTTCCTCCGCTACTTTTTGGTATAGTCTCTATTGAAATGATACATAGAGAGTGTTTCTTGGGGGTTTTGCTACTGTGCTCTCTAAATTCATTAGAAATTTATTGAACTAGGTTTATAAAATTCACCATGACACCTGGCAAGACTTAACACCTCCAAGATCAGTTTATATCTTAGGGTGTGATTATATGGATAGGTACACACATATTCATTCTTCCTTCAAGCATTCATAAGGGATGCTTTTGGATGCACATGAACCTGGGTATTTTAGAGAAATGTAAATAATGTTTTTCATCCTTAACAACTCTGGCTCCATCATTATTTTTTGGTTAAAGTCCTCAATGACCTAGCAGAGATATGTACCTGGGAGCAAAATGTTTTCCCCAGGCCTCACTTAGTTGTTTAGTTGGAGAGCTCTCTGGATAAACATTCATTTATGTTTGCTGTAACTTCTAGCCTGCTCTGTATATTGTGACCAGTGCTCCTGCTCTCCCTGGGCAAGTGTGTCCCTCAAGATTTCCTAACTTTCCCTGGCAGAGTAAGGTGTTCCTTCTACTATAATTAGTATAATTAATAGCTTATGTATCTGTCTCCCCCATCCCAGACACTACCACACTGGACTTTGGAGTTTTCTGAAGTATATATCATTTACTCTGCTAGCCATTAATAAGAGGGAATGGATTTTCAAAGTGATGGACACTCACTAAATGTATAATTGGGGAAGGAGAGGGAATGAAATTCTTATGACCTCTTTCTTTGTCTTGATATTTCACAAACTCTGCCTTGATGGAAATGAACATCAAATGACACCTGTTCTCCTCTTCAGAGGCATGTTCTAGCTGCTTTAGTACTTTTCTTATTCCGTGGACTGGGTACACAACAACACAAGCCCATCACAAATAAGCCCTGCCTAGATGTTTATATCTGATAAAAGATTTATCATTTCTGTTAGTTTCTACCCCAAACGTTCTGACACCAAAAGGTATGGTTCAAGTAATTACTATCCTTTGAATAACCTACTTATCCCCTAATTCTTGTTATTTTTTCCAACTTTAACATTTTTCTTATATGGGGGACTTCAGAATAGCACTGTTCCTACTAGGGAATTGTGAACTCTATAACCACATATTCAGGTCATTGTTTCTATTGACATATGCAGGAAGTGTAGAAAACAGGCTTTACTTTCCAGAGCACAAATGTGCCATTCCTTTGGCACTCATTACCTGGGTAGCTTCATTAGTTCTTATAAAAACACTGAAGATTTTCACCTGCTGATTTCAAAAGGTCTTAGTACTTCACCCAAAGTAAACACTTATTACGTGTTCAGTAGCCTAAATGTTCAAGTGGCATTAGGTAATGTGAATTCACTCACCAGCTCAATTGGTAGAGAATGCCCATTTTAGGTGACCTAATACTTCAGTTGATAGGGATGTCCTGATATTTTAAGGCAAAGTCTGAAAGCCCCAATTATTTCATTTGTTTTTCTAGGATCTCTTCTTGACCATTTGGGTTTTTCTTTCTTTTTTTTTTTCTTTTTGGATGCTTTATTTTTCAAATGACATTTCTGAGGTAGGGTATAATTTACACTTTTAAGTGTAGGCATCAAAGAGCCTGACTCAAGTATGAATGATTACTGATGCTCAGAGAGATGGAGTTTAACCTGGCTGTCACAGGGTATCCTGCTGCTTCTCTATCGCCACACACTGTTTATATAATTTTTTATGTTCTAGGAAATGCACAATCAGGCATGCATTTTATTCTATCCAGAAAAGTAAAAACATGTACCCATCACTGGTGAACCACCAAATGATCTCTTTAAGTTGCTGTCATATGCCAAGCTAGGAGCATGGTGCTAGGAGCTTTTATGTTATTCCCATATTATAGACTACAAGCCAAGTACTTTATGTAACATAAATATGGTCACATAGCACGTAAGTGGTGGAACCCAGATCTGTCTTACATATGGTTCCTTTATAAAGAAACCCTGAAAACAGATGCATTTATTTTTGGATTTTTCCACATGTCCAAAATTTTTGAAGAGGGCAAGGATGAGCAGATTTCTATTCAGGGTGAGAAGTTGTTCCCACTCTTAGAATCCATATGCTGCAATGGGAAAGCAGAAGTTCATTCCTAGTCTCTTTCTTGTTCTGAAATCTCCAGTATCTAATAGCCATGAAAACTAGCAAACCTAAACTGAGGTGATAATAAGGGGGAAGTCTCATCCCTAAATCCTATTCAGTGGCTATTGCCCTTTTTCAATGAGACTCCAAGACACAAAGGTACATTTTAAAACCACCAAAAAGTCAAGAAGGAATTGTGAATTGAATATGTGTGTGTGTATATATATATACACACAAAACACACACATATACACACATACGCATACATATAATGTCTGTCTGGAGCTTGTGAAAGTGACCTTCTTTGGAATAAACATCTTTGCAGAGGTTAACATTAAGGAACTTGAGTTGAGAATACCTTGGATCAGGGTGCCTCACATCTAACGAGAAGCGAAGAGTAGAGAAGGTGCTGTGACCGAAGATAGCCGAGAATGGAGTGATATGTTTACTAGCCACAGAAGCCAAGGATTGCTGGCAGCCACTAGAACTTTGGGGAGAGTCTTAAAATAGCCCTTCCCAGAGCCTCTACAAAAAGCCAACCCTGCCAATGCCTGCATTCAGAATTTATGGCTTCCAGAACCGTGAGAGAATACATTCCTGTTGTTTGAAGCCACCAAGTTTCTGATAATTTGGCAGCCCTTGGAAAGTAATACAGCCAGTCTGGGGGCTAGTGGAAACCAGTTTTATCTTCCTCCTTCTTATCCCTCTTCCCTTTTCCTTCTTTGTCAGGTATCATCACAAAATATCATAGCTTTAGTGGCTCAAACAACAGAAATTTCCTTTTCATAGTCTGGGAACTCTAAGATCAAGGTGGCATAGTGTGGCCTCCCTCTCACTGTGTATTTACATGAACTGTTCTTTGCATGCAGGGAGAAACAGCAAGCTCTCTGTGCATCTTCTTATAGGACACTAATCCCATCAGTATAGCCCTACCTTGGTAACCTCATTTAGCCCTTATCACCTCCCAAAGGCCCCGTCTTCAAATACCAGCACATTGAGGGTTACAGCTTCAACATGTGAATTTGGGAGGAGAGTCCAAACATTTAGTCCACAGCCCATCATTGCTCTCTTCCTCTTCTAGGTCAGCCTTATTGAGGTAGAATGATAAACCATAGAAATCAGCGATTTTAAATGCTTGCAGTCCCGTAGTTGCCACTACAATCATAGTACAGAGTATTTCCATCATCCTACAAAGTTCCTCGATGCCCCTTTGCAGTCAAGCCTTTCTCCCTACATTGTGGCCAACACTGATTTGCTTATTTTAATCACTACAGTTTTGCCTTTTCTACAATAACATATAAATGGAATCATGCAGTATGTTTTTAGCGTCTTACTCCTTATTTAACATGATGCTTTTGAGATTCATCCATGTTCTTGTATGTAGTCAATAGTTTCTTCCTTCGATTGTAGATTAGCATTCCAATGTATGGATATACTACCATCTGTTTATCCATTGAACAGTTGGGTTGTTTACAGTTTGTGGTATTATACATAAAGCTGCTATGGATAACTATGTACAACTTTGTGAGGACATATGTTTTAATTTCTCATGAATAAATACCTAGGGGTGGAATAGCTGTCATGTAGTATTTAATTTTTATAAGAAACCACCAAACTCTTTAATTAAGTGCATACCCATTAGTAATGCATGAATGTATTAGTTGTTCCATGTTCCTGCCAACATTGGGATTATCATTGTTTTTAACTTTGGCCATTCTGGTGGGTGTGTAATAGTATCTCATTATGATCTTAATTTCCATTTCTGGGACTGATTTTATATTTCTAATCCTGCACAGCTTCTTCCTTCAGTTACCCCAAAGACCAGAGCTGCATGCTTAATTTCATTCTTGGATTAAGAGTTGATAACTTGGGACCTTTGGACCAACACAGCGTAAGAAAATGGACATACCAATCATCCATCCAAGGTCCTTGTGCTTATTAGTGCTTGTCCACATAGACATCTTGTGAGCAGTTTTTTTTTTTCATATTTGTTCAAGTCAACCTTAATGTATGCTTTTGATTCTCATGAATAGGGGATACCAGGTAATATGCCTTAGTGTTCTTAGTGTCCTGAACATGAAAATTGTGGTTCACAATGGTGGTTCTTAAATCTGCATGCATACAAGTCACTAACTACAAGTTACAAGTCAACTAAACTAAAAAAGATCTACTCCTAGCCTCTCTTTAGTTTAGCAGGTCTGGAACAAGACTTGGAATTTTGTACTTTTAAATGTCTAATTTCTAGACTGGTAGATCTTTAACTGAATTTTGAAAGAAGCTTGCTTAGATGCTCCCAGGTTTCTTCTAACTTTGAAATCTTATGCAGAACAGGAGATAAATCTGATCTGTTACTCAGGCCTTTCCTTAAGGTTATGAAAAATACTTTGTAAACAGTAAGTGCTTGATAAATCAAGGCAGATAGAAATCAGTGATGGGAAATCAGTTTTAGTAATTAAATTATTGCTTCCCGTAGTTTGGAGCAGCCATTCCCAAGTGTCCAGAAAAGAAAGGTTATCATTTCTTTTCAGTGAGCTCTCTGATTTCCACCTGCTATCTTTAACCCTACTCTACCACTTTCTTTTTGTTGGGCTGTGGCCAAGTGCTTTATTTCTCTGAGTTTGTTTCCTCATTGTAAATGGCTGTGGGGAGAACCCTCAAGGATTGTTGGTTGTGAAATAATTTAAATAATACAGATGGAAGGCTGAATATAGCATTTGGCATTTAGAAAATGGCCAATACATAATAGATATTGTTGTTTTGGTTACTATTATTCAGACAAAATGATGGTGTCTCTCTCTTCTGAGCTGTAAAAGCTGGCTTCTGCACTTCCCCTCATGCCCTCCTGCAAGGATTAGAAACAGACAAAAGAGATGACCCAATTTAGTCTGTTGAGGGCCAAGGCTTTGAGAATACAGAAGGGGAGGAAACTAACACAGCTAGGGTTGAACTGTGATGCCATAGACTTGGGGCTCTGAGACTTACTCCTTGGAGGCTTTGGAAACAAATTTTCAGCTAACATGAGGGTGATTTATTTGAGAAGCTGAAGGAATAGACCTGCTTTTCTCAGCTTTAGGGATTTTACATTAAACTTCCTGCTCCTCTGTGTCAAACTTAGGCAAAGCAAAGCTACTATATTTTTTGGGACAATAATCTAACATCAGTCTACCTGCTATTTTGTTTAAATGGGTCAATGCACAGATCTGGAACTCAGGACAATTGAGGCAGCTGGTAAGAGGTTCCCTATGCATGTTCATTGACATCCTACTACACTGTAAGAAGAGAGAGAGAGACAAAGGTGGGTAAATGAGGCAAATTTCTAGTCTTCTATACATAATAGCGATGACCATAAATAGAACGTATATGTGGGCAACCCTGTGGGATTGTTTTCTTTTTTTTTTAATTTTATTTATTTATTTTTTTTGGGGGGGGATTGTTTTCTGACACAGAGTTAGTAGTCAAGTAATTGACAGTTCTTCATAGGAACAACAAATAACTCATGGCTACCATGTTTGAGCATTTACTATAAGCCCAGCACTGTGCTCTGTGTAATGTGATTTATACATTAGCTCATTCACACTCATTTCAGGTAATCCCTATTTCCTCAGATGAGGCCCATAGAGGTGATCTCACACTGTTGTCTATGGAAGAGTGTGATTGAAACCGAGGTCTCCACCTCTTCACTGACCTGAGAGCAAGCCTAAGTAATAAAATGTGGGTATTCTTTATTAAACAGTGCCACTCCAGTAACTAATCCAGGAAAGGCAGCTTCTGGTTGTATTAAATACCATATTAAGAAGAAAAAAAAAAGTTTCTGGGGTCTTTGAGTCATAAGCGAAAGAGTAAAATAGAAATCTTGATTTGAGTTGGTGATGCTTTAATTGTAGTGATCACACAAAGGCTAAAGATGTCACCCAACACATGTGGGAGTGATAGATGAAGCTCATTCCACCTCCCTTTATTTTGTTAAGTGGGCAGATTCCTGTAAAGGACGTACTGAAGTGCAGGTTCTGGGGCATTCTCACAGTAGCAGTTACCTTGCAACTTATTTATGTGTCCCTTATACTTCCCCAAAGGCTTTTTTCACAGACATTTTTAAGGGACTTGCCATAAAACTAGGTGAGGTCAGAGAAAAAAATCAGAGAACAGCAAACTTAGAGGAAGGGAAGAGATGGTTTGAAGAGGGATCTAAGAGATAACAGCTCCTACTCATCAGCTTTCAGAGCATGATTCTGAGTTTCCTGGCAGGGAATGAAGGCAGACAGAAGCAATGTCACATCAGGATGATTTAAGGAAGGTGGTTGGGGAGCCCTCTCAGAGCTAAGAGTACCTGGAAGCCACACTTCTCTTATAGTCCTGACCCTATCTTTTAGATGCAGCTTTTGTCTACTGATATATATATTCAGAGTAAGTCAGCTCTCATGCACTGATTTGGTACTCTGACCTAGACCTCCACTGCCCCAGGTAAATGCGCTGCCCTCCATGATTTTGTATTCTTTTGCTCAAACGGTCAACATATCCTATTAAGATCTGATCCAGTTCCAAAGGGATGAGGCAGGAGGCAGATGCCATGCACAAACTATTTACCGTTGTAGGCAGGGGCCCATGGGTTGGACCGTATGCCATGTAGGTTTGCTTGGGCAAAGAAATGAAATTCCTCTCCCTACCTCTGCTCTTAGTTCTGCTGGCTGGAGCTTTGCTTCCGCCATGAACTTAACATAAGCTTCTTCCTATCTCTGAGTTGCTGCTGCTTCTGTAAAATAAAGAGTTGGACTCTGTTATCTCTAAACGCCACCGCCCAGCATATCTGTATTTGAAACCACACAGAATGAGCACATCTTTGGACCAAATGTCCTTGGTTGAAATTCCCTCCCCCTCCCCATGGAACCAAACACTGATTTTCTGCATGCACAGAGCTAGGACTGGGGATTCATTCCCCAGAAGGTCTAATGAGATGTATGTAAATAGCTCTCCCTGCCACCAGCCTCCTCAATTACAGAACCGGAGCTTTGCCAATTCACCCGACTTCTAGAAATTCACCTCTCCGGTCCAGCAAAACAGGCATTAAGAAGCCTATAAATAAGCATCTTATTCCCACATCTCTGCAATAGCAGAGAGGCTGGTGCTGCAAACAAATAAATTGGCAGTTCATAGACAATGCAAATGAACATTTAGGGGGTTAAGGCTTGTGTGATGTATTTGGAAGCAAGCAGCAGTTTGGGTTGTTTTTGTTTTTGTTTTTGTTTTGAGGAACAAAAGGCAACCCCCTTCCCTCTGCCCATCCTGCTTCAGTGTGTGGCTTTAACTCCTTCCCCAGCATAAGGTCCATGGCTAGCATCTCCATTTCATATGCTGAAGCTAAACTTTAGGAAGAAGAAAGAAACCCTTTGGGTCCCTGAACTAGGGGACCCTGTCATTTATCAGGAGCAGACGTGAGCGCCCTGTGCTATGAAGTTGCATGTGTTGAATGATAAAGAAGGTGTTTTTGGTTCCCTTCAGTTTTCTTTCAAACACCAGGATCTAAAGCCAGATTTGGCGGCTGGGGTGTGATCAGGAGACTGTTTTCATGAATTTTCATTAGCACCCTTGCTATAATGTTTTAAGGACCCTCTGACTCTGTCTTTTTGATGAGGAGAAATTACTATGAACTTGGAGTTTTCTCATTCCCTTCTAAGAAAATGACCTCTGCTTCCTCCCAGTAAGACAGAAATGAATGCCATACTTCACACTCAGTGCTACAGTAATTAATAATTTTACACATCTGAAACCAAGTTAGGGCCAGAGCCTTCATAGGTGACAAGCAGGATGCCTTCTGCAAGGTGAAAGGGATACTTTCTTTACCAGCAGAAAGAATTATTCAGAAATTTCCATAGGGACCGATGTGAAGAACTGTCATCTTTTTCGTATAATAACTAATGGTAGGCTCTCTGCTCAGTGCTTTATATGCAATGTCTCACTTAGTCCCTGAACACCATAGGTGCTGGGCAGATGGGTACCATCAATACCACCAGATGTCCAGTAAGAAAGGAAGGCTCAGAGAACTCCTATCCTTATTCAAAGTCACATAGCCAGGGAATGGCAGAGCCAGAATCCATACCTGGGAGAGTCTTCACTCCATAGCTCATGTATTTATAGCACACAAGGCCTTGAGAAACACTAATGTTACTTAATGTCACAGACTTCAAAATATCATTAAATCATTTTTCAAATTGCCCTCTTTTTCTTATGTAGAATAAACGGTTCCTTCCCTTTACTGAATAAACTGGATTGGCAGACGTAAGCATTCAAATAAAAATAATGCAGGAAAGAACATAAAAACAAATAATTCACCCTCTAATTAAGTTCTCAAATTTTCCATTTGAAGCCTAGATAATGATGTGGTGTAATTATTATAAAAATAACAATCTATTATTACCGCTATGAAATTACCAATTATTACAGAATTCATATTGGCTTGGGAACATCTCTCCATGTTAAAGTAGTGCCCCCCATTCCCCACTTTTTTGACTGTAGTAGAAATAAATTTGTGAGGAAAATTATATAGGCCATATTATATAATGAGGAAGAGTTTTGGGAAGGAGGATGGTAAACAGTTGGATTCACTCAGCAATCATTTTTCACCTAAATGTCAACGCTGCTCATCTTCCCAAAAGAAAGGCACATATATCTGTTAAAAATGGGCTGGTGTAAAAATCGTCTCATGCAAGCAAGCAAGACAGGTGGGGGTTGAGGGTGCGAGGGGTGGTGATGATACTGCACTGCCCATTCACCCACTTTGTTCATGTATCTCTGCTACCTTGAACCACTTAGCAAAACAGAAGAAACACCTGCCTCTCAACCAGGAAGCAGGGAATTTGTCTTTTGTGAAAAACTGTATCTAAAAGATTGGTTTTACCCCCCTGGGCCAAATGAAACTTTCACCAGCAGTCCCTTTCCTTGCCAAGTGAGCTTGGCCTGATCAACTGAATACACAGTGCCCCATGGCTGGGCTGAGGAGAATAAGTGCCACTTCTGGTTTGTTCCATTAACCAAAGAGCAGGCCTCTCTGACTTTGAATTGTAGGGGACTCTGGCATGAGGCTAAGCAAAAACCCCATGAACACCACACTCTGATTCTCACCAACTCCCAGAAGACCTATTTTTTCTAATGTTGCTAAACTTGTCACCTTGCAGGAAAGCACACTTTTTATGAAGCTTAGTTTAACCAAATCTGAAGAACTTTTGTTACCTTTGCAGCATGAAACTTTTGTGCTTTGGCTGTTAAGGGAAATCAGCTTCTTCTTGATTCTCATTGTGTTCCAGATCTCTACATATTTATTTTCTCTATTAAGCATTTTCCCTCTTTTCTACCCCCTTCTCCACAAAACCCCCCAACTATTTTCCTATTACAAACATCAAAAATAAACTAGACACAGTTAATAATTTAAAATCATAGCCACATTTAAAAAGGAAGTTAAAGGATTCTCTCATTTCTTTCTTTCTTTCTCAAAACCTCCTTTGTGAGTCCAAAAACACACTCAAAGGATAGAGAAAGATGATTTATTGCTTTGGAGATCCTGCCATACAATTAAGCTTTGTCCCAGTTTATTTCTAGGTTGGTTAGTGAGCTACTGGGGCATCATTACGAAATGACAGTTATGCCTAGTGAGCTTCAGGAGCCAAATAACTCCCCTTGCGCTGAAATTCTCTTTTTGTAGAGCTAAATAAACAAAAAGCAACAAATATAATAATAATTTCAAGTAGACTTGAGTACTTTGAATTTGTCCTCTTTCCTGCTATCTCACAAATCCATTTCTTCCTTGATCTACCCCATTTCCTTCAATAGCAAGGTCATTTGCTTAAGCCAGTGATGGTCTTTCTACCCTCCCTTCCTCCCCTTCTCACCTTCAACCTGTAGCATGTCATGTCTGTTGATTCCAAACCTATGTCTGTCTATTAACTCTATCTTGATAGCCACCATCATTTCTCACCTAGAAGGTTCCTAAGTGGTCGTCATTTGCACTCTTGCTCCCACTATATAATGCAAAGAGGACATTTTTTTTTTACTTTAAATTAATTTATGTAACTCTCATGCTTAAAAACTTCAATTGGCTTTCTCTTATAACTGCAATAAATTCCAGACTCTGCAACATAGTCTACACTGCTTCTGCACAATCTGGCCCTAGCCTCCTTGCAGTTTCTCTAAAAATTCCATCTCTCCTCTGGTTGAATGAGTTGGTCAAGGAGGTTCAGATGGGTGTGTTATGAAAAAATTGTTTTCGAGACACGGGGAAGAGAAAGATAAGAGAAAATTATGCACTTGTTTTTCCTAAGAGCAAGAAAAGAGGTGGTTCAAAGGTGATCAAGTAGGAGGCTAGAGTCAGGCAGAGACATTCTGACTTGGAAGCAAGAGTG
This sequence comes from Canis aureus, assembly GCF_053574225.1. NCBI lineage: Eukaryota > Metazoa > Chordata > Mammalia > Carnivora > Canidae > Canis > Canis aureus. Next base: position 11,361,516 of record NC_135629.1, read on the forward strand.
GGGGAATATAAAGAGGTTTTCTAGGCTGATTCTTAGAAGACAGGTGTCCATATCCACCTCATCATACCTACTTGGGGGTTTTCTTCTACTCCATTTATGTAATCACACCTCTCTCCATTTAGCAAACTTTTCATGGGGCACTAACTATGGTTAGACAGAAAGAGAAGCCAAGGAAACATTAGGACCAAAGAAGAATGCAAATGGACAGCACTCTGGCTGGACCTACCTTATCTTAAAGCATATGCTGGTGATGTGGCACCAAGACTTAGGCCCTTTCCCTGTCTCAGCCCTTGAAAATAAAATAAAAAATACAGACTTCCCATGACTCCCTGATTAAAGAGCTGTAGACTGAAACTTCTTTAGCCTAGGAAAGGGTCTTTTTTGACTACTAAAAAGGGGGGGGGTTCAATCTCAAACCATTTACTTTCATCAGAGATTCTAAGCCCACCCTCCCCCTTATATGGACACATAGAAACATATCCAACCCCCTCACACACACACACACACACACACACACACACACAATTATGAAGCAGAGAGAGATGTGCAGCTGGTTTTGTTGGGCATGTGGAACCAGGCAAAGGTTGTTCATGAAAACAAATTACAAGCATGTCTTTGGCCCGATGTATACTATGTGACACTAACAAGACCCTTCAAAAAGTTGAATATTGCATCTGACAGGACAAAGTGCCCTCTGATAGCTTAAAAAGAGACTGTGGCCCACCCAACCACATACATTGGAAGAAGGGAAAAAGCAACCACTGTGACAGCTCTGGAACATGGACCCTGCATTGACACAACGATTTTTCTTTTTCATTAGATTGGGAACCTGCTCATTAGATTTAAGTTCAAAACCAAGAGAGAAAGAGAAAGAGATATAATGTTCTGATAGATTTTTAAATGTGTTTATGAGATCTTAGCCAAAAGACCTTCTGATTTAAATCAACCAACCAGATGCTCCCAAGATGATAATAAAATAAAGCAGCTTATTTATGCAGGGACTGGGTGTGATAAATTGTTTCAACGTACTCCTAAATAGCAGGAGGTTTTGGACACTGAAAGGAAAATTGGGGTCAGACTGGGGAAGATTACCACCTGCAGAGGCTAAATGCAAAGTCTGATAGCTCTGTCATAAATGGGGCCACAGGGCTCATTTTCAATTCTCCTTCCCAACAGCACCCAGAGCCATGGCTGCTTTTTCCAGCATTACACTTAATAGGAGCCAAGTTAAGATTGCATATTTTAAGACTTGAAGCCTTGTAGAGACTGGCTGGTCAGTTGGTTTTCATGGGTCTAGAAGAAAGAAAATGTAGACTTCCTAATTATTATTTTATAATTTTAGGGGTTGGAAGCAAGGAATTCACTTTCTGTAGACTTTTTTGATCCATCTATCTCAGTTCAGAAGTAGTCACTAGTTCTTGAGGCAAGATATGAGTTATTCTTCTCACCTAATGCTATTTACAGGACTCATTTGGGTGAAACTTGGCAGGGAGAGGCAGCCTTGGGGAGGATGCAACTTTAGGGACATGGAACCTTGCTCTTTTTCATCCTTCTCTTCCTGGCTGAATCTATAGTTGAACAGGGCTTCTGCAGAAAGGTACATCTGGTGCAAATGAGGCTGAAGATAGTACTAGAGGAATGGAAATCCAGGCAGGATGTGGATCAGTAAGAAAGTGAGCAAGGACCAAGAAGAGACTTCTACCCTCTAGACCTGACCCAGAAGGGAGAGTGAAGCCCATGTGAATTCCTCTGGGATAAAGAAATCATTGTCCTTGTAAACCAACAAAACTGTGTAGACTGCATATAGAATGGAGAACTGATGGGAGCAATTTTCCAGATCATATAGATCTAAAACTACTTGGAAAAATCCAGATAATTGAGACCAATTAAGTTTCTGTGGTAAATTATCAGGATAAAGGGTTCATGCTGTCATTTTCCCCAGCTGGCATTCCCAGGAATACTGTTTCAAAGACTCTTAAATGAGATACCATGTTGCAGTATTTAGCGTGGTGAGGAATAAAGGCTTAAGAATAAAGAACTGTTCCTCAGTTTCCATAACTTTTAATATTCTGGGAACTTGTATAGAAGGCAATTGAATTATTTAGGTAACTTGACAAAATGAACAAAGAAAACTCATGTTACTTTCTGATATAATGTATATCAAATGGTGGCCAGGAGATAACTGAGGGATTAGTTCTGTGCTATAAAAACTAACCATTTCTGCAAATTACATTATCGGAAGATCTGTAGTCACAGAAACATGTTCAAGTACATCTACAGTTTCATATGTCTTCTTTCTTGTGTTCTATTAGTATTTGAGCCCTCATAATAAAGGTCATAATTGGCATATTTAAAATCGGCCACATTTCTCTTCAAGGCCACAATATAGAAAGACCAGACCATACAGTGGCCCTGCCCCTTAGATGACCATCCAGTCACTTCTCATATAGGAAGGATGGATGTACTGCATCTGCTATCAATGGGTAAATGGACTTTAAAAAGAAATAGCCTACTGTCTCTCCTCATCGACATGAAAAACACTTAGGCACTGGGGTACAATGCTTATGATGATGATAATGATATTAATAACCTCTATTATGCTTTATGATTTATAAAGTGCTTTTTACTTATATTATCTCTGACCCCTGCCACACAATCCTGCATGGTGTTATTAGCTTCATTTGACAGTTTTGTTTTGTTTTTTTTTTAAAAAGACAAAGCTTTAAGACAGAGTCCATAACCTGGCAGCCACTGGACAGCTCCTGACCTATGTGGCAGTATGCACAGCATGTTTAAAATTCATGAAAGAATCACATTTAAAAGTCACAGATTTTCATATAAAACACTAGATTTCCAATTTCTGTTTTAAAATCTCAAGATCTGGCCACTTTTTAAATAGAATTTGGTAGGGATGACCATCCTGTCCCCACAGTGCCCTGTCGTCTATGACTGCCTTGTTTTTTCAGTACGCTCCGTAGCCCGTCCCTGTAGATACTATAGTTGGCAACCAGTTCTCCAGAAGGCTAAGAAATGTGTTTAAGATCAAATGGTAGAAGTGAAAACTGAAATCAGAGTTCTCATACTAAGTCTATCTTGGCTTCCGTTTCTATGGAGTTCCTCTCAAACATAATGACCTGATTTAGATTTTGGAATCCCAGGTATGGGGCCCAAGAATCTGAATTTTGAATAAGCATCCGGGATGTGATGTGACTGAATGCAAGAAGCAACTTAGGAAGCAACTTCAGATTCCTTAGGAATCTGAAGACCTGGAGATCTCCTTGGTCCTCTGACTAATCTGCCTGTCATTGAATCATTAAATCTTTGGATACCCACAGAGCGCTGTGTTCTCTGGCTCTGGATGATGTCATTCTTTTAGGACCTTAGCTTCACTAATTACTTATAAAATGGGTTGATAATATTTGCCTTCTCTCTGCCATTTGGGTATTGATATTTTCCATACTTACCCATTCATCAACTATTTACTGAATGCCTTCCTTCTTATATGAACTGTGTTTGGTTGTGGGGATCCAACATCACAGTTTAGAAGTGGTTATTTAGTTGAGCTTTCTAATTGTTAAACCCAAGTGAGGCTGAGCTCTGTATGTGTATTATACAGAAGGTAATTCAGTATTTAACTCATGTTGGTAGGCATAATCTTTATCCAAGTCCACACTGAACTCACATGGTTAATACATTTCTATGACCCCAATCCTTTTGTAGTGGCCCTCAAATATTCAGATTCACTGAACTAAAAGTCTTCTTTTTCAAAAGCAACTCCAGGATTTCATTATCTAGACAATGCATTAAAAAAGGTAGGCAATTGCTCAAATGCCAAGTTTTAACTGTAAATATTTCACTTGTTTGCATGAGATTGAGAACAGCTGTAATATTTGCTCTTGTGTAGGAGAATATATAGATGTGTATACCTAAGTTATATTTTACACACCCTTGGCCATTTTTTTGAGATCGTTAGAGAAGCTAAAGATGAATATAAGCTCTAGCCCTCTCTAAAATTCTGAAAGTTGACTAAGTACTCACTACTGAAAATGTGGTTCCAGAATCCACTGTATTAGTACCTACTGGGATTTTGCTCCAAATGCAATTTCTTAGGCCTAAATTTACATTTAATAAGATCCCTGGATTACTTCTATGTACATTAAAGTCTGGTAAGTGCTGAGTTAGATTCCTTGTTAGCTTTTCCAATTAACCTCATTGTGGTAATCATTTCATTTATACATATATCATCATATGCTTTATATATTATTTATGCATAACATATTTGATATATATATTAAAACATATACATATATCAAATCATCACATTATACACCTTAATATTACACAATGTTATAGGTCAGTTATATCTCAGAGTTATATCTTCCAAAGCTGGAAGAATGAAACAAAAACTACAGTTCTCAAGATGTAGATATTTTGGTATGTGCATTTATATAATGCCTTTTTAGATACAGAAAGCTAGGCAATAAGAAGTAGAAAGTCTTATGGGGTAACTACACACTGCCCTTTCTAGAAAATGTTCATGTTTTTAAGGACTTTTTTTTTTATCATTGTGATATCAAGTTAACATTTTTGAGAGAGTGTGGGCACAAGGAAAATTAAAGGACAATGCGGAAAAATACTTCCTTATAATTTTGTATTCCTTATGCATTGAGGACATTAATACTGTATGTTTTATACATGTTGCTGATATTTATAATGTTTATCAAACACTTTGTTTTATGTAGTCAAATAAGTGGACATTATTTCATTATTTATTATTATGTTGAGAAACATGGATTTCAACCATGGTTGCATAGTGGAATCACCTGGGAAGCTTTGAAAACTACTGTAATATGTATTCTCCCCTTTACCCCTGATGTCTCGATTTGATGGGCATCAAGATTTTCAAAAGCTCCCCTGGTGCTTCTATTGTGCAGTCAGGGTTGAGAACTATTGCCTACAAGTCCTTCCATATAGCAAGAATAGATAACATTCACCCGTGAGTACTTTTTATTCTTATTTCTCTCTTCAGTTAGTTATATAGTATGATTTTGGGGCCAACCCAGGACATAGTCTCACTCTTTCAATACTCTCAGTTCTCTTTTCTGTATCTAATTCCTCTTAATTTTTTTTCCTTTCCATTCCAACATATAATTGGCCTCAAAGTCAAACTGGAGAGGACTTATTACTGCAGTAGTAAAGGGTGAGCAAGTAACATCAAAGAAATAATATGTCCAAGAAAGTTCTGGTCCCGAAGAGTTTTAGGAAGAAGCAGAAAGGAATTCGGTTTATTGCTTCATTTGTGAATAGTCACTAATGGAAACTTAGTTCTTCACTGACTAAACTGGTTAATGATTGAGAAAATCTCAAGCACAGTCTTGTCAATAATCACCAGAAAGGCCCAGCAGTGATTCCTTCTCTGTCATTCCAGAGGCTCTAAAATTATACTCTTGAACAGTTGATCTACAAATAGGATTCCTCTACTGAGTCTAAGGTGGTTTTTGAATGGACAAAGGCATTGCCTCTGTCAGAGGCAGACACATCTTATGATAGTCATTTTCATGGCTTAGCTGAAAAGTCAAAGGTCTTAACATTGCATTGGATAGTCCTCACTTCAGCTTGGAGACAAAATAATATGCCTTTTCTGCATAAAAGCCAGCTGACATCACTGCAGAAGGCTTTACAGCCTCCACATAATTTTCCCCTTGTTCCATATTTTTTTTTCTCTGCCCCATTAAATTGGCACTCAGTCCTAAGACTTTAGAAGCTTGGAGTACCAGGCTCTTGTCATTGCTATAAATAATATCTCCGTCTCTCTTTAGACTCACTTTGTACATAAATTAAAAGGGCAAACAGAATACATATTCCCTCAAAATACTTGCTTGACTGGCATTCGGACTTTGAATTCTTCAACTTCATCACATGTTATTATTTGAGAACAAGTGGAATTTTTGACATTTTCAACTTCATCACATTCCATTATTTGAGAACAAGCAAAATTTTTGACATTTTCATTTGAAATTTATGGTCATAGAGTCCACAGAATCCAGGGCATGGTAACCTGTCCCAGGCATATGGTCATGTCAAAATGCAGAATTTTACTTCCCAAGACATTACATATTTGATCAGTTCTCACAAAATATAATAAGGTGCCATAAGTATTGCTCTACCTTCTGCTTTCCAACATGCCCAGTAAAACCATCACCTCTATAAAATACCTGTCCCGGTGGCCTATAGTTTCACACAGGACATGCTATCCTGCTTACATCTGACCTTTTTCACTGAAGTCATCTAATGACTCAAGGAAAGAATTGATCATTTGCTTCACTTAATTCAACAAATATGTATCCTGTATCAAATATACTTCAAACCTCTTGTAGAATATTGTGGGAGACAAGAGATAAATTGGTTGTGCTCTATGCCTATAAGAGATGACTTGTTAGGGGTGGGACAAAAAAAATTTGATAAAGGCAAGGATTTTTTATAAGATGTGGCAACAAAGTGCTCCAGGAGTTCAGAAGTGTATACAGACAAGACTGAGTCTTAAGGAAAGTTTTGAGTAAAACAATCTAGACACAAAAGAGTAGATATTATATAAATTCATCTATATGATGTTCAAGAACAGGCAGACATACTTTATGATAACTGAGTCAGAATCATGGTTCTTTAGAAATTGGTACTAACTGGAAAGAGATAGAGTACTTTCTGGGTAATGCAAATCTTTTTTTTTTTTTAGATTATTTATTTATTCATGGAGACAGAGAGAGGTAGAGACATAGGCAGAGAGAGAAGCGGGCTCCCTGGACTCGATCCCAGGACCCCGGGATCATGCGCTGTGCCAAAGGCAAATGCTTGCCCACTGAGCCACCCAGGTGTTCCTAGAAATCTTTATCTTGATGTGAATGATGGTTATAAAAGGGTCCATATTTGTCAGAATTCATCCCAAATACACATAAGACCTGTGAATTTCACTTTGTTATTGAACAGTTATATGTGTGTGTATGTGTATAAAATTAAAAAATAGTGCTGTACCAGAATATCAGAAGAATAAGATATCCAAACACTGTATCCATTTTTTACTCAAAGAAAATGGGGTTATTTCTCTGGGAGGCCTCCCTGCATGGGTTGTGTGGGACATGGGTTGTGTGGGACAGTTTCCGAAGAACTGGTGGTCCTGAGGCAATCTTTTAATCTGAGCTTTAGCTTCTTCTTCTGAAAATGATAATGATGTCTGCCTTAGGGAGTTATTTTGAGTATCAACCCAATTAATTGGTGTCAAAATGCATTATAAACTGCAAATCATTGAAGAAAATTGAGTAGCCGTCATTCCATTTCATAATGGTGAAGTCCCTATATTTTGTGGAGCCTCTACTCTCTCCATCATTGTATGCATCCCTAGGATACTTTGAAGGCAGATTAGTCTTTGTAAAAATGAATTTGTGATTTTATAACTTGACCTTTTACCCTGCCAAAAGGGTATGGGTCTGTTAGAGTGAGGAAGTGTGGAACTCAAAACCAAATACACTTTCAGGGCAATTTTCTTTTTCTTGTTTTCTTATCCTGTGTCTCAATTCTCTCAGATATGCCAGAGAGAAGTTATCCAGTTTGCTCAAGGGGACATTCAGTCCCTGGACACTGCAGTGCCGATGGTGGGCAAACACAGATTTTGGAGTCTTCAGAGACCTATGTCAGAATTGTCAGAGCAGGTTCTGTGACAGTGGCTGGTGATAGAAGAGTGCTGCAAAGGCTCCCATGGGAGAGGATGCGCAGCACCACAGCCTGTCAGTATGTGCCTCTAAGTCTCACTGCTGACTTTGCATGAGCTGTTGCTGTCACTGTTGCATCAGGTTTACATGCTGTAGTGACAGAGCAACACCACTGTTTAGGTTGACCAACCCTGTCACCACAGAGAGTGGTCTGTTATGAGGGCTGCCTCAGTTAGGTGCCTTTGTGTCAAATGACTTCAAGCTCTATTTCAAATCCTAGTGTGCCCCCTTTGTACCCAATAGGTGGCATGCTTCTGCCTTAGTGCTAGCAGAGAGAATTTCTGCAAAGCGGCTTGTGTCTGGCTGATTCTTTAATTGGGGATGGCACCTGGAATGTCAGAATTGCCATTCTCAGGGACATGTACACGGTAACAGTAAAAGAAAACCATGTGGTTTTTTTTGCTTTTTTTTTGTTTGTTTGTTTGTTTTTTACTTAAATGGTTGGATGAATGTGATCGAGTCTTTTGCAAAGGAACATATCCTGATAAACAAACCTGATACATCTCTTCTAGAAGTTGAGATCCTCTTGTTTGGAGAGGGCATGCCTGCAACTATTCCTCTTTCTATGCTCTGCATCCTCCCTGGCTCCATACATGTATTTCTGCTAAAGATTCTTTTGAAGCCATTTGAAAACAAAACAAAACATGGACCTAAAATCCTACACTTTGGGATATCTCAATCTGGAAAATTGTCATACCATGACCCTAGGTTAAGGGTTATTTCCAATCAAGGGAAAAAATCATTTTGGAGTATGGTCTTTGAGGAAATTATTATCTCTCTTTGAGAAACCATTCCATTTAGTAGATAGAATGCTTAATGTGTTCATGATTTGGCAGAAACTCTGACAGGCTTTGCAACTTGGGGTAGGGGTTTGGCACTTTGCCCTAGTACCATGGTGAGCCTCAGGCACTTGGATGTTTGTACACAATCCCATCAGTTTGTACATGAGTGAAGTGATTAACTGGCACTCATATCACCATGAATCTGGGCTTCTCTCTGCATCTACACAAACCTACTATGTGTGGAAATATTCTTTATGTACATTAGATCCCTGGCATTTAAGATACATAGGTCCAGATGCAATCACATATACCCTTTTAGCAAAGAATTTTTATAAGAATCAGTATAGTCTATGTCTCCGGTTGCTGTCCTGATATAGATAAGCAGATCTCTGCTTATTAACTTCACTGAGACCTGACCCTTGGATGTCCTATCGTTACTTCATGGAAGTGTTCTCATAACTTTGATAATGAATATGCATTAACTTACGAAACATTTGCAATGTCTTTACTATGCCCAGGCCCCATCAGACATTCAGAAAAATAAAGATGACTAGGACTGAGTCTGTCTTCATTTGGTTGAAGTCCAGTGTTAGAGAAAGGCAAGAACACTCACTCCCACATCCTGTTAATATGATTGACACAAAGTGTAGGACCTGGGAAGTGGAAAAGAAAAAGACATTATAAAGGAAGTGAGGCTCAAGTTAAATCTTGAAGGATGAATAGGAGTTACCCAAGTAGACAAGATAAAAAAGGGTATTTCTGGCAACACAGGAGGATAAACCATGTATAATTAAAATTTGCCCTAAACAGATTTTGAAGAAATTCCCTTTCTAAAATTTGGGGGTTGTGATAACATAGCATATATTTAGAGTGATGAATAAGTCAGATGTACTTTTTGTGGCAGGGTAAATTAGCTTGTACAGGTTTGCAGCAAATTTGGCTTTGGACCATGATAGTGTTACACAGAGGACTCTGGTCCTTGGATCAGTTAACTCCCAACAAGGTTTGAAGTAATTATCTACTGAAGATGCTACATGCACACGCAGCAGGGCAGTCTATAGCTTTCAGTTGAAAAATAATGAATTTCATCTTAAACACTAGTGACGATATCATCTAGAAAAGTTAATTAAAGATGCCATTTCATTAAAGAATTAGGCTGGTGTGACAGCCCCATGCCTCAAAGTTCTTGATGAAACAGACATGGTGTTTAACATCCCTCAAGTTCTGCTTGACTTCAGCCAAAGTCTTCTTTTTCCTCTGGTCACTGGAGATTTAAGCCATGTACATCTGCTGTGTCCACTTTTCAGAATTTTTGAGTCCCATCTACTCACTGACAGTTGTTTTAGGAGTTACAAATTTCTGGCTTCTTCCTTTCACTTTTATTCCAGGAAACTATAGTTGTGCTATGCTACATAGTAGCTAGGAGTCAGATGTGCTACTTAAATTTAATTAAAAATAATTGAGTAATAAATGAAAAAATAAATAAAATTCATTAAATAATGAAATACTTTTCATTCCTCAGTTATACCAATCACATTTCAAGTATTTAATAGCCACCTGAGATTCTGACTATTATACTCAGCAATGCTCATATAGTACATTTCCATCATCACAGAAAATTCTATTGGGCAGTGTCGATCAATGAATACCCACGATTAATCCCACTTAGCCATATTGTAAGAGTATTCGGTAATACTCTTCAAGAAATCTTTTGTACTTCTTACAAACTATTATTTTTTTGTGAATAGGATATCCAAAATCTGGACCATTTATTATTAACCTTGAAAGATCTACAATTGTTTTATATGTTTTAAGCACAAAATCCAAACCAACCATTCCCACCTTTAATCAAAATTTGACAATGTGTTTAATAGCATATTCTTTCAGTCTGCGATGGGAAAAAGATATGTAGATATTTTTGTTGCTGTTTGCTTAGGAAATAGTTTCCTAATTGACCCAGGATAGAGTAAGACAATATGTAACAAATTACTTGATTATAACCAGTTGGTAGTGGTGAACAGATCAGAAGTTTGGTAAACTGGTAATCTTAGTATAGAATAAAATTAGTTATACAGTTCTGAGCTGAAACCTATGCTTCTTTCAGATTACTATTAAGTTATCAGCCAAGTCATCTAAATGTCCCTCTATACATAGAAGGAAGGGAAACAGGAAGTGGCCATTTGGTATGATACCATGTGCTAAGCACAATGTTGGAGTTTCCACATATCCGTGGAATGAGATTTACCATGCTTTTTGAATACTAAATTAATAGCAGCAGCTTTGTGAACAAAAAGAAAGCATAATGCATAGGACAAATTGGGATATTTTCTCTTAGGCTGCTGGTAATGTCTATTGTCATACACACCTCCCAAGATCAAGGAGTAGGACATCGCTAATTAAGAAATTGCCCTATTTATTGGAATGTAATTAAGTTGATAAGAATGAACTATAAAAAAGGCGCAAAAAAATAATTAAAAGGAAAAGGTCAGCTTGAAAGGGTCTTGTTGATAAATTGTAGGGTATATACAAAAAAATAAAATAATGGGTATGCCTTGCAGGGAAAGAACATCAATGACCATTTGGGAATTTTTGGTTGCACCATCTAGTAGGCTATTATGCATACCACAAAGAAATGAAACTAGCGTGGTTTGTAGAAGCTGCCAGGAATAGTGGAGAATCACAAAAGGCTTCAGTATTGAGGACTACAGTAATTCCTATTTTATTCCTCTTTCCTCCTAACCGCCTCATCCTTATTCATATGCACCCGGCTCTGCATGCCAGTTTTCCTAATTTATGGCAATATATTTTATTGATTAAGACATAGACTCTGGAATGAAGGTGGCTCCAACACTTGCTAGCCATGTATTTTTGGCTAAGTTACTAATCCTAAGTCCTCTGTTTCCTCGTCTACAAAATGAGGCTATTAATACCTACTATATCAAGTTGATAAAAGTAATAAATGAATATCAGAATAATCATGAATAGTTCCCACCACATAAGAAATGCATGTGTGCCATCATTAGCAAAATGTGCTGTCTTCAGGAAAGCTTGAGGGCTCTTATCCCCAAATCCACATTTTAGTCACATGATCATTATAAGAAGGCATGTGTCCTCTATTCTTGCATTGGCTGGGACTATTCTAGATTTTCGTATCCCAGCACCTAGTATGTTCCTTCTTCATAGTAGGCTCAATCCAGATTTATGGATGAATGATTGCTTGATTCCACCATCTCTGGGTGATAAATCAGAATTCGAGTATGCTTTTCTTCTCTCTCTCTCTCTTTTAAAGATATGTTTATTTATTTTAGAGAGAGAGAGAGCATGCAGGCAGGAGGGCAGAGGGAAAGGGAGAGAAAGTCTTAAGCAGACTCCACACTGAGCCTGAATCCCAACTCGGGGCTCAATTTTATGACCCTGAGCCCATGACCTGAGCTGAAACCAAGAGTCAGGCACTTTAATTGACTACACCACCCATGTGCCCCCACTTTGCTTCTCTTTCTATCAAAGCATAATCATCTTATTTTCTATTTATGGTTCTTAGGGTTATTCTGTAAAACTCAATTGGCTATTCAACACTATACATGACATTAAGGAATAAAATTGTTCCACTGCAGACTTTTCTTGCTCTATCATTATTTAAAAACAGATTCACTAAGATCTTTTTTAAAACATAAGTTTAACACAAGTTAAATGCAAACTTTTCTAACTAAGTTCAGGCTGGGCAATAGATTATAGACTGACAGTGGTCAGGAAGAGCAGATGAATTTGAGATACGCATAGTATATAAAACACAATATTTAACATGGAAGAAGTTGTTAAAAACAAGACAAACTCCAAAATGGAGTGACTTATGCTGATCTCCATGTCACCAAACTGAGATTCAGTTGCAGTTTCAGCTCTCCCAGTTAATCAGTATGATAGAACCCTGACATCCCCTAAAGGAAAGTGACTATACTATAACTAATCCACTTTTTGCTAGTATAACTTCTTTATCCCCACTCCCTTCTGCTTATGTACAGCTCCTTGGAGCACCTTTCCATCTGCAATATGGTATGCTTCTCAACCCATGAATCACTGAATAAAGCCAAAAAGACCTTTAAAATTTACTCAGTTGAATTTTATTTTTAATGAAGTAAATGTTATTGCTTTTGATAACAGTAATTAAAATAATTATGTTCATATAGAATAAGGTTTTAGTTAACTATCTAATCTTCATTAATAGGTATTTAATACATTCTATTTTGATCCCCATCTTACAGATTGGAAAATAGTCTTCAATACATTTCACACACATCTTATCACTTAGCCATTTTGATTTTATACCGTCATCATTTCTTTGTAAATAAAATAGAATCTAAGATCAGGTATGGCTGTAAATTAATTTTGCCATATTGATGAAGTTCTTGCCAGATCATCCATAGGACTCTGTCCCTTAACTTTCTATCCCTTATAAGCACAAGTCAAACATTCAGAGGGCCTTCACACAATAGTATGATTAATAATGCTGACTTACCCTCTACTCTACTTTATCCCTACCAAATACATTTTCTATACCATAAGGGGAAATCTGTTTCTCCTAAAATGTAAGTCAAGTAATGTATCTTCCAGGCCTGAAATTCTCCAAAGTCTTTCCACCACACTTATAATAAAATCCATATTCCTCTCACAGCCCCCAAGGTCCTCTATGATGCGACTTTTGCCCTCTCTAGTCCCTCCACTGACACTGGCCTGCTTCAGTTCCATGAATAGATCAACATCCACTTCAAGCAGGGCCTAGGGATTGCTCTTTACTCTGTCTGGAAGACTCCTGAATTCACTATGATCTTTCTTTAGGTCTGATCTTAAATACCACCCCCTTAAAGATACTGTCTCTAACCCTTTAACCTAAATTAAATCCCATTCTATGAATTTCTCTTAACTAGTGCCATATTTGTCTCCTTTGTGATACTTATAACTTAAACATATATATTTTTTTATTTCTTAGTTTCCTTATATGTTAGCCTACATCAACCAAGGGCGATTTTGTCTCTCCTCTTATCCAGGAGATATTTGGCCAAGTCTGGAGACCAAGTATTGTTCCAATCAAGTAAGCAGGTTACTCCTGCCATCTAGGGTGTAGAGGCCAGGGATCTTGCTAAACATCCTATAATGTATATGATAGTTTTACTCTTCCCCACCTCCCAGAAGAACTATCCAGCATGAAATGTCAGTAATACTAAAGTTGAAAAACCCAGGTCTAGTTCCCCCATTATACTGAAATCTTCATGAAAGCTATCCCTACTCTGGCTTGTTCATCACTGTGGTCGCACAACCTAGCATATCATCCTACTTGATGGATTAGAAGGGAAGAAAAGTGAGTCAAATTCCTAATACCCAGAGGCTCTACAATGCAGAGATCTCAGATTCCACCAGGAATCCCATTCCATTGTGATGATTCCATTGAAATAAGTATCCTCAGCTGTATTCTTCAACACTCATCATTGCAGGTTACTTCTACCTGAGGCACAAGTATCCCTCTGTTGGAATCTTTGTCATGTATAAAGCCAGAGATTTGTAAAAGAGACAGACTTCCCCAAAGAGGATCACAGGGCACAAAGAGAAAGCACAATGGGTCCTAGCCAGCTGATTATCCACTGGTGGTCTGGTGCAGCAGAGCATCATCCACCTTCTACACTACATGGGTCATAGGAGGGGCCAATTGTATTCCTGTTGTCTGGTCCCCAGAGTTAAAAAAATGGATGGCCTCTGACCCAGAGGTCTAACTGTACAGCAAGCAGTCGGCCATGAAACAGACTACAGATCCACAGGGGACTAAAATGAGAGCTTCACAATAACTTCCCCTTTTATAGCATCTAAGTGTTGCAGTGATCATCATATTTGGCATTTCTGGAAAAGTCACAAATAAGAATTCCTCCTTCACCTATTGGACTAGACACTTGGTGGTTCCATAGATAATAAGACAAAAATTTAAAAGCATGTAACATACATCAAATGGCCCTGAACGCCAAATAATGTCAAATATGCAGCTCAGTCCCTGAGGGTCAAGAGTTTCATCCCAAATTCATATGTCTATGAAATTGAGAAATATGACATAAGCATAACTGTTCTTGGCAAAGTGTTATGGTTTTCTCCTATAAAGGAATTGTTTGACTTCACTGCTAATGTCAAATGTTGTCACTGGAAACAGAGGTCATCAGCTTAGCAGAGCACAGAGGTAGGGTGAGGATATGAATGAACTGTAAGGGACCAGCCAAACCTGGTCTTCTTAGTTCCAAGTTATTTCTAAAAGCGAGATTAAAAAAATAAAGTGATATAATACATTTTTGGATAGTAACCATCCATCCCTGTCCCCTCATTATCTTTCCTCCATCTGGTCAGGAGGAAGTACATCTGGCGATGCTGTCAGTGTGGTGAGTGAGCTCAATAGCGGTGCAGGTCACCAGTGAAATCTGATTTGGCAATCAACAGTCTTTTGTAAATTTGCACAACATTGGCCATGTGCTAAAAATATTGAGGTAGCTCAGTGATTCTATTGTCATAGTTGTTTTTGTCTGATCAAACATCTCAGGGAAGATTATGTAGTTTATGTAGTCTGTTAGAGCAGGTGAAAGGGAAGATTATGTAGATTATGTAGTCTGTTAGAGCAGGTGAAAATTCTTATCCCCCTACCCTGTAATCTGTGTTCCTAAGGGAACTTTCTTTCATGGATCTTCCCTTACCCTCAAATCATTTAATCTTTATATTGGAAATCATCCTTGTTATTAAAGATTTGAGGACAAAAAAGTACAAAGTATCAAGCATACATACAACTGATTGCACCTCAGGCTAAATTTTAGCTGTCAGATTGTACTAACAATGTAACTTACTTTAAATACCACCTCATTTCTAGCTCTGAAGAGAATCTAATGATTAATTCAAATTAAACTACTCCACAGCCAAAGTGGTATGTGTTATAAAACACGATGCAAACTGGCTGAAAATTTTTAATTTTCCCTACTTATTAGCTATCTGTTCTGGGAATAAATTGAAGGTGTTAATTTCCTGGGTTTCAAATCTATTTTAAAATGTGCTGGGCTGAGAGAAAAAAAAATGGAATGTAGAATAATCTTATCTTTGCGACAGAATTAAACTAAATCTTTTCAGAATTGTGGTGGCTTTTGAGGTACTATTTTAGAGTTCAGATGACAAGCTCTGGTTGGTTGGTCCATATGATGCTTAGCAAAAGGAAGTACTTAAAGCTCTGTGGCAACTTATTAAAGATTGAATTCTGTACCCCCAAATTCACATGCTGCCGCCTTAACCCCCACTGTGATTGTATTTGCAAATAGGGCCTTCGAGGAGGTAATGAAGGCTAAGTGAAGTCATCAGGATGGGCTCTAATCAGATGGAAATGTTTGTTTAAAAAGAAGAGAGAGAGAGAGAGACTGAGCAATTCTTTCTTTCTATGCACATTCAGCCTTAAGACCACATGAGGACACCATGAGAGGGCATATGCAAACTAAGGAGAGAGAGAGACTACACCAAAATCCATCCTGCTAGCTTCTATACAATTCTACCTAATTCTCTGCTTTGGTCATCCAGTACTTTGTGTTACTGTAAAGTCTCACAAGGAGAGCCATTTCTTGTGTAATTACATCTAACTGGTGAACCCAGTATTTTTTTTTTTTTTGAACCCAGTATTAAGTAATGAAAAGAGCTATCCCAGAGTCCATGTATTTTGAACTGTGATAGGTCACTTGCTTCCCTAACAGAGCCTTTACAAATAATATCCACTGGACCACTAGGATCATCTTGCTTTTCCTAGATTATTGTAAGCTTTGGGAATATATATTGTGCACCTTCATCTATTATTGTAAGCTTACAATTTATTGTAATTTATAAATTACAATTTATTGCTTACAATTTTTTGCTTACAAATTACAATTTATTGTAAGCTTACAATAATAGATGAAGGTGCACAATATACATTCCTATGCCTGGCACACAGTAGGCCTTCAGGAGAAGGGTGGTGAGTGAATGAGCTGATATCTATAACATAACTGAAGTATACACCACCTATTGTAAGAGGAAGGAAATATGGCCCTAATATCTTATGATTTCTAGAAAAAAATTGCCACAATTTTAGTAAAAATCTTGGGAGCTATGCTTTGGAATTCTAAAGTAAAATGGTAGATATATTTTGCTTGTGAGGAAGGTGTGAATCTGGAGTGATCAATATGCAGAATGTTACGGGCTGAATGGTGTGCCCCAAAATTCATATATTCAAGTCTCAACCCTCACTGCCTTAGAATGTGTGACTATATTTGGAGATAAGGTCTCTGAAGAGTTCATTAAGTTGAAATGAGGTCATTAGTGTGAGCCTTCATCCCAATGACTGGTATCTTTATAAGAGATGGAAATTTGGGCATGATATGTGTCTGCACAGAGGGAAGACCATGTAAAGACAAAAGGAGAAGATGACTGTCTGTAGGCCAAGGAGGGAGGGTGTCTGTAGGCCAAAGAGGGAAATCAAGTCAGCCCCTTGATACCTTAGTCTTGGACTTCTAGCCTCCATACTTGTGAAACAATAAATTTCTGTTGTTTAAACCCCCCAGTCTGTGGTATTGACTTTGTGGCAACTGAACAAAGTCCTAGAGTAGAAAATACATACCTTGAAATACAAGGATTTTCCAGCAAGTTACAGTGACAAGCTTTGAACTCTAACTAGTTGAGATTTTGTAGTTCTAATGCTATGCAAATACCTGTCATGCTGACCTTTCTACGCCTATAAAGGAAAATTTTTTATTGTCTTTATGAATATGAGATGCTACTCTTCCAATGGAGAATAATTATTTCTGAGATATTGAACCTTAATAAGCTAACAAGAACATCTGAAACAGGGACATGATCTCTGTTCTACATCCACAGAAAGCTGGAGTGCTAATTTGTACTCCAGGTACAGTTTTTGAGACTAATTTGCCACCTAAGGCCATGTGCTTGATTTCAACGATTTGTTGATCAATAAGAGGAAAAATAAAAATGACTAGGTTTCATCTTGGTTTTGTATTTATAAACTTGGAATGATAAAAATAATGTTGAGTGTGCTTTACAGCTTCTCTAATCTCTTTTTGTATTTTATTTAATTTGACTGCAGTATCCTGGCTTGGAAGGATGAATTTCTAATTTTTAGACAAGCAAGCCGAGGCTCACTGACTTACACCAAGCTGAACATAGCCTCATAACAGTTGAGGCAGGACTGCAGTCCAAGGATCCTGTCCCCCTACCCAGCTACTGACACTTTTGAGGCAGCCAAAGGGAACATAGTTGTTATTTCAGAATTTCTAAAAAGTAAAAATGAAAGGAGGTATTTGTGTAGGCTTCTAGACCTGAGCTGTTGTAACTAAGACCATGATAATGGCAGATTCTGACATGAGAAATACTTTGGTACTTCTGAATTGTGTCTCCCTCACCACAAATTCATATATTGACGTCCTAACCCCCACTACTTCAGAAAGTAATGTTATTTGTAAATAAAGTCATTGTAAATCTAATAATTAGCTAAAATGAAGTCTTAACTGGATGGAGCAGGGTGGGCCTCAATCCAATGTTACTAGTGTCCTTATAAGGAGGGGAAATTTGGATACAGAGGAAATGTCATGTGAAGAAGATGAAGGCAAAGGTTGGAATAATGGTACAAAAAGGAATGCCTAAGATTATCAGCAAACCACCAGAAGCTTTGGAAAGGTATGGAAAACACCTTTATTTCCTCACAGGCTTCAAAAGGAACCAACCCTGATGACACCTGGATTTCAGACTTCTAGCCTCTAGAAATGTGAGATGATAAATTTCTGTTGTTAAAAATTTTCTGTTCTTTGTTATAGCTGCCCCGGCAAACTAATACAGTTCTGTTACCAACACTTCTAATGTGATGTTTTTTGAGCCAGGAGAGGATCTGCCAGTGTCTGGCCCAGGAACTCCAGTGGCCTTCTGGACATATTATCCTTAAGGATCCAATTTATCCATTTATACCATAAAGCTGTTATTTCCTACCAAGTAGAATGGTTAGCTTCTACTAACCACCAATTTGTCAGCTATGCTGTCAAAGAAAGACCCTGGGAGGAATAGACCAGGGCTCAGACTAGAGGAGCCTTATTCTTTTTTTTTTTTTTTTTTTAAGATTTATTTATTTATTCATGAGAGACAGAGAGAGAGAGACACAGACACAGACACAGACAGAGGGAGAAGCAGGCTCCAGGCAGGGAGCCCGATGTGGGACTCGGTCCCAGGACTCCAAGATCACGCCATGGGCCAAAGGTAGGTGCTAAACCGCTGAGCCCAGGAATCCCCCATAGAGGAGCCTTATTCAAAGTTGGCTGCCTGGGACACCAGCTCTTGATATGGACCCCCTTTACCTCTTGTGCTCTAACCTCTGGACCTTCCATTGCCTTAAAACGCTCCTTTTCTCCTTTAAAAAATAGCTCCATGATGCTTAATAACATACTTTCCATGTTGTTGAAACCTGCATGTCTTCTCCCTTCCTAGGCCATTCCTTGCTCTCTTTTAACTCTGTGTCTTCGGTAATCTTTTTGTCTACTTTCTCCCTTTGTGAATATTGTCAATAAAATGCCTCTGTCCAGACCTGACCTCTCTTTGACAGTCCTAATATCTGAAATATCTATAGCACATTTCCATTTGGATGTCCAGTCATTATTTCAATCTGAACCTATAAAGGCAGCCTGTTTACAACACGAGCAGATGGGGGGAGGGTATCTTCCTGTTCTTATTTTTTTACCACATGAGTTTTATAACACTTAACCATTTCCAAGCCTAAATTTTCCCATCCACAAAAGAAGCAAATGATGTATAAGTGCTTGTTTAGGTATAAAATTCAGAGATTTAAAAAAAAAAAAAAATCTAGCTCCTGTACTACTTGCCATGCTTCTTGTTAGAGTTCCATTACATTTTCTTCTTCTCCAGACTATAGACTTTGGATTCTTTTCATTCCTGCTTTCTCCAACAAATCTTGTTTGTTTTTTCTTTGCTAGGTCTTTTGCAGGCATCTGATTCAACATTCTAAATGTACCATGTCAGAGCTGGTCCTTATCACAGTCTGACAGCTGCAAGAGGCCTCTAAAGAGTTTCTCTGTTCTGGAAACCTGTTCCCATTGCCCACTGTATTCAATGTTGTCTATAAACCAGCCTTCCTAAAGCTTTGCTTTCCTTTTCTGCTCAAATCCTCCCAAGGTGTAGTTCAAACTTAGGAAAGACAAAGTGGAGCCACCATGAGATTGTCACTAATCTCATCTATAGGGAAATTTCTAAGGCAAATTAATGTTTACTGAGGCTCTAAAACTCTTTAGAACCTGAGTTAGGTATTTTGTGTACATTTTCTCATTAAATTTTTATAAGGATTCAGAAACAATAGATTATATCACAGTTAGTAGAGATAATTGTTAATAGCTAAATTCATAGAACCCACTGTGAAAATTAGTCAAGGGAAACCTCACTAACACAGAGTTGGAATGCTTACCACCCAGTGTCAATTATAGGAAGAACCATCAATTACAGACCCAACAGAACAAAAGAGGGAAAAATCATTACATAATTATAGGTCCCAGCAGGAAGAAGATGTACATTGCATCTCCTGCAAGAAATTGACTACCCCCACAACTCAGCCAGTGAGAAACCATCATCACCATGAACTCTTGTGTTCTCCAGTAGACTTTCATTCAAAACAACCTCTTCCAACTTGATCCTTCTCCATAAAATAATGTTCCTCTCCTTTGTTTGCTGGATTCATCAATGGTTTTGCCAGACCTTGCATATGGCTCAATTACAATTCTGTTATTTTTGAATGAACCCACTCTCGCTGGTAAAATAATTGACAGTTTTAGTATCAACGTTCACAATCTGTTCTAGAACTTTCCATACATTAAGATTCTATAGTTTTGAGAAACATTATTGATGAACTCAGTGTAGAGGTTTCATTAAGAAGTGTCATTAGAGGGGCACTTGGGAACCTCAGTCAGGGTCAGGCATCTGACTTCAGCTTGGGTCATGAACTCAGGGTCCTGGGATAGAGCAAGCTCTGCATCAGGCTCCATGCACAATGGAGAGTCTACTTCTTCCTCTGTCCCTCTCCCTGCCCATTCTCATTCTCTCTCTCTCTCTCTCTCTCTCTCTCTCTCAAATAAATAAAAATCTTTTTAAAAATGTCATTAGAAATGTGTGTGTTACCAGATGCTACAGTATAATGTAACTGTATAGTTATTACAAAGCCAAATGTAAGTAATCTGTAGTTTTGCAGTTCCTGAGTGTATTAAATTCGTACAATTATGATTTCCTATGTAGAGTCATAATCCTCAATTCCTTAAGCCCACATGGTATCTCTCCCACTAAGATAGCTTCTTCTGGGAGAGGTCTTCTTCATCCCATATATGAGACACCAATAACTTTACTCTGACCCTCACTTTGCTTTATTTCTCTTCTTAACAATCATCAATAGTTTACTTTCTATATCTTAGTTTGGGTGTAACCTCTAAGACTAGTTACTTTGTTTAGATCATTATTATACCTGTCACCAAAACAACCTCGTCAAGTAGAGAGTAGTAGTGATAGAGCAGGTGGTTAGCTAGATATATGAGCTGGAGGCAAGGGTGGTAGCCAACAGTGGTTTTGTGGTTTTTCATCTCCTGGGGCTATCAGACCCAGAACAACAGGTGCCAAGCATACACTCTCCAGCCTGTGTCCTGCAATAACCTATAAGTTCATTATATCAGATTTACACTGTACTTTCAACCCCCAGTGCACACCCCCATGTGGGAAGATGGCCAAGACAGGTCTGAAAGAACCTCCTAAGTCCCAAAACTCGGCTTCCCAACTGTTGGGAGGAGTCCCTTCAATGACTGGAAACAACCTCCGTTCGAGTCGGCCCTAGCTATAACCCATAACCTATGCAAACATAAAAAGAAAAACACCCCTAACCCCAATGCAGTTGCCACCTCTGGGCCTGCCCACTCTCCTACCTTGAGAGTGTACCATTCTTGATGAAATGCTTTGTGTTTGAATACTCATGTAAATATGTGGGGAATCCAAGACAGGCCTCCCTTCAAACAACTCGGACTCTCCAGCTACTAACATCACCTCTATATTATAAAGGACTGAAGCCCAAAGGGTGGTAGTGACTTGTGCCAAGATTCTAACCGCAATCTGATAAACTGGGCCCATGGATGCTCCTTCCACTGTCCCCTAAGACAGTCTGACAAAGTCAAATTCTAGCCAAACCAGTCTTGATTGAAATTGATCAACTTTCTATGTGGGAGCCTGATTCACTTTTGTCTGCCAAACGCTGGCAGACAGAAGTGAAACGACACCATTCCTAACTGTCCAAAATTATCTTCTGAACCTACACCCACCCCACTTTTTCCTGGATCCTTCTTTAGCTTCTTTGACCCATGGGCAGGTGTGTTTGTATTTTTAGCTCGGATGATGCAGCATCAGGTCAGAGACAGCACACACTGACACAGGTTTCAGTTGGCCTTTAAAGGCTCTAGCTTGTCCTTGTTCTCTCCCATTTTACATCCTTCTTCCCTCTTCAAGTTCCTGCTTTGTGGGCTCCCAGTTCTAGCATCAAACACCAGGATGATAGTCTTATAGACTCTGTGCTGCAGGCTCCCATAATGCCTGTAGTAGTTGTAATACTGCCTGTCATACTGAACCCTGGCCAAGTCTTCTTCAGATATCAGCTCCATCCTTGCTTGAAACAGGAGCATTTTCACCCTAGTCTGTGCCCCATAGCACAATATCCTTTCCCAAAGCACTAATCATTGTTGCAATTTCCCACTTATTTGTGAGATTACTTAAATAATGGTTGCCTCCTGGTGCATCTGGGTAGCTCAGTCAAGTGTCCGACTCTTGATTTCAGCTCAGGTCTTGATCTCAGGGTACTGTGATCAAGCTCCCCATCAATCTCCATGCTCAGTGGGGGAGTCTGCTTGAGGATTCTCTCCCTCTGTTCTTCCCCCAGTCTCTATTTCTAAAATAAATAAATCTTAAAAAAAAAAAAAAGGAATGGCTGTCTCCCTCACCAGACCACAGTTTTAAAAACTATTTCATTCATTGGCATATCTTTTTCACTATGTATATCCATTCAACTGATATCTTTGCAATGTACAGGCAGTGAACACGTTTGTTTAAAGTCAAGGTGGTCTGATGCATTTTGAAAGAAAGGGCAACATGGCATAGGTAGGATGATATGGGAAGGGAAGTTTCATGGCAAGATTTTACTCGCTTTTTTATCCCACATGCCTACCACAGAGTGGGTGCTTAATAATTATGTTTGCTGAATGACTTAACAAACTGACACACTAAAAATCCATCCCTGAGCTATTTATGAAGCTCTGTTCTACAGTCTTTAGGACAAGAATGGCCCTGGCTTAGTGATTTGGGGCAAATCATTTTACCTCTCCAAACTTTAATTCTAACTGAAAAATGGAGATCATATCACCTTCTTTCCAGGACAGAGAATAGTAAGAGCGATACAGACAAATATTTACGATGTCTGATGAGGAGAGAGCTGTTGTTCTAGCATTTCCCCAGATTCATAAGCAGAATTTAACAACCCCATCCTACTTTATCTCAGTCCAATCTATCATGTTCTTGCTTCTCTTTGCGAAGAGCCTGCCAGGCTTTCAGTGATATCAAAACATAGCCGGGATGCCACAGTTACTCTTATGTCAGCTTTTTCCATTACAGACTCTTATTTTCAGGAGCTCAGTGTGTTAGTGGAGACTCTGTGGTTTCATCATTTTCTATAATTGCTGTGAGCTACTGCCTCCCTCCATGTGACATCTCACATATTTTCCTGATATGAACAGCAACAAAAAACACGTTTCATTGATCAATGCTGTTGTATTTCATTTGAGAACATATTTTAAAAATAAATTATGAGTCTTGTAATGGGATAAGGCTAAGAAAGACATATTTAAAATACACAAGCACTTCCGTTCCCTCTCACCCTAAGCTGATGAAACTCATGCAATACACATTTTACAGGTGCATTCCAGTGGATGCTAATTTCATCCATAATTCTTTTGGCAGAGTCCAAGTTTCTGTTTAATTAACTAAATGACTTGAACCATCCAATTCTTGTTGTTACTAATGTATCACAATTAGAACAAATAGTAGCCATGGAAACCAATGGCTTTGTCATAATTCCTAAAACAAGGATAGCTTTACTTTTGAGCCCATCAAATTCACAGCTCTCTGCAGTATACATTTATGATTATTGCTAAATGGGGATGTGGTCACTCCAGAATGCAATGTGGAGCTCCTCGTTCCAAACTAATGTCATTATAAGAAGTCTGTCATTTCACTTAATGTTTGCCAAGTTCCAATCATTCCCAGATCCCTCATATTTATGTTCAATTAGGGAGTTATTGCAGTCCATAAAAATAGATATGAATTCACTGTGGGGGTGGGGAAACATGTCTCTTTTTCTACAATATAAGAAGGGGGAGATAAAAATTGTGTGTTGGGCTAAAACTGTGACAGTCTTGAAATTAATGTTCACCTCCTCTTTTAATATGGGCTTTCTCCCCACCCCCTTGTGTCAGAATATTACTTTCTGTAATTTTGCTACTAGGATCTGATCCGCTCCTGGGAAAAAAACAAAAGTACACCATTGAAATTCTGGACAAGGCTGCCAGAACCTAACAGGCAAGGACATGGACTCTGCTATTCCCGAATAGGAGTTGCTAAATGGTAAGTTGCAATTTGGGTCATTTTAAAGCAATTTCTGTACTCTGTAACTGGCTATAAAAATGAAGAGAAGGGTAACATGCTACATTCCTCCACCAGCATATCAAAGCCGTTTTTGAAATAAAACCACATATATATATATATTTATGTGTAGCATATATATGTAATATGAGCACTGGGCCTAAATGCCACTGTACTGCCTGGTATGCTGTAAATATAAACCAAGAGTATTTGCCATTCTATTCATTTCCTGCAGTTTTGTTTCTGAAAACAAACTGTAGTTTTAAGTCGTAATAGTTCATTGAGACAGTCACTTAATACCTCATGTGTCTGAAATCCTGAACATCACCTTCTTTCCCCCAAAGGTGTTGTATTTAGCTGGGCAAACAGAGTTGCCAGATGAAGAAACAGAAGCCATCTACTTAGATTTAAATTCCAGATAAACAACAGAGGCATTTTTAATATGAGTGTTCCCAAATAATACATATTTTATACCAAAAATGATTCAATTTAACTAATATTCATATTTAACTGTGTGTCATGTATTTTTATTTGCTAAACCTGGCAACTCTAGAAGCAACAGGCTTGTAATTTTTTTTTTTCAGTCCTAAACTCTCTTAATGATGTCAAAAGTCTCTCTCCTTTTGCATTTCTTCCTTCTAGTGATAAATACTCAGCTCCCTGCAGAGACCAGGCAAGTAAGGGGAGTGGAGAATGAGATTAGAAGAAAGCCTCTACAGTAGGAGGTCTTTGTGGTTTATATTCAGTTGGCTGCCATTTCTAGAAGAGGGTAAAGGCAGAATTAAAAATAAATGGCATTGGATGGCTGAGACATTTTGCCAGTGGCTGTCTCACTCATCATGGACCACCAGAAGCCAGAAGTGATGAATGCTGAGCAAGGTGAACTTTTAGAACAGAAGACATAAAATGTCATGAGACTGTTTACAAAACACAGCATTAGCCTAGGACTCCAGGCCACCTGTTCTGAGGGAGAACTTTCTGATTAGAAGTTGTACTCTTTAAATCTAGCTTGAGTAATCCCTCCACATACCCAATCCTGCCATATGTAGACACATGTTCCATGGTTAGTTATGCTTCCTTAAAAAGAGCTTCCTGGATAATTTCCATGTTTTACTGTACTTCTCAGAGGACATATGGACAACACAGCAGATGACAATGATCCTTGAGGACCCTTTCTCAGCAACTTTTTTTTTAAAGATTTTATTTATCCATGAAGGAGAGAGAGAGAGAGAGAGAGAGAGAGTAGGCTCCATGTACGGATCCCGACGTGGGATTCGATCCTGGGCCTCCAAGACCACACCATGGGCCGAAGGCAGATGCTAAACCGCTGAGCCACCCAGGGATCCCCCTCTCAGCAACTTTTGAAAGCATCTCTGAAACTTTTATTTGATTCCAAAACTGAACTAACTCAAGTCATACTGTTTAGTAAATAGATCCTTCATGTTTTGCTTTTGGGCTTCACTCAACCTACTGAGATGAGGCAGATCTTTCTATGCAAAGGCCAGTATTTTCCTGAGATCCATGCATTTTTCTCACATAGGTGCCCACACAATGACTTAGAGCCATTATATTCTCCAGTGTAGACTTTTATTGATACCTGACATTTGAGTAATATCCCAATTCCTCAATTTCATCATTTAGGGCCAATTTAGTCTTCACATTACCTTGATAACCTAAATTATTAGCAGAAGCTGTGCCACCACTAGTGAGGAGAAACTTGTCTTCAAATTACATTTAATTATCTTCATTAAGGATGATAGCATTCAGTGACACATATTTGCAAAGTGGGCAGACTAAAATAAGCCTGGCGCATCTCATTTCCTGAACATCCCAGGGTTTTTTCCACCTCTCTCATCTGTGTCTAGTTATTGTCTTCTCTAGCATTATGGTCAAAGGCAAAATTGCCCACATACTCTCAAGACAAAGATATGGCTGTCTTCTAAAAATGATTCCTTTTTTTTTGATCCCTGGACCTCAGCTGATAAAGACTTTGATAAAGCAATACTCACTACAGATTTGCATTTTCCTGAGGGAGTGGAAGTGGACAATTTCTGCTTGCAGATGGATACCTATGGCCAAGAGAACTGGATCTTCAAATGGCTTTTCTGCATTATTATTAGGAAGCCATTGCTGACATGTCCAGCCCACTGTAATTAGTACCCTTCAAGGTGTGTTTTCTTAAACGAGTAAGTGGGTTGATCAGTTGCCTGACAGCTTCTGTGAAAGAGATATGTCTTTGTGCTGGTTAGTCATGCAGGGGATTCTGATTTACATACAGTCAAAATAGGCTTTTTAAAGCCATGTTCATCCGAACACAATTCAATAGAGTCTGCTCTTACTCTATGTGTGATATTTAACTGGGTTCTTTAAAGTCATAGTTGGTGGGACACCTGGCTAGCTCAGCGGTTAAGCATCTGCCCCTGGTTCAGGTGTGATCCCGCGGTCTCAGGATCGAGTCCCACATCAGGCTCCCTGCCTGGAGCCTGCTTCTCCCTCTGCCTATATCTCTACTTTTATCTCTCTATGTCTTTCATGAATAAATAAATAAAATATTTAAAAAATAAAAGAAAATTAAGTCACAGTTGGCAAGAGAAAATTAACTATTTAGGCTTACATGAACTAAAGGAAGAGGAAACAAAAAACACCACATTATTTTCAGATCACTTTAAAAGTGGTCACATTTCCCAAATGTTCCTTCTGACATTTAAGAACAGCGTTGATTGCCAAAGGTATTTTTGGTGAGGTAGACCCAGTAGTACCCTTTTAACAAACACTTAAATGGCACTTAATGTATACCACACAAGTTCCAAAGGCAAATGTGCATTCTACGTATTAATTCATTGAATAGCCATACCAACCCTACCATGTAAGCACTATTATTTCTCCAATTTACAAATGAGGAAACTGAGGCCAGAAAGGTTAGTGAATTACCCAAGATCACCTCCAGCTCCTTGATATGGGTTTTGATTCCTGACTCAAAATGAAGGAATGAAAGTAAAAACTGTATCAGGCAATAGTTATTATGCATTTGCTGTGTGCCTGCCACTGAGCTAGGCATTATCTATTCTTCTCTTTAACAATTCTGTGCTATAGGCATTCCTACCCTGCCACCCTCACTTCGCATGTAAGAATACTAAGGTACAAGATGGGTTAAATGATTTGCCCAGGAGTTATATCCAGGGACAACAACACAGGACAGGCATTTTGAACCCTCTCTCCCCCTGCATCCAACATGTTGTCCTAAGGTATTTATCACTGGATTGAAGTAGTTTGATTTACTGAAAAACAAATCCTTATTCTCTAATCAAGGGTGAACATCTGGAATTGCTTGCCATGGAGACTCCCCAAAATCTCTTCTAAACGTTTTCCTATCTCTGGTGATATAGTGTCTTGTTGTTTTTCCTCTGTCATTTCTTCACATGACTTTATCAGCCCTGTCTAAGTCATAGACATTGTTTTTCTGATTTACTTTTTTCTTTCTCCTTGACTTATTTTGTTTTCCTTACTTGCAGGAATCCTTTATATTTTCTTGTTTCTTTTGTTTGCTAATAAAGTTTTCATCCATTCTATCATTCTTTTGCTTTATTGTTTCTGGGTTACCAATCTTAGAAAGCTCTTCCAATTCTAATATTTTTTGAATTTATATTTATAGATGTTTTTCTTTTTAATTTTAGCTATTTTCTTTATCTACGGTTTCCTTTTTGTGCAAGATGTGAAATATAGGTTGAAATATTTTTTCCTTCCGTGAAGAATATCCAGCTCATTTCACATTATGCATTGAGCAGAACATCTTAAGTTCATGATTTGCAATGACACTTGTATTATAAAGCAAATTCCCATATACAGGAGTTTGTTTCTGTACTCTTTATTATGTTCTACTGAGTTATTTATCCACCCTTATAACAATACCACAATACTTTAATTATGTTAGCCTTGATAGATATCTTGCCATGTGATAGGGTAAGCCACCAATACTACTTTTCTAAACTTGTCTTTATTATTTATTTTTCTCCTGTATTACCTTTAGAATTGGTTTAATCAATCCTACCAGAATTACATACATTAATTTGGGACTGATAATCTTCTTCCTCTCCAAAGCCTATCTCTCGATTCATTAAGGCATCCTTTAAGTTTTTCTTTCTGAAGTCATTAATTACAGCAATTAAAACAGAAGTAAACCTATTGCCTATGGCAGGGCTTCTAAATTAATTGGTGCTTTTCTTCAGTAACTTCAGGGTTTTCCATTGTTAGAATCCACAGATTTTGGGTTCCTTGCTTAAGAAGCTTATTATAAATACATAGGAGAAACCAACTCTCCACATGTGGTAAGGAAAGCATGTCATACAGAAAATAAACACATAGCTTAGAAGATAATGAGCACTGGAGTATGATAGCAGGAAAACTCAGTATATATGGAGTCATGAAGGGTATCTACATAAAGGATGGGGACATTAGCTGGTTCCTGATGCACCTATTGAAAGTTTTGCTGAGTAGCGATATTATCGTAGTGTGCTTAAATCAGATGCAACATACATTTTATTTTGGTGGTGAAGGGGTGCATCTAGCGTTGAAAGAGCCCAATGCTTCTCATTTTAGAAGCTTCAAATATTGTGCAAAATGTTGCCAAAGTCTGTTAGCATAAGACATTGCATTTTATCATAATAAATATTTTGTGTTTGACTTTTAAGTAAAGTAGTATCTGAATAAAATATCATTAAAAATTGGATTTCAAGACACTTCTGTTAATGGCATAGTAGGTATTTCAGATCAACTTCCCAATAAGAACACCTGGAAAAACTGAGGAAAATTGAAAATCTCTCTCTCTCTCTCTCTCTCTCTCTAATCTATTTCAAGGTCTTAAAAGAAGACCTTGAAGAATTGTAGGAAGAAGATCCTAAGAAAGAAGATAAAAAGTAATCCTTGTACTTTGTAAGGATTTTTTGTTTTGTTTTGTTTTGCCTTCTTTTTTATTTTGTATTTCTCCAAAGCCACCTGCTTATTCTAGAAAACTTCATATTCATCCAAGCTTTGGTTTGAGACCTCAAAGGGTCATAAGCTAGGAATAAGGACTGTCTAGAAATATACCAGTCCTCACAGAGATTGGCTTAGACTCACTTAGAAGCAAAAGTCAATCTTTTCTATTACATCAAATTATCTGTTCAGTTTCTCCTATATAATAGTCAGCAGGTATTCATTATTAGGTATTCAAGGTAACAAGATTGAAAATGATGGTTAAAAAAAAGTAACTCAGAATTTAATGCATAGATTTAATGGCAGATTAGGGCAGAGCTCAAAAGATTAGAAGATGTGTCAGAAGAAAATAACCAAAAAGAGAAAATTAAAAATAAAATAAGAGATTCACTGAGACATTTTAGTTATTTAAACTTGAGTCTCAGTATAAACTGAAAGTGAGAATGGGGAAAAATTCACTGAGATATCCTTGTATTATTCAGGTACTTTATTTAAATTAATTCATCAACTAGTTGATTTAATACATGCTTCCACAAGTTGAATAGCAGTATTACCAGAACTTCTAATATAATAATAAGTTTCCCCCAGCTTTCCCTCTTCCAGGACTTAATTATGCACACTAGGAATATCAGTAAAAATACCAAACATGAGGCCCTGATGTCAGAAGTTGAGACCTACTATCACTGTCTTTTGAATTAGCTTAGATCATGCTATCGCATGATAGCTCATTTAGAAGTGGTTATAGAAAGCAAACCAGGGCCCAGATCACCTTTTTCCCAAACACATGCCCTATGTGTTTGGGGGAATGCTGAAAGATGTTATCTCTTGTTAAATTGTAAATATTCTTCAACTTCCAGGGAAAAACAGCAACTCTGTTTGTACATTCAGAAGATGTGGACATTTCCTTCTCCACGTCTCTGCCCTGAGAGGTGGTTGCCTCATGTTTATATTCTGAGTGTCAGGGATGAATAATGCCACATATTTAGAGTTTTCCTCAAATGCCCATCACCATCTGGGCTGAAATTTAGCCGCTTTTACAAATGTTTTGTCAGCTATAATTGAATCTTGTTGAAATATGCTGGACATATGTATGTTATGGTTGGAATGCTGAATGCATAGACGGAGCCTTATCCAGCAGTTATAGGGCAACAGTGGAAACAAATCTTTTATTGGTCAACACAACACTTCACTATCTCTACCTTTACTATCTAAGCGAGATCTCATTAATCTGGTAGTTACAGATTCCAAATCCCCATTTGTTCAGATTAAGTGAAACCGGAAGAATTTAACTCAGCAGATGAAGAGTATTTCCCAGGCGAACTGAGAGGGTAAATACACTGGGAGATTGTTTTTAAGGTCTTTACATCACATAAATATGTTAAAGACTTAGAAACACTAATTATATATTCACGTTGCTGATAATTATATGTTCATATTATCTGTTCATTAAAGCAGCTCATTAATTTACTCTGAAAGAATAATTGGTTCAAGTTACTGTGCATATTTGAAAGAAATGAAATCTGTCTCCTTAAAGATAAGCAATGGATCTTCTACTGCATCTAATTGGGCCTCTCCACAAACTAATTCAAATTCATGCAGTTTTACAGAAGTTGTCTTTAAGAATTCTTTCTTGCTACCCAATAAATTAATCTCTCCTCTAAACCCAAGCCTGTCCAGGTATCAGCAAATACGAATGGCTATTTCCCCAATCTTTAGTAGTCATCCATCCAAAATCTCTTCTATCTTCCCTCTTAATTTTGCCTTTTGATGCCACATGGAGACATCTGAGCCTTTACTCCAGGACAGCCCCACTGTATATTTTAAGATGGCTGTTATGTCCAATGTAGCTGTCTTATTTTCTCCAAGTTAAATATATCCCATTTCCTCCCTGAATTAAAGCTTAGTTTTTCTATGATCCTTTTGAACTTGGCCACTCACTTAAATCCAGACCCACCCTGATTCCAACAGTTGCCAGCAGTTTCAATCCACATTTCTCTTCTCAAAAGCAGGGATTCTTCTTTGCTGCATATCTTAGCCCAGGGCCTGACATATGAAATGCATATTGTTCAGTGGTTTTAAACACTTTACAAATATTATCTCAATTTAATTCTGAAAATAAACTCAAGAAAGTAGCTACTGTTGTTTTTATGCCTATTTTAGAGATGAAGAAACTGAGAAGAGGTTAAAGAAACCTAACTAAGGGTATATAACCCAAAGGTGTGGAGTTAGCAAGGGCCTGTGAATTCTGGCTCTGGAGTCCAGGCTCTGTAATGCTAGTCTTTAACCATTTTTACCATGCTGTATTATTAATGCCATCAATATAGAACTACAATTCAAGATTTTCAGAAGGATCTATGATGAGATCTAGAAAAGCCACACAGAAAAAGGAGTGCATCCAAAATAGGGCAAGGCACTTTAAGATGACAAAATTAGGACTAAAATTCCAGACTATTACTTTTCAGTCCAAAGTTCTTTCCACAATATTCCTCATGAGCACTGTGAATTTCTATTAAAAAATTGTCCATAGTGGGTTTTGTTGTTGTTGTTGTTGTTGTTTTTACTAATTTATGATATGCACCATCAAACTTTGAATTAACTTCAATGTTCCACATCTCCAGACTTCTCTTTGCAAGAGTAGCCTCACAGAGCTATAGTCTTCTACCTTTAATGAGTATATGCATATCCCCTGCGTATCTTGTTAGAATGCAGATTCTGATTCAGTAGGTCTGAGATTCTATATTTCTGCAGTGCTCCCACATGATGCCAGTGTTTTCAGTACATGGCTGTGAATTCACAAGCAAGAACGCAACTGTTCTAGTCCTTTGAGATTCGATTTCCATTTCCAGTCATTGGAAGGCTTGGCCTTGATAATCACAAAGACCCCTTCCAACTGCATTAAGTATATAGCAACTTTTATTTCTCTCTGGCCTCTTTCCTAATTTCTCTATCCTCTTGGCTGACTTGCCAGCTTATTAGCTGTGATTACAATATGTAGGTTAGGTTGAAAAACTGTTCTCAACAGACCTGTTTCTCCAAATCCTGGCTTTGGAACCTTGGAACACCTCCCTAAGGCTCAGTTTCCTCATCTGCAAAATGCCTACAACCCCTTTACCTACAGAGTGGTTACAAGGAGTGCTGGAGTGGGGGAAGAGGTTAGTTGTTGTTTACACTGCCCTGGTGTGGCAATCAACAGACCTTTCTTTCTATTCCTCTGCTTCACCACCACCACTCTCAAGTATGTTACACATTCAATCACATCACTTGCCTTCTCAAAAACCTCTTCTTATAGGTTATTAGCATTTTCCATTATCCAAACATTATCATTATCTGGGGGGATATAGAGCCCTCTCTCATTACTATACCTAAAAAAAAGGTGCTTCTCTTTCATCTGTAAGTCAATAATAGGGGGTCAGAAGATGCAAAGGCACCTTTAAATAGAGTGCCCCTTTCCCAGAAAATTAAAGTTCAAGAAGTCTTACAAGACCAAAGTAAGAATGAGAAAGAGGTTTGGTCTGTCAGGCAAAGCACTTAGGCAAAGTACCTTCTAATTGCCCGATGCTGATATATCTGGTTCTTCTGGCAAGAGCATCCTGAGGAGAGAGTTACCAAATTAATTTTCCTAAAGCCCTTAACCACTTATCCATATGACTCCCACCATTATTTAGCTAACCATAGGAGAGAGGGACATATTAGCTATGCTGAACTAGATATGCTGGCTCCAATGGCAGTTCTGTTTGACATTGCGAACTAATAGTCTGCTATTTCATTTGCTGTACATCAGTCTCCTGAGCTTGGATGATTCAAGTGGACCTATTATATAGGTGGTAATTGAGTCCGATGGCCAGAGTCCACATAACCAAACACAATTTCATCCACTGATGAATCCTATGCAACTGACTAACCATAACAATGTATCTACAGGGACCTGGGAGGCAATGACCATGGAAGGAGAGCCATTCATGGAGGGCTTCTCTGAGGAGGTGGCTTTTGTGCTCAGGCCAGAGGTCTGAGAGGTGAAGAAAGAGGATTCTGTACTGTTCAGGAGGTCATACAGAAGTAAAGTACAATAGGGTTGAGCATCATGTGTTCTAAGAATAGGAAGAAGAAGCTTGGCAAGAAAGACAATACAATAGATGAGCTTGGTCAGAATAGAGGCAAGGACTATACCATGTGGTTCTTTTACATTTTAAGGTTCCTATACAGGGTAGTGGATGCAAACTGTTGAAAGTTTGAATTGGGTAAAAACATAATCCTTCACATTAAAAAAGAACAGAAGTTTAAAAAAAAAAAAAAAAAAACAATCCGGAGACAGTCATAATGGCAAGGAAGGATGGAGATGCTAGCAATGGAGACCAGAAGGAAAGAGGGATTACAAACATACTTTGGAGGAGGCCATTTCCTCTTCCTATTGGGATTTTTTTCATCCTCATGTTTCCTTCCTAAATTCCATGTTTCCTCCTCACCACCAGTAACTCATTCATCAATGTATCATAGCTCATTGTTCTCATTCCCACCATTCTCTATCAAATGTCAGGGATCCTGATATATACAATAAGGCAATAGTATTTTAATAATAATTACTGATCACTATTGGTCAAGTACTGTTCCCAGGACATGATGTGTTTCATTTAATCCTCAAAACGATCTAAGATAAGTAGTATTAGCATCTCTACTTCATAAATGAGAAATATGAGGCTCAGCAAACTTTAGTGTGTGCAAGGCTCGGTGTGTTCACATACATTTGTAGAATTAAATTGATTATGACTTATGAGGGAATGTATAAGTCAATTCTACATATTCTCTAAGACTGCTTTGTGTATAGATATTTGAGGCTTGATAATACACTCCATGGGCTCAACTGTATCTAGTGAACAAAAAACTACTACTATATATTAAATATCTTCTTATTGATGTTTGTTTCTTAGTGGACCAAAGATGATCCATGTAAAGTCTGAGCTAATCATATTCCTTTGCTTATAATCTTCCACTCCAATGCATAGTGTGATAACTACAGGGGAACCCAAAATACAAAAACAAAAATATCTTTAGCCTCTAAGGAAAATGTGGCCTTCGGGATTATCTGGAGGCTGTGAAAGATTACAATCTCAACTGCTATAGGGACCATAGAATAGGCCAGATGTAATGACCTGAGTCATGAAAATAAGAAACAAAATCCCAAGATGGTTCTTTTGGACATATCTTCTACCTAATTAATTTTGCCACCTTTGCAATAGCTGACTTGTATTTTTCTGGTGTACTTCTTTTTGTTAGGCCAATTACCCACTGAACTCTGAAAATTTCCCCCCAAATATATTGCAGGTCATTTAATCCTAAATAGTAGTTTCATGGCCATAGTCCAGTGTTTTAATAGAAATGAGAACATAAATGAAAATGTCTTATGACATTGCAGAAATTAAAAAAATCCTATCTGGTTGTTTCATCTGCAGGGTAATTGCTTCATTTGACTGGACTGAAACCACTGTCAGCAGGCTATTGGAAATTCTTGTAATGGACTGTCATGTCAATTGGTGTGTGTGTTGGAGGCGGGGGGTGGTGGTTCAAATTACTTTGAAAAGCATCTCTATTACGGCTAATTCTTTATTCAGTAGACAATTCATGAACGGCTTTACACATTTTTAAAGAAATGATCCCTGAAGATAACTACCACCACTAGGGACTAAAATCCTATAAGAATTGAGACTTAAAATCCAAGAAACTTTTAGCGTAACACAGTTAGCTAAGAAATCTTGCAAGTGCCTTATATTTGGCAAGGTAGATGTTTACTCATACCACCCCTCTTTCCAAAAAATTAAAACATAAACATCAAGCATAGGACAGCAATAGTTGAGTCTGTTTTAAGTAAAACCAAGTCAACTAAGAAAGAGTTAAAGGACTAGGAATCTATTTGACATGAATACCCAGGTATAAGTGGGACAGCTACATTTAGAACCAATTTCTTCCTGGTATCACTTGTTTTAGTTTTCTTGGTTAAGGTTCTTCAAGTGGGTTTTTCAGGTTGGCTGGTTTCACTTTAAATTCACTGCTTCTAGCTTCAAGTGGCTTTCTGATGTCACCTAAATATCAGATCGTATTGCTAGTCCTATCTATTCCAACTCTCTAGATGACTGTGTCATACACTGTCCCCTCTCCTTACATTCTCAAGATCTCTACTCCCAATACTCATTCAATGCCCTTGCTTTCTGTTTAATAGACAAGAAGCCAACAGAAAGAAGTTTCCACCAACTCCCAGGCCACATTCACCCACCTGCCCACATCTTTGTCATGCACTCTGCCTCCTCCTGGTGATACAGATGAAACATCAGTCCCCTTCAGTCCCCTTTTCCACTGGCTCTCTAGAGCTCATCTACTCTCCTCTACTCAAGCAAATGATTCCAGCAATCTCTAGCCCCCCACCACGCGTCATCAGTTTCTCCCTGTCTCCCTGTTTACTAGATCTTCATCTATATACATGTGTGGTATTGTTTCACCCAACATTCAATTTTGTTTACCGATCTAACTAAAACGTTGTTTCCTAGCCTCTCCATAGTTTCGGATATCTAGATCATTTCTAATTAAAACAGAATAGTGTACTTTTGACATATACATTTGTTTCTTACTTAGAAGCTCTATCTTTGGACCATGTAAATGTACGTCTTCATTTTTGCCACTTTGAGAACTTGTATGAGGGGTGGATGTGGTGGTAGAGAATTAAGTTTGCTAATAATTTCTGTGAGCTTGTTGAAATGCTGGCAGTCCTCAATTACCTACATCCCAGTTTTCTCCATGAAATACTGGCTACTTATTTCCATTAAAAATTATAAGTGTTTGAGATTATACTCAGGACCAGTAGTTTCAGGGAAATAAAACCATGTGTATGCTTCTGTGTTTTTTCAAGGAAAAGAATATTTTATACCAAAGCAGTGGGCAATTAGGTTTCTTTTGTTCCTCTTGTATTTGCCTCCTTTCTGCTCTTTACACACCTTACATTCCTACATTCTTAGAACCTATTAAGGACTCCAAGGAGAGTTTATTTGTAAGTTGTAACGATCAGTATTTACCATAGTGGAAAGGTAAAGGGAACTAGTTTTACAATGCTTATGTAATGATTCATATGAAGATGACAAAAATGAACACATTGTACGTTAAAACATTTTAGTAAGAGTATAAAGTTAATTCTGACCTTGTAGACCCCTGAGATCTGTTCTAAAATAGTCAATTTGTTCCAGAACATCAAAGAGCATGACAGACACAACTCTGAGAATGAAATTTACTTGTCTTGGTTAGAATACCTGAATCTGAGAAACTGTAAAATGTGAGCAAGTATCAGCCAAGCTTCAATATTGATGGACTTATTATATTAATTTACTAATTAATTACCTCAGCTGCAATATGAAGAATTAAATTTTCCTGTGTAATCTGTTTAGGTAACAAAGGTATTGCTTTACCAGATAAACTTCGGTTTAATGTTATTATGCCCTTAAGAAGAACAATGATTCTTCACTTATTAAAAGGCCAAAGTTCTTTACAATTGTATTACTTCTTATGCTTATTCTTATGTCCTACTGTCACATCTTAAGAGTCTAAATCACCTCTGATTTTTTTTTTTTGCCTTTCTCAACGGAAATTCTTAATTAAATTCTTAATTAATAAGAAATAATAAAACATTCAGGGGCAGCCTGGGTGGCACTGCCTTCAGTCCAGGGTGTGATCTTGGAGACCCCGGATCGAGTCCCACATTGGGCTCCCTGCATGGAGCCTGCTTCTCCCTCTGCCTGTGTCTCTGACTCTCTCTCTCTCCTCTCTGTGTCTATCATGAATAAATAAATAAAATCTTAAAAAAAAGAAAACATTCAGGATATCTTTTATCTCTAAAACTCTCTTTAAGATTTCACAGAGAGGACCCCTGGAATCATAGATTTGTTCTTAGACCTTACAGAAAGAGAGAAACTAGAAGTGATTAATTTCATTTGCTATGTTTCTATTTATGGGGTTGCATGGGAAAAGTCAAAATAGAAGAGGTGCTGAGCCTTCTCTAGATTAAATTTTTATATGGTAGATGTTATAAATATTAAGAAATTATATGCTATATGGAAAATTCCTAGAAATTTGTCAGTGTCCTCACTGTGCATGGTGTGTTTCTGTTTCTCAGACTCCTGGTTATGCTTGCTCTGATGATAGCAGACAATAATAGTATAGTGCAGCCATATGGTGAGCACACCAGCCCAATATGGCCCACTACCTGTTTCTATAAATAAAGCTTTATTGGAACACAGACAAGCCCATTAGTTTATGTATTGTCTATGGTTGTTTTACACTGCAATAGCAGAGTTGAGTAGTTGTGGCAGAGACCTTACTTCCTATCAACCAAAAAGATGTACCAATTGGCCTTTTACAAAATAAGTTTGCTGAAGCCTGGTAGAGCATTAGCCATAATTTTAAATTATTAAAATGTAAAATGTACTTGGCCAAAACCACTCCTTTTACTTAAATCTACAATTTTCTAGGACAACGGATTTCAACTAGGGGTACACATCAGCCTTACCTATGCAGTTTTATAAAGATGCAGATATCTAGAGCCTATACAATGACTTAAGACATTTTTGCCATATTCTTGGTATGCTATTGGTATACTATATATGCTATGCCTCTAGATTATTATATGTTATTCACTAAGATTTCACTTGTATGTAAAGCTGTTGGTCATGAAGTTCTATAAATTTTATATAACATCCCCTACCTTTGAAAGAAGTGTTAATCATTATTCTTAGAGACATTTTGTCTAAAACATTTTTTGGATTGTCTTTGTTATCTGGTTTTGCATGCCACAGAAACAACCAAATTTCCTTGTCATTGAATTATACTTGATGTGAACTCTCATCAGACATTTCACATTTGAAAATGGCCAGTAATAAATTAAACGCAGCCACCATAATTCTGTTTTACTCTGTCTCTTCCCTCAAGGCTTTGCAATCAGATACAGACCCTCTCAGAGCCCTAACATAAAGGATTGTAGCCAATTTAGATGGCATGGTTTGGACAACTTTTAGACCATACCAGGATTTCCCACACTCTTTTTAGTCAAAAAAAGACAGCTTCATGAAACTGCTCCCAAGAGTCCAAATGGAACAAGAATTAATTATGTAGGGCTCAATGAACTAATGAGGGAAATTTTATTTATTTGTTAGCAATACTGTTGATGTGGCTTAATATCCTAGTATGAATAGATAAGGAGACTCTTCTCCTTCTAACCTATCTGTAACTCATAACTATTTGGTAGGTTCTGCTTTTTAAAACTGAAATAAAATATTTACAAATGCTATCCTCTTCATTTTTTTACTGACTCTCCTGCCCCCCTTCACCCCCCCCACTCAGAAACTCTTTTGAATCTCCTTACTTAATATGGCTGTGTAGTTATTTGCATAGATTCAATAAGAGTCCATCCCCTCTCCCTTTTTTTTAAAACCGGAATAGGAAATATTGGTTATGTAACAGAAGACTTGCCTGGTGTATCATATTTGAGGATGATATTCATCTAATCAGGTATAGCAAACCACATTTGAGAATGACTTTTATAGAAAACTCTTCTGGCACCTGGATTTATGGGGTCTCAGGTAACAGGTGGTAAGGAATGCCATACCCTGGGAAGCCAAGAATATTGAAGTAATTTGAAAAATCTGAGAAGAGAAAAACTTAACCAAATATCTAGATACTGCAGGGGAAATCTGGAAGAGTTTCTTGGGCTTGACTTCCTAGCCTCTGAATGCCAAATGATAGCCTTCAAAAGTCTGATATGAGATTTCTTATGAAAATTTCCAGCAAAGCAAAGTTAGGCTGTCCTAGATAACAAATTAACACTTGCTGCACCTATATAAATAACTAGGCCAAGCCTCATGAGACCAGTCTTATTTTACAATCAAGAATGATCTTATTTTTGAGATTACTTATGGTCAAAAGGAGGTAGGATTATAAGAAAATTGGGAATAAGTGCATAATTAATAAGTGTCTCTATTGGAAAACTAGGCATTTTTTTTAGAGCAAGCCCTTCTAGAATATTTGATTTGAACTTTCATTGACTTTGAGCTCTTTTGTACTCTATAATTTGTAGTTAATTCATAGTAATGCTAAATAATTCTTGTCTATAGATATCAACTTTGTTCAGTATGTCTAGGAGTCAAACTAATTTCTCTGTCCCAACCTAGTAGCAAAAGCCAATTTTGTGTTTACTTAAACATTCATTTCAGCTTTTCTTTATTCCATATAAATTTGTCCTTGTTTAATTTCTCCTATGAATTAGCTGTAATATCTACTTGATGTCCTCATTAATAACTGCTATGAGTTATTCAAAAAATCTTAAACATGTATTTATTAACATTTTTTCAAAATTACTTGCAAAGCAGGATTTTTAAAAATAGTATCAAAATACCTTGCATCCCCCCTCCCCCCATAGCTGAAACCTATGATAAATATAATAATGAAGATAAAACAGACAAAAATCCTATCATCCTAGACCTGACACTCTGAAAGAATGGATACAAAATGAATACCAAAAGGGGATAGCAACAAATAAAATGAGTCCATAAATTAGTACATTTGAAAGTGACAGTGTTATGAAAAAAATACAAGACACCATTGGTATGAGCTGTTATTCTGGATATTTAACTCAGTGGTACAGTTTTTCTCCAGTAGTTAACAAAACCTAGAACGATAAATCTTGGGATTCTAGTGCCATTTTTGGCATATTGGGGTCTTGACTTTTGTGACATATACAATCAAAAAGCAGAAATTTTTGGGCTGGGGGCACTTAGAAAAAAAATAACAGCTTTGAATAAGTGACACGCTGTATTAACCAGTCACCACCTTCTTTCCCCTAGTTTACAAAAGGCAGCCTCAAGCATGTGAATTAGAGTGCTGATTTGACAGAGAGATTGATTTTTGTTTCCATTAAATAAGATTTGCACTTGACCATGTATGTCAGGTCTTTGGGAAAGAAATATAAGCTCTGTTGTACCAACTGAAAATAGACAAGTTTGACTGAAAGCCACGTAACTACGCATTAGTGCAATATTCAATAGCAGCTTGAACTAGACAGACTTTATGAGGTACAGTCTACACCACAGATTTGTAGGAAATCAGATGGTGACAATTTTATGTCTGATTCCCTAATACAATGAGTTATGAGATTGCCCCCATTTTTGACAGTAGATGCTTTGCTTACCAGTCATAACCAACAACACTGAAAAACTGAACTTACTAACTCATACTCAATATACCAGCCTCTGGAAATGGTACAAGTGTCTAGAATACTTACTCATAGGTGGTAGTGATTGTAGACTACCTCGATTTTCTACAAGAACATCAAAGACCAAACTTGCAAGTCTTCAAAGAATTCCACATTGACTACCAGCCTACCTTAGAGAATATAACTTATAAAAAAGTAATTTCTTCTGAAATAACTTTCTTTATTATGAAACAGTAGCAGGCAAATTAACCGCAATTGCATCTTCATAAAGATTTCCATTCCAAGAGCTAACATTTCAGGAAATCAATGGAGAGCTAATTATGCATGAGTAGTCCCTGATGCTGAAAGCGGAGACACAAGGGACAGTACTGGAGAGACATGAATTGTTACCTCTCTGAGATAGTATCTCTCCTTCTGGTGGTAGGCATATGAATCTGTACATAATTATAGGGAGAAGACGACTTTCCGTTCTTTCTTTTTTAATCTCTTCTGTAGATGGTAATCAGAGAGACGGATACTGAATGAATATGAGTATAAAATATGACAACGGAAAAGAACTGTGTTAAATTTTGATGTTCATTTTGTATCCTTTCTTTCACAGTGTGTAAAGCCTAATTCACAATATGCCACCTGATTTGTGGGGAAGGGGGTTTGATTATTAACAAGACTGAGATGCTTCTATATCTCCATATTCTTGTATGAAATTCTACTCTGAAGGCATCAGAAAAAAGTGGGCTGCTTATAAACATCATGGCTTCATAGACTTGCTCTCATACCTTTTTTTACTGAGGATAAGTGTTTAACAAACATAGAATGAACATTTTTTCATGTGATGAAAGATGTGACCTTTGATGAGCCTCCCTGAAGAGAAGTGTGTCGTTGACTCTGCTGGTCCCACACCTTGCATTTCTTCCCTCTTATTTGTAGTGTGGCTTCTTGTTTGTTTATTTTTCAATCAGTCCCTTTCATCTGCTGACAAGGATGCTGGTCAGTCTTACCCCATCAAT
Source organism: Canis aureus (assembly GCF_053574225.1). Classification (NCBI taxonomy): domain Eukaryota; kingdom Metazoa; phylum Chordata; class Mammalia; order Carnivora; family Canidae; genus Canis; species Canis aureus. The sequence goes on from NC_135629.1 coordinate 11,403,037, forward strand.
ACATGATATTATGCTGGCATCTATTCTTGGTCTAGGGAATGGTATTCATTCTAATTTGGCCCACTGAAACTGAAGGGAAGAATACATCTCCAGTGGTTGAGGGTAAGGGTCTCTTCCTTTTTATTACACAGAGCCCCAGCATACGGCCCCAGTTGCTACTAGCAGCGTCCTGTAAGCTTCACTGCAGCCAGAAGAATAGAAGTGTAGAAAGAGCCTCGGTTTTCCAGGTTTCGGGGACACTGACCACATTGTACACTACAACTGACCACCTTCCAGGTTTCGGGGACACTGACCACATTGTACACTACAACTGACCACCTTTGGACTTCAAAAGCACACATCTCCTTGGTATTCAAACCGCCTTGAGTCAGGTTTGTGTTTTTTGCAGCCCAAATCATTTTTAAAAGATTGAACTTTTTATGCATCTTTTTCCTAAGAATTAAACTTGAGCAGTCTATATCAAGTAGCTAGATCCCTGAAGGGTTATCTTCTCCAGCCTTCTATTTTTTCACTTATTCACTCAGCATACATTTAACATCTGCAGTCTGCCAAAAACTTGAATATACCAATCCAGTGATAGCCCCTGCTCTTAATTTATCAACTAATGTAGATTATCTTAAGCTCTTAGAGGCCTAAGACCTCTTGATAGTCCAGTGAAACCTTGGACCCCTTCTCAGCATTTTGCCTTTAGGTGCACAGGACCAAAAAAAAAAAAAATCACACTACAAAGGAAGCCACATATGTATACATACAGTTATCAAAATGCTTTTAAAAATTGTGACATACTCGCACACACATGCTTCTCTATTGATGCTTTAAATAACAAGGTCAAGGCAGCAGGGTTTAACAGTCAGCTTAATTTAAAAGTAATGATGAGCATAAAGGATATTTTAAGATAGATACAACTATAATGTTATTTGATTATGTGTGTGATTTTTAATGTGTGCAAAGACCCTCTGGCAGGACAAAGTATGCTAACTATGGGGGATTCAGGACAGTGTGACTGGGTCACATTGAGAGAGTTAGCAAAAAAATGATATAAATAAGGTTGCTTAGTTGAATATGGGTTGCTTTTCTGTCTCTCCTTTTCTCTCTCCTTTCCTGTCGCTTGTACACACACACGTGCGTGCACTCACATACCCAAGTATGGTAAGGAAATAGCACATGAATTGCCTGAAATAGCACACAAAATGGCAATGGAGTAACTATAGAAAGGACCTGCAGATGTAGCTTTTGAAATGAATGGGCCCATTCATCAATTCAGTGAAACGTGAATTTTCCCAGAGATACTATAATCTGTAGTCAATTATAATGAAAAGAACACCTTCATTGAGAGGATATGGGCAAATTATAAGACATTTCTACAGTTAAGAATCACAGACTTGAGGTGACTTTAAAATCCATTTTGTGGATAGGGAAATTGATGCCCAGAGTGGACAAAGTGACACACACTCGAGGTTACATGGGTGGACGGTGGCAGAGCTGGATGCAAGCTCTGGTCCTTTCACTCAAATTCATGTTACTCTGTTGCCTTGGAACACCCCAGTTCAACACAACAGGCATAACGAGGTCATTTGTGTTGCTTACCAAGAGCTTTTATTGACAACTAAGGCCTCTAAGGAGAAATTCAAACAGAATTATCAAAATCTAAACTTGTCCTCCTGCCAGCCCCATCTCCCCACCTCAACCCCTGGGATTGAGAATGAGAGTTTTATTTGATGTGTCTCTCATCTAGTCAACATTTCTCTGTGATAAAGAAAATCCATTTCCCATTAAATTAAAATTGCTTTTTCATCCTAACAAACACTATACCCCTGGTACACACCAGAATAAAAATAAATTGATTTTTAAGTATCCACTGGAAAAAAAAATAACAATAAGAAGCATAAAAACCATGGTGCCATTGTATGCCTTTTGAACAATTTAGCTATGAAAATGGATTCCTTTACTGGAGACAGCCATTCTATCTCTATGATGGCAACATTTCAGGGCAGTTCAGGAGATTTGGTAAAAACTTCAGTCTTTAAGATATATTTGCATGAATGATGCTAAATGACCTGTTGGCTTGACATGTTGCCAAGGTGATAAGACAGTTAATGGAATATAGCACTCTTATCACTCAGTAAAAGAGAATGACTTTAAAATGTGTCTCAACAACTTTTATGTCCTCACTAGAAACCCTCCAACCATGTATTTCAGGGCCTTAAAACCCAGAACCCATAGTGTGTTCCAGAAACAATAGCAGATACCTAGGGCTACGTGAGTTGAGGTTGTCACTAATCCCTTGAACATTGGGAGACCAAGATCATTTGTTGGTTATTCTCATCTCAACTTCTGACAACCCCTCCTCTATAAAGAACCTGTAAAATGCTTTCAGAGTTACACAAAGACTGCTTCTCAATGCAGTGCTTTGCTAGCCATTGAGGTTGTATTTCTTTTGATACTTAAGTAAGCATACATGTCTGTGTGTCCACCTCTGGATATAAGAGCACAGATTCCCTGTACTAAAGCTTGCCACACCAGATGTCAGTGCAAAAATTGAAGCTAATGTTTTGAGGACCAGGATGTCTCATCACTCAGAATACAAGAACTAAAGTTTCAAAAGATGTCCATAATATATCATTAAGTGATGCTCTGAACCTCTCTGGGTATGTACAATAACCAGTAGGAAGTAAATGTATTTTAGTTTCATGGTTTAAAAAAAAGAAGAAAGCACAAAAGAATAAAAATTCTCAGTGTTTAATTTTGTATGGCAAACATTAATTTTATAATAAAAACGTCAAGAAGGACATCTCAGAGTAAAGAAAAAGCCCATATGAAAAGATATTGTGGCATTGTGGCATATCTCAGTGCATTGTGAAAAACATAATTTGCATGTGTCCCATTAGATGAAATCAATGCTGCCACTGATGATGGGCCCCTAGGCAGGCCCTTCAAATATGAACCTCTATTCTCAGATCTGTAGAATAAAAGAGCTGAATCAGATCTATCTACAGTTCCTCCAGGTCAAATATCTTGTGAGTGGGGTGGTCTCTTCTAAGAGGCTTATACATAAAATTTAAGGAAAAAAAATTAAGTCCCTGCCCCCTTGCCCTTTGCTCTGATTAACTCTAGATATCTTTATTATATCCAATCTTAGAATCCTTCTGAAAAGACAAATTCATGTTTCAAGTCGTCACTTCTCCATATTTAATCCACCAAAGTCAATTATTGATTATTTCACTACTGACGCAAATGATTATTTTTTCATCATGGAGAAACTCTTCTGCTCTGTCAAAAATTATCTGTGTCTAGCCCACTTTGAAGTGTGACTCATTAAATGCAGAATTGCCAATAGGATTTTCAGAAGCTTGAGTAAAGGTCACAACTTTTAAGATTAATTTTACAATTGTTTCAAGGATTAAAAAGCCCTATTTGATTTAATATCATATGAAGGACAACTTCAATACCCTTGTGATCAAAGCTCATGAACATGAGACCCCATACGTAACTGATAAGAATGATTTAAAGAAAGTTTATTTCCTCTACTGTAGGGGTTGGGAACATTGTGTCTTTGTAAGGGAGAATGCTAGATAAATGGGTGGAGCTTGTAAGTGGAGTGTGCCTGTGTTACCAAAGGACACATTATTGTGACATCACATCCCTCAGATATTCTCTCGCTCCTCCCATGCTATTGCAATCTCAGAAATTGTAGGTTACAGATAGCAGCCCTGGAAGATGGAGAAGGGCTGCCCAACCTTTCTTCACACCTTACCTCGTCAACAGCCACTAGAATATGGCGATTCATCATTTACTGCATCATATCCCAGCCTACACTAACTAATACAAGCCAACACTGACATTTAGCCAAGCGTTTTGTGGTCACTGATCCTCCCTCAATCCCCCAGCTTTGTGTTCTTTATCTGTGATACGTTAAATACCGAGAACTAAAGAACAGCCTTGTGAGATTCAGAGAAGGTTCCGATTTGCAGGCAAATTTCATGGCTGAACAAGGTTCAAACTTCAAACACATGCATCCCACAGTTAAGGGGAATTTGTCCTCTAGACTTGCTGAAAGTGAACTCCCCCTCACTCTGTCTGTTCAGGGGAGTAGGAAGTAGAAACAGAAGGGAGAGCCTTGCTGTCTCAGAGTGTTTTCTATCCCCAGACTGCCTCATTGTTCACCTGTGATGTGTCCTGATTGACTGGAGATTATGCTGCTTCCTGTGCTAGCTTTCCTCCTTTCCTAGTATCTGCAAGCACTATTGGATCTGTTCGATGACAGTTGCAGTTCTAACTTCTCACACTATCCGTGGCCCGAAGCAGATAACACATTTTTAAAATTCTCATCCTCCACCATGACACAAAGGGATCCTAGATCAGAAGCCCTACAAAATATCCCACCTAATGGTTGGAGGCATCCTACCTCCACATACACAACAGTCCCAGGAATTGATGTGCTAATAGCAACAGTATCCAATTCCAGTCAAGGAAGATAGCCTAGCAGTCAGCTGGATTGCAGGGCTCAGCAAACTATGGCCTGTGGGCCATATCTGCATATTTTTGTATTGCTCACAAGCTAAGAATGGTCTTTACGTTTTTGAAAGATTGTATAAAACAAGTAAGCAAATGAATACATTCCACTCTACTAAGGGTTTTTTTTTTTTTTTTTCCACTCTACTAAGGGTTAAGTTTTCTCTCTGCAAGATCATTTGTCTTTACCATCCAAACATTTGAAAATACTGTCCCTTAAGCTTCTAACCACTACCTACCACTTGGGTCTTTGCAGCTACTTTTGGGTTGTTTATAGAATCATTATAGTCAACCCCTTGAAAGCCATTACTATACTCGCTGACACAACTTTCTCCCCTCCCATCCTGTCTCACATCTACTCTAACCAAGCTTTCACATCTGCCACTCCAGCCAACCCTGCTCCAAGGCTTTCTGTGATGATCTCATTGCCCAAAGCCCATGTTCACCTCTCAGTGTGCATCTTTCTCAACTTTTCAGTAGCATTCAGTGATTCCCTCCTCCTCCCAACCCTTTCTTTTCTGGGTATCTGGGAAATGGTTCTCCTCCTCTCTACCTGCAGGTTCTCCTGCGGCTTTTTGCCACTTCTCCCTCCTTCCCTAGTTCTAAATATGGGATCATCCTCAGTATCATTCCTCTGCCTTCCCTGCCTACCATCATGCCTAAAGGACCTCACTGAGTCTTCAGGCTTAATGTATCATTTGTAACCTGCTAACTCCCAGCATCTCTCCTGAATTCCAGAATTGGAAATACAACTCCTAACTGACATATTCACCATCTTTCACAGCCATCTTAAAGTTAACATGTCCAAAATCAAACCATCCCTGCACCAAATCTGCCTCTTCCATAGTCTCTTCCTTTATAGGAAATGACATTGCCACCCACCTAGCTGTTCACAACACAACCATGGGACTCATTTGGATTTCTCTCTTGTTTATACCCCCTATAAAGGCAGTCAACAAATTCTGTCCAGGCCATCTTCTCGTCTTCAGTCAAGCCACATTCAACACCTCAACCTGTATTTGTCCAGCCCAGGAGATCATCAACTCATGTCTGGATTGCAGTCATTGTCGCTGACTCACCTCTCTGCTTCTACTTTTACACCTAGAGTCTGTTCTACTCGTAACAGGCAGGTAGTCTTTGTAAACCATGGATCAGATCGTGTCATTCTCTTGCTCAAAACATTCCAATAACTCCCCATAAAATGTAGAGTAAAATTGGAATTCCTCACTATGGCCCATGGCTAAATTATCAGGTTCCTGCCCCTCTATGATCCCCTCCTACCTGCTGCACAGTAGACACATGAGCCTCCTGGCTCTTTCTCTTGCCAATCATTCCTCTGCCTCAGCGCCTGCCCTTGCATTTGGTTATCCCTTTGTCTGGAGCCCTCCTCCCCACTGTCCACCCCTACTCCCAAATGTATTCACAGTTTCTTGCTCTCTTCTTGTTCTCTGCACAAATGACACTGCCCACAGAAGCCTTCCCTGATCACCTGCTCTCTCTCCAACCCATCATGTTACAACATTTAAGCGATTGATACTACTTGTTCATTTGCTAGTGAAATATCGGCCTCTGCACCAGCATGAAAGTGCCATAAAAAGAGAAAATTTGACTCTTTAATTTTTTTATTTCCTAAAGTGGATGCTCAACAAGTATTTGACCAAAAAAAGGCAGAGGGGGAGGAATAGGAAGAAAGGAGAGGAAGTATCTGGGCACCTCAGTGTGAATGAGTTTAACAGATTATGTTTGCTATCTGGATTTTTCTCATCGCTAAGTCAGTGCAACTGTCACCTCCTTACTGAAGCCTTCTATGACTACCAACCTGAAGGAGAACTGCTTTCCCCAGCCACTCTTAATTCTCATTCGCCTGTTTTAGTTTCTTCAGAGCACATAGGACTATCTGAAATTATCTGTCAACTGTATTTTTCTCACTAAAATGAAAGCTCTAACCTTGTCAATTTTGTTCCCCCTTCAAGGCCTAGATAATGCCAGGCATAGTGTTGATAGTCCTAAATATATATTGAATGAATCAATCAATCAATAAGCCAAATGACTAAATAAATCATTCCTTTGCAGAAGACACCACAGAACATAAAATAAGAAAATGTGGACAGCAACAGAAACACACAGAGAGAAAGATAAAGGGAGAGAAAGAAAGGTCAGGGTATAGAAAATGACTCTACCCTTCCTTCTACAATGATGTTGTGTTGACACTTTTAGCCCCGTGAGAGGTCAGGCAACTCACCATCTGCTGGTTTCTCCTAGATTGTGTATCTCATCTTGCTCATGGTGTGAGGGCCCTGAGCTTTGAGAAGAGCCTGCAGATGTTTCAGCAGAGGCCCAGATGGTGCTCAGGGATGTGTCTAGAATCTCAGATCAGCCCTGGCTGCAACTCAACTCTGTTACCTGCTTTGATCTGAAATGTTTCTGATGGGTTTTCAGAATGAATACTGCTGGAGGCCTGTCTAAGAGACAGGCTTAGAGGTTTTGCCTTTTGAAAATGCACCCTGCTGTCAGTATAGCCACTTTTGTCTTTACAGAAAAGGTGCTAATAAGCAAATGGACTCATTAGAAAGCCAAGACAAGGATAATCACTATAACATAGGCTCTCAGTAAACCGAAAATATTACCTCTTGGTCATTTTTATTTCCAATGGCTAGCACAGTGGCAAGCTACAAGGTACAGCTGTGCAGGCTACACACTGTACAACTGCATGGAGTGACATTTCCATCATAGTCTGTACAAATAGCAGAGCCCTGGCACTGTGCATGACCCAATATTGTGATCCTGATATGTGGCATGTGGAACATCAAGGTTCTCTGTAAAATATGAATGAATGGGGGAGGAGGACATACATGGGAGGCTCATTTGCTGTCAGAAACTATCTCAGATGGCCACTGGGCAGGTGTGTGGGGCCTAAAAACTCACCTCTTTTCAGAAGAAAAAGATTAGGAATTAAGGTTCTTAACCCTGGGTCATTACCTATAGAATTTGCCTACTTCAGGGAAGTTACAGAACCTTGCCTACTGAACTGATCTGATAAAGCGGGTTCCCCAAAGGGAGGAAATGGAGACACTTATGCTATAAACCACTTTCATTTCAACTTTTTATTCCATGAATTATGTCAAGAACATAGTTGCAAAAGTTCTATCAAATGTACATGTGCTTCTCAAACTGCTATCTGCCTCTCTGACCCTGCTTCTATCCCTCTACAGTTTTTTTCATTACAAGCAGCCCAAGTGGTCTTTCTAAAACATCATTCAGACTCTCAAGTCTCCTGTTGTTTTCCATTTTGCTCTGAATGGATTCTACAGCCCTGCCTGAACATCCTCGTCTCCCTCCCTGACCCCACTTCCTACTTCCATTCTCTACACTCCAGCTTCTATTTCTCCAGCCATCATACTCTGAGCAACTTTGCCCATGCTGTTCCTTGGCAACTTGGCCTCTGCTAATCTCATTTCATGCAGATTTCTGCTTGAACAGTGCCTCTTCCAAGAAGTCCTCACTGACTATTCCTATCTTAAACAAGAGCCCCTGCAAGGTCTATTCTGGGCATGCTTTTATTTCCTCCATTTCTTCCTGTTGTTATGTATTTATCTGAATACTGTCTCACTTTTCCATCAGAGTAGAATTTCCCTGAGGTCACAGAATTGTCTTATTCTTACTGTTCCATCCCTGACATCTAGAAAAGTATCTGACATATGTTAGACATTCAATAAATATTTGTGGATGGATGATGAATGAACATCCAAACAATGAATGTTTGAAATTGGAAACTGTCAGAAACAGCAAACTGGACAAAGACAGAAAGTCAGGAGAAAAGAAGTCTATAAATATGGAACCATTCTTTCATGAGCTGCCACTTAAGTTGTACTTTATAAATTCCAAAGGAGGAATCTTGTGGGGCAGTTGCCATAAACGAGGATCTCATCAAAATTGTATTTTGAATGCAAAATTGTTGTTGTTGAATCAGATCTGGAAGATATACCCATTTTAAAAGTTCTTCTGTGGTCTTCCTAGATCCTATATTTGCATTGTTGCATAATTACATATGGCAACCCTAATGGCTGGTCCCAGGAATGAAGTTACTAGCCTGCTGAGGTCTATTCAAATTTACATGCTCCTAGGCACCAATCAGGACAGGGTTGGTACAAGACTTTGGTTTCCTTGTATTTTCTAGCACTAACTACCTTCTCTTGAGCAATGAGGAAATGGCATGTACACAGGTATATAAGGGGATATGTGAAGATGAAGTTTTTCTGATTCTTTTACAACATATAGTAGTCCTAAAGAAATTTTGGAAAACATATTGAAACTAGTAGATAGATGATAATGCTAATTACACAAATAAAAATGTATACTCTTTATTGAACATTTAACATGTACCAGGCACTGTTCTGAGTACTTTATATGAAATAAACGTATGTTATGCTGAACCTTTCAAAACTGATGTCAAAAAAAAAAAAAAAAACTGATGTCAGATCATTTTGCCTCCATACATAACTCTCTAGAGCCTTCCTACTTCATGCAATCTGATTCTACATGAACTGGTGACTTGTTTTCTATTCTTGTATCCCCATCAACTACTATGTCTCTCCTTATTTATATTGTCCTCCTTATTATTTCTCAGCTCTTCCTGAGATATTTCTGCCTTAGGATCTTTGCACTTGCTGTTCCCTTTACTTAGAATGCTCTTCTAGAGCACCTCATGGTTTGCTTCTTTAAATTTCTGCCCAAAGGTTATCTTCTCATTGGAGACTTCTCTGAACACCAATTCAAAATTGCAAACACCATCTCCCCCATCCTGGCACTTCCATTTCCCTTTGCTTTCTTCATCTTATTTGCCATAGTCTAACATTCTTTTTCTTTTTCATCTATTTAAAGTCTTTCCTCCCTCCACTGCATTACTGGAGTATAGACTGGGAAATACATCTCCTTCATTTCCTGCTGCCTCCTCAGCATATACAATAGTGCCTGACACATGTGCACATATGTGATTATTTAACTCATTCAATCCTCATGGTAACCTTTTGAGATAAATATTAGTCATTCTCATTTTACAACAAAGGAAACTAGGAGCGAAAAGATCAAGTAATTTGTCCAGGGTATCAGAAATGACTATATCTGCTGTCAGTGTCCACACCCTGAATATGGTGGTTATGTGAGACAGGCCTTGATCAATAAATTTCTTTGTCCTTTCCCATCTCTGGGACCAGAGTCACTTACCCTCTATAAGCCTCTGTTTTCTCATTTGTAAATGGGTGGATGTTGACATCTATTTAGGGTTTGGTATAGAGTTTTAATGGGAAAATATATACAAAGTGTTCAGTCTAGATATTGATGCATAGAGAATGCTCAACCTTTGGTATTCCAGACTTAATAATTTGCATCATAATTTTTAACACTCCCCAGAAGTACATTGTATGGAAGATCTACAATGCATTTAACAACTTCCCGATAGCCAGACGTTTAGATTCTGATGAACATTCTGTTACCTCCATCTTTGAAAATGTTTCCAATTTCTTCCTTATCCTAAACTCCTTAGAAATGGAACTACTAGGTCAAAAGTCATTTATATTATAAAAGCTCTTGGTGCATAGCATTAAACAGGCCCTCCTTATGACTTGATCAGTTTAGTGATGTTATAGAGGTCTTAAATATTGCTAAAATTGCAATCATAACATATAGTATATCAAATTAACATGTGGTGTATCTTAACTTTACACAATGTTCCTTGTATGTTCAAGTTTATATGTAAAACATATATTATATTATATTATATTATAAACTTGTATATCATATTATAAACTTGTATGTTCAAGTTTATAATGAACATACATTATATGTTCATGTTTACATATTTCAATTAGAAAAAAGAAAAACAGATTTAATCATCCATTAATGATAGTTAATAATAATGTCCACTTTCCTTCACCACTATGTATATTATTGGATTTTTTTCATCTCTAGTATCCTGAAGACTAAAAAAATGGTTTGAGGTTGGATATATTTATATATGAATTGGTAATTAATTTCCATAAATGGCTTCCACAATCAGTTCCTGCAGTTTAGAAAGCCTCTCTGAGAGTGCTTATCATCTCTGAAAATTTGCCTTGTCTGTGCAGTCTTCATGAACATACTGCTCTAGCAAGACCAATCTCCCTCATTTTTTGCAATAGAGCTACTTTCTGATGGTTTTTATTGAAGGCAGGGGTTGCATCTTACTCCAAAATAGATTAATTCATTTATCCCACACATTGAAATTTACTGGGTATTTACAAATGCCAGTCACTATTTGGGGCCTCAGGAATCCAGAGTAGAACGGGAAAAAACAAGTTCTTACACATAAGGTACTTATGTTTATGAAGAGATGCAGGCAAAAAGTATGTAAACAAAACAATTACTGACACTAGTTATTGATGGAAGGCAGGAAGAAATAGGATGTAACTGAGTTGGAAAGAACTTGAGCTCAGAGAGAAGCTGAAATGGAACCCCTCCAAGATAAGTCTAGAAGTTGAAATCTGAATGATGAGAAAGAAAAGTTTTCAGTGATAGCATCCTTGACACATGGCACATCCTGTATAAAGGTCCTGGGAAGAAAATGGTCACAGTATATTCAGGGGCAGGAGTTAATACCAGCAAGATGAAGAGAAATCAGCAAGCATGAGAAACATAGGAAATGAGTCAGAAAGATGAGAAGGCACCCCATCATCTAAGGCAGGAACAACACACTTTTTGGTAAAAGTCCAGACTGTAAGTATTTCCTGCCTTGCGGGCCATACAACCTCTGCCACAACTGCTCAGCTCTGTCCTTGTAGCATGAAAGCAGCCATTGGCAGCACGTAAATGAATGAACATGGCTATGTTCCAATAAAACTTTATTTATGAAAACAAGCAGCTGGTTGGATTTGGCCCACCAGCCGTAGTTTGTGACCCTTGTTCTAGATCTCATAGACTCTAAGGAAGAGTTTAAATGCTATAATTTAGATGGTGACAGAGAGGCAATACTAATATTCATACTAATACTACTACTACTGATGTCAATGGAAAGCCACTGGAGAATTCCTTTAAAAAAAAAAAAAAGAGAGAGAGAGAGAGAGAGGGATATGATTCCCAGTTGTTGGGGTCTCAGGGCCTGACATATTACAGGCACTTAAAAATCAACTCCTAAGTAACAAGGGTCACTCTAAAAGATTAAGAAACTATATAAAAACGTTCTTTCTGAGAATATCTAGCTCAGGGGTAGTAGGCATTGCAAGAAAAAAGATAGTGTTGTTATGGGGGACAAAAATCTTTCACATTTGCTGTGTAGGTACATCTACTAACCTGGTATTTTTAGACCTGTGCAATGGGAAGCATTGGATCAAAAAATTGACAGTTGATTATAAGCCAAGCAATCAGTTGGAACATAAAGCTGAATGGGAGTACACAGACATGTTAGAGAGACAATTTTCAATTGTAGGCACCTGAGGACCCATTACAGAAACCAGTACTTTTGTATCAGGCCAACTGATTGCCAGCATCACTGTTAAGGAATCATTCCCTCACATTTTCCTTTCCTAACAGCTGTAGTGGGAAACTGGATTTCTATGACAAAATGAAACAATAGCCCCTTCCATTTCCCAAAGCTCTTTATTAGTATCTAAAATTTAACGAGCTCACTTACCAATCATCCACACAACTCTAACCCTAGAATCAGATGGTGAGTTTCCTCTGCCATAAGCATTCCTACAGTATCGGGTTCATTTCCTGTCAGCTGTTTTCCTCTGCTTGTTGTTTGTTAGCTTTTGTGCCATATATTCAACAGTGGAAAATCTGAAGATTCTGAGCCTGTTCCCCACTACAATCTAACTGGGTAATGTCCCAATTTTGAAATTAACACACAAGTGCCAAATTCAGATAAAACACTTATTCCTACTCCTGTGTACCCAGCAAGGATTCTGGGAAAAAGAAATGAAGAATTAGATTGAATTTCACTATGCAAATTGGTATTATCTATGTGGTTCCTTGCCTCTTGATTAAATTTCTTTAAAAAAAAAATGCACAGGATACTTTTATAACTCAAGATCTGGAACATTAAACAAAGAGATAATTAATTATCTTAATTTCTGGGTTAAAACTAAGCACTAAGCACTCCATTCAGCTGGCATTTGGTCCAGCATCAGACAGTGGCCCTTGCTCAACAACAATGCAATTTGGCTGTGGTGGCCCAACCTAGTCACTTTGACAGGACACTGGGAAGGTTACCAGAGAAACACAATGGACTTGATCGAATTGGAAGATTTAGCCAGTTTAAATATCTAGTCTTTGATGTGAAGACTCAATCACTACAAGCTGATCTGGGGCTTTGGGGAGGTTGGCCAGAATATTCCAGGTGTGAACAACTGACTTATTATATATAAATCAAGCCTCATTGGAAACAAATTAGCTTCCTGAAAGTGATAAATCAGAAAAGTGTTATCACATTAAAATCTTTTTTTTTTTTTTATTCACGTTAAAATCTAATGTGAAGCTGGAGAGCCTGCAGTATAAGAAAGAAAATAGGACTTCCTGTTTCAGTTGGCCATCAACAGATTTTTATTGGTAACCCAATCAGCTGGAACTGTGCCTGACTGAGGTTCCTCCTTCAAGTGCATGGATATTTGAGAATCTCAAGGAATTGTTAATTTAGTGGTACTGACTTGTCCTTTACATTCCTTGCCGTGGTGTACTCTCAGTTTTGCCCTGTAATTTCTTTGTTGTCTGCTGTATATCCTTCTCTTCCTTACCATCCCATGTGCATGAATCACACAACAGTGTGACTTTTGTTCAATCAGAGTTGAGAAATTCCACATGATCCCTCTTTAAAGTCTGTAATTAGATCTTTTTCTTTTATTTTTTTTCGAGGTTGCTCACTTCTTTTTTTTTTCAATTTTATTTATTTATTCATGATAGATAGAGAGAGGCAGAAACATAAGGAGAGGGAGAAGCAGGCTCCCTTTGGGAAGCCTGATGCGGGACTGATCCCAGGACCCTGGGACCACCACCTGAGCCAAAGGCAGATGCTCATCCATTGAGCCAGGTACCCCAGGTTGCTCACTTCTTGATGCACTGACTTCCTAACAACTTTATGGTCAAACTCAGTCATACCTAGAGAGCTAAATGTGGTACTAAATTAGGGTAGAAAGCTACCAAAGGCACAGGTGAACAAACTTGGCTATCTGAGATTGCACAATTCCACAGCAGATGGCATACACCATGATTCTAAGATCCAAGAGCCAGTCAGCTGAGGACAGCTTTATTCAGTGGGAAATGCTTACAATTCAAAAGCCAGAAACCCATTATTATCCTTGGAAGAAACCAGAGGGGCAGCAACACACCAAGGATACACAAAACCAGGGAAATTGTGTACAGACAATATTTGTAGTATATACCCTTCAAAGCCATTCTTACCAATACCCATAATAAAAATCAACAGCTACTGTGTTGTAATCTCTCCTGTAGGTTTCTCCCTACCCGGAGACAGAGGGTGTAGACTGGAGGCAGTGTTCCCAGGTCTCCTCCTCACCAACCATCCTATGGAACAGGGAAGGGAGCAGGATCCCAATTCTCAGATCCCAGCTAATACTTCCTGGTATGGGAGATTTGTTTGGCTCCTTTACTGAAAGGGAAGTAAAGGGGAGGGGGGACAGCTGGATACCAGGTCTGATTCAATGTTTTTCTCCAAGAGACTGGTCTCTGTCTTCTTCATCCTTTGGGTTATATAACATCATGGATCTAAAAGTCTAAATACAGGAAAATCCACTTAAATCATCACTGGTAACCACTGTCTGTCACTCCAGGATAAAATTTCACATATTAATTATAAAAGGTTCTGCACTCAATTCTGATATGTGGATTTCCACCCCCACACCCATCACCAAGCAAGGCTTTGAGACCTGCTGGGTATCCTACAATTCAACTCAATTCTGACATTTTCTACTTGGAGACTGCAACTGACTCCACAGGTTAAGGGCTCAGTCCCATAAGACTGCACTGTTCCACCCCTACTTTAGATGCTATCTCAAGCCCAGGTTGTCACCTGTGCTTCTGACCTATAGGCTATAGATTAGAGGTTCTAACAACATCTTCCTTAGGTTTGATTAATTTGCTAGAGTGTTAATAGAACTGAGAAACATTTTACTTACTACATTACTGAGTTTTTTGGTTTGTTTTCTTTTTTTTTTTTTTTGTAAATTTTTATTTATTTATGATAGTCACACACACACAGAGAGAGAGGCAGAGACACAGGCAGAGGGAGAAGCAGGCTCCATGCACCGGAAGCCCGACGTGGGATTCGATCCTGGGTCTCCAGGATCGTGCCCTGGGCCAAGGCAGGCGCCAAACCGCTATGCCACCCAGGTATCCCAGTTTTTTGTTTTTTGTTTTTTTAAGACTTATTTATCTATTTGAGAGAGAGAGCATGCACATGCTCACAAGTGTGGGGAGGGGCAGAGGTGAGAATCTTTAAGCTGACTCCTTGCTGAGTGGGGAGCCTGATTGACACAGGGCTCGATCCCATAACCCCTGAGATCTTGACTTGAGCTGAAACCACAAGTCAGATACTTAACCAACTGAGCCACCCATGGGATCCTTGTTTTTGTTTTGTTTTTAAGGATATAACTTAGAACAGCCTGATGGAAGAGATGCATAGTGCGTAGGTATGCGGAAAGGGCACAGAGATTCCCTCCCCTCAGATCATGCCATTCTCTCCAAATCTCAAAGTATTCATCAACCTAGAGGCTCTCCAAATCCTGTCCCCTTAAGTTTTTATGGAGGCTTCATTATAGGAATTATTTTTTTATTTTATTTAAATTCAATTAATTAACATATAATGTATTATTGGTTTCAGAGGTAGAGGTCAGTGATCCATCAGTCTTATATAATACCCAGTGCTCATTACATCACATGCCCTCCTAAATGCTTTTCATCCTGTCATCCCATCCCCCCACTCCCTTCCAGTGACCCTCAATTTGTTTCCTAAGATTCAGAGTCTCTTAGGGTTTGTCTCCCTCTCTGATTTCATTTTGTTTTATTTTTTAGGCATTATTGATTAAATTGCTGGTCAGTGACAATCCATTCAACCTCCAGCTCCTTCCCAGAGGTCAGGGAGTGAGATTGAAAGTTCCAACTCTCTAATTACACGGTTGGATCTCCTGGTGACCATGCCCCATCCTTCAGTAGGGTCCCAGAGTCACCTCATTAACATAACAAAAGATACCTTTCTGGCTTTCATCTCTTCAGAAATTTCAGGGGTTCTAGGAGCTCACTACCAGAAATGGGACAAAGCCCAAACATATCTTACTATAAATCACAATATCACAACTATCACGCAAACCATTACACATAAGCAAAGAGGAATCTTTTGAAAACATAAATCTAACAATGTCCCACACATCCCTGCCCTAAAATTCATTGCAGAACATTTCCCCCTGCTTGCCAAAAAATAAAATCAAGCATACAGGGTCCTCCAAGATTTCACCTCTACCTGCCTCTTCAGAGATAGTTTCTGTCATCCCCCTAATCTATACTAACTCTTCTGCTTTCAGTGTCCTCAGATATAGGACTATTTTACTTTCTGTAGACTCTGTTGCTTGACCTAGAAAGCAATTTTTGCTAAGGGGAACTGAGGGTGGAAGGATGCAGTTCACTTTACTGAGCATTTACCATGTGCTATAGAGTATTTGAAACCCTCTTATACTGTTAACTCATTTACGTAATTCTAGTTTCATTACTGATACAATTTATAGTTTCAGTACTGGGCACGTAGGCCTGCAGGTGTAAGAACACTTATGATTAAGTTTCAAGAAAATAGAAGAAGAGCAGAGAAGGAAGAGTTTCTGGCAGAGAGATTTTAATGGCTTTCTCAATATATAACTGACATATGATAAACTGCACATATTTGAAGTATGAAATCTGATCAGCTCTGACATATGCATGCACCTGTGAAGCCACCACTACAATCAAGAGAGTGAACACATACATCACCCTCCAAATTTCCTTGTGCTTCTTTGTAATTCTTAGCCTCCCATCCATCTCCAGTGAACAAATGATTTGCTTTCTCTCCCTAGAGAGTAATTTCAATCTTAAAAATATTTTGGTCAAAGTGGAATTATACAGTACATACCCTGCCTGTATTCTTTCAGTGAGCCGTATCATCTGGGATTTAACCATGCCGTTGGATATATCAATAATCCAATGCTTTTTACTGCAGAGTAGTATTCCATTCTATGGCTACACTACACCTTGTTTATCTACTCATCTATTGATGGGCATTTGGGTTGTTTTCAGTTTCGGACTATTAAAAATGAATCTACCAAAAAAATTATGTGCAGTTGTATGTGGACATATTCTTTCATTTTGTGTGGGTAAAGAGATAGGAGGAATGGCTAGAGCAGAACATAAGGTAGATGCTTAACATTTCAAGAACCTGCCAAACCATTTTTCCAAGTGGCTGATTAACTTTTACATTCCCACTAGCATTATGTGAGAGTTCCAGTTGTTCCACACCCTTACCAGCACCTGAAATCGTTTTATAAAAACTATACTAAGCAATTTATTTTTTATATTTACATTTTTTTATTGGAGTTCGATTTGCCAACATATAGTAAAACACCCAGTGCTCATCCCATCAAGTGCCCCCGTCAGTGCCTGTCACCCAGTCACCCAACCCCCCGCACACCTCCCCTTCCACTACCCCTTGTTTGTTTCACAGAGTTAGGAGTCTCATGTTTTGTCACCCTCTCTGATTTTTCCCATTCATTTTCTCTCCTTTCCCCTATAATCCCTTTCACTGTTTTTTACATTCCTCGTATGAGTGAAACCATATAATGATTGTCCTTCTCTGATTGACTTACTTCACTCAGCATAATACCCTCCAGTTCCATCCACATCGAAGCAAATGGTAGGTATTCGTCTCTTCTGATGGCTGAGTAATATTCCATTGTATACATAGACCACAGCTTCTGGAGAGAATGTGGAGAAAGGGGAACTGTCTTGCACTATTGGTGGGACTGTGAACTGGTACAGCCCCTCTGCAAAACTTTGTGGAGGTTCCTCAAAGAGTTAAAAATAGAGCTACCCTATGACCCAGCAATTGCACTGCTGGGGATTTACCCCAAAGATACAGATGTAGTGAAACGCCGGGATACCTGCACCCCCAATGTTTCTAGCAGCAATGTCCACAATAGCCAAACTGTGGAAGGAGCCTTGGTGTCCATCGAAAGATGAATGGATAAAGAAGCTGTGTACTAAACAATGTAAAGATCTAATTTTCTCTTACGCAAACCCAGAAGTTGGAAAGATTATACCCATTGTGCAGATGGAAGAACGTAGGACCAAAAAGGTTAAATGACACATATCCATCATGCACACTGATGAGATTCAGAGCAGCACAGCACGATGGGGTATGGAGGAATGGTGTTCTAGGACCACAAGGCATCTGGCAAAATACTAAGTAGACCTGTTTTATGGTCTGTACTGTGGGTATCTCAGGACCCCAAACCTGGATTTGGCAGCCCTCTGGCTGCTTATTGGCCAACTGTATCCTGTTATAATTTCCTGTGCTTTGAGAAGAGTTGTTTCTGAAAATGATAAGTGGCCTGTGCTGCTCTCAGAAATGCCAAAGAACAGAGATTTGTCTGAATATCCTGGTACTAGTTATGAAGGTGAAGCCTGGGTCCTTGTGACTGTGTCCTTCAGAGGCTGAGATCTCAGTGAAAGGCACTTCATGGGAAAGGTGGGACTCTTGGGGATACCCCATGAGGGACTGATACAAGACTTGCTGAGTTTTTCCCTTTGGCAGCAATTTCTTTTTGTTGAAAAACCTCTCTGTTCAAATCTTTAATGGTGGGGACTCTTGTCTTAATATAGTAAGCTATTTCCTTATTAGTGCTCACTCAGTTCAGTTTTACACAGGCTCTTGGATTTTACCTGATGAACTAGCTATTCTGGCCAAAGGAAGGGACTAAGATGGTGAAGACTCCAATTATTCTAGGTGACTGCACCTGAAATTAGCTGATACATCATGAGGGGAGTACAGGACCGGCACTATACCAAGCCACAGACTAACACCAGATGTGCAAACAGCTGGTTTCAGAGCGCTGTTTGGAGAGAAGCTCAGTTATCATCAAGGTCACAGCAGGAAGCAGAAAGGAGATGGTTTCATATGCTTCTGATATAAATTTGAACAGACAAAACTAAACAACAGAAGCAAGACCTCAAACACCAGTATGCTTGCCCGTCATAGCGTCGGGGCACAAATGGCCTCAGCCTAAGCTATGCCCTGGGACACTTCTCTCAATTGTGTTTAAAAGCAAGGTGGAGGTTCTACTAAGCATCCCAGCAAAGAAAGTAAGGATTTTTGTCTGAAAAGACATTTGCATTTGTGTATGAATATGTGTGTATTTATGTATCTAGAAACAGAGTCATCAGCCTATTGGCAATGACTATACAGTTATACAGAGGACGGGAGGGAGTCCTTCCTCTTGCCTCACTTAGTGGGCATGTTAAATAGTGGGCAATGCTACTTGCAAAATTCAAAAAAGAAAAAAGTATCTATAAGCATATCTCTATTTCAGTAACAAAGCAGCAGAACACAAAAGGGAAGATAAGGCATATTACATTCACATATTCTTTTAATGTTCAAAGCAGCTTTCAAACCTCCTTTATCTTTTCTGGTTCCTCAGGCCTTCTTTAAACCAGGGCTATCTTTTCTCCATCTATTACAAGAGCTACTTAATGAAGTTTTCTTAACTCTGGCTGCTTCACCTTTGCTTATCCTCAAGCACTGTTCCTGGAATTCACATTCCAAAATATCCTGTGTTGATATTCCTCCCACCTATATAAACTTTTGCTGGCTCTCTACAGCTTACAGGAATAAAGTCCAAACACAGTCCCCCATAATTTGGATTTGCTGCTCTTCACTACATTGTTATATCTGTCACAGGGCCCAGGCCCCCAAAATCAGACAGGGGGGATTGCATCAGAGGGAAGACCTTGCATAATTCAGCATATGCCCAAGGGAGAATATCATCCCGGGAAAGGAAAACAGGTATTTCTGGCTTACAAGCTATCGTATTTAAAATTAATGTGGCTCATCACTTTGAAAAAATGGGATTCTTGCCAAAAGTTTAATTTGGGGATGACATGATGGGGCTCATGTTGTTTTAAAGTTTCCCCATAAAATGCAGTTTTATTACATTTTATTCTTACACCTCCATATTTGCAAGAGTCAAAGTCGCATTAATTGCAATCTGTCTCTTCACTCTCCATACCATGTGTTGAGAATGCCACCCTCTACTTTTGGGCATGGGGTGTAATTTCTCACTGGTTGTCATAGTGCTTCCTCTGCCTGGTAACTTCAGTCCGCTTATCACTTTTCCATGAAGTGGAAGTGGAGTTCCTGTCTCTGGGTGCCTGTCCTACTTTCCTTGTGTGACAACTTAACATGCCTCACACTATTCAAAGTTGGTTTGAAAGCCTGCACTGACCACTAGCTTATGAATTCCTGATGGACAAAAATGATGCCTTCTTCACCTCTCCTTCACCCCAGTCCTTCAGAGAATACTAGGGACATAATAGGTTTTCACAATTGTTAAAACGCTGAAAGACCATGAGAAAATGTTAATCAAATCAAGTAGTGCAGAGGCATAAACTAATATATTATTCCCAAAGAAAGCCAGGACTGCTCTTTTCTGTATGGCATTTGAAAATTTAAAAGAAGAGATGTGTAATCAGAAACAAAACACAGACTAATTCAAGCACACTCCCATTTCCATGACTATTCTTTATATTTAAGCAGATTAATTTCAGTGAAAGCCACCCAGTGGCTCTTGCACAAGGACAACAAATAGGGGAATGGGAAGAGAGATCAAAGGTCATCTGTCAGTGCCCAGAATTAATCAGAAAGGACATCCGTATTTCAAATTCCTTCCAGTTCTGACTCATTGGTAGTGGCTGCCTAAAGACTGTGTTGGTAAGGATTTTAAGACCACACCTGGGTTCAGGGGAAGCTCACTATAATTGATTACCAAGATCTGCCTAGGGCATGGATTAGGAAATGTTTACCCACCTGCCAAATATTTCTGATCCCTAATATCAGGCCTAGATTAGTTTGCTTTGTGTTCAGATATTGGAGAGCTATCTGCTACATGTGGAAGATCAAAATGTTGACTTATAGTCCAAACCCTTCTAGAAATACTCCCGGGAAACCTTCCTTTCTGTCTGTCCTCTTGTTACCTCTGGCTGCAGGGTCAATGCTTTGGTCCTGCCATGAGGTCTCTGTTCATAACTTTGGAGTTGAAACTTCATTCAGACCTTCTGAATCTAGACTTTGTCTTTGATTGTGAATAATGTGTTTCTGATTGCCTGGTTTCTCAATCTGTGGAACTCCTATTTGCTTGAGATGAGAATTATTTTACTCCTAAAGGCTCTAAAATTATAGATCAGGAAATATTTGTACAACGTGTTCTGTGGATTAGGAAAAAAAATGCTCAGGTAGTTTTAAGAAGTATGCTTGGTTTGCACTGACATATTTCCAGCATGCTCATTACAATGTCTAAAGTTCTATGCCCATTCTAGTGTCCTATTGAACCAGCTGGGAGGGACAGATATGCAATATTTTAAAAAAGAAGTTCCAATTGGGATTATCATGTACATAATTTTGAGAAGAGTTAAGGACCATGGTTCAGAGATTGCTAGTAGTAGCTCTACTTCTGTCATATAGTGGAGTAATTCTTCAATGAAAACCAAATAATCCTATTATTTAAGTATTGTAATTCATGCTGTTCTCTTTGGATATGTGCAGAGGAATGGCCTATGGGTAGCATTATAGAAGACATATGCCTTTCTCTAAGCCACTACTCTTTTTCCAGCATTTTTTCCAAAGAAAATGCTTCAATTCTTTTCTTTCTCTTCTTGTCACCAACCTCCTACCAAAATACACACATATACACAGAGAGGAAGACCTATGAGACCCTCTGACCCTACTTTATATATCAAAGTCTACTTTGCCTTTGCAGAGAGCCAAGTGGTGTAAAGCTTGTCTCCTCATCAATGCATAAAAACAACAACAACAAAATTATATACTGGCTTACCTAGAAAGTTCTCCTGACAACAACTGGCTAAAAAGATCTGGATAAGCAAAGGATCTACAGTGTTTCTCAGATTTTGGCAGGGTAGATTATAACCTCCCTACCTGATGCATGCTCTTTTCCTGGTTGCATGCAAAAAAGATAGATAAGCCACAGGCCAAGCCTTTGTTTTTGTGGAAAACAATCTAGTCCTCTAATAGCTATTGCCAATATATAGCAATGAGACATTAACACACTTCACTAGACAAGCTAACTCCTACTGTGATACTACTCTACTATTTGCAGTGTTTCCTTGAATCATTTCAGCCATCTAAATAGAATTCCTAAAACCAGGGATTGTTCTCTTACAGCTCAAGTTTACTTCTTCCATCCTTGACCATGGTGCATGATTCTCATTCCAATAATCACAGGATTAGCAATGATAAAACAAGATAACCGTAATTTCCTGCATCTTTCTTCACAAAAGCAAAAATATATGAGGGCTGATGTTTCACAAGAAAATAAACATTTCTCACCCTTTATTCTGTGCTAACGAACTCAAGTGATAAGAAATTTCATGAAGATATCCCTAACATAATCAGAATGAATTCAATTTCCTAAGACAGTAAATAGTTATTACTGAACTCACTGCCAGATCTTTTTTTTTTTTTCCTGTTACAATGGAATTCTTCCACTTAAAATACTTAAATTGTTTGATCTAAACAAAAGTGGAAGGCTGTGATTCTGAATATTGCTAGCTTGGCAGTGATGCCTTTTTCTGTGATTTCTGTTGCATTTGGCAATCTGCCTCCTTCCACAATTTAAATTCCATGGCTTCATGTACAAAAGCTATTTTTAATTTATCACTCATGCTTCTCTAACCATATGCCTATCTTTAAGGTATGTGAATTTCCATATAAAATTCACTATTCCCGTTTGGCAATTTAGTACCTTTAATTGTGCCAATCAAGCATGTAAAACATCACAACTCATTGAGAGTATACAAAGAAAAAATACATGTCTTCTAAACTCTATGATACAAACCACACTGCTTGAAAACAGCTTAATTTTTCCTGTAGTTCAGTTCTATCAGCTCAAAGTCTTCTAGAACAACTGGAATCAGTGAATTCAATTCTTGAAACCCTGTACCATTTTCAGGGTTTTTTTTTTTTTAAGATTTTATTTATTTATTCATGATAGACATGCAGAGAGAGGCAGAGACATAGGCAGAGGGAGAAGCAGGCTCCCTGCAGTGAGCCCGATGCAGGACTCAATCCTGGGATCACAACCTGAATCAAAGGCAGGTGCTCAACCACTAAGCTATCCAGGTGCCCCTCATTTTCAGGTTTTTCAGTGAATCAATTTTACTATTGACCTTACTGAAAAGATTCATAATCATGACTAGAAATGGCTGGAAATGACAAATGAAATGGAAGACACTTGTATTATCAAACACCATTACAACAAGGCCCATCTATAAAACAATTGCAGGCTGTTCTATAATACTACATTCCCCAAGAATAAATTTACAAGAAAAGGATTTAATGTTTTTAACCAGTTACAAGGGGAATTGTGTTTTAATAAAA
The DNA here is from genome assembly GCF_053574225.1 of Canis aureus. Taxonomy (NCBI): domain Eukaryota; kingdom Metazoa; phylum Chordata; class Mammalia; order Carnivora; family Canidae; genus Canis; species Canis aureus. The sequence continues at coordinate 11,426,222 of NC_135629.1, forward strand.
AAATAATTATTATCTTCATAGGCTTGATGATACACATCATTTCCCATAAAAAGTTCAATGGTTATCAACTTACCAGCATACATTTGGGAAATTCTTTTTCTTTTTCTCTCTATTGCATTTCACTACCCTAACTCATATTTTACTATTCCCCTGGCCCAGGGATAGATAGAAGCAATAAAATGCAATTCAAGTTGGTTTCACAGACAGTAAACATGCATTATGAATTTGAAACATACTGTTGGAAACATACTATGCTTGTTGAGCATGTATTTTAGAACTTCCTCTAAGACATTTTATTACTAAAACCATATCTGGAACCACTCACTGTCCTTGGTTTCAGAATTCTCCATGGTCTTATGAGATACTCATTTAAGAAAAGAAAAAAGAAAGAAACAAAAAAGCCCCCAAACCCACACAGTCTAAACTAATAGCTTCTGAATCAAACAATTTAGGTGAAAGGCATCTTCTCAAAACACCAGTCAAATGTCATTAATTATTTATATGATTATATGAGAATAAAAGTAACAATGAAAAATTCAGATTTGACTAATTCTTAGAGGCACAGACTTATGAATTTGTAGAGATTCCTACCTCAATCTTTGTTTTCCTCATTTACGGCACTAAGCCCTTGAATGTTTTAGAGACTTGTTCAAAGTAACATGGAATCAGGTTAGACTCCCTGTGTTCTAACTTCTAATCAAGCCATAACACCACTCTCTCCCATACAGCATGCCAGTTAGGGCTCTAGGTCTCAGTTCTGGCTTTAGCTGTACCACCCTGTCCAAGCTGACTTCACCGGATGAAGGACAACACAGCTTATTAAGATCAATATATTAGAACTGCCTAATTTGCATATACACAAACCATATCCAAGTGAATATAAAAGTCAGATGTATATAAATTTCATGTTTTATCAGTGTTTTAGTGTCACCTAAGTGGCACACAAAGCAACACATTAGGGCTGCCTAATTTACAGATTTGTAAAAATGCATAACTATGAGGGGAGCATCTATACTAACCATATCTAGGACAACATGTTAAGGCCCACTAATCTTGAATTTCCATAGCTTGATGACACTTGCTCTACTGCATACTGTCCCTCCCACTGCTAGAAAGTTGAATCTCTGGTATCACTCTGAATCACTTGATGTGATTAAGGTACATCTAGCTTTAGAAAGCCTAGGGTGGAATGATAACCAAAACCCTCCTATATTTATCCATTAAAAATAAATAAATAAATAAATAAATAAATAAATAAATAAATAAATAAATAAATAAATAAAATATGCAAACGGGAAACTCTAATATGTTGTGTCACTCACATGTAGATCCAATCCATAGTGATAGCCAAGACTGTCACTAAGAAAGGTAAGAGACCATCCTCATCCTAATGAAGGACTATGGCCTTTTCTTCCTATCCCAAGGAAACATATGTGTAAGAAGGGAGGGTGGGTAATGAATGTACAGGAAAGTTTAATTTGGATAGACTACACAATTTTTTACTGGATAATATCTTTCTCTATATTTTTTAAAGATTTATTTATTTATTCATGAGAGAGATATATATAGAGAGAGACAGAGACATAGGAAGAGGGAGAAGCAGGCTCCTCGCAGGAGCCTGATGCGAGACTCAATCCCAGAATCACGACCTGAGCTGAAGGCAGCCGCCTAAACGCTGGGCCACCCAGGCATCCCAATCTCTTGTTATATTGAATAATTCTATCATAAATTAACTTGAAAAAGCTGCCTCTGGTTGGTTTCCAGTGAAATGAACATAGAACAGTTCCCTGCAGGTTTTAGATTTCTGTAGCATTGTTGTCTAATAATTCAGAAAATAAACCTTCTCTCTATATACAATCAATTTGGTTTCAGTATTTACAAAAACAAACATATTTTTGAAATGCATGTTGTGGTGTGCATTTTCACTTACCTTTTCCGCTGACTGAGCAGTGCCAAAAAAAATGGGAATGAAGGCAAGCCACACTATACATGTCGTGTACATAGTGAATCCAATGGGTTTGGCTTCATTAAAATTTTCTGGGACACCCCGAGTCTTGATGGCATACACAGTACATGTGACCATGAGAAGAATGCTATATCCCAAGGAACAAATGATTTGGAGATCTGTAATGTCACATTTGAGAACTCCCCTGGCCTGCTCAGGGTTCATTGTCTTATGTTCATCATAGTCTATGATGATGTTGGGTGGATCAACACCAAACCAAATGAATACACCTAGAAGCTGAACTGATATCAAACTGGAAGTGATTGCCAGCTGTGACGTCGGGCTTATGAGTCTGGGAGCTGTCACTGATTTCTTGCCTTGCTCAAATATGCGATAAATCCGATTGGTTTTTGTCAAGAGGGCTGCATAACTGATGCACATACCCAAGCCCAAGAAAACTCTCCGGAAAGAACACACTGCCACATCTGGTTTGGCTATCATCAGGAAAGTGATAATGTAGCAAAGAAAGATGCCAGTCAACAGAACGTAGCTCAGTTCCCGCCCAGATGCCCGGACAATGGGCGTGTCATTGTAGCGGATGAAAGTGGCCATGACAAATATGGTGGCAATGATCCCCAACATTGCTAGGAAGACAGGGATGACGGCCCAGGGGGAATGCCACTCTAGTTTGATGATGGGGATATCCTGGCAGCCAGTTCGGTTTTCATTGGGCCTCTGGTCGTAGGGGCAATGTTGACATGTCATCTCATCAAACTGGTACTGGTAGCCGTCGCAAGGTTCACAGGTCCAGCAGCATGGAGTTCCCTTCTGTGTCTTCTTTCTTTGCCCGGGCTTACAAGGCAGCGTACACACTGAGGGGGGAATCTCCCGGACTCCTTTACCCCACTGCATGTCCTCTATCTGCAGCATGAGAAATGAGAAGGTATAACTGGCAGGTTAGTTCAGAGAAAAAGGAAAGAATAGAATAACAGTGATAGCGGCATTTAAGACTTGACAATTAAGGAACTATCCACCTCTTCCATCCCCCAGTCAGTATGAACTGTAACTAAGATTTGACCCCAACCATTCCATCCTAGCATCCTTACCTCTCACCACTATGGAATGTGCCAAACCTGCCTGGTTCTAAGGATTCCCGTGGCAACTATTAAAAATACAAATTCCCATTTCTACCTTAGACCTGCCAAATAAGAATATGACGAAAAATAAAAAGTAGGGGCAGCCCGGGTGGCTCAGTGGTTTAGTGCCGCCTTCAGCCCAGGGCATGATCCTGGAAACCTGGGATCAAGTCCCATGTCGGGCTCCCTGCATGGAGCCTGCTTCTCCCTCTGCCTGTGTCTCTACCTCTCTCTCTCTCTCTGTGTGTGTCTCTCATGAATAAATAAATAAATAAATAAATAAATAAATAAATAAATAAAGTTTTAAATAACTTAAAAATTAATAATTAAAATAAAAATTAGTAAAAAGACCTTTGGATCTTTAACAAATGCCCAGAGGAGTCTTATGATTAGATAAATAGAAATAAAAATCTTAAGTAATGTGAAAAGTTTCATGCATCTCCCTTATTAGCTTTGAAAAAAATTGTTTTAAAATTATTGTGGATAATATTACAATGCTGACCATCTTCTCTAAAATTCTGTAGGCATCACTCCCATGGTCAAAGAGAATTTTTGAAGCAAATTCAGTCTATTATTTATCATTTAGAAATGACAAGGTTCATTATTGAAGGCTATAATGGTAGTCAACTCTAAGTGATTAGGAAGCATTTGATAAAAAAAGAAAATAATATGGCCTGGAACATTTCAATATTGGCCATGTACCTATTTGGAGATGAAATTTAAAAATAAAATTCTATATCCTAGAGGAGGATGAATGTGGATTTGCTTAATGAAAATACTGGTTTGGCAATTCATAGTCAACCGTGTTCTGAGAAATAATATCACTAGAAACAAAGAAAAGGTACTATTGGGCTGAAATTGCACTGTAGCAGAGATCTCTCATTTGCCAGCACAGCATCTACTCTTCCTCCTTCCTGACATCAGCTCCTCAGATCTATTTCCTATGTGTTTGCTGTAAGATGCGAAAGTTCCTGGGGAGCGGTGGAGGAGAGGTTTGTTTACATGACCCAGTCACGGCCAATTATTGTGTATTGCACCATTACTCAAGCTTGAGCACTCATCAGGATCACTAGGAAGATTCCTTATCACCCCGTATGCTGGGCCTGACAGTAGGATCTCTTGATTGTTTGGGTTGGGACGGGATCTGAGAGTATGTAGTTCTAACAAAATTGTAGGTGATGTTGCTGGTGGTTCTCTAGGGACCATACTTTATCATAAACAGATACATTCCAAACTCCTAGGCACAAAATATAGGTCAGGGATGGAATAATTATGGAATGGAAAGAAATTTAAGTTTACTTTTACTAAGATTACATAAAATAAACATCTTTTTTTTTTTTTTTTGCCTGGCAGTTTGTAGGATGTAAGGATGTCAGTGCTCATGGCTATAAGAAGGAAGGGATTTGTAAGAGAGAGAAGTCAACACAGAGGAAAAGGTTACTGAAAAAGAGAAGGAGAAGAGAATGATTACTGAGGAAACTGCATGAGCTACTTGATATAGGCATGCCTGAAGCATGATTCCCTAGACCTCTCCCTTATGCAAGACAGGAAATTCTGCTATGCTGACACACTTTCAGTGGCATTTCTATTACTTGCAATCAACAGTCTTGAAAAACATATTTACTAAATAAATAATTGCAGCATCTACAAGTTGTAAAAGGTGTACTTAAGTCAGCAAATTAACTTACATAATAAATTCCAATGAACACATTTAAGTGACATTCCCAATACCTCTTTAATACAGTTGGACCAAAAACTGGTTAGAAAAATACTGGAAAATCTGAGGCTTTTAAAAACATGTATAATTTTAAGAGATAAAGGGAAAGGAAAATTAATTTATTGCTCTTGGAAGTTTAGCACTATATTAAAACGTGATGCAATGTGTAGCAGGGTGTGATACTTCCATCAAAACTTCAGTGAAAACTATATTCAAAGCCTAAATCAAATGTAGGTAAAACTGTTGGGGGAAATGGCTCAGAGATTAAGCTTCATAAAATATAACCTTCTAATTGTTGAATTTAAACTCTAAGCAGAGACCCAAGAATCTTCAGATGACTCGTGTAAACTCATTTGCCTGAACACAAAGCCTAAGTCAGCACTAATAAATCTTACTAAATATAAAACATAATCATCTCTTTCTCAACATCATCATTTTTGAGTCAGTAAGTCACTGGCAGCCATCCCAAAGTCATAAAATTAAGGAAATAATTTGTAATAAGAGAGAAAAAGATATACATTAGCTTTACAAATGTCAAATTGCAAGAAGTTGGAACCTAAAAAAATGCTATTATTAATACAAATGTTTCCAAATGTCAAATTAAAAGGTCCTACTCATGGTTAATAAGAAAGATTAACCAAAAAAAAAAAAAAAACCTATAAATAAATTTCATTAGCTAAACTTGAAACTGCCTGATTCCAACACTAGTAGATAGTAATATACCATATGATTAAACTTGATCTATGGGAATAGTTGTGGGCTCATACAAATATAAAAAGAAATTATCATTATCTAACATTTTATAGCCTATGTTAAGTGTTGTCAGCTCACTATTTTTCTATCCTAGGAATAAAATAAAATACCCAGCAATGCTGAATAGCTTTCCCCTCCCCTCCTTAACTTATCCAAATATATATAAGAGCTGTAACCACAAACATTACATTGACTGATTACTTAATTTGTTTTCAATTTTCATTTAAAGTACATCTCAACTCAGTTTAATTGTATATATTACAGCAACAAAGTTGCATCTTGCAACAAATGAACAAATGTCTAATTTACTTGTTTTTCAACAAAAATCATTATTGAAAATACACTGTTGAATAAAGATACCAACTAAACTTTAAAAGTTCTAAAAAAATAAATAAATAAACTTTAAAAGTTCTAGTGAGAATTTTTTTTAAATGATACATTTGATTTATCTTATACCCATCCACACAAACTCAGTGACTTGTTTCATAAGAAATAGTCAGCTACAAACACCCATGGGTACTTATTGAAGGGAGAATAATCATTTAGGGTTATGAAAACTCAAGTATAATGTCAATTTTCTTTGCTAGAGGCTAGTAGGAATGTAAATTTCAATTTTCTTTTGAATGCTGCAACAAAACCATGTTTCAGTTAGGTGGAAAGCCAAAGTTAAGATGCAGAAAGATTAGAAAAAAGGGCTAGGATGTTTACTATAATCTTCTTTAGAAGATACAGTTCTAAATTCTCTGATAAGGATGAATTTCCTACCCGGACACCAATGTTTATGGGTACTAGATACTGGATCTGCTCAGTAGCTGGCTCATGGGGAAGAGATGTTGAAATCCTAGCTGTTAGCAAGAGAACTGTATCGATGGTACTGCCAATTAACACCGTGTGTGGCACATAGATTATGTTGATAGGTAGATCAATGGTTTAGGAAAGAGATAATATATAGTTCTAGCCAATGAAAGCAAAGGTAAGTCTGATGTAGAGTACTAGCAAAATATTCTCCATTCTTAAAAGAGACACAAAAAAGAGATATACTATATTTAGCCTTTGAACTTTGATGTGTGCAAATGTAATATATGGAGCTGCAGCAGCCAATCTTTAACCATGAAGAGACAAGAAATTGGAAAAAGCCAATATACTGAGGATAGAAAAAAGATAAAAAAGAATTTGTGTCGTTGATGATGTTGAAATAACTTCTAGGCCCAAGATGGAGCCTTTCCTTCCCAAGGTGCCATGTAGCAAACCATACTTGGATAGGTGTCCCTGTAAACAGGCTCCACTTGGCCAGACACAGACTGTATTCAGTCAGCCAGTCCCCCAAATGCCAACTCAACTCTAAGCCTTCTCACCTCAAACAAGATTGATTATATGGCCCCTGCCAATCAGGTATTTTCTGTTTATCTTTTCCTTGTTGTTTAATTCTTCATCCTATAAAAAGCTCTCTGCCTTCCACCCCATTCTGTGGTTCTCTGAGAGAAGACTGTCTAGTTCATGAAGTGCTATAAGTCAGTTTGTAGCATCGAAATTGTCATTATTAACCATTCTTTAACCGTGGCATAATGATGTCAGCAAATTAACCATCACATGTACCACTGTATTCCTGAATTTCGAACATGAAATGATGAACTTTCCTTAGTGGGTGACCAATATTTCCTGGACGGTCTACTACTTGCAATGAAACATTCTAACAAATACACTTTTTCTTAATTCCGCATCTGGTATGTGAAGATCTTCTGAGACTATTAGACAATTAGCCAATAATTCAAATTCCAACAGGGAAAGTAGGTAGCTCCAGAAAGAAAAGGGACTTTTGAAACACGGGTGATCGGAAGCACTTATTTTGTCTCCTGGGAATGCTCCTAAAAGAGAGAAGTAAAGCCCTAGACTCCAAACATCAACTGTGACTCCGTTGCTTCTGGCTCAGAGAGAAACAATGGAAAAGCACCTGTCAGCTAAAGTTCTCTAGCACATGTGATTGGCAAAGAAAAATTGGGGTCTGGCTCTAGTAGAGAGTTAGCTACTCCACAGGGAATGTGCAGGCCTTATAATCACTGGAATTTTAAAATAAAACCAGACTAGTTGCTGTCTTACTGCCAAATGCAGAACTCAAACAGAGATAAATTTTTTATAAACATGGTTTGGTGCATCATTTTTATCTAGAAGAGATCTGTTCTTTTCCCCACACAGACATTTTCTATCTAAAAGAAAATTTTGTCACTCCAGGGATATTTTCTTTAGTGAAAATCCATTTGCATGCTTCCAAAGCTTACTCTGCAGATCAAGCTGGCTGGTGCTTTTGTTGCATAATTCTCTACAGTATTGTTATTATTTTTTAACTTATTAAAACCCTAATAGAATGAGCTAATTTTAAAAAGAGCTTTCTTATTAAAACACCATTTGTTCATTAAAATACATTTGTCTTAATTTATGGAAAAGGGGTTTTAGAAAAAATGCACAGAAATGTTGAGTTTTTGATACTACAGAAGAGCCAGGTTTCAGTTGTAGGAGGGAGGTGGAGTGGGCAAGGTGGAGGGGTTACCAAGAGCTTCACAAGGAATTCTGTAGCAGCACTCAGTGCTGCAAAAACACTTATTCAGGGGTGCCTGGATGACACAGTCAGTTAAGCGTCTGCCTTCAGCTCAGGTCGTGATCCCAGAGTCCTGAGATCCAGCTCTGGATCAGGCTCCCTGCTCAGCGGGAAGCCTGCTTTTCCCTCTCCTTCTCCCATTCTATGTACTTACGCTCTCTCTCTCTCTCTCTCTCTCTCTGTGTGTCATATAAATAAAATCTCTAAAAAAAATCCACTTACTAATTCAGATTCTATCTATTCAAACTTTGTAAGAATCACTTTTTAAATGTACTCTAGGAAGAAAGTGGCTCCCCAATATTGTTAGGAATGGCTTTTTTTACTATGGCCAACCCTGGGCATCCATGGAAGGACCCAGAGCTTCATCTCACCGTAAAGTCCAGGATGTAGATACATTTATGCTGTTTTTAGACTTTACTTTGACTTAGGCCAGTGGTTGCCAGACTTGCCTGTAGATATGAATCACTTGGGGATCCTCTAAAATTTTCAAATAGGCATCAGTGTGTTTTAGAGCTCCTCAGGTGAAATGTAGACAGATTGGGGGACTATTGAACTATACTTTCTGAAGGGCTGAGGTTTGGAAAAAAATCTTTGTGTTGTTCACAGAAGCTATTGACCACAGAGAATTGCTTACCTGGACTACTATTCTCAACCTGATGACGTAGTATCTCTGATGAGTCTGAATGAGTGACAGAAATGTTCAGTGATACTCTATTATGATTTCATGGGAAAGTATGAAGTTGTAGTGAAATTACATGTATTACATATTTGCACAGCCAGTAAAGTCTCTAGACTATGTCTTATAATGCTATTGCCCAAACAACTTAAAATACCTATGACAGCAGAACATATAAAGTAAACAAATGACGTGGGTGAGAGTAAGACATTTCTGCTCCCAAAACAACCAAGTTTAAAGGAACACGGTACAACTATGCATACTTATAAATATGTGTTAAATTATACATCAAGAACAGATTTCATAATAGTTCTGCCTAAATGATCTGCATTCACTGTTTCAATGCCTGCATTTCCCTCAAATACAAACAGTGGGGTGGGTGCTTGTTTTTAAATGTATATAATTAAAACCTCCAAGATTAACTGAACAGTTTGCTCCTAAGGTCAATCTAGGTTTATTATTCTTTATGAAACTCTACTACAAGTAAGTACTCTTGAAACTCTACTAAGTAAAAGGGATGACTATACTTGGTCTCAGCACTTCCTTCCCCCACCCCCCCCACCAGCCTTATGTGGAACCCTCTGATTTTTTTAAAGTTGACGCCTTTCAAAAGATATCCTGTGTTTTCTGAGGACCAAACAATGCACATCTGCTGACATTAGCTAGCTGTCACTTTCTGAAACAATATCATCACAAGAGGAGCCATCTCCTTAAAATGTATATGTTAACTACAAATGACCACTTATCTAATCGCCCTCTGGAACACAATTCACTAGAAGATGCTTACCAATCAAAGGTTATAAATTTCATCTTGTTCTAATTACTAAATGTATTTGTGGTTTTTTTTTTTAAAGATTTTATTTATTTATTCATGAGAGACATGGAGAGAGAGAGAGAGAGAGGCAGAGACACAGGCAGAGGGAAAAGCAGGCTCCATGCTGGGAGCCTGATGTGGGACTCGATCCCGGGACTCCAAGATCACGCCCTGGGCCAAAGGCAGATGGTCAACTGCTGAGCCACCCAGGCATCCCTAATTACTAAATACATTTGGAATATTTTTTAACACCCATATTTAACAATAATTAATAATGTAAACATATTCATATGGATGTCTCAAAAAATACCACCAATTACACTTGTTTAAAACTGAAGTCATGATCTGCTCAGGGATTGACAAACTACTGCCCATGGGCTGAATCCTGCCCACTGACTGTTTTGCAAATAGAGGCTGGATCAGAACATCTTGGCACTTGTTCATTTACTTTTTGTCTATGGCCCATTTTATGTTAAAATGGCAAAAGTTGAGTAGCTGTGGATGCATGTACCACAAAGCCTAAACTATATACTATCTGGTCAAAGATAGAAAATATTGATTGACTCAGATCCAAAGAAAACAAAAGGACAAAGCCCTCCTGCATGGCAACCTTATCTGCCCATAAACCACAAGTTTTGTCATCTGCCACACCTTCTGTGTCCTTGGACTTTCCTTCCTTTGGCCCCTCTACCAACAACTCACGTAGGTTTTACCTCTTGAAATGAGGTTGAAATTAATTATTTCATATGGCAAACTACATATTAAATACAGGCATACCTTGATTTATTGTTCTTTATTTTATGACCCTTTGCAGGTATTGCATTTTTACAAATTGAAAGTCTGTGGCAACCATACACCGAGCAAGGCTGTGGGTACCATTTTCCCAAGAGCATTTTTCACTTCATGTCTCTCTATCATATTTTGGTAATTTTCACAATACTTTATATTTTTCCACATTATTTTATCTGTTATTATCTGTGATCCATGATCTTTGATCCTACTATTGTAATTGTTCGGGGAGTACCATCAACCAGTGCCATACAAAATGGCAAATGGCTTTATTTAATTGATAATTTACTTATAAATTATCATTGATAAATAAATCTTGTGTGTGTTCTGACTGCCACATCAGCCGTTTCCCCATGTTTCTCCCTCTCCTCAGGCCTCCCTATTTCCTGAGATACAACAACACTGAAATTAGGTAATTACTCTGTGATGGCCTCTAAGTGTTCGAGTGAAAGGAAGATCAATGTGGCAAACTTCATTGTAGTCTTATTTTAAGAAATTGCCAGCCACCCAGCCTTCAGCAACCACTACCCTGATGAGTCAGCAGCCACTGTAAGGCAAGACCCTCCCCATCAGCAGAAAAAAAAAATACAACTCAATGAACATGCTAATATTTAACATTTTTTAAATTGTATTTAAATTCAATTTAGTGTTTATAATACACTATATAATACAACTGTTTTTTGTAAGTGCATATTATACACTGTATAGCACACTGTATAATACAACATAGTGTATTACTAGTTTCAGGGGTAGAATTCAGTGATTCAGCAATTATATATAACACCCAGTGCTCATTATATCAAGTGCCCTCCCTAATGCCCATGACCCAATTACCCCATCCCCCCACCCATTTCCCCTCCAGCAATTCTCCATTTGTTCCCTATAGTTAAGAGTCTCTTATGGCTTGTCTCCCTCTGTTTTTATCTTATTCTATTTTTTCCTTCCTTTTCCCTATGTTCATCTGTTTCTTAAATTCCACATATAAGTGAAATCATATGGTGTTTGTCTCTGTCTTATTCTGCTTATCATAATACCCTCTAGTTCCATCCATGTTGTTGCAAATGACAAGATTTCATTCTTTTAGATGGCTAAGTAATATTCCATTGTGTATATATACTGTCTTCTTTATCCATTCATCTGTAGATAGACGTCTGAGCCCTTTCCATACTTTGGCTACTGTGGAAATTGCTGATGCTTAATATTTTCTAGCAATAAAGTACTTTTTAATTAAGGTATGTACCATTTTTAAAGACATAGTGCTATACTGCATGCTTAACAGACTATGGCACAGTGTAAACATAGCTTTATATGCACTGGGAAACCAAAAAGTTCACCTGACAATCTTAATTGTGATATTTGATTTATTGTGGTGGTCTGGAACTGAACCTGCACTATCTCTGAGGTACACTTGCTAACTTATTGGGTGCTACACCCTGTTTTAGTTGTTGGGAACAAAACAGAAAAAAAAAAAGTGCCTCAGAAAAATGAATCCTCTTTTCTCATCTTTGGATCACAGCTCTTCTGTGAAATCTTCCTGTGGAATTTCCCCACCTCTCTTTCCTCCTGGCCACTTCCCAACCCCACTAGCTATACTAAAGCCAGAAGGATCCTTTAGCATGCAGACTTGATCATGGCACCTTTATGCTTAAGCACCTCAGTGTCAGTGACATCTTGCCACAAGACATCCTAGATGATCCTGCATAATCCAGCAGGGACACACATCAATTGGCTTTAGCTAGGTTCCTACTCACTATCCTCAGTGAGTATGGGGCTGCAATATGCTGCTCTATGATTCTTCAGTTCACTGAATTCTTGCTCAGGAGTTCCCTACCCAACCAGAATGGATCCTCCTTTAATAAACTCTAAAGATCTCCCTTTAAAGAACTTAACCCAATTTGTCATTATGCAAATATATTACTTCATTAAGGTCTCAATTTCCAGTTTCTATGTTAGCTCCTTGAGATCAGAGCTTCTGTCCACTTTATTCATTTGTTGGAAACTCAAACTCTGGGAGGAGGCTCCATAGCATTGTTAGATTGAATGGGTGAACGACAGTGTGAAGGACAGAAAAGACTGACCAATCCTCTAGAAGTGATTTTCCTTAGCCAAAATTTGAGTTTAATTGTAACTAGAAATGAGAGATCCCTAATTGGGGTGTGCCTGGGTGGCTTAGTCAATTAAGTGTCTGCCTTTTGCTCAGGTCATGATCTCAGGGTTCAAGATGGAGCCCTGAGTTAGGCTCCCTGCTCAGCAGGGAGTCTACTTCTCCCTTTCTCTCTGCCCCTCCCCTCCTCCACTTCCTACTTCCACTCTCTCTCTCTCTCAAATAAAGAAATAAAACCTTAAAAAAAAAAAAAAAAGAAAAGAAAGGATCCCTAACTACTTATATGAGTCTCATTTGTTTTCCGGTCATTTACTACATATTTATAGAGTGAAAATTTACAGTGGAAAAGTCCTTGGCATTTTCTTCAGGGAAGAAAGGGAGTTAAATATGCAGCACTGAACTCCTGGGTAGAGGGGAAATGAACACAACAAACACATCACAGAAAGGAAGAAAAATAAGTCATGTATGATCAGCAGCCAAGGACAGAACTTGAATTGAATAGATCCTGTATCACCAGTTAGACCCCAAGACATGGCCTTGACTACATCTGTTTGTAATCACAAACCTTTATCTTAACATTTTCCCTAAGCTCTTCTTTTAGGCTTTCACTGTAACTCAGACCAGTGAAACTCAAAACCACCAGGTGATGGCAACTGCCCTGACGAGATCTACCTTGGATCCAGACCACCTAGACTTTCTGACCTAAACCTGACCCATGCCTGCACAGATGGACCACCTAGTGACCTCCTGAATGACCTATAATTCCCTTTACCTCATTATAATACTAAAATCTCTGCCCAGTGAAGAGCCTCAGCCTCAATCACATAACATACTGTATATGCATAGGCATGTTTCCTTGAGGCACCTGTGTGACCTTATGTCCACCTCTACATAGGATGACAGGGCTTCCTGATCTAAATATTCATCCTAACACTAAACAAAAGGAACTTATTCATTGTCTCTCAGGAAGCTATCACTTTGGAAGCTATTCCCTGTGACCTCCTTATTTGCTGCAAATGAAAGGTTTTTTTGTGGGACAACTTAACCTAGTGCAGTTTCTGACTCACCACCAAGGAGAAAACTCCTGTTTCATTTGCACTTGACTCTATAAACAGAAAGAGTTAGGGGTCCCTGGGAAAGTGAAGACAAGGCATAGGTTTCTTGACGTAAGAAAAGCCATTTTAGGGGTCGCCTGGGTGACTCAGTCAGTTAAGTATCCATCTCTTGATTTGGTCTCTTGAGCCAGCTCAAGATCATGAGATCGAGGCCCTCATCCGGCTCTGCACTGAGTGGGGAGCTGGCTTAAGATTCTCTTTCTCCCTCTGCTCCCATATATGCTCACTCTCTCCTTCTCAAAAAAAAAAAAAAATCATTTTAGACTCCCAGCCATCCTGTAATCTATCCCTGATCAGTACTATTTGCCCAAAGCACATTTCTTGCAGAACTTCCTGGGATACATTGAAATTGTGGAATGATAGAGCCCAGTAGATAATGATTTTAAGGGAACAACAGAATGTTAGAACAGCCACTATCAGGCTAGGAGATAACCTAATCATATCAGGGACAATAAATCAGTGGTAAAAGTCCCAGTTTGGTTCAAAAGTAAAGATTGACCTGATGTACATTCTTGAATTATCTTTGTAAGATTCATTTTTTTTTATCTTTGTAAGATTTAAAACCTTTTGAGCACTCAAATACCAAACCAACTAAAGCCAGAGAATTGATGATGTTGACCCTTCCTGGATCCTGTGACCTTGACTTGGACTTTGTCACCTTAAGATGACTTTTACCCCAATTCTATGCTGAACTGCCTATCGTGCAAGCACCCTTAGTTTAAAACCTCCCCAATTCTATTGTTCAGGAAGACACTGCTTTGGGAAAGATCCCCAGTGTGCTCCTTTTTCTTGCAGGTAAAAACCCTACCTTTTCCTATTCTTTGCTTCGACATCTCCCAAGAGTCAAACCCAGTTTCAGGTAATAAATTTTCTCTGAATACCACTTTCTGCATTAGTAAGCTTACCTACAGCTCAAAATAGAAAGGGCATGATCTGGGAAGTCAGACTTTCCTGGGTTCAAAGACAGACCTCATCACCTCCAGACATTGTACCCAAAGGCAAAGGCAAATAGGCAATCCGAGCGTCTGCCAAGCTTATCTGTTCTGAAGACTAAATGAGATAACATGTCTAAGGAATTAGCATGGTGCCTGACACATCATAGCTGCCTGAATAATTGTCATTAGAATATTTTATGCCTTCAATGAGCCACTTAATCCACGTAAACAACCCGAGGATGGCCATTCCCAATTCTCCCTACACTCTTGAGCACTGATTCTTCCAATGGAGTATCACCAGTGATTAATGCCACTGGACCAATTCAGACTCAGCATCAAAACCTGAACACATCATTCTCCTTCCCTTTTTCGATGTCACCCACACCCTCTGGCTTGTCTTGGTATACCAGAGTAGTTAATGTGAGTGTTGGACTCAGAGGGACATGTGCTCAAATACTAAGAGGAATCTTGGCCAAGTCATTTATATTCTCCAAACTTTATTTTTCTTAATCTTTGAAATTTAGACAGTAAGAGTACCTCCTTGACTTACTGAGAAAATTAATACATGTGACACACATTGTTTTACACATGGTAAAACTAAATGAGTTATATCCATTCAAATCATTATGATTAACAATAGTCTTCATTTTTGATACCCCTCTCCACCTTGCATCCCTCAAAAAATAACAGTTGCAAAGCTTGTTTCAGTCTTCTGTGAACCCCTTTTTGTCTTTGTCCTCAATGACAAGGATCCACTAAAATTACCATTACTGTGTTCTCCTAACTGCTCTCTCTGATTTTAGGCCATCCCTTTCATTTCTTATTCTTTTACACTGGTATTTCTCTTTATAGCAGTTACAATCTGCAGTGAAACAACTAGGTATTTACTTCTCTGTCTCCTTCTGCTCAAAGAGAGTACATCTGAGTTGTTTCCTTATGCTTGCCTTGTACCTAGAAGGGTGGTCCAAAGAGACTATTTGTCATGTCAGGGCCAGAGTGCCTTCTTGGAAGGTGAGTGTGGGACTAGGCACAGTGGATCCAAATCCACTGCCCATTGAAGGCAGTGCAAACACCCCATTTTGGCCATCAAGTCCCTCCCAAGCAGACCCCTGACCTTACCCTCTCCAGCCTCATCAGCATTCACCACCCCAACATCCTAAATTCCTCTTCTTTTTTTTTTAATTTTTTTTTCTTGCTTATGCTTCCCTTGAATACCCTCTGATTCCCTATTTGCATTATCCAGTTCACACCTGTCCTTTAGCTGTCATGCTTTCTCCTAATTCTTCAACAACTGGCTTAAATACCCCAAATATTCCCTGATGCCTCTGCGCTATAAATACCCTCTCCCTTTGTTGACATCTCATACCTTAGCATTTTGACCTGTACTGTTCTTCTACCTCTTACACTTTGAAAACCAGAGCCACCACATATTTTTTTTTAAACCCTCCAGAGCCCAAAGGGTGGATCAGAACCAGAGTAAATTCTGTCCCAAGAAAGAATTCCCAGGATTAGGATGTAAAGAGATGAGTCGTTGGGGGAAGGAGGGAAATGGCTTCTTGTTATGCCCTTGAACGCTCTGTGTTCTTCCTTTCTGTTTGAGCCTCCCAGCTCTGACTTGCTTAAATATGACAAAGTATACAAGCAAGAACAATAGAAGTCCTCATATCACTGCTACTAAATCTTCTTTTCTAACCAGACAGCTTGCAAATTGCTTTTCACCCACTCACCTGGAGTGAGTCATGCTCTCTGCCAGGTAAGTGAGGAAGGATGCTGATCACTCAGTTTACCATCTGACACAAAAGGGGCTTTTGATTTTCCTTTTTTTTTTCTTTCCTTTTCTCTCCTTTCTATTTTTGTTAGCCTCTGAATCTCTTGCTTCCCTTTTCTAAAGGAGAGGAAAGAAACTTTTTATACAGATTTTTAAGGATAGTTATCCCACATTTCACTCTGATGAATACTAGCCTTGTAATATATTCTTTTGAACATAGGAACACCAGTCCCCCACCCCCACTGCCTCTCATTAAACACTGACATGTCAGGAGGAGTCATAGTACAGTTTATTAAGGACCCTGAGAAGTTTTGCTATTAAAGAGAGACTATGTTTTGATTTAAGCCAATGGCTTCTAATTCGTTTGAGTACAGAACAAACATTCTTTACTCCTCTGTAACACTGATTATCTCAACATCCTGCAGAATCTGTATCTGTCCAATAACACACAGTGTCCATAACACTATGGAAGACAGTGATACTGTTTTCCTGGCTAATACTTTGGGATTCTAGCATCACTTTTCACATCTTTTCCCCTTCTTGGTCATGGCAAGTCAGAGAACATGAACTGGATTATCAACTGTAAGGATGTTAGCTAGATCATCTTTGGCTTCTGTGAAGCTTCATTTCCTCACCAGTAAAATGGAGTTAGGTACTGGAGAATCAAGTAAGACTGTACACAGGAGAGTGTTTTAAAAGACTTAATATTGAATTAAGGTAAGTAATTTTATTTCTTCTAATTTTTTTTCATTAGAAAGAGAATAAGCTATTATTTCATGCAGTCTTTAGTTTTCTCTTTTTCAATGCCTTCACACCTTTGACCACATAGCCCTGCTAACTGGCATGTCCTCTTCCCTATGCAGCTTAGCAAGACTGAGACAAATACGAATTCCTGGCGAACACCAGGCAAGCCAAACTAAAAAGTTAGCCTCCCTATTACAAGGAAATGAGTTACAGCTCCCTACAAACTGAGCTTCAGTTAGTATTGCTTTTAAAGCATATACTTTCCAATGATAAATTGGAAATTTATCTCTTTAACAGACACCCCCACAATAATCCAAGGCAACAACTCAAATAATTGGAATTACAGGCCCAGTTGGCAGCTCAGAAGATATGGAAGTGACATAACTGGGTAAAAAAGCCTTTTGGTATCCTTTGTACTACATCTAAGTAAGTAGCCACCTATTGCTACTGAATTCTGTCCCATAAGGAGTTTTGCAGAAGGCTGTTGAGATGTTAGACTATTTGAGAAATGGAGTCTATGATGTCACAAAAGTCAAGTCCACAAAGCTGAGAGACAAGTGGCCTCTAAACCAAATAGGATATGTTGTTCTCTCCTAAATTCCTACGTTGAAGCCCAATCCTAATGGGATGATATTAGGAAGTGGGCTCTGGGAGGTAATTATATCCTTAAGCTGAGCCATCATGGATGGGATTAGCATCCTTATAAAAGAGATCCCAGAGTGCTCTCTCATCCCTTCAGCCCTATGAGGACACAGTGAGAAGACAGAGATCCCTGAACCAGAAAGCAGGCTGTCACCAGGCACGAATCTGCTGATGCTTTGAGTTTGGACTTACCAGCCTCCAGAACTGTGAGAAATCAATTTCTGTTGTTTACAAGCTACCCAGTGAATGATATTTGGTTATAATAGCCTGCACAGACGAAGACAGCACATTTGTTTATTTTTACATTGAGAAGTTAGGTTATCTTCAGAAAGTGCAACAAATGAAGTGTTTATATGATTCAGCTTATCTTTCCAGGACTGCTAGACCACAAAATAAAGGGATATGAAAAGTACTTTTTCATCATGAGAAGCAAATACAAGACCAAAGAAACTATGATGTCTGGGAAGGATCTTTCATAGAAACATTTTGATGTAGACATGAGTGGTCTTTAAATCCTCTTCCAGACATCATCCCATATTCCTCCTCTCTCAGAACTCCAAGGCCATTCACTGAGATGTTCCTGTGCTCATGCACTGCATTAACCAATGACTATACAGATATGAGAAATATCTATTTCCTTTTTCTCAGTTGGATTTTGGTGTCATGGTGGAAAATTGGACCTAAGTGTCACTAAAATCCAATGTAACTCAAGATACAACTGTAGCCCAAGTGGTTCTTTGGGTGCCTTTTCTAGAATATTGGAGCAGAGTCTTTGGATGAATATGTGCTCTTTAGTGGGACAAGATGGGGAGAAAGCATTCAGGAAGAGTGAACAGCTTGAGGAAATGCAAGAAAACATGAAAACATTTGATTGAGGGATGGGGATGAGGATGAAGGGCTATAAGTAGTTTAAGTTGAGCTGAAATCTAGAGTGCAAGGAAAGAAGAGAGAAGATAATGTTAGAGATAGACACAGGCAGGCATCAGATCATGGAAAATCAGTTTGCTCCTAAGTGATTCAACAACTATTTACTGGCTACCCAGTATGCACAGAGTGATGTTCGATAGGATATGGCTGATGATCAAGTCGGGTAAGATTCCTTACCTCAAGGAGCTTAAGTTAGGAAGACACACAAAGCAATAATACAACAATTAAAATATATACTATAAGTGTTAAGCAGGAAATAAATAATATGCCAATGCAAGAATAACATGGGGGCAGCTCCTCTCAACAGACGAAACAGAAAAGGTGGATTTTTAAGCTATGACCTGAAAGGTGAGGACACAGCATGGGAAATAACAGGGCAACTGCAAAGATCCTGAGGCTGACAAGACTGGCATGTTACGGCGGTGGCCCTCAAACTTGAATGTGCCAACAAGTCCCCTGGGAATCTTATTACAAGGCAAATTTTGATTCAGTCTTCATGCAGTGGGCCTGAGATTTTGCATTTTTAACAACCACCTGGGTGACAGTGCTGGTCTGGGGAAACAAAATGTTAAGAAACTGAAGTCAAGACTGTGCCCAAAGCTTCGTGGTGAGATTAACACTGTCCATAAGAGTGGAGAGGAAGAAAGAGGTCCGCTCAGGTCTATCACAGGTCCCATTGGGAAGGCTATGGTTACCAGCAGGACTACAATTTTTTCTCTCCTGTAAGAGAGTGGTGGGGGAGGGTGAATGTGAGGGCATCTTCCAGGAAAAAAATAAAAAAGAAAAGAAAAATTACTGAGTCAAATTTCCTTTTTCTAACAACATAATCCCTTGCAAACAAACCAATGTAGTTTAAGATTATTATCTATGGAATGTTTGTAGCAGGATGTACCTAGCCTGTGTGACATTACTTATATTAAACAAACCTGCTGGCATCTATCAACTTATATGGTATGATTTCCTAGAAAACATCTTGTAAGCTCCATACCCATCTAGGTTCAAAATAATGATATATCATGTCCAAAACGGCTTTTCTCTATGTAGCCACATAAATTATTTACAGACTTAATTTATTGCCCTGAGTCAAAAGTATGACCTGAAGGTAAGAAAGGACCCAGGGAGTGGCATTGGGACTTCCAGATCTCTCCCTACTTTACCTGTGTCTCATAATTATTAGAAAATCAGGTGCTCTGACAGAGGGGAGCAGTAAATTTACTCAGAATCTGGGATTCTGAGTAAAAAGCCTGTTAGTGGGTTTTACGGACTGAATAATGTTCTCCCTCAAGTTCATAAGTTAAAGCCCTAACCTTACTGTCAAATGACTCTTCTATTTTGAGATGGGCCCTAAAAGAGATTATTAAGATTGGATAAAGTCATAAATACAGGTTCCTAATCTGACGGTATCAGTGTCCTTGTAAGAAGTGAAGAGTCACCAGGAGTGTATGCAGGTACACAGAAAAGGCCATGTGAGGACACAGCAAGGAAGTGGGGTCTACAAGCCAGAAAGAGAGGACTCACCAGACACCAAGCCTGCTGGCACCTTAATCTTGGACTTTTAGCCTCCAGAACTGTGAGGTAAGACATTTCTGAGCTCAAAGCTACCCAAAGTGTGGTGTTTTCTTGCGGCAGCCTGAGCCTACTAATACAACGGGTAAAATCACTGATGTGTGCAAATCCAGTTTGACAATCTAATCCTTTCTGTTCACTCATCATTGTAGAAAAGTTGCAAAATAACCCTGTAGATAGAATGATGGCTCAAAGCAGTCGTACTCTGCTCAGGATATGTTGGGAGCTTTTGAAATGTACCATGTCAAGGCCCTAGCCAGAAGGGTTCTGATTGAATTGTTCAGGGCCTATACATCAGTAGGTTTTAAAAGCTCCCCATATGATTCTTCTATGCAGCCAAAGGTTTGAAAGAGTGGCTTAAATTATATTTTTAAAGATGTTTCTGGAGATCCTGGACATAGGGATTGTATGTAAGATATCTATAAATAAATGTGGGTCACAAACCTTGGATTTTGTCCTCCTCAGACCTGATAGGTGAAAAAAAAAAAAAATACAGCACAATTTCCCTTCCTTTCAAACCTCTAACTGCTCCCCTCTGTCAGAGCACCTGATTTTCTGTGGGATGAGAAGCCAAGCAGTTCTGTAAGGGCCACACATCCTATCAATGCCTGGAACATCAGGCCCCTCAGTAATTGCCCATTTTAATGAAAAAAGTAACTGTTAATATATATACATTATTGAAATGCACTCTCCAATCTTTCTTGCCAACCTGCACATTTCTATAATAAGCCATTTGTCCAGAGCTCAATTATTTTGTGATGTTTGATTAAACAAAATCAGTACCAAAATAATTCTATTAGGGTTAATTGACATCTTCTCCGAGGAAAATTAACTACTTTGTTGGTCATGCTTTTAACAACGAGCTTCCCAGATTTCAATGGCCATATCTGAACACAGTTCTTAAGGACTGCTCAGAAGATTGAAAAAACCTTACAGATTGCTTTTACAAAACAGTTACCATGTCGACAGATCAAACACTTATTCAGCCTTATAGATAGCACTGTAATATTCATAAAACTTGGCAGCTAGGATTTAACTATTAAAGCCTTGTAATTAGTTTCTTAATCCAGAACCTGAAAATGATAATAGTTTAGTGCCCAGACTAAGTCAGTAACATTTAGGCAATGTAATCCCCTGAAATAGATAAACTTTAAATTCTCTTAAGAAATATCCGAGATGAAGATGAAGTTAGCTTGGACCTGAGCATAATAATAATAAATTCATTGCTGCTGCTGTTGTTGTTGTTGATTACTATTCTCTTCCATCCCATTAGGAGTGGTGCTAGAATTGTGGAATTCTCCTATGTCCCAGGAGTACTCTATCAGTCCTGGAGGCCTTCACATCTTTTCTTTTGCTTTTTTAAATACCAGGTCAATATTTTTACTTACAAAACCTCCTCAGACCTAAAACTTAGCCAGAAAAAAATTTATTTAGCTATGTATGACCTATCATAAAGGCTTTTCTACTCTTCAATAATATAATTATTGGTGTTGAACATCCACTGAATGCTAGGCATTAAGTATACACTGTCTCCAATCCTCATTATAAACCATTCAAGCTAAGAATTAGTGCCTAGACTTGGTGAATGAGGAACCTGGGGCTCAGGTGTTAAGGTTCCCAGTCTACAATGTTTCTATTTACACCCTGGTAGCTATCAGGACACAAAAATGTATTTAGTTACAAATCTTTTAAAAATTCAAGAGGTACAGAATCACATACAAATATTTATTTATTTATTTGTTTGTTTGTTTATTTATTTATTTATTTATTTGTGAGAGACACAGAGAGAAAGAGAGGCAGAGACACAGGCAGAGGGAGAAGCAGGCTCCATGCAGGGAGCCTGATGTGGGACTCAATCCTGGGTCTCCAGGATCAGGCCCTGGGCCGAAGGCAGATGCTCAACCACTGAGCCACCCGGGAATCCCCCATAATCACATTCTATTAAAGGATGGTTTCCTTTCTATTCTTGCAGCCAACTTCCCAGAGGCAATCACGCTTACCAGTTTCTTGCACATGTTTCAGGGAATCTGTAAAAATATCGTCACTAATTGCAGTGCCTATGTTAATTGTCATGTGTTTCCCACACCCCCTCAGGAGAAAAAAAAGAAAGAAAGAAAGAAAAGCTCCAAGGGGTTCAAAACACTAATCATTAATTATTGATCCTGCTTATTTCTAAGCATTGCTCCTTCCTCACTGGACTCTCTGGCTGAGGTTATGCTCAGTTATAAAGACAGCTGCCTTCTTTGTAAATGGATAGCTTAAGGGAACAGAAAGGAACTTTGTATATTCATGCCCCATTCAAAATTATTTTTAGTAATAGTAATAAATTATTTGAAGATGGTTAATGAGCTTAAGTCCTTTACTGTTATCAAGTGTTTAATGTGATCTTTGGTTACTGTTTTCATGAGCAAACTTGGGTCTATAAAGATGTCCAAGAGTTCTAATAGCTCTAACATGTCTTTCCACACCCTCTTTCTTCTTTCTCTCCATTTACGAATCTCTCCATTGTATAGAGGCCAGCCACATCTACCCTTCTGTGCATCCTTGACCCTGGCCGAAGTACATCTCTTTCTCTGACCCAGCTCAGGGCCTGTCTTTGCCAGAAGGCAGAGAAATCTCAGAACTTCTCCTCTATGGACACAGGATGTCTTGCTTAACCCTCCACTGTGGAATTACCATTATCTCTCTGAGATTTTCATTTATATCTTCCTATAAATTCTCCTAGGCCTGGAATCCAACATAAAGTAGGTACAGAGGAAATATTTTGTGGTGGAAAGCTTGCAGTATATTTTGGTATCATATAAATCTGAGACCCAACACATATTTTCCTTATCTTTAATTTTGTATTCTTAGGCAAGTCACCAGGTCTTTCAGAATCTTTATCTGATTCAATCAGTGAAGAAAGTGTCTCCCATAGAAATTTCTAGAAAGAGGAATGAAGATAAAGTTGCGAAAAATATAAAAGGTGATGAATACATGGTAATTTATATCCTTTTTTCCTCCTCCTCCAATACATGTTATTTTTCTTTTGAGTTGAAAAATATTGCCATTCTAATTTATATTATAAATTAATTATAGAATACATCCTCAACCTTCAAAACTAATTTAGGATCTGTCTGGATCCACCTGTGTCTCCCTGAATGGTATGGCTATCCATGCAGTTGAGGAAACAAGAATCCTTGGGGAGCCACCCTCCGTATTATCCTTCCGTTATCTAATCTATCTCCAAATCCTGTTGATTTTAACTTCTAAATGCCCATTCTAGCCACTTACATTTCTCACTCTCCATCTTTATCCCTAGCGAGTAAGCTCTCTTCATTTCTCATGAAACCCTAGATTCTTAGAAGGAACCCTGTGTTGGTTGGTACACATATGCTCAACTCTACCCACCAGATACAGAGAGATGTTTCAAAAGGCAAGTCTAATATAGTCACAGCAATCCCACTCTTCTCTGCTTAAAACTCATAAAAGGGTGTGCTTTCAATGCTCTTAAGCAAAAGACCCTAATTCTAACTGTGGCCTTCAAGACATGCTTTGTTGGCCTCATCCCACATGATCCCCTTAGCTTTCTTCAAAGGCTTATGCATATCTGAGTTCTTCAAGCACATTTGGCTCCCTCTGATAGATTCCTCTCGCCTAGGCTAGCTTCTGCTCCACCCTCCAGCCCTTAGCTCCCAGATCACTTCTTCAAGGAACCCATTCTTCATCTTCCTTTTTGGGGAAATTTCCTTTGAATGGACTTAGAGCAATATGCATTGCCACAAATGTAGTTTAATATGGTATATGAGTGAGCATTTGATCATCATCTGTCCCCCCTACCAAGTAGCACATTCAGTGAGAGTAGGGCAGTGTATTGGTTCACCACTGTGTCCTTATCAGTCAGCACAAGGCCTGGCATAACACAGACAAGCAATACATATCCATCAAATCAGTATATAAACTATCACTATATATAACCGCAGGTAGGAATAACTCAGTGCTTACTATGTGCCAGGCACTTTGACTGGATCATAATAGATTTTTATAAAAGTATTATACCTCTTGAACCCTACTTTAAAGAGGTGAAGATAACTCAAACATACAGCTTAATCTATGTTAATTATCTCAAATGTTGATTCCCCTTTAAACATTTCATACTGATAGAGTGAGGGGCTGTTAGTTCTTTCACTGTGTTGAGCAAGGATTCTGCTCCTTCACTACAGTTGTCTGCCTTGGACATGAGTACCAATAAGTGCAAATACTTGCCAATTCTAGATTCTTCCTGCCAAACAGAAGACCTGGGATTCAGGCAGTCATATTAATGTTTTATTTTTCCATTAAAACTATACAGATTGTTAGGACTAAGAGAAACCTTGGAGAAAAGCTAGTTGTACCTATCATTTTATAAGAGAGAAAAGCCACAACAGCTATTTGCAAAATTTGAGTAAAAATGAAAACTATGCATCTCTCCTGTTAGACTTCTGGTTAGGAGGCAGGCACGAGGAACCTGATATAAAGGGATGGTAGGACATGAAGTGCTACTCCAGTGCTGATTAGCCAAGGACCAGGTGAAATTTCACACTGACATGGGAGTGGACATATGGCAACAAAGGTAGGGTAGTGTTTTCTGCCTCTCTGACTTAAAATTCTAGTTCCTTCAGGTCTTGTCTGTCTTGTCTTACCATCACTAATGACAATCCCAATAATTTCACTGTAATGATATGCCTGGAATAAACTAATCAGACCCTGTACTAAATGTTATTTATAGAGTGCATCAGCTATTTCATTTCGCTGTTCACAAGACAGTGCTGTGTTATGTCATCCATGTTTTAGATTTGAGAAGAGTGAGGTGTGGAAAGCCTGGATCACTTGCCAAGCTGGCAAGTGGCAGAGGCAGGAGGAGACCTGGGCAGGCTGACTCCAGAGCCAGAGTTTCTAACCAAAGTCATTTATTGGGTGACACTGTACCTGACCACCCTGTTTCTCTACTTCTCCCTTGAGGCAGAAAACAATGGAAGATTCTTACAGATACCCAGCTACTCCATGCTTAGTCTACCTTGCATTTATGCTGTAAGCAGAGCAGTGTAAGAACTCCAAAACTGCCTGTGTGTTGTCTGCCTGAGGAATAAGGGAGAAGGTGCTAGAAATGGCCACAAAGGGATCCCTGGGTGGCGCAGCGGTTTGGCGCCTGCCTTTGGCCCAGGGCGCGATCCTGGAGACCCGGGATCGAATCCCACGTCGGGCTCCCGATGCATGGAGCCTGCTTCTCCCTCTGCCTGTGTCTCTGCCTCTCTGTCTCTCTCTCTGTGTGACTATCATAAATAAATAAGGAAAAAAATTTAAAAAAAAAAAAAAAAGAAAGAAATGGCCACAAAGATGAATGGACAGTCTGGGCACTTAAAAGACTGAATGGAGCCTAGGTCTTTCCATCACTGCACCAGCCCCAGTCCCCACTGTCCAGCCACACTGACCTGTGACTAAGAGAGGAAAGAAACTATTATTATGCTAAGCATTTGAAGTTTGGGAGTGGCTGACTTACCCTAACTAATTCAACAGTGTTGGTGTCCTCCACTGATCACAGTTACAATTTTATTTGTATGTTATTCATTTACTTCTGTCTTCTTTGCTGGATGGTAAACTCCCTGAGAGCAGCAACCAAGTCTGTTTCATTCACCAACATAGCTAGTAGCAAATGCCCAGCCTGCAGCCATCACATCAATATCACCATAACAAATATGGTAATATTTGTTAAAGGAGTCCTGGAAGGGTGGGGAGTGAAAGCAGCTAAGTGATCAGGGGCACATGGTCACAAACTGCTCCCACTGCCAGTGATATGGGAACTGTGCTAGTATCTTTAAGCATATTCTTAAATGAAAGCTTTAGATTCAAAGATTGTATATATTCTTCCCCAAGAGAGGTATTAGTATAAAATTAGAATGTAGCACCTAGAAACCTGCACTGAGGCATGAGCCCCTCCCCCCCTCCCTGCTTAGCTGACTTATAGATTGAGAGGGGAAAACAAAGAGGAGGGTCTGTGGTTCCTCCATGCTATCACAGCCTCCCCAGGATAATACACTAAATGAATGGAAAAAAAAAATTGCATGAGAGCCCACCATGGACCAGGCACTAATATGATTTGCCTAATCCTACATCAATCCTCTAGAGCAAGTAATGAAATAAACTATAACCATAATAATAATAATTCTAGTTTCTACCACTTTCAAACTATCATGGACTAGGCATAGCAATGTCATATATGCCTTAGACTTAAGTACATTTCATTATTTTTATGTTTTTAAGATTTTATTTATTTATTTATTTGTCTGTTTGTTTGTTTATTTATTTATTTATTTTGAGAGACCTAGAGAGAGAGAACTCTGCAAGCAGGCAGAGGAAGAGAAATTCAAGCAGACTCTCTGAGCCTGGAGCCTGACATGGGGCTCAATCTCATCACCCTGAGATCACTACCTGAGCCAAAACCAAGAGTTGGATGCTTAACTGACTGAGCCACTCAGGTGCCCCATTATTACATTTAATAATTGCTACAAATCTATGAAGTATATGGAAGTAATGTCAAAGTTCTGATATTTACCCTACTTTCGGACCAGCAAGTTAGCTTGTCATGGTCTCGTGGATGCTGGCCTGGGTCAGAGATATGCAAGTTCTGGGTCAGTGACAAAGGACCAATTACTGTTCACAGCAATACCTATACCCAGAGTCACATTATTTGTACTGGTTTCTAGAGTCCCAATTTCCACAGAGTGATGTGAAAAGGGGCCAGATAGATTCCATAAACACTGTAATTTGCATTACAAGTGAAGGACCTTGAGTTTAAGAAATTCTAGCAACTCACAGGGCCTGCACATACATGTTCTAAGCTCTGACACAGACAGACATTATTTTTATTTTCCTGGATAGAAAACAAATCTGTCCTCTCCTCTATAAGGAGTAATTTATATCTTCCACAGTGTGCAGTATATAAATATCTTTGGAAAAAAAACAGTATAGAAAAGCTGAATTCATTTGTTCACAAAACCTGCAGAAATGTGACAGATCCATGGAGATTTGCTTGCCATTTTACGAATAGAGTAACAGGTCTAGAGTCTTAGAGTAATTTCCTCAATTAACTAACATAACTGGGAAGAAGATACGCAAGGATTCCAACTCTCCTCTAACTCTAAAAGCCACATTCCTAGCTACTATGCAACATTACCACCAGATTTTCTTAAGCAGGAGACCAGGGTTTAGAGAATTAAGGATTAAATCCCTTAATGCTGAAGGAGGTGAGGAATCTGGGATTTGAGTGGACAATATCCAGTAGTCTTCCCACTACCCCATAGCTACTGACCAAACAGACACCAGCACACATGAGTTTGCTAGGGACTCAGGGCAATCCAGGCAAAACGAACAAAGCAAGGAAAGATGTGAAGAGAAAGGGAAGCACAGCTTACTCAGGTGAGGTGGGGTGGCCTCATCATGGTTAAGGGAGAGAGAGAGAGAGAGAGAGGAGGTAGAGAGAGGGAGGGTAAAGGAGAGGGAGGAATAAAAAGAGAGAGGTGAGGAAGAGAGAAGAGAAAAAGGGACAGAGGAAGGGGGAGGGGGAGAGAAAGAAAAAGGAGTTAAGAAGGTATGATTGGACTTGAGTGTGAAGGTTGGCTTCTACTTTACAGTGTGTAGGTTCTGGGCAGCCATGTAATTCAAATGAAGGTTGTGGGTACTGTGTTTGATAGGCAGATATTTTGGGGACAGACCTACCTCTCCTTTTCAAATGAGCTCACCTGCTGCACCATATCACATTATGTTTGTCCCAGCTACCTGAAAGCTTAGTGTGACATGGCAACAACAAATACATCTCACCAGTCATGGGAGATGTATTCATCCTGGGAGTGTAGGTGAATAAATTAAACACAAATTAAAATCCCATGGAGACACCATTGCTCAGCTGTCAGTCTGGCAAAATCCAACACTCTGACCACTCCTTCAGTGTGCTAGGCTGCCAGGAAGCAGCCACTCCCTATGTTGCTCCTATTACAGAGTTACTCGTTATGGCATTATGTGATAGCAAAAAGAATTGGCTACAATCAAGGGGTCAAGGAAGTGACTGATTAAATAAATTAGAGTCCATTCATATAATGGAACACTCTTCATCTATTATCTAAAAAAAAAAAAAAATGAAGGAGATCTTTATGCACTCATATGGGAAGATAACCGAAATCTATCATTAATGGTTTAAAAAAAAAAAGAAAGAAAAAGCAAGTGAGTATATTATGTCACATTTTGTGCAATGAAGGGGAGAATGGTGGTAAAAAAATAAATAAAAATAATTTCTATTTACTGGGATGTGCACATAAGAAAGAAACAAAGGGAATGTATAAAAGAGCAGTAGGGGTACAGAAGGTGTGGGGTGTTAGAAAGATGGTGTTATGTTCACTTCATGAGTTTCTATACCTTCTGGTTGTTTGGACCACTTCACTATACTTTGAAAACTCAAATAAAATGCAAACACTACAAATTTATGATCAAGGATTAGCTCTTCTGCAAGATCAGGATTGGGAAAGTTGGTCTTCTTGGATTTCACCAGGCAGTTTCATAAGCTGTTGGCATCATTGTCACTTGTGAAAACAGGATTGATTTCACCATCAGAAAGCAGAGCATGGATTCTACTGCTAGCTCCTGGATGTCTTTTCTCAATATCTTGCCTGGTTTGTATAAAATACTGAAAGCTCTTTCTCCCCACCCAGTTTCCTAAGACCTTTTGGGAAAAAGTTCCAGATTCTACCCATTATTGTCCTTCATTATAATAATCGAGGTGCTTCAGCTGCACCCATTCCTTCTCCCCTAATACTCACCCTACCCCAGAAGTATGCAGGGAAAGGTTCACAATTAGGTAGATGAGGGGGGGAAAAGCCTTAATTTTTATCAGTTGATGATTTCCATGCTATGAATACTCACAGTGGCTGATAACAAGTCAGCAATATTATGTCATGGAGCAGCACCACACATAATTATAGAGCATTTCCACTACAGAGATTCAATAGATGTTACATGACCTCAAGCATGGGGATAACAGTAAAATGCAGTAAAATAATTAGGAAGTATAAGTTTCAAGTATTTATTACTTTTGTTTTCAGTTTATTGAGTTGTCAGTTTATGACACTTAATTTTAATGTTTGTTTAAAAACTACCTCACACATTTCTTAAAAATTTAAGTCAGCTCTTATGAGCCAACACAATGGTGAGAACCAGGTCTGGCATGCCACTGCCATACCCCAAAGCTCTCTTCAAGGATATGTACTCTTTCCACACTGTGCTTATGAAGCAAACTCTGGGGAAATTGAATAAGACAACCCATGCTGGTCGATGGGCTACTGACAATCACTGTAAAATATTGAGCCCTACAAAGTTCCAGATACTATGGGAAATGCTTTCAATCATGATTCTATTTCATCTTCACCTTAACTTTACAAAGTTTCAAATATCATTTCCCATTAAGAAATGGAGAAAGAGGATTTTAGAAAGGAGGCATGCCTAGCACTGCAACCAAGCCAGACCCATGCCTGTTCTTGAATACATACTCCACTCCTTGGAAACAGCCTCAAGAGAGGATTTAAACTGAGTTGGACAAATGAACCTAGTGGTCAAGGTTACGAGAACTGAATAGATATTTAGACTGAGTAATAAGTGGCTCTGCCTCCCACCCTCCAAGCAAACACATTGTTCCTATTTTTGAAGATTTTTTTTTCATTAGGTTTTCCATTTAAATGTAGTCTGGATTTCTCCCACAGTAGTTATTTTTCTCACCTCATGCTCTGGAAATTCTTTGAATCCAAACTTGATATACCTTTAATTCTGCTTTTCTTCCTTGTCCTTGCCACCCATCCCTTCATCTTTCTTCTATGCATCTCCAACACTCTGCCTTCCTTGGGCTTCCTTTTGGGATCTACAGTCTAATCATTCTCTTTTCCAACTAGCTCCTAAGGAAATGATGTTGTTAGCCAAATGACTCACCTGACTTCAAGTCAACTGTATCTTTTTTCTTTCTTTTTTAAAAGATTTTATTTATTTGAGGGAGACAGAAAGTTCAAGTAAGTGGAGAGGGGGAAGGGAGAGGGAGAAACAGACTCCCCACTAAGCAGGGAGCCCAACTAGGGACCAATCCCAGGACCGTGGGAACATGTCCTGAGCTGAAGGCAGACACTTAGCCAACTGAGCCACCCAGGCGCCCCTCAACTGCATTTTCAAAAGCCAAAGGAATGACACTTCTTATAGTATGTATGTGGCTAAGGAGCAGTTTAGATCCTATATTTGTTTATTTGTTTTTGTCTTCTTGTTCAGTCCCCCCCCACCCCCCTTTGGGTACTAGTAGCTGTGGATAGGGTAGGAGGATCTTTCTTAGGCTGGTGTTTACCAAACTTGCTACACATTGGAACCATCGGGAGATCTTAAAAAAAATACTGACATAAGTGTCCCATCTTGGAATGTCTTAACTGGTAAGGGGTGGGGCCTGGGCATTGGGATTTTTTGAAGTGGCTTTTTGATTCTTATGTGCAGCACAATTTGGCAAACACTAGCTATTCAAAATTCACCCTATGGGTGGCTGTGCTGAGAAAGGCCACTCTCCCAAAGGGCTTTCTCTTCAATCTGGTATAGGACAAGTCCATTAATTAACAATTCAATTAACTAAATTTTCAATGAGCCCTCTCTTTCTACCTTAGGCCTGGTGAATTCACGATATTTCAAATTCATGAGATGCAATCTGATTTCGTTTCCCAGCACCTCCTTGCTTTCAAACAAAATAAAACAAAACAACCTCTCCCCCAAAAGAGATGCTTACTAAACAGAGTGTAACTCAGCTGGCAGTAGAGAATGTTTTTCAATGGCTTATTAAGTTACTCTAACAGACGCATTTACATGCAAATAATTAATGGACAAATTATAAATTATTTGTTTTTGTTCATTAAAGCAGAATCATGATTTATTAAAGCAGGAACCAAAACAAATGCTCTTATTGTACAAATGATCCATAGTCATTATAGAAAATTTAGAATATAAAAACTCAGCATGTATGTAAGAGAAAAATATCTCTAGGCTTTTCAGTATCCATCCAGTGGAAAATATGACTAATTCAAGGTCAGTGTTAATTCATGAATTCACAAGCTCTTGGGAAGAATTTACATCTTCTGCTGCGTATGCCTTTGGCCAAGCCAAGGTCACCCAAAGGCTTTGTTTTTCATTTGCTTTTGCATAGGACACAGCAGCCTTGAAGCTATATTACCTCCATTTCCCACAGCAAGCTCTTTTGTTTATGGACTGCTGAGAGGTATAAATACAAAGACCTGAATTATTCAACATGAGACAGCACCATTCAGGTAAATTCACCTGAGATATCTTTCTGATACTGGTCTATTGCTTTCCTTACTAAGTTTCCCTAACCAGCTTCAACCCAGGGCCATTTTCAGGTCTCTTTTAACAAAAGATCTAACCAGGATCTGAGGAATGGATTCACTATACAGCAAATCTACCAAAATGTTGAGTGTAGAATGCAGGAGGTTAGGCCTAAAAGAATTCACTGTACAGTTCTTTCCATTTTTCTGTGTGTTTGAAAATTTTCATGATGAAATGTTAGGGTCAGGGGGAGTCTACATCTTACTTTCCTATACTTGGACCCCCATTGCTCATGAGTTGACAGTGATGGACACTTCTAACTCTATCTCAGTAAATTTGAGCCAAATAAATAATGTTAAACAATAAGAACTAATTCATAATTATTAATAATCAATGAACCAGACACTGTGCTAAGCCATTTGTATACTCTATTTCATTCAATCCTACTATCAAACCCTTGAGGTAGATGCTAGTATTATTTTGGTTTGCAAAAAAGGAACTCAAAGCTCAGGGAAGAAAAGTTACTTGCCTAAGCAAGTAACCTTTAGAAGGCTCAGACCTACCTCATTCTTTGGTTTTATTATTCTGTCTTTTGGTTGAATTATAATGCACATCCATAGAAATACACAAATCATAAGGGTCAAGCTGTGAATTATCACCACTTGAACATATCCATGTAATTAGCACCCAGATTAGGAAACAGAAGCTCCCAGAGCCCTCAAACTCCCTCTTTCTCCCTCCCCATCAGTGCCCCTAGGCCTCAAATTACCCCCTCTCCTAACTTCTAATGCCCTAGATTCAATTTGCTTGTCCTTTTTCTTGGTGTGTCCAAATTCTCAGGGCAAAGTTCTCTTTTTTGCAAGTTATAGCATTCTCATCCCAAAGATTTCTGGTTTAAAAGTGAGCTGAACATGCTCTAAAGTGCAAGGTTTTCTTTGTCCTCTGCCTCCAGAGGGTTTCCAGGTTGCAGAAACAAATCACTTCAGTGAGACAGAAATGGTGGTTATGAGCAAAGGTATCATGTTTCACTCCTTCACTAGTGGAGAGATCTTTACAGTCTTGGAATTATTTCAACCCAGGATGAGTTGAAAGCTATATTTTAATTCCTCTTTTCATATGTTTGTTCATTAAAAAGTTAACACGTGGTTAGTGACACAGAGCAATAGTAAATTGACATGTGTCCTCAATGTGTCAACAATTAGGTTAGAGATGAAAACAAAGATCTGAAGTAATTTCATACAGTGCTGTTGGAAGGTTTGGACTGATTTTCATAAGTGGGAACAGATATGTTTCCTACTTGTTGTGTAGCAGGCATAAGACTAAGCAATTTCTTTACATTGTTCTCAGTTAATCCTCAACCATTCACCACCACCCCCATCCAATAAATATTGTGCATTTCTTATGTGCTATGTACTAAGGATACTGTTGTAAATAAGACACATACTTTTTGCTAGCCTATAACTTATTATAGTCTGGGGCACACATTCTCAACAGAGGGCCACAATGCCCCCAACAGGCTAAGAATTTCTTGTGGGACGGGGGCAAAAAATATTAAGTGTGACAATGTTTTATGGCCCTCTAAGGGATCACAGTACACTAACTGATGGAATATCTGTGATATTAAAATACAATGGGGAGAGGAGAGTACAATTAGAAGGGGAAAAAATGTCAAAAATAATCCTGAAGGGACAGTAAGGAAACACATATAAGACGTGCTTGTCTAGAGGGAAGAACTACAGCATAATAGATCATGAGTAGTAGAAGTATAGAAATACAGGGATCTTTGAGAACAGGTAGCTATGAGTTCTTGCAGGTGATGACTCGGAAGTAACCTCAGGGTACTACCTGAAGGGATTCTTAGAACAACTGCAATCTTGAATTTACAAATGAGATATGGGTTTAGGTAGGTTGACAGCTATCTGAGATATCCCACCGTGTAACTGAGAGGCAGAGGTGATTTCAGATCCAGGGCCCTTTCCACCTGATTCCAAGCCAAGTACACATATGCTTTCTGGTCCTATAAATGACAGAACTGAGATTCTATATTAGGTCTGTCTATTCTGGACATCAAGCTGTGAACTTGCTGCCTTCTAACTAATCAACTAAGAGCTTCATGTCTAGATTTCTTCTTAATGCAACTGTGGAATCCATACAACTGGCTTTTAATAGTGAAAACCTCTGATTTAAAGAAAATGTAATGTCTTTGCCCAAAGAGCAGCAAGCTTCAGCTTTCACTGGGTCAGCATAAGCCCAGGGATGAATCTGTGCCTCTCATTTAAAGCTAACTCAAGTGCCATTCCCAGATCTGTATTTTGTCTCCTGTCCCTTGCAGCAAGTGCTCACTGTGGCTGCAGAGTTGGTGTTGATTTATGGCTTCCTAAAAATATATTCATAGGATTTTCTTTTTCTATTTTATTCTGGCCAATTCTCTCTTCACAGTTTCTTACTAAAATCTTCCTCCATAAAGTCACAAGTATGGAGATTCCAAATTTCCAAATTCCTGCACTGCCATCTTACTTCAAGGATTTGAACCATTAAGCGTAATGGGCAGTTTCCCAGGCCTGTAGCCTAGTGGCAAAATTGCTGCCAAATCAATTAGCTTAATGCAAAAAAAGCATACACAAAGTGGCCTCACGATAGTACTGTCCTCTGTGTTTTCTTGGAGCTGGCCCACTGGCTGAGTGAGACAAGATTGGTTCCTTGGGAACTTCCTGGCTGGTCCCAACTTATATCACTGCTTTTTGATAAACTCCCCAATTCTCCTTCCATTGTTGCCTTTACTAACACCTATGCCTGTGTATTTTGTCTCCTTCTCATTGATTGAGACAAGTGGGTAGAGTAGTCACCCCTGTTTTCCAGACTACATAACAGAGACTTAGAGACATCAAGTTCAAAGGTCATATGATAAGTGGTAAAACTGAAAGGTCTGTCTCCTATTAACCTCTCTGCTCTGAACCTTTTATGTAAGACTGACTTCTCGACAGAGATGTGTGTTTCCGTAATTGCTTCTGGTTTATTCATTCACTCATTTGTTCATTCAATTATTCATTTGAACAAAAACTTAGGATACTTTCTGTGTATCAAGCAGTGTGCCACAATGCAGAACCAGTCAAGACGCCTGCCCTCACAGAGTATTATTTAGGGAGAGTGGGACAAGGAGCAAAGACCAAGAAAGTCAGTAGTTACATATTTACAGATTGTTTTTATTTGTAACTTAATTATAACTATCTACAAATTGCTATGAAGGAAACTATCAAAGAAAAAAGAGAACAATAGAGAGATAAGGTCTTGTTTAAGAGAGGTTGGGAGAGGCAATACATCTTAGAGGAGCTATTATTTAAAACTAAGACCTAAAAACAGAGATGGAGAAAGCTGTAGAAAAATCAGGGGAGTAGATTCTAGGCAGAGCAATTTGTAAGAGTATATTCTAGGCAGAGAGCAGTATATGCAAAGAGTCTGTGGTAGAAACTAAGTAGGATGCATAGAAGCATAGTGGGAGACAGGCAATGGATAATAGACAGCTGGCAAGACCTTGAAAGACCTTTATTATGGGTTGAATTATATCACCCCTAAAGATATGTAGAAGTCCTAACCACCAGTATTTTCCAATGTGATCTTATTTAGAAATAAGGTTTTTGCAAATGCAATCAATTTAGAAGAAGGTCATACTCAATTAGGGTGAGTCCTGTTCCAATACAATCCTGTAAGAAAAAGAAAATAGAGGCACACATGGGAAGAATGCCAAGTGATGACAGAGGCAAGAGATTAGAATGATGCAGTTGTAAGGCAGGAAAAAAAAAAAAAAAAGGCACAGCGAAGGGTTTCCAGTTACCACTGGAAGCTAAAAAGAAGCAAAGAAAGATTCTACCCAGAGACTCAGAAGGAGCATGGCCTTGCTGATGGCTTGATTTAGGACTTCAAACCTCCAGAACTATTTTGTTCAAATTTCTGTTTTTGTTTCAAGCTCCCAGGTAGGTGATACTTTGTTACAGCAAGACTGGGGAACTAATACTACCTTGTAGATGCCAGTAAGGACTCCAGACTTCATTCCAAGTGACCAAAAGCAGGACAAACAGGCAGCTGGGTAACGCTGGAGACTTGCAGTAGCCAAGAGAAAAATTGGTGGCTGTGTGGACTAAGATTGTCATGATGAAAATGAAGACGAAGGGCTAGCTATGTTTTGATATTGAAGCTAGTATTTTTATGCAGGACTGTAGAAAAGACACAGAAAGTGTCTTAAGTCACTCAGGGGTAAGTTCTTAAAACAAATGCATTATTTATTCTGTAAAGTATGAATCATTGACTTGCTGTGAAGATTTACACAGTGCCCAGCCCATAATAGACATCTAATCAGAGCTGGCCACTATTGCTACTGTTAATATTACTATATCAGAAACAAGGCTGGTACAAAACCTGGCCCCAAAAGTGTGTACCATATTAAATTTAGTGTCAGAAAATGTGTGTCCAAATTTCCATTCTTCTACTTACTTTAAAAAAAAAATATTTGAATAGGAAATGTCTGATATTTCACTGTTTTTGACTAAGAAAAATGTCAATTTCTGATGGTATACCCAAATATCATATTCATACACAAAAGAAGATTTACAATACATAATAATGTAATAAGTATTGACCTCTAGCATATTGTCATTCAAGAACCGGAATATTGATAGACTCTTGTCTTTCTCTGAACCCATATCACTATGATGACTATCATTTGGTTTAATTCTAAATATATTTTTTTCTCTTATAGATATATCAACCATTAAAATGAGAACCACAAGCTCAAAATGGAGGCATGTATGTGAAGGCCTTATGTTAGCAAACCAAGACTTAATACCTAACATAACTGAAGTCCCTACTTTCCCCTCCCACCAGGAACATAACCTTTAATCAGACAACATGGAATTTCCTGGGCAACAGTAGTGAATTTATTGATAGAGTCCCTCTGTTCCTGTTAGAAGGGCCACCTTCCCTAAAAGATTACATAATTTGCTAATAATTTCCCTTTCCCATTCTTTCTTTGCCTCTAAAAACCTTTCCCAGATTGTAGCTCAGCAGAACTCCTTTCTATTTTCTAGATGGGATGCTGGCTGGCTGATTATTAAATAAAGCCAATTAGATCTTCAGATTTATTCAGTTGAAATTCTTATTTAACACAGTGAATGTATGTGTTTTTAAGCCTTATAAACATATTGAACAATCTGTATTTTTCCTCAACTTGCTTTTTCTTCCCACCTGCATATGTTCTTAAGATCTATCCATGTTCTAGCCTAGTTATAGTTGCTTCATTCAGTGCTGTGTAATATTCTAAGCTGAATATGCTGCAAATGCTTTAAATAATCCATTCTTCCACCAATGGGCATCACTTGCTGGATAAATTAAATCACTTTTCAGTAATCTTGTTTCCTAATTTTCTTTTCTCATACATTTTTTGTAATGGAGATATAATCTGCATGTCATAAAATCTGCCATTTTAAAGTTGAACATTCAGTGGCTTTAAATATATTTTAATGTATTAAATATATTCACCAACTTGTTCCACAGACTAGTTCTAGAAGATTTTCATCTTCCTAAAGCAAGCCTCATACCCATTAGCAGTCACTCCTCATGCAGCTTTTACTCCATTTCTGGTCATTACTCTTCTACTTTCTGTCTCTATGGATTTGCTATTTCTGGACATTTCACATGAATGGAATCATGCAGAGTGTGTGTGTGTATGTGTGTGTGTGTGTGTGTGTGTGTGTGCATGTAGCATCTTTCACTCGGCATAATGTTCTCAAGTTCCGTCACTATTGTAATATGAATCAGGACTTCATCTTTTTGTGAAATAATATCCCGCTGGGTGGATATACCACATTGTGTTTACTCACGCATCAGCTGACAATTGGGTTGTGTCACTATTATGAACAATGCTACTATGAACAGTCACGTACAAGTTTCCGTGTGGCCATACATTTTTAATTCTCCTCAGTACACACATAGAAGCCAAGGTGCTAGGTCATCACATAACCCTATTTTTAACCTTTTGAGAAATGCTAAACTGTTTTCCACAGCAGCCACTCCAGTTCATATCCCCATGAGCAATGAAGAGGGTTCCATTTTTTCCATAGAGATGCTAATATCTATTATCATTTGCCTTTTGATTACAGATAATTACTCATTTTAAAAATAGGGATATAATACAAAAACCCATTTGCAAAGCTATTAAGAGAAACAAATATGATATTAGGTATGCGAATGCTATTTAAATTGCTAGGTGTCCCTATAACCTGATGGAATCAAGGAAAATAAAGAGCTACAGATAGTACTTCTTTAGTGTGCCACAGAGACACACAAGATATTTTATTTTAATGATTAAGTCAGACAAGCCATCTTTGAAATTCAACTCAGTGCCAATTCCATTTGCAATTCTAATGAACTCTTAAGCAGAAAAAAAACCCTAGAGTTGGAAACATTGAATGTCTCTTGCATTCCAGTGGTTTGCCTTGACCAGGCTGTCAGTGACAGATGAGAGACTGGCTTTAAAGAAAGCAAGAAAAACTTCATCAAGACATTTAGAAGAACTTCCTGATTTGAAGGCAAAAAGCAAATTTTCTTTTTTAGGGCGTGACACGTGCTGATTGTAGTAGGGACTTTTTTTGGTCACAACTTGCATAAAACTTTGCCAGAGACCAGAGAAATAAATGTTAGGGTAAAAGGCTTGGGGAAGAGTGGTGTGGTCTACCCAGCTACCGTGCACCCCCAGTTTCCTGTTGATCTGGACACAATAAATCACCTCAACAGACATGTTCTATGGCCTTTGAGTATTTAGAATCCCAGTTCTCATCTATAAGAATCAACCATCTGAAAGTTAATTTTAGAGGTCCATGAAGAGGAACCAGATTTTGCATCATTTGGCAAATGGACAGTTAGTTTGGGGTTGGAGGCTGCTGTGAGTTCCTCTCTGAAATACAAAGGCACAGTGGAGCAAAAATTCACTTTTTCTTTTATTAGCTGCAGTCAAGCCTAAAATCACATCCTATTTGCCAAGTCCCTCTTCTGATAACCTGCTTAGTAACCCAGGTTTACCTAGCATCTATTTACTTGATTTTGTTAGAAAAAGAACAAAAAAAAAAAAGAAGAAAAACAAGATCTATGATAAATAATGTTCCTAAGAACAGCTGATATTCCTTCTGAATCCTCAAAACACGATTAAGCTGTATTTAATCGTACATTCCTTTCATCACATTAAATTCTTTTTTTGGTTGCTTTGGAGCATTGCAATGCTTTATAAGCCCTGAATCTGACATCTAGCTGGTACTCAGTAATATTTACTGAATTGAATATAATTTTGCCAATACTACAAAAACTGCTAATATGCTTACACTTTCATCAACCAACAGAGCTTATTAAATTAAACCTTGGCATTTTTCAGCCTGTACATTTACTAATATACTTTCTCCAGCCAGGGAGGGGGCAGGGCGCTCTGGCTCAGGGGCAGTAACAGCCAAGGAGGGCCACAGAGAAGCCCAGGTATCAAAATGCATTAATGACATGGGCAGAAACTCCTGTTAAAGTCATGGAACCAGTAGGATCAAGAAGATAAGCTTAAATGCAGTTAAATTTTAGACACTGCCTCCAAGCATATTCCTTCCAAATACTATTTTCATCTTGCCAAGACTAGTTTTGGGGAAAAAAAAAACCCATTAGCTAAAGCTCTATTTTCTGCCCTGTTGATACAAATTGCATAGCATACCAGCCTTGATCAGTAGTTCTCACACTTGGGGGGCCTCTAAGAATCTGTCAAAAGCAACAGACTTTCTCCTCTAACAATGGACATCTGCACACTTGGTTGAAGCATTTACAGGAAAATGATCCCTCCCTGGGCCACTTTCCCCTCCTGCCTGAGTTCTAGAGGAAAGGAAGCTTAAGCATTCTTTGAGGAATAACCTTTTGAGGAATAAGCATTCTTTGAGGAATTCTTTGAGGAATAACCTCTGATAGCACAGGGCCTGCATGATCAGATCTCCAATGCATTTCCTGCAACTGACCTCAAGTCTGAAGCTATTGGGGGGGTGGGCTACTTGACATGAAAAGCAAGTGCCTGGGGCCTCTTGCATTGAGACTAGGGTTTAAACTGAACCAACCCATTTGCCTTTCCGTGTATTTATTTACTATTTTTTATTTTATTTTATTATTTTATTCATTTCATTTATTTCATTATTTTGAGTTACTCTCCCAAGTCTCATGAATCTACTGGAATTGACCCTGTTGTTCACCTCAAGCCAGAGACTCCAACACTCAATTCTGAAAACAGCTTCTTATAAAAATCAAAGATTCATCAGTCCTTCAGGGTTCACCTGGGCTGACTGTCAAGAACTCTGGTTTTATTATCCTTTTTAAAATTTTTCATTTTTTGTTGCTGCATGTTTTGGGTTCTTTATTTCATTTTTAGAGTAATTTGTCTATCTCCATTTTATAGAAATAACATTATGCAATAGATCAAAATATTAAAAAAAAACAAAAAAAACCCTTGCCCTTCAACATAGGTAATCAGTTCATAAGACAGTTTAGGAGCAATCTTCCATACCATCTACCTCCAATTTCTCACCTCCTATTCTTTCTTAAACTCATTTGCAGTTTGCTTTTTACCTCCTCTATTAATCTCCAGGGCTGCAAAACACTGTCTCAAAACACAATGCAACCTAAAACAACAGAATGTTGTTCACTCACAGTTCTTGAGACCAAAAATGTAATATTAAGATATTGGTAGGGCCAGGCTCTCTCTGTAGGCTCTGGAGGAGAATCCTTCCTTGACTTCCTTGACAGCTTCTTGCCGTCCCAGGCATTACTTGGCTTGGAGTAGCCTAACTCCCATCTCTGCCTTTGTCTTCACGTGATCATCTTCACATCAAGACATCTTTGTCTTCACATGAGTGCCTTTTTCTGCATCCTCTCATCTTGTTAGATTTAAGCTCCAGTCTGATTTCACCTCAATCCTTCACTTAATATATTTGCCAAGACTTTATTTCCAAATGAGGTTTCATTCTCATGTTCCAGCAGACATGAATTTGGGGGGACACTATCCAATTCACTCCACTCTCCCAACTCCCTACCCTGCGCTATCTGCATTTCCACACCAGCCTTCACATTGCTAAATCTGTCAATTCTCATTCCTCGTCTTACTTAACTTATGACCACATGGCCATGGCTTCCCAACATAGTTCTATTTTAAAACTGCTTCCCAACCTGGGGCTTATGTTTATTTTTCCAAGTGTCTTAGTTTTGATAACAAATCATATATTCCCACTAACTTTAAGCAGGATCTTCCACAGCTTGTCACTCTCTTCTTCATGCATTTTAGTACACTGGTTTCCAGGTCAACATGAGAGTTTGGTTTTTCTCCTGCCCATTAGTTTTATTCTTCTCAGTTTCTTTGTTGACTTCTCTCTCTTCTTCTTAGCTTCTTGAAATTGGCTTACCTCAGTGTTCAGTTCTTGGTCTTCTTCTCTATATTTGTTCATCCCCCCAGTCCCCCACCCTTGTCCCTCAGTAACATCATGATCCCAATGATTCAAATATCCTTCAAACATACTACTCCAAAATGTGTATGTTCTGATTAACTTTTCCTGAACTTCAGATTTATAAATACAATTAAATATTCAATATCCCTTTGTGGTGACTAACAGGGAATTCAATTATGTTAAAAAAAAACGAATATCTGGCTTTTCTAAAAATTCTACTGAACTTACGGTATCTTCCATTTCAGTAGCAAAGTGAAGCATAGATTCTCTGCAAAAAAAGGGTGATCAGGATACACCTTACTGAGACTATATTTGAACAAAGACTTGAAGAATGTGAGGGAGTTACAGGTGGAAAGTGTTCCAAGCAAGACAACAATTAGTACTAAGAGCTGAGTGAAAAGCATATCTTGTGTGTGCTTGGAACAGCAGAGAGGTCAATATAACTGGAAATGAATGGACAAAAAGAAGAAAGTAACAAAGGTGGGACAGATTAGGTAAAAACCCTGGTTTTATTTATTTTTAAAGATTTTATTTATTTATTTGACAGAAAGAGACTACATGCATGCACATGAAGGAGGGGGGCGAGGGAGGAGCAGAAGGAGAGGGAGAAGCAAATGGCCCACTAAGCAAGAGCCTGACACTGGCTCCATCCCAAGACCCTGAGATCATGCCCAGAGCCAAAGTCAGATACTTACTCTACTGAGCCACCCAGGCGCCCCAGAACCCTGGTTTTAAACAAGAAGATAGATGTCTTCAAAGATCAGTCCATCAGGGAATAGGAAGAAAGGAGAAAAAATGGGAAAGTGGAGAAGAGAAGTGGGCAGAAAGAGGAGAGAAAACTGAAGCTCAGAGGCATGAATGATCCTGCTCATTTGCACAGCTGGCATGGCTGTGACCTGTCCTGACACATCCTCTATAGAGGTCACCTGCAGCTTCCATGGACAGTTGCAGTACATGCTATAAACTTCCTTCCTCAGTCACCTGTGCCCCTCTTCCTGATGACTTTTTCAGGCCACAGGAGCTTGCCTGGCCCACGCAAGAAACAGCTCAGAAGTGTTAGGTAGTTGATGCCATGTATGGGTTACTACTGTTACATAGCAAATTACCCTGAACTTAGGTACTCTATTATCTCACACAATTTCTGAGAGTCAGGAACCTGGGAAAAGCTTATTGATATGGTCTCAGATTCTTTCATGAGACTGCATCAAGGTGTTGGCCAGGGTTACAGTCATCTGGAGGTTTGACTTGGGCTGGAGGATCCACTTCCAAGATTACTGACTCACATGGCTCTGGGCAGGAAGCCAACAGGAACCACATGAGCCTCTGCACCTGGCTTCCTGAGTGACATCTGGCTTTCCCCAAGTGAGTGACGCAAGAGAGAAAACAAAGCAAAAGACATAATGTCTTTAATAATCTACCATCAGAAGTAGAAAGCCATCATTCAGCCATATTCTACTGGTCACACAGACTGATCCTGACACACCATGAGAAGAGACCACACAAGGACACAAATGCTAGAATGCAGGGATAATAACTAGGAGGTTTTCTAGTTGACTACCACATTCCCCAGATCAACCATCATCTATGGGAAGTAGGAGTCATTAGATTAAATACCCAAGTTTTTGTTCCTTAGTGAGACAATTCTAAGTTGTTTCCTGTAAAGCCCTTCATATGATCCCTGGTAGAATGAAGGCCAAGTTGCCAACAGTGATAATCAGTATCAGCTTTCTTCTGTTCCCTATCACCTTACCATGCTTCCCAGGATCATCTACCAAAAAGCCACCTGCCCTCAAACCCTCAGCTCAGAAGCACAAACTAAAACAATAACAAAGAAGCCAACTTGGGGTGAAAGCCCCAACATTAAATTTCCCCAGTCCATGCTCATAGCTGTCATACCTTCTTGGTACTAGGTTCTGGGCTGCAAAGAAGGATTAAAACCATGTGCCTACCATTTCTGCACGTTGTCTCCCATGAAGGCCCAGCAGAGAAGCACCAGTTTCTCACTGTGAGCATCTTGATTTGCTGGGCTGCTGCTAAGCCACATAGCGCTTGGTGCCAATTTTTAAAAGATATTACTCTCCCTGTGCAGATGCTGACGCCTAGACTTTTCACATGGCAAGTGATGATATCCCTGTGGGATGATGCCTTTCTTGGGATGGTACAAGCATCTGCCAAGATGCACAGCTGGGTGAGTGAAACCTGACTGGATTTAAACTCCCTTTGACCCTCTGCAGTTTGGATAATCTTACACAATATCTTTATTGAGAAAAATTTCCGAATGGATGTCTTCTGTTCTATTTGATGCTTAGAGGAATATTTATTGTTGGGCTCCTTGGACATGGAGAGTAGAGAGTTCAAATCTTTAATGTGTGATAAAGAATCTTACTATGCAATCAAAGAAATAGAATGCATGGAGGTTAAGCAATTTTCCCAAGAGCACACAGGGAGAAATAGCAGAGGCGTCATTTGAACTGTTCTAGGTGAGTCCAGGTGAGTCCCAAAAGAGATAGTTATATAAGTGCTTTTTGTTCTCATGTTTCTGAGCTTCCTATGTGCTGCCTGTGGCTTCCAAGGCATTCCCACATCCAACAGTGGTCACATGAGCTGGCCCCTAGAACTACTTGGGTCTGATTCATTAGTAAAGCACTATATATATTTAATAATAGATTTAATAATAGATATCCATCCTCCTCGAGCTCCTGCATGCCTGTCCCAGGAATCCTCTAAATCAGTTATGTTTGCTCCATTTACTAGACATAAATAATCTGGGGGATGAATATTATGCAATTCTGGCCAAAGATGCTCAGGGATCTGTGGGGGAACATCTGGGAAATGTTTCTCACTCTTAGAAAGACAGAAGTGGAAGAGTGGAAACAGGGAAAGAATGATCTACATCTGCATCCTTATGCAGATGTTGAGATGCTGAATGAACCAGCCCCCAAACCACCCTGTCTGCAGTCTTCACAATATGTAAGGAAATACATTTCCTATGGTTTCTGTCAATCTGAATCTTGGATTTCTGTTCCTATTAGCCAAAGGTAGCTCAGGGGTTTCACCACATAAGCTATGTCTGGATTCCCACATGTTATGCTGTGTGTCCCCTTGTCATACTTCCATTAACTAGGTCATACATTCTGTAAGGATGAGGAT
Organism: Canis aureus; assembly: GCF_053574225.1. Classification (NCBI taxonomy): domain Eukaryota; kingdom Metazoa; phylum Chordata; class Mammalia; order Carnivora; family Canidae; genus Canis; species Canis aureus. The sequence goes on from NC_135629.1 coordinate 11,470,466, forward strand.
TCTGTCTTCAAGTATAGATTCCCTAGAGACTGACTATGGTGCCTTATTCACTGTAGCTCCTTAATAAATAGGACAAATGAGACAGTTGAAATTCTACCTCATACGTCAAAGGAACTTTTGAAGGTGAAAGAAAGTACAAGGGGCCATTGACTAGCTGTGTGTGGCCTGTCATGTTATTTCTGAGCCTCCATTTCCACATCTGTGAAATGGGAGATGATAATAAACAGTGGTAAAACACCTAAAATGTGGAATTAGCCAGATATGGGTTCAAATCCTACCTCTGTAATATTGGAACAGGGCAAGTTTCTTCATATCTTTGTGCTTTTGTTCCTTGATCTGTAGAATCAGTGACATATCTCAAAGTGTGGCAATAAGGCTTAAACAATATAGTATATTTAACGTATTTAGCACTCTATATGCCCCACATTTAACATTTAGTTAGCAAATCACTTGTTGGGATCATTGTGTGAATGTGATAAAATGTACTACTTACAGCACTTGATGCATAGTAGGAATGCAGGAAATCACTAGGGAAGAAATTATAGGTTTAAGTCTTCCTTGTGAGACTGAGATGGCCCAGCTCTTACTACCCTTTGGAATTGGGAGAAGTTGGCAGGTGACTTAGGCCATGGAAGTATCTCTTCCCTGGGGGAATTAAATATTGATTTCATTTTCACTTCATTAAGTCTCCTATTGATTCCAAACAGGCAGAGTAGAAGATGGCAGTCAATCACTAAACAGACACTCGATAAATATCAGGAAACTTTGTTCTCCCTTCAGGATTGGGACTCCCTCTAGATTTTGAGAGCTTTTGTGAGGCTGTATGGTTTACGTGGTAGAGGTAAATCAACCATTCTCATTGCTCTCAAGAACCTAATTCCTACTGATCCTAATTGTAAAAATCAGTCTATTTATTCCCTAGATTAAGGTTTTGAGAATGACCATAATTATTCTTGTCATGCCAGAATTTGACATCCTAAGGATAGCACTGAGCAGAAGTATCAGGATCCAGAGTCTGATTAGAAACATACAAAGGAGGGTGGGAGCACACATGAAGGCAGGAAGATCAATCCTGAGCATCAGGCAGAGGTGTTTGAAGTCCAGAGCATCACTCTGACAGTGGGCTAACCAAGGTATGAGAACTCGAGGAAAGTCTGCAGAAAGTCATGGAGCAAGAAAATTGGGCAATATGTATATACTGAGAGTCTCTATAATGTTAATGACCTTGACAGTGATTCTGCTCTAGAATGGAATCCACTCAGAGTAATTCTGCTCTGTCCTAAAGAAATAATCCCTAGATTTATTGGGTTGAGCTGTGGACATGTGACTCATACCAAGAGAGAGGTCATGCTCTAAACCTCTGCTATACTGTTTATCAAAACCATGCAGTAACAGATTACTGTGCAAAGTTAGATAAAACAAAATGGTGAAATGGGAAACCATGCATACACAATGGCAATAGCCATCTAGGATGTATACAGCAAGCAGACCAAAGGAAAAAATGCCAAAATGCACACTGAGGTAGAGTCAGGCATTATTTTAAAAGTTTCTTTTTGTTTACTTTTTTAAATTTCCCAGAATAAGCATGGATTACAATTAAAATGGCAAAAATGTGCTGAGAAAGCTTTTACTTGATTTTCAGCAATAAGATTCCAAGGTAAAGCCTCTTTATAAATTCCACTATTGGGATCAGAAGAGGTCTTGGAATTTTTTTTTTTTTTTAAGATTTTATCTATTTATTCATGAGAGACACAGAGAGAGAAAGACACATAGGTAGAGGGAGAAGCAGGCTCCCTGCAGGGAGCCTGATGTGAGACTCAATCCTGGGACCTGGGATCACGACCTGAGCCAAAGGCAGATGCTCAATTACTGAGCCACCCAGGCATCCCAAGGTCTTGGATCTTATTCTACCTCCAGATTGGCGTGAGAGCATGAGGTAAAGAAGTACTCAACAACATTGCAGATTTTCTTTATCATCTTTGTTGTCATTGTCTTGCTTTCTCTCCTGTATCCCCTAAATTTCAAATAGTGCTGTAAGTACACTCCTAAAACTCTTGGAGATCTGGATGAGGGGGAATGGTCAGAAGCTTTGATAGAAGAGAGCAAGTCTTAATTATAGGACCTACTTCTACTGCTCATTCAGCCCCATCTACTACTATTCCTGCCATGAATACTCTGGATGACCATATCTGGCTCATGTTCACATTTGTACTTCAGTGTCACTCCAACTCAGCCCCAACTGCTCCAGCAATATCCTCTCTGCTATTGCTGATTAAGTGACTGCTCTGGCTATTCATGCAGGGCACATGGAGGGCCGTAAGGCAAGTCTAGTTTCTACCTCATTTCTCTGCTGCCACTTTTGTCCTGCATCCCTTTTCTTATAACTCAGGTCTTTGTCTTTCAGCTGTAATTCATATTACTGACTCTCCTTCCAGTGGTTTTTCTGCCTTACCAAATCCTAGAAGTTGAATGAATGTGTGTAGATAGACGGCTAGCTATTTGAGTGGATAGATAGATTCTTTCATTCAGAAGCTCTCTTAAACATTTACTTAACAAGATTAATTTAATACTATCCTGAGTAACAAACTATGCTACATAATCGGATGTGTTAATTCACTGCACTAGTTATTTTTGTGACTACTAAGAAATAGGCACTGTACTAGACATTGAAATGCCCAGGATTTTTTTTTCAATCTTAGTACATAGCAATTTTCCAACTCTCCCTAAAAATTCAGTTTCCCAGACTCCATTCCTAAAGATTCTGATTCAATCCACTTTGGCTGGGATTATGAAGCTGCATTTTGAATAACACCAAAAGACTTAATAACCCACAGCTCATGATTACTTCTGAGAAACAGTGAGCAGTGCTTCAAAGCATCGCCTGAATTCACTTAAGATCCAAACTAAACTCCATCTAGCCTACTGGCATTTCATTGACCTCCATGAGAGCAGGATGGAAGAAGAGAGACACCTAGAGTTTACTGCCCTGGAAAAGCATTGGCAGTAGAACCCAGAACACTGTGCTAAGATAATCACCCCTAGCTATCCTTTATTGTTGTGAAAGCCAGAAAAATTCCTAGAAACCTCTGTCTCCCCATCGTTGCATTTCCATGACTAAGTCCTTTATTCCCCAGTATCTCCCCAATCCAATCACCTGCTAATGTGACAATGTGATTATGACAGCCAGAAAGGCCAGAATTACATAACATACCTTTCTAATCCTTGGGGGATCCTAAAAAAATTCCTCCCTTTCCCCCAATACTTTTTTCCAATGGTTCCTAAAAAAATTGGGGGATCCTAAAAAAATTCCTCCCTTTTCCCCAATACTTTTTTCCAATGGTTCCATGGTCAGGAAAGGAGTCCCCCTGCAGTTTTTCCAGATTTGCTTATTTCCCTCAAATTTCAATGACAAATGCTGTCAAATGGCACATTTATTATTTAAGTGCTATTAGCTTCTGGTTTTTCATGCACACAAAAGAATACAGCAGGAGTGCACCCTGCTATCAGCTCAAAAATGCTTTGCTCACCACATTGTTCTTATAAAGTCCAGTACAGCAGAATGGAGTACACAAGACCAGAATAACACTTCAGGTTCTCTTAGGCTCTACCTGTTACAGGTAACTAAGGAAATTGCTCAGGTGGTTTCAAGGTTTAATTAGGATATAGGGGAGGAGAGAGAATGGGACAATTTCATATTGGAAAAAAACACCTTCTATATGTCAACTATTCCTTTCCCTTCTCTGACCTACCTCTTTGTTTAAAGGCACTCCAGGAAATAATTGATGACAAATAGCTCTCTCATGAGAAAATATGGGAAGAAAATGTGATAAGCGGAAAAAAAAAAACCAACATGTGAACATAGAAACATTTTTCCTATTTTAAAAAATATATTTTATTTGTAATAACTATCATTAATAACTCTATATGTAATCTTTACCTGGAGAATACACAAGTGTAGGCATTATGAGCTTTAACATTTACTAAAAGGTATACTCTATACTAATGCAAAAGGATGAGAGTCCCTTCCCACTCAGAATCTCTCCTTTAAAGCTATACAGGATTCTCACTGCATTTGAATTAAGATTCCAGAGCATTCAGCAGAGAAGAATTTGGGTATTAGTCAGCTCCATCTGCCATAACAAAGTGTCAATGACTGTGGTTTAAACAACAGAAATGTATTTTCTCACACTTAGGGAACCTGAGAAATCTAAGATCAAGGTTCTGGCCCATTGACTTCTGGTGAGAGTCTTTTTCCTGGCTTACAGACATCTGCCTTTGTGCTGTGTCCTCACATGGCAGGAAGAGAGGCCTGGTCTCTCTTTCTCTTCTTACAAGGGCACTAATCCCATCTTGAGAACCACAACTTCACGACCTCATCTAACCCTAATTACCACCCAAAGGCTCCATCTTCAAATACTCGGCATCTGGGACTTTGAGATATGAATTTTAGAGGGATACAGTTCAGTCTATAGCAATGAACTTCAGAGGCCATCCTCTCATTTATTGGCTTGTAAACTTGACACATTACAAGAACTCTCTGAGTCATTTTCTATAAATCCAAAGAATGGAAATTGAGAACTAAAAACATTTTACAAGTACTGAATGTGACCATAGCCCAGAAATGTTTGAAAAGGAAATTTCTGACTGCCAAGTACATGCATGTGTATATAGTTGTTGGTGGGGACTCAGTAAAATGATCCAAAGGAGATGGAGAGGAGGATAGGTTTTATAGCACTGAGGGCCAGCAGCTTTGGGTCTCCAGATAGAGACAGAGGAGCAGATAAGATGCTATACATGGGAATACAAGGCCAAGGACACTTCAGGATCCTGGGAGGATGGGTTAAGTGGAGAAAGTAGCACAAGAAATTGTAACTGCTGTTTTTTGGCCTGTTTCTGTTTCCAAACCTTAGATTTTTTTTTTTTAAGTTGATTTTATTCGTACATAAGGAAGGAAGGGTACAACATTACAGGAGATTTAAATTTTCTGGGTTTCAAAAGCTAAGGACAAGTCATGTAAAAATGAATTTGATCAGAAAGAGCCAGTCTATCCCACCCTCTTCTATTTATCACTAGGCTCGATGAAGATTCCAGAAGCTTTGATTCCAAGTCAAACCTGAATAGGTTTATGGACCTCCAAGATGATCTAGAGGGGAAAGGCAGTAATAACCCCGTATAAACGGCTTCCCTGAATAAAGTCCAAGGGTGAGACAGTGGGTTCCACACTCCAGTGTGAAGAAGGAATCAGAGAACATAAATGTCCATGTCACCTATGGAAGCCGGTGGGATTCTGGAGGGTTTCATCCAGCTCCACTGATTCATTGAGAATTAGGGAGCCTTAAATTACTTTTATTCAGGAAAGTGATGAATAGCATTATCCCCATTGAGTTCCTAGGTATTTCAAATGGCTCGAGGGCAGCTCAGTGCTTCTTTTATCTCTAAGGGGAAATAGCAGTATCTTTTTTTTCAAAGATTTTATTTATTTATTCATGATAGACATAGAGAGATAGAGAGAGAGGCAGAGACACAGGCAGAGGGAGAAGCAGGCTCCATGCTGGGAGCCCGATGTGGGACTTGATCCTGGGTCTCCAGGATCACGCCTTGGGCTGAAGGCAGGCACTGAACCACTGAGCCACCCAGGGATCCCCCAAAATAGCAGTATCTAAAGGAGGGTAGGCCTAAGTATATCTCATGGTAAGGTTCCTCAGGCATGAACCCACAGATGGGAAGAGTATCCTCTGTACAGGGATGATGATCAAGGACTGAGGCCACACCCAACCACCACCACTGCTCTGAGGTCATTGTCCATATGTCACTGGAAATCTAGGAAAATATGGGAAGCAGAGAGACTTTTGCCTGCTTGACATCAGGTTCTATCACCCAGTGAAATGGGACCCAAACTAGGAGTATATAAGTTTATTAATTCAAAAATAATTTTTTGCACACCTGAATTTTTGGCCGGATACTTCCTTCCACCCACCACAGCTGGATAATCATCCTATTATCAATGTAACCCTCCCACCTCCTCCTGTCTTCTTCAGGAAAAATGAAACCAGGGTCAGAACCCACCTACTACTCAGAATGTGGAGGGGCACAGGGGTGAGAGAAAAACAGAATCTGGAATATGTTAGGAAGGGAAATCCCCAAGTTTTAAACATACTGGAGAGATGAGAAGCAAAGATGTGGAAACTCAAGTTGCCTTTACAATCAAGTGCAATATTATGTGCTGACAGGAACATTTCTGATGTCCCACTCTGGAAAGTAGGCCATTGGGATGATTTCCCCCAGGGAATGAAATCTATTTAAAATGGGAATCTGAACGCTACAATTATAGCTCAATTGTCTATGTAACAGCAAAAGCCTCAGACAAGGGCAAGCTATGAATTGGGCCCAGGAAACATGTTTTTCACACCCTCATCCACCCTGGGAAATAATCCATAGAACGTGAATTTGCATTGGGGTCAGTCTCAGTTGATTCTGGGCTTTAGATGCATTTTATCTGAATGGACAAATGTTAAGAGTCCCATGGTGGTGTTTTATTACATCCAGAGAGTCATTTGAATATGGGACATAAAGAAGACAGAATTTAGAACTAAGTGATGTGAGGAAGATCAGAAATTAAGTGGATTAATAAAGTAAAATGGGACTCTTCTGTGCCTAAACCAGACACATGCATGGCTAACCACAAAAGTGGCTCTTAAACCTATTAGTTCAACAGGTATTTGCCTGCCTCCTTCTTGTGTTCTTACCTTTCCTTCAGGGTTCTAGCAACCATGAATAATCAGATTACCAAGCTCTTATGGGAAGATGATATGTTCCAAAGATGATCCATGTCATGTACTCCTCTTATGAGACATAAGACGTGTATCCCTTATGAGACATAAGGCCTGTATTTCCTCTTCTTGGATCTGGGTGGGGATTAGGATTGCGACAGCCAACAGAGTTTGGTGGAAATGATGCTATGCTTTTTCCTCAAGCATAGCCTTAGGCCCAATATCATTTCCACTTGTCTCTCTCAGTTTTACTCTTAGGATGCTTGCCCCTTAGCAGCCAGCAGCCATACTTTGAGGAAGCACAACCTAGCCCACAGGTAGGGATATAGATATGCTCACATGGAGTAGAACTTTGGTCTCTAGCCAGAAGATTACCAGCTAAGTCAATGAATGAGGCTTCAGATGATTCCAAGGTTCAGTCATTGAGCTGCTCCAGCTGATAACAAAAGTAAAGCAGAGTTGAGCTTTCTGCCCCTAACCTTGCCTAAGTTACAGATTCATGGGCATAATAAATGTAGCTTGTTTTGAGCCATTAAGTTGCAGAGTAGGTTGTATACTGCTTATAGGTAATTGTTACTGATGAATATGTTTCAAGTGCAACTATAGATTGGAATTTGCCCCCCCAAACAACACCCCTACCAATTCATATGTTTAAGTCCTAACACTCAGTGTGAAAGCATTTAGAGGTGGGCCTTTTGTAGATAATTAGGACTAGAGGAGATTATGAGGGCAAAGCCTCATAATGGGATCAGTGTCCTTATAAGAAGAGGAAATGACACCAGCGTGCTCTCTCTCTGCCATGTGAGGATACTGCATGAAGGTAGCCATGTGCAAGCCAGGAAGAAGACTCTCACCAGGAGAAAGTGGGCCAGCACCTTTATCTTGTACTTCTCACTTTCCTAAACTATGAGAAATAAATTCCTGTTGTGTAAAGCATATGTTCTGTGAAATTTTGTTATGGCAGCACATGCCAACAAATACAAATGCCAATATTACTCAAGCACAAAATAATCGAATGATTCCTGGGCCATCAAGAAATGATCCTAATTTTGCTTCACCGGTAATTGGAGTTATCTATGGCCTCTCTGATCCCTATCCCAGGTAACCCAGAGTAAATGAATGCTGTTATTTGAGTTGGATATTAAAGTAATATTATACATTTTATGTAACAACAAAGGCTCTAGACTCAGCCCAGGTTACAAATAAGTATATCAATTTTCAAAAGGAAGGGAAATATAATGGCGAAATATCAGTTTCATTATTAAACACTTTTACACTCTGAGAAGTAGCTTGGTTTCATGAAGAGTAGCATATCTATAGCAAGAAAAAAACTGGGTTGAAGTATTCAGATTGTCATTTTTTAGCTGAGGGAGGCACTTAATTTCTCCAGACCTTAGTTTCCTTAAGTGAAAAACTGGGCTGAGAATAATGTCTCCTTAGCAAAGTTCTGTGAAGATTCAATTAAGTGGGTTAATAGAGGGAAAGTGCTCAAAATTATTACATGAATGAGAGTCATGAATGGCAGTTTTTTTAATGATTTTTTAAAAAAAGGACTAATGTTAAAAATAGTCATCTAAATCTTAACATTAATCAGAGGTCCATTTTTCACTAGGGAAAATTAAAAACTATTTCATTAACTTACATTCAGAGGTATTACATGAAACTTATTTTCCATATACTGAAAATCATCTTACTAATTTATACTTGGACAGCTATAATTTTGAATTCTCCTGGCTTCTCAGGGTTTTATTGGCTGATGTGGGTCTTTTAGCCAAAACATAAGCTATAGGAAACCAGAGCTGGCAGCTGCAATATTATAATTTTGACGTTTGAAAAGTCCAACTGGTTCTGAGGTTGGACTTTTCTGAGGTATTTTTCTTAGCATTTTAATGTCAATGAGTTAATGGCTTCATGACAGGAGCAAGGTAAAGTCAGGAAGAGGAATCTTAGATGTGCAGTCTTTTCCTAGGGAGACAGGAAAGAACACTGTGGCTGGCACCTTTATGTTCCTGCTTAAAGCCTACCATGCCTGAATTACATAAGGTTACAGGGAGCACCCCGGCCATTCCAGGAAGAATGAGAAAGATTTTTCATGATGCTTTCTGATGCACTTTACGCAGGTGCTATCAAATGGAACTATCCACTTATATATCATATTCATATAATATATGGATCCATATTAACTTAGAGTTATCTCCACCCAGGGTTTGATCTTGTATAACTTCCACTGGCATAGTAAGGATTCCCTCACTCCTTGGAAATGCTGCAAAGGCTCTCCCAGGGGAAGACTGTGAGACCTCTTTCTGAAGAAAGGACCACACCAAGCTGTTCTTTTCTTAGCTGCAAAGGTCCTGAATCATCTTAAATTTGCATTTGGGCACCTGTTCAGACCCCACCTCTGTCACATGTCAGCTAGGTAAGCTTGGGACAGCTACTTAACTTAAAATCTGAAGATAAAAGAAATTCTGAATTATTGAACCACTGTTAAGATGAATTAGGATAATTCATGCAAAATGCTAATTCCTGACCCATAAAAGCCCTAAAAATAGGCAGCACTAGTATCAATAAATAACTACTGTTGTAACAAAACAAAGCATTAATTTATACAATTTGTTCTCCATTCTATATATGTTTATTAATGTTTACTAACTACATGTAAAGCAAGTGCAAAGCAACTTCTGTGAAATTAAAACAAACATAAAACGACAACGAAACTCTTGTAGGCTCTGCCTCAGTTTTACCAAAAGTAAAGGAAACAGGAGAGTTGGAGTCTCAGTGTGATTTATGCAGCCCTGACATGTCCACTGTCTCTTGTCTTATGCCTTGTGACCATGTTGCCAAGAGAATCACAGAGTGAGAAAGTTGCCATAGCTGTGCCTGGGAAAGAAATTTTGGGCAGAATCAGTATAATCCAGTGAGGCTGGTCACATAGAGGTGGTGGGTAGGGAATGGGGTCTGCAAAGAGGTGCCTTGCAGTAACCTAAAATTAAGGTCCTCTTATAAAACAGGAAATTCACTAAGGCATCTCAATGCAAATACCAAAGCTCTAAGTTAAATATGACCAGGTTAAATCTGAATGGAAAAATGTTAAAATGTCGTGTCACTACAAAGGAGGCTTAGTCATCAATAGAAACAAAGAAAAGAGATTGCTGAGACAAATGTTGGCAATACCCATCAAAGAACTCACAAGTGCCTCTCTAGTACACACCCCTCACATCCCTACTGTTGGGTTCATACATGGGGATCAGGTGGCTTGATGTCATCCAATGCTCCAGTTCTGCAGTGCGTGCCTTTTGTTCTCATTGCATACTCACTAGATAGCTTCAGAAATCTGGCGTCCCCTACTATTGTTTTAAGGATCAACTGTACTAGTCACACCAATTTGAATGAAGGTGGCATTGATGATTTTATTTCTCTCTACAAATGAATGAACTAACCATCTAATTTTTATATCTGTCTCATGAAAGAGTCACTGCCTCCCAGTTTATGCAACAGGGAACATCTGGCCCTAGTTCAGTAAGATCTAGAAGATAAGTAAGCCTGAGAGCATATGGTCTTTCAAGCCTGAGAATCTAATCCTTTCATGTAGCTAAATTATCCATTGCATGTGACTTCTTCAGGTGGTATGCCAGCTTCCCTTGCTAGTGCCTAATAGCACTATGAGACTTCTTCATAATTCTGAGGAATTATCAAAACAGATAACCATTATGACTAGGTAATATTTTGTGTCCATTTTGATGCTAGTTTGATAAAGTATTAGCAAGTATTGATTTCTTAGTCTTATTTTATCCTTTAATGTCTTAAAATCACAGATAAAGAGCTAAGACAGAACTTCTTAGTGATTTCTGCCTCCCAGGAAACATCTGGAGGCATTTTTTTTTAATTTTTTTTAAATCTATTTATGATAGGCACGTACTGAGAGAGAGAGAGAGAGAGAGGCAGAGACACAGGCAGAGGGAGAGGCAGGCTCCATGCACCGGGAGCCCGACGTGGGATTCGATCCCGGGTCTCCAGGATCGCGCCCTGGGCCAAAGGCAGGCGCCAAACCGCTGTGCCACCCAGGGATCCCCTGGAGGCATTTTTATTGTTACAACCAGGGGAAAGGGCACTACTGGCATCTACTGGGTAGAGGTTAGGGATACTGCTAAACCTCCTACAATACAGAGAACAAATCTCGGTCTCCCCATCCCCACCACCCCCCAAGAATGAGCTGACTCAATAGTCCTTAAGTTGAGAAACCCTTAGTTAGGAGAAAATGTGTTTCCTTTTTTCTTCTCCATCTAATACTGCACTTGTGTTTCAAAGGAACAGGAACTAACATCTCTTGAATGTTTTGCTTTCACATCTACTCTTAATTTTCACAACACCCTTTGAACTATTGATCAGTATCCCTATTTTACACATATGGAGAATAAGGATCAGAAACGTTGAATAACTTCCCTAAGCTCCACAAAAACAGACCCAGGTCTGTCTGATACAGTAGATATCCTCAAACAAAGCAAAGTTTCACTGAAAAGGACTCTGGAGAATAATATTAAGTGCTTATGTCTTATGGTAAGTATTCCACTGAGTGAGTGGCACATTGGGCAAAAGGTCTCACTGGCTCCTTTAATCATGGTCTGTACTTACATCAAAGTCAGGCTCACTCTGGATTTAGGTTGTACCACACAGTGATTTATATTAATTAATAAATTCTGCAAATAAGACGGCCCTATAGGACTTTCAGGGGAGTCCTGAGAGCAGCATTCAAGAACTTCAGAACACACTCTGAAAAATCAATTATCCTTACTGTAATGTACAGAAATAGTAATGGGGCACTGACTGCCATAGGCAAACCAACCAAGAAAACTCTGATGAGGAAAGAAGTGAAACATCACACATTGGCATATCAGAGACAATAGCTGGGCTTCACCACTTAGTAAATTCAGGACTGATCATTTTTCTTTGACCAAAATTCTCAAAATTTAGCTTTCACCAGAGTTACCTGCAAAGTTTATTAAAGAGGCAGATTCCAGAAAATACCATTCAGTAAGAATCTGCAATATATACAAGTTCTGATGCAAGAGACCCTTCTAATTACTGCTTTAAGCCAACCTATATTGAAAGTAATCTAGAGTGAGCCTCTATCTTCAACTCATTTTTGTCCCTCCCTAGGATTTTGCATTAGTATTATATATTTTTGTATGTGATATGCTAAAATTATTTCTTCATAGAAAAGAGACAAAAATATAATAAAAACAGTAGCAAACTAAATTCAACAATACATTAAAGTGAGATTCAACTCAAGAATGCAAGGATGCTTTAACATCCATAAACCAATCAACATGATATACCACTAATGAACCAAAGGATAGAAAATCATATAATCATCTACATGAATGCAACAGCCCCCCATCATTTGACAAAATTCAACATCCTTTAATGATAAAAAACTCTCAACAAAATGGATACAGAGGGATCATACCTCAACAAAATAAGGCTATATATGACAAACCCACACCTAACACCTTACTCAATGATGAAGAACTGAAAGATTTTCCTTTAAGATCAGAAATAATACAAAGATATTCACTCTAAACACTTCTATTTAACATAATATAGGAAGTCCTAGCCACAGCAATTAGATAAGAAAAAGAAATAAAAGGCATCCAAATTGAAAAGGAAGAAGTAAAACTGTCACTATTTGCAGATGACATCATAGTATACAGAAAACCCTGAAGACTCCTCAAAAAATGAAATAGAACTAATAAATACAGTAAATTTGCAGGATACAAATTAACATACAGAGGTCTGTTGCACTGCAGCTACACATTAATAGCAAACTATCAGAAAGAGAAATTAAGAAAACATTTCCACTTCCATTGTATTAAAAAGAATAAAATACCTATGAATAAATTTAACCAAAGAGGTGAAAGACCTGTACTCCAAAAGTTGTAAAACACTGATAAAAGAAATTGAAGATGACACAAGCAGATGAAAAGATATTTCATGCTCATAGGTTAGAAGAATTGATATTGTAAAATGTCCACACTACCCAAAGCAATCTATAGATTCAGTGCAATCCTAGCAAAAAAACAGTATCATTTTTCACAAAATGAGAACAAATAGTGCTAAAATTTTTGTGGAACCACAAAAGACCCCAAACAGCAAAACCAATCAAAACCAAACTTGAGAAAGAAGAACAAACCTGGAGGTATCACATTCCCAGATTTCAAGACATACTGCAAAGCTGTAATAATCAAAATCAAAAGAGTATGGTACTGGCACAAAGACAGACACAACAGAACAGAGTCCAGAAATAAATTCACACTTATATGGTCAATTAATCTACTACACAGGACTCAAGAACATAAAATGGAAACAGTCTATTCAATAAATGATACGAGGATAACTGGACAACTACATGCAACAGAATGAACTGGACACTTTCTTATACCTCATACAAAAATAAACTCAGGATTACAAACTTAAATGTAATACCTAAAATCATAAAATTCCTAGAAGAAAACATAGTAAGTTCTGTGATGCCAATCTAAGCAACATTTTCTTTTCAATCTATCTCCTCAAGCAAGGGCAACAAAAGCAAAAGTCAACAGATGGAAGTACATCAAACTAAAAAACCTTATGCACAGCAAATGAAAGAAACCATCAACAAAATAAAGAGACACTGAATGGAAGAAGATGCTTGCAAATGATATATCCAATAAGGTGTTGATATCCAAAATATATAAAGAACTCACAAAATGCAAGGACAAAAAAACTGATTAAAAAATGGGCAGAGGATCTAAATAAACATTTTTTTCTTAAAGAATATATAAAGATGGCCAATAGACCCATGAAAAGATGCTCAATATCACTAATCATCAGGGAAATGCAAATCAAAATCACAATGAGATATTACCTCACACTTGTCAGAATGGCTAAAATAAATTAAAAAAAAATAAGAGGTGTTGGTGAGGATGTGAAAAAAAGGAACCTTCATAAACTGTTGGTGGGAATGTAAATTGATGCAACCACTGTGGAAAAACAATATGGAGATTCTTCAAAAAAAAAAAAAACTACCATATGATCCTTTAATTCTAATATTGGGTATATACCCTAAGAAAATGGAAACACTAATTTGAAAAGATTTATGTACCACTATGTTCATTGCAGCATTATTCACAATAGCTAAGCTAAGATATGGAAGCAAGCTAAGGGCTTATCAATAGATGAGTCTAAAAATAAGATGTGGTATGTGTGTGTTTTGAGGAGGAAAAGCTAAGATAGACATTCTTGAAGAAGGTGGAAAAGAGGCAAGAAGGGGACACACACACACACACACGGGGGATATTCTATAGCAAGACAAAAAGAATGAAACGTTGCCATTTTTGGCAAATGGATATGCCTACAGGTTATTATGCTAAGTGAGATTAAGTCAGAGAAAGACAAATGCTGTATGGTTACACTTACAGGTGGAATCTTTAACACAAAACAAACAAATAGAACAAAAACCAGCTTCTAGATACAGAGAAGAAACTAGTGGTTGCCAGAAAGGAGGTAGGGGAAGGTGGCTGGGGGATAAGCAAAACAAGTGAAGGGGATTAAAAGGTACAAAGTTCCAGTTATAAAATAAACAACTCACTAGGATGTAATGTATAGTAGAGGGAATATAGTCAATGATAATGAAATAACTTTCAGTGGTGATACAGGTTAACTAGATATATTTTTACATTTCATAATATATAAATATAATGAATCACTCTCTTATATACCTGAAAGTAATTTATATGTCAATTATAATCCAATATAAAATAGTATTAGCAACTGCTTTGAGTTCAAAGTATACATGAAAGCTTTTGCTAGAAGCTTCATTTAGAATAACTTATTAATACTCACCCCAGACAGTCTCACTAACCCCATGCTATTGCTGAGGAAACTAAGTCAGTCACTCAAGGCACACAATAAGGAGTGAAGAGCTGGGCTTAGCTCATTACTAAAATGAAGTATTGTTTTTGAGAAATTTCTAGACTAGTTGAGAGATAAATATGCATACAACTATAGATAGGAAGGATGAAGACCTGAAGTAAAAGCTTTCTTTTACTATAGACCCGCTATGCTCTGGAAATTCAGAGAATCAAAAGAATATCCAGTAAAGGAAGGGATCAGGACAGAGGTACTCTTTGAGGTATGCCTTGAGGACTGAGTGTGGTCTTCACAGGCTCACTAAAAGAAGGCAATGTTAATTTGCAAAGGTAGGTGCAAGATAGCTGGGCATCCATTTCATTATTCTTTTTTTTTTAAGACTTTATTTTATTTGGCAGAGGTATATAAGAGAGTGATTCATTATATTTATATAATGGTTTTGCTTTTGATCCATGTGGTAACAACTCTTCTGAGTATGCACTTATCCTGGGGAAACACCAGGAGGGAGAAGAGAATGTGGAAACAGATGACACCCCTGGCTTCATTGTCCTAATGAAAAACACCACTTTGCAGACTTTATAGGTAATCTGTTTTCTGTACAACAACCCTCAAGTTGAATTCTCTAACGCCTTCCCTGAAATGCTCCTAGGAATTAAAAGCAATTCCCTACTCCCTAGACTCATTTATTTTCTCCAGGTACTGCCTGGCAGCCATCTGTAACTGTAAACAATAGTTCCATTTGGGACAATTAAAATTGATTTTCTATTATGCTAAAAACACTTAATTAGTATTCCTGCCTTTGTCACATTGATGAGTTTTTTAAACACAGCGACTCCTTCTAGTGTCTGGGAGGGGAAGGACATCCTCTGAGTCCAGACTTAACAGTCACATGGCTCCCTTCTTGTCTCCCAACCTTTTCTGGAATGTCTAACTTAGCTTCTCTTCAGAGTAGTAGCTGCTGAAGCCTCTTCCAAGTGTGCTCTAAGCTGGGTAAAAATATTTCCCTCAGTCTCAATTGCTAGCTTTGAAAGAGCTTTATACTTCCTTTCATATCCTTGATTTGACGGAATGATACCTAAAAACACTCTTGCATCAATCCCTCGAATTTTCAAAAGATCCTCCTCTGTTCAAAAACATCCAAATGAAAACAACAACAAATAAATCAATAAACAAGAAAATCCAAGACAAAAAGATACCCCCTCATACAGATGTATATTCACTTCCTCCCATAAAAAGATACTGGAAGTGTTTCTCTTCTTCAGGAATTCAGAAACAAAGAAAACAAAGGATGAGTTATGGTACATTCACATCAAATGCCACATGTTTTACATCATTATGTACAAGACACACATGTGCTTGCTCACACATATACATGCAGACTCATTCTCTCCAACTATTGCATATGAGCTTTAGAGAAGTTGTATCTTTTTGGGAGGAATGGGGGAGAAACTGACCCTCACACTGAAAGGTAATTTACCAACCTCTTAACTTTTTATTACACTTAACTTTTTTAGTAAAATTGAATTTCACATTTTTCAGGTTTGGGCACTGCCTACATCTTCTAACTTTGCTTAACATGAGCTTCTCACAAGAACAAGAGTAAAATGGTTTTTGTGCTGAAAACTGCTGTTCATAGGCCTTTCTGTGGTCACTGATTGGTGCTCTTAATTTCATGGCAATAACTCGTGAGGGTGGAAGCTGGACACACACTGAAGACATGATGCTGATAAGCCTCATTCTCCCCAGGGCCACCTTCTTTCACCTCTGCAGACAGGCACTGATTCCTTTGAAGCCTTATTTAGACATCTCCAGTTTAGCTTCATTAAAAGGTGATTTACAGCAGTTCTAAAACTTGATTGGAAAAATAAAAGTAATTTTTTTTTTTAAGTACCCCTGCTTCCTTTGGTGCTCTGCTACTTTGGCATGAGATGGTGCATCAGTAGGTACGATCATCTTAGGCAAAATGCAGCTGAAGGGATGAAAGTTGACACTTATGATGAATGAGAACACACTAGGTAATGAGGAGGCCACTCAATCTTAATGACAAGAGGTCACAGTGTCATGTGTGTGCCTACCACTGCTCAGCAGCCTCTGAATGTGACCAGGTAGCAAACAGCTTGTTTATCTTTGGAAGGATATGGGAACAGGTTCAGCTATGATTTTATCTTGGCATCGCTTTCAAGTACTGTAGTGAACATCTGCTCTTTTTGCTAAGTTTCTATATGATGGAGACATTAATCAAGGTTTCCTCCATTCCCATCCCTACAGTCAACGAGTGGGCGTGTAACCTAAGCAAGGCCCTTTAGGCTCACTTTTTCTAGAATTTGAAAATAGAGCTCAATGAAATCATGATGAGGGGGAACAGATTTAGTCTGATGGTGGCACCCTAAATGCCAGTCTCTTTCTTTCTGCTATCTGGATCCCCAATAGTTCCCTGGTTTCTGAACTTTCTAAGCTCTGGTTGCCCAGCTTGGATATCATGAGCTAAGTTAGGAACTGGCAAACTTTTTCCTGTAAAGGGCCAGGTAGTGAATTTTTTAAGCTTTGCTGGCTAATGTGTCAGTCACAAGTCCTCCATTGTGCTGTTGTGATGCAAATACAGCCATAGGAAATACATAAACAATTGGGCATGGCTGTGTTCAATAAAACTTTATTTAGGAACACTGAAACTTGAATTTCATAGTTTTCCCATGTCATGAAATACTATTCTTTTGATTTTTTCAACTATTTTTAAATGTAAAAATTCTTAGTGCATGAGCTGTACAAAAACATGTAGCAGAACCAAACTGACCTGTCCCCTAACTATCCCTGACAACCCATCTCCTCCCTATAACTTCCTTTATTTTACCTAATCTAACCTGAGTCCGTTTCTGTTGTCTGCAAGGGAAGAAGACTGACCACAATGGCACTGAATTCATTTGTATCCAAGAGACACTGGCTACAAGGTTCCCCAGCCAACACTATTCAGTTACTTATTTGCTCATTCACGAATTCAATCTGCTTTGAGCACCTTTTATGCTGCAGGGAATGTAACAGGCACTGAGAATACAGCTATAATTTAGGCCAACACCATTTTGCCTTCCTGAGGGAGCTTTCCTGTGTAAATGGTATGGACAACCCTGATGAGAAATAAAGGTGGGGATTTAAAAGAATCACATTGGCTGCACAGGATAGTCCCTGGCGAGCCTGGATGTTCAAAAGGCATATTCAGGGGATAGGAAGGTGGGGAGGGCTGCGGGGAGGAGGAATTACAAAATCCAAGATGGTAAGAGAGAGAGGGTCAGGATGACTGAACTCTGAAATGATTCTTGGAGGGGAAAACAAGTTAAGGTCATCAAAAGAATGTATAGCTCTCATTTAGAGAGACGGAAGAAGAATAAGCAATCAAAGAAAGTCTCAGAAAATCAATGTAAGCAAGATATATTTAACACATTTTTTTTTATTGTGGATTTATTGTGGCTAAAAAAGGAAACAATAAATAGTAGAGATGACACCGGCATTCTTTCATAATTTGTCCAGTATGGATGGAATCATACAAAAAAGTAATCTAGTCTAGCTCTCTTCTTCCAAAATGGTTTGTAATCCATGAGCCCAACTGGGGTTTTGGCTT